>NC_138995.1:19671158-20871158 GCF_964341445.2 Mesoplodon mirus
TTATCAACCTGTACAAAATAGTTCTATCTCTGAGTCTGGAGTCTCTTATTCTGAGAGGATATAAATTTGGAATAAACAGTGGCATCTTCAATTGCCCTTTCTTCTGCAATACTATATGGATGTTCAGTGTTTCTAGCTCCTAGGCAGCTGGACTGAGAATAGAAATTGAGGGTACAAAGGGATAGCAGAAAGAGTTCCCTTTATTGAGTGGTTCTGAAAAAGATAATTTCAAGATAATTAAAACAGAATAATTGTAAATTTGCAAAGACTCCCATGCACACTGGTAGTGAGCCATAACATCAAGATACACAGAAACCAAGTGTCAAAGCTATTGATAAAAGCAAGAAGCAGATACTTCACCCTCAAAAAACCCATTTCAATTCAAAAGAATATTTCATTTCCTTATAGTAAACTATTAGAGCTCAAATAATTGTCTCTAGCCAATCAACTGAGATATTAGGGAAAACAGTAGAGGAAATTATCAGTACCCCTTAGGCCCTCAGGACATACCTGAATAATGATTAATAGAAGAACAGAAATATACCTGGAATTTAGAAATGTTTTTCTTGTAATTTTCCTATAATTTCAATTTGAAAGGATTCACCTACTCAACAAATGTATATTACCTGTCATTTTGTACATGGTATTATCATAAGGGCAGAGGGGAATACATGATGATTTTTTAAAAAATTGTATCCCACCACCCCAAAAAAGATTCCAACACCAGTTAAAGTCTTTAATAAGGAAGAGCGGAATGCATACAAAAAGAACTGTAAGAATTAAAACTGAATTCACCCATTACATTTAAGTAGGACTCACTTAACTCCTAAGGTTAACGGAATGTTCCATTGACAGTAATAAAATTGTAAGGAGCTGGATACAGCAGCTTTGCAACCTCTTTTTAAAGACCACAGTTCTAACAAAGTTGCATATAAACATGACCAGGATATAATATCTGAAGATTATCTACCTGAAAAATCTAAAATATTCAACTGAAAAACCAAGTGAATTAATGAGTTCAATAAAGTGGCTGGTTATAAAAAAAAATACAAAACCTCACAACTTTCCTGTATTACAACAGTAACTATTTAGAAAATAAAATGAAAAATTAAAAAAACAAACCTTATTTTAAAATAGCATTGGCATTTCCCTGGTGGCGCAGTGGTTAAGAATCCGCCTGCCAATGCAGGGGACAGGGGTTCGAGCCCTGGTCCAGGAAGATCCCACATGCCGCAGAGCAACTAAGCCTGTGCGCCACAACTACTGAGCCTACGCTCCAGAGCCCGCGAGCCACAACTACTGAAGCCCGTGCACCTAGAGCCCGTGCTCCGCAACAAGAGAAGCCAGCACAATGAGAAGCCTGCGCACTGTAATGAAGAGTAGCCCCTGCTCGCCACAACTAGAGAAAGCCTGCATGCAGCAAGAAGACCCAACGCAGCCAAAAATAAATAAATAAATAATTTTATATTTTTAAAAATAGCATTAAAAGTATCTACTAAGAATAAATTTAATACGAAACAGGTAGGCTCTATAAGAAGAAAATACCTAATTTTTGAAACACAGAAAGAGACTTAAAAAACTAGTGAGATGTCATGTTCTCTAATGGTAAGACTACAAATGCCAATTTATCCCAAAGTAATCCTTATTTTAACGAAATCCAAGTAAAATCTCAAAATAATGTTTTCTGGAATTTACAAAGTAAGTCTATAATTCATACAAAAGAATCAGACTACCCAAGAGAATAAATGAAGGTATTTTTCTGCTCTTTCAGCTATTAAGACCTGTGACAACACAATCAGTACATATGCAGTAGTGCTGTGGCAGCCAGAAACAACTTGATGGAATAAACAAAAAAATTTAAAAACAAAACCACATATACAAGCACTGAATAAATGAAAAGGGCAACATTTCAAATCAATGGTAAAAGGGTATTTTACTTAACCAGTGGAGATGGGAAAACTGACTACCGTTAAAAAAAAAGTTTGAAAAAAAATAAATAAAATGGCTAAAATATTAAAATAAAACAAGGTAACTATTTCTAAACAAAAGGTAAAAATTTTAAAAATTAGGGACTTCCCTGGTGGTTGACTGGGTAAGACTCTGCGCTCCCAATGCAGGGGGCCCAGGTTTGATCCCTGGTCAGGAAACTAGATACTGTGTGCTTGTGGCAACTAAGCGTCCACATGCCACGACGAAGCTCCCGTGTGCTGCAACTAAGACCCAGTGTAACATACGTACATAAATAAATATTAAAAAAATTTTTTTTAATTAAAAATCTTAATAATGTGTATGAGGAGAGATACCAGGTTCTACTACATTGTCAGAGGAAGTGTGAACTGGCTAACAATTCTGGGAAGGCATTTTTTGGCAACAGTGTGAATTTTCCTCTTACAAACAGCTCATGGGGCTCAATATCAAAAAGAAACAAACAACCCAATAAAAAAATGGGCAGAAGACCTAAATAGACATTTCTCCAAAGAAGACATACAGACGGCCAAGAGACACATGAAAAGATGCTCAACATCGCTAATTATTAGAGAAATGCAGATCAAAACTACAATCAGATATCGCCTCACACCAGTCAGAATGGCCATCATTAAAAAGTGTCTACAAACAATAAATGCTGGAGAGGGTGAGGAGAAAAGGGTAAATTGGTACAGGCACTATGGAGAACAGTATGGAGGTTCCTTAAAAAACTAAAAACAGAGCTACCATATGATCCAGCAATCCCACTCCTGGACATATATCCGGAGAAAAACAGGGTTCGAAAGGATACATGTACCCCAATGTGCATTGTAGCGCTGTTTACAACAGCCAAGACATGGAAGCAACCTAAAGGTCCATCAACGGATGAATGGATAAAAAAGATGTGGTACATATATACAATGTAATATTACTCAGCCATTAAAAAGAATGAAATAATGCCATTTGCAGCAACATGGATGGACCTGGAGATTATCATACTAAGTGAAGTCAGACAGAGAAAGACAAATATCATATGATATCACTTATATATGCAGAATCTATAAAAAAAGTGATACAAATGAACTTATTTGCAAAACAGACTCACAGACTCACAGCTTTAGAGAACAAACTTATGGTTACCAGGGGAGAAGTGTGTGGGAGAGGGATAGATTGGGAGTTTGGGATTGACATGTACACACTACTATATCTACTACAGATAACCAGCAAGGACCTAGTGTATAGCACAGGAAACTCTGCTCAATATTCTGTAATAACCTAAACGGGAAAAGAATTTGAAAAAGAATAGATACACGACACATATATGTAAAACTGAATCACTTTGCTGTACACCTGAAACTAACACAACATTGTTAATCAACTATGCTCCAATATAAGAATAAAGAAGTTTTTTAAAGTGTGAATTTTCCTTTGACCCAGCAATGTCATGCCTCTGAACGTATCCTAAAATTTAATCAAAGATGTACACAGAGTGTTTGATTACAAGGCTGTTCACTCTTAAGGGTTTTTTAATAATGGCAAAAGGTTACAAATAACCTAGATGCTCAACATCTTGTTGTTTAATGTTGAATAAATAATATATATTAAATAAGCTGTCTTTAAACAGAAACATACATAAACAAGATTATGTATTAACTGGCTGAGGAGGATGTTGTGACCAGAGGCTTGCAGGAACCTAACTCTGTATTTTCCGTGGAAGAAGTTGTTCGGTGTTCATTAATTCCATGTCTGCAGGGACTTTATAGAAGATAACTACCATAAATTAGGAGAATCAACCATAATTATTTTTTAAAGGAAAGGAATATTATCACTATGCTTAACCCCAAGACAGCATGGGAAGAGTAAAAACTAAATGTACTTTAGAATCAGATAAAACCTGGATTTAAATCCTGGTTCTAACAGTGTATGTGAGACAAATCATTTAAGATTGCTAGTAAGCCTCAGATTCCTACATATAAAATCAAGGCTAAATAACACCTCTTTCATAGCTGATAGTAAAAATTAGTTATGCCAATGTACATACACTTATGAAACATATAGAGCACCACAGAAACTGAATGCTTACACACAATACTTCCACCAAAGTTTTACACAGTCATTTCTCTCCAAGGGAAAGAAGCCATTTTTTTTTAGACAATGAACAGTTGATCACACCGATGAACCAGCAGATAAGCAATAATCCTGGGATGGCCACAGGCACCCAGGAAAACAAGATATTCTACAAAGGAAGTATGCACCCTGCCTTTTAGTTGTAATCATTTCTGTAGTCTATTTAACAGATTCCTTTAGAAGATACTTGGTTCTGACTCATTCTCCTTTAGTCACATGTTTCTCCTCCTTTAGAAATGCATAGTCAGCTGCTTGCCTGTTGGATAATCATTACAGACAGTCATTCAATCTCACTTGCCTCTGAATCATAACTGGGTTGCATGTAAGTGTAAAAAATAGCTTCTTCTATAGTGAATTAATGTAATTTACCAATCTACTTCTTACAGTTCAAAACAGAAAACAGTACTTCTTGCAGAAATCGTAACATGGATTAACACAGAATGTGCCTGGAACTTAAAAGATTGAGCAAGCAAACGTGTGCATGCGCGTGCATGCAGACAGACGCACACTCAATAAATGGATGTGTTAACCAAACCCATCCTAAAAGGCATATGGAAAATGAATTAAAATATGTAAAAGTAAAGAAAATAAAAGGCATAGGGACCTGAATAGCCAAAACAATCTTAAAAGAACAAAACTGGAGGATTCACACTTCCCGATTTCAAAACTTAATGTAAAGATTCATTAATCAAAACAGCATAGTATTGGCATAAAGACATACAGACCAATGGACTAGAGTAAAACACCCAGAAATAAACCCTCACATAGGTCGTCAAATGATTTTTGACAAGGGTGCCCAGACCATTCAATGGGGAAAGGACAGTCCTTTTAATAAACGGTGCTAGGAAAATGGATATCCATATGCAGAAGAATGAAGTTGGACCCTTACCTAACTATCTACAAAAATTACTTCAAAATGTACCAAAGACCTAAAGGTAAGACCTAAAACTATAAAACTCTTAGAAGCAAGGATAAAACCTTCATGACACTGGATTTAACAATGATTTCTTGGGGATGACACCAAAGAAACACATAACAACAACTGGACAACAAACTGGACTTTATTAAAATTTTAAAAATTTGTACATCAAAAGACACTATCGGGGCTTCCCTGGTGGCACAGTGGTTGAGAGTCACCCTGCTGATGTAGGGGACACGGGTTCGTGCCCCGGTCCGGGAGGATCCCACATGCCACAGAGCGGCTGGGCCCGTGAGCAATGGCCACTGAGCCTGCGTGTCCGGAGCCTGTGCTCCGCAACAGGAGAGGCCACAACGGTGAGAGGCCCGCGTACCGCAAAAAAAAAAAAAAAAAAAGGGGGCAAAGTACTTGAATAGAAATTTCTCTAAAGAAGATATACAAATGGCCAATAAACACATGAAAAGATGCTCAACAACACTAGTCATTAGGGAAATGCAAATCAAAACTACAGTGAGATACTATGTATAAAATAAGCAACAGGGATATATTGTACAACACAGGGAATACAGCCAATATTTTATAATAACTATAAATGGAGAATAACCTTTAAAAATTGTGACTCACTATATTGTACACCTATAACTCATATAATATTATACATCAACTATACGTCAATAATAAAAATAAACCTGCTATAAACATTAAAAAAAAACTACAATGAGACACCACCCCACAGCCATTAGGATCACTACCATCAAAAAAACAAAAAAGGGACTTGCCTGGTGGCAGAGTGGTTAAGAATCCACCTGCCAAGGCAGGGGACATGGGTTCAATCCCTGGTCTGGGAAGATCCCACATGCCACAGAGCAACTAAGCCTGTGCGCTACAACTACTGAGCCTGTGCCCTAGAGCCCAAGCACCACAACTACTGAGCCCACACACCACAACTACTGACGCCCGTGCACCTAGAGCCCATGCTCCGCAACAAGAGAAGCCACCGGATGAGAAGCCTGCGCACTGCAACAAAGAGTAGCCCACGCTCGCCGCAACTAGAAAAAGCTTGCGTGCAGCAACACAGACCCAACACAGCCAAATATAAATACATAAAAAACAAAACAAAAAAACCCCCAGAAAACAAGTGTTGGTAACAATGAGAAATTGGAACCGCTGTGGGAATGTAAAAGAATATAGCTGCTGTGTAAAAGAATAAAATACCTAGGAATAAACCTACCTAGGGAGACAAAAGACCTGTATGCAGAAAACTATAAGACACTGATGAAAGAAATTAAAGATGATACCAACAGATGGAGAGATATACCATGTTCTTGGATTGGAAGAATCAATACTGTGAAAACGACTATACTACCTAAGCAATCTACAGATACAATGCAATCCGTATCAAATTACCAATGGCATTTTTTACGGAACTAGAACAAAAAATCTTAAAATTTGTATGGAGACACAAAAGACCCCGAATAGCCAAAGCAGTCTTTTTTTTTTTTTTTTTTTTTTTTTGCGGTACGCGGACCCCTCACTGCCGTAGCCTCCTCCCCCGTCGCGGAGCACAAGCTCCCGACGCGCAGGCTCAGCAGCCATGGCTCACGGGCCCAGCCGCTCCGCGGCATGCGGGATCCTCCCGGACCAGGGCACGAACCCATGTCCCCTTAATCGGCAGGCGGACTCTCAACCACTGCACCACCAGGGAAGCCCCACTGCGTCACCAGGGAAGCCCGCCAGAGCAGTCTTGAGGGAAAAAAATGGAGCTGGAGGATACAGACTCCCTGACTTCAGACTATACTACATAGCTACAGTAATCAAGACAATATGGTACTGGCACAAAAACAGAAACATAGATCAATGGAACAAGATAGAAAGCCCAGAGGTAAACCCATGCACCTATGATCAACTAATCTATGACAAAGGAGGCAAGGATATACAATGGAGTAAAGACAGTCTCTTCAATATGTGGTGCTGGGAAAACTGAACAGCTATATGTAAAAGAATGAAATTAGAACACCCTAACACCATACACAAAAATAAACTCAAAATGGATTCGAGACCTAAATGTAAGACCGCACGCTATAAAACTCTTAGAGGAAAACATAGGAAGAACACTCTGACATAAATCACAGCAAGATCTTTTCACTTTCTTTCTTTCTTTTTTTTTTTTTTTTTGGTGGTATGCGGGCCTCTCACTGTTGTGGCCTCTCCCATAGTGGAGCACAGGCTCCAGACGCGCAGGCTCAGCGGCCCTGGCTCATGGGCCCAGCCACTCCACGGCACGTGGGATCCTCCCGGACCGGGGCACGAACCCATGTCCCCTGCATCGGCAGGTGGACTCTCAACCACTGCGTCACCAGGGAAGCCCACAAGATCTTTTTTAACCCACCTCCTAGAGTAATGGAAATAAAAACAAAAATAAACAAATGGGACCCAATGAAACTTAAAAGCTTTTGCAAAGCAAAGGAAACCATAAACAAGACGAAAAGACAACCCTCAGAATGGGAGAAAATATTTGCAAACGAATCAACGGACAAAGGATTAATCTCCCAAATATATAAACAGCTCATGCAGCTCAATATTAAAGAAACAAATAACCCAATCTAAAAATGGGCAGAAGACCTAAACAGACATTTCTCCAAAGAAGACATACAGATGGCCAAGAAGCACATGAAAAGCTGCTCAACATCACTAATTATTAGAGAAATGCAAATCAAAACTACAATGAGGTATCACCAGTTAGAATGGGCATCATCAGAAAATCTACAAACAACTAATGCTGGAGAGGGTGTGGAGAAAAGAGAACCCTCTTGCACTGCTGGTGGGAATGTAAGTTGATACAGCCACTATGGAGAAGAGTATGTAGGTTCCTTAAAAAACTAAAAATAGAATTACCCTACGACCCAGCAATCCCACTAGTGGGCATATACCCAGAGAAAACCATGATTCAAAAGGACACATGATGGGCTTCCCTGGTGGCGCAGTGGTTAAGAATCCGCCTGCCAATGCAGGGGACACGTGTTCAAGCCCTGGTCCGGGACGATCCCACATGCCGCGGAGCAACTAAGCCCGTGCGCCACAACTACTGAGCCAGCACTCCAGATACCACAAGCCACAACTCCTGAAGCCCGGGCACCTAGAGCCCACGCTCTGCAACAAGAGAAGCCACTGCAATGAGAAGCCTGCACGCCACAATGAAGAGTAGACCCTGCTCACCGCAACTAGAGAAAGCCTGTGCACAGCAACAAAGCCCCAATGCAGCCATAAATAAATAAATAAATACAATTTTTAAAAAAAAGGACACATGCACCCCAATGTTCATTTCAGCACTATTTACAATAGCCAGGTCATGGAAGCAACCTAAATGCCCATCGACAGATGAATAGATAAAGAAGATGTGGTACATAGATACAATGGAATATTACTCAGCCATAAAAAGGAACGAAATTAGGTCATCTGTAGAGACGTGGATGGACCTAGAGACTGTCACACAGAGTGAAGTAAGTCAGAAAGAGAAAAACAAATATCATATGTTAACGTATATATGTGGAACCTAGAAAAATGGTACAGGTGAACCGGTTTGCAGGGCCGTAATAGAGACATAGATGTAGAGAACAAATGTATGGACACCAAGGGGGGAAAGTGGTGGTGGGGTGGTGGTGGTGTGATGAATTGGGAGATTGGGATTGACATATATACACTAATGTGTATAAAATGGATAACTAATAAGAACCTGCTGTATAAAAAAATTAAATTCTAAGGAAAAAAAAAGTTACATGATATAAGACTTAAAAGAAAAAAAAAGAATATAGCTTCTGTGGACAACATGTGGCAATTCCTCAAAAAATTAAGAAGAGAATTACCATATGATCCAGCAATTCCACTTCTGGGTATATACCTAAAAGAACTGAAAGCAGGGTCTCTAAGACATATTTGCACACCCATGTCTGTAACAGCACTATTTACAATAGCTAAAACGTGGAAACAACCCACATGTCCACTGACGAATGAATAGATAACCAAAATGTGGTCTATATATACAACAGAATATTATTATTCAGCCTTTTAAAGGAGGAAGTTCTGCAATATGCTACAATATGGATGAATCTTCCAGACATTATACTAAATGAAATAAGCCAGTCATAAAAAGACAAATACTGTATGATTCCACTTATAAGAGGTACTTAGAGTAGTCAAAATCACAGAGAAAGAAGAATGGTGGCTGCCAGGAACAAAGGGGAAGGAGGAGTCAAGGAATGAGGAGTTACTGTTTAATGGGTATAGAATTTGTTTTATAAAATAAAAAGAGTTATGGAAAACCTCATGTAAAAAGGAGGCAGTTCATGGTGAACCTAGAATCAGAAAATATAGAGCAGCCCACTTCCTCTGATCATTATTTCCTCCAGACCTCCAGCATACTGTGAACAATGGCTCACATTGTGCCAGATGCCCCAAATCCAGAATGAGCCCTAGGTTTTCCATAACCTACTCATGACTTGGCTCACAAACTTCCCCAGAGGCTTTTAAAATTCGCCAGGAAGCTGAATCCAGAAGTAACACTGAGATTTTGTTCAGCTTATCTCCTAGGAACTTTCATGTTGAACTGACATTATAGTCCTTTATTTACATTGCCATGAAGTTTGTGTTTGCTATATTCAGTTTTTCAAAATTAAATAAATCATTATTTAGAAATACATCCATAGGAACAAGATGATAAAGAAAAGCAAGGAAGTAAATATATTAATCAAGGTAGTGAGAAGTTTTTGTGGAGGGGGGGAATAGGACTGTGGAGTTTTTTAAGGCATCACTATCCAACATAAATATAATGGGAACCACAAATGCAACTCACATATATAAATGTAAATTTTCTAGCAGCCATGTTTAAAACACTAAAAAGAAACAGGTAAAATTAATCCCAGTAATGTTACTTAACCAAATATACCTAAAATATTATTTCAAAGTATAATCAATATAAAAATTACTGAGATATCTTACATGCTTCTTTTTTTTGTACCAAGTTTTCAAAATTCAGTGTGTACTTTTCCACATACAGCACATGTCAACTAGACTAGCCACGTTTTAAGTGCTCAGTAGTCACATGTGGGGACTTCCCTGGTGGTGGAGTGGTTAAGACTCTGTGCTCCTAATGCAGGGGGCCCGAGTTTGATCCCTGGCCAGGGAACTAGATCCCACATGCATGCCACAACTAAGAGTTTGCATGCCACAACTAAGGAGCCCACCTGCCACAACTAAAAGAGCCCATGTGCTACAACTAAGGAACCAGTGAGCTGCAACTAAGGAGCCCACCTGCTGCAAACTAAGACTTGGCGCAACCAAATAAATAAATAAATGTTTTTAAAAAATAATAAAATAATATTGCTAAAAAAAAAAAGAGCCACATGTGCCTAGTGGCTACCTACTAGACATCACATGGATGTTCCTTTTATTATTATTCCTAAAACTGTACATATGTTTTTTTTTTAATTAATTTATTTATTTATTTTTGGCTGCATTGGGTCTTCCTTGCTGGGTCTTTGTTGCTGCACGCGGGCTGCTCTTCATTGCGGTGCGCGGGCTTCTCACTGTGGTAGCTTCTCTTGTTGCGGAGCATGGGCTCTAGGAGTGAGGGCTTCAGTAGTTGTGGCATGCAGGCTCAGTAGTTGTGGCTCATGGGCTCTAGAGCGCAGGCTCAGTAGTTGTGGCGCACAGGCTTAGCTGCTCCACGGCATGTGGGATCTTCCCAGACTAGGGCTCAAACTTGTGTCTCCTGCACTGGCAGGCGGATTCTCAACCACTGCTCCACCAGGGAAGTCCCCGTACATATGTTTTTATCTACTCTTTCATAAGATCGCTTAACAAATGAAAACATGACTAGCTTTTAAGGGGAAAATGCATTAAATAACAAACATTTAAAAAGTAAAATATGCAGAAATAGCCCACCTAATTTGGGACATTTTATAAGGTATTTTAAGTGACAATAAAAATCACATTGTATTAAATTTAACAACACAAAAAGTATGCTGAAATGTTATACTGGTTTTATTGTACAGTCCCTCAGAGTTAATGTCATGTGTTGCAAATTTTCACTAAACTTCATTTTTCAGAAGAATGCTCCACCTAGACACACTGATGGTCCATCGTCTGGAAGAGCCATTCCTTCTGTGAGCCATCTGAGAAGATGCTCACGCACCAACAACATTCACACTCTGAGAAATACATGGCTTTGTTGAGTAGAAAAAACCTTAGATTTTTAGTCTAGTCTAAAATTTGGTAACCTGTAATATGATTTATATTCTTACACAAAACTGTCCTTCACGGAGGTATATTTAAAATTCCTGGGACTTCTCTGGTGGTCCAGTGGGTAGGGCTCTGTGTTCCAACTGCAGGGGGCCTGGGTTCAATCCCTGGTCGGGGAGCTAGATCCCGCATGCATGCACAACTAGGAGTCCACATGCCACAACTGAGAGCTCCACATGCCACGACTGGGAGTCTGCATGCCACAGCTAAGAAGTCCAAATGCCGCAACTAGGAGTCTGCATGTCACAACTAAGAAGTCCGCATGCCACAACTAAAAATCTCGCACGCCACAATGAAGTTCACACGTGCTGCAACTAAGGCCACTGCAACTAAGACTTGGTGCAGCCAAAATAAATAAATAAATAACAAATAAATTAAAAAAAAATTCCTGCTGGCTTTCTCACTGTATAAAAAAGTAATGTTATGTTAGCATAAGCATCACAAACCACCATCAACTTTAACACTGTGAGACCCTGAATGCTATTTCTGGACTCTGCAACTCCAAGCCTCTACTCTGAACTCACTTTGCTTAAAGAAGTCCCAATCCCACCCCAAAACAGCTCCATATAGCTCCCTTCATTTCTTAACTCTCTCTTCCCGGTACTTTTTCACTCAGGTTTAACAAGCATTACCACTTTAGGTTTATATAAATTCTTTACAGCTCTCAAAACTTTTCCAAGTCCTATTTGACATTTACAACCATCCAATAAGAAGAAAAAGTTTAAAAGGAGAAATGAAAACTGAGAGATTAAATAATTCACTTGCAGAAGGTCACAGAGCCAGTAAGTGGTACAAGCTAACACCCAAAACTCATAACTCTATACATTCACCCAAACCACAGTTGCATTAATGGACTGCATTATTTATGTTTCCTAAGTATTTCAGGACATGTAAAAATAGACTATCTCCCTAAAAATAAATAGAGACTGGACAGTCAATTTCATGGTTAAATCCTTAACCATGTAGAACAACAAATGACATGAACTCTTCACATGACTTCAGAATATATTATATGAATATTCCACCCCAACCCAAAATAGACAGCTTACTAGTTCTGCCATCCTCATTCTGTGATTCAAAGTAAACAATGCGTTTTAAAAAATATATTTATTTATTTACTTGGCTGCATTGGGTCTTAGTTGTGGCACGCGGGTTCTCTAGTTGTGGTGCATGGGCTCTAGAGCATGCAGGCTCTAGAGTGCGCAGGCTTAGTTGCCCCAGCATGTGGTATCTTAGTTCCCTGACCAGGGATTGAACCCACGTACCCTGCATTGGAAGGCATTTTTAAGAGAGTCCTAAAATGTTCTGACCCAAGAGGTACAATTTCAAGTGAAAAACATACAAAATTAAGTTATAAAATTCTTTGTTCCTTAACTAAGACCAAAAAAAGGTAATGAAATAAAAGAGGCAGATGCTATTTATTGTAATCCATTGAGTCAACTCTGTTAAGAATTATTTCTAAAACTATTACAGCTGACTTTACCGAATTATTAACACAAAAAATTGATTATGTGTAGTTTTCCAGCAGCTTATCATCACAAATATCATTTGCACTCTGTTAGAAAAACAATTCAAGAAACGTTAAAGGTTGAAAGGAAAAAGATGGAAGTTAAAGGTTGTTCTGAAGTCATCAAATGAGGTCGAAAATGACCATATTAAAATATTCACTATAACAGGAAGAATAACTTGGTGGGCCAAAATATTTAACTTTGGAAAGTGGTATGTGGAGTTTCTAGCAACTTACCTAATGATTATTAGCAGTAGTGTGGTAAACTGCAAACAACACAGACTCTTGGGTAAAAGACCTGGGTCTCGATCCTGGCTCTACCTAGGAAACAGATTACATGACTACTGAAGATTTATTTAGCCTCTCTAGGCCCCAGTTTCCTCAGCTGTAAAATCAAGTTATCATTAAATGTGTTCCAATATCAAATAAAAGACTTCACTATAGTGCAGGATTAAGAGAAGTAGTAATGTATATATCATCTAGTACTAGTGGTGGTGATCACCATAAAAGCTAGTTTGTAGATTGTCAAAATGTATTTTAAATGGTCGAGTTCTGAAAACGTTCTGAATTTGATAGTGCTGATGCACATTGTGAATATATTAAAAACCACTGAATTGTACAGATGGATGAGATGGTGAATTCTATGTTACATGAATTTTACTTCAATTAAAAAAAAAATGGCCCAGCAGCAATGTTCTGGACAGCAAAGGGATGGCAAGCCAGGAATGAAAAGCTAGAACAAGCAATACCCTCAAAAAATTTAGAAGGGTTTTCCCAAAGGGCCATTATTTAAAACAATACTCTGCAAATGAGACCAGACACTTATTAAAAATTATCATTTGGGCTTCCCTGGTGGTTGCAGTGGTTGAGAGTCCACCTGCCAATGCAGGGGACACGGGTTCGTGCCCTGGTCCGGGAAGATCCCACATGCCGCGGAGCGGCTGGGCCCATGAGCCATGGCCGCTGAGCCTGCGCGTCCAGAACCTGTGCTCCAACGGGAGAGGCCACAACAGTGAGAGGCCCGCGTACTGCAAAAAAATAATAATAATAATTTAATATGGGCATAATATTTTATTTATTTGAAAACATCTAAATTCTCCTAATGGAACTGCTGCAGTCACATGTTCCTAGGCTACCTTTTTGGTTTTTTTGTTTTTGCTTTTGTTTTGGGGGGGGCGCGTTGGGTCTTCATTGCTGCGCGCAGGCTCTTCCTAGCTGTGGTGAGCAGGGGCTGCTCTTCCTTGCGGTGCGGTGGCTTCTCTTGTTGCAGAGCACGGGCTCTAGGTGCGTGGGCTTCAGTAGCTGTGGCCTGCGGGCTCATTAGCTGTGGCATGTGGGATCTAGAGGGCAGGCTCAGTAGTTGTGGCGCACAGGCTTAGTTGCTCCGCGGCATGTGGGATCTTCCCGGACCAGGGCTCAAACCTGTGTCCCCTGCATTGGCAGGCGGATTCTTAACCACTGCGCCACCAGGGAAGCCCTACCCTTTTGTTTTAATCTGAAGATTAATCTGCCTTCATATCTAAAGTTTTAAAACACAGAAGGGCTTAGTATTGACTGTATACATGGAAGAAAGGTTTTCCCCTGTAAAAACAACCTGCCAACCATTCCCAGACTTGGCCCTTTCCTGCTGAGGACACACAGTACAGCAGAGCAAAGTATCAGAGTCCTAAAAGCACAGTTACACTGCCAAAAGGCACATGTTAAGTGTTATTTTAAATTCTTGGTTCCTAAATACACATCAATTTGAGAAGGCCCAGCCTAAATTGAAAAGCTCATAGTAGATAATAATTTCCAACTATTTACATTGTATACTTTCATAAAAGAAGGTAACAATAATTAAACTCCCCACCAAAGCACTGTCTATAACAAGAACACAGTTAGCTAGTCTGTGGCTTCTAATAGTCTAGAAAACTAAGTATCAAAGAAGTGATATCAAAGAAATAAAGTCTCTAAGTCTGCTCAAGCTAAATAGCATTAAAATTTACAAATGCTTTCTTCTCAGTAAAAAGGAGATGATAAAAGTATCAGTCTATGTTATCTATGTAGCAATTAAAACAGCACCTGGCACATAGCCAGTGCTACAGAACTGTTTGCTATTATTATTCTAATTCTTAAATGAAGAAATTAGAGTACACAGGAGCAAAAGGAGTCCCATATATTCAGACGTAGTTAATAAACATTTTCTGCCCACCAAAACACCTTTACTAGAATGCCCAAAGTTTTCTGTAGGAGAGAAAAAGATTCTTCATATGATTGCCATGTGTACAGTATTGACTGACTGTTTCCTACATTTGCAAAGATTTCCTAGATGGATGAAGACTCATGTGTGCTCGTTAGGTACATCCATGTCCATATTTCTCATCTTTTTATTCTAAAAATTAACACTGATAATCATTTTGTTGCTTCTTTCTTATACAAAGGTATCTATTTCTTTTTTTTTTCTTTTGCGGTACATGGGCCTCTCACTGTTGTGGCCTCTCCCGTTGCGGAGCACAGGCTCCAGACACGCAGGCTCAGCGGCCATGGCTCACGGGCCCAGCCGCTCCGCAGCATGTGGGATCTTCCCGGACCGGGGCACGAACCCGTGTACCCTGCATCGGCAGGTGGACTCTCAACCACTGTGCCACCAGGGAAGCCCAAAGGTATCTATTTCTAATTTTTCTATTCTTTGATAGTTAATAACAGTAAGATCAGAAAGATATAGATTTTTTAATGTCAGATTTTTAAAAAGTATCCTACAATTAATAAGACGTGCAGAAAATTCAAAGATAAAAAGTAAATGATATATCAAATAGAATATTTTTACTTTAAAATTTAAATATACACAAAAAAATAAGAACAGCAATATAACAAAACATTAACAGTGGTTTTCTAAGAGGTAGGTTATAGATGATTTTTATCTTTTCTAAAAGTGTATCTTCCAAATTTTTCTTATTTCTTTTGTCAGGAAAAAGGTTATTTTAAAACATTACATTGAGGGACTTCCCTGGTGGCGCAGTGGTTAAGAATGCCAATGCAGGGGACAAGGGTTCTATCCCTGGTCCAGGAAGATCCCACATGCCACAGAACAACTAAGCCCATGAGCCACAACTACTGAGCCCACGTGCTGCAACTACTGAAGCCCGCGCACCTAGAGCCGGTGCTCCACAACAAGAAAAGCCACCGTAAAGAGAAGCCGGCACACCACAACAAAGAGTAGCCCTCACTTGCTGCAACTAGAGAAAGCCCGCGCACAGCAACAAAGACCCAACACAGCCAAAAATAAAATAAATAAATTTATATATATAAAAAAAACTCCACTACATTGAAACAACACGGATGAACCTTAAAGACATTATGCTAAGTGGAATAAGTCAGTCACAACAGGACAAATACCATATGATTCCACTTATAAGAGGTACCTAAAGGAATCAAATTCACAAAGACAGAAGTAGAATGGCAGCTGCCAGGGGCTGGGGGCATGGGAAAGGAGAATGGAGAATTAATGGTTAATGGGTACAGAGTTTCAGTTTGAGGAAGATGACAAAAGTTCTGGAGATGGATGGTGATGATGGTTACACAACAGTTTTAATATACTTAACGATACTGAACTGTACAGTTAAAAACAGTTAAAATGGTAAAATTTTTGTGACGTGTATTTTACCATAATAAACAAAATAAAAACACAAGCTCAAAAAAACCAACCAAACAAACAAACCCAAACATGGAGGTCCAGTGGTTAAGACTCTGCTTCCAATGCAGAAGGCATGGGTTCAATCCCTGGTCGGGGAACTAAGATCCCACGTGCCGTGCAACGCGGCAATCAATCAATCAATAAATAAAGATTTAAAGAAAAATACATCAAGCTCTTGAAGGAACTACCATTAATTTCAAGATTATCAACATTATGAGCCAGGCAGCATTAAAGTTTACAAATGAGAGAAAGTTAAGAGAGGCATAACAGAAGCCAAAATTACATTTACATTATAGCAGTTTTGACAGAATCTGTATTTTATATTTCCTAATACAATGTTTTTTTTAAATAAATATTTTATTTTTAAAAATATTTATTTATTTATTTATTTGGCTGTGCCAGGTCTTAGTTGCAGCATGTGGGATCTAGTTCCCTGACCAGGGATCAAACCGGGGATCCCTGCATTGGGAGCGCAGAGTCTTAACCACTGGACCACCAGCGAAGTCCCCTAATATGATGTTTTATATGCAGTCAAGGCTATCTCTACTTTAAAACAGACTCATAATAAAACTTCAATTGCAAAAATATCAATAAAGAACTTGTATTTAATACATAAAAAATGCTTACATCTCAATAATAACTTGGCATCAAAAAATGGGCAAAAGTTTTGAACAGACACTGCCAAAGATACACAAATGGCACACAAGCACATAAAACATGCTCAACAGGGCTTCCCTGGTGGACCAGTGGTTGAGAGTGCACCTGCTGATGCAGGGGACACGGGTTCGTGCCCCGGTCCGGGAAGATACCGCATGCCGCGGAGCAGCTGGGCCCGTGAGCCATGGCTGCTGAGCCTGTGCATCCGGAGCCTGTGCTCCGCAACGGGAGAGGCCACAGCAGTGAGAGGCCCGCATACCGCAAAAACAAACAAACAAACATGCTCAACATCATTAGTCACTAGGGAGATGCAAATTAAAACCAAAATGAGATACCACTACAAACTCACTAAAATGTCTGAAATTAAAAAGACCGACAGGGGCTTCCCTGGTGGCGCAGTGGTTGAGAGTCCGCCTGCCGATGCAGGGGACACGGGTTCGTGCCCCGATCCCGGAAGATCCCACATGCCGCGGAGCGGCTGGGCCCGCGAGCCATGGCCGCGGAGCCTGTGTGTCCGGAGCCTGTGCTCCGCAACGGGAGAGGCCACAGCAGTGAGAGGCCCGCGTACAGCAAAAAAAAAAAAAAAAAAAAAAAAAGACCGACAGTACAAAGTGTTAGTAAAGATGTGAAGTAACTGAAACTTTCGTACATGGCTAGCTGGAATGTGAAACTGTACAGTCACTTTGGAGAGCAGTTTGGCAGTTCTTTAAAAAGTTATACTCATGAAACAACCCAGTAATTTCAGTCCTATATATCTACCCAAGAGAAATGAAAACAAATGTCTACATAAAAGACTCGTATATAAATGTTCAAAGCAGCACAGTAGCCAAAACAAGGGGAAATAACTCAAATGGCCATCAACTGGTAAATGGATAAACAAAGTGTGACAAGTCCAAACAATAGAATACTACTCAGTAATAAAAAGAAATGGACTACTATACACACAATACGGATGAATTTCAAGAGCAAGTTGTTAAGTACAAAAGACTACATACTGTATGATTCCATTTATATGAAATTCCAGAAAAGACAAAATAGTATGTAATAGAAAGCAGATAGTGGTTACCTGAAATCACACTGCCTGCAAAGGGGCATGAGGGAACTCTCTGAGGTTATGGAAATATTCTGTATCTTTATTGTGGTGGTAATCACACCAATGACTACACATTTGTCACTGAATTATATACCTTAAATAGGTGAATTCTGTTGTATATAAACTATATCTCAATAATGACAAATGAAAAAAAACAATTACAAAAGAAAATGGGAAGCAGTAAAGCTGGGATATAGCAGCCCTTCTCAAAAACTTATTTCTTTAGTTGAACATCTCAATAGTCTTTATCCTTGCAGTGTTTGAATTAATCACTCAAAAATACTGGGGTAGGAAACAGAAGCAAAAAGGGAAAGAATTAAGGATGTTTCTCTCAGACATATTTTCTGACATCTCTAACTTGGAATATATAATTGAGATACGGCCAAGACTAAAATGTTATCTTTACACTAAAAGGTAAATCTAGGCAAATAATGCAATTCAAGAAAAGGGGAAAAGATCAGTGCTGTATATCAATTATATCTCAAAAAACCTGGGAGAAAAAAGAGAGGAAAAAAAAAGAGTACATTATCTTCAAATACTTCAGAGGTACATTTACCATATATGAAAATTAATGTAACTCTAACTAGAAGGTACTATGATATTCTCATTTTTAAACATTATTACTTCTTCATGAAGTCAGTCAACTCTTCTTGGATTTAAAAATTGTTGAAATAGGGCCTCCCTGGTGGCTCAGTTATTAAGAATCTGCCTGCCAATGCAGGGGACACGGGTTCGAGCCCTGGTCCGGGAAGGTCCCACATGCCGTGGAGAAACTAAGCCCATGTGCCACAACTACTGAGCCGGCGCTCTAGAGCCCACAAGCCACAACTACTGAGCCTGTGTGCCACAACTACTGAAGCCCACGCGTCTAGAGCCCGTGCTCCACAACAAGAGAAGCCACTGCAATGAGAAGCCCGTGCACCGCTACAAAGAGTAGCCCCCTCTCGCCACAACTAGAGAAAGCCCATGCACAGCAACAAAGACCCAATGCAGCCAAAAATAAATAAAATAAATTTATTTAAAAAATTATTGAAATAAAACTTTTTTTAAAGCCCCGATTACTTATTTCAATGCACTGAACGGTTGATAACTAAGTGCTGAAAAATATACTTCATGTTTTAGTTGAATTGAAATACTTAAAGTCTAGATCTGACAAGTTAGTTGTAAAGTTGCCTCAATTTCTCTTAAGGAAACCACATTCCAAAGCGTTACCACAGATATCTTTTATTTGGAGTGACTGGGCTGTATAAGGAGGAGAGGGAACTTGCTGCTAAGCTTGAATACAGATTTCTCAAAGCTAACATTAAGGAGTCCTCTAAACTCTGCCAAATTGTGGATGGTATATAAACAGACACGATATTTATTTTGGGACAAAGATCCCGCAAGCAAGTAAGCAAAACACTCCAGAAGCAGCAGTCACAGGCCTTTGAAGACATTTAAAACAAGAGTTTGTCCTCATGCATTAAATCAAATGCTGTTAAATTTTGCTTTGTTATTTTATGCTGATGAAAATGAATGATAAAAGATTTTCATTTTAAGTATAAATGTTCAGTAAGGACAAAAAAAAGTAAAACACGTAACTTATCAAAAATGTTTAAAAGTACCTACTCTAATGCCGTACACATTATAATTACTCCCAATGTCTGCTATTAACATTACCTGACTATCAATTAAAATCATAAGGTATAGGGCTTCCCTGGTGGCGCAGTGGTTGAGAATCTGCCTGCCAATGCAGAGGACATGGGTTCGAGCCCTAGTCTGGGAAGATCCCACATGCCGCGGAGCAACTAGGCCCGTAAGCCACAGTTACTGAGCCTGTGTGTCTGGAGCCTGTGCCCCGCAACAAGAGGCCGTGATAGTGAGAGGCCCGCGCACCGCGATGAAGAGTGGCCCCCGCTCTCCGCAACTAGAGAAAGCCCTCGTACAGAAGACCCAAAACAGCCATAAATAAATAAAATTAAAAAAAAAAAAAACAACCATAAGGTATAAATAGCAATGCAACAACCATATAAAGTTTAACTGCTTTTTCTGGGACCAGATAGTATATTCTAGATATATCTAGATAAAACTAGATAGTCTATTCAATTTCCATAGAAAAAATGGTAAACAGTAGCACTATAAAGTTCATTTGTTCAGTTTATTAAGTGTTTTCATACCCTTTATGCTCACAAACTAGGATCATGTAGTAAGCATAAACAATCATTAATTTAAAAACCTAAGGAGGCTTTCAAAAACACAATGCATGCAAAAACCATTAATCTGACCACTCAAGACTAGTAACTTATGGTCAACCATAATCATCTGCATTTGTTTGAAATAAAAATCAACTGGAAATAGATTCTAAGAGGAAAGATCAAATGAACTGGGTGTTGCTTGGTCTACAAAAATTTTACGTAAGAATGATTTCAATTCTACCTGTTGCATTCCTTGTCTTCTGACAGCTAAATCAGAGGAAAGCAGTTTAAGGTAAGGAAGAACTATAAACATTTTGGCTGTTTAGGTTTATAAAATACCAGGATGGACCATTTGGGAAAGATGCAGTCTCCCACCATAGTAGAGCTACCTGAAGTGAAGCTGACGTAAGGCACTCTACAGCACTAAAACTCCTTGATTATCTATATCTCACCCTACAAACCCATCAAATAGCCTAACTTTGGATAGGGCTTTACAATTTAAAGGGCATTTTCACATATTCTGGTACCTCATTTAATCCTCACATGAGGTATATGAATAGGGAAGACATTCTGATTCCCATTTACAGGTAAGGAATCCAGTTATGACTGTCTTTTGACTCATATCCAGAGCTCTTTCCACTACACTGTATTATTTTAAACCTCTTCTAAGAAAGACCCTTATTAAGAGTCAATGTAGACAACTCACTAGATACCTGGGTGCAAAAGTTTCAAATATATTCGACAGACAGACTATAAAATTGTGTGCTCTGACCTGATGGTCAGTTATCCATTAACAGACCTTCCTTACTGAAGACCCTTGGTTTGAAAATATTCCTACAAACACAAAGGTAGAAAGAATGAATAAAAGGACTGGTTTTGCTAAGACCACTTTCTAAGATCATAAAGCCATATTTCAAATCAAAGAGACTATGGAGCTTCTGTTTCCTATTAGCATTCTAATTTTTTTCTGAATTCATCAAATTTAAGTGAACATTGTGGTAGCCAGCCTCCAAGGTGGCCCCAATGACCCCAGCCTCTCATGTTTGTGAATAAACCACCCCCCTCCCTGTTGAGTGTGGGCTAGACTTAGTGACTCACTTCTAATGAACAGGAGAAGACACAAGTGATCAGAGAATAGGTCATAAAAAGCAGGGTGACCTCATTCTTTTTCTCTCTATGGAGAGGAACATGTGACTAGGAACTGAAGCCACCGACCAAAAGTGATGAGTGAGCTTGGAAGGGGATCCTTTAGCTCCAGCCAAGCCCTCAGAGACTGCACAGCCCCAAGAGCTTGACTGCAATCTCCTAGGAGACCCTGAGCCAGAACCACCCAGCCAAGCCACTCCCAGATTCCTGTAAAAGGGCACGAGGGGACTGAAACATTATCTGGATTGTGGGTGGTGTTTACATGGGTGTGTACATTTGTTAAAACTCAAATTATACACTTAAAGTGGGTGCATTTTTTGGTAAGTAAACTATACTTCAATAAAGTTGATTTTAAAAAAAAGCCACTGAACTCTTGAGATAAGCAAAGGGTCACTTATGAAAAAGCAGTGCCATAACTTAAGAAGTTAAGGGTGGGTGGTGAGAAAACAGAAGCTGCAACAAGCTACCACTACAAACTCACATGTCCTAAACTGTACCTCAAAATTGCTCCACCCACAGCTTTTCTCATCTCAGATGACAGCAATCCCATACTCCCAGCTGCTCTAACCAGAAAGTTAGAGTCATTCTTTTTTTTAAAATTTATTTATTTTATTTATTTATTTTTGGCTGCGTTGGGTCTTGTTGCTGCGTGCAGGCTTTCTCTGGTTGCGGCGAGTGGGGGCTACTCTTTGTTGTGGTGCCCAGGCTTCTCATTGCGGTGGCTTCTCTTGTTGTGGAGCATGGGCTCTAGGCTCGTGGGCTTCAGTAGTTGCAGCACAGAGGCTCAGTAGTTGTGGCGCACAAGCTTAGCTGCTACGCGGCATGTGGGATCTTCCTGGACTACGGCTCGAACCCACGTCCCCTGCATTGGCAGGCGGATTCTTAACCACTGCGCCACCAGGGAAGCCCAGAGTCATTCTAAAAAAATTTATTTATTAATTTATTTTATTTTTGGCTGAGCTGGGTCTTCGTTGCTGCCTGTGGGCTTTCTCTAGTTGTGGCGAGTAGGGGCTACTCTTCGTTGCGGTGCACGGGCTTCTCACTGCAATCGCTTCTCTTGTTGTGTAGCATGGGCTCTAGGAGCACGGGCTTCAGTAGTTGTGGCTCGCGGGCTCAGCAGTTGTGGCTTGTGGGCTCTAGAGCGCAGGCTCAGTAGTTGTGGCGCACAGGCTTAGCTGCTCTATGGCATGTGGGATCTTCCCGGACCAGGGCTCAAACCCATGTCTCCCGCATTGGCGGGCGGATTCTTAACCACTGCACCACCAGGGAAGCCCCTGGAGTCATTCTTGACTCTCACACCTTACATCCAATCCATAAGCAAATCCTGTTGGCTCTATCTCAAAATATATCCAGACTATGACTACTTCTCACCACTTCCATTGCTACCACCTAGTCTCTCACCAAGACTAAAGCAATAGCCCAACTGGCCCCCCTGCTTTACTCTTGCCCCCTAAACCTGTTGTTAACCCAGCAGCTAGAGTGATCCTTTCAAATCTTAAGGCAGATCATATCACTGATGTGCTCAAAAAGCAGAAACTACTCCCCACTGCACTCAGAATAAAGTCCACGGTGTTACATGGCCTCCCACAGTCGCGTAAACCGGCTCCTTGACATCTCCCTCATCTCTTCTCCTACTCCTCTCCTCCTCGCTCAGTCTACTCCAGCCACACCGGCCCGCTTGTTGTTTAACAAACACACTGTGCAAGCTCCCACTCTAGGGCCTTTACAAAGCTGTGTCCTCTGTCTGGAACATCTTTCCTTCAGATATCTGCATGGCTCATCATTCCCTCACCTCCTTCGGGTCTCCGCTCAAATATGACCTTCTCTACCCAGACTATCCTATTTAAAATTACAGACATTCCTGTTCATTGATAACCCTTATTTTACTCTAATTTTCCTTTTTTTCCAGAGCACTTACCACTCTGTAACATATTACATACCGTATGTACTATGCATATTGCCTACTCCTCCGTTCCTTCCATAAAACAACCTCTAGGGCAGGATCTTTGTTTTGTTCACTGATGCATCTCAAGTGCCCAGGACAGTGGTTCACTCAATACACATAACAGGTGTTCAACAAAGAACTTCTGAATGAATTTTTGAGTAGCTGTGTCAGGTACTGAGCTAAGCACTTTATATACACTATTTCATTTAATCACCAGGGCCACCCTGCGAGACATGTATTAAACTCACGTTATAATTGAGGACCATAAAGATAAAATAACTTGTCCAAAGTTACAGAATAATAAATGAAGTAGTATATGAAGCCAGGACTTAATTATACCTAACTTGAAAGGCTTAACCACTCATCTTCTAAAAGCTGGGTTTGAACGGGAAGAGAACTAAGCTGCTTTAGGATGTAACAAGGTCAAGAGTATGCGGAAGAAGAGACACTGATTTTGGATCCAATATAAGGAGCAGAGGCAAATAATTAACATTTAGAGAAATTCCTTCAATTTGCTTTGCTTCTAGTCCTACGGGCACAGAAATAAACGCTAATGGTTATCAGAAAGACATCATAAAAAAGGAGGAAGAGAAATAAGAGACCCTGTAGCCTGAGCTCTATGGATGAGAAAACACGGGTTATCTTTTCTCTAACTTCACTGGAGTACTTATTTACCCCAGTGGTACAGAGTGATATACCAGCAGGGTTTGTTTTTTTTTTCATTAAAATGTTTTTTTTCCCCTAGATTCTACTGGCGTAGTACAAGTGTTGGTAAAATTATATTTGAGAAATATATCATCTATGCACAAACATTTACAGATTTAAATCTGAGGGAAAGATACAGATTTCTGCCAGCATTACCATCCTTGGAACACAGCCATGTTCATTTGTTTACGTATTGTCTATGGCTCCTTTCACACTGTAACAGCGAACCTGAGTAGTTGCAACAGAGAACATACGCCTGCAAAACTGAAAATATTTACTCTCTGGCCCTTTACAGAAAAAAAGTTATAAAACAAGTATTAAAATATAAGTTTCTTGACTTCTTGCATCAGTTCTAGCACTCTTCCTGATATATTTGAAAACAAAACCTCTAAATTCTAGAATAAGCCATCTAACGTTTTTGTTCGTGTTGATCATATAACTGAAAACATCTCAATGGCTTAAGTCCAAAGATAATGTGGTCTTGGACTTCCTTGGTGGTGCAGTGGTTAAGAATCCGCCTGCCAATGCAGGGGACACAGGTTGAAGCCCTGGTCTGGGAAGAACCCACATGCCGCAGAGCAACTAAGCTCGTGCGCCACAACTACTGAGGCTATGCTCTGGGGCCCATGTGCCACAACTACTGAGCACACGTGCCACAGCTACTGAAGTCCGTGTACCTAGAGCCCGTGCTCCGCAACCAGAGAAGCCCGCGCACCACAACAAAAAGTAGCTCCCGCTCGCCACAGCTAGAGAAAGCCCTTGAGCAGCAACGAAGACCCAACACAGCCAAAATCAAACAATCAATAAATAAAATTTATTTTTAAAAATAATAAATAAATAAAATTAAAACAAAAAAACCCTCTTCATTGTATATATACAAAGTAAGAAAATCCTTTTCGGAGGGGTGGTGGTGGTGGGATGAATTGGGAGATTGGGATTGACATATATACACTAATATGTATAAAATAGATAACTAATAAGAACTTGCTGTATAAAAATAAATAAAATAAAATTCAAAAATTCAATCAATCAATAAAAAGAAAATCCTTTTCCTAATACAGCCCAATACAAAAATCTTTTAAGTTCCTCAAAGGACTATTTAGATGTTCCTTATGTTTTGCAAATAAAGTGATAGGTTATACTATTCACGATGACACTTAGAAAAGTAATTTATCAAGTTAATAAAAATAGGTATAGAAATACACTGCAAAGGAAACAGGAGAAATACTGAGTACAAAATGAGGTCAAAAAATTTTCTTTCTTTAAATATTTTATTTCAAGAAGTCAATTTCCACATTAAAAGATGAACCAATCCAAGATATTATTCATTAACATTTCATCAAAATCATAAACACATTTAACTTAGATTTTAATATGGCTCTCAGCTTAAACATTTCCAACTACATTTTTCATATCTTCAACCTAAACTTCCAACATAATAATTTTAAGACATTTATTTGTTTCCCAGAAGCTTTTCCTCAAAACAAAAAAATTATTTCCAAGTTAACATCTTCACATTGTTTTTCTCAAAATTAAATGTGCTATATTAACAGAAGTAGAAAGCTACCCATAAACTATTTCCAAATATTATTAAATTTTAAGCCTACAGAGCCTTTTCCCATTTTTCTCTAAATTTCATTTTTTTTTACAACACTATAGTCACACACATTTTAGTAGAACAAAAAATTTCTTGTCAACACTTTAAAGGAATTAAGTTTCAAATGTTACATGTAAGAAAGCACACTACTCTCTTTAAGGGCTGGAATTTTCTATGGCAAATGATATAAACATGAAATTAGCAATAAAATCATATTAAAAATTTGATTTTTAAAAATTGTATTATATCTTTATAATATGGAATGAAAACAAATCTGATCATATGCCTGTATAATCAGACCTGTGATCTCTTTATTAAAATGTAAATCATCAGATAATCTCTAATAATAAAACAATCCACAGTATTTCAAATTGCAAAGAAATGTTTCCTACCTTGCCTGCTTCTCTTTCTAAGTCGACATACTCTCGGCTAGGTGTTTGTCGCTGTTCTCCCTGCCAGCTGGCCGGAAAAAACTGGAGAGACAGATTGGTTCCTGTGGCCACAAAAGCCTTTTAGAAAAATCAATACAAACAGGATCAGGAGCAGGACATTACATAAATTATGCAGGCAGTCATTTATTTTTACATCAGTTTCTGTCTTAAGCCAGGCAGCACCAAGATTACTTAAAAGTAAAAAAACATGCACTCATCATTTTTCTTAAGTATTAAGTTACAAACATCTGATTCCATTTTGAGGACATTTGCCATTGGCTGCTTAAATATAAAATCAGACATGGAATCAATACTTTCTTTCAGGTCATTTTTTGCTGACGTTAGTATAGTGCACTGCTAATGTCTAACCAGAAGCCACCATCACTGTATTTAAAAACCTGTATTTTTAAATGTGAAAATCACTGAAGAGCTGAATATTTTGAATTTTAAAGCATACCACAATTTAAAGTTGTGTAAATGAGACATTTTAATTTTTCCTGATTTCTCTTTCTCAAAGAAACACTATGCTCCAAAACCCATGTTAAAAATGCACTTGGAGATGACTGGAAGTGAAAATATCTCCACAATATATCACATTGGGAGGAGCTCATTATCATGAATAAACCAACCAAACATCACTTCAAGTGCTTTTTAATAACCAAAATTTATAAGATGGAGACAATATCCTCCATTATGGTTTTTAGCAGAATTCTCTCTGAGACAAAAATTCTAGTTTCAGGAAAGGCTCAGCTTAAAAAATACAGACCTTTTCATCCCCATAGGTGTCTATTTTATCCAGTTTCCCAAATTCCAGTCACTTGCACAGTGAATACAAATAAATGTTAATACCTTCCTACTGAAAAAAAAAATGCACCTGGGACTGTCTCTCCTCTGATAAACCATACACCAGCCTGTGATGTGACTACTTCTCATCTCTCTAAAACCTTGGATGATTAAAAAAATATGCATTTTCTAAAATCTGACTTTAGGAGAACTGATTCTGACAATAACAAAAGAGTATTCATCTAATATTTATAGAAGATTTGGATGGCACAGCTCAACAGACAGAACAATCTAAAACCATTTCAATGAAGCCTCATTCTGTGTAGCCCCTGAGCAATTTACTCTGTATTTCCCCCAAGTAAAAAATGGAAATAACCATGTCCCTCTTCCCCAGGGAAAATATGAAAGAAATAAGTAAAAAGCATTTGAAAAAAATTTTTTTTCATCATCTAAATGTAAACTCTTCTTTGTTGAAATCAGACAACTTTTTGTTTGTTTTATTTTACTAACTTAAGTTCTTAAGCTTAATTTGTTTCCAAGCATAGTCTTCATCTGAAAGCAAGGGGTTCACATTTTTGGGCAATTTGTTTAAAGCATTAGTTGATTCAGCTATCCGCTAGTTCCCCTGATGATTAAGGGCTTAGATTCTTTAGAGATAAAAATTACAGTACTTCCTATGATTGGTACTAGTAGGTACAACTGTCAACCTAACTGCTAAATCTCTAAATCTCTTAAATCATTAAATCTCTTTAATGGCATTTCCCTAATCACTGGGATACCTTTTCTTGTGGTAAATGTTTTATATGAATAGAGACTGAACAAACATCAATATTACAATATTAATCTTAAAAAAAATTTGCCCACTATTAGCATAAGTTTAAAAAACCACCATTGAACTGAAATGAACTAATAATAGTTCAAATGAAAACAGACACTAGGTGGCAAACTGCCTAGGCTGTGTGACCTGAGGCCAATTACTTAACTCTGAACCTCAGTTTCCAGTATCTGTAAAGTGCTTAGAACAGTACCAAGTGAATGCTACATGTATTTGCTAAATACAATGAGAAGTAATTTTGAGCTGAATAAGACAGCCAACCTTTTCAGTCTCAGATAATGAAATTCTCAGGGCAGATAAGAGATTCTGCCCATGAATGAATACCCTCTGTCAAAATCCCATAGCCATGTTTCTTCAGTATTCACCTAGTAACAAATCCTTCTGCCACCAGTGTACCCCAAACCAGCTGTGTTAGGTGAAGACATTCTGCAGCTCTTATTACCTCACCTCCTGCCTGAAGGCCAACCTCAGAAGAGATTTCCTGCTTCATCACTTCATGTCCATTATCATCTCATCAACATCCATCCCTCTCTGAGACAGGAGAAGTGGTAAAAACAGATCACTCTAAAATACCATTTCCCAAATTTATCTGACCACAGAACTCTTTATTTTTTTTACTGGAACACCTACACATACCTAGGAGTTGGGAAAATTCTGTTTGAAAACATAAAGATGTCACACTGGTAAAAGTGTCTGTATGGAGGATTTCTAGAATGTCCTGACTATATTTTATAGGTTTCATTAAATTGTAAAATAGCACACCTGTGCCAGTCCAACATACCTTTTATTCTTCCATCTTCAGGATTAAAAATACATAGTTTTTACTGCTTTCACAGTAGAGTCACCATACCTCTCATAAGTATTTTTTTTCTTTTATTAATCATTAGTGTTGAAGATATCTCTAACACTCCTACTACAAGAGCTTATATAAGGAATAAATCAGATTTTACCAAATAAATTCTACCCCTCACCCATAATCATTTTTATTTCATGCTATGATACGGAGTCTGGATAAGTTTTATAACTAAGAAGAGATGAGCATCACAGCCTTACACTGTTTCACATCTAAATACAAAATAAACCCTTCATTAACCTCACTGATAAAGTTAAGGAGATGTTCATAATAAAAAGAATAAAAGAGAGGGGAGAAAGTGTTGGATATAGTTTAGGGAACTATGCATATTTTTATCAAACATGGCTGCTGTCAAAATAGAAGCAAAAAAAATGCCTTTTCCACGCCTATTTTCCACCACCAAATAAGTAAAAGCCACAGCCTGTTTATAAGTCATAAGATAAATTTTGGGCATTAAACGAAGTAACCTCTAAATTCAAATAATCAAGTACTTATGATGCAAAAGACACTGTGCAAAACCCATACAGAGGGGGCATATACGGAATTAATGTGGTCTCCATCCTCTAGAAGCTAAAAAATCTCTCAATTTAAATATGGCTAACATTGAATTAAAGGGGGGGAAACTAGAAAGAGAGGGAAATGTGAAATTCCTTCCAAATATAAAGTTACTTCCAAAACATCCATGGGTTGGGTATACCATCCACCTATTCCAAAAGGAAATCCAGACAAACGATGATATAATCACTGAGCCAACTAATGAATGATTCTTGTACCACTCAGTGCCAAAACCAGAAAGTATTTGTCCTATACATTTGAATCATATAACTATTACAAACACTCAAAAAAGTGGGCTAAAATCTAGACATTTTCTTTTATAATGTGCAATACTGACCAAATATTCTAGAGTTCCTAATAAATTTGGCCAGTATCTTCTCATGATCTGTAATACAATTCTAAAAAGCCTTCATTTTAAGCATCAAAATATTTTTTAAAAATAAACGATTTCAGTGATGAAAAGGGAGAATTTTATGATATGTGAATTATGTCTCAATACCAATAAATAGATTCTCTACTGTACAAGGAATGGGAGAAGCAAATGTTTCAATATGTCTTCCCATTGTTAACCTAAATTCAAACTGCTTCCATACCTTCAAGTGTGTGCAGATGCAATGGTCCAAGTCATGGAGCAGATAATCAGATTCCATTATACAGTGCTTCAACTTTTTAAAAAATTAATAATCAACCTCTTTAGTTTTTTCCTATGCACTTTTTGGCTTCATCATTCTCTCTTCATTAGCACCTCCAGTAGGACAAACCAAAAGGAGATGAGGGGAACTAGGACACTTGAATTTTTTTCAACATCATGGAGTAAGGCACCAAATCCACCACCTAAAACAGGGCCTCGGATCAACAGTGGGTTTTGCAAATCCATGCAAATCTTTAGTAACTTCAGGCCTAAACGGGATATGTTTTTTAGGTTTGGGGAAAAAACAAAAACAAAAAAACACCAAATGGTTTCTTTCTGATTCTCCTGAAGCTTAACATTCTAAGAAAAGAAGATGGCACGTTCCTGAGGGCTTTTTTTTCCCCTCTATTAGGACAACAGATAACAGATAACTGGATTTACTCTCAGATTTATTCTCAGTTATACTGAAAATAAGACAGTTTCACATATAGGTTTACGAAAAATCTAGCGTCTAAGACACAAACTATCGCCCAAGAATCAGAACCTTGAACGAAGCCCAATTTTTTCCGAAAGGGTGTTTTCTTCCTACTAATAACCGACCCTTTCTTTAATCAGTGTCAGCCTATACAACGACCTTTCCTTGTTTAGTTGGGCTCCGGTTTGAGTTCCACTCGCGGCAAAGTGTTTGCCGAGTCGTGTCTGGGAAACATAATCCACCCGCCAAGAACCACAGGGAAGCGTCTCCCCGCGAGGACGCGGCCCGCCAGTGTCTGGTTTCGCATTTTGAATCCCGAGTAGGAAGTGAGACGGCGCCCGCTCAGTTCCGGGAGCCGCGGCGTCCGCGGCGGCGTCCGCGGCGCCGTCCGGAACCGGCCTGGGCCGCGGCGGGCCCCGCGCAACAAGTGACCCGTGCGCGGCTCGCTCCCCTATGCCCCCGGCCCCCTGCCCCGCCGACTTACGATTTCCGAGCGGCCGTCGCGGCAGGCGTTCTGGAAGCGCGCCTGGCGCTCCTCGTGGGGTCGGTCCCTGAAGCCCGTGTACTTAATCTGCAAGGCAGAGACGGCCCGAAATCAGAAGCCAAATCCGCGATGCTGCCCGCCCCGCGCGGCACCGATAAGGGCAACCAGAGTCTGCGGGCAGATGGCTGCCCGGGCGAGACTGCCTCTCCGCAGGCGCGCCGGCGCGGGGTTCCCGGGAGTCGCGCCGCCCAAACTTTTCTCCGCCCGGGCCCGCTCGGGGCGCGCCGCGGCCTCCCCGCCGCCCGCCTGCCTCACCTCACATTCGCGGCTCAGCTTCCTGAAGAACTCCTCGTTCTCGAACTTGCTTCTCTGGTCGGGCACGACGCGCGGCATCTTCCCGCCCTGAGGCTGCGCCGGCCGGCCGGGCTCCGGGCTTCCGCGGGCACCCGCTGGCCGGCTCTGCACTGACCGACTGACCGCGCACCCGCGGCGCCCTGACTCTCGCTTCTCTTTGTTTCAGGCGCCCGCCCGCGTGGGCTCCCGCGCCGGGAGTCTGAGGTGCCGCCGCCCGCTCGAGCCCAGCCCACGCCGCCGCCGCCGCCGCCGCCGCCGCCGCCTCAGCCGTTGCCTACCGCCCGCGCGGACCCAGCACTCGCCGCCTCCGGCCGCCGCCGCCGCCGCCGCCGCCGCCGCCGCCGCCGCCGCCGCCACTTCCTCTCACCGCCCACCTCGCTAGCCCGCCCGCCCCGCCCCCGTCGGCCCCACCCCTCCTCCTCGCGCGCCCGCCCGCCCCAAACTCCAGCAAACAAAACGCACCATTCACAACTCCGCGCCGCGCATGCGCTGCCTGTCCTCCTTCGGCGCCGCTGGGCTGCAGCGAAGCGGAGCTCCTCCCGCGGCGCGGCCCTCTTCCCCTGTACCGCCCGCGGGCCACTTGGTGTGGAATCGTCCGGTGGGGATCTGCCTGGTTCTTGGAGACAGGGAGCGGCCCGTGCGGGTTCTTCCTTTCCACTGGAACTTTTGGGCTCCACAGCAGCGCGGAGTAACCCCAAAATGTCACGTGAACGCGAGGAAACTTAAGTCCTTGGAGACTTTGCGTCCGAGAACCGACTGGGAGGGGTGTGGGCTGTGCACATCAAAGACTAAAGGTGGAAAGAGACCGAAGAATCCATCTGAATCCGCATCATGGTGGAAAGGTCGGAGCTGTTGGAGTCAGAAGGGCCTCAAATGGGATCTTACTCAACTCCCTGCCTGCTGGCTGAGGCCCTTAGATAGGCACTGGACCACCCTAAGCCTCAGTTTGCTTTTTTTCCAAAATGTAGGCACTCACAAGCTCGCAGTGTTAGCATGAGAGCCTTTATGTAATTCTAGCTCATGATGAGCACTCAATAAATGTAAGTTTCTAAAGAACAAGCTGACTTATATAACCCAATACCAGTTCATATATTTACACAAATGTGCAAATTCTAAAAAACAAGATCCATAAGTTTTAGGGAAGTCATTTAGCCCAAGCTGGAGAGAGCCTTATATGGGATTTATGGCAGAGCTTGACTCAAAGTTGGTCTTCAATAAATTCTGATCCTTAAAATCTCAGCTTGTCAAAAACTCAGGCCAGGGCTTCCCTGGTGGCGCAGTGGTTGAGAGTCCGCCTGCCGATGCAGGGGACGCCAGTTCGTGCCCCGGTCCGGGAGGATCCCATATGCTGCGGAGCAGCTGGGCCCGTGAGCCATGGCCGCTGAGCCTGCGCGTCCGGAGCCTGTGCTCCGCAACGGGAGAGGCCACAACAGTGAGAGGCCCGCGTACCGCAAAAAAAAAAAACAAAAAAAAAACCTCAGTCCAAGTATGGCAAATAGGTGCCAGCTCTGATTGACAGTAGCTGGCCTTATTGCAAAGGATTGTGAGGATACACTTAAGTTCACAGGAATTAGTGCCAAGGGCAGTTGGCAATGTCTGTCTGAATGCAGGATTTGGCAGACTTTCCCACCCCTTTCTAGTCCAATCCAATCTCATTTTTACGGTTATGGAACTGAGCTAGGATGAAGGAGTATCCTGGTTTTAGCAGTGTAAGTCCCATGTCCCAGGAAACCACTCAGTCCCTGGCAAACTGGATTGGTTGTTCACGCTGAGGTCCAGTTAGTGACTGATTGCCCAAGGTCAGGGAGAGAGTTTTCAGCAAAATCAAACCTGTAGGCTGGTGGTTTTAACAAACACACTCTTTCTGAATAGCAAACATAGAATCAACTCCTTCTAAGGGCATGCTCCCTGGCCTACACCTAGCCAGTGTGAATGTATGTCTGTACACAAACAGAAAGGGTATACATAGTTATGGATGTCACCAACCACTGTTGTTGGGCCTCCAGCTATCCCAGAATCTTTCCCTCGGGTGTCTTTCAATTGCAAGTGACTGAAAACCAATTCAAAAAAACTTAAAGCTAAAAAGTTGTCAGTTTTACTTTAAGTAAACAAATCACAGGGAGGGACTCTTCGCTTCTCCATTGCTTCTCACTGCTAATTCTCTCAGCGTCTCTTCAATGGCATTCATTTCCTGACAAAGAATGGGAGAAGCCACTTCTCCATCTCCAAAGTCTCCATCTCCCAGATTGGCCCAGTCTGGGTCACATACTCTCCCCTCTGCCAAAATCACCATTTCCAGGCAGATGTGATGACACTGGCCAACTTATGTCACATGCTCTCCCATCGCGGATTGGGGGCCTGAGATTGGCAGCTTCAGAGAGAAGCTCATGGTTGAAAGAAGGGAATAGCAGTTTTCCCAAAAGGAGGGAGTCAGAGTAGTACATGGTGGGCCCACTGAACAGTTTGTATCAGCTACATCTGGCAAAAGGTGCCATTTTAGTTTCACTGCCTAAAGATTCTGGTGAAACTGAAGGGGGAAACTTCACATCAGCACAAAGTGTAGATACTTTAACCAGCCTTAAAACATCTGCACTTTATGTTGGGAAGTAAGTGAGGCAGCCTCTACCCCAAGTTACCAAGGCAGAACTAAGTCACTCACAGGGAATAGAAGTTTTCATCCATCTGCTGCTTCTTCCTTAAGTCTTTCCAGTTCAACTAAGAAGACCTTTGGGCACTAGGACAACACAGCCATTGTTTAAATGAGAGGAAGATGATGAGTTTGCTCTCAGTCAATATGGACCGTAGTCTGGGGAACAGAGTTTCTGCTGTTGACTTCTATAGCAGGAAAAAAGGATATCCCATGTGAGACCATGCAACACCACCACATTCTGTTCAGGTAGACATTTGTGTAAAACCTTTCATTTCTGTCTCCAAAAGATGATTCACAGGGAAGCACTCTTACTCCACAGTGGGTCCAGGTAGGGCTCACGGACCTGCAGCTGACCTTGGTGTTTGGATTCTAGCAATAATTGTTTCTGCCCTGGGAAATGTGGAATAAATAAAAGTTGAAATCTCACTAGAGTGGCCTAGATGCTCAGACAGACATGAACTTGTTGTTGTTGTTGTTCCCAAGTTTTATTCAAGAATTCATACAAAATATTCCAGATAGTTGAATTTTAATCCTCATCTTCCTCCTCTTCTTCATCTTGATTAATCTGGAAGAAACGCAATTCGTAACTTTCTTTGCTGTTAGCAACTACGCGTAACCAATCATGTAGATTATTCTTCTTCAAATATTTTTTGGTGAGATATTTCAAATACCTTTTGGGAGAAGGCACCTCAGACATTACAGTGATCCTGCTTTTGCTTCTTTTGATTGTTACAACCCTTCCACCAAGATTCCCAGCTTTTCCATTCACTTTGATTCTCTCCTAAAGAAACTGCTCAAAATTGGCAGCATCCATGATTCCATCTTTTACAGGGTGGATGCAGTCAAGGGTAAACTTCAGTACTAGCTTCTTTTTTTGCCCCCCTTCGCCACAAGCTTTTTCACAGGGGCCTTGGCAGCAGCAGAGGCAGAAAGCCCCCATGAACTTTTTTGACAAGGAAAAGGTCATGGTCAAGACAAATCCCTTCTAGGCTCAAGGGGGCAGGACTCGGAGCAGTGGGAGTTCAGAGCAGGACACAGCACTCTAAGTGTCAGCCTCACGGGGGTGGGGGTGGGGGGGGTGGGCGGTGATGACGGCCTGAAGGAAAGGGATGGGAAAGTCTGCCAGGCGGACCCAGAACAGCAGCACCACAGACAGCCTTTGGCAACTCCAGGCCACAGGGTAACCCACACTCGCCATTGTCTGGCGTCCAACCGGCCAGGATGACCGGGAAACGAGCCGCAGGCTGAGGGAGGCCATCTCCTCGACTGACCTCTGTATGCCTTTTTTGGTTGTTGTTAATTTTTTTTCACTTATTTTAAAAACTGGATTAAAGGAAATTAATAAAGGAAAATTTCACCTACATCAGGTATATTTAGCTCTGTGCTTCTGTCCAGATGGGTATGGATTGGTCCAGGCACCACCCAGTGAAGGAGTTTGCTAAGAGCCAGCTCTAGTAGGGCCCACAGATGGAAGCCTGAGGGCGTCTGTTCATTGCCTAGAAACACCCTCCCAACCCCACAAACCTGGCTGAATTCTCTGAAGCCCTGCTGCTCGGAGCCTTCCTCCTAAGGATTCCGTCAGCCCAGGGCCTCCTCTCTCCCACTTTCCCAGTGGGCAGCTGCTCCCACTGATCTTGGATGGGTGGGCAGAGAAAGCACAATACCCCTGAGTAGGGTATTGAGGGGACCCTTAATTGTCTGACCCAACTGTGAAGCTCTGAACTGGGTGCTTTTATGCCCCTTATGTCAGTTAATTCCCACAACCACCTTCTAAGACAGTCCTCCTTGTCCCTGTCTGACAGATAAGGAAATAGAGGCTCTAAAAAGGTAAATAAGTGGGCTTCCCTGGTGGCGCAGTGGTTGAGAGTCCACTGTCGATGCAGGGGACACAGGTTTGTGCCCCGGTACGGGAAGATCCCACATGCCGCGGAGCAGCTGGGCCGTGAGCCATGGCTGCTGAGCCTGCGCGTCCGGAGCCTGTGCTCCGCGATCGGAGAGGCCACAACAGTGAGAGGCCCGCGTACCGCAAAAACAAACAAACAAAAAAAGGTAAATAAGTGACCACAGGACATGGACAAGACCCTGATCCATGAGAGGTAATGAAATGGCTAAGCCTTTGGGGTGTATCCTCTTTGTCCACTCCTCACCATAACCCTGCAAGTTTGTTGTTATTGACCCTGTTCTACAGATGAGGAAACTGGGGTTCAGAGGGGCTGGTGCCCTTAACCATTCCATTCCAAGGCCTGTACCGGTAGAGATGCCAAAAGTCCTGCTTGTCTCCTTAACTGAACTACGAGCTTGTGGAGAGCTGTGGCTGGGGTCATTCCTCCTGAAGCACCCTGCCATGCTCCCAAAGGGGCCCCAACAGGTTGAATGAAGGGGTCCTACTGTGGGCCTTGAGGCAGGACGTGGTTCTTGCCCTTGATGGCTGCACATTCCTGCCCCCTGAGCCCAACTGTTTGTCTCTCCTTGGCTTGGAAGGTCAAGGCCTAGACGTCCTGCCTCCCAGGTCCAGCAGAAAGGATGGCTTTATACGGATCTGGTGTTAGCTGCCACCCACACCTGCCTCTCCTCAAAGTGAGGCTGAAGTCCTTCCAGGTCCCTGAGCCACGGGTGCACTATTTTCTAAAGAAACAGTTTCCCGTCAGTTAGTGAGGAAATAGTGTACCATCTTGAAGCTGAAATAGGATCTGGAGCCACAAATGAATGCTGAGGGGGGTGGGAGAGAAGGAGAATTAGGGGCTGGCACAGAGCCACTAAAGCCTGGCTCTCCCCAGCTTCTAGTTTTTGGATGGAGATGAGCTTAAGTCCAGGATGAGGGTATCATCTGCCTAAATGAGGCAGTTTCCTGAGCCCTAAATAATTTTTTGGAGATATAATTTATATACCATACAATTCACCCTTAGGCCCTTAAGAATTTCTCCTCCGGGAGTTTTTCCCGCTTCTTAACTGCCCTGCCACACTCCCTCCATCAGCTCAGCCATCCCAGAGGGAGAGGAAAGCAGAGAGGAGCAAGTTTCCCCAGAAGAGCATTTCTTCAGTGTTGGGATCAATAAACCCGTTTGCTTAAAAGGAACCAGATGATTTCATCCTTGTAATTACAAGTTTGACGTTTGCAAATCTTGCCCAGGCTCCAAATGAGCCTCTTTGTCATGGGAGGTGGAGTTTGTCTGGATGGCTGGGGACGGGGACTGAACCTGGTGTGGTGGAAAGAGGGCCAGGCTGGTGTCAGGAGGCCTGGCTGACCATCTGTGAGGGCTGCTGGACTGCTCCCCTTCCCCTCCCCTACTCTCCAAGTTTCTGGAGGGTGATGGGAAACAGACTACACTAGGGAACTGGAGAATGCGGTGCTCTAACCACAGCGCCCTCCTGCTTAAACCCCTCCCCCAAGTCTCCGGTTTGCCTATGGCTGAGAGGCAAAGTCCCTCAGCACAGCATTCGTGATCCCCTGACATACATTACTTTCCTTCCCAATCCCATCTCCCATCATTTCTCCCCATGGCACCCTGTAATCCAGCCACACTGGCCTGCCTGCATTTCCCACATGCCTCAGTGCCTTTGCTCTAACTGTTCTCTCTACCGAGCATGACTTCCTCCCTCTTCTCTGCTAGGAAAACTCATACTTTTTCTTTAAATATGAGTTCAGGGGCCTTTGATTGTCCTCTGCAGAGTGACTGCACCACAGTGTCACCTCATTCTCTCCATTGTGTCCATTCAATATGCCAGGGAGATGGTAAGCACACCTAGGACACAGCAGTACACTGTGTTCTGGAAGGAGTTGGCTCCCCACTAATTTGTGTTTATTTTACTTCTGTGCAGGCTTCATATGAGTGTCTCTCACTCCACCCTTACATTTCATTTTAATTATTTAAAACTTGTGTGTATTTATTGTAGAAGATTTAGGAAATATAGGAAAAGAAGAGAGTCCACCACTTCAAAACAATCATTGCTAACATTTCAGTATATTTTCTTTGGCCTCTTTCTATCCACATTTCTTCACCCAGCTATGACATTCTATATGTACAGTTTTGAATGTTCCATTATGACCTAACCCTATGGCATAAGTATTTTCCCACGTAATCATATAAAACTCCTAATGGCATATTGGCTGATCCCCTGTTGTCGGACATCTGTTCAGGTTGTTTCCCATTATTCACTGTTATAAAATAAGGCTTCTGTGAACGTCGTGCTGCTTAAGGCTTTTTCTTAAAAGTTTTGGATAGTGTTTTTAGGGTCAGTTTCCAGAAATAGATCCACTATGTCAAAAGACACAGGCATTTTAAGGTTCCTGATACCTGTAGCCAAATTTCTCTTTGGCACTGCCTCTTCTCTCTTCTTGAGTCTTAAAAATCTGTTCCCTTCTCCCTCCATTTCTCTTCTCACTATCTCAGACACAGGAAATGCCAACCAAGAATAAACCAAGACCTGCAGAGAGAGATCAATGGATCAATAAAGCAGGTTGAATAATTCAACACTCACTTCTGGCTCATTCATCAACTCTTGAGTCCAAATGCATCCTCTTTTACCATCTCTCCTTTTGTCTCTCTGCTGATACCTTGACACCTTGCCCTGTTCTTGGATTCTTTCCCAAATTTGACAAGCTCTAAACCATCCTTGCAGGCAGGGTTTCCCATCATGCTGTAACATTGCCTTATAAATAGGCAGACAGAATTACTAGCCCACGTCCACCTCACCGGCCTGCTTTCCCTCTAGGAACATGAAGAATAATTAATAAAGCAGACAATAGCCCTCTTCCTCTAGATGACACTTCTGAGTGAATGGTCATGGAGTTCAGCTTCAGACTGTTCCAGCCCTGCCTAACTTCCTCTGTTTAGCTTGCTTCTTTGCCCTTCTCAGCCAAGCAAATTCATACTCTTTCATTAAATGTGGGTTCAGAGGCCTCTGAGAAATCTTTCTCAACTGTGCTGGGCAGAATGACTACCCCATAGCATCCCCTCACCAATGCCTGCCCTGGAGGCTAAATGCAACCTCCTCAAGGACACCGCACAGTCTTGGTAGCTTCCTCAGCCTCACCTTATGCTAGCTTCATCTTGCTCCTTCCTGCCCAAGGGGAGCTCCCAGCATGCCTTGCAGCTTGAGTAGTGTTGGTGATTAACATGGACACAGAGATGCACCACCCAGATCCCTCTTCAGTGAAGAACTTGTTACCCCAGCAGCTGGGATGCTCTTATACCCCTCAGGGATTTCCTGAGCTGCAGAGGGCTACCTGCAGGTCACTCTTCCTTCCTGGGCAGCTCACATCCAATGACTGATCAAGATGGGATTGTAAAGGCCCAGCAGGGCAATGCCGATGGGTCATAATAGCTCTAAAGCTCCCTGTGGAGTCAGCTGAAGCAGTTGTTGGGCCTGCAGTGGAGCTTGGCTTCTCCCTCCACCCAGTTCTGCTTCCTTCCTCTCCCATCAACAGGTTCTGATCCCAAGGGAGCTCCTTAAAACACAGCCTGTGGCACTTCCCTCGTGGCACAGTGGTTAAGAATCTGCCTTTCAATGCAGGGGACTCAGGTTTGAGCCCTGGTCCAGAAGGATCCCACGTGCCGCGGAGCAACTAAGCCCGTGCACCACAACTACTGCACTTTAGAGCCCACGAGCCACAACTACTGAGCCCGTGTGCCACAACTACTGAAGCCCGCACACCTAGAGCCCATGCTCCGCAACAAGAGAAGCCACCGCAATGAGAAGCCCACGCACTGCAATGAAGAGTAGCCCCCACTTGCCACTAGGAAAAGCCCACGTGCAACAACGAAGACCCAGCGCAGCCTCATAAAATAAATAAATAAATAAATGTATTAAAACAAAACAAAACAAAAAACAGCCTGAAGGTAAAGCTTCCTAGAGAGCTCAGCAGTGACAAAGAGTGATTCCCAAGCAAGCTTCACTCAGTGCCGTATCCCTTACTTCACCTGGGCCTGTCCTGAGCTAGATCCTGCCCAATGAGATGCTGTGGGTAAGGCTTCTTTATAAATATGTTTTAATGTCTTAAGTTTTATTTTTAAAAGCGTTAAAAAACTGTTTTGGAAGAGATATGAGCCATTTTGGGACAACAACGGTTGTCTGGTATGAGCTGAGATTCCTCCTTTGTATAACATGCACGCTACATAACATTTGCTTTAGTACAAGCAATTTTCCAAACACTTTCTCACTGGACTCTCCCAAGGTAAGGAGGGAAGGAATGACTGTCCTATTTTGTAGCTCAGAAAATTGAGACTCAGAACAGGTGATGATTCTTTTAAGGGCATGTGGCCAGGTAGCTCTAGAGATCCCAGGAGAGCAAAGGAGTCCTGAAGTTGAAGAAATTCAGTCCTTTCAATCTTTGTCAGAGCAACCTGATGTCAGAGAGCTTTAGTGACTTGCCTGAGAACCCAGAGCTAGCTGGTTCCTCAGATTTCTAATCAAAAAATTGAGAACAGGGACACCTACTCATACCTGTCAGGACTGTTTTGGCTTCAAGTGACAAAAACCCAATTAAAACTGACTTTCACAAAAAAAGGGAATGATCAACTCATTTAATTGAAAATTCTTGGTTCAGGCATGGCTAGATACAGGTGTTCAAGCACTGACACCAGAAATCTGTCTGTCTCTCTCTCTGTCTCTGTCTGTCTGTCTTGTCTCTCTCTCTCTCTCGGTCTCCTTGTTGTTTTAGCTTCATTCACATGCTGACTCACCTTCAAGAGGTAAGGACTACTCTTTCCTGATATTCCCACAAAAATCTTGGGATTGACTTTAATAGGCCAAATTTGGGTGACGTGCTCATCCCTGAAGTGTGGACACTGTGAATCTCTGTGGACAGGGTGATGTCATAGGAAAAGGAAAGGATGTACTGGGCAGCCAAAAACATCTGTACAAAGTGTCTGACACAAAGTTATAAACTCTCAAAACATGGTGGCTATGACAATCTTTAATGTCCTTTCTAGCTCTGAAATTCTAGGATTTGTACAACTTCATACTTCGATAAAAATCCAGCTGTAAATGTTGGCCATCAAGGGAAGAACTGGATAACAACTTGAGTCCATACAAGGTCCAGTCAAAATACCATAAAATGAGGCGGCTTCCTTGGCCATCTAGTGGTTAAGACTCCATGTTTCCACTGCAAGGGGCGTCGGTTCGATCCCGGGTCAGGGAGCTAAGATCCCACATGCCTCACACTGCGGCCAAAATAAACCCCCTCAAAATCAAAAAACATAAAATGAGCTAAGAAGGGCCTGAAAAAGGAAGCTGGCTTAACAAGGCTGGGGAGTTAATGATCTCCTACAGCAGAGGATAGCTGCCTGTGGTGTGCCTCCTTTTGTAGCTGAGCCAGAGACAGTGGCAGTGCCAGGGTCAGAGTGGCCCTGGAAGGGATTCCCTGTGGCTCTGGGGTCTGCTACATCCATAGCCCCTTCAAAGGATTCTGCTTCACATGATCTGGCTGGCCTGGTGGCCAGACCAGTTCTGGGAGCTGAAGGTAAACATGGACAGGCCGGAGGGGAGGACGGAGCTGCAAAGACTGTCCAGTGTGGATGCTTTGGGTTAGGTGGTAACCAAGAGATCCCATCAGAGTCTTCTCTGAGACATGGGTGGTGTACTTGTGCGTGTAGGTGGCAAGTTCAGAGGAGGTAGGGCATGGAGCTCAGGTAACATCCTGGGGCTCATTCACACTGTAAACCAGGTAAATGGTGCTCCCTGGAGGTGTGTCTTGCAACAGCTCTTCTGGCTTCCATAATACCTGGAAGTGGGAGGGAGGTCTGTGCCACCAGAATAATGAGGTCCACATCCAGACTGTTTCCCTGCTGCCTTGGTCCCACTACCAAGAGTTGTTTGGATATGGTTCCATCCTCCCTCTTCGAAAAATTATTCTTTTCCCAGATATGCTGAGTATTATAGATGTATTGGTCACCTAGAAGACAGGCAAGGTCAGAATTCCTCCTGGCAGAGAGGATCAGAGAGGCCCACCGAGTGTCTGAGATCACACAGCAGAAGGAACAGTTGTATTCAAACCCAAGTCCCCTGTCCATCAGCAGCCTTTCCTAGCACTGTAGAATCCCATGATTCAGGAGCAAAAATCTCATGGTGGTGTGTCCACCAGATGATGAGAGCCCCAGCAACAGGGCCAGCGTTTTGGAGTCTTGGGTCTGGGGTCTTTGGAAGGACCTGGAAGCTACCAGTCCTTCCCTCAGGCCAGAAGAGCTGCTCCTTAGGCAAGAGACATGAATCAGCACCAGGAGCCTCTGTCAGCTTTTGATGAATTTTCCCGCCACTAGTGCTAATTTCCTGAAAGGCTTTTCTTCCACCTTCAGGCTCCGCTTCAAAAGCGTCCTGGCTCCTTCACAGTAGAAGATACGTAATGGTCACCCAGTGACTCCTTGGTGAAGCCACAGGCATGGTCCTCCATAGCACCTATGGCTGAACAGGCTGGGAGTAGACAGGAGTCCTGGACCATAGCTGGAAGGGCCCGGGGCTGGAGCAGTGTCCTACCCCAGAGATTGCTCCCAGTGCACTGAAGAGTGGAAACCAGGCCTAGATAGGCAAGTGGCTTGCTTGAGGACACACACAGAGGAACAAGCCCAGACAGGAACACACAGCTCCCAAACTGCCTAAAAGAGATATGTTGACCTCTGCTCCATGAGGCCACCTGCTCTCAGCCTCTGAGTTCTTTCAGGGCTCACATGGACCTTCTTCCTCTTTTGATTTGCTCCACAGACAAATAGGCCCAAACTCAACCCCCTGTGGCCATGGAGCTATCGTTGCAATGGTAGAGGGTCAGTGGCAGGAGGCTACAGTCCAATCTTGATTAGCTTATGCGGGGAGGGGGCGTGGAGGGGGGAGCTTCCTCAGCAACACCTGGCCCTGCCTGTGCCCTCACCTTGGACTAGACTCCCTCTTGGGGCTTTTCCTGGTCCCACTTGGTTGGGGCAGAGATACCCCAGGCCCTGGGGAGGGTTCACATGAGTTCCCAGGCTGGGCTGGGTGGGAGAGCTCTGAGCCAGGGGCCCACCTGTGGATGGGGGAGAGGGGATGTTCAGAGTTGACCTCGCCCACCTGCTTTATGAAGTTGTTTGCTCTGTTCCATGTCCAGAACTCACTGTCCAGTTCTGCACCACCCTCCCCCGGCCTCCCCACTTCTACCCTCTCCTCCTCCAGTTGCTCTGTACTCTGTAACCTCCTGGAAGATAAGCCTGACCAGGACATGTCCTTCCCATGGCTCCCCAGTACCTCAGGGTAGAGGCCATGCTCTCTCCCAGGCTTCCAGGACTGGTCCTCCAGCTCTGGGCCTGGTTCCTCTTTTAGCCTTCCTGTGTGGGCCAAAATGACGCAGAACGGCTGGGATGGAACAGGCTAATTCTTGCCTCAAGACCTGTCCTGCTGCGCCTCTGACGCAGCTCCCCCTCCTCTCCACCTCCATTCCCTCCAGTCTTTCCTCCTGGTCCTTTCAGGTGCTCCTCCTGGAAGCCCTCCTGACACCCCAACCCAACCCAAGATAGGTCATCCCTGTGCTCCCACAGCCTTTCCAGATGACCCTTTCTATCGTGCCCCCAGAGGTCTCGGCAGTCAGACAACTGGGATGAGAAACAGGTCCCTGCCCACTGCCCCCTTCTGAGTGCCCAGGTACCGCCCTTCTCCAGCCTGGACAGCCCCCGGCACTGCCCTGGCTCTCTGTCCATTTGCTTGTCTGGGCGTGTGTCCACCTGCTTCTGTTTCTTTCCTCCACTCCCTGGCGTTCTTGGCAGATTGTTCCACGGTCTCTTTCACCTGTCTCCGTACCTTTCTTCATGCTTTAATTCAATGCGCTGCCATCTCATTCCACAAAGGACCCAAGGTGCTATCTGTGTCATTGTCTCCCTTCCTCACCCAGTCCCCATGCCCCAATTTCTCTGTGTTCCCCCCTGCCACACACACAGCTAATGAGCTTGGTACGGAGAAAGGGGAATTCTCACTCCCTTAGAAGTGATCCCTTCTCCCTCACAGGAAGACTGGCCCACCAGGGCCTGAGTGAGGTTCTAGGGCACAAGGCAGGCCCCCAGCCCTTCCCTACCTAGGCCAGACCTGAGTGGGGGGGGGGCACAGGGAAAAAGCCACCCTGAACCCCACACTACTGCATCCAGGACTGGTCAAGGGACTCAGCACCTCTAACCCAGCCCCTTGTGGCACAGGTGGGGGAAACAGAAGTATCCTGCAGTAGATCTCTTTGGTGAACCCCATTTGTGAACCTTCCTGCCGAACGCTTCCCCACTGCTTCTTCCTTTCCTCAGCCTCATCCAGAGTGTGTCCTGGGCTTAGGCCCACCTTGTCCCTCAGTACAGGGCTCCAGTGTGTCCAGCTTGGGCCGAACAGGAGTCAGTTGGGGGAAGGGGAAGCCTTGGGGCAGTAGTGCCTGCCCCTTTCCTTCACCTGAAGCCTCCCTGGACCGCAGAGTTTCCATTAGCTTGGGATCCCAGCCAAGCCCCTGGAGCTTCTGCCTGAGGGCTCCTGGAGGGCAAGACTGATCCCTCTTGGGTCTCCCAAAGCCTACAGGTGGGTGAGGCAGGTTGTGCAGGGCAGGGACCCAGCGGAGGAAGTCCATGCATTCATGCATCAGTGAAAGAGACCCGTGGCCCCGCACTGCCCACCCACCTTTCTGCCCACCTCCTCTTGCACGGGAGCTTTAATCAAGCACAAGCTGAGGCTTTCTAAAGCCAGGTCCTGCTAAGGCCTCCAACAGGGAACTGCTCTGGGCTTGGCCAGCCTAGGCCAGAGCTTCGGAGGTCCCGAAGTCAAAGGACCTTGAGGCTGTAAGAGGGCCTCCTCCACCCTCCCCCACGCCCGCCCGCCCGCCCGCCGCTGCGCCGCTGCAGCCCGCCTGCCTGGCTATTGAAGAAGACAGGCGCCGGGGCGCAGGCCGTCGTGGGTGCAGGAGCCCTCACAGGGAGGGAGGCCCCGTTCCGCTCACCCCCACCACCCAGCGGTGGCGAGTTGCAGCTCCCGGCGCCCTCGCGTCCGCCCGGGCTCTGGCCCCGCGCCAGGCGCCTGGATCCATCACTGCAGTTGGCTGGAGGCCGGACGGCGCGTCCCCCGGGGCTCCCAGGCGGCTGGCGCTGTCTGCCGGGCAGGGAAGGCGGCGGCGGCGGCGGCGCTGCGGGGCTGCGGTCAGCGCGGGCACAGCCGAGGGAATGCGTCTCCCGCACTAATTGGCCTTTCCCCAGCCGCCATGGCCGGTGATTGCTGCTTCAGTGGGTGGGGATATCGGGGTGTTGGAGGAGAGGAAGGGGCGAGCTGAGCCGCAGGGGCCCGCAGGAGACGCGTGTGCGCGCCCGGTTCCTAGGCCAGCTTTGCAGCGGTGCGCCTCCGTGCTCATAGTGGCCCGGGCGAGCCGAGGTAAACTTGGAGAAAAGCCACAGAAGTGTCCTGGGGTCTTCGCCAAGATCTAATCCGTTCTGAGAACCGCTCCCTGCGGGGTAGGGTCTGGCAGGGGATTTAAGAAGGACTCTGGGTGGCCATCGGGGGATCCCAGCGAAGGCATGAAGACAGGGTGGAGACAGGGCAGTGCGTAGCCCTCTCCAACCCCCTCATGCAGGAGTGCCATCCGCGAGGAGCAGACGGGAAGAGAGGTACCCTCCGGGGCGGATGGGGAGGGTATGAGGCAGGGACTATGGGAGGCAGGGGCCCAGCTCACCATCCAGGCTGCCTACCGGAGTTCTTGCTTGAATTCCTAGAGAAGGTCCTAGGGCTTCCCAAAGTCCTTTATGATCCTCGCAGCTGCTGCAGCCTGACTGGCTTCTGCTCAGCTGCTCTCCCTCTAATTTGGGGAAGAATAGCTTCTGGGTGGCTGTTTGGAGACGCTCCCTTCCCTAGACCTGTGTGAGAAAGCCTGAGGAGGGGAGAGCTGAGGGACCCTCAGAAGCAGGTCTGGACCAGCCTGGATCCTCAGGGCAGAATGTCCCCTGTAGGCACTGGGGTGAATCAAGCCCAGCTAAACCTCAGCCAGGTGATGAAGTGATGAAGACTCTGAGCACTGTGGTGCCACTCTGGGAAATGGCCTGATGGAAGAGACCCCAGGCTAGGGGTGATGTCATCTGCAGAGGTGGGGAGAATTGCACCCATGAGATGCAAAAGTGGGGACCACTGGCCATGGCTGGGCAGCCTGAAGGCGCCCAGAGAGGGCAGAAGCTGGGAGGGAGTCAGGAGTTCTGGGTTGGAGTCCTAGACCTAGAGCCAGTGCCGTCCTGTCTCTGGGCATCCTTGTTCTGGTCTGTGCAACGGGCCCCAGGGGTCCCAGAGGGGATCTAGTGTTGTTATAGTGGTTCTGCTGGTGTAACAACCAAAAAGGGCCTCCCTCTGCTGCTGGGCTAGCAGTGTGGGACAGGGGGCCATATGCTTCCCAGGGCCCCAATTATCTGCACTGATAGCTCTTAGCCTTTCTCTGCTGCCCAAGTTGGAGGGAACAACCATATCTGAAACCCCCATCCTGTCCCCTGGGCACCTCAGACTTCATGTGCCCAAAACTTGCTCCAGCCACTCCCTAGCTGGGTGTTGTCCCTTACCCATAGCATCCACCTAGCCCCAGGGGCCTTCCCTCTATCCTCTGGTCATCCGTATGCTGCAGCTGCCCCTGTCCTGTCCACTTGGCCTCCTGCATCACTCTGCAGCCATCCTCTACTGTCCATCCTTTCTACCTCTATTTCAGAAACAGCCCCCATTAGATATGCCACCCCCCACCCCAAGCTGGTCTCCAAGCCTCTGCTTGTGCTTCTTTTTAACCCAGTTCCAGCAGACTGAGCCAACTCTAAATGCACATCTGATTGTGTCACTCCCCTGATTAAAATCTTTCCCTGCTTGGGACTTCCCTGGTGGCACAGTGGTTAAGAATCTGCCTGCCAATGCAGGGGACACGGCTTCGAGCCCTGGTCTGGGAAGATCCCACATGTCTCGGAGCAACTAAGCCCGTGCACCACAACTACTGAGCCTGCGCTCTAGGGCCCGCGTGCCACAGCTACTGAAGCCCCCACGCCTAGAGCCCGTGCTCCACAGAAAGAGAAGCCACCGCAATGAGAAGCCCGCGCACTGAAACGAAGAGTAGCCCCCGCACGGAGCAACGAAGACCCAACGCAGCCAAAAATAAATAAATAAATACAAGACTTGATCTTTAAAAAAAAAATCTTTCCCTGCTCTCCAGTACATTTTCAATAAAGTTGCTTAACTTCTCTGGACCTCACTTCCTTCATTTGCAGAGGGAAGAAAGGGAATACTCTTCTTTTGGATTGTTGAGGTAATTAAACAAATGAATACACCTAAGGTGCTTAGAAGAGTGAATGGCACATGGAATGTGCTCCAGTGTTTGAGCATTATTACTGTGGCCCACAAGGCCTTGTGTGATGTGGTCCCTGCTCACTGCCCAGCCACATGTCCCTCACAGGGCACCTGACCTTACACCCACACTACAGGAACACTCCAGGTCAGCGGTACCCCAGGAGTCAGGGGCAAAGCCCAATCTCTAACCCAGGCCTGACTCCCAGGCCTGGTCGGTGGCCCCAACCCTGCCCTGCCCAGAGGGCAGATGGGGGGCTCTGTTTCAGGCATAGAGCTCTGGGAGAACGTGGAGGGGCAGGAGGTGCTGGGTGATCTTTATGGCCCACCACATCCATAGCGTTAGCATTGCCCTTCCTGGGCTGGCTTGGTTTTCTCATCAGTGCTCCCTGAATGTAATGGACATCCTTGGCTGTGCGGGGCGGTACCCATGGCAGGGGTGAGGGCAGGTCTGTGGACCGGAATGTTCTTGCCCATGCAAATCTTCACACATATCTGTGCAGAACCCGTAGGCCATACGGGCCTGCGTCCCTGCTTTGGTCTATCTGGGTACTGCACTCACCAGTCCCGAGATGCACATGGCCCCTGATGACTGGCCAAACAAGGTCACCCAGCCTGGGTCTCCGCCGAAGGCTGCGATGTTCTTCGGCACCCAGCGCAGCGCTGCAACCTGGTCCAGCAGCGCCCAGTTCCCGCCGGCCTGGCTATCGCCTGTGCTGAGCGCGCGGGACTCACGATCAGGGTCCGGAGCCCCGACGCTTGGGGGCTGGGGGCTCCCGCCTCGCCCCCTGTGTCCCTCAGAGACTGGGTCTTACCACCGCATGTCCTTCCTCATAATTGGGCGCCGCCCCATTGAGGCGGTAGCCAGCACCTGTCTGCTCCAGCAAGCATTAGACCGTGCCCCTGTCTCGCCCCTCACGCGGATACGCCCCATAGGCCGTGCCCCTTTCCTTCCGCCCAATCCTCTCCTCCCCGCTCCCTGAGCCCAGGTCCAGAGGAGGCCCCGCCCCTGGTCCCCTCCTCGGGTTCCCGGCCCCGCCCACCTAAGGAAGCCCAGGACACCGAGGCTGTGGTGCAGAAGCACTAGCACCACTTCCTCCCGGGCCGCCAGTTTGGAGCCATCATACGTGGAGGCGGAGCCCACGAGGAAGGCGTGTCCTGGGAACCAGACCATCACCTGGGCGAGAAGGGCTGAGGCCTGAGCGGGACAGTGGGGTGCTGGAGTGGGATGGTGCGTGGTTGAAGGCTGAGTACTCACAGGCAGCAGAGGGTCCCCGAGCGCTCCTACTGGCGCGTACACATTCAGGTACAGACAGTCCTCACTGAAATGCAGCCACTTGTATTTATTTGCGTGTGTTGAAGTACATGGCGGTGATCTGCCCCCAGGACTCCTGAAGGCACCTGTGGGCACGATGTGAGTCGGGGCCCAGCGCTGCCAGGATAGTGGGGAGAGTGGTTTCAACCCAGGTTCTGCAGTGAGGGACACCCGAACCCAAAGCAAAATCCAGGCAATATGTGTGTATGTGTGTGCGTGTGTGTATCCGTGTCCTAGCAGCCTTCACCAACGTTAGGTCCAGGGATGGGAGGCAGGTTGGCACCCCCTGCCTGTGCCTTGCCTTATGGGTCTGCCTGGGAAGCGGTTCCCTGCTCCTGCTGGAGACATGCTGGTGCTGTCAAGCCATAAACCTGGGTGCCCTGGGCACCTCCTTTCCTTCATGCCCTGTCCTCCGCTCAGTCTCTGTTCTGCCTCACAACAACCTTTGAATAGGCCCCCTCTGTCCGTCTTAGGGCTGCTGCCCTGTGAAGGCCACCACCACTCTGGCCAGGACTCTGCCCCTGCCTCTTGATCTCCCCTGCAGCTCATCCTCCGCACGCTGGCCAGAGAGACTGATAGACAACACAGATCTGACCCCGTCATTCCCCTCCTGATCACCTTCCCTGGCTCCTCCTGCCCTCGTTCACCCACACTGACCTAGGCCCTCCTTTGCATCTAGTCGTCTCCTTCCCAGCCATTCTTTGTTCCAACTACACATGACCCCTTGCCTCTCACCTGCAAGCCCCTGTACTTCTGTTCTGTCTCCCAAATGCCTTCTCCTCTGCCCAGCAAACTCCTACTTACATTTAAGGTCCAGCTTAAGTGGTGCCCCCTCTGCTGGGCACTTTCCCCTCTGTGCTTCCCAAAGCTCTATCCACCATGGACTACAATGCTGGGTTGGAGTTATTTTGATTGGTTGTTTTTACTCCCAAAGGGCAGGGATGGAGGTGTATTCATCTGATTCCTGGCACTTGGCCCTGTGCCTTGCACTGTGTGGACATCTGGTATACTTATGGAGCTTGGGCTATTGGTCCACCTTGCCTTTTCTCCCTGCTGGCCCAGGCCTGAGGGTGGCTATTCTTATAACAGCTGGGGCTGGGCCCATTTGACTGAATGCAGGAATCCCTGTCTACCTATTCCTCTGTTCCTTTCTCTTGTCCCAGCCTGTCTTCAGTGTGTGTGTGTGTGTGTGTGTGTGTGTGTGTGTGTGTACGTAGGTGTAATTCACTCCCACCTCCCTAGCCCTAGAGCACCACCTGCTCCCTTTCAGTCCTTCCCAACAGCACTCAACATACCTTGGTCCAAACCTATCCTCTACCAGCCACCTTCTCCAACAGCTATGCTATCTCTCTCTTCCCCTCAAGGCCAAATGTTTCAACAAGTTGTCCTTCCCTCCACCCCCACCAGCCTCTCCAAGGTCACCAGGAGGCAGCTTGTCTCTGTCTCTACAGATTGTCTTTGGCCTTCCTTGCTTGACTTCTCGGCAGCAGCTAATGTTGTTAGGATGCTGTCCAATAAATCACATGCAGCATCCCAGCAGGAAAGCCAGGCCTCTTTCAGCCTAGAACAGGGGTTATAAGCATTTGAGGCATCTGTCCCCAACCCACCACCAAAGCCATTTTCGTCACGGTCACCAGTGACTTCCATCTTGCTAAACCTCTCTCATCATCTTACTTGCCCTGGTGGCCCCTGGTTGACCACACTCTCCTTGAACAGCTTTTCTCCTCTAGGCTTCTGTAATCCCACCCTCCTGATTTTTCTGCCACCTCACAGGCGACTCCTCCTCTTCTTCCTGGCCTAAGCTGGAGAGTGCCCCAGGCCTCAACCCTCATTTCTCTTTTCATACTGATTATTCTTTCCTGAACTGCTGTCCTTTAGCCCTAGGGCTTCACACTGTTAACCTGCTGATGACCAGTCTCCTTCCAGCTCCATTTATCCAGACTACCTACCCCACATCTCTACATGGATATCTATTAGATATGTCAAACTTAACATGCCCCCAAATGAAATCTTGTTTTGCCCAAACCTGCTCTTGCCCTAGTCTTCTCCATTTCAGTAAATTGTACCTCTATTCCCCTTGCTGCTCTGCCCTGAAACTAGTTATTATCCTGGATTATTCTTCTTCCCTCGTGGCTCACATCCAATTCTCTAGCAAATCCTGTCAATTTTACCTTCAAAATAAATCTGGAGCCTGACCACTCCCACCACCTCCACTGTAACTACTCTGGTCGAAGCCACCATCTCTGTAACGGCTTCCTCTCTCCCGGTTCCCCCCTTAATTGCCACCCCACAGTCTGTTCTAAGCCATCCACACATTCTTACACCTAACACCCTGTGTTCCAAACAGCCAATGTCTGACAGCTCATGGCCAATGTTCCAACAACTGACACCCAGACTTCTGTGCAAGGGACACCCCAATCTCTAAACCCCTGATCCTCAGGGTTCTAACAACAGTTATTCCATGTTCTGTCACCTGATCCAGGGAGTTCCAAATAACAGTCACACAATGTTCAGAATGCCTTGGTTTCTCTCAGTGATGGCCAGTGTTTTAACAACCAACATGCCAGTGTTCTAGTAACAGTCAGTTGTGTTCTAACATTGGACACCATGTTTTTAACAACTAGACAACCAGTGTGGTAGTTGTAGTTTTTTATATCACCTGACACCCAGGTTCTCACAGTAGACATTTTCCTAAAGCCAATACTTTATCCAACAGATGCAGAACATTGTTAATGTTCACCACAGAATGTTCTGGACAGTGGGTTACTCAATGGTCTAGGTAAACAGTAAATACACTTGTTCTTGGTAAACTGCCAAGCCCAGTGCGTCAAAGGGCAGCCATTGTCCCAACATGCTCATGTGATTCAGGGCTTGAGCCCAGCTCGAGGTTGCACTGAGACCATGGGACATTAAAACTGAGACTGAGCCCATGCCCTCCCCATTTTGGCCTCCTTCTGCAGGGAAGGGCTGGTGGTGCCACGTGGGCTTGTTCCTAGGTTCAAGCACCAAGGAAGAGGGAAGAGCTCAGGATTCACTCTGTGTGTGTGTGTGTGTGTGTGTGTGTGTGTGTGTGTGTGTGTACTACTCCTCACACACATTTAGGGAAACTCAGCTCCCCAGCAGGTCCTGGGGGCACAGTCAGTATGCACCTCCTCCTTGCCTGGAGCTCTCCCATGAGAGAATCAAGAACAGCATTATCAGTGCCTTAAACACCATCTGGACCAGCCACTTCATTATATAGGTTTGGAAACTGAGGCCCAGAATGGTTGCCAGGACTGCCTGTGGCCACACAGAGCACTCTTTTCAGTGAGTTGTTCAAAGCCCGGCCCAGAGGCAGGCATAGGTTCACCGCCTTCCTCAGGGTCTACCCACCTCCCAGCTGACAGTCCTCTGGCTCTTACACTGGGGCATAGGTGGTAGCATCTCTGATTCCTTCCCAGGGCTCTGGGGGTTCTGGGGTAGTGAACCTGCAGGCACCCACAGGAGGTCTGTAGAAGGGAACTCCTAGGAAGGCATTGATGGGTGTCTTCCCCACGTATAACTGCTTTCTTGGAGGGTCCCATATTTGGTAACCACTAGAGGCTCCTTGGTGTGCAAGGCACCTAGGAAGAGAGAAGAAGGGTCACCCTGGACACCGAAAACACCTTGGCCCATCTGCCACGGGCACCAGCACCAGCTTGAAGCTTTTCACAATTGTGTATTTGTCTACTTTTTCTGTGTTCCTCTTAGTATTTTTCTCTATGATTATTTGATTTAAGATTTCAAAGCTATGTTGGTAGATGTGTAAAAGTTCATGTCTGTAATATGAATACTTTTCCATTGGTCATTTAATGTATCATTTAATGTCAATAAATGTGTCATTTATTTTGATTTCTGTTTGTCTGATATTGGTATGACTATATATCTTTCTTGTTGCTAACATCTGCCTGGCATTTTTCTGGGAAGAAATCACACACATATCAGCATTCTCACACATATATCCACACTCGCATTAATACTTACATGTACATGCAAATTTATACACACATGGGTATATAAGAGCACAGCTCATTTACAAAAAAAACCATGGGGAAACACAAGAGTTAAATGCGTGCCCAGGGCTTCCCTGGTGGAGCAGTGGTTAAGAAGCCATCTGCCAATGCAAGAGATATGGATTCGAGCTCTGGCCTGGGAAGATCCCACATGCCGTGGAGCAACTAAGCCCATGTGCCACAACTACTGAGCCTGCACTCTAGAGCCCACAAGCCACAACTACTGAGCCCACGTGCCACAACTACTGAAGCCCAAGCGCCTAGAGCCCGTGCTCCGCAACAAGAGAAGTCACGACAATGGGAAGCCCACGCACCTCAATGAAGGGTAGCCCCCACTCACCGCAACTAGAGAAAGCCCGTGCACAGCAACGAAGACCCAACACAGCCAAAAATAAAGTTAAAAACTAATTAATTAATTAATCTTTAAAAAATGCGTGCCCACATGCATATAAGTATAGTTATATATAGGTTACAGTGTATCCATATGTAGCATACATTCACATCTGTACGCTACAAGCATACCTACACCATAGCTAGCTCTTGCAATGGATGCAAACGACACCAAGTTGAATTTAGACTCTGCCAACGGACACCTCTTCTTCTACGCCCTCACCCTGCCTCGCTCCTGTTGCCGAGGGTCACTGAGACCTCACATTTGTTGCCCCTTCCTGAAGCACCCCTGTCTTTTCTTTCTCCTCCTCCCCATTTATCAAAACTGAATTTTTTGGGAATTCACTGGTGGTCCAGTGGTTAGGACTCTGCACTCTCACTGCCGAGGGCCCAGGTTCAATCCCTGGTCAGGGAACTAAGATCTCACAAGCCACATGACAAAAAAAAGACAAACACCTGAATTTTTCTGTGCCCTGGTCCCCTGGAGGCTCACTCTGCAAAGTGACAGAAGGCAAATCTGATCCAAATATTATTGAACTTGATTGTGCATGAGAATCATCTGGGGGAATCATTGGGAAATTCAGATTCTTAGGTCCCCCCTACACCCTCTGAAAGGGAATCTCAGGTTGCATCAGGAAATTAGATTTACAACCTTCTCTGGGAGATTTTGATGCAACTGCTTTTTGGAATAGCATTTGGTATTGGTGTGGTAAGAACACACCCTCACACCCCAGCTGCAGGTGGCCAAAAATATCTCTCTGCCCACATCCCCAGGTCTCTCCTGGTCTTACATAAGCAATATCCAGGCACAAAGGATTGGCTGTAATGGTGGCCCTTCAGGCATGGAGGCAGGTCAGTGGCAGCAAGGGGCCATCTCAGATCTCCTCTGTGTATGTAGCCCTTTGCAATTTACAAAGCCCTTTCACATGGTCCTCTCACATAGGCTTCTCATTTGCCCTGGGAGGAGTGGGGTGAGGCTTGGAGGCCCAGAGATGATCAGTGACCAACCTGAGGTCTCATAGGACAGAGCCCAGAGGCCAAGGTCTATCATATTATCCAGATTTGCCCTGAATTCTGGGTCCACTTACTGAATAGCCAACGACTGTGATTGACTGAGCCTTTACTATAGCTTGGCACTGTGCCAAACACTTATATGCTCTTTTACCTCATCCTCCTAAAAAATGTATAAGGTAACTGTTACTATTTTCCCACTACACAAATGTGGAAATGGAAGTTCAAAGGGTTATATAACTTGCCCAAAGTGACACAGCAGGTCTCACATCAGAGTTCTGCTCTCAACAGTAGTGTTTTACTGTCCTCACCCCAGCCACTGGGGGCACCTAAGCATGTGACAGAGTGCTTTACACCCCTGAACAGCAGCTGAGGTGGAGTGGTCTCCATCCCAGCTCTGCTACCCAGAGGCAACATGTAAGCACTTATGAAAACAATATTCCACATTTTTAGTAGTCATAAAATGTTAATTAAAACCAGGAGTCACAATTTCCACCTAATAAATTACAAATGATGGCACCCAATTGTGGCAAAGATACAATGAAAAGGACATTCACATATACTGTTAGTGTAGGATAAATTGATACACCACCTCAGGAAAATAATTTGGCAAAATGTGTAAGAGCCATAAAATGTTCACATAGTTTCTGACTATTTTCATAAGGGGTCCCACCCTTATGAAAATAGTCAGAAACGCATTAAAAGAAAGACTTTTATGAACCATAGTCATATATGCTATCGTGAGTACGGGAAGCATTATTTGTATCTGGGGACCAGGCAACATAAATATAACTATAAACTTAAGTTATAAACTGTTTATGGTATGATTTTAAGTGAAAAAAAGCAGAGTATAAAATTGTATACATGCTAATATCACAGCTATATACAAATATGCAATAAAAAAACTAAGAGAAAATGTGCCAAAATGCTAAAAGTGGTTTTAGTGAAGTTTCCCTCAAATTAAAAACATTTTTACTGTGGAGACTTCCCTGGTGGTCCAGCAGTTAAAACTCCGCTTCCACTGCAGGGGGCACAGGTTTGATCCCCAGTCGGGGAACTAAGATCATGCATGCCCCGTGATGTGGCCCCCCAAAAATTTTTTTAATGCATTAATATGGGCAAAACTTATTTATGATAGAGGTCAGAACAGTGGTTACTTTGAGGGTATTGACTGGGAAGGGGCATGTCGGGCGCTGGAAATGTTCTAGATCTTGATCTGGTTGGTGGTTACATGATGGTTTTACACACACACACACACACACACACACACACATACACATACACTAATATATATACTAATATAATATGAATTTTATATAATATGAATTTTATAAAGAATATAAATATACAATCATAAATTATAAACATATAAAATTATGTAAATTATAGGATACATTGTATAAACATGTAAATATAAATGTCCACACTCCCAGCTCTCTACCACCCATCCGCCCAGACCTCTAAATGTCCCTGCCCTGTTGCCCCCAGGAGAGGTTGAGCTGTTGGCCTGTCCCTGTGTCCCTCATGTCCCTCTTGCCCAATGCCCTCAGGAAGGGGTGGGGGCTTACCCAGGGCTGTCTGTACCATCAGGCAGAGGGTGAGGCTCAGGCACAGAATCCAACTCATGCTCCAGCTGGCTGGCGCCTGCCACAAGCAATCATGATGTGGGAGTCCAGAACTGGGTGATGGTGGTCAGGGAAGAAAGTCTCTCTGGAGAAGATCCAGTCTTCGAGGTAAAGGACGAGGAGTTAGTCGGGGAAAGGGGAAGGCCCACTTCAAGTCTGGAGCTGCAGGAACAGGTGCAGAGGGTCGTTTCATCTTCATTCAAAGGTAAGACTGTTCACAGTGGGGCAACAGCTCTCTCCAAAGAAAATCTCTCACCTAACTCTTCCCCCTTCACACTCTCTTTTTCAAGCCTTGAATGGCTGAGGGGTCCAGGAATTGTGGAAACGGTTCTTAGACCATTTTCTACAAAATTCTCAGGTGCTGATATGGCTTGGGGACCTTTATATCCACTGCATCCTGGAGTCTTGGTTGACACATCAGTGTCCCTGTCTGTTACACCCTCCCTGATGAAAAAGTAGGAGCCTTCATCCTCCGATGGCAGGCGTATGAATAATGCAGCCTTTCCTAAGGTCATTGAACAACACGGAGCAAGAGGCTTAAAACTGCCCCATCCTTTGACCAAGAAATTTGGTCTGGGAGACTGTCCAAAATACACAAAAAATTGTTTACATCATCATGTGTTGCCTTGTTGACAACAGCCTCACCCCAACATGACTGAAGGGGATGGGTGAAGAAGGATGTTACATCTACAGAATATGATATATGCTACATGGTCAGTATTACCATGTTCCACAAGACTCTAGAGCAGCCGATGGCTTAGTACAGTGGTTCTGAGCCAGAATACTGGGTTCGAATCCCAGCACTTCCACTTACAAGCTGTATGACTCTTAACTTCTCTGGACTTCAGTTTCTCCATCTGTAAACTCTGCATTGTAATAGTACTTATCTCATAGGATTGTAGTGAGGGTTAAATGCGTTAATGTAGGTAAAGCACTTGAAATAGGGGAAACCCGTTGTGTCAGCTGTCTTCATCAGTATTTGGGAAAAGGCGGATGTGGTTTAGTAACTTGAAAAAGGCAGAATTTGAAATTGTATATTGAATATGACCATATTAGCCATGGAAAGTGCACACCAAAACACTCCAAAGATGTCTAAAGTAACGGTCAGGAAGGATTGAGGCCCAATGGTGTCTGTGGTTGGCTCTGAGTTGCAGAGTCATGTGACCTTGATTTTTTATTTTTCTTTTTCCTTTATCTTTTCTGTATTTTCTTTAACCAACATTAGTGGAGAGTTCACTGTCATTGTGGAGTTTAAAGCGTCAGGTATGGGAGGACAGGGAAGGCAGGAGCAGGGAAGTAGGGGTTACCAGCAGTTTCATCGGACCTGGACCACGTTTCTCTTTCTTCACTCTGCTGGCCTCCCCTGTAGGCTATGTGTAGCCACATCAATAGTCTGAGGGAGGTGACAGAGCCACTTTTTTCTGCTGCCCAGACAAGGTTGGTTTATCTGTATGCACTAAGCATGTCACTCAAAACAAAGGCCAAGCTGGGGGTGGAGGACGAGGGAAGTGGGTGGTGGAGAAGGCGGACAAGACTGTGAGTCCACCTGCCAGGCCTGGGGGCCAGTCACATGTAGACTCCCCAGCCCAGCTGTGGAGCAACTTGGCCAGCTCTGTGTGGGCCTTAAGGACTGGTCCTGCCAACAGCTGGCTCCACTCCTGCCACCTCTCCCTGGGGAAGAAACAACCTTTCACCTGGTCTATACGGGGGGCAGTCGTGCCAGGCCAGGCTGCTCAGTGGAGTGCCTAGGACTCATGTGGGTCCCATCCAATGCTCACGTGGGGCACAGGGAATGTTGAACAGGTAGCTGGGTCAGCCAGGTGGCCCTGGGACAACATTATCTTAGGGGTAAGAACCTGAGATTCTGATATGTAATAACAGGTGACTCTTCTCCTGAGTCACCCGGCATCCTCTGTTTTTGTGCAGAGACTGAGGCTCCATCTGGTTCACGATTGGGCTTTACACACACACAGACATGTGTGACAAGTGGGGTGGGGTGTCCTTAGAGGCCAGTCCACAGGGTGAAGATAAGGTCATGGAGAGCGAAGGAGCCTGTGCTTGGAGCTGGCTACGCAGGTGGGTCAGGGGTGAAGGCAGAGAGCATGGTTCTGGGTCCACCAGTGGCTGCAAGCACAGGAGCCTACCTCATCCAAAGCGAGCTACAACCTGGCTCGGAGTTCACTTCTTTGAGGTCTCAGATGGTGCTGGGGGTTAATGGGGCCTGGAGACTAGGGAGAAGGATGGCCTGGATGCTGACAGCTGATTATCATTCAATCCTCACAGCAGATCCATAAAGGGGGAACATTATCATTGTCCCCATTTTTCAGATGGGAAAACTAAGGAACAAAGAAACTAAATAACTTGCTCAAACATACACATCTAGGAAATTGCTGAACTGGATTGGAACCCTATTAGTGAGGGCGTGTGTGTGTGTGTGTGTGTGATTGCTCATGTGTGTGAATATCTACGTCTGGCGCTGGGTATGTACATGCTTGCCTGTGTCTAATGGGAGCATCTACCAGTCCCTTGCCTGGTGGCTGGGTCCAGGTGTGCACATCTGATCCTGCAGTACCCCCTGGTGCTCACACACTCACACTGCACACAGGACCCTTCCTGTCACCCTGCCACGGAGAGGCTCCCTGGGTCTTCCAGTCCCTGCCCTGCAGGGCCTGTTCTGTCTGAGTGTGTGGGTGCCCCTGGCTTGCTCCCCTCCGCTCTGTGGCTGCTGGGTCCTGGGGCAGGGCCATCGGTGGATGGAGGATGCCCTGGCCGGCAGGGGAGGGGAGTTCCGTGAGTAGTGGCCCAGGGAAGGGAGAATAGAGAGGCAAGAAGACTGAAATCCCAGGAGTGCCCCTTGTCTGAGCACTCCCCCAAGCCACTGGGGCCGTGCCAGGCCATTCCCCTCCCTCCCCGTGAGGAGAAAATCCTAGAAGCTGGGGGGAGGAGGAGGAGAGGCAGGGAAAGTTGGCAGTGAGACAGGGTCTGAGGCCTCACCGGCAGGCTTGCCCACCCCTTCAGAGCCCTTTGGCAATGGTGACACCAAAGCTGGTGACGTCTCCCGCCCAACAACCCCTGTCTCCCCGTGGCTGCCAGGTGTGCTGCACCCTCAAGCCCGCAGGAAGAGGCCTGTTTGTACATCCAGGATGGTCAAAACCGAGCCCTTGATTCCCAGCCTGCTCCTGCTCGCCTCCAGGCAGCCCCGGGAAGTCTTCCTTCTCCCACATTTGTGTCCCCTTGGATACCAGGTCTGCCTGTCGCTTCTAAATCTAGAGCCCACCAGTGCCTTCCACCTACCCGGAAGCCCGCACTGGCCCCCTCCCTGCTCGCCCTGTCCCCACTCTCACCCACCACCTCCAACCTGTTCATGTTATCCCTGGGTTACCAGTCCAGCCCACAAGGGCCCTCACAGTCCGGTCCTTGCTGGCCTCTCCAGACGTACAGAACTGTGTTTTCTCAGCACATCTCAACCTTCAGGCCTTTGTTCCTGTTGCCTCTACCAGGAACACCCTTCCTCTTTGTCCCCACTCCTCGAGCCTACTCCTCTGGCCTGTGCAACTTCTGCTTGTCCTTCAGGTCTCAGTTTAGATGTCCCCCCTTCCCTGTCCCAAGTCAGGGCCGGTCTGTGCCTCCTCGCGCCTACAGCCCTTTGCGTCCCCAGTGACACACTGTGAATGGGGCCTGTTGAACCTGTCAGGCTCTCCTACCAGCTTGTGGGGGCAAGTTTCCTGGTAGAAAGAAGGGGAGAAGAAGAGGAGGCCTTCAATGGCGTGTAAAGAACTTGAACTTGCCCCGGGGGCGACAGGGAGCTTTTGAGCAGAGGAAGGGCACGACTCAGAACCCCTCTGGTTTGTGACTCTCTTTTCTGCCCCAAATGAACTTTCCCCAGACAGAACTGGTCTCACCTGCAAGTGTTTTTCATGTAACCATCAGCAGCCAGGAACTTAGTCATACTGAGGAAGGGTCTATGTGGGACCAGAGTTGGCAGGATGGGACTCAGCGCAGGCAGGGGAAGTCATTGTGATATGTATTAAAATCCAGATTTCTCAAGGGAATGGTGCATTGATCCTCAAAAACAGAAATGTGTGCCCCCCACTCAAAAACCTCTGGCTGGGCTTCCCTGGTGGCGCAGTGGTTGAGAGTCCGCCTGCCGATGCAGGGGACACGGGTTCGTGCCCCTGGTCTGGGAGGATCCCACCTGCCGCGGAGCGGCTGGGCCCGTGAGCCATGGCTGCTGAGCCTGCGCATCCGGAGCCTGTGCTCCGCAATGTGAGAGGCCACAGCAGTGAGAGGCCCGCGTACCGCAAAACAAAAACAAAAACAAAAACAAAACCCTCTGGCTGCTTTTTACCTGTCTTAGCCTGGGTGGGTAGACCTCGTCTTCCCTCTGTGACAACAGCCTGACTGATGCACTAATCCAGATGCCCACCCCAACCTGTTCTCCTGTGTCCCGGTGGGTGCTCCGCGACCTGTGCCAAGCAACCCCAGAAGGTGATCTTCCCTAGCTGGAGGGGGAGGGAAGATCCCAGGCAGGCCATAAAGGGGTGAGGTGCTGGTGCTGGGAAGCTTGCATCTCACGTCCAAGGGTCAGGGCTCTGGCCCTGCTGGACTCTGCTCTGCCTTGTACAAGGGCCAAGACTGGACAGCACGGACAAAGGGACTTCCCTCAGCCCTAGTCAGAGGCCTCTGGGGCCTGAGATCCGTTCTCGGCTGGATCCCCTTATGCCTCAGGACTGCTCTGACTCCAGGTCTCTGCTGTCAGAGTCCGCCCACTCTTCTGGTCAGGGAGGACAACACCTGTGCAGAGCTAAGCGGAGCTGTGGTGCCTAAAGGGCCTGGGTTCAAGTCCAACAGTCACCATTCTCACACTTCCTCAGTCTTTCACTTACTCACCAAGCATCCTCTGATTCCAAGTCCTGACTGATCCTGCTATGGGAGATGCAGAGTGGGGTCAGGCTGATTTCCACATTCAGAGAGCTTCTCAGAGGAGGACAGAAACACTGACACTGACAATGCTAGCTTAGAGTGGGCTATGCTGTAATGGACACAGATAGGCCCAGGCCCAGAGAAGGCAGGGAAGACTTCCTAGAGGAGGAGGGTCTTCTGGGGAGCTGGAGGTATGAGCTGGAACTCTCCATGAAGCAAGTGGGAAGAGGGAGAAGTTTGGGCAAAGGCCCCCTAGATGGGAAGTAGGTGATAGGTCAAAGGAGTCATGGAGGGGCTGATGCTTTAAGGGACATGACCACCCATCAGCCTGGTTTGGGTTAAAGTCTCCTAGCAGCAGGAGAAGGAGGCTGTCTTGTTGGGACGTGGCCACCCTTCGGGTTGGCCCCAGCCCAGAAGACCCAGGACCTGCCTCCGAGCTCCTCCTGGGCCTTCCTGCCCTTCTGCTTCTGCTGCCACTGCCAGATCTTGGTGGGAAGTGTCTCTGCCCAAAACTGCTGTCAGGCCTTCCTTAGCTTCTGGCTGACCCATGCACCAGGCTGATTTCCAGGTATTGCTCTGAACAGTTGAATGGGGGCCAAGGAGGCAGCCCCTTGCCATTGGCATCCCTGGCTGGGAGGAATGAATGAAGACAAAGGTCTCCTCTATTGCTCCCTGGGAGGCAGACCTGAGTAGTCTAGGCCCAAAGCCAGGCATGCCTGTTTGCTTACTCACCCTGTCCGGGAGAAGTGGGTCCACGGGGCCATCATGGTGAGGCTCAGCTCCTGCTCCTTCTCTGTGGCTTCTGGAAAGGTTATGAGAGGGACAGACCTGGATCAAGGTCATGTGGGTCTTGGAGGAGACTCAAGGGTCCCCTCTGATGACCTGAGACCTCTGTTCCTGCATGCCCCACCCTACCCTGGTGGAGCCGGCAGCCGAAGGATCTTGTGTCTGTTCATCCTCACCCGGCATGGAGCTCTCATCCATGAGGAAAGGACCCCCGAAGATGAAGGTCTTCTCAGCCCCATGATCAGCCCCGCACCTAGCCCGGCTTGATCTTCGCAAAAGAACTGGGTCGATGCTGGAACTCATAGAAAAAGATGGAGACCCCAGAATCTGTGGAGAGATGGCTGGATGAGAAGTAGATACCCACAGCCTGATCAGGTCCTGTCTTTGGTAAGCAAGGCTCACCATAACACCAATACCAGTAATAATAATGATGACGACAAAATGATGAACAGCAAAAGCCTTTACTGAGTGCTCGCTAGGTGTTGAGCATCATTCCATGTGCTTTGTGTGTCATTGTTTATTTTATCCTCATAACAACCTATGGATTAGCTCATTATATATTATTATTGCCATTTTACAAACGAGGAGACTGAGGCACAGAAGGGTTAGGTATTTGCCAGAGGTCACAAAGACAGGAACCTGGAGCTGTTCTAGGACTGTGTTAGAGATTAGCCATGAGGTTTGGAGGAAGCAAGACTTTTCTCCCAGGAGAAGGGCTGAAAGCAGAAGAAATCACTCATGAGTCAATTGAATCCCTGAGAATTGGTGATAAGTCCTGCTGGGTGACCTTTGGCAAGTCACTGCACCTCTCTGTGTCTTGGTTTTCTCCTCTGCAGAGTGCCCTGCCAGAGTCGCCTCTCATTGCTGTGACACTGCATCCCTGAGAGGAAGTGGAGAGTGGGGGTAGCAGTGGAGGCTGGCACCATGTCATTTGTGATAACTCAGCTCCTGGGCCCAAGTGGGAAAGGTGGGACAGGTAGATAGGGATAGGTTTACCTTAGAGGTTTCTGGAAAAATTCAATGTTCATGACAAGGTTGCTTATCAATTCCTTGAAGGCTTCTCATTTGGCTTGTCCATCTGAGCTGCTGTGTAGGTACTCATTTATGATGGTGGCATCACCTCAGTGGGCACATCCTGGGGCAAGAGGCTTGCTCAGGTCCCACAGCCACAGCAGACCCTCCCAAGAAGCTCCACACCCTCCTGCCTGGCCTGTCGCATGTCCCAGGGCTCATGTGCCAGGAGCTAGCCACTTGCCGCCCTTGGGGGTTCTAGATGGTGTCTGGGAGGGATAAGGTCAGATCTGGAGTAAAATGCTAGCTCTGCAATCACTTTTGGCTGTGTGACCTCAGACAGGTTGCTGAGCCTCTCTGAAAGGTAGTTCCTCCCTGGAAGTTTGTTTGGCAGCCTATGTGAAGCACAGTGTTCTGGCCTGGAGCAGGTGCTCAGTTGAAGTTAACCAGGAAGTTAGTGAGAGAACAAATCATGGGCACTCCCCACAGCTCCAGAGAGCAGTGATGAGGTTGTGTGAATGAGGAGGGCTCTGGGGGGTCTCAAAGAAGGGAAATGCACATAGATTGAGCACCTCCTGGATACCAGCTCCTTGGTAGACTCTTCAAATGCAGCATCCAGTATCCTTCTTAAACAGCTCACATGGGTGGGATGTATCATCCCCATTTACAGGTGAAGAAATGGGCTCAGAGGGGTTAGGATAACTGTGGACAAGTAGCTAGGGTTGGGGTTTGGCCCCAGGTCCACCTGGTTTCACATCTGACAATGCAATCTGAAGAGCTGAAGCTCTGGGGTCAGACAACTGGCTCAAGCTCTGCCTCTGCCCTTCACCCATCATGAGACCTGGAGCCTCAGTTTCCTCATCTGTAAAATAAGGATAACGAAAGTCCCTACTTCACAGGGTTGTAATGAGGATCGAAGGAGATGAATGCCTATCCCAGTGCTCAGCACAACACAGTTCCTGGCAGAGAGTATGTGCTCATCAAAGGGCAGTCTATGATGAAAATGATGGTGATGATGATGATGGTGATGATCTTCCTTTGAGAACCACGTTGACTCATGTCCAAGGGGATTCATGGATAGAACTAAAATTCAACATCTGACCCACAGGGCTTCGTGGTAGGTAGGTAACTGTGGGTGCTGGAGGGGAGGAGTAGAGACTACGCTGGGCTCGGCCCCACTGGACTACCCCTTCCTGTCTTCTGCCAAGTAGGGCCTCAGGATGGCCAGCCTGTCCTCCAGGCTCATGTGACGCATCTTATCCAGGAAACCCCAGCCCTGCAGGGACAGCAAGACCCTCTCAGCGCAGCCTGATGGCCGCGCATGCTCCCCGACCCGCACCTTCCCACCCAGCTCCCAGCCAGGAGTAGGCAAGTGTTCACAGCCCTGCAGCCATGAGCTCGTCACAGAGCCCAGTGTGGCCAAACCCACTAGTCTGCAGACCCCCCAAAATAAACTTCAAACTGGGGAGGGAGGGAAAAGCACCAAATACAACAGGCAAGTGGTTAACAGCAATCTCAGAATTTGTTCAATATTTTCATAGAATAACATCAAGACCCCCAGGTGCTGTAGCAGGGGCTACAGGGAAAGTTCAAATGCTGTCTTTAAAATCAAATGTTGGTTACAGTTTTAACGGCGCAGTCTCTGGGTTCAAATCCCAGCTCTGCCACTTACTGGGTGCATAATCTGGACCACTTAAATTCTCTGTGTCTCAGTTTCTTTTTTTTTTTTTTTAAACAATTCAGACTTTCTTGTTTATTTGTTAAAATTATTTATTTATTTATTTATTTGGCTGCACTGGATCTTAGTTGCGGCACATGGAATCTTCATTGCCGTGTGCAGGATCTTCGTTGCAGCATGTGGGATCTTTAGTTGTGGCATGCGGTATCTAGTTCCCTGACCAGGGATCGAACCTGGGCCCCCTGCATTGGGAGCGTGGAGTCTTAGCCACTGGACCACCAGGGAAGTCCTCTCAGTTTCTTAATCTGTAAAAGGAATGACAATATCCTGCCTCATAGGATTGTTGTGTGGACTGCATTAAAGGCCCTGACAGAGTAAACATGATGGAAAGGTTAAAGTTGTTAAAGTTAATTTCATGGCTCCTAGGCTCTTTGTTAATCTTTGTAAGAGCAGGAAAAGAAAATCCACAGATGATAAACACAAAGAGTGTATACCCAAAGGGAGACATTAATCTTCACTAAGAATTAAAGGACTAAACTAAAGTCACAGAAGCTAAAGTAGCAAAACTTTTTAAAAAGTTGGTCTACAAGATCAATATACAAAAACCAATTGTGTTTCTATACACTAGCAATGAACAATCTGAAGATGATATTAAGAAAACCATTCCATTTACAATAGCATCAAAAAGAATAGAATACTTAGGAATAAATTTAATAAGGGAAGTACAAGACTATACATTAAAAACTAGAAAACATAATTGAGAGAAATTAAAGAAGACCTAACTAAATGGAAAGATGTTCCATGTTCATGGGTTAGAAGACTTAATATTGTTAAAATGGTAATACTTCCCAAACTGATCTATACATTCATTGTGATCCCTATGAGAATCTCAGCTGCTTTTTCTTTTTTTTCAGAAATGAACAAGCCGATCATAATTCACTTGGAAATGCAAGGGACCCAGAATAGCCAAACAATTATTATGGATTGATTTGTGTCTCCACATAAAAAATAGTGGAGTCATAACCCCCAGTACCTCAGAATGTGACCTTATTTAAAGATAAGGCCGTTAGTCAAATTAAGATGATTACAGAGGTAATCATTCGGGTGGGCCCTAGTCTAATATGCCTGGTGTCCTTGTAAGAGGGGGAAATTTGGACACAGAGACAGATGGGTCAGAGGGAAGACAATGTGAAGCCAGAGGGAGAATGCCATCTATAAGCCAAGGAATGTGTGAGGCTACCAGAAACTAAGAAAGAGGCATGGAGTCTCTCTCACAACACTCAGAAGGAACCAACCCTGCTAACACCTTGATTTCAGACTTGTAGCCTCTAGGATAGTGAGACAATTAACTTCTCTTGTTTAAGTCACCCAGACCGTGGTCCTTTGTTATGGCAACTCTGGCAAAATAATACAGCAACCCTGAAAAAGAAGAACAAAGCTGGGGAATTCACACTTCCCAATTTCAAAACTTACTACAAAACTACAGTAATCAAGATAGTGTGGTAGTACCATAAGGATAGACATAAAAATTAACAGAGTAGAATTGAAAGTCCAGAAACAAGCTCCTTCATTCATGACCAATTGATTTTCAGTAAGGGCACCAAGACAGTTCAATAAGTAAAGAATAGGTTTTTTTCAACAAATGATGCAGGGACAGCTGGATAACCACATGCAAAAGAATCCCTAATTCATACCATATACAAAAATTAACTTCAGATGAATGTAATTCATTCATGTAACAGCTAAAACTATAAAATTCTTAGAAGAAATCATAGAGGTAAATCTTTATGACCTTGGATTAAGCAATCATTTTTTAGGTATGACACAAAAAGGCCAAGCAACAAAAGAAAAAATAAATTAAACCTCATCAAAATAAAGAATTTTTGTGTTGCAAAGGTTACTGTCAACAAAGTGAAAAGATAACCCACAGAATGAGAAAAATAGTTGCAAATCATATATTGGATAAGAGACTTGTATCTAGAATATATGTAAATCTTTACCACTCAACAATAAAAAGGCAAATAATCCAAATGGTCAAAAGATTTCAGAAGACATTTCTCCAAAGGAGATATAAAAATGGCCAATAAGCGCATGAAAAGATGTTCACTATTTTAGTCACTAGGGAAGTGCAACTCAAAACCACAGTGAGATACCACTTCACACCCACTGGGATGACTACAATCAAAACAAAAGATATTAACAAGCATTGGCAAGGATGTGGAGTAATTGAAATCCTCACACACTGCTGGTGGGAACGTATAATGGTGCAGCTACTTTGGAAAACAGTTCAGCTGTTCCTGAAATGATTAAACAAAGAGTTGCTATATGACCCAGAGTTTCCATTCCTAAGTATATAACCAAGAGAAATTAAGTCATATGTTTGCACAAAAACTGGTACATAAATGTTCTTAGTAGGGGAATCCATAATAGCCAAAAACATGGAAACAACCCAACTGTCTATCAGCTGATGGATGGATAAACAAAATGTGGTATATCCATACAATAGACTATTCAGCCACAAAAAGGAATGAAGTACTAATATCTGTTACAACATACATGAACCTTGAAAACATTATATTAGATGAAAGAAGTCATACACAAAAAACCATATACTGGGATTTCCCTGGTGGTCCAGTGGGTAAGACTCCGAGCTCACAATGCAGGGGGCCCCAGTTCCATCCCTGGTTGGGGAACTAGATTCTACATGCATGCCACAAGTAAGAGTTTGCATGCCGCAACTAAAAGTTCCTGCATGCCGCAACTAAGACATGGCACAGCCAAAATAAATAAACAAATATTTAAAAACCAAACAACCTCCCCCCCCAAAAAACCCAAAACCCATATATTGTATGATTCTATTCTATGAAATGTCCAGAATAGGCAAATCCATAGACTTGACAGAAAGTAAATTCGTGATTGTCAGGGGCTGTGGGGGTGGGGTGCGGGGAGGGATGAGAAGTGACTGCTAACGGGCACCGGCTTGTTTTTGGGTGATGCTGATGCAAATGTTCTGGAATAAGATAGTGGTGATGGTTGCACAACTTTGTGAGTATACTAAAAACCACTGAACTGTACACTTTAAAGGGGTAAATGTTATGGTATGTAAATTACATTAAAAAAAAAAGTTGACATTTGGGCTTCCCTGGTGGTGCAGTGGTTAAGAGTCTGTCTGCCAATGCAGGGGACACGGGTTCGATCCCTGGTCCGGGACGATCCCACATGCCGCGGAGCAACTGGGCCCGTGCACCACAACTGCTGAGCCTGCACTCTGGAGCCCACGAGCCGCGGGTGCTGAAGCCCCCCGCGCCTGGAGCCCGTGCTCCGCAACAAGAGAGGCCACTGTATTGAGAGGCCCGCGCACCGCAACGAAGAGTGGCCCCTGCTCGCCGCAGCTAGAGAAAGCCCGCACACAGCCACAAAGACCCAACACAGCCAAAAATAAATAAATAAATAAATTTATATTTTTTTTAAAAAGTTGACATTTAAAAATTGTGGTCTGCAAATGCTGGTAAAGTTGCAATGAAACTTGTAGACTCCAGGGACTTCCCTGGCGGTCCAGTGGTTAGGACTCTGCGCTTCCATTGCAAGGGGCATGGGTTTGATCCCCAGCTGGGGAACTAAGATCCTGCGAGCCGCGCAGTACTTCCAAAACAAAACAAAACACCCGTAGACTTTGCTGGTGGCAGTTTAAATCGGCAGAGCAATTTCAGAAAGTGTTACGCCAATGGCGACACGTAAGACGTAGAGAGGTCTCCATAAGGGATATGAGTTACTTTCCATGGCTAAAGCTTTCACCGTGGATATTTAGTAAACAGCTAGTTGGCTGAAAAATATACAGTTTATGGAAATTCACATAACATACAATAAACCATTTTATAAAGTATACAATTCAGTGGCATTTAGTGTGTTTGCAATTTTGTGTAACTACCACATCTCTCTAGTTACAAAACTCTTTCACTTCCCCAGCAATACACCCTGTACCCATCAAGTAGTCACTCTTCATTCCCACCCCTACCCCCCCTCACCTCACACACCAATACCCCCATCCCCTGATGACCTGATAACCATTAATCTGCTGTCTGCCTCTATGGATTTACCTATTCTGGATGTATCACATAAAAGCAATCATACGATATGTAACCTTTTGTGTCTGGCTTCTTTCACTTAGCACCATGTTTTTGAGGTTCATCTAAGTTGCAGCACAGACCAGTATTTCATTCCTTTTTAATGGCTGAATAATATTTCACTGTGGCTGCACCACAATTTTTTTATCCATTCATTCATTAAAGGGCATTTGGGTTGTTTCTACCAACACTACTATATGAATACTACTACTATAATTATGAATACTACTACTATAAACATTTATTTATACATTTCTCTGTGGTCCTATGTTTTCATTTCTCTTGGCTGTATAGCTAGGAATGGAATTGCTAGTCATATGGTAATTCTGTGTTTAATGCTCTGAAAAACAAACAAGCTCTTTTCCACAGTGGTTGGATGATGCCCTTATAGAGCCTCAGCACCTTGGGCCTGAGCAGCTCTGCCAAGGGGCCCGAGGACTGAGGATACCCAGGGTGTATGTTGGGGGTGACTCTCAGGTAGGCCTGCTCTCTTGGAGGACCCTCAAATGACAGGGCAGAAGCAGGGCACTACCCTCCAGTGGTCCTGAGACCCGGGGTAGGGATGATGGAGGAAAGGGGGCAGGAAGACTGCTATTAACAACTCGAATCCCATTCCAAATGCAGGGAAGATGTGACTTAAGAGCCAGACCTCCTGCACTCAAATCCTGGCTTTGCCAAGTGGCAGCTGTGTGACCTAGTACAAGTTACTTCACAGCTCTGGGCCTAGTTTTGTCATCCATAAAACAGTGATGATAACAGGAACCAACCTCATAGGGTTAAAGTGAGGTTACATTGTGAAAACACGAGGCAAGAAACCAGAGCCAATGGGAGCCTGTTCTTGTGTCAGGACAGGGTCTCTCAGGGTGTCTGTCTCTGTGCTGGCTTGGGAGACTCCCACTCCAAGGCGGGGCAGGACTTACCTCTGGGCCTCAGTGTCAGGAACATGGCGGGCTGGGAGTGGGAGGTGGGGGATGGGTGGAGAGTATGAGGCACTGGCAAATATTTGCTGATTCAAAGAGTTGGATGTGCTGATTCAATGAGGGACAGGGTGAGGGTCATGCCTGGACTAGGTGCCAGATCCTCTCTTGGGGTTCCAGCTGGCACCTCGAGTTGGAGAGCCTGAGGATCAAACTTCTGCCAGAAATAACCAGTGCAGCTTCCTGAATCCTCTTTGGAAGCCTCCCTGGTGGGGCTGTTCCCTCTCCCAGAATCTTGACACATAGGTACATTCAGGGCCTCATGAGAAAGAGAGGGACTGAGAAAGAGAGAGAGGCAGGTAACCAACCACAATGAGATGCCACTACATACCCATTAAATTAATCAAATGTAAAAGACTGATAAGACCAAGTGTTGGCGAGGGTCTGGAGCAATTGGACCCCACCTATATGGCCAGTGGGTGTGCAAAAATGGAACAGTCAATTTGGAAGACAGTTTGGCACTTTCTTTAAAAGTTAAGCATACACTCTCCATATCACCCTGTGATTCCACTCTTAGCTATTTACTATTTACAAAATGAAAGCATACGTCCACACAAGGACTTGTCTGAAAATGTTCATAGCAACTTTATTGAAAATATCCAAAAAATAGAAATCACTCAGACGTCCATCAATGGAAGAATGGATAAAATGTGGCATGTCATATATGAAATACTATTCAGCAAGAAAAGAGAACTGCTAGTTGAATCTCAAAAACATTATGCTAAGAGACAGAAGCAGGTAAAAAAAAAAAGGATTTCATTTCTATGACATTTTAGAAAAGGCAAACTATAGCAACAGAAAGCAATTTAGTGGTTGTGAGGGACCAGGGTCAGGGCAGTGCAAAGTGGCGTAAAGGAACTTTTTTTTTTTTAAGATTTTTTTTTTCTTTTTTTTTTTTTTTTGCGGTACGCGGGCCTCTCACTGTTGTGGCCTCTCCCGTTGCGGAGCACAGGCTCCGGACGCGCAGGCTCAGTGGCCCAGCCGCTCTGCGGCATGTGGGATCTTTCCAGACCGGGGCACGAACTTGTGTCCCCTGCATCGGTCGGTGGACTCCCAACCACTGCGCCACCAGGGAAGCCCCAAAGATTTTTTATTTTTTTGATGTGGATCATTTTAAAGTCTTTATTGAACTTGTTACAATATTGCCTCGATTTCATGTTTTGGCTTTTTCGGCCACGAGGCATGTGGGATCCCAGCTCCCTGACCAGGGATCAAACCCGCACCCCCCACATCAGAAGGCAAAGTCCTAACCACTGGACCACTAGGTAAGTCCCTAAAGGCACTTTTCTGAGCAAAGGATGCATCCTAAAACTTGATGTGATGGTGGTTGTCTTATACATTTATCCCAATTTATCAAACTGTACACCTAGAATGGGTGAATTTGATTGTATGTAAATGGTCCCACAATAAAGCTGTTAAAAAAATAAGATTAACTAAAACTAGGGCCTCCCTGGTGGCGCAGTGGTTGAGAGTCCGCCTGCCGATGCAGGGGATACGGGTTCGTGCCCCGGTCTGGGAGGATCCCATATGCCGCGGAGCGGCTGGGCCCGTGAGCCATGGCCGCTGGGCCTGCGCATCCGGAGCCTGTGCTCCGCAACGGGAGAGGCCACAACAGTGAGAGGCCCGCATATCGCAAAAAGAAAAAAAAAAAAAAAAAAAAGATTAACTAAAACTAGTTCTGGGAATCCACTTTTGGGAAGTGTACTGTGCATATGCAGGACTGAAAAACAGAGGCATGCATGCCACAGGTGCTCAATAAATGCTTTCAGGATGCGGGTGGGCGGTGGGGTGGGGAAGCATTAGCACCAGGCAGTGTTCTTTAGAAGGAAAGCGCCTTCCGGCTCCAGAGTTGTTCATCTCAAGCTTAAGGTTATGATAGTCTGTCATCTGGTGGCCATAGTTGGCAACGCAGGAATCTCCAGCCTTCAAGCCCAACTTCAGGAGGCTCTACGGTGGGGCAGAAAGAAGGGGGACCTTCCTCCTGGGAAACCTGGCGCCCAGAGGGTCAGAGATAGGGAGTCCTGGATCTATGAGAAGAGGGATACAGCTTCTTAATGATAGAGAGAAAGTGCTTTGGTGGCACAAACAGGCAAAGTGAACATAATTGGTACCTTTGCATGTTGAGATAAAATGTAAGATAGGGTATTTTTTTGTGGGGGGGAGATGGTGCAGGGGGAATAAAAGTTTGGGGAAAACAATGAGATAAGTAGGAAAACTAATCATGTGGATACCCACAGTGAGTTGGTGAGCTGGGCGATGCTCAGCAGAGGGGGTGGGGGGAGGGCGGCAGGGTAGCAAGGGGAATTCTAAAAGGCAAAGGAGACCTCCCTGGATGAAGAGGCCCTTGGGAGCCAGCCGACAAGAGTCTCTTCCCCTAGATATGCCTGGATCTTCTGACCCCTCAGTCCTACATCCAGGAAACATCCCACAGATAAACATCCTCATGGATGTGCTACAGTCATGTAAAGTTTGGGCCCTACAGTGTCTGCAGAACCACTGAGAATGAAGACAAACTTCCGGAGGCAGTGACTGAGGAGCCTGCCTGCTTCTCCTGGCCACTGGGCAGCTGGTCCAGGCTCCAGGGACCCATGGACGAGCCCACTCCGAGTTCCTACAGAAAATGGGGTCAGTTACCTCCGTGGGACACTGATAAGTGAATGAGTAGGTTGTTTAAATGTCAATGATAGGCGGCACTTAATCTAGGAGGACAATGAGTGGGGACAGGGACATTTACATTCTAAGTAGTTGGGAGCCTCAGCGGGGCTGAGACCTCGGAGCTCCCAGGCTCCCGGTATCCAGGCTTCCTATTGGCCATTGACAGATGGAAAGCATGGGGGCCTTGCTGAGAGCCAAGTGTGGGCGACATGCCCCAAAGCACCTTCCTTCAGCGGGAGAGGAGAGAGGGTGGGGAGGGAGTGGAGGTGAGGGAGGGAGGATGGGGCCCAGGGCCCAGTGGGGTGCTGAGGAAGGTAAACTTCCACTGGGGTTTGCTCATCCAGCTTCCTGGGAGGGTTTATGGATCGTGACTAACAAGAGAGGACCCATGGCAGGCTTGGGAACTGACATCAGGCAGTAGGCTCTTCAATGTTTGCTGGATGGATGGATGGGTAGACTAATGAATGAATGAATGAATGAATGAATGGCTATGTGAATGAAGGAAAAAAACCACTGGCTCCTCACTGGGTGTGTGTGGGCACATCCGGCAGACCCCCACCTACACTCAAGCCCTCCCCACCCCAGACGCAGGCAGCTACAGTTCTGTGTGCTTCTCCTTGGCCTCCATTAGCTCCCGTATCTTCTGGGGTAGGGTCTTCGTCCAGAACTGGAGCCTGTGGGCCTTCAGGGCTCGGCCCGCTGCAGGCTGCGTGTTCAGCTGCATGTACTGCTCCTCCTGGTTGAACACAGGCCAGTGGGGCAGACCCTCGCCGTTGGGGTTCCTGTAGACATGCCCTCCCGTGGGGCAGTGTGAAGGTCACTCTGAGCCCTACCCAGCCCAGACAGAGCACCCTGACTGGGGTCAGGCAAGGCAGCCAAACAAGCTTGGGGAATGGGGGTGGGGTTCCAGAAGGAGGAAAGAAACTACCTCCCACCAGAGCGTCAGCTCCGCAGGGGACAGGGCGGCCTCTGTCCCTTCCTGATAGAGGGAGGCTCTGCGGATAACAGCACTGTCACCCCCCATCCAGGTCACCCCAAGATGGAATGAGTGTCCAGCACCCATAAGGCCCCTTTCTGTCCAGGCAGGTCCTGGAGCTGGGGAGGGGGCTGCCATGCAATTAAGGACACAACCGCTAATGAAGTCACCACAGACAAGGGGAGCCCAGGATGGGCTCAAGCCCTGCCCTCCCCACCGTGGAGGTTAAAGTAGGAGTGTGACATCTCACCCATTTCGAGCAAAGTTGGCCCAATACTTCATCATCTTCCTGCTCAGCAGCTCCTCCTCCTCAGTGAGTTGGACTACAGAGCAAGAGGACAAGGGTCCAGGTCAGGGCAACTCCAGTCCGGCTTGTGGGTCATTCTCCCTCACCCCATCCCAGGCTCCTCCCTGCCATCCCAAGGCCTGGCTCTCTGCCCGCTCCCCAGGCCCTCTCCTTGCCCAAACCCCATATATTCATCCCGGCCTCTGGCTGACCCAACACTGGGCTCATCCCTGACCCAGAAGGCTCCCTTCTTCTGAGAGCAGAAGGCCATTTAAGAAATAAATATGAAAAAGAAAGAAATCAAGGAAGGAAGGCATGAAGGAAGGGAGGGAAAGAGAGAGAGAAAGGAAGGAAGGAAGGAAGAAAGGAGGGAGGGAGGAAGGAAAGAAAAGAAAGAAAAAAAGGAAGAAAGAAAGAAAGGAAGGAAGGAAGGGAGGGAGGAAGGAAGGAAGAAAGAAAGAGGCCTTTCAAACACCCCCTCTGCACCCATGCCAGAAACCCAAGGTCAGGGTGGGGAGAGGTGGAGGGAACACGGGTTCCAGTCTGAAGAATGCTAGACTCCAATTCAAGCTCAATCTTTCTAGCTGTCAGATCTTGGATACCTGATCCCCTCCTCCCTCTGAGCCTCGGTTTCCTCGTCTGTACAGTGAGGGCAATCACCCTCATTCAGGGCCTTAGCCAATGTCCCATCCCACATCCTGGGAATGAGGAGCCTCTGAGGGACCCCCACCTAGGAAGACTCACTGTGGCGGTTCCCGAAAAGACTTCTGAAGACGAAGTGAACCTCATCTCCATGGTCTGCCCTCACATAGCTCGGCCTGACATCCTTGAAGAAGCTGGGCTGATGCTGGAACTCGTAGAAGTAGACAGGGGCGTAGGAACCTGAGGAGGTGGGGAAGACGGGCCGTGACCTGGCGGCCCCTCACCCGGATCTTTCTTGCATCCCCCATGGTGATGACATAGCTAAGTCCAAAGCTGGTTGGAATCTGGACAATGGGGTGGAGGAGCCCCAGGCTGGAGCAAGGGCAGTGGGAAGGGGCTGGGTTCAAATTGTGGCCTTGGAACTTCCTAGGCTATGGCTTTAGGCAAGTCACTGAAGGTCACTGAACCTGTTTCCTCTCCGTAAAAGAGGGTAAATGTCTGTCTCTTAGACTAGCCATGAGGATCTACCACGATGAAGGATATCAAGTGCCGGGCACCAATAAATAGACATGGGCTAGGTTTTGGACACCAGTAGACCTCATCTGGCACCTGCAGCTCTGAGCCGCCCCCAGCCAGTCCGGCCTTAGTGCAGATGTACTCACACTGCAACTTTGCTAGTTGGAGTGCAGGGATCATGAAGATGCAGTCCCCCAGGATCTCATGGAACTGGATTCGGAGGGTCCGGGGGTCCTCACTGTCCCCTATGTACTCCTCCATCAACAGGTCACCAAACTCAGGTGGCATCATCTGCGCCAGGGGATCAGGAAGAGGCAGGTTAGGCAGGCTGGCGGGGCCGGGATGCAGCAGAGGCAGGACCAGGAGACGGATCCTGGGATGGGATAGGGAATCGGGGAAAGGGGCCAAGCTCTGGGTGAGGGGTGCTGCATGCACAGGATATCTAGGGGCTGGACTTCCCGTGCCTTGGGATAGGAAAGGAGCCCCCTCCCCATGTGGGCAGGTCCCCAGGAACCTCACCGTCATTGTTAATATCTTCTGCAAGCCATCCTTTATGGTCTCTCTGTCCATTTCCTTCTGGGTGTCAGAATTGTTCACGACCTGGGTGGTGGGGGAGTCTCGAGTTGGAGATACGATGGGCCTGGAGCTATGAAGCCCCAAGGCCTTCCCACTGGATGGGCTCCCCCGCACCTGGAGGCTTGGGAGTGGGCCTCACCGAGGGGATGATCCAACTGTATTCATCGTTGTTTACACCAATGATGCTGGGGACAGGGTGCAAGTCGGCAGAGGCCAGCAGCTCCTGGGGGTGCTTGGGCAGGAAGATCCCGTCCACCAGACCAGGGATGATGCTGAAGGGCTAAGAGACACTCAAGGTCAGGTTGCAGACACTTTCTGATGCCGCAGACATCTTCCACCCCTTCTTGGCTTGTCCCAGAATGCTCACACCCACCCCGGCAGGTCTTATACCTGCCTCAGCATGGCCTGGCCTCGATTTCCCATCCAGGGCTGTGAGGACACCAAGATGAGGAGCTAGAGTAACTTGCCCAGGGAGGATGAAGGGCACCCAGGCTTGCCTGCCCCCTACTGGAGCCTTCCCTCCACAGCCATGTCCATCGGTCAAACCTTGTTGATGGCCAGAATCTCCTCTTCATTCTTGCGCCGCAGGCAGTCCACCAGGGCCTCTGAGTCAACCTGGCCACAGGCAGACAGGTTGGCCACCACCTGTAAAGAGACCAGGCAGCGGCTGGCTCATGCTTCCAGGTAGGGGAGAGAGGTTTGCCCAGTGCCCCAGTTGGAGGCAGGTGTACCCCAAATCTCACAGAGTATTGTGAATGGATTCCTACAGTTTTGAAATTGTTCCAACTTCCCTGATGCTCAGAGGACTCTGCCAGGGGGGCCATCCCACCTGCCTAGATGGTCCTGCCTATGATAGGGGCCCCCAGCGCAGCAGTCTTGTGGGCCACAGAATGTACTCAGCCTCTGCGCTGACAGAGGTCTGTGAATTCTGACCCTTGAACAATCCCCAGATAGGTGGCTGCTTCCAAGGTCCTCTGATGGCAGGGGAGGCCTTGTTATCCCCATTTAACAGACTGAGTAATGGAGGCTGAGAGGTAAGAGACGGGGCAGCAGGTCTGGGCTTCCCAAGGTTGAGGTCACTCACTGTGGAGACCACGTCAGATGAGTTGGTGGTGAAGCCGGGCAGCAGGGCCACGCCACTCTCCATGATGGCACAGTGGAAGAGTCCTTTGGACATGGGGGACACAACATGCAAAGACACGCTTATGCTACCCGCAGACGCGCCAAAAATGGTGACATGGTCAGGGTCGCCTCCAAAGTAGACGATGTTCTGCTGGACCCAGCGTAGTGCGGCCACTTGATCCAGGTAGCCCCAGTTGCCAGTTGCGTGTTTGTCTCCAGTACTGAGAGGTGGCAGGGATGAGGGTCATGGGACTGTCCTAGCTCCATCAGCCTGCGTTGCCGAGCCCAGCCCCAGTCTCACCTGAAGAAGCCCAGCAAACCCAGGCGGTACTGGATAACGACCACCACCACGTCCTCAAAGGCCGCCAGAGCAGAGCCGTCATACATGGAAGCCATGCCCACGACAAACCCACCACCATGGATCCACACCATCACCTAGCGAATCCAAGGCACAGATACCATAGGGCTCCCACCAAGCCCAAACCCCACCAGAGCTGCTACCTAAACTAACCACCACTTTGGCTCTGTCCTTCTAACCACAGGGACACTCCAGCAAGACAAAGTGGTGTCTTCATGACCTGGGCTGAAGGCAACCCAAGTTCTATCAGGAGAACTGGGCCTCCCACACTTTGGGGCCCGTCCCACATACCAAAGCCCGGCTCCACTTCTCCCAGAACCCTCTCTGACATGCAAAGAAAAGGGATGTCTCTCTGATCACCCCACATGCACGCACATTAATTAAAAGTGTACTCTATTCTCATTGGCCCAACAGATAATCCATGGCTGGGATCTCCGGCCACCTCAAAGTGCATCCCTCAGCACCTGAGTGGGTCCTGGGTATGAGTTGGTTGGGCATAGGTCCTGGGTCCCTACCAGGGCCACGGTTTCTGATGTCTGGGAGCAGCCAGGGTTCTGTGACCCTGTGCCCAGGCATCAGCCACCCATGCTGGGTAAGAAAGACTCTCTTGGATCTGATAGTAAGAAGCTTCTTAACAGGGTCCACACTGCAGTGGGGCCCTGGCTGATCTTGTTCTTTTAAATCTTCTGCAGAAGAAATGCCCTCCCACCCCTTAGCCAGCTGTGGTCTGGCACTCACAGGCAGGTTAGAGCCCTCATGGGAATGGGCAGGTGTGTAGATGTTGAGGTACAGGCAGTCTTCAGACATGGAGGTAGAAGGCAGGGTCACATTCAGTAGTTTCAGAGTCATTTCTTTCGTGCTAGCGAAGTCCTGCAGACACCTGGTGACCGTGGCAGGCAGTCAGTCCTGGGGCCATGCTGTGGCCATAACCAGATCCTGGGCCCAGATATGCTCCCAACTACCCTTAGTCCCACTTCCTCTGATACCTCACTCACATGTGATCCCTCCCTAAAGCCCCTTTGCACCAAGCTACAGGCCACAGACTCTGGGGAAGCTGGGATGGAGCCTAGTCTTCCAGGAGGCTTCAAGCTTATGAGAGCTTTGGATATCAATCCTCCTGAGGCTGAGAAGTCTTGACTCTGGAGGGTCTCTATGAGAACGACTGGTTGCATGTGGTGACATTCACCACCCTATCACTGTACTCAGGCAGACCTGGAACAGGGGAGTAGCCTGTATACATGTGCTGCCAAAAGGAATGGATTAATTTCTCATGAGAAGGGCAGTGGGACATCCCTCATCCCAAGTCAGACTCTCAGGGAACCTCATCACTCCCACAGTTTCCAGTTTCAAGAACATATACACGCCCCTTGGTCAATGGCATCTGGCCCTGTCGGTTGGCACAGTGACTGTACAGAGCGGGGTCTTCTGCTCCTCAGGGATCTACAGTGTCTGCTGCTAGAGTCAGGAGCTCCTACAAGGTTCAAACCTCTCCCAGAGATACCTCCTCTGGTGGCAGAGATCACTTGTCACAACTAGAACCTAGGGAGTTGTGTGTCTCTGCTCGTCCCTTCAGCTTGTGAAGCTAATGCTCTTTGAGTGCTAAGCCCTCAGTCTGGGAAAGTTACTTCACCCTTTCAAGCCCCTGCATGCTCATCAGAAAAATGCATGTGAAAATCCACCAAACTCAGAGGGAAAACTGGCTGTTTTGAAATGACATGAAATGACAACTGCAGCCTGGCCCAGAGCTCAGAGTACCCTCTATCCCAGGGCTTAGAGTTCCCTGGACCCCCTGCTTACTTGGCTGGGTGGGAGGTCCCATCCTTTATACCACTCCAAGATTCCGGGGGCTCCGGAGGCGCAAACCGCAACAGCCCTAGAGGTGGCTTGGCGAAGGGAATTCCCAAGAAGGTGTGGATCCCCACATCAGTGTTCTTCACACGCACGAGGCTCCCCCGCACCTGGCCCGTGTGCGTGGTCCGCACGGGGCTGGCAGAGTCCTGGCCTGTGGGCAGAGAGATGGACGTCAGGGTTGGGTCTCCCCATTTAGCTGCCCTCCCAGACTGTTGATGTTGCCACCTCCTTCCTGTCCTCGGCTCAGCTCAAGGGACACTGATCTACCAACACTTGCTTTACAGATTTCCTCCCTGTCACTCTGCGCCCCCCACCCCCAACTGCCTTCACGGCCCCAGCCTTCTCCACCATGCTCACTGAGGCTCCTTGGGGCTCGGCACCATGGTTTAGCCCCATAGTTTAGCCTCAAATAAATAGTAACAAATGAGCTTGATGGGGTGAGAGTGTCCTTTCTACTCACTGTGTGCCAGGTCCTAGGAGGCAGTAGGAGAACTGTGGGAATCGGACGGACAAGATTCCTGTCCTTAAGGATCTCACACTCCAGGTGGCAAGAATGACATAGAGAAATTATCCTCCAAACAAAGAGTGAGAGTATGAGGAGAACTACAACGAGAAGGGCAGCTGTGTCTAGAACACAAAAAGCACAGCCCGCCCTGCTGTGGGGATCAGGGAGGCAGGAAGAGAATGAAAGCCCCCTAACAGAGAAAGAGCTGATATTCTTTTTTTTGGTTTTTTTAATTAATTAATTAATTTTTTGCTGCGTTGGGTCTTCGTTGCTGCGCGTGGGCTTTCTCTAGTTGTGGCGAGCGGAGGCTACTCTTCATTTTGGTGCACGGGCTTCTCATTGCGGTGGCTTCTCTTGTTGCAGAGCACGGGCTCTGGGTGCATGGGCTTCAGTAGTTGTGGCTCACGGGCTCTAGAGCGCAGGCTCAGTAGTTGTGGCACACGGGCTTACTTGCTCTATGGCATGTGGGATCTTCCCGGACCAGGGCTCGAACCCGTGTCCCCTGCATTGGCAGGCGGATTCTTAACCACTGCACCACCAGGGAAGCCCAGAGCTGATATTCTTAATAGATAAAGAATTTCTATAAATGAATAAGAAATATGCCAGCTACGCATATTTGGTGAAAGAATATCAAACGGTGAAAGAATATGTTCAGACAGAATAAGGAATACCAGTAAACGGCTCTTACACAAATGAGGAGATGTTCATCTCACTCATGCTAAGAGAAATGCACATTGAAATCTGACTGTGATGTCAACAACTTATTTTGTCACAAAAAGCAAGACAATCAGACATTGTATGTTTTCTGTTGGAAGTCCACTGCACCACATATGAAGTAGTCTTGTCCCCAAACAAAACAAAGCAAAACCTAAAATCTGAATCTGATCAAGCCTCTGGAATATAAATACAAGTTTATGGGCATACAGGGGACAGAGAAACAGTTAAGACACCCTAGGGATGTAATCAGCAAGACCCAAACTCTGTTATATGTAGAATCTAAAAAAAATGATACAGATGAACTTATTTACAAAACAGTGACTCAGAGACATAGAAAACAAACTTATGGTTACCAAAGGGACAAAGGGGGGAGGGATAAATTAGGATTTGGGGATTAACACAAACACAGTACTATATATAAAATAACCAACAAAGACCTATTGTATAGCACAGGGAGCTACACTCAATATCTTGTAATAATCTATAAGGGAAAACATTCTGAATATATAATATATATAACTGAACCACTTTACTGTACGCCTGAAACTAACACAACATTATAAATCAACTATACTTCAGGAAAAACAAAAACAAAAAAACCCCTCAAACTCTGGGATACTCTCCAGAACAAACTGGTTTCTTCAACAAAATTACAAGAAAAATAAAAGAGGCAGAGGAGGAATCTGAAGATTGAAAGAGACTCATGAAATACTTCAAAAAGATAGATAATAATAAATGTTGGAAAGGATGTGGAAAAACTGGAACCTTTGTATATTGCCGGTGGGAAGGGAGAATGGTGCAGGCACTTTGGAAAACACCCTGGCAGTTTTTCAGAAGGTTAAACATAGGACTTCCCTGGTGGCGCAGTGGTTAAGAATCCGCCTGCCAACGCAGGGGACACGGGTTCAAGCCCTGGTCCAGGAAGATCCCACATGCCGCGGGGCAACTAAGCCCGTGCACCACAACTACTGAGCCTGTATGCCACAACTACTGAAGCCCGTGTGCCTAGAGCCTGTGCTCTGCAACAAGAGAACCCACTGCACCGCAACGAAGAGTAGCCTCTGTTCGCCACAACTAGAGAAAGCTCGCACACAGCAACAAAGACCCAACACAGCCAAAAATTAATTAATTAATTAATTAATTAATTTTTAAAAAGTTTAAACATAGAGTTACCACAGGACCCAGCAATCCCACTCCTAGGTATAAACCCAAGAGAACTGAAAACATATGTCCACAAAAAAACTTGTGTATGAGTGTTCATAGCAGGATTATTTATAATAGCCAAAAAGTGGTAACAATCCAAACGTCCATCAACTGATAAATGGATTGATAAAATGTACCATATCTATACAATGGAATATTATTCAGCAATAAAAAGAAGTACCGAACATGCTACAATACGGATGAAGCTTGAAAATACGCTAAGTGAAAAAAGCCAGTCCCAAAGGACCACATATTGGATTATTTCATTTATACTTCCAGAATTGGTGTATTCATAGAGACAGAAATGTTGGGGAAAGGGAAATTGATGTGGTAAACTCTGTGAATATACTAAAAACCACTTTAAATGGGTAAAAGTTATGCCATGTGAATTATATCTCAAATCTGTTATTAAAAAAAGCACATCTACTAATGTTTAAAGTAAGAACCTTGTTTAAATCATGGTTTTAAAAAAGTCATAAATATCAATGAGATAATATGAAATAAGAATATTTGGGACTTCCCTGGTGGCGCAGTGGTTGAGAGTCCGCCTGCCGATGCAGGGGACACGGGTTCGTGCCCCGGTCCGGGAAGATCCCACATGCCGCGGAGCGGCAAGGCCCCTGAGCCATGGCCCCTGAGCCATGGCCGCTGAGCCTGTGCGTCCGGAGCCTGTGCTCCGCAACGGGAGAGGCCACAACAGTGAGAGGCCCGCGTACCGCAAAAAAAAAAAAAAAAAAAAAAAAAATTTGACTAGATGTTTGATTACATTAAGAAATTATGACATATATTTCTTCTTTTAGTAGGACATGATAAAAAAAATTACAGGTGATACGATGTCTGGAATTTGCTTCAAATAATGGTGCAAAGGAGAGGTGCTAATCCAGACAAAACTAAGTTGCCCAGGTCTTGATAACTGTTAAAGGTAGATCATGGTACAGCAGTCCTGACCCTCTCTGTGCCTCAGGGCGCAGGGAGGTATCCAGTCAGGCTCCCAATTTCCCTGGTGTTATCTCCACTGGCTCCCACCTCCCTGGTGCCTTTCCTCCTGCAGGCTCAGGCTCTGCTTCTGCAGAATTTGGCAGATTTGAGCCTGGTTTCATGATAAAAAGTAAAAAAAAAGAAAGAAAACAAAAAAACATCCTTATGGAACTATACTACCCTACACCCATTAGATTAACTTGGATGAATGCGCCTGACAACACCTGGTGTGGGTGAGGTCGGAGTTAGCAGCTATTCACATGCTCCACAGAGGGCAACTGAACAATGCCTTTCCAAGTCAGAAGACTCATGCTTCTCCCGAGGAACACGCTGTCTACGTAAGTCCTTTGTGGGATGTAACGTCTGCCCATGTAATTCACTGCCTCCACCGACCTTTAATGCTTGATGTTTGTTATAGCAAAAGACAAAACCTGCTAAAATGTTCCTGATCAGAGGCTAGTTACATCAAGGATGCTTCCTCCTTGAAGAGAAGCCCTTTCATTAAACAATATGACTAAGTTCTACCATGTGGGCATGTGGAGAGGTCACTCCCTGTGTCAGGAAGTGGAAAAGCCAGGGACCAAAAAGGGAGGCAATGTGTGACCATTTGGGTGAAAACCAAGGATGCATGCACACATCCATTCTTGGGTAAACTCCTGGTTAGTGTGTGGAAGGCCCTGGGGACCTAGATGGTCCCTGCCTATAAGCCAGGACGGGGTGGGACAGGAGAGGGTCAGACCCATCATCTGTGTTTGCCAGTTCTTCTTTTCTGAAAGTGGGTCCCATCCAACATAGCAACATTTTTAGAAAGAGGCATCAGTGAGGCCTCGCAGATCGTGGCGCTGGAAGGTTCTGGTGACCTCTTAGAGCCTGGTGAGCAAGGGGCAAGGGCAGAAGCACGATGGGTTGGGCCTCGGGGTAGTGATGAGTGTGGACGCTACCCAGGCAGATTCGACTGGGAAGGGAGAGGATAGTCAGGTCCCACAGGCAGAGCCCGTTTGGATTAGAGGATCACGCCCTTCAAGAGGAGCACAGGGGACTTCCCTCGTGGCCCAGTGGTTAAGACTCCACACTCCCAATGCAGGGGGTGTGGGTTCGATCCCTGGTCAGGGAACTAGATCCCACATGCTGCAACTAAAAGATCCCATGTGCTGCAACTAAAGATCCCGTATGCTGCAAGGAAGATCCTGCACAAGGCAATGAAGATCCAGCGTGCTGCAACTAAGACCTGGCACAGCCAAATAAATAAAATTTTTTTTTTTTTAAAAAAGAGGGGGCACAGGAGCTGGAGCTGTGCCCAGGTACCATGCCCACATAGCGTAAGCTATGAAGGCTACCAATAAGGGCTGGCACAAAGAGAGATCACCTTTGCCCTGGAGGTCAAGACCTGCCCTCACTCGGGGTGGGTGCACGGGGTGAAGAGAAGCACATGGAAGTCTGTCTGATAGTAGGATGTGGTGGCCGGGGGATGGGGGCTTCTGTAGGCTGAGCCAGTAACCTTGCCCAGGGCCCCTGTGGAGAGCTGCTCAGTGGTGTCAGGACACCCCTCTGGCCAAGGGCGAAACACTCAGAGCCAAATGGTGGCGGGAAGGTATAATTATTGTTGTTATTACCCCCGTCAGCACCAGCTCCACCACAATCACTCGCAGGGAAATGTCCCAAATAACTCCCCAGCCCGCCCCGTGCTGCTCAGAGCCCCTAGGGCCTGCTTGTGCCTTGGGGTAGTGCGACTTGGAGCGGCCCAAATTCTCTCTGCGCCTCAGGGGGCGCAGAGATGGCATCGTATCCCTCACACGGTTCTGGTGCTGGAACTCTCCGCCGGCTCCCACCTCCCGGACGCCTTTCCTCCCGCAGCCTCAGGTCCTGCCTCTGCAGAGTTTGGCAAATCCTACCCTGGTCCCTGCCGCCCCGCGTCGGAGCCTCACCCTGGCCCGGGACAAGGAGAAGCAGGACCCCGAAGGCCACGGCTCTCAGCCGCTCGCGAAGTCGGTCCAGCTGCATCGTGGGCTCACAGGTCTTTTTTGCACTACCGGCGGACATGCTGCTTTTCACCAAGAGGCTGCGCAGGGACGCATCCAGCCGTCGACGATTGAGTGCCTCGCCCAGGCCTGGACTTTGCACTGGGAAGGGAGTAGGCGGGGAAAGATGGGTTTGGCAGGAAAGCGGGACAGAACGGGCAAAGGCCAGTGGCAGGTAGGGGCTAGCACAGCCGCTTCCCCTCTGTCCTCTTGGGCCTCCTCCGCAGGGACCTTGAGGCTTCTGCAGCCCCTCCGCAATACCAAGAACCCTCTCCACAAACCTGCGTTCAGTGTCCTTATAGTCACAGGCCCGACAAGTGTGTTCCGAGGGGGAGAGAGAGGAAGCAATAAGCTGTGATTGGAGAAACCAGGAGAGCTTCCTTGAGGAGGTGCAGGATCAGGATTCCTATAGACAGATAAATGAAAACGACCTTCGTTCAGAGTGAAAGGAACCGCCCGAGTAAAGGCAGGGAAGTCTGACGGCCCTTCATTCCGAAAACTCCTCCTTGCTTTCGGGGATCGATTTCCTGGGCCCGCCTTCATCCCCCTATTGTTCCTGGTCTGAGGGTCTCCGTGGGCCCTCCTCCCTACTCGGCAAAGGCCTGCCTTTTGAAATGCACACCTGATTGTGGCACTCATCTTAAGGACACCCTCAACCCCACCCCGTGTCTTTCCCTGTCCCCACCTCCCGTCAAAATCGAGGTCACGGTCCTTTATCCATTGGACAAACATTTGAAGAACGTCTTTAGGGCCGCACGCAGGGAAAGGGGAGAGCACTCCCAGGCCCAGGGTGCAGCGGGGGCTGCACGTGCGTCACTGGGAAGTTCCGAAGCGCAGTGAACCGTGCCAGGACAGAGGCAACTCTGGGCGCCCGCCCAGCCTAAGGGGCAGGCCTCTCGGAGGAAGTGATGCCTGACGGTACGCCTGGCTCAATCTCAAGACGGGTCTTCAGTGCCCCAGCCTTGGCCTGCGCCGTCAGGCACCCTCCCGGTTCGCACACCGTGGTCCCTTCTCTGTGTCTTTGTTGGAGCGCTCGGCATTTTCTCGGATCCGCGTAGAGAGCGCGCGGAGATAGCCCCTCCACCCAAACCGCAGGCGGAATACCGGCAGGGCCGCGTGTCCCTCGCGTTACCCCGTCGCCACGCCACGCCACGCCACGCCCCCTTCCCGTTCCCCGGAAATGCACCGTAGGAGCGGAAGCGCCCGCCAACAGTTGCCGGCAGCAGTTCCGCGATGGTGGGTGGCGGCGGGATGGGGGGCGGCCTCCTCGAGAACGCTAACCCCCTCATCTACGAGCGCTCTGGGGAGCGGCCAGTGACCGCGGGCGAGGAGGACGAGCAGGTTCCAGACAGCATCGACGCGCGCGAGATCTTCGATATCCGCCGCTGCCGGGCGCGGGCGGGTTCGCGGGGGCCTGGGAGGTGGTGGGATGAAGTGATGTCCAGTAGTCGGTGGAGCTGTAGTAGGGCCGGGCAATCCCGGGGGGGGCGGGTTCTGAGTGGGCAGAGGCGCAGAGTCCCCTTTCCTTCACTTGGCACATCTGATTCGCTCCATCAATGACCCGGAGCATCCACTGACGCTAGAAGAATTGAACGTAGTAGAGCAAGTCCGGGTTCAGGTGAGTCACTCCCAGCGTCCGGGGGAGCGACTTGTTCGGGAGAGTCAGAAGGGCTCAGCTGTGCACCAGGGTGGTAGCGTTCTCTCGGCGCATGGACTCCTCAGGGGATCTTTGAAACGTGTGTGTGTGTGTGTGTGTGTGTGTGTGTGTGTGTGTGTGTGTGTCCATTTTATGGATGAGGAAACTGAGACCCATACTGGTTAGATGACTTCCCCGAAGCAACAAACTAAGAAGAGGGTCTATGGGCTGGACGGGCCATGACTCCTAACATCCCACCTCTCCAACCAGGTGAGCGACCCCGAGAGCACAGTGGCCGTGGCCTTCACACCCACCATTCCGCACTGCAGTATGGCCACACTTATTGGCCTGTCCATCAAAGTCAAGCTTCTGCGATCCCTTCCCCAGCGTTTCAAGGTAAGGTGGAACTGAGCCCTGGGAGTGGGGCAGGCATGAGTGTCTGCTACTGAGGAGGACATGGAGAGCATGAACTTGAACATCAGAGTGAGATCTGGAAGGATCCCAGCTAGCAGAGGTAAAACTGGGAGGAGGCTTTCCAATTGGATGGGACAAGAATAAAGACTCAAGCTGGAAAGTGCAGAAAAGTAGTGAGGAGTGTGGCAGGTAGGGCAGTAGGGAGCTGTAGATAAGTTTGGAGCAGGGATGGGGTGCAGGTGGGCCTTTAAGTCAGTAGCAATTGGCCAGTCCTTTGGGTAGAGATGGAATGGCTTTGAGTGGGTTTGGGGTGTAATGGAAGGGCCAGAGTCCAGAGGCATGATTAGGAAGAAAGATCAGCTGGAGGTGGGGAGTGGGGAGAGGGGAAAAGGGGGTAGACAGGTGTGTGAGTGCTCAGGCCCCACCTATCTCCCTCCCAGCTGGACGTGCACATTACACCAGGGACCCATGCCTCGGAGCACGCAGGTAAGTATGGGCTGGTGTTGACGCATTAGCCTGGAGGCTCCCTGCTTGCCATGGTGGTCTGTAGGGCAAGATTAGAGGGAGGGTTGGGGGCTTGGCACTAGGTGGGTGACTCCCCAGTGGAGGTGGCAGCCTAGAGCTAAGCTGGCCTGACTTGAGTGTCCTGTGTTTACCATGTTCTCCCACTCCCGCCCTCTCCCTCTCCTAAGTACACGGGACCAGGGTTGTCAGGCTTTATAGTATAGGAAGCAGACATGAGTGGCCAGGTGGGAAGGGGTCACAAGAAGGTGGGGTAGGTGTGGGCTCAGGTGGTTGGGGTAGCCTGACTAAGGTTTGGGATCCTGGGAAGGCGGGGGCATGAGGGCTTTGTTGGTGGGGGTATAAATATATTTCACCACTCTCTCCTTTCCACCCAGTGAACAAGCAGCTTGCGGATAAAGAGCGGGTGGCAGCCGCCCTAGAGAACACCCACCTGCTGGAGGTTGTGAACCAGTGCCTATCAGCCCGCTCCTGAGCCTGAATTTTTGCTCCCAGCCCCACGCAGGGCTCATGGCCTTGTTTTCTTGAACCACTGACAATAAGAAACTAACATTTTGCATTTTGTAATAAACCTTAATTTATATTCATTTCCCAGCATGCCTGAGAGTCTTTCATCTCAGTGGGGGTCACTCCGGGTTTGGGACAGGGGTGGTAGTGAGTGCCTATACAGGCTGGGTCGATGAGGTTTGGTTCATTTTTTAAATTTCTCCCAATGGTTTGATTAGGAAAAGTTGCAAGTATGCCAAAAAATTGAAAGAATAATGTAGTGAACACTTTTGTATACCCACCACCTAGATTTAACAGTTGTTAACATGTTGCAGCTTTGGTTTTATTTATATGTGTGTAGAATATAAATATACTTGAAAGTAAGCTGCAGACACATGACCCTTCACTTCTCAGTACTTCATCCTGTGTGTCCTAAGAATAAGCCTGTAACCACAGTACTGTTTTTTGGCCCCTAAATGAACAGTTCTCTGACACTAATATCTAATATCCAGGCATGTATGAATTTCTCCCAAAATGTCATTCATAGTTGTTTTTTAAGTCAGGCTCCAGTCAAGTTTCGTGTATTGCATTTGGTTGTCATCTCTCTTTAGCCTCTTCTAGAACTGTCTCCCTGCCTCCCTACCTTTTAATCTTTCTTGACACTGACTATTTTGAAAAGCCCAGGTGAGTTGTCCTGGAGAAGCCCCACAGTCTGATTTGTTGTTTTGTCTACTGTGTTTCCTATAAACTAGAAGTTGGTTGAGTTCAGGTTTGAGTTGACTAGTGAGAACCTTGCCCAGGAGTGTTGTATATATCCTTAGCATCCACCAGTAGCTGTGTGATGCCAGCTTGTCCCCACTGTTGGTGATGCTCAGTTTGGTCCCCTGGTCAGGGCAGTGCCAGCAGATTTCTCTGCTGAAAGCCATCTGAAGCACTGTCTCCACCAGCAGCCTGGGAAATGTATGTCACCCCAGGTGCTCAGGTCTGGGGCCTCTGCCTCGCCCAGCACAGTTGGTCACCAGGATAGACCGTGGGGCTTAGACCTCGGATCAGCCCGTCAGGAGTCATAATGTCACAATCCCCTGCCTGCATTTCCTTCTCTGAGGAAAAATGCGGATATTAAGAAGACTTGCCCACCTGGTGGGCAGAGGCCTCAGCAGGGACCCTGGCCGCTTGGCAAATCTGGGGACCTTCTGACAACATTGGACCTGTCCTGAGAGTGGGCATTGGCCAAAGGTTTTATATATACTATCTAGTCAGTCAGTCCTCAAGCCAGCCCTGTGTGGCAGTTGCTATTCTTTATCATCTCTGTTTTGCAGATGAAAGAAGATTCTAGAATAAGTAACTGACTCCCCAAGACCTCCAGTTAGGGAGCAGAGGAACCTCAGCTGTTCAGCAGGTACTGCTCAGCTGGCAGGGGGTGCTGTTGCCTAGCTGGAGGGGCCTACGCCCACCTCCAACCCCCACTTCCAGGCGGGAGTAACTTCGCCACCTAGTGACCAAGATCGGGCTGCTCAGAGGGGTGAAGCCATCGACCCATGTCACCCAGTTTCTTCATGTGTGATGTGGGGAGACACAATAGCTTAGGACTGCTCTGGAGATTTAAAATGGATCTGGGACCATTTCAGGTGATCTTCCAGGCAGAGTATCTCCCACTTCCACAGATGAAGAAGCTCAGTGCTCCAGAGAGGCAGGAGACCACCCAGGGCCCCGCAGGCCCCAGGGAGCCTCCCCAGCCACCAATACCCAGCTGTAGGCTTTACGACATGTGTACTTCTGCACTGACAGCCCGATGTGTCTAGATGTCTGTGGTGTCTGTGTTCACCTGGGGGTGGGAGGTCACGGGGAAGGCAGGTGTCACTGAGTCATTCAGCTGGCTCTCCTGGCAGCCAGGCCACGGTGGACGAGGATCATCAAGCTGCTCATATCCAGCTGGCATATCAGATTGCCCCCTTGTCAGTCTTGACTCATCTGTGCGTGGCCCACAGCTGCCTGCAGGGACACCATTCATGAATCCTGGGCTAGTGCCCGGGGAACTTTCTGGAATCCCAGCTGCTGTCTGAGAACATGGGGGTGGGAGGGGTGGGGTGAAGTTTTAGGTCCCTGAAGCCCTCCACCAGGGGTGTCTGGCTGTGCTGCTTCTGGCCTGTGACTTCTCAGGCCTCGGTTACCATGTCTACAAAATGGGAACAACAAATCATAACTGAGTGAGACTGACCCAGAGATTAGATGACATGTACGAACAGGCCCAGCTATGTCCATTTTTGCTCATCATCATTCCCAAAGCACAAGGGCCTGGCACACAGTAGTAGGTACTTAGTACAGGTCAGTGGAATGAATGAATTGAGACTTAGAACAGAAGAACTGGGGCGTGGGAGCGTGGTGTAAGGAGGGCTGGGAATACTGAAATCCAGCCAAGTTGCCTTTGCAGCATTTTGCTACCCGAGGGAAGGGGAAGGGCATGGGGTCCCACAGAGAAAAGGTGGGTATGGGGAAGAGGGGAGAGGTATCTGCATCTGCCCCTCTCCTGGGCAGACCACCATTCTGGAGAGAATGGAGCAGAAGCAGGAAAGAAGAAGCAGGAGAGGGCCCAGGGATTCACTCAACCTGTCCTGTCCAACTACGGGTGATAATAAAAGTGTTCAGGGCTTCCCTGGTGGCGCAGTGGTTCAGAGTCCGCCTGCCGATGCAGGGGACACGGGTTTGTGCCCTGGTCCGGGAAGATCCCACATGCCGCGCAGCGGCTGGGCCCGTGAGCCATGGCCGCTGAGCCTGCGCGTCCGGAGCCTGTGCTCCACAACGGGAGAAGCCACAACAGTGAGAGGCCCGCGTACCGCAAAAAAATAACTAAATAAAATTTAAAAATAAGATAAAAAGTGTTCATATCGAGATATTACTATAGGCCAGACATGTGCCAACCACCTTACCTCTGCATTTTGTGTTATTTATATCTTATAACAACCCCCATGAAGACATTATTCCTGTTCTACACAAGCGGGAACTGAGGCTCAGCCAAGCTAAATGGGCAGAGGTGAAACAGCTAGTAAGGTGAAGAGCTGGGATTTGAAGGCTGGGCTATCCTAGGGGTATTCAAGCCTCAGTTTGCTCCTTCTGGGCAGCCAAGCTCAGCCCAGAGAACTGAGAGGACCAGGAGGTGGGAACGGGGGTGTTTCAAGGTCATGTCCTAGTATGGTTCCCTGGGCCCCTGGCCATACCAATGCTTGTGGTGGGTCTGGCCTGTTGAAGAATGCTTGGAGCCTGAGTGGCCTAATGTGGATGCAGTTCCCTTGGCAATGAGGAAACATTGCTGAGGTCAAGAGCTTAGATTATCAGAGGGGAAACCCAGCCCTAATTCCTTGCATGGCTCCCTGCTTGGAAGCACCACAGCTACCCCCCACACCCACCCTCTGTTGGACATCCAGGGGCTCTTTTCAGCAGCAAGGTCATGTGTAAGGTGGTTAGGAGGGGCCATAAGCAGCCCAGCAGCGTTCCTGATGGGAAGTAGTTTGCTGGCTCTTAAGACTTTCGTTCCTTTTGTTTTGTTGTTTTTTAATTTTTTGGCCGTGCCCCACGGCATGTGGGATCTTAGTTCCCCAATTGGGGATCGAACCCGTGCTCCATGCACAGGAAGCGCAAGGTCTTAACCACTGGACCACCAGGGAAGTCCCAAGACTTTCGTTCTTTGACAGAAGGCTCAACCCATGACTCCCTCTTCCCTCTGGATCTCGTCCAGTAAGCTAGAGTCAACATGGGATTGCCCAGGCCTCCAAGACCCCCCAGGCCATGTGAAGAACACAAATAGATAGATCACCCCTCAGTCCAGGCCTTGCCTAAATTTGAGGACCTCAAGCACCAGAGGGGCCTGCATGAACCCTCTTAACACTTACCTAGCCAGGCCCTCCTCATTCCAAGGCCCTCTCAGATGTTGCCAAGGAAACTGATGCAGCAGTCAGAGAGACCTGACCCAGGTCTCCATGACAACCTACAACAGCCCACTAGGATCCATCCCTCCGTGATGTCACCTGAGCCCTGAATGGGTGCCCCCCACCCCCACCACACTCATCACAATCATACGTCACTCTAATAGCGAGTCCCTCTCACAAAGTACCTCACAGCATGCCTGTTCCCAGTCTCCACACACCCCAAACATGAGCAAGGCAGTTTACAGCTGGCCACCATGAGGCTGGGAGGGAGGCAAGACCCAGGAGCCTGGAGGCAGATTCAGGACTAGAACCCAAGCCTCCCCATTACATCGCCTCCCCTCTGTGCCCCAGCACCCTCCCTGGGTTAAGGAGGGGCTGATCTCTGGGTAGTGGTAGCACCAAGTGGTGGCTAAACCCCCACCCCGCTGACCCCATCCCTACTCTACAACTATGCCGCTTCTGAATGGGAGTCTGAACCTCCAGGCCCTGTGTGTGCCCTGAACTGCAGGCACAGACTGAGACTAAAGGGAAGGAAGGAGACATTGCAGACTCTTAGAGTGGCTGCAGCTGGACCTGACCCTGGTCTAGTCCCACCCCTATCCACTCCTGCTGGCATCTGACACCTGTCTGCCAGGATTTCCCCAACTTTGAGCAACCTCCAGGCCAGGAGCAGAATGACCAGGGCCAGGTATTTTTAGCAGAGTTACTAGCAGCTGCCTGGAGGGTGCTGAGGGGGAGGTGGTGCTGACTTCATCCTTTTCCTTCTCTGGGCCTGTATTCCCTCCCCAATGTTCAAGCTGCCCTTCTACCTGCACCACACTGCCAGGGCCTCCCTTCCTTGCCCCCTCCCCCAAACAGCTCTCCAAGGGCCCCCAGGGGCTCAGGTGTCACTAACCCTCATCCTGAAGGGCAGGCTCATCAGGTGGAATCTTCAACTGCGAAGGGCAGGGATGAGAGTGGGAAGGACCTGGTGCTGAGGCTAGAAGCCTGGATTTAGGGCCCCTAAATTCTAGCTCAGATACCAGCGGGTGGGGAATGGGTGACATGGGCAGTGAAGGGTGAAGTCTGTCCGACCTGTAACTGGTCTGCTTGCTTGGGCGACAGGCCAGGACTGGGAGAGAGGGAAAGGAGAAATCACTTTTAAAGGGCCAGACCTCAATTCTTCCCTAGTGGGGACTTGGCGCACTTGGCTGGTCGGGGCTTTCCCCCTGGCTCCCCCCGCCCCCACCGTGGTGGCACCCTCCATCTTCATCGCCCTCCTCCGCACCATTCACGTGCTCCCTTTCCTTCTCCCTTTTCCCTCCTTACCTGCCTCCCCTCCCCCCGCCCTCGGCCCCCCCCCCCCCCGCCACACACACACACACACACACACACTCAGTCACACACACACACTCAGACCGGGCTGTTGTCTGCGGAGTCTGTCCCTGCCCCGCCCTGGCGGGTGAGGCGGGGGCTGGGTGGGTGTGAGGTCCTAGGAGGAGGGCGGGGAATCCCCCTCGGGAGAGGGGGACGGACACGTCAGCCCCCGGACAGCGCAGCCCGGGGCGAGCGCGGGGGTGGCGGCGGGGGCGGGCAGAGGCTTAAATAGGCGGCTCTGGAGCCCGGACCCAGTGCGTACCGAGAAGGCAGCGGCTGCGACAGCGTCGAGTGTCCGAGCCTGGGTCTGCGAGTGGATTGTATCCGAGCCCGGGACCTACCTAGTCCTGACCGTGTCCGTGTGTGAGTGGGTGAGTGTGTCCTGGCAGAGCGGGGTGGGGGTGGTCTCACCGTCTAGGATGAACGAGTCAGGAGGATGGGTCACAAGTCAGGGCGCAAGGACCTTCTGCGGCATGTCCTGGGCCCCGAGCATCTTTCTTGACCCGTGGTCGGGCAGGCGCGTCCCGGGTCCAGCTTCCCACTCCATCTCCACCGCGGCTCACGCGGCCATCTGGATTCCCGTTCCCCAGACGGTGTCCGACGCGATGACTCTGAACGGCGGCGGCAGCGGAGCGGGCGGGAGCCGCGGTGGGGGCCGCGAGCGCGAGCGCCGTCGGGGCAGCACACCCTGGGGCCCGGCGCCCCCGCTGCACCGCCGGAGCATGCCTGTGGACGAGCGCGACCTGCAGGCGGCGCTGGCTCCGGGAGCTCTGACAACGGCCGAGGCCGGGCCTGGGGCCCAGGGTCCGAGGCTGGACTGGCCCGAGGGCTCCTCCGACTCGTTCAGCTCAGGAGGCAGCGATTCGGACGAGAGCGTTTACAAGGTGCTGCTGCTGGGGGCGCCTGGCGTCGGCAAGAGCGCTCTGGCGCGCATCTTCGGTGGCGTAGAGGACGGGCCTGAAGCAGAGGCCGCAGGTGAGCGGCTGGGAGGGACTGCTCAGGGGAGGGGCGAGCACAGGGGTAGGACTGGGAGCTACAGGACTGGGGACCAGGATTAAGAGCAGCAGATAACAACGGGATTCTGAAGGCACTTTGAGAATCTGCCTCTACCTACCCCTTTCACAGGTGGGGAAACTAAGGGAGAAGGTACCCCAGCCCTTAGTAGAGAAAGAAGTGCTTACAGTAGAAGGCCCAGGGCATACGATTAATTACTCTGTAGTCTGGGGACAGGATATCCCTCCCTGCCAGGACTGGCAAGAACCCAGCCAGAGGGAGTTTCTAGGAGAGGAGTCCTAGGTAACCAAGGTCCCCAGGGGATGTCTGTTCTAACTCAGGCCACTGTGGTCAGAACCACGCTGGGTCTCAGGCAACAGGAGGGCAGGGAGCACAGGAGTGGCTACCCAGGACATTGCTAGCTTGCGGATGGGGTGCCTAGGTGGGGGCCAGGCACACCGTGCCCTCCAACCCCCCACTTCTCAGCCCTGTCACTTCTGTTGCTACATAGCAGCCATCAGTGGAGGAGGAGGTTAGGAGGGCCCTGGGGAGGAGTTGAAGGGTGTGGCCAGAACAGGAAACCTAGTGTATTGGAGGAGGGGGGCTCTTGGCAGCCAGCAGGTAACCTGACTACTGGTCTCCTGCCTAGGGCACACGTATGATCGCTCCATCATGGTGGATGGAGAAGAGGCGGCGCTCATGGTCTATGACATTTGGGATCAGGTAAGATGCAGGCTGAGACCAGGGCAGGGTGGGAGGGGTGAGCTGGGGGTAGGGACCTGCCGGGAGTGACAGCCTTGTAGCTGGGGCGTGAGGACTATTGGGTAAATATGTGTCTGTGTTCCCTAGGATGGGGGCCGCTGGCTACCTGGCCACTGCATGGCCATGGGAGATGCATACGTCATCGTGTATTCAGTGACGGACAAGGACAGCTTTGAGAAGGCCTCAGAGCTTCGGGTCCAGCTGCGGAGGGCGCGGCAGACAGACGACGTGCCCATCATCCTAGTGGGCAACAAGAGCGACCTGGTGCGCTCTCGTGAGGTCTCCTTGGATGGTGAGCAGGGAGTGGGTCAGAAAGGGAGGGAGATCCTGGCTGGGCTGTGGTCCACTCAGTCTTGACTCAGCTCGAGTCCCTGGGGACCATCAGTGGCTAAAAATGTTTAGGAAGAAAACTCAGGGAGGCGGGGAGAGCTTCTGCCCTCCCACAGGACTCCCAAAGACCTGAGTGCTGGGGCAAGGACCAAATGAGCTAGGGGAGGTGAAGGCTGCTGGACGCTGAGCTGGGCCACCTCAGAGCCCTCCTTTTCTGTCTTCTTTGTCCCTGGCCTGGCATATGAGGGGTGAGGAGAGTGCAGGGAATCAGGCCAGGAGTACAGAGCCTGGATTCCAGGCCAGGGCCAGTCTCAGCGTAGTCTTGCCCTTGGGGAGCACCCCCCTCTTTGGGCTCAGCATCATCCTCTGTGGCCCCCAGACCTGAGCCCCGCAGAGGAACCAACCGCAACTTGGTGATGTCCCCCCTATTCTACCCATCATTCATCATGATATAACATCAAGCCATAAAACACTAAGCTGTTCAACAAAGTTTTCATTTTGTTGACTACTACAACACTTCCATTTAAATATCAAACTTCAAATTATTTCAATAAATGAGTCTCCTCTTGTGGGCCTTTGTGAGCTCCTTAAACGTGGGTACGCTCTGCCAATTGGGTGACCCAGTGATGCCTGGGCCCCTGTGTACAGGAGCTGGGGTTGTGTTTCTGGGGAAGACCCAGGGATGTGGTAGCTGTCATGGGGTGGCCAGGGTTTGAGTGGGCTTCTCACCCCCCCCACCCTTTGTTTATTGACGTGTGCCTGTCCCCACCCACACCAGAGGGCCGGGCCTGTGCCGTCGTCTTCGACTGCAAGTTTATTGAGACGTCGGCTGCGCTGCACCACAATGTCCAGGCGCTGTTTGAGGGTGTCGTGCGCCAGATACGCCTGCGCAGGGACAGCAAAGAGGCCAACGCACGTCGGCAAGCGGGTACTCGGCGGCGAGAGAGCCTTGGCAAGAAGGCGAAGCGCTTCCTGGGCCGCATCGTCGCTCGAAACAGCCGCAAGATGGCCTTGCGTGCCAAGTCCAAGTCCTGCCATGACCTCTCCGTGCTCTAGGCCCTGGGGCACTCACTGTATTGTGCAGACAGATGGGCAGATTGGTGGGCTGGCCCAGCCAACCGCCCAATGTGCCCCAGGCCTGGCTCAGACTCTGGGTATCCCCCACCTCATGGTCATGGACAGAGAGACAGTGCTGCCCAGGGAGGTGGCTCCCAGTGGCCGTCAAGGGCTGGGCCCACAGAGATGCCTGTGCAGGCCCATGTGCGTCCCACGCAGCAGCCTGAGCCCAGCCTGTGGAGCAGGCCCATGAGTGGGGAGAGGACTCTGCCTTTCTCTACACCCGTGGTGTGCATGCCCTGGAGGGAGGCTGTTCTGTGCAGTGGCTATTTGTTTACATGCAGATTTTTGTAATAAAGACTATTTCCTGATAGGTCAGGGCTGTTGACTCTGTGTTTCCTTTGATTCGGGGGCTGCAGGAGCAGGAAGGGTTCCTGAAGTTGAGGAACCTACAAGGCTGGTTCCTGAAGCCGCCCCACGCTAGTGTGTGGCCTTGACTATTCTAATGTTTGGGCCCAGATATAGCCAGCTGGGTCAGAGGGGCAGGTGTGGGTGGGGGCCTGGTTGGGGAGTCCAAGCAGCAGGGAGAGACATGAATCCCACCCAGCCTGTTATCCAGATTCTTCTGAGCTGGAGCCTGGCATTGCCTAGCTGATCAAAGGCTCAGTTACCCCACTGTATGTAAGGGAAATTGAGGCTGCCCAAGGAACCACGTCCTGCCCCAGGTGTCATGGCCAAACAAGAACCCTGGGTCTGGCTCCTGGGTGGGTGTCTCTGCCCTGCTCACTCCTGAGGGGCTGGAAATCTGCTGAGGTGGAGTGGCTGTGGAAGACTTCTGAGACTCCCTGGCTGGAGAAGGAGGCAGCTGGTTTGTTAAGGCTGGGATGAGGAAGGCACACTCAGGCGGTCTTGAGTCCGCATGCCTCCCCACCTCCCGGCTGAGGCTGGGCTACTGGGAAGGGAGTGGGAGGCGGAGGACAGGGAGGGTTCACTGTTCTCCCCGCTGTGAGTGGCCAGGCCAGAGCATCCCATGCTCGGCATCGGCTAATGTGGGAGCAGGTCCCTGGAGCCCTCCCTGCCTGGAAGGAGAGGCCTTGCATTTGTGCATAAATGTGTGCACGTGTTCGCTGACAGCTGGAGGTGTGCATCTCCCCACCACCCACACCTGGGAAGGGGCGCCTTCTGGGCATAGGTGCCTGTTAGGAGTTTGCCCGCATCATTTCAGGAGGGAGCATCCCCATTCAGCAATGGCGGACAGGGGACAGAAGCACTTGCCCGAGGCCACACGGGCAGAAGTGGCTGAGTGGGGACTGGTATATGTCTGCCCACCTTGGGAGACCAGAAGCAGCCTGGGACAAGGCTGGGGACAGTTTCTGAGAAGGTTCCAGGCCAGGGTCCATACATTTCTTTTTTTATTTATTTTTATTTTTATTTTAATACAGCAGTTTCTTATTAGTTATCCATTTTTATACATATTAGTGTATATATGTCAATCCCAATCTCCCGATTCATCCCAACACCTTCCCCACCCCCGCTTCCCCCCTTGGTGTCCATACGTTTGTTCTCTACATCTGGGTCTCAATTTCTGCCTTGCAAACGGGTTCATCTGTACCATTTTTCTAGATTCCACATATATGCGTTAATATATGATATTTGTTTTTCTCTTTCTGACTTACTTCACTCTGTATGACAGTCTCTAGGTCCATCCACATCTCTACAAATGACCCAGTTTTGTTCCTTTTTTGGCTGAGTAATATTCCATTGTATATATGTACCACATCTTCTTTATCCATTCGTCTGTCGATGGGCATTTAGGTTGTTTCCATGACCTGGCTATTGTAAATAGTGCTGCAATGAACATTGGGGTACATGTGTCTTTTTGAATTATGGTTTTCTCTGGCTATATGCCCAGTAGTGGGATTGCTGGGTCATATGGTAATTCTATTTTTAGTTTTTTAGGGAACCTCCATACTGTTCTCCATAGTGGTTGTATCAATTGACATTCCCACCAACAGTGCAAGAGGGTTCCCTTTTCTCCACACCCTCTCCAGCATTTGCTGTTTGTAGATTTTGTGATGATGCCCATTCTAACCGGTGTGAGGTGATACCCCATTGTAGTTTTGATTTGCATTTCTCTAATAATTAGTGATGTTGAGCAGCTTTTCATGTGCTTCCTGGCCATCTGTATGTCTTCTTTGGACAAATGTCTATTTAGGTCTTCTGCCCGTTTTTTGATTGGGTTGTTTGTTTTTTTAATGTTGAGCTGCATGAGCTGTTTATATATTTTGGAGAGTAATCCTTTGTTAATTCGTTTGCAAATATTTTCTCCCATTCTGAGGGTTGTCTTTTCATCTCATTTATAGTTTCCTTTGCTTTGCAAAAGCTTTTAAGTTTCATTAGGTCCAATTTGTTTATTTTTGTTTTTATTTCCAGTACTCTAGGAGGTGAGTCAAAAAAGATCTTGCTGTGATTTATGCCAAAGATTGTTCTTCCTATGTTTTCCTCTAAGAGTTTTATAGTGTCCGGTCTTACATTTAGGTCTTTAATCCATTTTGAGTTTATTTTTGTGTATGGTGTTAGGAAGTGTTCTAATTTCATTCTTTTACATGTAGCTGTCCTGTTTTCCCAGCACCACTTATTGAAGAGACCATCCATTTCTTCATTAGTCAATTTTTTTCACTCCACAGACTCCTGGGAACCCTCAAAACCTGGTTAGAACTCTGACTGCAGTTTTTCAATAGCAGAAGGAGGTTTGAGGGCTGTTCCTCAGGTGTGAGATCCCCGTGACTAATCCACATGCCCCCTAGGGCAACGTTAACTGCTCCGAGCTGCTGCTGCTCCCCACTCCCAATCCCAACATACTTCGAGGCATGTGGCAGGCATGGTTTTGTCAGAGTAGGTGAAGGTTCTGAGGCCTGAAAAAGAATACAGACCTTCCTAGCTCTGCCACTTATTGGCTGTTGACACTGGGCAAGCCACTCAACCTCTCTGTGCCTCAGTGTGTGACATGGGGATGATGCTTTCTTCAGAATGGAGTGGGTAGAATAATGAAGGTATGTGCTTAGAGCAGTGCCAGGCACATAGTAGGAGCTTAACGCATGTGAGACTCCTTCAATATATGCATGCTGCACCGCTCCAGGATGGGGTGCCCAAGTGACACTGAGGCAGGCACTCAGCTTGTGACAGACAAAGCTGGGGTGAGCTGAGGAGTCCTGATCCAGCTTTCCAGCCTAAGAAAATCTAACCAGATATGCAGTGGGAAGGACTTGGGGGAAACCATGGGAGAGACTGGAGACCAGGGTCCCTGACCTTTCCCACCCTCCCCCCGCCATCCCAGACTCCCAGGCCCAGACGCTTCTCCTGACTCTACTTGGCTGTCCTCATTGGGGGCAGGGCCCCTGGTCAGCCCTGCAATTCCCTCAAGGTCACCTGAGCTGGCTCAGTCTTTTCTCTCCTTCTCAGAAGCACAAGACAGTACATTTCCCAGCCCTGTCGGTGTCCAGGGGCTAGTGTGAGCACTTAGGGAGGCTCAGGGGATCTCACAGGCTGCTGTCCCCCTACCCCACCCCCTGGTCCCACTGGTGGGTGGTGTGGAGCCCTAAGTATCCAGTTCAGGTAATGCACTGCTCCCCTATCCTGCACGTGCCACCTCTAGCTCCTTATCTTAGTTCCACAAGCCAGCTGGGAGCTGCCAGGGCCGGGCAAGGGCCAGATCATTACTGGGTCCCTGATTCTTGCTCTGGAGGGCCTCCCAGTCTGATGAAAGAGACAGCCAGTGACAACCTGGTGTCCTCTCTGTGTTGATAGAGATAGCACTTGTCATGGGGGCGTGGTTGGGGGCCAGATATTCCCACAGGAGAACGCTGAACAAGCCTGGGAGTCGAGGGAAGAGTTCCTGGGAGAGGGGAATATTTGAGCTGAGTACTGAAGCCGGAACAAGTGCTTAGCAGACAGATGAAGGGGTGGGAAGGGCATTCCAGACAAAAGGAACAGAGTGGGCCAAGGTAGAGCTGCAGATGCTGGTGCACAGTGGGGAGAAGTGGGAGCGAGTCTGGAGCCACAGAAAAAAAAGTCGTGTCCAAACCCAGAGGGCTGAGAAGTATCCACTGGGCCGTGTAGGGGTGGGACAAGCGCCAGGTCGATGATCTCCCCACCCCCTGGGGACGGCGGTCATGGATGCTGAGCAGCCCCCAGCTTTCCAAAGTCAATGAGTAACTTGGGGGGCTGGGCAGGGCCAGGCCTGCTGCTGTGGGCCCAGTGGTGTTTTCCACTCCTGAGCGAGCATGGCTGGCCCGCCTACCTGCTCAAGTGTCCGCCCTGCCCTGTTCCACCCGGTCCGGCCTGGCCAGCACTCCCTGTAGAAAGAGTTCTCTCACCTGGCGGCCTAGACCAAGGAAGCCAACCTCAGGCACCGGCAGGTGAGGGTCTGGGAGTGGAGGGTGGGCAGGGCTGAGGCTGGTGTTGGTGGTGGGGGAAGGAGAAACACTGCCCTGTCGTCCAGGGAAGAGTTCCCGGGACTGGTTGACGTGGCTGTCTGTGCTCTGTGTGCCCAGCTCCGCGCTAAGTGCTGGAAAATGCTGAGACGAGGGCAGGGCTCCTGCCCCGCAGGGACTCCCCCATGGCTGAAGGCTGGCAGTGGGCGGTAGAACAGTCCTGCAGACCCTGAACCACGAGTTCTCTGTTCCAGGAGTTCTCCTGTGGTCAAGTCTTCCGTGACCTTGGTCAGGCTCTGCCCTTCAGGCCTTGCCTGTAATGTGAGGCGACCACAGGAAGTGGCCCTCAGAGTCATCAGGGTCTTTCGAGCTTCAAACTTTTGTGACTTGGGGTGCTTCTGGGAAATGACCACTTTGGGATCTACGAGCTGGGGAGGCCATGGGGAGAAGGAGACAAAGGTCTGGAGGTGAAACTCCCATGGAGACCCTTGTGGGCACAAGAATGAAGAAATGCAGGGCAGCTGGGCCTGGGGGTCTTGATGGGCCTGGCCAAGGAGCTGGACACTACCCTGCAGGCAATGGGGAGCGGCAGGCCCTTAAAAGGGGAGGAAGAGGAGGCCAGTCTGGCGTGAGGGCCCTCTGGCTATGTGTATGCAGTGGGCTCAGGCAGGGGACAAGGGCGGGGGCAGTGTCCAAGTGGGGGGGGAGGGGGAGGGGCAGCTCTGAGAGTTGCTGGTCCAGCTGACAAAGGAAGGACCGTTGTACCCCATGGGGCCTGGGGAAGCCACGGCCCTGGGGCTGAAGGGGAATGAGGGGAGGAATACTTTCTAGAGAGAGGAACCCTCTTGCCCACCGATCTGGGCTGGATCCTTACTGCCATGTCCCTCAGGCCCATCCTGACCATGGTTCCTGCCTGGCTGCGTCTACTTTGCCTCTTCATCCCCCAGGTGAGCTTTGGTTGGTACCCTCGCCCCCTACTCTACCTGGACCAGTTGCACTGACCGTGGATGGTAGTGTTTGGGGGATGGTGATGAGAGCTGGCTACAGGCCTGCTGTGGGGTCAGGAGGTCAAAGGCCAGCGGGTGGATGGGCTAAGGTATGGCCAGGCCCAGGATAGGGGCAGAATTCCCCTTCCCTGTCAGGTCCCGGCACCCACGGCGGGAAGGTACAGCTTGCTGACGTGGTGAGAATCCTCCCACAGGCTTTTCCCGGGGCCCAGCCTGCAGAGGTGTATGTGGACGTCCCGGAAAACTACGGTGGAAATTTCCCTTTGTACTTGACCAAGGTGAGCCTGAGAGCTGCGTGGGCTGCCCTCCCCCCAAGTCCTGCTTCCCCTACCTCCAGCACTCCTTTCTCTTTCTTGCTCTGGCTTTCTTTCAACCCTGCTTTCGAGACAGTATGTGGTGCAGCGTGAATGACTAATAAGATTTTAATCCCAGAAGAAAGTAGAGCTCTAAGTTTAAGGATGAAGTGATGGAGGGGGGTTTTCAAACTTTAGAAAGTAGGGCACGGCGTATAGAGAGCATCAGGCACAGAGGAAAGAGCTCTGGCTTTGAATTTCCACCCCGTTCCTTACTGGCTTTGTGACCTCAGGCAAGTGCCAATGCTCTCTAAGCCTCGGTTTCCCCACATATAAAATGGGGCCATAGGATGGAGGAGGCATCCTCCAGGCCCGGCCCCCACTCCCTTCACCTCCGTTCTCTCCTCGCCAGCTACCGCTGCCCCATAAGGAGACTGAGGGCCAGATTGTTCTGTCAGGAGACTCAGGCGTGGCAGCTGAGGGTCCCTTTGCTGTGGACCCAGAGTCTGGCTTCCTGCTGGTGACCAGGGCCCTGGACCGGGAGGAACAGGCAGAGTACCAGCTACAGGTACGACTGGGCCAGGGGTAGGAGAAAGCCACCAAGGCAAGGTGGGGCACTGACTACCCTTCCCTGCCAGGTCACCCTGGAGACAGAGGATGGACGTGTCTTGTGGGGCCCACAGCATGTGCTTGTGCATGTGAAGGATGAGAATGACCAGGTGCCCCATTTCTCCCAGGCCATCTACAAAGTTCAGCTGAGCCAGGGCACCAGGCCTGGTGAGTGCCCAAAGCAGCCATCTCACAGCAAGGTCAGGTGGCCACTGATGGGAGAACAGAGAGTAAAGAGATGGCCATAGAGTTGGCATAGGGACAGGGCAGTCAAGGTCCAAGTCACCCCCTCCCATTTCTGTCCCATCCTGCACCCCCCCTACCGCACTGAGGGTCCACAGGTGAGCTCCATCTACTCTTGGCCTCAGTTTGCTCATCTATGAAGTGGGGTGAAGAGTCATGGCTCACCTTCAGAATCCTGATATGATGACGAATACAGAAGGAAGACCCAGGGAGAGATAAAGGAAGCTTGGGAGACTCTCCCCACCCCTTCACCCCTAATGGTGAACCCTCTCCACACACACCAGGTGTCCCCTTCTTCTTCCTTGAGGCTTCGGACGGGGATGCGCCAGGCACAGCCAACTCGGATCTTCGATTCCACATCCTGAACCAGGCCCCATCCCAGCCTTCCGCAGATATGTTCCAGCTGGAGCCTCAGCTGGGGGCTCTGGCTCTCAGCCCCCAGGGTGAGCCTGAGCTGGTGTGAAGAGGGGGGAGGGTTGGGAAAAGATGGGGAAGGTTGCATCTGAGCTGTAGGATGGGTTGGAGCTTGAGAGATAAAGCAGGAGGAAAAAGTATTCCAGCTGGAGAGAGCAGCAAGGCAAGAACATGGGGGGAGGCAGGACCATGCATGGAGAGTTAAGGGATGGTGTGGATAGCAGTGCCTCAACCCTACTTTCTGCAGACTTGGGCCTAAGAGGCAAGGATAGGAGAGACCTGAGGGGTTGTGGCCCAGGACACTGCTGGGAGACCTTGGGACTGATGGCAGGAGAGACATGGACCTGGGAGTTCAGACCAGAGGCACAGGTCGGGGAAGGAAAGAAAAGCCAATCACACACCCACTCAGCCAGCCACCCATTCATCCATCTACCACGCAAACATACCTACAGTCCATCTATCCAACTGTCCATCCACATGCCCAAATCCCCATCTTTCTACCCTCTCAAACCCCCATCCATCCACCTAGTCAACTGTCCATTTATCCAACCGGTCATTCACTCATCTACCTATCCACCTGTTTACCACCCCCCCATCCTGGTCATCCACCTATCCAGTCTATCAACCATTCATTGTGTGGGCAGATGTGGAAGTGATTTTGCAAACCGTCAAGTCCTGGTCGGATGCTCACAATGGTGCTAAAGGTCTCTTTCATCCATTGGCCAAGACAGTATCCTGAACACCTGACATATGCTTGGCTTTGTGTTTGGTACCAGGATGCACTGGCCCCCTGCTCAGCTGACCACCCTGCCCCTTCTAGGGAGCACCAGCCTAGATCAGGCTCTGGAGGGGCCATACCAGCTGTTGGTACAGGTCAAGGACATGGGTGACCAGGCCTCTGGCCACCAGGCCACAGCCACCATAGATGTCTCCATAGTAGAAAACACCTGGGTGCCCCTAGATCCTGTCCACCTGGCAGAGAATCTCCAAGTTCCGTACCCACACCACATTGCCCAGGTGAGTAAGTGGCTGTTAGCAGCTGAAATAACCCCATGGATGGTGCAGCTGGGTCTGAGTCTCGTGGAGATTTGGGAGGGGGTGTCTGGGGCTCCACTTGACCCCTGTTCCTCCCCTACCTATTTTCCTCCCTCCACTGTCCCCATCAGTTCTCAAGATGGAGTGAGCGTATCAGGCCCTGGGACCAGGCCCTTAGCTCCTCACCTGCTATCCTCTGGCAGGCGTGGCTCTGTGCTCTGACCTCCTGAGCTGAGCCCAGGCTTCCTCAGCAGAACAGCTGCCACCTCCTTGTGCCACGGGGATTGTCACCCAGGCCAGGAATGTCTCAGGCTCCTCGAGGAATGCCCTGGGGTCAGGCCCAGCCTGAGAGAGCAGAGAACAAAACAACCTGGTCATTCAGGCACTTTGGGCAAGATCCAGGCTTGGACCAGGGCAAGGCCACCGTGGAGTTGTCACAAGTGCCCCGAAAGAAAAGGACCCTACCTGGACTCCAGAGAGGGCAGCAACTTGCCTGGGGTCACAAAACAGTTGGGGCCCAGGCTCCCTACCCAGGAACAGTTGGAATATAAGGGCTGACATGGGCTATTCCTGCCCCTCGTCCTGGGAGCCCTCATTCTGTGTCCCCCTCCCAGGTACATTGGAGTGGGGGGGATGTACATTATCACCTGGAGAGCCAGCCCCTTGGACCCTTTGATGTGGACAAGGAGGGGAAACTCTACGTGACCAGGGAGCTGGACCGAGAAGCCCAGGCTGAGGTGAGGTGAGGGGGAAGCCAGGAGGACAGGCTGAGGGGTGCTTGGTCCCCGTCCAGTGGGCTTCTGGGGGTGTCACATCCCCCACAGGCACTGAGGCAGAAGAACTGGAGCTGGCCACCAGAAGGGAACCCAGACCCAGGCCAGGCTGGAGTTGCCCCTGGTCTTCATCTGAAGCCCTCCACTGCCCACTATAGTACCTGCTCCGGGTGCGGGCTCAGAATACCCGCGGTGAGGACTACGCCGCCGAACCTCTGGAGCTGCATGTGGTGGTGATGGATGAGAATGACAACAGGCCTGTCTGCCCCCCACGAGGCCCCGCAATCAGCATTCCTGAACTCAGCCCCCCAGGTGGACTATGGGCCTTGTCAAGGGGTGGGGGAGGGGTGAAGTCCCTGTGAACGATCCCATCTTGCTCTCCTCTGGGATGGGACCAGCCTCAGGTCCCTATATCAATGTCTCACCCCCAACACATACACACACACACGCACACACACACACACACAAAGAAGAGTAGGTGAGGTAAGGCCTCGGGGCCTGGCGGTGTTCCCATCCACGTGGGTGTTGTCTTTGCAGGCACCAAGGTGACTAAGCTTTCGGTAGAGGATGCAGATGCCCCCGGTTCCCCCAATTCCCACATTGTGTATCGGCTGCTGAGCCCGGAGCCCGAGAAGGGGGCAGAGGGGAGAGCTTTCGAGCTGGACTCCACCTCGGGCAGTGTGACCCTGGGGGCTGCCCCCCTCCAAGCTGGCCAGAACATCTTGCTTCAGGTGCTGGTCATTGACCTGGGAGGAGCAGAGGGCGGTAAGTGCCCTGAAGGTGACCAGGGTTCCCTGACCCCTCGGTCCCCACCCTGGCCTCCCCAACATGCCCTCCCCTGCCTCAGGCCTCAGCAGCACCTGTGCGGTTGCAGTCACGATCACGGACATCAATGACCACGCCCCCGAGTTCACCACTTCCCAGGTAAGCAGGAACGGGGCAGGACACCTTGAGAAGGTGCTAACCGGGGGGCTCATGGCCCCTCCCCGTCTCTCCAGATGGAGCCCCTAAGCCTCCCTGAGGACACAGAGCCTGGGACTCTGGTGACCACACTCATGGCGACCGACGCCGACCTTGAGCCTGCCTTCCGCCTCATGGACTTTGCCATTGAGGCAGGGGATGTGGAGGGAACCTTCGGCCTGGATTGGGAGCCAGGCTCTGATCGTGTCCAGCTGCGACTCCTCAAGGTAAGGGGCTAGGGGTGGGGGAGTGGCGCACACATACACACATTCATGCACAGGGTGCCAAGCCGTGGCCCACACAGTGACCCGGGCCCCACTGGTTCCAGAACCTCAGCTACGAGGCAGCTCCAAGTCACAAGTTGGTGGTGGTGGTGCGGAGCATGGCAGAGCCGGTGGGGCCAGACCCAGGCCCTGGAGCCACAGTCACCGTGACTGTGCTGTTGGAAAGGGTGGTGCCACCCCCTCAGTTGGACCAGGAGAGCTACGAGGCCAGTGTCCCAGTCAGCACCCCCGCTGGCTCCCTCCTGCTGACCATCCGGCCCTCAGACCCCATGAGCAATCCCCTCAGGTGAGCCAAAAGCCCAGCCCCTTAGCTGGGCTGGACTACCCCTGCTCCCTCGGGATGATCCCAGGGCCTCAGAGGGAACTCACATTATCTACAGCCTGCAATGTTCCTCAAACCATGGTCAATGTGAAGGTTGTGACTCCTGGTGGGGACCAGTGCTGGATGGAGAGGGTGTTTGGACCCCGTGAGATCTCAGATGATGCTTCCCCGTCCTGTCCTGGACCAGGCCCTCTTCCAGCCACCCACCCAGACTGCAGCACTGGGTGCTGTTCCCAGGCTCTGGCTCTATCCGGCCCCTTTGTGGGCTGACCTGGGAATAGTGGAATTGAGTCAGGCCCCCCAGGCTCTGAGAGTCCCTCCCTCAGCCACAGTATCTGTGGTTTAAGCCCTGCCCCCCAACGAGTCCCTTAAGCTGGAGAGAGATCACGGGCACTGCTGCTGCCCTCAAGTCACAAAGGGCATGTGGAACTTGGGCAGATCACATGACCCAGAAGGTCTCTGGGCAAGACCCCATATGTGGTCCCTGCCTCCCTGCCCCATCTTCTTTGGCCCTCAGGTTCTCCCTGGTCAATGACTCAGAGGGCTGGCTCTGCATAGAGGAGGTCTCCGGGGAGGTGCACATAGCCCGGGCCCTGCAGGGTGCCCAGCCTGGGGACATGTACACAGTGCTCGTGGAGGCCCAGGATGCAGGTATGGCCAGGCTGTGGTGGGGGCCTCTGGGAAGGTGAGAAAACCTAAGACAGACAGGCAGGGCCAAGCTTCCTCCCCAGCGCCCTTGCTGGCACCCGCTCTGCTCCAGGCAGGAGGGGTGAGCAAGGGGCTTCGGCCTGGCCTCTGCCTCCCCTCTCAGACCACCCTTCCCTCCAGACACCTGCCACCCCCCACCCTCAGCCCCGGAGGGCCTCTCAGGGTGTCAGCTTCAGACACAGGCTGGGAGCAGAGGGTGTGGGACTGGGGGGTGGGGAGGGAGGGCCAGTGGCTCTCCTGGGGCAAGCATGCCAGGAAGTGAGCCTGGATGGGACGCTGGGGCCAGGTGCGGAGGACTCTGAATGCCATTTTGACAGGAGGAAGAGCTGGCCCAAGGGTGGGTCCCTCAGGAAGGCAGGTTTCAGCTCTGAGCTGGACTGTCCTGTGACAGGGGTGAGCTCATCTATAGTCAGGGCATTTCCACATTGTTGGGCCCTGGCACCAGGGGCCAGGGTGGGGTGGGGGGACAGTGAGAACCAGCTTGGCATCCAGAACGGCACAGAAAGGCCTGGCAGCTGTTTGGATAGTGAAGGGGGTGAAGTGCGTTGTGAGGAAGAGAAAGGGGATGGAGAGGAGGGGGTCGAGGGGAGGGAGGGGGCGTGGGAGGGGACTCACAGGGCGAGACTGATGGGCTGTGGGGAAGGGGACCAGGCCAGGGACTCTGAGTTCACCCCACCCCCAGAAGGGCCCAGGCCAGCTCAGCACTACCTCCTCTGCAGATGAGCCAACACTGAGCACCTCTGCGACCCTCGTGATCCACTTCCTGAAGGCCCTTTCTGCCCCAAGCCCGACTCTGGCTCCTGTGCCCTCCCGCCACCTCTGCACGCCCCGCCAGGACCGTGGTGTGGTTGTCAGTGGACCCAGAGGGGACCCTGACCTGGCCGTCGGACATGGTCCCTACAGCTTTGCCCTTGGCCCCAACCCCACGGCGCAGCGGGATTGGCGCCTCCGAGCTCTCAATGGTGTGTAGTGGGGGAAGCAGGGAGGCTGTGGCCAAGGTGGGGAGTGGGTGGCGCTTGGAAGTGAGATGCTGTGGGGCTGGGCCTCGGGGAGCGGGCTAGTGACTCTGATCGCTGCTTATGGTCCCAACAGGGTCCCATGCCTACCTCACCCTGGGCCTGCATTGGGTGGAGCCACGCGAACACGTAGTCCCCATAGTTGTCAGCCACCATGACCAGGTGTGGCAGATCCAGGTCCGAGGTGAGGCCGGGCTGGGGTACAGCCAAGGTCAGGGGCCTGTAGTTCCTGAGGGAACCCCTGGGATGTAGGGGGAGGAGCTGGGCAACACGTCTACGGGCTCATAAGGGCAGCATATGCCTGTGCACACCTGCAGGTGTGTGGCTGGGCGCACAGACTGCAGTGCACGCAGGCACGTGCACAGAGGAGCTTGCATCCCCCTGCCACACCCATGAACACAGCATATGCACCAAAACCCACATACTGGCCAGCTGGGCTGGGCTGAGGGCTCTGAGGAGCTGGGGAGCCCGCCTCCACTGCCCTTACCTTCCTCCCCTGCCTCTCCCCAGTGATCGTGTGTCGCTGCAATGTGGAGGGGCAGTGCATGCGCAAGGTGGGCCGCATGAAGGGCATGCCCACGAAGCTGTCAGCGGTGGGCATCCTCGTGGGCACCCTGATCGCAATAGGTAACGGAGGTTGGGCTCCTGTGTGGGGGAGGGCAATGGTGGCTGGAGCCACAGCCTCCGGATAGACAGTGCCCCGTCCCACGGTGTCCCCACAGGGATGGAGAAGGAGCCCCCCAGCTCTTCTAGTCATTATGCTGATGCCTCCTGTTGTCATGGTCAAGATCATCCTCACTGATAACAGCATTTACTGTTACTGCTACGCATTAACTGTGTATCAGGCCTTATGCCAAGCATAGGATTATTGCGTTGAATCCTCCCTACAACCCTGTGGTGCTGGCATTTCCCCATTTTCCAGATGAGGTCACTGATGCTCAGAGAGGTTAAGTGATTTGTCTGAGGTCACACAGTCAGGGTGTGGCAGAGCCCAGCTCTTTCCAGCCTAACTCTTTCAGTCCAAGCCTCCCTCTCTATCCCCTTTGTTTCTTTAGCCCCCTAAATTTTTTTCCTGGCTGGTTTTCTTGGCTGGTTCTAGCACGTTGCTACAGTGTGCCTTTCTCTCAGAGGTCCGTGGAAACAACTCACTGGCTCCCAGATGATCCCCACCCAAACTGTTCCCCAGAGAAAGGGACCTTGGAGGCTGGGGTGTTCTGGCCCTGGTGAGGGCTGAGCAGGCCAAGCAGTCAGGCTCCTTCAGGCACCACAACCACAGAGTCATACCCAGCCCAGCCTTGGGGATGCTGTCTAGGAAACTTTGCTTCCTTATTAAATCAATACCAATAGCAAGGAGTCCCTAGTGATAGACAAGTCCTATGGCCCTTTCGGAGGGCTGATCTATCCCTCTCCGGCCCCTCAGGCATCTTCCTCATCCTCATCTTCACCCACTTGACCCTGGCGAGGAAGAAGGACCTAGATCAGCCAGTAGACAGTGTGCCCCTGAAGGCGGCGGTTTAAATGGTCCAGGCAGCCCCTGCTGGGAACTTGGCCTCTGGCTCCATCTGAATCCACTGGGAGATGGCCCAGCACTCCAGATCCATGAGGGCCAGGACAGAGCAGAAGCCCCTTCACCTGCCCTAGGGTGGAGGCAACATCACCAGACTTATCTGCAGAGCCTGCACACTGACTAAATGGGCTGCCCATGGGAGCACTTCATATGGCTCGTGTTTGTCCAATAATAAAGCCTCGGAGAACTGGGCATGGGTCCTAAAGGACTGTGGGCCCGTGTCCAGGTGTCCATGTGTATGTGTGCATTATCCATGTCCACCTGCCCTTTCATCCCTTCCCCATCTCCTGCTGCACAGAAAGGGTGTGGGGGCTTGAGGGATGAGCCTGGGGTCCCCTGCAGGGAAAGACACAGGGGCATCATATGGGTTCTTGGTGAGATCTTGAGGCTAGAGCAAGGTGGGTCATTTCTGCGGGCACTCGGAGAACACTGGCTGCAGGTCCTGCATGGGTTAACTGTCCAGGTGATGGTTGAGGAGGGTGTCCCTGAGAGTGTCATTTCTGTGTTTGCCTGGATAGCATCTTTGCTCTGGGGGGTGCACCTTGTGAGTCCATGTCCTGTACTCATGTGTGAGCATACTCGTGTCTCTGTATATGAGTCACCTGCACACAGGGGTGGGCAGAGGTCCCTCAGTCTCAGGAGGCGTCTGGGTAGGAATCGTGAGGGCCTGGGTAGGAATCATCAGGGGCTGGATCCCATGGGGCTGGAACAGGAGAGGTGAGGCTGGGGATCGGTCTCCCTGTCCCCATGCTGGCCCCAAGGCACCTTCGGGTTTTACACACAGGCTGGGAGTGCATGGGGAGTCTGCAAAAAGAGAAGGGGGAATTATTCAGATGGACACCACCGGGGTGGAATAGGAACCTCGTGGCTCACCCTGCCCTTGCCTCAGGTGAACCCCTTCCCCTGGCCAAAGATTAAGCCATGGCCCTGGTGCTAAGCCCTGACCACATCTCCAGACTGACCTCTAATCCCTGACCCTTGACTGACCCCAGACACATGCTGATCCCCCATGCTTTCATCCCAACGGTCTCTGGGGAGCCAGGGTGGGACTTGTTGTCCCAGGCACCCTGAGCTGATGATGGTAAATCACGGGGAAGGGAGAAAAACAACCTCATTGGGGCCCAGGCCCTATTTTTAGGAGATAATCTCTTCACTCCTGGCAGATTCTGTGGGATGGAGGCCAAGCCCAGCCAAGAGAGATGGGGCAGGCACCCTGGCTGGCCTGGGGGAGCGTGGGAAACTCAGCCTGGATCCCCAGCCCAGGGAGAGACCCTGAGGCTGATCCCAGCCACTCTGGGCCCAGGTCCCCTCTCCCCACCCACACCCCCATCCGCCACGGGAAGCTCTGCTGACTACTGTGGTCCAAGCAGAGCTTCCTGCCCCTCTCCTAGGATCCCCTGCTTGGCCTGTACCCACTCAGAAGTCTTCAGGGTGCAAAGTTCTTCGAAAGCAGATCTCATCTAATCTTTCTGTCAACCTATGAGGGCAGGCTTATTGGCCCCATTTTCCCTTGAAGGTCAGGGAGATTAGGGCTGCAGCTGGGAGTCTTAGAAGCAAGGCACAAGGTGAGACCGTCTGCTCAAGGTTTATCTGACTTCTCCAGCGGTGTCCACAGCCTTCATCTGGGCTCTGCTCCCATGAGATCCCCCAGAAGAGCCTTAGAGATCACCCAGGCCAGCAACTTGTAATCAAGTTGGAAAAGTAAATCACAAAGAGGTGGGGAGACCTTCCCAAGTTCATCCAGCCGGTGGGATGCAGCACCAGAGCTGGAACCCAGGAATCCCTGCTTTCTGGGTCCTTGTTCTGGATAGATAGATAGGCTGATAGGTGGATGAGTGGATGCATGGATGGATGGGTGGGTTGGTGGATGATGGATGGGTAGATGAGTAGATGGATGGATAGGTGGGGGGGTGAGGGTGGGTAAGTGGATGGATGTATGGGTTGGTAAGCAGGTAGGTGGAACCCCAGCCAAGGAAAGGATGGATGACAGGATACCAGGGCATATTAAGGCATCTGCCCCAATTTGAGGGTTCCTTTCTTAAGCCTCCAGACCTCAAAATACTTTCTGCTTGGGCCTCCCTGGTGGCGCAGTGGTTGAGAGTCCGCCTGCCGATGCAGGGGATGCGGGTTCGTGCCCCGGTCTGGGAGGATCCCATATGCCGCGGAGCGGCTGGGCCCGTGAGCCATGGCCGCTGGGCCTGCGCATCCGGAGCCTGTGCTCCGCAACGGGAGAGGCCACAACAGTGAGAGGCCCGCATACCGCAAAAAAAAAAAAAAAAAAAAAAAAAAAAAAAAAAAAAACTTTCTGCTTGTGGGGCTGACAACAGGGTCCACAATCCCCAGTTTTCCTGAGCATTTGTGGACATAAGCCTCTCCTGCAATCCTCGGCCCCTTCTATAGAGGAAAGTGAGGGTCATAGAGGGCGTGGCTTCTCCTGGGTCTCAGAGGGAGAGAAACAAGAAGCTGGTGCTTGTTTGTGGGCTTGGCGGTGGGTCAGCAAGTGCTTGTGCAGATTCGCGCCAGTGAGGCGGGCCTCACTCTGCAGGCGGCGGGGCCTGGACCCTGCGAGGGCAAGGTGGGGGATAACTGGTGGCTCAGTGTGGGCAGAAGAACACGTGATTCAGGCTCTGCCTCCTCCTTGCTGTGTGTTCCCAGGTGAGTCTCTTTACCTCTCTGAGCCTCGGTTTACTTGTTGATAAAATGGGCCTGGCTCAGATGGAGTTGTTGAGAGGACTACGAAGAGATAATCCCCCCAAAATGTGTAGCACAATGCCGGGCACACAGCAGGAGCTCAATCAACATGGCTTTCCCTGGTCCATGGAGTGTGGGGAGGACTTACCTCAGATGCCTATAGCCACAGACTCTCACACACTCCCCATGGGCCCCATGGGCCCAGGCTTTTGCAGGGCGGAGTGTGGAGAGGGGCCCCAACTCCAGCTCTCACATGGCCCTGGAAAGACATCTGCCTCCAGCCTTGGCTCCTTGTCAGCTCCAAGGCTCTCTGGGTGATGCTGAGGGTTCTCATGGGGGTTCAGACTGGTCTGGAGGCTCCCCTGGTGGGGAGCTCATGGTCTCCCTCTCCCAGGCTCCTTCCAGAGGCACAGGGCCAGATCAAAGGGACCCAGCACTGAGGATTGGGAGGCGGGCTTGGAAAGAATGTAAACATGAGGATATTTTTAAACTTTTTCCAGCTCCAGAGATTAGGGCTCTTGAAGCAAGAGGCCCAGAGGTCAGTCTGGCCCTTGCTCACAAAGGAAGAAACAGTCTTGGGACCTCAGAGACCCCCCACCCCACTCACATCCACCAATACCCATCCTAAGACTCTAGCTTGGGCCTCAGGGCAGGAGTTCTTCCTCTGATCTCACCTCCAGACATCCTGCTGCTGCCGGGTAATGTGTTTCTAATGAGGGGGCCTCAGGGACATGTGGGGACCCAAAGGGTTGAGGGGTTTGGGGGGCCTACCTGAGAGCTAGTGCTAAGAGACTGAGCCTGGAGACCCCATGGCAGCCCTGTCACTCCATCAGGTGTGCGTGTGTGCCGGTGTGCCCACGCCTGTGTCTATGGGTGTGTGAGTGTGCGTTAAACTCTAGTCTGCGTGGTGTAGGCATGCGAGGAACCCACCCCAGCCCCTTCCCTCCTCCCCCTCCCTAGCATCCCTGGCCCCGTCCCCCTGGGACTCCTTGGGTCAGTGGGGGACATGGGGGGGCGGGCAGGAGGTAGGCTTGAGGGTCAAGGAGAAGAGACCAGGGAAGATGAGGAGAACAAGCGTGCAGGGAGGGGTGAGGAGGCTGGGGGAGGAGCTGGGTCCAGGTCTGAGCCATGCAGTGAGTCAAGTTGTGAGAGCTTCAGGGGCCACTGATCTGGGGACTGGAGAACTCAGCCTCATCTCCCTTAATTACCCCCAGGTGTCACAGTGACTCAGGAACTTGGATGCAAGCCTCCTTAGATCTCCCTGCTTCAAATGTCGTGGTGACGCTCATCCTGGGTTTCCATGACAACAGCCTCTTCCCTCAGAGTGATGCAGCCACCCTTGCACACCCATGTGACACGGTGGAGCACACACAGGAGTGTCACAGGGAGACTCCTAGAGGGGACTCAGCCACAACATGTGCCATATCCCAGGGACTCCCATACCCTTACCCCATCCACATCCCCACTGACCAGGAAGTCAAAGGGTCAGAGTTCACATGGGCACTCAGGAGACGCCAGGCAGCAGGTACCAGGACAACGAGGGCCCCTAGCATGTGGAGGGGCCTTGCTGGCCATCTTCCATGCTTCAGGGGGCTGTTGTGCTACCTTACCCTGCTTATCGGCCCAGAGAGGGACAGTGTCCGGCTCCAGGTCACACAGCTCGTCAGTGGAGGGCAGGGCTCAGGCCCCAGGCCAGGATCCACAAGGCGGTGTGCTCCCCTCCATGTCCCTTCCACTGAGGCAGCCCGGGAAGAGGATGAGGCTTGCTGCTGTATCATAAGGTGTGGTGGGACTGAAGGACAATGGGTGGGAGGTGGCGAATGAGTCTGATGGGAAGAGGGACCTGGAGACCTATCCTCAGTCTGAGGGCCAGAGCTGCCTGCCTGAAGCTGTTGCTGTGTTGTCCCTGTGTACATGCCCACTCAGCAGGGCTGTTGCTATTCTTACCCACCTGGTGGTGGCAGCAGGGTCAGAGATAGTGGCCAGGTGGGAGCGAGTCACGAGCACCAGTCCCGTATCGGACACGTTCCCTGGAAACTTGGCAGGGGCTGCCAGGCTCTGGGAGCCTGGGCAGGGCGGGTGAGGGAGTCACAGGGACAGGGTGGGGGGATGGGCTCACTCGGAACAAGGCCCTGTGCCAGCTCAGCTGTCTCTCCTACAGCTAGGCAAGCTCCCATCAGAATTGGCCAGGGGGTTCCAGTGGAATTTCTTCCCATGTGGTCATTAACACCCTCAAGTCATCCTTAGCTTCCTACCCAGTCCACCCCAGAATGGACCACCTCTGAGCTTTCAATGCCTGAGAAGGTAAGGTGTTGGCTTCCCCAGCGAGGCTGTAGGCAGGGGCTGCATTTACAGGGAGAGCACTGTACTGTGAGCCACAGGGGCCCAGGCTGACCTCTGTCCTGCCCACTTTCTAGCTGTGTGACCTTGGGTAAGTCACTTCACTTCCTCTGAACTTCTGTTTCCTTACCATTTCCGGGGCTGTTGTAGGGATGACAAAGTCCAACAGTCAGGAAGGTGGACTGAGGGCTGCAAATACGTGTGTGTCTCTGCACATGGCCAGGATGGGGAGAGGGAGACACGTGGGTTCCCCACCTTGGAGACTCCCGCCCCATGGATTTTCCATTGGCACGTCGGCACCCTCTCCCCAAAATAGTCCCTACGAGCCGTATGCGACAGAGCCCAGACTGAAGGGACTTTTTTTAGCCGCCCTTTGATTGTCAGCTCTCAAGCGGCCGCTATTTTGAGCCCCAACGCCTGAAGGAGTAGGGCCAAGTGAGGGCTGGGGTCAGCTCAGTGGGTCTGGCTGGCTCCCCGAAGGCATCCCCGAGGGGCCAGCCATGCCCTCTCAGGCCCAGCGCTGCTGGCAAGGAGACCACAGCATCCCCTGTGCATTGGGCCTGAGGGCTCAGTAGTCCACCTCCAGGGAAGCTGCAGACCTGGCAAAAACCATCCTCATTTATGGCGCTCACCCCACAGGCCACTGGCCATGGCCCCCGAGAGAAGAGCCCGTTGTAGGGATTAACTGAGATAACACAAGCAAAACCCTTACTTAGCACAGGGGCTGACACATAATTGGCCCTCAAAAAATGGGATTAGCTGGTATTATTATTGTCATCACGGCTACAGTCATTCTTGGTTTTGTTGTTACAGTAACATTTTTATCAGGTTTCCTTCTAGTCTTTTTTCTGTGCATTTATCTTATGTCACTGAGTTCAGGTCACAAAACTCCTCCCCCCTCCACACACTTGATTTCAGCAGAAAGGAGCCCCTAAGTCTGCTGGGGTACCTCTCTCTGCATCTCTGGGCCCCACTCCCAGGGATCACCCCTCTATAAATAGCCTTTGGGGTCCATGACCCCTAAGACTGTACTTGACTTTCCGGAGTGTCTATGGTATGCCCACAGCTTCTGTCATCTCAAATGCCATCAACCACTGCCCCATAGGACTCCAGGGCTCCAGAATCTGAAAGTTGAGTTTAGGAGCTGATTCCCAGATGGCTCCTGCACCTGGATTCTAGAACTCTCTGGCTAACACCTAAGGAAATGGGGCTTGCTTCCACAGATAGATGTGAGAAAGAATTTTCTGGCTGTTCAGGTGCATAAGATTAAGCAATGGATCATGAGGACATATGATCCATTTGTCAGTTTCCTAGTCTCTGTCGGGGTCCAGGGGAGGGTGTGGGCTGCCAGGAAGAAGGGATGGGGGTAGGGAGCCAGATTCTGGAATGTGGCTGGGCAGGGCAAGAAAGGGAGCGTGGCTGAGCCAGGCCTCCGCCTTCCCCACTGGGGTCATTTCCCAGGAGGGCAGCAAGTTCAGCTGGGACTGGGGAGTCATATGTTTTACCCTCACCCCAAGGGGTTACTGCACAAGGTGAGACTTCCTTGTTACCCGAAGGACAAAAATAAATCCCAGGTGATGGTCAGTGATCCATGCCCAGAACCACCAAGGTTATTCTGAGAGTGGCAGGCACAGGGCCAGCCCAGGCTCGGTCAAGTGGGACTGTGCTGGAAGTGGCATCCTCAGCCTGCAGGCTGTCCCTGCCATTTTGGGAATCCTGAATGGGGTGGGGGGACTGGAGCCATAAGCAGGCCGACCCTCAATAGGTGGGCTTAGATAGAATTCTGACTTGGCCATGTGACCTTGGGCAAGCCACTTGGTATCTCCCAGCATCGGCTTCCTTGTCAAACGATGGGAACATTGATCCCTGCTTCTCAGGGTGGTTGAGAGAACCCTGTGAAGCTGACAGATGGTGCTCAATAAATGCATGAATCTCCACTTCAGCTGTCCTAGAATCCAGAGACGGGACTTCCCTGGCGGTCCAGTGGTTAGGACTCCTCACTTCTACTGCAGCGGGCATGAGTTCGATCCCTGGTCGGGGAACTAAGATCCCACATGCCGCGTGGCGCGGCTTAAAAAAAAAAAGAATCCAGAGAAGACAAGGGCCTTGCCTGTGTAGCTCCACCACCAAAACGCCCCTTCCCCGCCAATCTGAAGGAACCGGAGTCAGGCACAAAACCACATTTCTGGAAGGGCCAGTGGGGATTTTCCAGGAACGACTCCATGCAGCTGGAGAATTCCATTTCTGGCCCTGCTGCCCAGGGCTCAGGCTAAGGAGGGGATGCTCTGGCTCGTTCCAGTTCTGCCCACTTCCTGCTCCTTGCCTGCAAAGGCCAGATCAGGGTGTCCCACACTCTATTCTCTTGCTGTTTGCTCTGGAGTGTGAGGGACCTGAGGTTCTGAGGTCCCCCTTGGAGCCCTGACACAGAACAGTGCTGGGCAAGCAAATGGTCCTCTCCTGACCCCCCACCCCTTCCTGGGGTCCTCCCTTTCCTTTATCCAACATGTCTTAGCGTTTTCCATGGAGCCAACCCCCGACCTCGGGGTCACCGCCGATGAACACGGACAAGCCAATACGATGGACACTGACCTGGGGGACAGATGGCACCTGACCCAGCTCAGGGGTGGAGGTGACCCAGGCAGCTGGAGTGGGGAAGTGTAGCCAGTTTGGGACAGCTGCCTGGGCAGAGGCTCAGAGGGTTAAGACTTACTGGGATGTTTCCGTGAAGCATGTTTCCGCGAAGGAGAACGGGTTTGAGGGAGTTGGGTGGACATTGAGGTCCAGGTGGGAGCTGAACTGAACTCATTTATTTATTGAGCTGGAACTGGACCCCAGTCCCCTTCTCAGTCCAGGCCTCTCCCCTCCACAGCTACCCGCACGAGGGTTTTCCCGGGGTTTGTCGAGAAACGGGGGGAGTCCTCTCAGGGGAAGGCCAGACTGTCAAGTAGGAATCTCAAGACATAACAGGGCATTAGAGCTAGGCCTAAGGGGACGCAGCTCAGCTCACCACAAGGGCTATTCCACCCTCTAGGATATTCCTGCACCCACAAAATGCACTTTCTGCCCACAAAGGTCCCTGTGGAGTGACAGGACACTCAGATCTGCTGGAAGCAAAGCTCTTGTAGGGTCCCAGCTGGGCCTCATGGACCCCTAGACCCATTCTGCCATTTTATCGCAACTTCAGCCCAGCACCTGTGCCGTATCCAGCTTCGGCCACCGCTCCGCCCCTCAGGACGGGGAACACGGCCCCCCTCCACCCTGTAGGCTGGCGCCAAGGTTTATGATCCCGCACAAAAGACGCTGAGAGCCACAAGGGTGGAAAAAGTTACCCAGTTCTAAATCAGCCAGTCTTTGGGTGATCTCATCCCCTTCCCAATATAGTCCGCAGTCCCCTCCCCCATGAACCAGCCCCTGGCCAATGCAGTTAGTCACGAGGGAGCTGGTGGAGGGGCAGAGGCGCGCACGCATGTGTGTGTGTGTGTGTGTGTGTGTGTGTGAGTTCTGGGGGGAGGGATTTCAACTTGGGGTTGTACTGTACATTCTGTTTTGCAATCTGATTTCTTATCCCCTCATTTACAGAATTTACATTTAGTAGTTTTCCTGTCAAATAAGAAAGATCTTTCATCATCACTTTATTTTTTCACTATCACTTTTAAAGTCCACCAGGATGGATGTGCTAGAATCTATTTGTCCAGTATGTAGAGGAAGGACATGTCAGCGGTGTCCAGTTTCTCTTTCTTACAAATACCAGTGCTATGACCATTTTTGTTCAAACCCCTTTGTACAGTGGCCTGATCCTCCCTCCCTCCCTCCCTCCCTTCTTCTCTATCTGTCTGTCTCCCTCTTTCGGATAAATTCTAACAGGTGCTGGGTGAGAGAACAAGCTTCACTGTATGACTGATGAGTTCTGAGCCCTCCCCTAAGCCAGAGGTGCCAGGCCCAGGGCAGGGAGGGGATCCAAGACCAATCCAGGGCCACGGGGTCAGGGGAACAGGGCCGGCTGTGGTCTGCTGATCCCTCCTGCTGCTCAAGGCCAGCCTCCACCCCTAGCTTCCACCTGCTCTTGCCTCCCCAACCCCATAGGCCAGACTGACTGGGGACACAGGGAAAGGCCATATATGAGGTCTGTCCTGTGTTGTATTCACATAGTCTCACCCCAGGCACAAGAGGACCCCACAGTCCATCCAGTTCTCATCTTGCTAAGTACTCCCCGCAGCTTCTGCTAGAATGCTTCCATGGACCAAGAGCTTACTCCATCCTGCCAGGCTTCTGGGGAGCAGACAGGGCATTTTTTAAAAAATCAGATGAGTAGATATTCAACAGAATTGCATGATCTCTTAGCAATTGCACGAAAGCTACAAGAAAGCTTTGGAGACAAGCACCAGGGTTTGAAACTCAGCTCTGCATTTACTAGTTTTATGACCTTGGGCACATAATTTTACCCCTCCAGGTTCAGTTTCATCATCTGTAAAATGGGTTCATAATACTTGCTTCATATGGTTGCGAGGACAAGGGATTGGCTCTTGTGATTATGCAGGTTAAGTCCCACCATCTGCTGTGCAAGCTGGAGGCTCAGGAAAGCCAGTGGTGTGGTTCCAGTCCAAATCCAAAGGCCTACGAACCAGAGGAGCCAAGGATATAAGTCCCAGTCAGAATCCAAAGGCCTGAGATGTCCGAGGTCAGAAGATTGATGTCTCAGCTCAACAGAGAGCAACTTTCCTCTTCCTTCCACTTTTTTGTTCTATCCCACCCCTCAATGGATTCGATGATGTCCACCCACTTCTTTACTCAGTCTACTGATTAAAATGCTAATCTCTTCTGGAAACACCCTCACAGATGTGGACCTTAAAACCCTTACCTTAAACCACAGCCAGGAATAAGAGGTGGAGGGTTCTAGGCTATATCCCAGAGGTGACAGGGCGCTGGCCTGACCCTTAGAAGAGGTGACTCCAGCTTGTGGGGTAAGACAAAGACCGCTTTCTCTGTTCTCACTCCTTCCTCTATGTGTGATTGTCGTGCCTGCACACCTGGGGAGGAGGATTCTGAGCTTTCCCCCAAGGGTGATGGTTTGGAACAGAGGAGTGACACGGTCAGATGTGAGTCTGACCAAGACGGCTCTGATAGCTGTATGCTGGGAGGAGTTGACCAGAGGGGGCATCTATTGTTTGGGGATGGAGGAGGGTAAAGGTGGTTTGGACCATTCTTGAGGCTGGGACATGTGTGGGCAGGAGGGAGTGAACCCCAAAGCTGCTGAGGGGGGGCTGTGGGACTGGCTGCAGGGAGCAGAGTGTGGAGGTGAGAAGGGTTCAGAGATTTGGGGCAGTCCCCAGAAAGGAGCACCCACACTGGGGGAGACCAGAAAAGGTGACAGCCACCCCCTCACCTCTCTTGGGCTCCCAACAACCCCTTCCCCACAAGGCAGGGTTGCGTGACTGGAGGACAGGGTCCTTCCCCTCCTACCACCCACTCGTTCAAGCCCCAAGGACATCCAGGGTCAGGTGAGGCTCCCGGAAGGGTGTTCCAGGCTGCAGTCCCCAGAGACCCTGCTCCACCTGGGCGTGAGCCTCAGGGCCTCGTTTTCTCTGGAACACTTTCCTCCCACTCCTGCTGCAGCTGACGCCAACGTGGCTCGATGGTGACATCTAGAGGCAGCCACCCGCCTCACGTTGCTTGACCACAGCATCCCCCAGCAAAGGCCTGTGCCAGGGCTCCACGCTGGTGTTCCTGTCATGCCATCCTCAGATTTAGAGACCAAGTTACCAGGCAGAGCTCTGAAGAGGTCCAGCTCCTCCACCCTTCCCTGTCAAAGGCCAGTGTGTGGTCAGAAAGGCCCCTGGAACCCCAAGTCAGCCTGTGGACACCCTCCCCTTCCACAACCAAGGAGCATCTTGGCTTATTGACGACATTCCCCCGTCCCCCCACCCACTGCTCTGCTTTGTTTCAGAGGAAGGGTCATCCCAGCAGCTCAGCTCTCACAAAGTCAACTTCTCATCTCTACCCCACTGTCTACGCCCATTCTGTGTCCTGAGTCCCACGTGAGAATACCAAATGGCCCTCATCTTTCCTTAGTGATCTTTTTAGCTAATCATTTTCATCCATCCACGCCCACGGTCTTTTCTGGGTCTGGACACTCCTCACCCGCCTCTCCTCACTTCTATGCCACCCACTCATAGTTTTCCTCCTACTTCTCTGGTCTCTCTTTTGCTGGTTCCTCTCTATCTGCTCCTCCCTTGATCATCCATTCATCCATCCATCCATTCATCCATCCATCCATTCATCCATCCATCCATCCATCCACCCACCTGCCCCTCATCCCTCCTTATTCATTGTACAATCAGTAGGACAGGGGGCTAAGCCTGACATTACAGGGGTGAGGGAGGGGAGGAGAAAAACAAGGACAGATGCCCAGCAGCACCTGGTGGCAACACCGCAGGGAAAGTGGGGGAATTGAGGTGAGACTTTCTGCGTTGCCCCCACCCCACTCCGTGCTGATGAAGAGCAAGCCATGTCCTCTCTGAGGTCGCTGCATGGCCTTGTCCACTTCCCCACCCCCAGAGATCACCTGAGGGGCTCCTTCTTGCCCACTCAGCCACTTTTGGCCAGCTCCCCCTCAACCTTCACTACAACTCTTGCCCCTACTTCTACAATATCCCGAGCCCGTCCCAGACCCCCAGGCTGGCCCTTCCCCATCTCCATGTGCCCAGTGTCATGAGCCAATCCCTGGACAGCTCTGCATGCCTGGCCCCGGGGCCACACAAGGTGTTTGCAGGTGAACTGGACAGAGCAGCAGCTCATGGCAGACATTCCTTCTATTCATCTGCTGCACGGAGATGGCGCTGTGAAGCCGCACACCTCAGATGGGACTCGAACCCACAATCTTCCAACTGAAAACCACAACTCGTCTCAGGACTTAATGAAACTCAGGTTCTTTATGTCTCGGCGCAGAAGTAATTCAGCAAGAGGCAAAGTGACAGGTAAGAAGTAAATTTATTAATATCCTTTGTACAGAGGTTGCAGGAAAATGGGGCCTGAGAGGAGGGTCGCGTCCCAGGTCTCTGTCGAGTTCCTGGGACGGGCTGCCAAGCGAGGGTCCTTGGCTTCATGCAGAGGAGAATTCAAGAGCTAGCGAGCCATAGTAAAGTGAAAGCAGAGATACCCATTTCCATAGGCAGAAGGTGAGGGAGCCCTGAAGGTGGTTAGTTTTCTGGTTTGGGGTTTTTTTTATTTTATTTTATTTATTATTTATTTTTGGCTGCGTTGGGTCTTCGTTGCTGCGCGCCGGCTTTCTCTAGTTGCCGTGAGCAGGGGCTTCTCTTCACTGCGGTGCGCGGGCTTCTCATTGTGGTGGCTTCTCTTGTTGTGGAGCACAGGCTCTAGGCGCGTGGGCTTCAGGAGTTGCGGCACACGGGCTCAGTAGTTGTGGCTCGCAGGCTCTAGAGCGCAGGCTCAGTAGCTGTGGCACACAGGCTTAGTTGCTCCACGGCATGTGGGATTCTCCCGGACCAGGGTTCGAACTCACGTCCCCTGCATTGGCGGGCAGATTCTTAACCACGGTACCACCAGGGAAGTCCCTACGTGGTTAGTTTTTATGGGCTGGGTAATTTCATAGGTTAATAAGTGGGAGGATTATTCCAACTATTTTGGGGAAAGGGCAGGGATTTCCAGGGTGATGTCTTGGTAATCTCAATCATCCGCCTTCTGGTTCCAGCCAGTCTGAGGTCCACAGTGCTTGTGGTCAGCACGCAGTCACCATCCTCCACCTGGGGTCGGGGGGTGGGGTTTAGTTCCTTCAGAACAACTCAAAGCTAAGTGTCAGATTGTTATGTATTCGCCTTGAGGAGGAACTGTTTTATCCATGAGCTATTGTCATTACTTTTGTTGTTTAACTGCTTTTCCTTTGTTTCTGAATTCCCTCACTTCCCTAATTAGTAACTCTTGTGCCGGCTCTTTGGAACTCTGGGAAAGCGTAGGAGACCAGGGCCAGGGCCTTTTCTACAAATAAAAAACAGGAGACGGGAGGCTTGGAGGGGCGGGTGGGCAGCTTTTGTATCCAGGAAGGCCCCACAGGGTCCTGTTCGGTTTCACTTATTCCCTCGCCAGTGAAAGTCGGAAGTGGAACTCTGGCCCCCTTAATCCCCGCTTGCTCCTCCCAGCCAGGAACAGGTAAGGTCAGGGGTCAATGGAACAAAGACACTATGACCCATGGAGGTCCAGTAGAGGTTCACCCATCCATCCCAGAGGGAGCTGCTTGGAGTGCCAGCTACCCACGATACAGAGGGTCACTAGCCTGGGAACTACTTAAGGCCATTTAGTAGCATCAAGTAAAATGGAAGCAAAAACTCTAGAGGTGAAAAGAACAGTATAAATTGACTTCCCCCTCTAGTTAAAGAGCTCAATGTTTAAAATTTAATTCTCCTGTTTTCCCTCTATGTTTATCAGTTCCAAACGATGGGATATTGGAATGCATGGGTTATCCATCTAGCTTCTTGTCAGCACCCACTACTTCTCCACCCACCCACCCTGTGCCAAAAGTGGGCCATGAGATTTTTCCTGCATTATTATCCCTTTCTGAAAGCCCAGTATTGGGACATGTGCACAGCACAGTGGACTTGGTTCAAATTCCTGCCCTACTACAGTGTCAGGGGCAAGTTTTCAAGCCTCTGGGCCTGTTTTTATCATGTTATAAAGAAGGAAACAGCTCCTCCATTACCCTTAGCAGACCTCAGACATTCCCTTTTCTACCTTTCTCTCCCCCAAACCTGCTCCTCCTCAAGGCCCAGTTTAACCACCCTAGCCCATACTAAATGTAATAACTTAATAGTTGTATTTGCATTTTAAGAAGCACCCATTGGAGCTGTCCTCATGAGCTCTCTCTCTCAGAATCAATGAGATGAAACTCAGTCAGTGCGGGTGGGATGGAGTGGGGTCTTCAACTCTATCTAGGTAGCTGCCTAGACATTTTCGACAAAGCTGGCTCTGAATTTAAGATTAACAAAGAAGCTGGTTTTACAAGGCCAGTTAAATAATGTGAAATCCCAGCAGGCCTTGGCCCTGAGTGTGTGGAGACCCTCACAACAAAAGCCTTCACACACTTCCTTTTCATTCTTTTCAGCTTCCCACACACTGTTAACATTAAGCAAGGACTTCCTGTGTGCTCAGCAGTCATGGAAAATTTGCAAAGGAAATTTCTCTTTTGGGTGGACTATTGAACAGACCAGATAAAGGTGGTGAAACAAAGGCTGGCCTAATCTAGTACCCTAAGGACCTTAAAAATATGAATATTCAAAAACGAAAGAGGGCTTCCCTGGTGGCGCAGTGGTTGAGAGTCTGCCTGCCGATACGGGGCACACGGGTTCTGTGCCCTGGTCCAGAAAGATCCCACACGCGGCGGAGCGGCCCGTGAGCCATGGCCGCTGGGCCTGTGCGTCCGGAGCCTGTGCTCCGCAACGGGAGAGGCCACAGCAGTGAGAAGACCGCGTACCGCAAAAAAAAAAAAAAAAGAAACCAAATCTCATTTTTCCTCTCTTATTTACAAGTTTCATTTAAATACCTCTCATGGTTAGAAAATCAATGTCAAAAAAACATTGGTATACAGTTTACAATACAAATGTCAGTAAATATTAAAGAACATGGTTAATAATTTTTCCAAGTAAATGTTTGATAAGAAATATTTTCCAGGAGGCCAGTTAAACGAAACATCAGGTGCCCAAGGCATCGGGAACAGAGCCTCAGCCTGCTCAGGAGACCGTCGCACTGCAGTCCATGTGTGTTTTCCACTTGGTAACAAACGTGGCAGGCAGCTCACAGGAAAAAGCGGTGCCACCAGCCTTTATTCCCCAGCCTCAAAGCCACACCAGGGCGTTCTCTGCTATGGGAGTCATGTTCAGAGACAAATGAACCACTAACAATGAAACTAGGATAGCTCAGTTCCAGGATATCCTGATTTAACCTGGGAAGTTAAGGTTTCCCCAAAATTGTCAAACGAAAAATAGGTCACTAGGGGCTGATGGATGAAAGAGTCAAGCTAGACTCATTCTGAATACACTGTCGTGTTCTATACAATTAATTATTCTATTCTTTAATTCAAGTTTGAGCTGTTTCTATTTCCCTCATATAAAAGGTGTCAGCTCAGTTGAGTCTAACCTAAGTCTTAACCCACTCGATCTTTTAGGCCAATCGTACTTCTGGGAAAAATATGTTTATATATTAACATACCTCAAAGTTTACACTTTCATTATAATAAATTAGCTTTAATGTCACAAATAACATCTCAGAAAACTGAATAAGTAACTTGACCTAGTATACTAACTTGAATTTAGAACTTCTCTACCCATTTTGACCAGTCCCCAGAATCAGCAGAACTGTATTATTTACATATAAAACAATATCTAAAATATGCCAATATTACCATTTCTTACCTAAAACAGTAAATATGCTGTTTAAAGCACCAAAGCATACTTTATTCAAGTGACACCCTAAACATTAAAGATTCAATCTCATTTTTTTAGTTCATTTCAGAAGTCTCAATCTCAGAATCTTTACATAAAAGGAATGATAAGTGTTTCGGAAGACCTGACAAGTACCACCAACCCCCTCTCAAATCCCAGTGTCCTCAAGTGGTAGCCCATGTGCCTCAGGAAGGCCAGTGACAGCAGAACTGTGGTCAGGGAATCAGACATGCTGGGGTTTAACCAGGAGGTGCTCCTTAGAGCATTCATGGCAAGAGCAGACAGAGTTCACAATGGAAAAAGGCAGACAAGAAACCAGCCTTTCCTCTCTCTCAATATACCAATTAGAAAGCAGGAAATCTATTAGGCTGAGAAAAAACACAGATACCCTTGAAGGAACAGATGGGAAGTCTGTATTCTCTCAACTGTCCCACAGGTTACTTAATCAGATATATTTATGACCCAAGCTAGGCTCCAAAACAGGATTCAGACACTGTAATCCCGGTAAATGAGAGAGTGCACCAGGGTTTAGCTGGCATAAAGAACAAGCATGTCAGACAAGCAGTCTTCGGCTCTAGTAACAAACCGTCATGCAAGCTGAATGATAGGGATTCACGTTTTATTTCTAAGTTAAGATCTAGGAGATCAGAAGGAAGATTAATAGTTTCAGAATAAAAGGAGCAAGGCTTAAGCACTCAAAGGAGAATTTCTTAGATGAAGCCATATCAGTAAATGCACAGGGAAATACCCGCAGGCTAGAAGTTTCTCAACACTGCAATGTCCTGAATGTGAACAAAAATGTGGAAGTCAAACCTAGCTATTTGCTTTCCTTTCAGTACGGAAGGGGGTGAGGAGAGTGATCAATGAAGACAGTGCAGGAACATAGAAAGTGTCAGTTTTGTGGGATATATTTGTGTTTCCATTTAGGGACACATTTCCTGTTGTTTAAATGCTACAGCAATTCAGAACATGAAATTCGTCCCCCCAGAAAGGATCCACATGGTTTAATTTTCAAATAAACACAGACTGTGCAGCCCACAGAAGCCAGTAGAGGTTACATCTGTTTTTGCCCCAACTCCTATACTAAATAAGGCCTAGTTCCTGAGGAGTAGCAATGGCCATTTATCCCACAGTCTATGGGCAAGTGTCCCATCTGAAAAATCTCACTCCTCCCTCTTCCCCACTGCCCCTCGGGATGCAGCTAGGGAGACTTAGTGACTGTTCTCAGGTCCTTCATGTTTTTACCTCTCCAGGTTCAGGCTGAATTTTAAGTCTAGAATCCACTGTATAAGCAGTCCTGCCTAAACTGTCTGTCACAATTACTACATGCAATCTTGAATTTTCTCCTTCCCTGCAACCATGTGAATTGGGAGCATTCTTTCTAGACAGTATTGTACAGTCAGCAGCAGGGTGAGGGAGTTCAGCATAGCAGAGGGGGAAGAAACATTAGGTGGAATTAGAAGAATGTTTGAGAGGCATAATCAGAAAGGTTAAGTGCTATGAGTAAATCTGCAGAGATTTACTAAACCCTGGAGGAAATTTTATTAATGCAGGAAAGGAGTTAAGGCTCAGACAGAAGTAACCTCCTAGCATGGCTCAAAGGTTCAGGGCGTGGGACTCAGTGGAAAGGCCTGAAAGCTGCACAAATAAATTCAGCTGGTCCAGAGGCCTGGCCACCTTCACCCTCAGCTGAAAACCAAGAAAACTCATTCCAAGCATGCTCACTTAGAGCAGGCCTGTTTGCAAGTTTGAGGACTCAATTTTAAAATAAACTAAATCGGAACGAGAATGCAGCATTACAAAATGTTTTCACAAGTAAAATCACACACACAAAAAAGTTGGAATATTGCATAGAAAAGTGTCCTGTAATATGCTTTGTAAACCTAGGTCTTTAGAAGTTCAAAATAAAAAAAAAAAAAACCTCCCTTCATAGTCTAGAAGGCCATGATTACGAATTGAGAATTACCAATTCGCAGATTTTTGTATCAAGACCCCAGAAGATCCTGAACTTCTTCTTTTCCTTAGAATCATGATTAATTTTACACTTCGCAGGCTCAGGCTGACACAGTTTAACAGTGTCTTTATAAAATGACTTGGGTTACCCGAGCCCCAGCCAAGTCTACGGTCTCTGTGTTCCACTATTTCTGCGTAGAAGAGGTGACCAAAACATGCAGGGACATAAAATCACTACTATTGTTTTTAATCCTAGGCTGTTTTTTCTCTCACGTTAGTCTATTACTAAGCAAGCTACATCTGCCTGCCCTTTAACAACAAGGTCTAAATAGCCAGTTTAAGAGTAAGTGAAAATGTCTTAGAAGAGCATTTAAGTTAACCTTGGCAACAGGATGGGAGACTCTTAACTCCCCTTGTAAGATGCACCAATCGAGTCTGAGTTAAAATACACTACAGTGACAGAGATATCATCCCTGTACATCCTCGCCAAGTCCTCCGGCAACGTCAGCATCGCCGACAGCCGCTCAGGCTCCATCTCCCCGTACTCGTTGCTCCCTATGGCGTATCTGATCAGACGTGTGGCTGCGTTTTGGTCGGTGGCATGGAGCCCCTGGGCTTTCCTCTGCAGCAGCAGGCTCTGCATGAGTCCCAGGTTGGCGGGTCTCTGGGCCAGGTCTGGCTTGTGCCGACACACTTCAGCCAGGTGCTCCACCACCAGCCTCACCACATCCTCATTGCCCAGCACATCCCACAGGCCGTCAGAGGCCAGCACAAGAAACTTATCCTGGGGCCTCAGCCTGTGGTACGTGATCTCAGGCCTGGCCGTCAGGTAAGGTGGAGTGTAGTAGTGTGGGGGGGTGAACTGGTAAATGTTGAGGGCCTCAGTGTCAAAGCCCCGCTCCAGGACACTGCGCTGCAGCTCTTTACTCCACTTCAGCTGGACGTCCCCGAAGGCCCTGCAGGGCATGAGGACACCCAGCAGCCTGTTGTCCATGATGATTGTCCTGTGCTCTGACTCAGGATGCTCTCTCTTTAGCCGTGAGAGCTCGGTTGGGTTCCAGGCATTGTGGTCCCGGGTGAGAGGCAGACAAGACCACATGCCATTGTCCTCCTGGACACCAAGGATGGCCCGGCAGTCACCAGCGTTTGCCACATGCAAGTGAACTCCATCGACATGGGCCATGCAAGCTGTTGCCCCTGAGAAAGCAACCTGGAGTGAAAGGTTCCTGGTCATCTCATCTTCCAGGGCGGCCTGGATCTCTAGCGAGATGTCAGAATCCAGCCTCTGGAAGGAGTACATTAATGCTTCCTCAATGCTCAGCCCCATTTCCATGTGCAGGTTCAGCAGCTCCTGCCAGTAGACACGGAGGTGATCAAGGTGCACTGACGTGACATCCTTGTAGATACTGTCCCCTGGGTGCTTGAGCCACTGCAGAATGGGCAGCAGGGGCTTCATGCTTTCCATTGCCCCCTCCATCTGCTCCAGAGTCTGCTGGGACATCAGTGACACTGCCACATAGTAGAAGAGCCTCTCGCTCACCGCTTGAGCACATGCGTGGCCACCATGTCCATCGAAGACGCCAAACATCAGCCCATTGGTCTGCAGGCAGGCAGCTACACCTCCCCGGTCCTCCACTGGGAAATTGGCAGCCAGCTGGTTGCTCTCAAACCGCAACACCGAACTTGGGACTCCACCGACAAGGTCAAGAATCTTGTGGGCGGACTCACCGGCTCGCAGCACTTCATTTACCTGCTCAGGACTGAGCGGCAAGTGGAAATCATCTTCCTCTGTTGACGTGTGTCTATACGCTTTCTGCAGAGCAATGCCACCACATGAGGCACTGTTTTTTAGGGTGACTGGCCCCTGGGGAAAGAGCCTCCATTTTGATTTAATCCTATTTGAGGCATACCTTGAATATAAACGTTGTCCCCCTTGTAATGTGGCAATGCTGTTTCTTGCAGAATTGAAAATCCAGTAGGACACAGTACTTGACATTCTGAAACTGTATGAGCAAATGTGTTCCTTCAGCAAAAAGGGTTTTTTTTAAACCTGAAAATTTAAGAGTTTAAGAAAGTTTTAAATTTAATTTTTTAAAAATAATGACTTCTGAAAACACTTAATCTCAAAATACTTAAGCAAGTCTCCGTACCTCCCATTATAATATATAATCACATTTCAGAAAATGGGTTTTTAAACACTCTCTGATCTTAAAGAGTCACTGAGGGCTACCCCCAGGGGCCACCTTTTCCTCCTTCCCAAATCCTTCCCCTTGCCAGGGCCCTGTGCCCAGCTCCCATGTTCACTCTCCCCAGTAGGCTTTAAGTGTTCATTTAAATATAAGCTCTTTCTTGCTCCCCAGCTATCTTGGTGGCTGCTCACTGTTGGACGCCATCCAGCACCTAAACCAGGAAGATGGTGACAGCAAAGAAGACGGAAAAGTCGCCGGAGTCAGATCAATTCTAGGCTCCAGCTGGTTATGGTAAGTGGAAAGCATGTGCTGGGGGTACAAGCAGACTCTGAAGATGATCAGACAAGGCAAAGCGAACCTGGTCCTCCTCGCCAACAACGGCCCAGCCTTGAGGAGATCTGAACTAGAGTACTACACCATGTTGGCCAAAACTGGTGTCCGTCACTACAGCGGCAATAATATTGAATTGGGCACAGCATGAGGAAAGTATTACAGAGTATGTACACTGATCCAGGTGATGATTAGAAACAAGCCAGAAGAAACTGGTGAAAAGTAAATCATGTAAAATTTTTCTTTAATAAAACTGGCCAGAGCTTGTTCTACATGTATGTAAATGAATGCCTCAAACATTGGCTAAACATGGCAATTTCAGAGGCCCAAAAGCACACTAGGTATGATACTAGCTGTCTAGCAGCAGACACACTACTTCACTTGCCTGAGTTCCAGTTGTCCATCCGTGAAATGGGAATATTAGTTTCATAAGGTTTTGTGATGGTTTAAAGAAATATAACCCTTCGGCTCCAAAAAAGGTATTATTACTTTTATCATTAGGTGTATCATTGGGGATTAGAGGTTGTTTCCACTATCTCTCTACTTATAAAATACGAAACTGGAACGCCTAACACCTCAACCTTTCCCCTACTTAGGTTTTAACCTACTTATTTCCCAAGGCTGGCATCAGTAGGTCAAAGGGTGTAGACTCATATTGCCAAACTGAGTTCCAAAAGGTTCACATCTGCCTCCACAAGGGCATGAAGGAAGCAGTTTCTTAGCACTTTCAACAGCCTCTGGTGGTATTTTTCCTCAGACAAAAAAAAAAAGCTGCTCTGGGCTTCCCTGGTGGCGCAGTGGTTGAGAGTCTGCCTGCCGATGCAGGGGACACGTGTTCGTGCCCCGGTCTGGGAAGATCCCACATGCCGCGGAGCGGCTGGGCCCGTGAGCCATGGCCGCCGAGCCTGCGCGTCCGGAGCCTGTGCTCCGCAACGGGAGAGGCCACAACAGTGAGAGGCCCGCATACCGCAAAAAAAAAAAAAAAAAAAAAAAAAAAAAGCTGCTCTATTTTCTATCTTCTCTGGTGACCCGGGAGGAGAGTTTCCACGTGTTTTCAGATTTCGTTTATGAATCCTGCCCTCCTCAAGTTTGTCTATTGGGGTGTGGAGAGTGCCCACACTTGAGGACCGCCCCCTCTCCCCAGCCCACCCCGCCGAACTACGAATTGGTGCGGTCGGGCAAGGCGTGCAGAGGGCGCCTCCCCGCGCCCCCGAACCCCACCCCCAGCCCTGCAGAGATGACCGGCGGCGATGCACGACGCAAGGCGCTCTGCCGCAGACCGGACCCAAACAATTTCGCGTATCTAAAGAAAACAGATCCCAAAGTCAAGCCTCACAGATAAGAAAGAGCGCGGCCTCCGAAGTCCAGCAAGCCCTATCTCCCTCAAACCCTGGCGCGGCCACGTCCCTGAGCCCCAGCTTCCGGGTCTATAAAAAAGGGGAATTCAGTTGAGATGCTGAGCTCACAGAGGGTACTCCGAGGGCTGAAACAGCTACTGCGGAAGTCCCGGTACGTAGCCAAAGGCCCTGAGCAAGGCCGCGAGCCCACGTGGCGCGTGCGCGCGCGAGAGGTGACCGTAGCTGTGACCAAGGTTCTTCTCCGTCCGCCGCGGGCCCGCCCCCTCACCTCACCTCACCTCCACTCTCCACCCCATCACGTGAGCCGATGCTGCGGACCGGAGCGGACCCGGCGAGGTTAGAGGTTTTCACATCCCGCGCTCAACCCCTTCCCTACATCGCACCCTGGTCCTCCTCTCACCCGCTTGCGCCAAAGCCGCTGGGTCCGTCGTCAATTCTGCGCCAGCCTAAGGTGCCGCGGCTGCCCCCACCCCGGACTCACCTCCCTGAAGGGACCTCTTGTGCTGATCCAGCTAGAGAAGGAAGCATCCTCTCGCCACCCTTTATTGGTTCATCTGTGGAGGCGGGCCCCTGACGGACAGCGTAATTGCCCAATGGCTGAGGAGGACGAGAGGGCGGGATCCAGAGGGGCCCAATCCGGTTCCTCCCCCTCCCCCGGCCATCCTACCCAACCTTTACCCCCACCTCCCTCAGGCTCTGACCTTGGGTAGGCTCGGCGCCGGGCTTTGGGACCCGGCAGTCTTGCCGCTGAGCACCCCCACCACGTGACACCCCCCCTCCCCGTTCTGCGCACCCCAAACCGAGCAACCTCTCCCATTCCTCACTGTTGTTAATAATACCCCACGGCTTCCTCTCCATTTCTGTGCTGACCAGTTCAGACCCCTCTCCTAGGCGCCACACCCTTCTGTATCCACTTGGACGCCTCCCTCTGGAGGCCCTATGTACACCTTAAACATAGTTTGTCTGGAACTCATCTTTCTGCCAGACCTGCTCTTCCTCTCCTCCCCTAACCCAGTAACGGCCCCATCATCTGCTCAGAGACCCAAGCCCCAAGCCTGGGAGTCATTTTGACTCCTCTTCCCTCACCCCCACCTGTCTCCTGTCTGTTATCTAATCCCGTTCATCTCACCTCCTAAATATCTCGCCAATCCAACTATTTGCCTCCAGCTACCCTCCCACTCCACTGCAACCTTCTCATCTGGTCTCCCCACCTGTGACTTCAACTTAGCCCTAGTTGCTCAGCTTCTACAGATCAGGTAGGGTGACCCTTCTACAGCTCAAATTGCTGCTATAAAGTCTTCATTGGCTCCCCATCAACCACTGGGCCTTAAACTGACAATTACATTGGCATGGCCACTGATGGTTACCTCAATAGTTAGTGGTTGGTACATTGAGAAAGGCTGAGAACCAGGACACCAGATATTTCCTCAGTCCCTTCCATTGTGGAATTCCAGTTATGGCCTGCTGGAATTGCTTTACTAGAACTCATCTATTACCTCTGATAAATCAAGTGCAGTCTTCCCTGGAGGCAGAGAAAAATAGGAGACGACCAGAAAAGGCCACTTAGAGCCCTGAAAAGGTGGTCTTCTGGAAGGAAGACACACTGGCTTACCTGGGGAGCCTGGCCAGCCCACCTGGATCCAAGGACGTGGCTGCCATAAAACAGCTCCTGTCAGACTTGCCTCTGATACGATATTCATACTGCCACTCACCCTTGGCCCTTTCCGGAAGTTCTACCAGTAAGTCAGAATTGGCAATATCTCTCTTCCTGGATATTAAGACGACTGTTTCGGACTTAAACTAGAAATAACTCCAAGGGATTCTAAATAAATGGGTACAATTATTATTATTTTGTATATATCGTCCATTTGGGGTTATAGAGGGTTATCCTTCAGGACAGAGGCAGCACAGCTTATGGGTGCCTATGATACGTCAGGCCCTGGGCCGACTACAGGGGACACACAGATGGCTGCCCTCACCACACTTTCCTGAGAATATTACATCATTCTGCTGTCTGAAACCACTGAGTTTCTAAGTTACCACACGCACACCACTTCCAAAGTAAAAATGCACCCTTGAGGATTTTGTGTGCACTGGAACTTTTGTTTAAAGGCTATAACCAGCTCAGTTTCCCTATACATGATGGCTAGCCCAAGAACCCTATCCAGTCTCCCAAGGCTTCCTTGTCACGAGGTCTTATTAGAAAAAAAATGAAGGAAAAGGAATTATCTCTACCCTGAGAAAGGGAAAGCAGCAGCTCAGCTGTCATTTTCCAAGAAAATATGTAAAAATACTCTGTCTCACTCAAAACCAAGCAAATGTGAATTCAAATGAGATACTGATTTTTGTCAGTCAACCTGACAAACATTAAAACATGATTAATACCTAATGTTGGTGAGTGGGCATTGCTATCTTGGCAGGTGGGAGTGTAATTTGAGGCTGCCCAATGGACAGATTTTTGACCCACTAATTCTACTTCTTCTAATTTATCCTACAGAGGCAGTCAAAGGCAAACCTTACAAATTTTCTACAATAAATACACATTACCCCATCTGTATAATATCTTGTATAATCAGAAAAAAAAAAAGCAAAACTGTATTTTAAAAACGGAGGAATGGCAGGGGTAGGGAGATAGATCTCTTAGATGATTCTGGCCAAGTCCCCTGATTCCTTAGCAATGCAGATAAGACCATCGATGGAATGTTAGGAAAGCTGGATTTGAGGATGATCTTGTGTCAGGAGGAATTCAGATGGTGGCAGAAGATTTTTGTCTAACTGTCAAAACCATATCTGGCCAGATATCTGGGAGAGTTTATAAAAAACCTCAGATGTCTTCTTTGCCAACATGAGCTTGCCCTTGCAATGTTTCTGTGGCATCATTGCTGCCCAATGCAGCTGAATAAGCCCAGAAAAGCCTTCTTGCTGATCTGAGCACATCTGTGCTCTGAGACAATTGTCCCAGAGACCAGTGCCATCCTAAATCAAGTGATTTAACTTCACCACCTTTTAAGCAAGCAGGTGGCTTTCCCTGGCACTGTCCTCTCCCAAACTGATCACACACAGGCACGTACACACATACACACCCCCCACCACCTCCCTTTCCTTTAGAGGGAATGGTTACCAATCCCTGCAGAGCAGCAAACTCAGGGACATATTTAGCAAGTCTTGAGGATGCTCGTGACAAAGGCTTGGGAATTTTTGAAAAATACAAGTCCTGCCTCAGCCCTCTTAAACCTGTTCTGAAGCAACAACACTGACAGACTTGCCAGGTTATCAGGAGGCCTCAGAATGGTTATGTTAAGCTCCTAGCTTCTAGAGCCAACCTAAGATTGCCCTGCAGTAGAAGATGGGCAGAGCCTTTGAGGGGAAATACGACCTATGTTTCTGTCTCTTTAAGGCTTCTTCAAACACAAGTCAATCCTTTTCAGCTGCCTGATGGAACAGCTGCAACCAGGGCTGTGATGACCTAGGCCAGGGGCAGCTTCTTCTGTGACACTCAACTAATCATTCCCTTTGCCGCCACCATCCCACACCCATGCTCTCTCAGGCCATATTAACTGGCAAGCTCAGAATTTTCCATCACCCTGGAGTCCCAAGCCTGAGGCCCATCTCTGCCACCTACTTGCTATGTGATCCTGGGCCAGTCATTTCCTCTCTTGGAGTCTCTGTAGAACTACTTGGAGAGGGCAGTTGTGTGGCCCTTGGAGTTGTCATCTGTACTCTAGGTTGCCAATGACGTATCCCTTCTTTTTTTTTTTTCTTTTTGCGGTATGCGGGCCTCTCACTGTTGTGGCCTCTCCCGTTGCGGAGCACAGGCTCCGGACGCGCAGGCCCAGCGGCCATGGCTCACGGGCCCAGCCGCTCCGCGGCATATGGGATCCTCCCAGACCGGGGCACGAACCCGTATCCCCTGCATCGGCAGGCGGACTCTCAACCACTGCGCCACCAGGGAGGCCCGACGTATCCCTTCTTGAAAGTAAATCTGGAGAGGAGTAGGAGAACAGCAATAGGGGCCTAGTGTGGGGAAGAGGAAGCAAGAGGAAGTTGGGAGACAACCTGGAGCCCCCCAGAAGCACACTTCCTTTTCTTTCCCTTGCAGCTCCATCCTTTGCTGCCCTGTGAAACAATAGTCCTTCGGGCAACTTTGAATGCTCTCTCGCCCCTCCTGTGGAGGCCACGCCCTGAGCTCCCAGGGTGCCCCTTTCAGGCAGGGTCAGAGGTGGAATGTCAGCACCTTGGCCTGAGCACGCCCCCAACACCCAACAGGAAGCCAAGAGTCAGGTTGGAAAGTCCAGGAAGGAGCTATTGACCAGGACAGAATTCAGGTGGAAAAACCAGATGACAACAAAGAAGAGAAGGCATTTGATAATAACAGCAATTATTTCTGCATCTCTCCCCACCCCTGCTTTCTCTTTGCACGTGCCTTTGCGGGCAAAGAAAAGTTTAGTAGGACACCTGCCAGCAGTTAACAATGATGATCTCTGCAGGAACTTTCACATTCTTTGCCAGTCCATTTATTTCTTTATTTCCTTTTTTAAAAAATGTTTTTAACAGGCAGCATGTTTTTAATAATCAGAAAAACCCCAATAATGTCTATCCTACCTAATTACACATGGGAGTGGGAAGGAAGAAGGCACAGCACAGGCTGGGTAGGGGCTGTTCAGGGGCAAGAGAGGCAGCTGGGGATAGGACAGGGTCCTGGAGGAGCCTGATGTTTTAGATGGGGAATCAGGAAGTTTTATCTGATAAGATAAGCTTTGGACAGACATCTGAAGGAAGTTAGGGAGTGAGCCTGGCAGTATCTGGGAGAAAGCATTTGATGGAGAGAAAATAGCAGGGACAAAGGTCCTGGCCTTGCCAACCAAGGGAAGGGCTTGAATTTTATGGCCAGGGCTGCCTGTCTCATCTCCAAGCCTTTGGCCAGGGCTGGGAAGAACTTGAAGGAGAATCTCACCCATGCTTTCCTTAAGTGTGCTCCATGGAACATAATCCCAGAAAATACTCTGAGAGAAGAGGACCACATCCATACTACGCTGCACTGGAAGAGATTCACAATGAACAATGGCTTGGTCAAGATGCTGAAAAATTGTGCAGTGCAAGTAATTCATCCAACTTCATAGCAGCAATTCAAAACAGTTCACCACGAACCTCCTCTTTGCTGTAAAATCGAGTCACATCTGGCAGAACCCATATACTTTGTGAGATGCCCATATATCCATTCTTGGAAGAGCAAAATAGAGTCCGAAGACCTGCACTGACTTCCCCATGTTCTCCTTTAAGCTTGTGGCTAAGAAGAGTCTGGGCCTTGCCCTCTGGACTCTCAGCCAAGCCACATTCCTAGAAGCTTCTTATCTATATTTGATAGCCTGAGGGACCAGTTTAGGCTTCTCCAAAGCCAGAGAGAGAGCCCCTGTACATTGTACAGGGTACCCTCTCACCGTGCTGTGTTTTTGTTTAGCCATCTTTAGGTAAAGACTATAACTTAATAGGAACTTCATCTTCATGGATGCTAACAATGTATGCATCTTTTCTGAACCTCGTCCTCCAGTGGGCAATGCAGGGCTGGTGCATTTCAACCGCACTCGTGACAAATCAAATATACTTTAATCAGGCAATAGCGACAATTGAAGCCTCTATCTGAACACCCCACTTCTTATAGAAGGCTGGGAGTCTGTGGACTGGGTTTTTTTTTTTTTTTTTTCCTATAGGATTTTTTAAAAATTGAAGAATAGTTGATTTACCATGTTGTGTTAATTTCTGCTGTAAAGCAAAGTGATTCAGTTATACATATATATCCATTCTTTTTTAATATTACTTTCTATTATGGTTTATCATAGGGTATTGAATATATTTAGTTCTCTGTGCTATACAGTAGGACCTTGTTGTTTTTCATTCTATATGTAATAGCTTACATCTGCTAACCTCAACCTCCCACTCCATCCCTCCTCCAACCCTCTCCCCCTTGGCAACCACAGGTCTGTTCTCTATGTCCATGAGTCTGTTTCTCTTTTGTAGATAGGTTCATTTGTGTCATATTTTAGATTCCATGTATAAGTGATATCATATGGTATTTGTCTTTCTCTTTCTGACTTACTTCGCTTAGTATGATAATCTCTAGTTGCATCCATGTTGCTGCAAATGGCATTATTTTGTTCTTTTTTATGGTTGAGTAGTATTCCACTGTATATCTGTACCACATCTTCTTTATCCATTCACTTATTGATGGACATTTAGGTTGTTTCCATGTCTTGGCTATTGTGAATAGGGTGCATGTATCTTTTTTTTTAATTTTTAAATTTAATTTCATTTATTTTTTTATACAGCAGGTTTGTATTAGTCATCCATTTCATACAAATTAGTGTATACATGTCAATCCCAATCGCCCAATTCATCCCACCCCCACCCCCACCTCCCTGCCACTTTCCCCCCTTGGTGTCCATACATTTGTTTTCTACAACTGTGTCTCTATTTCTGCCCTGCAAACCAGTTCATCTGTATCATTTTTCTAGGTTCCACATATATGCGTTAATATACGATATTTGTTTTTCTCTTTCTGACTTACTTCACTCTGTATGACAGTCTAGGTCCATCCACGTCTCTACAATGACCCAATTTTGTTCCTTTTTATGGCTGAGTAATATTCCATTGTACATATGTACCACATCTTCTTTATCCATTTGTCTGTTGATGGGCATTTAGGTTGCTTCCATGACCTGGCTATTGTAAATAGTGCTGCAGTGAACATTGGGGTGCATGTGTCTTTTTGAATTACGGTTTTCTCTGGGTATATGCCCAGTAGTGGGATTGCTGGGTCATATTGTATCTTTTTGAATTAGAGTTTTGTCTGGATACATGCCCAGGAGTGGGATTGCTGGATCATATGGTAATTCTATTTTTAGTTTTCTGAGGAACCTCCATACTGTCTTCCACAGTGGCTACACCAACTTACATTACTTACTTACCAACAGTGCCATGGACTGGGTATTTTTTCTTCCCTGCTGAGGACCAGTGTGGCACTGTGGCCTTGGGACTCATTTATGACGTGCCAAGTCCCTCAGTACTTTTTATACCTGCCTTCCCAGAAGACAAGGGCCTCTTTTGCCTCTGACAGCGCACCCCGTGTAATGTGGTTTCAGAGGCTGGGCCTAGGGTTGGGCAGACACGAGAACCCCAGCTCTGCCATTGACTGGATACATGACTTGGGCAAGGGGCCTCGGGTGAATTTAGAGCCTCTGTTTCTCCATCTGCTGAATGGGGGCAGCCATTCCCATGTATGTTGTCGGGGTGACCCCCACCCAGGTGTGTTGTGACTACAGAATGGGGGCAGGGGACAGTATGTGGGGTGTTGAAGCAGAGCTGTCCTCCTTTTCTTGGCTCCAGAAATATTTCTGTCTAAAGAACTAGGACCTGTCACTGTAATCAGGGCACCCCCGCCCCCAGACTCTGCTGGAGACTGGGTCAAATTTAATTCAGCTTTTTTCCATGCTCACCTTCAGTTCCATGTAACTACCTCCAGGCCTTTGTCCCTGTTGTTCCCCTGCCTGGAATGCCCTCCTCTATCCTCCATACCTTTGGGGAACAGTGGGACCACTGTCTCAGACTTTCATGCATGCCCTCTCCCCAGTAGCCCAGTGGTCTCGGTGGCACTGACCAGCTGCCTACTCCACCCAGTGCTGGAGCCCCTGGGCAGCAGAGGAAGCAAGAGCTTAGGATGCTAGTGAAGCAGGAGCACAAACAACAGCAAAACATATTTTAAATATTTTGACAAGCAGTAACCTGCTGGGCAAGGTTGTTTCCCAGCACAGCGGGGCTGGGCCCCTGCTAGTGATCACTGGCTGGGATGGACCAAAGACCAAGCTACACATGGCCACCAGGGGGCGTAAGGCGTAAACACACTGCGGGAAGAACCTGAGTGTGTGTGTGTGTGTGTGTGTGTGTACATCCCTCCACAGTGCTTAGTGCCAGGAACTGACAGTCAGTGGTGGAGAGGTTGAATGCCTTTTTTTTTTTTTTTTTTTTGTGGTACGCGGGCCTCTCACTGTTGTGGCCTCTCCCGTTGCGGAGCACAGGCTCCGGACGTGCAGGCTCAGCGGCCATGGCTCACGGGCCCAGCCGCTCCATGGCATGTGGGGTCTTCCCAGACCGGGGCACAAACCCGCGTCCCCTGCATCGGCAGGCGGACTCTCAACCACTGCGCTACTAGGGAAGCCCTGAATGCCTTTTAAGGGGCTTAGAGAGTGGTGGCTCAGGCTTGGCTCTGAATGTTGGCCAATGCTGATCCCAGCAACTCCCGCTCTGTGACCCAGAGCAAGTGTCTTAATCAGTCTTATCCTCAATATCTCATCTGCCAAATGGGAATAAGAATGGTGCCCACCTCAAAAGGTATTGGGTTTAATTAAATGAGTCAATCCTTGGATTGTGTTCACTGGTTGGTCACACCGCAGGCTCACGGAGCGTGTTCTCAGGTTCACCAAAGGAAGGTGCTTTAAAATAATTTTTTATTTAATATTTTATTAAAATAAAAGCATAATGGGAGAAATCAGAACTATGTTTAACTTCTTTATAGTTACCTGTCAGTTTAGTATCATATTATATTGTTTTTATATCTGATTACACAGGTGAGGGTCCTATAATCCTTTTGGTGTTTGGCTTAACTGGCTTTTCAGCCCAGAGAGGTCCCCAGAGGAGCTACAGATGATGGGGCCCCCATGTCTGTTGGGGGGTGCACGTCCTGAGAGATCCAGAGCAGTTGAGCAGATGTCCATGCAGGGCCCAGGAAAGTAGGTCCTGGTGGCATCCTCTGAGGGAGGAGTTGGATGGGTAGCAAGGTCCACATAGGGTCCCTGATCCTCCATGCCCAGAGACCAGCCTGCTACCCAGGAGCTGGCCATGGGGAGGCCCCACCTTAGAAACCCCATCAGTGCTCTCATCCATGCCCCCTCCTCCTTCAGGTCACGCCCAACCTTCTACCCTACGCCCCCCCAGGTGCCCCCTCTGTGGTTCTCTGACCCCCAGATGACCTCCCCATTTGTCCCCTAGACTTGTGGTACCACCTCAGAAAGCATTTGGAGAATCTGAGGTCAGTTATCACATGGCTGAGGAGACCCTGGCATTTGGGGTGGTCAGGGTGCTAGGAGTCCTACAGGATAGATTCACACAACAAAGGATTGTCTGAGTCCTGCGCCACCTTCAAACATCTCACCTGGATGTTCAGACAGGTGAAGAATCTGTTTATCTCCATTGGAGTCTACAACCTTGTTCCATTTTATTTGGAAGTACAAAGTAATGCCTGCACAGGTTTAATACATAGCAAATTATCATATTTTGTGTCATTTGGTATTTTACCAGGAGTTGTTCACCAAATAGGAAAGTCTCACCATGATGGCAACAATACTCATGCTCCTCTGTCTGGAATGCATTCGTAGCTGCCATGTTATGGGGCTTCTGAGTATGGGCGCAAACACAGGAAGACTTCATTACATCCTTGTGCCCCAGCATTTACATACTGCCACACATATCACTTTATTGAAAATTATATTATTTGTATATATAAATATATCTTATTATGCATTATAAATGACTGTCCTTTATATTACAACTAAAGTGTTACACTGATTTTTTGAAATTATGTGTAGAGATAAGTTATATTTTCTTCAATTTTCATTGTAGGCTCATAATGGGAGGTATGGCATTTATTATTATAAAAAGGAGGCTCTGAGAATCTCACAAACATACTATGAGCAAAAAATCCAGAAACCAAGGATGTTTCTGAAATAAATACTTCCATTTAGTTGAAGTTCGAAACCAGACAAATGTAATTTATGCTATTAAAAGTCAGGACAGGGCTTCCCTGGTGGCACAGTGGTTGAGAGTCCGCCTGCTGATGCAGGGGACACAGGTTCGTGCCCCGGTCTGGGAGGATCCCACATGCTGCGGAGCGGCTGGGCCCGTGAGCCATGGCCGCTGAGCCTGCGCGTCCGGAGCCTGTGCTCTGCAACGGGAGAGGCCACAACAGTGAGAAGCCCGCGTACAGCAAAAAAAAAAAAAAAAAAAAAAAAAAAAGTCATGACAGTGGTTACTTTGGGGAGGTAGGAACGTAATGAGGACTTGGGGGGTATGGAGTGCTGGAAACATGCTTTTGCTGATCTGGGTGCTGGTTGCACCTGTGGGTTCAGATTGTGAAAGTTCATTGGCTGTATGTATTTTTCTGTATATATGTTATGCTTCCGTTTAAAAATAACAACAAAAAACAAAGTTAACATCACCAGTAATGGGACAAATCAATATCATGTGCTGAAGACAACATGGGATTGTTTTGTGATATTCCCACAAAAAGTACATAACCCGAGTCTCTTCAAGAGAAAACACCTGGCAAACCCAACTGAGGGACATCCTACTACATCACTGGCCTGTGCTCTCCAACCATATCAAGGTTGTGAAAGACAAAGACACACTGAGGAACTGTCCAGAGAAAAGGAGACTTAAGGGACTGGACAACTGAATGCAATGCATGGTCTGGGAATTTTGGGGTTTTACAAAGACGTTATGGGGACAGTGAGCAAAATCTGAATAAGGTGCATTGATTAGATAATAGCAATTTAACAATGTTAATTTCCTGATTTTGATTCTTGTACTGTGGTTATGTAAGAGAATGTCTTTGTTTTTAGGAAAAACCACTGAAGTATTTAGAGGTGAAACAGTATCATGGCTGCAACTTATTTTCAAAGAGTTAAAAAAAATGTATATATGAAGAAAGAGAGTGGGAGAGAGCAAAAGTGATAAAATGGGGAGCCTGGGTGGCCAGTCTATGGCTATTCATTGTATTTTTTCAACTTTTCCATAAATCTTAAAATATGCTGTAGTAAAACGTTGGGATTTAGGAGCTCCAGGTCTGATGGTGGAACCCTAAACGTTGGCTCTTCCTTTTTCTGTTCCCACGGCCACAACCCCAGTTCTCCTGGGTGTCAGTGTGAAAAGGGACAGAAAAAGAAGGAAGTAAAGCCTGGCATTTCCTGACATGGTGGCAAGGTCTTGTGTGGGCGCTGAGGGCCCATCTCTAAGCGTCTTAACTTACAGCAAGGCTTAGTGAAGTTGGCTGGGGTTGGTAGCTCTTGCCAGCTGCCTGACACCTGACTTTCTTTCCTCAGCATGACCTCTGACCTCAGGGGGCACTGGGATCAAGGCACGTGCCCCAAAGACTGTAGAACTGGCTGCTGTGCCCTGACCCCAGCTCCCAGAGTTGCCAGAACTGCCACTGGCGCCAGCTAAAGCAGCCAGGTTGGTGCTCAGCCTTCCACCCCCAGCCCAGGGTCAAAGGACGTGTGTGAGCAACTCTGTACCTGGCCGATCTGAGCTGCACGAGGTAAGGGGCCCCCCAGTCCCCTCTGCTGCCCCCAGAAACCACAGGCTTCTGGATTTAGTGCTGGGGCCAAGGCTTTGAAGGCTTGGCTGTCCCCAAAATATCTTTTCAGCCCACCTGCCCCTGCCTGAAATTATACCATTTGAGCTCTTCTCTCCTATGAGAGACCATTTCCAAACACTGACTTCTCCTAAAGTACAGACCTCGTATTGCAGGGGTCATAGTTCATGGACTTGGGTAAACACATTAAATGCCTTTATTTTCCGTAAATCAGTCGAATCTAGCTCTGAGCTCCCATTACATTGGGCTGAGAGGAAATTCATCCCAGGTATTCTCCCATCACATTGATGGGCAAGGTCCTGGGGGTCATGAGAGGCTCTTCTGGTCATCTGTCCCTGCAGTTTGGTCCCAGCACTATGTCCCCTTTCAGTTTAGGGGGCACCTGGGATCACCTGCATCCTGAGATACAGAGCTGTCTGCCCCCCACTCGGTCACAGCCTGACTCTCCCTCTGGGAAATCTGCTTTCTCTCCTCCCTCAAGTCCTACCTTAGGCCCCTTGGGCCTCCCATTAACACATTTTACAGATGGGGAAACCAAGGCCAAGAGAAGAGATCACAGAGCAAACTGAAAAGGAGGTGATAAAGTCATTCCCCCAAAAGGTGTTTCTGTGTGCCCCTTCCAGGGCCACTTGCCTTTCATCAGAGAACCATTCTCAACTGTGAGCACTGAAGCTCAAAAAGCAGGATTTCAGGCTCCAAGATAGGCAAGCAGGGAGTAATTCGGTGCAGGGGTCTTTCTGCTACATTAGGCTCTCGTGATGGGTGAAGAGCACAGGACCAGGGGTCATAAATCCTACCTCTCCCACCAACTTATTTCAGCAGACTCTGTTCTGCGTCTGGGCCTCAGTTGTTCTATCTGTAGAGTGGGGTCAGACCAGGAATCCTCTAGGCCTGGATGCTCTGGGATTCCCTGAGCAATTTTTTTTTTTTTTTTTTTTTTTGCACTACGTAGGCCTCTCACTGTTGTGGCCTCTCCCGTTGCGGAGCACAGGCTCCGGACGTGCAGGCTCAGCGGCCATGGCTCACGGGCCCAGCCGCTCCATGGCATGTGGGATCTTCCCAGACCGGGGCACGAACCCGTGTCCCCTGCATCGGCAGGCGGACTCTCAACCACTGCGCCACCAGGGAAGCCCCTTGAGCAATTTATTGATCTCTGACATGGATCCTCTGGCTGAAAAAGGTATACCCCCCAATTCTACTCCTGAACACTCAGGAGAAGCAGCAGCAGCAAGGATTCACCGCCCCCCAGTTCCCCCAGAGGCTGGGCAACCGGAGAGACAGGGCAGTGAGACACCTGTGCCCAGAGCATCCAACAACTTGTCACTCAGAGCAGGAGCTGAGAGAGGAGGAGCAGGAGAAAGAGCCCCCTTTTGAAGACCCGAGAGACACATGGGGGCCCAGCTGAGCCCGGGACGCCTGTGTCCCCATGCCTGCCCTGCAATGCCTCTCCCAGGAGGGCAGCTCACCCTCACATGCCCCCGAAGACAGCATTTGGGTTGCAGCTGGAGGGATTTAGATTAGACTCACAGACTGCCAAACCAGGAACTGCCAGGGCATGGGCGTGAGTCCATTCAGCGGGGCCAGGGAGGGGCAGCAGGAGGAGCTTAGGAACTGCACCTGACAACATTTGCACTTGAGCCCCGAGTTAGAAGGTGAATTCAGGCCAAGATGCCCAGCGCTTTCTGAGCCTCAGGGAGAGTTTTCTTCCTCCAATCTGGGAGGCTTTTAGCCCCTGCTGTAGCCCTCCAGTGGCTCCTCATGGTCCCTGGATGTAAGGGCAAACTCCTGCCTGGCATTTGAGGCCTCCAGAGCCTGGGAACCCCAGTGTCCCCAACCACACATCTCCTCTTTGTCAGTACATGCTGAGCAAGAGCCAGGCCTCCCTCCTCTCTGTCTGGTAAGTGTTCACTGCTGCTGAGGCTTTTGTGCCTCCGCTGGGATGCCAACGACTTTGCTCTGGGCCCCTCTTCCAGGAAGACCTCCCAGATTAATCAAGTCTCCTCAACCAAGCCAGGATCCTTCTCAGGGACACTACCACTTCCCCCCGACTCTTGAGAGTCTCTTGTGATCAGTTCCTTCCTGAGGGTCTTGGTCTTTTTCCCAGTGGAACAGCAAAGGTCCTGCAGGGTGGCCTGGGACAGGGCCAGCCAGGCTGGAGGAAGGTGGGGAGTTCGGGAGGTTTCCTGGAGGAGGGAGGCCCTGACAGAGGGAGCCAAGTTGGTATCAAATGTTCTGAGAATGCCCTTGTCGAGGACAGAGGCTTGGAGCAGATCTGACTCATTCCTGCCATCGCGTTGTCTGGCTCTGGGCCCGGCCAGAGGGCCTGCTTGGACCCCTTGCTAGCAGATGACCTTGCAGAGAGTGACATCTGTTTTGGGCTATGCTATCCAATATGGTAGCCACTGGCCACATGTGTTCTTGGGCACTTGAAATGTGGCTAATTTGAGTTGAGATGTGCAGTGAGTGTGAAATACTCACTGGATTTAAAAAATTTAGCCCCCAGGGCTTCCCGGGTGGCGCAGTGGTTAAGAATCCGCCTGCCAATGCGGGGGACACGGGTTCGAGCCCTGGCCCTGGAAGATCCCACATGCCGCGAAGCAACTAAGCCCGTGAGCCACAACTACTGAACCTGCGCTCTAGAGCCCGTGAGCCACAACTACTGAGCCCATGTGCCGCAACTAATGAAGCCCACATACCTGGGGCCCGTACTCCACAGCAAGAGAAGTCACCGCAACGAGAGGCCCACGCACTGCAGTGAAGAGTGGCACCCACTCGCTGCAACTAGAGAAAGCCCATGCATAGCAACGAAGACCCGACGCAGTCAAAGATAATAAATAAATAAAATTTAAAAAATAATAATAAATGAATTAAGTGGAAGGGTGTAAGGAATGAGGGATCTTGGCAGCCTTGGGATAATTATTTTAAAATCAGCTCCCATTTCTCAAGTCCTCTGCAGCGCCAGGACTGTGGTGCCACCATCCCCGGGAGGTGGCAGTGGGGTGCTAAGATCCCTGCAAGGGCCAGTCGTATTAGGCCTATTTGGTCACCACTAAGCTCAGTGCTCTGGCGTAGAGCAGGAGAGTTAGCAGACAGATCCAGCTTCAGATTTTGCTTGGCCACTTGCCTATTTAACCTCCCCCAGCCTCATCTTCCTCATCTGTAACATGGGGGTGATAACAGTTCTTAGATCATAGGGAGAGAGTCAAACACCTGCCCCAGGCCCTTTACCTGCCTTCAGGGGCAGCATTACTAGCGTTACTTCCCTGCGGCCACCTGCCCCCAGGCTGAGCAAACACTGTCTTCCAGACACTATCCTTTTCACCATCTCCTGAAACATGGAGAGAGCAAATGGCCCCCAGATTGGGCCAGGGGTGCCAGCCGGGCTGAAACTGTGTCTGGCCCTGTGCTGGAGCAGCACGTGCTGAGGGGCCCTGCCCCTCCTGTGCCCCAACGGCACTTTAGGGACAGGTTTGCCCTGAGCATGAGAATGGAAGGGGGGAGTCAACAGAGCAAGCCTCTCCCTTACCTGCCTCCCTGGTCTCAGAAGCTAGAAGTCTAAGGCCTAATTCTATCCTCTCCTCGTGGCCTCACCCAAAACCCAGAAGTATCCCATGACCCTGGAGTGCCCTTCTGGTATAGTGACAATGACAGGAGCTGTGGCCAAAGTGAGTAGACCGATGTGCCCCCAGCCCTGCTGGTACCTGCAGCTTGGCCTCCTTTCCAGGGATGTTCAGACACACCACTGGCCCATCTTTCCCAAAGCCTCGACCCTGTGCCCCCTCAGCTATCGCTTTCTTCCCCTTCACAACCACACGTATGCATTTGCTGTCCCGGGTTTATTCCCCTCACTCCTCAGCCCCCTCACTGTCCACCATCTGCCCTGTCCTGGCTCATGGGGCACAGGGATGGCTGGGTCTCTAAGCCTTCTGGACTTGGGCTGCGACTAGGGTGAGTCCAGCGAGGCACTTACGGTGCACATTTAAGGAGACACGCACCCTCAGTGTCATACAAATGCAGGGTCGGGGCCTGAGGGTGTGTGCCTCCTTAAATTTTGCACCCTAAGAGATCACTTGCCTCACCCCAGCCCCAGCCCTGCCTCAGACTCCTCAGCAGCCCCCAATGCCCCTTTCCAAACTCTCTCACCTAGGTATCTCAGACACCACTCTGTGGCTTTCCCTCTCAGCAGATCCTCCTCAGGGTCGTGCGCTGGTTCTGTGCTAGATCCTGGGTCCCTTCTCTCACTGAGCACCCTCCCCCTCCCTCCCCTCGGCCTCACCCACCACCCTGAGCGAAGATGCTCCAAAGCAGCCCCCTCTACCCTCCACCTCTCTCCTCGGCTCAGACCCCAACACCCAGCGCTTCCTAGCTCTCCTCTCAGGGCCCCACAAACGCTGTGTGTCCATCCTGGTCTGCTGCTGCCCAGGCTTTCCTGTCCTCTCTCTCCGCCCAGGGACCCACCCTGCACTCCCCTCCACCCTCACAGAGAGCCAAATGCTATCTTTGGGCTCCACGTCCTAAGTCTCTCTCCTCCAGCCCCCTGCTCCGGCCTCCACCACCCTGTATTCTTTCTCCTGGCCGCTGGCCACCACCTTCTCCTGCTGCCAGTCCTGCCTGCCCACCCCCACTCCACAGGGATCTCCCAGCCTTTGCACGTCTGCCCCTGCCCCTCCTCTGCTCCAGATCCTTCCTGACTCCCATTAGCCTTGGGAGAGAGTCCCAGGCCCTCCCCCACGGCTCCAGCCCTCGTTCTTCTCTGTTCCACAAACACCCTGGGCTCTCAACAGGGAGCTGGCACACCTGCTCTTCCCTGAGCTCAAACATGCTGTTCCCTTCTCTCTGCCTTGGAATACTGGTTGGAATTTAATTTCTTCACCAGATGAGGACATCACAGTGTGAGCTCAGGGTGGGGGAAGTAGGCTCTCCCTTTTCTCTGCCCCCATGGCCCCTGCCCCGCCATCTGTATCACCCTCACCTCTTCGGTGCCCACGGCCCTCTCAACATCCTGTGCTTGACTCATTACCGTGGCCTCCCCGATGCCTGGAACAGCACTTGACAGAACACAGGCACTCAATGGGTATTTGTTGCATGAATGAGTGAATTTATTAATCAGTGCATGGATGGATTGTCATGTAGGTGGCTTTGGTGGCTGGGTGGGGATGAAGGGAGATACTACATAAGCTGTAGCCAGTGCCTGCCTATGGAAGCAGGTGGCTGGAGGGAGAAGGCCATGTCACCTCCAGCAGGCTGGGTCCTGATTTTAATGGCCTGGCAGTGAGGTGCGTGCATGGCGGAGGCCTGCAGAAGAGGTAACACCGAGAGGGCAGCTCTGCCCACTTCTAATTATTGCTTGAGTCTTTCTGGCAATGCCAGCTGCCTGCCCTGCAGAGTTTGGTCTCATCCATCACAGTGTGAGCTCAGGGTGGGGCTGCTGCCATTGCCAGTGGGGAAGACAAGAGGAGGTTCCCAGGGGCCTTTGGGTGTTGGAGAGCAGAGGCAGCCTTAGGCTCGGACCATGCTCAGCTCCTGTCCTTCCTGTCCCCAGGGCAACTGAAAGGTGTCCCCTGACTTGAGGGTCCCATCGAGAAGCCTCCAGCGTGGCCAAGGAGCAAGTCAGCTGAAGTGGGGTCCACAGCAGCCCTAGGCAGGGAGCCTTGGATGGTTTGGTGTCTGCTGACATGGAAGCCCTTGGGAAGATGGTGCTTCAGTGGCCGGCTGGGCAGGTAGGCAGCTCAGGCCCTGAAGGAGGCCTTGACCACACGGCCCTTCAGTGGCTGCGGCGGCCGGAAGTTGTTCACCATGTGGATCCTCTCATCGTCCTCTGAGGTGAAAAGCAGGCTCCGGAATTTCTCCATCTTAAGGCAGAAGAGATACTCAGGGCAGAATGGGGGCGCTGTGGTCCTCTCTGATCCCAGACACAACATCTGGCATACCCTGCCCAGCCAGTTCTGCCCCTCTCTCCTCTCGCCCCTAGGGCTTGTCCCTACTTCTCCCCACTCATTTCCTCTTTGGGAACCCAACCTCAGTTACTTACTCACTAAAGAGCCTCTGAACCTGGACCCTGCTCCACCTAGTTCCAGTTCCCATCTAGCTAAGAATCATCAGCAAATGCAGCATTCAGATTCTAGCACACTAGGGGTGGTCCCAGGATCCAGGGATCTCCCCTTCTAGTCTGTGTCCAGGTCCTAATAACTAACAACCAAGCTGACTCCCACCCAAGAATCTAAACATTTATTAGCGAAAGACGGGAGCCTTGATGGTGGGACCACAGGCTGTGGGCTGCTGGTTGGGAGAGTCACACTGCCCGGGTGTGCCTGACTGTCGCATCCTTCCATCTGGTACTCTGGGAGGGCTCACCTGCCTCTCAGAGATGCTGATGGGCTCCCGGAGCACAATCCAGGTGACGCTCTCGCTCAGTGGGGGTGTTGTCAGGGAGCCAGGGTAGGTCCAGTAGTGCTGGCTGGCAGGCAGGAGGTACTTGGGGTTGAAGCAGCTGAACTGGGCCTTGGTGCCCTGGGGCAGGGTGGGGAACCCAGGAGTCAGCAAAGACCTCCCAACAGGATGAGACCAACACCCTCCCCACCCATTTCTGTCAATAGGATTTAGGCTTCTCCTTGGCCCATTGATGCAAATTGTGGCCGAATGTCTGTGATCCCAGGGGCTATTTTCCAGCCTGGCCGGCCCTCTCCACCCATTCCCTTGTATGTAAAAGCTGTGGTTCCTAAAGCTCTCTGGGCACCATGCTCTCCCTTGCCTTCAACAGAACTTAATGGCGCTGCTGGTCAGAGTACCATTAATGTGACAGGCATCTTATCAATCCTATGCCCAACCAGACTTCACGCTGGGCATTCAGTGGGGCCATGGACCCTGATGACGAGGAGTCAGTCGCAGGGCACCACAGGTGCTGACCTTCACCTCTGCCAGGGTTTGCTGCCAGGATGGAGGAGTGGCTGGGCCCACTCCCTGATCTAGCCTCTTCCTTCCTCCCCACCAGGCTGCTGTGGATCAAGAGCATGGACCCCTGGTCTCACCTTAAACCGAACCATGTAGAGTGCATCTGTCAGACGGTTCATGCTGGGGTGCTCGTCCCCCGTCTGTCAGGGAGAAGTAGTGTGAGCCCAGATCTCACTGTGTTCTGGAACTAGGGGTGGTACCAGGCCTCCCACGGCCTTCTGGGCCCAGGTAACCCCCTCACCTCCAGGAAGACACCAACCACAGCCAGGCCATCGGGTGCTGAGGCCGCCTCCCCGAAGGTGCTGTACTTCTTGGCATTCCAATGAACCAGGTGCAGCTACAGGGGCAACGACAGGCCAGGCCAGTGCTTAGTGCCTCCCAGGGGCCATGGGAGCTGAGAGCCAGGCTTCCCTCACTCCCACCAGACTCCTGGCCCCTCTGCAGGAGGGGCGGGCCACAGATAGCATTGTTCTGGGCCTGACCCTTTCCTGAGCCCCAAGGGACCAAAGAGATCAGGCCCTGCCCTCCGTGAACAGTGAAACAGATGACTATCCAGTGTGACACCTCCCTGAGGAAGTGAAGCCTGTAGCTGAGCCCAAAGAATAAGAAGGGGGTTATCGGATGGAACTCTTGGGGCAAGGTATTCCAGGCAGAGAGAACAGCAGCCTGGAGATATGAAAGAGCCAGGTGTGGGCAGGGGATTCATCACATGCAGGTCAGTATGGGAAGAGGTCAAGGGAAATGAGGCCAGGCAAGGCCAGTTCATGCAGGGCCTTGAATGCCAGGCTTACTCCTTGAAGGGTTGTTAGTAAGGCTGTGGTGGGACTGGATTTGTCCGTCATAAGATTCCTTCTGGACACACAGATGGGGACGACAGTAGGCAGAGTTCAGGTGGAAGACCTGAACTTGAGGTGACGGGCGTCTCTCCCAAAGGTCCCCGAGTGACTTCACTCTCTCCAGCGCCCCACACCAGGCACCTGTCAAGACCCTGACTCCCCAGTCCCCAACTCCTTCCCCAAGTGGTAAAAGGATTCAGGTAGAGGAGGGTCTTACTTCGCTGGGGAATGACTTGCCATCCACCGTGTGCTCTGAGCCCTCACTGTGCTTCTTGCCCCAGTGGAAATGGAGCTGCTTGAGCCGGTAGGGCCCATCCAGGGGGCCCCCAGTCACCACTGCGGGGAGAAGGGGGTGCGTGTAGCAATTGCTGTGAGAGAGCCCACACCGCCCGCAGGCAGCAGTGCCAATATCAGGGCAGTGCTCAGGAGAGGGATAAACTTTTCATTTGCAACATTCCTTGCTCTAAGTGGATTTGGATCAGTCCCCGCCCAGTTCCCTATGCCCTTAGCTGGGCCAGGGCAGAAATCCTGGAGCCCTGTAGGTGACAGAGGAGTCTGGTACACTGAGTGGGTATATCTCTCCATCTGGATCCTCCCCACTCTTGCCCAGTTTCTAGTGGAAGCTGGGACTTTGCCTCTCAGGCCCCGATTATCACTAACAATAGACCTCCCATGTCTGCAGCCCTGACCCAGGGCTGGGTCGGAAAGATTCTTTTCTTTAGTCCTCATAGTAGCTCATGAAAGACAAAACCTATTATTATTTCTATTTTATAAAGGAGGAACTGAGGCACAGAGAGGGCAAGGCATTTGCCCAAGGTCACACAGCAAGGCACTGAGCTAGGATATAAGCCTGCATCTACTTCATATAAGTTCAGAGCCCAAGGCCCTAATCACCAGGCCGTGCTGCCTCCCCAGAACCTGGAGGCTCCCCAGGACCTGATGTCTAGAGGCCAGCTCCTAAGGGTCCCCACTCTGATGGTCAGGCCCAGGTACCTCCAATGTCCCTCCTTCATGCCCTCTTTGGCAGGCCCCACTTATGCTGGTTTTGTGAATTTCCCACTCTGATACCTGGTGAGCTGGGGCCACTCACAAGGCCTCCTGGGACTGATTGAATTTCCAGCTGAAAGAGATCTGGCTGTGGAGGGAGCCCCAGCCAGGCCAGAATGTGAGCTCCTGGATCAGGTGACGCCCTGGGCTCAGCGTTCCACTAGGCCCCTCTAGGACTGGTGACCAGCGCAGGGCCTTGCCCCCTGTGGGCCCTTCAAGGAGGAGGACCATGGGACAGCCCAGAGGCCCCTTCTTGCTGTCCTGCCTCATCTGAGAAGCAGGGCCTGTCCATGGCAATGCTGGGTGGTTGACTGAGCCTGGGGGTGACGGCTGTGGGCCAGGGCCCAGTCAGGCTGCTCCATCCTGGGGAGGCAGGAGTAGCTAGACCTGCAGGCTGAGCTCCCTGATATGGGCTGGGAGGGCCCACTCTTCTGAGCATGACCCACCTGGGACTCCACAGTGCAGTCTCTTAGGGAGTGAACTGCCTCCCTAAACCTTGAGCTTTGCTCCCTTAGCCTCCTCTCTCCATCCTGACCATAGAACACACTGCCATTCACTGTGTACTTCCTATGTGTTCAGCAGTCTGCAGACATTAATCCCCACAGTGACCTAGAGGGGGACACATTGTTACCTGTTACCCTCTTGGCCAGACGTGGGACTGAGGCTCAGAAAGGTAGGTATCCTGCCCAAGGTCACACAGCTGGGGAGTGGCAGAGACCTAACTGTCTCACTCCCAAGCCTACTTTCTTCCCACTGGTCCCCTACCCCTCAGGCCTGGGCATTCTGATAGGGGAGGGAACCCAAACCAGGCCAGAAAGTGAGCCCCTGGATCAGTGGTCCAGAAGAATGTTTCCTTGGGCCTTCCCCTGCCAAGAGTGGCCTTCACTGAGCTATTGATGTCTGAATTGAGCCCTCAGTGCCCTCTGAAGGCTATTTAGAAGATCCAACCGTTTGAAAACTGCTCCTTCATAAACTGTGATCTAAGGTCATCAAGAGTTCCATGTCCCTCCCCAAAGTTCTGGGTGGGAGGCTTTTCTTAGAATTCAGTACCAAGAATGCTGTGTCTCTCATCTGAGGACCTGTTGGATTTCCTACCTTCTGCAACAAGAACTATAACTGATCTTCTTTCCCCTTTTCCCTAGCCTACCAGGGAACTCAGAGTTAAGCAACTAAGATCATTCCTATCTGGCTTTCCTCCTCTTCTCTGCCCTTTGATTTTCTATTTGAAACTTAAGTTTCCCTGAGTGCTTTCATTGTGCGTATGGGGGGTTGGGGGAGGCGACAGAGGGGCAAAGTACCAGTCACTTCCTTACATAAGAAACTTTAGCAGGTTCCCTCCTTACCCCACTTCATCCCTCACAGGCCTGGTCATAAGGACAAAAATCCCTTTACTAAGGAGCACTCCCGAGGCTTCTGTCCAAGAATTTATCATGAAGGAACCCGAACTCTAATCCCAGGGCAAAGAGACCTTGGAAGGAGCTGCTACAAGTTCCCACTGGCCTCTCTTTGGTCCAGGACGGTTGGGATCTTGAGGCTGTAGGTGGGTTGGAGAAAAGACCTTTGGAGTGGGACCAGGCTGGTTCTGGCCCTCCCCAGCTCAGTGAGTCTCTACTTGCCCATCTTAGAGGTAGGGTCTTGAGAAGAATAAAAGAACTGCCTGTGACCTTAGCAAGGGGTCTGGCACACAGAACATTTTAGCTCTGTTCTCTCTCTGCTGGGCTTGGCCAGATCACACAGAGAGGAGGGTTTGGCCTTAGGCCACACAGCAGCTCAGTGATGGGGCAGGGAGTGAAAACAAACCTGACCTAAAGCACTAACTGAAAGAGAAGAAAGAGAATTAGCATTTCTTGAGCATCTGCTATATGCCAAAACTACAAACATCACTTCAGTTTTTCATTTCTCCTATGATCCTAGGGAGGAAAATAGGGTCTTAATGCTCCCATCGTATGCATCAGGAGACTGAGGCTCAGCCTAAGGCTTCACAGCTGGTGAGAAGTGGAGCCTTCCTTCCCTACCACAGCATGCTGCCCCTCCTGAGCCTGCCTGAAACAGGTTAGGATCCCAGGGGGAAGGGTACCAGGGTCTGGCAGGGCCACTTACCAGTTCGGTCATCACTGTCATTGAAGTCCACTTGGACAGAATGGCCATTGTTGGCGATGCTGAGGGACGTGCAGGACTCATAGGAAAGCTCCAGTGGCTTCAGGCTGGGCGAGTACACAGCCTGGCTGGATACAATATTGATTGGGGACTGGCGGTCTCCCTGGGCAATGGGATACAGCTTGTGCCAGTGTGAGGGGCCTGCAGATGGGGAGAGGGCAAGGACTCAGGCCAGCCTGAATCTCTGGGCTGCAGACTGAGGGCACCTGTAGGGGATGGTCTCCATGCTGTCCTTTCAGAGATTAGCCCCTGCTTTGGAGCCATGAAGTCTGGAGCTCCAATCCCAGCTCTGCCACTTCCCCTCTCAGCCTCCATTTCCTTGTCTGCGAAATGGCCTCACTAAAACTCTCCACCCAGAGCTGATAGGAGGCCCAGAGAGGTAATGCATGGAAGGGAGCACAAAAAAGCTACAGGCTCAGGGGCAGTTTGGGGTAGTGGGTCCTCCCCAACAGGCAGTATTGCTTAGAGAGGTCCCCGGGCTCCCAAACTCTCTGACCTGACCCTACCAGGTATCTGGCCTCTTCCTGCACTTTGGCCAAGTTCGAGTTGGTGTTTGTGAAAATGATAACAAAAGTTCGCATCAACCTCACTTTGGCTCTGTGACATGAATTTGCTCCTCATACCAGCCTCGGGAAGTAGAAACAAGCATGATCCCCATTTCACAGATGAAGGAACTGAGGGCCACTCGCGCATGTGCGCACACACACTTGGGCACTGGTATAAATACACAGTGTGTGCATGCATTGCCCCCAGCTGCCTTCCCCAGCCATGTGCAGGTCCAGGGAGATTTTCACGTGCGCACACATACATGCACAGTGACCTGAGCTCACCGCACCCAGAGCCATCAGGACCAGTAACACATGTGTACAAATACACAGCCCTGCCAACTACCTCTGACACACACATATGCACCCTCACACACAGCTATCCCCTGTTGCAAACCCAGGCCTGCACTAAGAGACTACAGCAAAACACATGCTCGTGCACACACACACACACACACACGCACACACACCTGCATGCACACCCACGAGCACCCACCACCTGCCTCCCAGAGACTCCATCTGCAGCCGAGAGGCTCGGCATCTCCCTGGGGAACATCCTGAGATGCAGCCTATTTTTAGAGCTATTGCCGGCTGGTGCTTCTCCCCGTTTTTGGCTTCTTAAGTTTTCCTGAGAAAACAGCAGCAGGTGCCGACAAAGCTGTGTCCCCAGTGGATGACTCAGAATCATGGCCCAGACCCACTGGGTTATTTTTGAAGTCCTGTGAGCATGCTGCATGCCGGCACCTCCATCCTGTCTTTCCCTCCCTCATCGCAACTAGACTGGATGGCCCAGGACTGGGCGAGGGGCAGCAGCTTCAGGGTGGCCAGCTATGGGGCAGGCCTGTTGGGATACTGGACACAGTGCTGGTGGGCAGGACCAGCAAGAAGGCTGGAGTCAGGGGGAAGCACCCTGAAGCTGGCTGGGAGCAGGTGCTGGGGGGCAAGAGGATCTTCTATTGGGTCGTGTCAACCTGCCCCTTCTCTGACTCTCTCTACATCTCTGCTGGTCTCTGTTGCCTTTTTCTGAAAGTCTCTTTCTAGCTTTTGCATGTCCAGATTTGGGGTTCTCCCCTCCAAAATATTCTCCTGTGTGCTTGGGGTCCCAGAGGGGGCAGAGACACCACAGCACCTCCCTAACTCCTTCTGGCCCATTGTAACCTTCAAACCCCCAGACTTTGTAGCCTAGGACCCCCGCCCACCCTCACAGAGTGCCTGTCTCTCCTCAGATGAGTGGGACGGGGGTGTTCCTCCCGCCAGCACTTCCGCTTCTCCCCACTCCCACCTGCCTTGCCTGGGTTTCGTCCTGGCAGCCTGGATCTTGGCTCCTCGTTGTTCATCTCGGGAAAAGCAAGAAACCCTATCCCACACCGCGACCCCAGTTTGGTAAGAAATAGCCCAAAAGGAACTGACTTGCCCCAGTCCCACACTCAAGCCTTCTGGCTCTCACCGTCTGCCTCTTCTCCCTTCCTCTGCATCTTAAGGAACTGAGGCAGGACCGAGGAGCTATTCTCTCGGTCAGACCAGGAGGCTGGTGTGGGCCACGGGCTACCATGCCTCACACCTGGACGTGCTCAAACACCCTGCCCGAGGCAGACACCCAGACACATCCGTGAGCCCCCAGATGCTCCCTTTCTTCACATACCTGCCGACTCGAAAGCTCGGACGCTTCGACGGGGAAACTCTGCGCAGGACACCGCGCCCTTGCCCACGGGGAGCCCAGCTCGCCGGAGGTCCCGGCACACATGCGTGCGCGCTCCCCGCACAGACACCGCGCACAGCGCTCCGCCGGGACCGCCCCCCGCTGCCCTGGGCTACCTTCACCCGCTGCGCACTCCGGCGATGAGTGAGTGTCCCGGCCCGGGTCAGAGCGAGCGGGGCCGTCAGGGGCTGAGCTGACTTTGCGCCAGGAGCGGGGGGAGCCAGGGCTCGGGCCGGGCGGGTGGGCCGGGTTCTGGGGGACGGATGGGAGAGGGATCCCGGTCCCGCCTAGAGGATAGGGGGCTTGAGGGTCGCCCACCCCGGCTGGGCGCGAGGGTCAGGAGCGAGTCGCAGCGGGTGGGGGCCGGCCGGGGTCTGCGCCTACCGTCGTTGTGGCCGTAGCCCCAGCCGTGGTGGCCGGTCATGCTGTTGCCGTCCCCGCAGCCGTGCACCTGCCGGCTCGGCTCAGTTCTGCTCGCTCGGACTGCGGCTCCGGCCCCGCTCGCTGCCGCGGAGCAGCCTCTTAAAGCGGCGGCAGGCGGGAGGAGCAGTTCCCAGGCGACCCGCCCCCCACCCCCCCAGCAGGGCGAGAGGGGCCGGCCCTGCCCCGCCCTCGCCCACCCGCCCTCAGGCCAGTTGAGCCAGTTGAGTTGAGATGGGAGATGCGGGGGGTGGGTGGGGGGCGGTCAAGGGGACCTAAACCCCAGCCCCATCCCCACCCTGGCCCTGGCCGGAGCACTCTCCCTCCTTCCCTCCAGCACGTGTACAGGCTCTGGGGCTGGAGAAACGGCCAATGCTGAGGGCGGCCTCTGTTTCTCCACATCCCATCTATTCCCCAGGCTTGTCACTGGGCAGTAAATCCCGCCACCGGAGACCTGGGCTCTGGGCCCTGAGTCCTCTTGGACTGGGACCCTTTTAAACTGCAGGTTGCACTGACCATCAGGTGTCCAGAACTGGAGCTTCCCCTGTTTGCCAGATACTGGCAGGTTCTGGGCCAAGCTTTGGGTCCTTCCTGTCATCTAACCCTCTCAGCTTCCCTACAGCAATGGGTGGTCCTTCCATTAGCCAGAACAGGAGACTGAGGTCCAGAGAGGTGAAGTGACTTGCCCGAGGTCATCTAGCCAGAGAGTGAGGGATTTACTCTTAGTTTGTCTCACTCCTAGGCTCTTGTGCTCTTTACTACTTCCCCTTGGTGCTGGGGGCAAAGGGGTCCTGTGGTTGTGGGGATCTGGGGGCCCTGGGCTAGGAGGAGGCCTCAGGCAGAACCAGAGCCTCAAAGTGGGAGTGGGGAGTTTGGGCTTTAACCACTGGGCATTAAGACAGACAGACCCACAGACACCAGCTGGCTTTCCCATGGAACTAAGTCTGAGGCCTTGCCTCCACCCTCTCCTCTTCCTGGCTTCCTCCTCTGTCCGGGTCTCTTTGCCTATTCCTCTAGAGCCCACTGTTTGTCCCTCCTTTCCTTGACTCTCCATGACCTTTGACATGTCTGCTGGGAGCTCAGGGCCTCCACCCTGCACTCAATCTCAGTATCTGCCTTGGCCCAACATTTTCCCACCCACAAGGCCTGGTCCTTGCTGTGCCCTCCACCTGGGATGTCCTCTGTCTTCCACCCACTGGCTCCAGCTGGCCCAATCCGACTCATCTGAGGATGTGGCCTTATGCCAAGGATAGGGCTTGTCTCTGGCTAGGCCACAGCAGGCAGTTTTGGGAAGACAAACAGATGAGTGGATAGAAGGACAGACAACTGATCCCACCCAGGGGCTTGTACCCGACCAGAGTTGAAGGGCCATTTGTGGAATGTCTGCTGGTCTGACCTCTACCAGAGGAGACTATTTCAGGCCCTGCTGTTGGCTGACCTTGTGAAGGAGTCTGCCATCTTGTCTGCCAGGCTCCCCTATATCTGTGAGGCTGTCTTGGTTTCCCTCTCCCAGGCCCTGAACCCCTCAGGTCCCCAAGTAGAGTTGTGGAGATCAAGGGACAACTGGTTGGCTGGGCCAAGGTCAGTCAGTGACTTCCCAACACTGCCTAGATGCTCCTCCCTGACCCAAGAGCTGGAAGGGGCCCTTAATAGAAATCTGACCCTAGGGCAGGGGGGCGGGGCATCATAATAAACATGTAGGGGGTGGCCCCCAAGTCTGAAATGTGACAGGGAATGCAACCTTGTCAAGGTCCCAGGTCTCCAAACCAGAAATGTCATCTTTAGACTAAGAAGACAAAGACTAGCTTCAGAGTGAGGACTGCAGCCTCTGTTCATCTCCCAGAAGAGCCAGCCACTCTTCTCCTGGGGGAGTTGCAACACTTTCAGGGCCTGGGGATGGGCCCAAATGTGTCTACTTCATTGACCTACTTCCCCCTCACTGTGACCCAGAAGACACTTCCATGTTTATTTATAGTGCTAAAAAAGTTGGAATTACTTAGTTTTGAATCCAGTTTCATCCGCACAGCAACCCCACTTTACAGATGAGGAAAGCAAGGCTGAGAGAAGTTGAGTTAGGCTGTACAGTGAGGAACTGAGCAAGAATGAAAACCCAGGGCTGCTGAGTCCCTTATTCAGCATGTCTAAAATCATCAGGAGAGGGGAGGAAGTGGATTTTAAATTTGATTATCATTTGTGTATATATGCAAGACTCTCTTCACAATGACTTAAGAGAAGCTAGGGAGAGTGTTTGCCTCCAGGATGGAGACTGGGAGCCCTGAAGGGTGGGGGAGGGTGCGGAATGGGGGTGGGAGGGACACTCTTTACTGCCTACTCCTTTTGAAAGAATTAAAGTATTGCCTCTTTAACAACCAAATAAAAGTTGATCCAATTTTTTCCTTCCTATATCCTGTCTTTGGCAATTTTCTCTGGGTGCTGGAGAACTGGGAACTCAGGTAGGTAAGAGGAGCCGATGGAGTCTGCCTGTCTCAGGTGAAGCTCCAGTTTCCCTGCAGCCCACTCAGGTCAACTTGGGAAAGACTGTGCCCCCGTTCAGGCACCTCCTGTCTCAATTACGTGCCGTCTTTAAAGCTGAATTGATTTCACTGCTCTGGAGTTTACTCTTTGGTCTCACTGGCATCAGTGGCCTCCTGGATTTTGCTGTTTCTGGTGGAGACGGAGGGTAGGGATATGTGAGCCATGAGGAAGGGCTGGGGAAGGAGGGCAGGAGCAGATTGCACAGCCACACCTCATTCATTGCAAACTTGACCAGATCTCACTTCCCCTCTCAAAGTTATAAGTCTCTCTTCTCTATAACAATGAAGTGATTAGGGCATCATCCTGGCCCTGACCACCTCATGGGATCCCAGTGAACACTGGTTGAGACAACAGTTGTCCAGTGCTGCACCAACAGGCAGAATCATGCCTGCTCTTCACTGTGTGTTGTGCACAGGGCCAACGGGCCAGACCGAAGACCTAGAGACTCTAAGATCAAAATTACAGCTTATTGTGGTTTTTTTTTTTTTTTGGCTGCATTGGGTCTTCATTGCTGCGTGTGGGCTTTCTCTAGCCGTGGAGAGCAGGAGCTACTCTTCATTGGGGTGCACGGGCTTCGCATTGCGGTGGCTTCTCTTGTTGTGGAGCACGGGATCTAGGTGCGCGGGCTTCAGTAGTTGTGGCTCGCGGGCTACAGAGCACAGGCTCAGTAGTTGTGTGTGGTGCCCAGGCTTAGTTTCTCCGCGGCATGTGGGATCTTCCCGGACTAGGGAGCGAACCTGTGTCCCCTGCATTGGCAGACGGATTTTCAACCACTGCACCACCAGTGAAGTCCTGAGTCTGTTTTCGGATCTATCAGATGGGAATAGAGAATCAAGAGGGCTAATAGGATGGTCAGGTGAGGTGATGTCTGTGAGTGTCCTGGAACCAAGTATGTACTCTCAGACCTCTGTTCTTTCCCCTTCTCCTTAGCTTGTTTGGGCACATTTAAACCAAACATTCCTTTTCCAGTTACAGTAGTGGCACCTATTTATTGTAGAAAATTTGGGAGAATCAGAAAAGCATAGTAAAGAAAATTAAAATCACTGGTCATATTACCACCCAAGAATCACCACTGTTAACATTGTAGTGACCATGCTGCCAGGCTTTTTCAATATGTATTAGTAGTACTTAAAAGACAATCAGAATCATATGTGGAGCTTTGTGATCAGTTTTTTCTTTTTTTTCACTTCATGCCCTATGATAAGCATTTCCCTGTGTCATCAGTCTTGGAGAACTTGACACTTAATAATTTTACAGTGGTCTAGTATGTGGATTATTTCTAGTTTTCACTATTGTAAATGCACTGCAGCGGACATCCTTATTTATACATCTTTGTGTGTGTGTCTGATGGTTTCCCTGGGAAAGTGGTATAACCAGATAAGATGAGGTACATATTGTGGGTAAGGCATTTTAAAATGTAGAAGGTATGGTGGAAATAGTTTTAGAAATTTATTCTTTTGTTCAAAGCATTTAGGAAGACTTATTAGATGCGAAGGGCTGAGCCAGGCATGGGTGATACAATTGTGAACATTACAAACCCACAGTTTTCTCAGGCGAGAGGTGGGGGAAAGAGGCAAGAGATTGGCCAATGAGCACCAGGATGAGAAGGGCTGGGATAGGTAAGGTCAGGTAGGGAGGGCTAGTGGCTAAGGCCTGGGAGTGTGTCCTAGGTTGTGATTCATCCTTCCTGGATGGTTTCCCACAGATTATAACCTCTTCCAGGGCAGAGGTAGCCCCAGACTTCCTGGAAGCCCAAGTATCCTGTCTCCTCCAGCTGAGACCAACCAGGATGGGTAAAATAATAGACCTAAGCTGGGTCTGGCTAGATCTGTAGGGGTGTTTCTTTCTAATCCCTGTGCCACCTTTTAATCGCTGTGAGAATTTGGAATTTTACTCACCTCTCCAAGTGTCTGCTCTCTTGGGTATTAAATGGGGTAAGCAGTAGTATCTATTGCATTGGGTGAGTACAATGAGCACAAAATGGTGATGCATGTCAAGGGCCTGCCTGGCATATGAGTACTCAGTAAACAGGGGTGGTATAGGGATTTTGGGGCTCAGCTTTCCCACCTGTTCAGTGGGAGATTGGCCTAGGTTGGTGGTTCTCAAACTTGAGCATGCATCAGAATCACCAGGAGGGCTTCTTAAAAGTTGCCCAGACCTCACTCCAGAGTTTCTGTTTCAGCAGGTCTGGAATGGGGCCTGAGAATTTGCACTTCTAACAAGTTCCCAGGTGATACTGATGCTTCTGGTCCAGGGCCTCATTTAGAAAACCAATGGTCTAAATGAATGCAGCCTTTGTTTCCTGGTCTGATACCTTTGATTCCCTGTCTTCTATAATAGGAAGAACTTGTGAGGTGCCCTGAGTTCCCAGCTGGCAGGGTTTGTGTCTGGTCAACCGCCATGGCTCCATCACAGGCACCTTTACATGCTGTTATGGGTTGAATTAGATCACCCAAAAGTTGTTGAAGTCCTAACCCCCAGGACCTTCGAATGTAATCTTATTTGGAAATATGGTTTTTGTAGATATAATCAAGTTAAGATGAGGTCATTAGGGCGGGCCCTGATCCAATGTGACTTATAAGAAGAGAAGAAATACAGAGACACGAGGGGAGAATATCTATGATGATGCAGGCAGAGACTGAAGTGCTACATACAGCTGTAAGCCAAGGATTACTAGCAAACCATGAGAAGCTAGGAAGGCCAGGACAGATTCTTCCCTTTAAGCTTCAGAGGGAGCATACTGCACACACTTTAATTTTGGACTTCCAGCTTTCAGAACTGTGAAACAATGAATTTCTATAGTTTGTACCAGTCTGTGGTACTTTGTTACAGCCACTTTAGGAAAATAATACACTGAAGTATCTTTTTTATGGGACACCACCAACACAAACCTTTTTCAAAATCTTATATTTCTTCATAGGCAGTATGACTCCCCTCTGCCAAATTTGGGGATGTTTTCATTCATGCAGTCCATGAATCCTCACCTGTCGCCTTTTGACCTTCCCACATTCCGTGGTTGTATTTTATTATCCCTTATATTTCACCTGTCCAATTGGAGGACATGTGACAGCATAGCACATGACAAACTGGGAGAGTCTCATGCCTCTGTTTCCCATCAGTTGTGTTCCATGGGTGCTATGTAGGGGTCAAGGGCAGTCATGAGTGGGTGTGCCCCCACCTGATCCTGGAGACAGCACCTAGGGGGAATTACATCCATCATCGCTGCATCATTACTGTCAAACTGTGCCCCTTCCCCTGTGCCCATTCCAGCGTGGGTTGGGGTGGAGATCTGTGCCCATTTTCACCTTATTTCAGGTAATTATTAACCTGAAGATGCCTGTAGAGTCTGGGAGATAGAGGGGAAGGGATCCTCATGTCCCTCCACTCTCCTTTCTCTCCCCCTTCCTCATGGGGTAATCCCCTTCTTTGGCACCCATCCCCAAAGGGATGTTTCTTTTCAGGAAGTGGAGGGCTTTAAATTCCACCTTGCTTTTATGTTCTCTTCTCAGTCCTCGTGACCTGGCCCCTGCTGTCCCTCAAACTTCCCCTGACCACTCCCTACCCTTCACCTAACTCCACACCACACCAAACTTTAGTGCCTCAGCCTGTCATGCCTTCTCTGCCTCCCAGGGATGACACCTGCTGTTCTTTCTGCTTAAAACATTCTACCTTGCCCACACCACGTGAAACATTCCTGGAGAGGGGGAGTGGGTGGGGTTCCTCTGCCCACCTCTCAGCTCCCCAGCTTCACATTGTCTAGTGAGTACTCGTTTACGGTCCCTCTCCTGTCTTGGGACAATGAACTCCCCTAGAACAGAGCCCCAGACTTATTCCTCTTTGCATCTGCATCCAGGAGCAGCTAGCTTTGTGATTGGAAACCTGCCCTAGTGTGAGCTAGTTGAATGACAGGATGGAAGAAATGGGTGAATAATAATGACCATAATAATGAAAGTTATTATTCAGACATGATTTTTTGTGATTTTTTGTGATCTTTTGTGAGTCAAAATCTCATTTAAGACTAATAGAACTCTGTGAAGGAGGCTCATTTATCCCCATTGCACAGAGGAACAAACTGAGGTTATGAGCGGTAAAGAGCAGATCTCACAACCAGTAAGTGGTTAAAATCTAAATCTGCCTGATTCCAAAGCTCGAGTTCCCCACAGCTACTGCGTACATAGTCTCGGACTGGCGGACTAGAGGGGCTGGTGCATTGGGGAGGACTAGATCACCAGCCCGAGTCTGAGCTTTGGCTGCACACGCCTGGCGTACAGGCGACGCGTGCGCAGTGCAGTGGCGGCGCCCCCTGCGGGCAGCGCGCAGGAGGCAGCTGCAGCGAAGCGGGGCTTAGTGCGCCTGCGCGCTCGTGGAGGTGGTGGCTGTTCTCGGTAGTGGCCCGGCGGTTCTCCGCGCGGCGGGCGCGGCCATGGCGCAGCCGGGGAAGCTGCTTAAGGAGCAGAAATACGACCGACAGCTGAGGTAAGCCAGGGCTCACCGAGTCGGGCGGGCCAGCGGGTTCCTGTGCGTCCGGGCCGGGGCTAAACGGGCGGGCGGCGTGGTTGGGCCTCCCTCAGGCCTCCCACCGGGCTGGGCCGGGCCGTGCGGCCGGCGCTCAGGGTTCCGGCCTGGGGCCGGCGGTGCTTCTCGAGGGCCGGGACTCGCCTTCCCCGAGGGGCGCGCCCGCCCGCTCGCCACGCGGTGTGCAGGTCGAGGTGCACCGTCCCAGCGTCAGCCGGGTCACCGGGGCGGCTGCCAGTTCCATCTCGCTGTGCTCAGGCTTCTCGTTTTGCAGAATGAGGGGATCGGGAATACCCCATCCCGGCCGCAGAGAGCAGCACCGAGTGTTAGGTATTGTTCTAAGCCGGAGCTGTCCACTAGAAATATAATGCTAGTCTCATGTAAACCACCTGTGTAGTTATATATATATATTTTGGTAGCCACATTAAGAAAGGAAAAATAAACAGGTGAAAATAATTTTAATAATGTAGTTTATTTTATTTAACCCAATATATCCAAAGTATTACCATTTCAACGCATAATCAGTATAAAAAGTTATTAGAGATATTTAACATTTTTTTTTCCATTCTGTCCTTGAAATCCAGCACTTTACAATTCTAGCACATCTCAGTTTGGACTAGCCTTATTTCTAGTGCCCAATAGCCACATGTGGCTAATGGCTACCTTAATGGACACTGCAGGTCTAAGCCATTGGGCTGGTTCTTGACTCCTTCCTCTCCCATGCCTCTTCTCCTAACACTCCCCATTCCTTATTTATTGATCATCTTCTGTGTGTTAAGGCAGCAGAAGTAACGCAAATGTTTGGCTCCCTTCCTTTCTGGAGCCCCCAAGCCAGAAGTTACAGTGTGTCCCTAAGGACTGGAACCCATTTGTATGTACCTACAGCTTAGTGCTGTGTTAGGGGCTTTATGTACTCAATTCTGAGAGCAGCCTTGAAGGTAGATATTCTCTCTGCTTTATAGATGGGGAAACTGAGTCTTAGAGAAGTTCGGTAACCTGCCCAGTTTCCCATGTGTTTGAACCAGGCTGTAAACTCAGGTCCTTCTGGCTTTTTCAGAGCTGGTACTATCTGCTCCTGCGCTTCTGGGGAAAGAAGCAAGGTGACAGAGCCCTTGTAACCAACTTGTGTTCTCTTGTAAATTCTTGGAGATCCTTGTGTTTTGAATGTAGATGTAACCATACATGCAGAGCCGAGAAGATATTTATTTATTTATTTACTTATTTATTTATTTTAATTTAGGGCCTCTCACTGTTGTGGCCTCTCCCGTTGCGGAGCACAGGCTCCGGACGCGCAGGCTCAGCGGCCATGGCTCACGGGCCCAGCCGCTCCGCGGCATGTGGGATCCTCCCGGACCGGGGCACGAACCCGTGTCCCCTGCATCGGCAGGCGGACTCTCAACCACTGCGCCACCAGGGAAGCCCCAGTTGGATATTTTTATTTTTTGGTACGCGGGCCTCTCACTGTTGTGGCCTCTCCGGTTGCGGAGCACAGGCTCCGGATGCGCAGGCTCAGCGGCCATGGCTCACAAGCCTAGCCGCTCTGCGGCATGTGGGATCTTCCCAGACCGGGGCACGAACCCGTGTCCCCTGCATTGGCAGGCGGACTCTCAACTACTGCGCCACCAGGGAAGCCCGTGAGAAGATATTTTAGATTACTAAGTAACTGTGACAAAAAAGAATTTTTGCTGAGTCCAGTCCATTTAAGGACCAAACTTTACCTTTCATCGTGAGAACTGTTTATTGGCTTTAAAGTGTCAGAGGGAAGCAGTTACAAGCAAAGCAGCAAAGCTGTTCAGCCAGCTAGCAGTCAACAGGCCCTGCTTTCCTTAGGCCAGCAAGAGAACAGAGAGGATTGATTTCTTGTTTGGGCCGTTTCTTGAAATATATTACCTAGACATGCACTAGTATTCTCTTAGGCTTACTTTCCAACTACCCGGGTATCCATCAACCAAATATGTCAGGTGTCTTCTGTGTGCCCTACTTTCACAGAAAAAACAGACATTTCCAGTCTGTCTGGTTCTTCTAGGCTATTCCTCCAAGCATTTGACAGCTATTCAGTGATCACTTATCCTGGGCAGGGCACTGTATCGGGCATTGGGGTTCCAGTGGTGAACAGAGGGAGTGGTCTGGACCCTTATGAAGCTTAGAGTGGAATGGAGAGATGGGTGTTCAGCAAATAAAAGACCAAATGAGGGCTTCCCTGGTGGCGCAGTGGTTAAGAATCTGCCTGCCAATGCAGGGGACACGGGTTCGATCCCTGGTCTGGGAAGATCCCACATGCTGCGGAGTAACCAAGCCCATGCGCCACAACTACCGAGCCTGCACTCTGGAGCCCACGAGCCACAACTACTGAAGCCTGCGTGCCTAGAGCCCGTGCTCTGCAACAAGAGAAGCCACCGCACTGCAACGAAGACCAAGCACAGCCAAAAATAAATAAATAAAATAAATTAATTTTTAAAAAAAACCCAAATGAGGCAGTTACAGTTGTGATATGCTCTGGAGGACATATGGGCTACATAAAAAGAGGGAATCTGCTTTAGATCAGGTGACAGGGAAGGCACCTTAAAGCCTATCAGTCCTCCAGGCTATGAAATTTTTCTAATGATTTGGGCTCCCCCTATACTAGTTCCTATACTGACAAGAAAAGATACATTAGTTAATAGGCTTTCTGGGCGAAGGTAACCAGGTTGGATCAGCTGTCATGATGCTTATTTGATCATGTACCTTGCCATGTTGATGATATGCTGGTGTGACAGGATATAACATACATTTCAGGTTATAACATATATTTCTAATCCTTATTACATCTTTCTGTTTGTTAATGTATGCATTTATTAATCATGCTATTAGAATGTTCATTGGGAATTACATTTTAAAGCACTCTTATTGAAGTCAGTGTGAAGGCTTTTCAGATGATAATTCAGTTTTCTTGGTAAAGCTTTTCTTACTCTTGCAGATGTCATGGTGATGAGTCCCATGTCAAGATCTTAAATATTCTGGATCCCTATAACTTAAGGAGAAATGAAATAGAGAATAATAGGTTTTAAATCTAAGGTACTTCTCGGGACTTTCCTGGCGGTCCAGTGGTTAAGATTCCGCACTTCCACTGCAGGGGGCGCAGTTTCAGTCCCTGGGAGGAGAACCAAGATCCCACATGGCCCACATGCCACGTGACACGGCCAAAAAAAAGAATAATAATAATAAATAAATAAATCTAAGTTTCTTCTCTAATGTTAATGACTACAGAGACTTTATGTTCTGTAAGTTATCTGGCTTGAAAAGAGTAATGGACTAGGAGCTGGAAGACCAAATTTTTAGTTCTGATTTAACCCCCCCTTAAACCATGCCAGGCATCAACCTGTTTGAGTCTCAGGTTAGTCAGTTATATAATCCCCGTAACACCTCCTGCTGTTGCTGTCTCACATATTTGCCATGGTTGTCACATCAGTTATTCTATACAAGAACACTTTAAAGATCAAAGATCATGATTCAAATAAAGTTGTATTTTCATGAAAGCTTTTAAAATGTTAAATTTGTGTATTCTTTTGTAGGTTGTGGGGTGATCATGGGCAAGAGGCTTTAGAATCTGCTCATGTTTGCCTAATAAATGCAACAGCTACAGGAACTGAAATTCTTAAAAACTTGGTACTACCAGGTATTATAGTTTTGTTGTTGTAAATTTACTTCTTTAAGGTTTTGAGCTAGAAATATCTATTCTTGACTGACTCTTGTTTTGTCTCCCAGGTATTGGTTCATTTACAATTATTGATGGAAATCAGGTCAGCGGAGAAGATGCCGGAAATAAGTATGTTCTATTCTTTTCAAATACCCGCATGTTAGGGAAGGCAGTGCATTGTCATGGGAGAGCAAGGCCTGAATCCCAGCTTCAACTCCTCAATCAGGGTGACTTAACTTCCAGGTGGAAATAGTCCCTACGCTTAGGATCATGGCAAGGATGAAGTGAGTTAATATAGGTAAAGTGCTAGCACAGCGTCTGGCAAATAGGCCGTTAGTAAAAGACACCTGTCATTACTGTCCTTATTGTTGTTCTTAATGAAAAAGGGTAGTCATTATTACTTTATTTGTGAAATCTGGATCCTTCCTGAGTCCTTATATTGATTCCTAGATGTTAGTATATAATTAACAATAATTGTATTTTTGGATTATAAGATAGTAAAAGCTACCTTTTGTTTGTGGTGTCTTCTAAGCTTAGTCCAGGTATATCTCTTTCTACAATACACTGTCTGTAGAAATGCTGTTCGTTTTGGTTTTTTTATAAATTTATTTATTTTATTTTTTAGGCTGTGTTGGGTCTTCTTTACTGTGCGCAGGTTTTCTCTAGTTGCAGCGAGCAGGCGTTACTCTTTGTTGCGGTGTGCAGGCTTCTCATTGCGGTGGCTTCTCTGGTTGCGCAGCACGGGCTCTAGGCACGTGGGCTCCACTAGTTGCGGCTCGCGGGCTCTAGAGCGCAGGCTCAGTAGTTGTGGCGCACGGGCTTAGTTGCTCTGCGGCATGTGGGATCTTCCCGCGCCAGGGCTCAAACCCGTGTCCCCTTCATTGGCAGGTGGACAGGTGGATTCCTAACCACTGCGCCACCAGGGAAGCCCTAAAAATGCTGTTTTAAAGATGGCCTGCATATCATTCTTGAAAGATGATCATATTTAGACTTTCAGAGCATTCCCCAATTTGGATTTCATGCTTGCCTTTTCAGGGACTTGGAGTCTGGGATCTCTCATTATATTTGTCAGTAAACAACAACAATGAGTAAATAGAAGAAATCAGAATTTGGTTCATATTGAGCTTTGTTATCTTTTCTCTGGGTGGTAATACAAGTTTCACTACCACAGCACCCTTTTATTGGTATCTATAAAGAAAAAGTCCTTTTATCTTTGCTTACTTGGTTGGTTAGAACAGGGTATAGTAAGAATGAGGTTTCTTTCTCTTGTGGAGCTGCTGAGCTTGTGCTCCAAGGGTACCCTGACTCTGATCAGCAGACTCAGATCTGGACCTTGGGGCACAACAAGGGTATGTGTGGGAGGAAGCCTGAATAAATCTGTTATAGTTACCTGCAAAAGCAGACTGTTCAATGCAGCATTTCCCAAGTGTGGTCAGTAGCTGTTAAATGGGCAAATGGATTCCATAGTCAAATGAGTTTGGGAAATGGGTCAAATGAAACTAAATATTTCTTTAGTGTAAGACTTGAATATCATGCGTATTACGTATATTATGAATTTCCAAGAGAGAATATAACATATGGTGTTTCCCAAACTTTTTAAAGCCCGGGAACCCTTTTCTCTCAGAGCATTTTGTGAAATTCATGTTCTGTGGTACATACTTTGGGAAACATTGATTTATTAGCCTGTCTTTGGTTACAAGTTTCATCCAGCTTTCTTCCTCCAGGAAGGCTGTTACAGTCTGAAATTAAAATATAGTTTGTTTTAAACTATGAATGAAATGCACCTGGTATTACAAATAACCTTTCCTTTATAGTCAGAGAAGCCATTAAATTTGTTTTTATTCTGTTTTAGTTTTTTCCTTCAGAGAAGCAGTATTGGCAAGGTAAAAAATCAGTTTGTTATAGAATATAGTTGTATTTGAACATCTAGTGATGCCACTATGTTTCGATTGTTTGAAAAGCTTTACTTTAAAAGAGCTTATTATTCCTCTGAGAAAAAAGCTAATTATCTAATTTTTTTCTGATCTCGTAAATCTTTATATGCTTGGTAGTTTAAGAACTTAGAAGTACTGTTCGTGTTTTTATTATCCTGTGTTAAAGCTAAATATTCAGTGATGTTAATGTTCAGAGGTTGGAGTATTTTGGTTAAGAAGATTTTTTTTTACCAAGAGTTAGTCAGAATGTGTCTTATTTTTGTATTTCATATTAAAAATCTTACAAAACCATATGGGTCAACTTAGTATAGTATTCTGAATAGAAATGACTGTTTCTTTAATGACTGACCTCTCTGTGCAGGACTGTAAATGTGGGAGGTTAGAGTAAGTCTCAACTTGACTCAGAATCTCCCTGCCTGCTCCCCAGGGTTTTCTGGTCATTTGCCTAATCAGAAAAGTAGAGTGCAAGTCATGTAAGCATTTAAGAATTCTGAATAATGATGGTTTAGCTCTGTTTTAAGTAATACTCTGGTTTAGTCCCAGTTTAAACACTATGAAAAGCAGAGTTGTCATATCTATGCATGGACTTTGGGTTGTTTTACAGTGTTTTTGCCTGATGTGTAAATTAGGGGTTACATTTTAACCAAATTTTTTTCTAATTCAAGTAAAATGTTTTGTTTTTAAAAAGAACCGAGCTCAAGCCGCCATGGAATTCTTACAAGAATTAAATAACGATGTCTCTGGGAATTTTGTGGAAGAGGTATATATAGATATATATATACACACACACACATATTATTATTTCTGGTCAGAAATTTAATTTTTTAGTAATTCAGAGCCCTGAATTCAGAGCCCTAAATTCAGAATTTTGAATCTTTGTATATTTATGTTGAGAGTTGAATTATTTTAACATTGGAGTCTAGCATTTACCTCACTTGTTCTAAAGTAGCTTAACTGGACACAGACCTACTAGAGAATGGACTTGAGGATATGGGGAGGGGGAAGGGTAAGCTGTGACAAAGTGAAAGAGCGGCATGGACATATATACACTACCAAACGTAAGGTAGATAGCTAGTGGGAAGCAGCCGCATAGCACAGGGAGATCAGCTCAGTGCTTTGTGACCGCCTGGAGGGGTGGGATAGGGAGGGTGGGAGGGAGACGCAAAAGGGAGGGGATATGGGAACATATGTATATGTATAACTGATTAAATTTGTTACAAAGCAAAAAAGAAAAAAAAAAGAAAAAAAAATCACTCAATTCGACTTTTTTCAAAATTTAACACATCCACACATATAGGTAATCATCATGTGTGCGTGTAATGTGCTTGTGTATAAAAGGAAAGGGGATTGCGAGATAAAATAATACACTAAAAATATTTGTTGATCAAAAAAAAAAAAGTAGCTTAACTGTTTCTGTCATCTTTAATATGATTGTCAAATTGTTGGATTTTCTTTCCCCTGTCCTATTTAGAGTCCAGAAAACCTTCTAGACAATGATCCTTCATTTTTCTGTAGGTTTACCATTGTGATTGCAACTCAGCTTCCTGAAAGGTAAATTTTTAAGTTAATTTGTTTTTATTTTAATCTCTTATTAGATTTGCATAGTTTTGTTTTCTCTGCAGAGTCTGTGGTCTTTAAAATTCTTAAACTTGGGCTTCCCTGGTGGCGCAGTGGTTGGGAGTCCGCCTGCCGATACAGGGGTTCGTGCCCCGGTCTGGGAGGATCCCACATGCCGCGGAGCGGCTGGGCCCGTGAGCCATGGCTGCTGAGCCTGCGCTCCGCAACAGGAGAGGCCACAGCAGTGAGAGGCCCGCGTACAGCTAAAAAAAAAAAAAAAAAAAATTCTTAAACTCCACAGAAACCTTTAATTAGAAGTGCTTGTAGATCTCCAGCACTAAAAAGATAGGGAAGAGAAAAATACTGAGATGTGAAACTTTAAAAAAAATATATTCAGAACAGTTAAATTGAACATTGGTTATTTTTTTAGTGAAAAGAAAACTAGTTAGAATTAATTATAGGGAGTGCTTGGCGCTGTATACAAAAGTTTTATAAATATTTTCTTCTTTATTATGGAAATGTTTAGGAGATGTCTTTCAGTAGCATTCTCCCTAATACAAAGGACTAGGTTTTCATATCTCTCTAGTCCAAAAGATATACTTTCTTTGACACTGCAACCTTGTGGAATTGCTTATGTAAATATGTAATATGTTTATGTAAATATGCTGTTTATGTAAATGCAATAGATATATCTTTGCATTTATTATTTAGTAAGAAAGTTGCTTTATTTTAAAGCATTTTCACATTTGGCATGTTTCCATTTGCTTATGTTCTTATCCTTTGTGACTTCTTTTACAGTATATTACTACGTTTAGCAGATGTCCTCTGGAATTCCCAAATCCCTCTTTTGATCTGTAGGACATATGGACTAGTTGGTTATATGAGGATCATTATAAAAGAACATCCAGGTAAAATTGTTGCACATATGGGGCTTCCTATTGGTTGCTTTAGCTATAATTTTAGGAACTTGACAATTTAGAAAGTCAATTTTAAATCACAGAGTAAATTTGTAGCAGCTCAACTCTGTTTATACGTTCAAAGTGGCAGTCAGAATCAGTAGGCTTTAATCTTTGTATTTCCTTTACTTAGCACTATAGAAGGATACAAAGCAGGAGATACAACAGGTGCAGCTGCTTCATCTTATTAGGAGGCCCAGCAGCTATGCAAATACCTAGCTTTTTTTGCCTCCTAACCTACATAGGGCATGTATGTCTGTCACAGGTAAGAGCCAAGGTATGGGGGTTACACTGACACAGAAAGGATATGCCACCTTTTCCCCCACCAGTTTTCTATTCCATTCTCATACAGGCATTAGGCTTCCCCAGTTCAGGTGTAATTGCACACAGCAATTTCCAAGGAAACAGTGTTTATAGGAGACTGAACTCATCTATAGGCAGGCTTGCATCAGTTCAAGCCCCTTTATTTAGAAAATTCGGATCTTGAATCATAAGGTTTTCGTTCAGTGCTCCTGCATTGCTCTGAGCCAGGTACTCTGCTAGCGTAATGACAGTCATTGGCATTGGTAGCGTCACTGAAAAGTGGTATCTGCCTGGGCAGCTAAGGGGTGGTATTTGAGGATAGGTTTTTGGCAGTGGTGACGGGTCATTTAAGAGTTGTAAGTAGGAAAGTGACAAGGTAAACATTTTGTTTTAAACTGGTCACTCTGAAACCCGGTGGAGAATGAATGGATTTGAAGGGGCAAAGATTGGAGACAAGGGTTGCTTTTAGGAGATTTTCAGTGGTCTAGGTGAGAGAAAGAGCCAGAGAGAGAGCCCCTGACTGAGGGCAGATGTTACAAGGATAGGGAAGAGGGAGTAGACGGTGATGAAGGTTAACATTGCTGGCTGTGTGCCTGCCTTTATGTGGATTATTTCATTTAATCTTTCCAAAATCCTTGTAAGGCAGATACTGTTTTATCTGCTTTTTACAGATAAGGATGCTGAGGCATAGAGAGATTAAGTTATTTACCTAAGGTCACACAGCTAGCAAGTGACAGAACACTCTAAACACTAACGGAAACACTCACTGAAATTACACACTTTCCCATGCTCCCCTATGTGGAGAGCTGTGTATGAAGTGACATCAGGATGTGGGGAGTGACTGATACTGGGCCAAGGAAGCTCGAAGTCAGGGAAGACAATCACATTTCTAGGGAAGAGGTCTAGGTAGATGGTGATGCTGTCTGTTGAAGACCACAGGTGGAGGAAGGGTAGGTTGTTGGGTGCTGTCGGAACACAAATTTTACCTATTTTGATCTTTTCCAATTGTAATAACAAGAAAATTCTTCACTAAAGGAATCTTGGTTTTACTTTTATTAAAACTATAGTCCACTTAAAATTTGTGCATTTAGTAAAATACAAATTTATATGTATATGTAAATTTAACTCAATAATGAACAAAACAATGAAAAAAACCTGTAGGCCCTATGCCCGTTTAAAAATTACAGATTTCTGGGCTTCCCTGGTGGCGCAGTGGTTGAGAGTCCGCCTGCCGATGCAGGGGACTCAGGTTTGTGCCCCGGCCCAGGAAGATCCCACATGCCGCGGAGCGGCTGGGCCTGTGAGCCATGGCCGCTGAGCCTGCATGTCTGGAGCCTGTGCTCCGCAAGGGGAGAGGCCACAACAGTGAGAGGCCCGCGTACCACAAAAAAAAAAAAAAAATTACAGATTTCCTAAGTTCCTATAATGTATGTACTGCCAGCAGTATTGCTAAAGAAGTAAGTTTATCTTTTGGGATTATTTGTTTCACAGTAATAGAATCTCATCCAGATAATGCGTTAGAGGATCTACGACTGGATAAGCCATTTCCTGAACTGAGAGAACATTTTCAGTCTTATGATTTGGATCATATGGAAAAAAAGGTTGGTAGTGTGTGTGACCTTCCATTTATAGGTATACTTAAAACTTTGTTTTTAACCTAAGGTTTTTGAATTACAAAGTGAGGAAATACTATAAACCTCCATAGTCCTGTCATCCAGGTCACATAGTAACAACATTGTACCTAATTTGTTTTAAATAAATCTATCTTTCCCCAAAATTTAAAAACTTTTTTATTGAAGAAAAGTACATTAACTGAACATATCTGTGTAATCAACACCCAGGTCAAGAAATTGGACATTAACATATCCCAGAAGCCCTCTTCATGGCTCTTTCCTAAACAAATAGATGTACTTTTTAAAACAGTTTGAATTTGGGGTGGTGTTTGTTGAAATTGACTCCTCTTAAAACTTATTTTTAGTGTTTGAGAATTACCAAGGCAACTGCATATTTCATTATAGAAATAATGATATTTATAACAGGCCATGTAATTTAAGGCATATATATATATATATATATATATATATAAAATATATATATATATTTTTTTTTCCTGACTACCCATTAATTAAATGCAGGTATTTTGTTCATCAGAAAACACAGAAAGGATCCCTTTTCCTTAGTTTTGGATTGGTATCTGAAATCAAGATACTTGAGCTTTGTTTTTGGGTGGCAGTCCCTGAGACAGTTTTCTTAATGGTAAAATGGGGACAATCATAGTATATACCTGCCTTATTAGAATTAAATTGGACACTGCCTTCAAAATCTTTGTAAAGCAATTTTTGTTAACCCAGTTCATTTTCCTTCATTTCATTATTCCACATATACTGAGAGATGTAAACATTGTTGAATAATTGAATTTAATAAATATTGTTGAATTTGTTGAAAATGATATGGTATAGTGAAAAATAAATGTTAACTAATTAATGTTAACTGATACTGATATTTCCTTTGATTCTTTTATTTTTAGGACCATAGCCACACTCCATGGATTGTGATCGTAGCTAAATATTTAGCACAGTGGAATAGTGAAGTATGTCCTTTCTTGAAAAAAGAAATTCCATATATGACTGTATTTTTTCAGTTTATTATAAAGAATTTCATTGGAGGGGGTGGGACATTGATTTTTTTTCCTTATATGGTTATAGGGCAGCTGATTTAAACTGCTAGTTTAAATCTAGCAGTTTCTCTTTTGATACTGACATTTTTATTAACAAAATGAAATTTGAACAAATGTCATTCTGAAACTGGCAGTGGGGAATGCATGTAGAGAAATGGCCCACAGTTTCTGTTTTCTATCAAGTCAGCTGATTTCACCGAGGTATAGATTTGCTGATGAAATCTCATATGGATAGGGGGAAACTGGACTTTCAGTTTCCATATTTTGAGTTTTTACAACTAGATTAAAAATTTTTTTAACCCAATTTAGACAAATGGACGAATACCTAAAACGTATAAAGAAAAAGAAGACTTCAGAGATTTGATTAGACAAGGTAATATGGGATGTGATTAAATGTATAAAGTTTGAAAAGCATATTGCTTGAAGCTAATGTTTATTGGATTTCTGTCAACACCTTTGTCAGATGATGCCATCATGAGTTTTTGTTTTTGTTTTTGTTTTTGTTTGGCTGCATTGGGTCTTTGTTGCTGCTCATGGGCTTTCTTTACTTGTGGTGAACGGGGGCTACTCTTCGCTTCGGTGCGTGGGCTTCTCATTGCGGTGGCTTCTCTTGTTGAGGAGCACGGGCTCTAGGCACGTGGGCTTCAGTAGTTGTGGGTCGTGGGCTCTAGAGTGCAGGCTCAGTAGTTTTGGCGCATGGGCTTAGTTGTTCCACGGCATGTGGGATCTTCCTGGGCCAGGGCTTGAACCGGTGTTCCCAGCATTGGCAGGCGGATTCTTAACGACTGCGCCACCAGGGAAGCCCCCATCATGAGCTTTTATTTTATTTTCCTCGGGAGGTTAAGGAGCCACTCCTTGTGTAGTTTTAAGAATGACTAGTGGGCTTCCCTGGTGGCGCAGTGGTTGAGAGTCTGCCTGCCGATGCAGGGGACACGGGTTCGTGCCCCGGTCCGGGAAGATCCCACATGCCGCGGAGCGGCTAGGCCCGTGAGCCATGGCCTCTGAGCCTGCGCGTCCAGAGCCTGTGCTCCGCAAGGGGAGAGGCCACAACAGTGAGAGGCCCGCGTACCGCAAAAAAAAGAAAAAAAAAAAAAAAGAATGACTAGTGATTAGCCATATTTCTTCTTCTTAAGGTTCAGTATCCAATCCTCCCTTCAGAATCTGACAAGGTTATCTCCATAATGCTGGGGGGAGAGAAAGAGTGAAAAGAAAAGGGCTGTTGTTTGCTAATCAATTTCTATTTTAATAGGAATTCTAAAGAATGAAAATGGGGCTCTGGAAGATGAAGAGAATTTTGAAGAAGCTATTAAAAATGTGAACACAGCACTAAATACAACTCAGGTATTAAGAGCTGATGAGGTATTCACAAATGAAAGGTGTTTTCTGAAGTCCTCATACGTGAAATAGTTGATTCTAATTTTAATTTAATATTTCTAAAATTGTAGAGTTGGTTAGAAATTAATATCTGTAATACAGCTTGAATATTCTTTTAATAAGATTCTGTATTGTCCTTGTTAAAATGGATCTCAGTGCTTCAGCATATAATTTGATACAGTGATTTATATAAATTAATTGTGTGAAGTACATGATTTGTGAATAATAAGTGTTTGGGGGTAGGAATTATATAATGAAGGTGGTATTTTGCTGTTCCAAAATAGTGTTGCCTGAAAAGTTAAATCTTACCCTGCTTTGCTTTTGACAGTAATTATTTGGATATATTGGAAGATGTTCTTAAAGACATTGTATACCTTAAAAGTTACTTGGAGGATAACCTAGTGTAGATGCCCTTTGTTTTGTTGTTGTTTTGTTTTTGAATTCTGGCCAGTGAGTTTTTTGGGGAACTTTGGAATAATACAACTGGTAGTATAAATTAGAATTTTCTTATAATTTTTTTAATCTTTTTTTTGGCTGCACCACACAGATTGTGGGATCTTAGTTCCCTGACAGGAATTGAACCCGGGCCCTCAGCAGTGAGGGCCTAACAGTTAGCAGTGTGGAGTCCTAACCACTGGACCACCAGGGAATTCCCAGAATTTTCTTATAATTTAAAACAGGAAAAAATGCTACCCTTCAAGTTAGGAACGCACTCAAGGTGTCATTACATACTCTTTGGAGACAATGAGGTAGTGTTGCTGAGTGCTTAAAAGTGTGTGCTCTGTGAATCACACAGTTTTCTGGGGTGTTGAAAATTTTCTGTGTCTCAGTTGGGGTGATGGTTAGAAGTATGTGTATCGTTATCAAAAAACATTGAATTGTACATTTAAGATTTGTACGTTTGGGGCTTCCCTGGTGGCGCAGTGGTTGAGAGTCCGCCTGCCGATGCAGGGGACACGGGTTCGTGCCCCGGTCTGGGAGGATCCCACATGCCGCGGAGTGGCTGGGCCTGTGAGCCATGGCCGCCGACCCTGCGTGTCCGGAGCCTTGCTCCGCAATGGGAGAGGCCACAACAGTGAGAGGCCCGCGTACCACAAAAAAAAAAAAAAAAAAAGATTTGTACATTTTGCTGAATGTAAAATTTACCCCAATTAAAAAAAACAAGCTTCTCATGGTTGGGGGACAGTGAACTAAGCAAACAGACAAATGTGCCAGGTGCTGTGAACAAAATTAGAGTAGAACAGAGGGGTAGAGCATGATGGAGAGGAGGTCTGGGATCAGGAGGGGCCAGGGAGACTCTCAAAGAGATGTGTTTAAGCAGAAGCCTAAGTGAAGTGTCATGCAGAGGTCTGGAGGAAGAGCTTTTCAGGCCAAGGAAGCACATGTACAAAGGCCCAGAAGTGGGATGATGCTTGGCATTTGTTCAAGGATCAGTATGAAAGCCACTGTGTTTGGAATGCAGTAAACATGGGGGAAAGAGGGGGGAGGGATTTAAGTTTGGAGAGGCAGAGAGGGCCTGATCATAAAGGCACTGCAGGCCACTAGTGTTTTGAGCAGGGGAATGGAGTGACCTGATTTATATTTCTAAAAAAATTATTCTGCCTCTTGTGAGGTCAAAAGACTGTAGGGGACTGGGAGTGGAAGCAGAGAGAGCAGTTAGGAATTACCAGTAAGAAAGTTCTTTTTTCCACACAACAGTAGAATCAAAGCCTAAGGTTTCTATAGTTTTTATTACTGTATGATGTTCTTGCTAGCATTAAATATCCTTAATTTAACGACCTCGTTTCTGTCAGAGTGGTTGTCTCTTTCAGCAGTCACTAATTAGGGTGTAAGGGTTTCAGATTTTTGACAAGATGGAAAAACATGAAGGACTACAAATCTAGCTTGGTATTAATGTCTGTTATCTTTGTTCTGTCTTCAAATATGACTATAAAAAGATTTACTTAGGCTCCTCCTTTACTCTACTTATGATGTAAGAGAATAGGTCAGTCTTTAATGCTAACAGCAGTGGGCAGGAGGGGACTTTCTTCCATTCGCTGTTTCCCCAACGAATCTCCATCTGGTGGTGATTCTGAATAAAAGTCTAAGTTTGTATTTGAACTTGTTTGGAAAATTGCAGTGGAAGTTAAAGTGGGCAGTGAAAATAAAAATGAACTTACATTAATTCTTAGTATAAGTAAATGTTTCATGTTCCTTTGTTAGATCCCAAGCAGTATTGAAGATATATTTAATGATGATCACTGCATAAATATCACCAAACAGGTAACAATAACAAAAAAAGTAAAAATAGTGCCACCTTAACCTTTGGGTCAAATTCAGATGTCACTTAATATTATTTTTTTTTGCTTCTTTTAGACTCCAGCATTTTGGATTTTAGCTCGTGCCTTAAAGGAATTTGTGGCCAAAGAGGGTCAAGGAAATTTACCTGTTCGAGGCACAATTCCTGATATGATTGCAGATTCAGGCAAATATATAAAACTTCAAAATGTGTAAGTCACCTGTTTTCAAACTATGTAGTAGAAAAATCAATCTGTTTATATTAGAGATGAACATATTTTATCAGTCTACCAGAAATCAGAAATCAAATGGAAACCTGTTATAATCTTATCACTTTAAAAATAATCTAAGGGACTTCCCTAGGGGCGTAGTGGTTAAGAATCCCCCTGCCAATGCGGGGACACAGGTTCTATCCCTGGTCCGGGAAGATTCCACATGCCGTGGAGTAACGAAGCCCGTGCGCCGCAACTACTGAGCCTGTGCTCTAGAGCCTGCGAACCACAGCTACGGAAGCCTGCACGCCTAGAGCCCGTGCTCCACAAGAGAAGCCACTGCAATGAGAAGCCCGCACACCACAACGAAGAGTAGCCTCCACTTGCCACAACTAGAGAAAGCCCACGTGCAACAGCGAAGACCCAATGCAGCCAAAAATAAATAAATTTATAAAAATAAGCTAAAAAACTTAGGGGGAAGATTTTTTTTAATATATTTTATTTTTAAGAATAGTTTAAGTTCACAGCAAAATTGGGCAGAAAGTATAGAGTTCCCACGTACCCCCTGAAGGGTCAGATTTTGTTTTTCATATTTTAAGATAAAACCTAACATTTGAGCACTTAACTCTATGCTATCAACTGTTCTATGTATTAACTAATTTAATATTTACAATAGCCCTATGAGAGAGATACTATTATTGTCCCAGTTTTACAGGTGAGAAAACTATGACATAGAAGAGGTAATTTTTTCAGGGTCTGACAACTGGGAAATGGCAAAACCAAGATTTGAATCTATGAAACTCACCTGTATACTCTTAACCATGGCCCTGTACTCTCTTTTATCTGTAATTTAAAACTCTGAAGTCTTTAGTTTTGATGAATTTTTTGTCATTAATTTTCATCATTTAAAGAGTTCATGACTATAGATAGACACCTGCTATCCAGTTATCACTATCACCCAGGTAGATTGTCATAAGGACAGGTCTCAATGGATATTACCCTTGTGTACTTTGGGCATGGTGCTGATGAATCCAGGGCCACTGGCCTTGTTTCTTTAGGGACCAGATAATGACAACACAGAGAAGGTCTCTGTTCCCTAGACAGATTGTACTCTTCATCTCAGTCATTCTCTAACACATCTTTATTGCCCTAGGCTAAAAGTTCATCTACCTAAAACTTGGGAAAAGTCAGTTGAGGACAAAAGAATTATGACCTCATATCAGAGGTAGTCAGCTTAACACTGATCATCTCTAGAGGGTGAAAATGTAAATAGACTTAAAAGTTTTACATGAATTTGTAGATGGACAGTTCTGAAGTATTTAACTTTCCTTGGACTTGACTTCAAGGAGATTGTGTTCTTTTGCAACATATTTTGTTAGGTCCTCTGTCAGAGAAGCATGGATCATGGATCTCTCTAGAAGGGCAGTTTTTAAGTTAGGTGCTGTTAATTATTGAGGGAGCCTAGGTTATTAGTGCAGTCCAAGAATCCGTCACCAACCATAAGAGGTGCTGGTAGCATTTCCATGGCATTGTCACATTTCATGTATTTTCAGATCAGTATTTTTTCATGAAAGGGAAAGACATTTTTTGTCTGATTCATGGTGATATTTAAATTTGGTAATTTATTATTTATTTATTTATATTTGCCTGCATTGGGTCTTTGTTGCTGCGCACGGGCTTTCTCCAGTTGTGCCGAGTGGGGACTACTCTTCGTTGTGGTGCGCGGTCTTCTCATTGCCGTGGCTTCTCTTGTTGCGGAACATGGGCTCTAGGGACGCGGGCTTCAGTAGTTGTGGCATGTGGGCTCAGTAGTTGTGGCTCATGGGCTCTAGAGCTCAGGCTCAGTAGTTGTGGCACATGGGCTTAGTTGCTCCGTGGCATGTGGGATCTTCCCGGCCCAGGGCTTGAACCCGTGTCCCCTGCACTGACAGGCGGATTCTTAACCACTGCGCCACCAGGGAAGTCCCCAAATTTGTTAATTTAAATATTCGTTAATAGTAGCTTTTTGTTGTTCTTTTCCAGTTACCGCGAAAAAGCAAAGAAAGATGCTGCTGCTGTGGGTAATCACGTTGCCAAATTGCTTCAGTCTATAGGCCAGGTAAGCTGCCGGGCACACTGCCTTTGATGGACAGTACAGCTCCAGATAGGCCTGATTGCATCATGTAACTCCAGCCAGAAAAGGCTTAGAGAGAAGGTGTGGCACTGGCTCAAAGCTTCTTTAGAGGGGTCCTCACTTGCCTGCTAATGAGAAGGCCTGTCATAGTGATGGGCTTTGTGCTGTACCCTCTGTTAATCTGCTTTTATACTGGAGCAAAATCTGCATTTATCTCTTTACAGGCACCAGAGTCCATTTCAGAGAAAGAATTAAAATTACTCTGTAAGTCACCTTGACTTAATTTCCTTATTTTGTTTGATAAAAATGTGCCATGGGAAATGTTCCCAGCAATTTTAAATGGTTGAAATTAAAAATTTTCCATGGTCTCAGTGGTATTGACATAGGTAATTATTGCGTAAGGTTTTTTTTTTCTCATGATAAATGGAGAGGGTATTCTAAGACTGGTCAGAGGTAGAGCATCTTTATCTAATGCTAAAAAGACATGAAGATCAATTAATTGAAAATTATCAGTAATACAGAATTATTTTCAGCTTACTCATTTTAAATAACTTGGGAAAGTTTTATCTGAAGACTTTGGGTGTGAAGTCTTGAGTCACATGTACATTGACAGTATTGGTTTAAATACTAACTTTGATCAGTGTTAAATGACTGTGATAGAATTAAGAATTTTGCCATCTAGTTTCAGAGTGGCTAGGCTCCCGGGGTCGTCTTGATAACTCCTGAGTAGGCCCAGAGAATTCAAGAGTTAGTTTAAGAGTAATAAAATCTGTTTTACATGCCATCTGAGGATTTCTCCCTGTAGCTATGACCCCTAGTTTCTGCAAAAGTCTATATTTTGTATGTTACCCACCCTTAAAATTATTTATCCAGATTATTCATTTTAAGACTCTTCAACATGTTTGTTTAGGCTTAGTTTCAGTGTTTTGTTCCACTACTAATCTTACCCTGTGTTTATGCATTAGTGTTTGTGCTACTAGATTATATGATACCAGATTAAAAGCTGGATGTGTTGGGTATTTGAGACTTTATTATTCTGGTCTCTATTGGGATATGTTTGAAAATTTCCATAATACAAAGTTTTTTGTTTTTTGTTTTTAAAGCCTTACATATTCTCAGAGCACAGTACATATAACACTCTCCTTCAGTACTGCTTGTCCATAATAATGATAAAAACTACTATTCATTGAGCCCTATCAGGCATTCTGCTTGGTATGTACTGTACACAGTTACACTTTTGATCCACAGAACAACTCAAAGGTAAACAATATACCTCCATTTTACAAGTGAAAACTGAGGCTCAGAGAAGTGCCATCACCTATGTAATCAGTGCTGAACTGGTTGTAATCCCAAGGACATGAATTTAAGATAACTTGTGTTCTGGTGCCATCTCTGCTAACTATTAGAACCTTTTCTTCATACTTCCATGTCTGTAAAGAGGATACACAGAATTTCCTGTTCTTAATCGGGATAGTCATGTATCTTAACCATTTACTTCCATAATGTCTTTTCTGTGTTTAGGCAGCAATTCTGCATTTCTTCGAGTGGTGAGATGTCGATCCTTAGCTGAAGAATATGGCTTGCATACAATTAACAAGGATGAAATTAGTAAGTAATAACCTTTTTTAAGTGAAGTTTTTTCTTTTTAAAATTAATTAATTTATTTATTTTTGGCTGTATTGGGTCTTCGTTTCTGTGCGAGGGCTTTCTCTAGTTGCGGCGAGCGGGGGCCACTCTTCATCGCGGTGTGCGGGCCTCTCACTGTTGTGGCCTCTCTTGTTGCGGAGCACAGGCTCCAGATGCGCAGGCTCAGTAGTTGTGGCTCACGGGCGCAGTTGCTCCGTGGCATGGGGGATCCTCCCAGACCAGGGCTCGAACCCATGTCCCCTGCATTGACAGGCAGACTCTCAACCACTGTGCCACCAGGGAAGCCCCAGTAATAACTTTTTGATGCTAGGTTATTAATTAATTCTAAGGATATAAATATTTTGTGTATAACAATGTATAGTAGACTATATGGTGATAACATAAAGGATAATGTAAATATTTATACTCTAAATTTTATTCTATAAACCTGTCCAAGAAGTCATAATTTCAAATATAAAACTTAATATATACATACATAAAATCCTATTTAGGTCACTGAGTAAGTTGTGTGATATGTAGAAGAGCTAAAGTCAGCATAATACTACCTTAGTAGAGGTTATGTGACCATAGCTAATAGTCTAAGACCATTGGGTTTTATCTCAGTAACGTATCTCCCTTTATTTTATAATTATTTATCATTTTCTATTTTATTGTCACAAAATATTTAAATTTTATGATAGAATTCCCTTGTATTCTGAAACTTGAGTATATAGTAAATTCAGTTCTTCCTTGTTTTTATGGCATGAATTACACAAATTATACTGAAATTTTTTTCCTTTCAGTTTCCAGCATGGACAGTCCAGATAATGAGATAGTATTATACTTGATGTTACGGGCTGTTGATAGATTTCATAAACAACATGGTAGATATCCAGGTAAGAATAGCAATCAAATTATCAAATACAATAAAATCTTGTGTTTTGGCCACACAGCATGGCTTGTGAGATCTTAGTTCCCTGACCAGGGATTGAACCGAGGCCACAGCAGTGAAAGCTCCAAGTCCTAACCACTGGACCACCAGAGAATTCCCAATAAAATCTTTTTTTTTTTAATTAATTAATTTATTTTTGTCTGCGTTGGGTCTTTGTTGCTGCATGCAGGCTTTCTCTAGTTGCGGTGAGCGGGGGCTACTTTTTTTGTGGTGTGCGGGCTTCTCATTGCAGTGGCTTGTCTGTGTTGCAGAGCACGGGCTCTAGGCACGTTTCAGTAGTTGTGGCACACGGCTCAGTAGTTGTGGCACATGGGCTTAGTTGCTCCACGGCATGTGGGATCTCCCCGGACCAGGGCTCGAACCCATGACCCCTGCATTGGCAGGCAGATTCTTAACCACTGTGCCACCAGGGAAGTCCCCAATAAAACCTTAAATAAATACTTAAATAGAATGAAATCTTAAAGGATTCTTGGGGTGTTTGCAGTAGTGATGCTTGAAGTCACACTGTAAACAATTTACACCTGGTTTGTCTCAGGAAATACCATTTGTTTTTTAAGTGTAACCAGTTGCAAGTAGTGTTTGATTCAACACAGGGGACTGTTGGTTGATTGAATATAGGATAAAATTTTTTCCTGTCAGTTTGTACTGTTTACTTCTAAGACTCACACCGAGTTTGATTTAGTGGAATGAGAAAGCCACAAGAAGTATGCCTGTGATTTCCGAGCTCAGAACTCTGAAGATGTTTCTTTGCTCAGTATCTATTTTTTGTTATCTGTTAATGTAGTAATTGGGGAATTGGCATATGCTCAAAGGTCTTCAGTTGCCCAGGATATCTTTATTAAGATTGTAATTTTAATTGTGCAGGATTATTGCATAGCAGCACATTCTGGGTGTGTCATAAAACCTGTTGTCCCAACTGATGTAGTATACCCACTGAGTTATAATCTTAATGAGCAAGCTTACCAGAAAAGGAAAAGGAATAAACACCAAATATGTATTGCTTTATTTGTATTGTTTGCTTAGAATGTATTTTTGGTTATCTCTTGCATAATCAACCATCCCCAAATTTAGTAGTTTAAAACAATCAATTTTTCTCTCTCGTTACTTTGTGGATTGACTGGACTCGGTTAGGCAGTTCTCACTGGGGGAAGGGGATCTCATGCAGTTGCATGACGCCTGGGGCTGGAGTCATCCAAGAAGACATGCTCACTCACGTGTGTGGCACTTTAGTTGGGATATCCGGAACTGCTGTGGGGGGAGTGGGCCGGTTCTGGTCAGGCCTCTCTCTCCACATGGCTACTTGGAGCTTCCTTTTAGCATGGGAGTCCTAGATTTCTTACATAGTGGCTGCCTTCCCCAGAGTTAACATTCCAAAAGACCCAGGTGGAAGGTACAAGGCTTTTTATGACTTGGCCTTGGAAGTCACAGCATCACTTATGTCATGTTCTGTTGGCTTCACAGGGTCACATTAGATTAAGAGCGGAAGGGGGACCACACAAGGGCACGAAGAGGTGTTCATTGGGGAGCCATCATGGGAGATTAGCTGTTACATAGAGCACAGGCTTTGGAGTTAAACCTAGGTCCAAATCCAAGTTCTGTCACTTATTATCTCTTGATCTTGGGTGAGTCACTATTTCCCTCCAAGTCTCAGTTCTCTCGGTATGGAAAGGTGATAATAATAACTACTCTATTAGATTGTAAGGGTTAGATACGTGATGTATAAAAATCACTTAACATACTGCTTAGCTTTTTTTAAGTACTCAATAAAGGGTAGATGCTACTATTTTGAGAAGGAGTGATGATAGGTCTTTTTTTTTTTTTTTTGCGGTATGCGGGCCTCTCACTGTTGTGGCCTCGCAGGCTCAGCGGCCATGGCTCACGGACCCAGCCACTCCGCGGCATGTGGGATCTTCCCAGACGGGGGCATGAACCCGTGTCCCCTGCATCGGCAGGCGGACTCTCAACCACTGCGCCACCAGGGAAGCCCGATAGGTCTTTTTTTAATTAATTAGTTTATTTTTATTTTTGGCTGCGTTGGGTCTTCGTTACTGCACACGGGCTTTCTCTAGTTGTGGCGAGTGGGGGCTACTCCTCGTTGCGGTGCTCAGGCTTCTCATTGTGGTGGCTTCTCTTGTTGCAGAGCACGGGCTCTAGGTGTGCAGGCTTCAGTAGTTGTGGCATGCGGGCTTAGTAGTTGTGGCTCGCAGGCTGTAGAGCGCAGGCTCAGTAGTTGTGGCGCACGGGCTTAGTTGCTCCGCGGCATGTGGGATCTTCCCAGACCAGGGCTCAAACCCATGCCTCCTGCGTTGGCAGGTGGATTCTTAACCACTGCGCCACCAGGGAAGTCCCGATGATAGTTTTTAAACTAGAGAGGTTAAAAAATAAAATAAACTAGAGGGGTTTAGTAATACCTGGATATTATGGCAATTACATTTTTCCTTCCAGTAGTAATAATAATGATAGCTTACCTTTGGAGACATCATAGTTTAATCATTAAGAACTGCCTGGGCTCATATCACAGTTTTGCTACTTATGAGCTAAGTAACTCAGGCAAATAACTTAATCTGTCTGTGCCTCAGTTTCCTTATCTGTAAAATGAAGATAATAATAGTACCTACTTCACAGGGTTGCTGTAAGGATTAAATGAATTAATATTTTAGATGGTGTTTAGAACAATGTCCAGCATCTATTAATGCTCCATAAGTGTTACCTATTATTATAGTTTTTTGTTGTTGTTGTTTTTGTGGTACGCAGGCCTTTCACTGTTGTGGCCTCTCCCATTGTGGAGCACAGGCTCCAGACACGCAGGCCCAGCGGCCATGGCTCACGGGCCCAGCCGCTCCGCGGCATGTGGGATCTTCCCAGATCGGGGCACGAACCCGTGTCCCCTGCTTTGGCAGGCGGACTCTCAACTATTATTATAGTTTTATATGTGTCATTTAATCTCCTGGAAATGGGTAATAAACGCTATAAGTTTTATAAAGGGTATAAATAGGACATTACTTTCTCCTTCATTCAGTTCTATCAAATAATTATTGAGCACCACTATGTGTCAGATACTCTTCTAGATACTGGGTAAGGAGCACTGAACAAAGCAGATTTGTCAAACTCAAATTTTTAATAGATTTTAGACGGTTTCTTTGATTGTTACAAATTTGTGATAGTTGCAAATATTAGTCTCATACTTTCCATTATTTTTGTTCTTATTTCAGTTTTACACCTTAATGTTTTAACTAGAACACCTAAAACTGGATTAAATAAAGGAGATAGCCAATAATTTTGAGTCACATATTTATTTTAATGAAAATTAATTTGCATATATATATTTTAGGGGTATCTAACTATCAAGTTGAAGAAGATATAGGCAAGTTGAAGTCTTGTCTCACTGGCTTCCTTCAGGAATATGGATTATCCATAATAGTGAAAGATGATTATGTCCATGAATTGTGAGTATTTTTTTAGGGAATGCAAGAGACAATACTGTCCTGTCATAAGGCTAATAATCTATGTTCATGTCTCCATCCTTTCCTGTAGTTGCCGATACGGAGCTGCTGAACCACACACCATTGCTGCATTCTTAGGGGGTGAGTTCCAGAGATGAGAAGACTGTCACCTGTTGTTATATAGTACAGTTATGAAGTTTTGTTTTCCCAGCTGTTTTAACTAGGGAGGTCAGTAAAGCACAATGTTAATATTGAGTGTAGATTATTTTGGTAGCCCCCAAACTGGTCTCCGTGCTTTCCGTCTCTCCTACTGCTGTCCATTTTAAACTCCTGAAGAGTAATTAATCTTTCTAAAGCATAGCTCTGATTGTGTCTCTCACTAACCCTCTGACCTGGCAGTACACACATATACGCTACAGTAGTCCTCGGAAAATAAATCCAGAGTCTTTCATTTGACATTTAAAACATTCTGTGTTCTGGTTTTACCCAGCCTTTCTGGCCTTGGTTTTTTCAAGTTACTTGCTTTTCCCCTAGACATGCCCTTTGATTTCCCGCTCCTTGAATCTTTACCCCACTCTGGGCCCATTTGCCTTAAGTCTCCCTGTTGCCTGCATGTCTAAAATCTACCTGTTCTTCAGGACCCAACTCAACAATACCATCTCTTAAATAAAACTCCTTGGAGCCTGGAAGTTTGAGGTCAGGGCCAGCATAGTTGGTTTCTGGCGAGGCCTTTCTTTGTGGCTTGTAGGCAGTCACAGTCTTGCCATGTGCCATAACCTCTTCTTTGTGCAGGAAGGTGAGGAGGCTCTCTGGTGTCTCTTCTTATAAGTATACTAATCCCGTCATGAGGGCCCCACCCCCGTGACCTCAATTACCTAATTACCTCCCAAAGACTTCAACTCCATCTCCAAATACGGTAACATTGGGGGTTAAGGCTTTAACATTTGAATTTTGGGGGACATGCATTCGGTCTATAACATGTGCATTCTATAATCATTCTGCACAAGTCATTTCTTTCAGGTCTTTTTAAAAATATTATCTTCCCCTGTGAGGCCATCCCTGATTGATTTAAAACAGTCCCTCCTCTTGCATCATATCCCCCTTCCTTGCTTTTTCTCCTTAGCACTTAGTCACTTGACGTTTTACTTATTTGTAAATTCTCTCTCCCTCACTACTGAAAAGTAAGATCCATAAGGATAAGGATTTTTGTCTTTTGTTCCCTGCTGTATCCCTAGTGCCTAGGACAGTGTCTGGTACATAGTAGAGTCTCAAATTTTATTGAATCAGTGAATGTGAAAGTAGAAGCTTCAGATTATAAAAGATGAAAAATTGTTTTCTTGGTAGTTTTTTTTTTTTTTTCTTTTCTGTTGTTTTGTTTGAATAGTAACTTTAAAACTTGTTACTGTTACTCTATACTCAGACTGTTACTGAGTATAGCAGTCTGGGTATCTAATATAGATCCTTTCCAAATTACAGATATTCCTTTACCCTCCCTTTTTAAAAAAATTTATTTATTTTATTTATTTATTTTTTGCTGCATTGGGTCTTTTTTGCTGCACGTGGGCTTTCTCTAGTTGCAGTTTGCGGGCTTCTCATTGTGGTGGCTTCTCCTGTTGTAGAGCACGGGCTCTAGGCGCCTGGGCTTCTGGAGTGTGGCTCGCGGGCTCTGGAGTGCAGGCTCAGTAGTTGTGGCACATGGGCTTAGTTGCTCCGCGGCATGTGAGATCTTCCTGTACCAGGGCTCGAACCCGTGTCCCCTGCATTGGCAGGCGGATTCTTAACCACTGCACCACCAGGGAAGCCCCTTTACCCCCTTTCTTTTTTTTTTTTTTTTTTGCGGTACGCGGGCCTCTCACTGCTGTGGCCTCTCCCGTTGTGGAGCACAGGCTCCGGACACGCAGGCCCAGCGGCCATGGCTCACGGGCCCAGCCGCTTCACGGCATGCGGGATCCTCCCGGACCAGGGCACGAACACACGTCCCCTGCATCGGCAGGTGGACTCTCAACCACTGCACCACCAGGGAAGCCCCCCGACTTTTTATTATAAAACATGCACAGGGTAAAATTCAAATGCAACAGAAGGGTATCCTTTGAGAATCCTTTCTGCCTATATTTAGCCTTTAAAAAAAGTGCAGTCATCCATACTATTGTTTTGACTTTTTCTTGCTTAATATATTTTGCCAGTCTTTTTTTTTGTTTGTTTTTTTGCGGTACACGGGCCTCTCACCGCTGTGGCCTCTCCCGCCGCGGAGCACAGGCTCCGGACACACAGGCTCAGCGGCCATGGCTCATAGGCCCAGCCGCTCCGCGGCATGTGGGCTCCTCCCGGACTGGGCCACGAACCCGTGTCCCCTGCATCGGCAGGCAGACTCTCAACCACTGCGCCACCAGGGAAGCCCTTTGCCAGTCTTTTTAAACCACCATAATTAAAAATACTTTTTTCTTTTAAACTGTGGCATAATATGCCAGGGTGTGAATGCATAGAACAAAATTTTTATTTCCTTTAGTAACATAGTTATAAAAAATTGTAGTCCTTTGTTTTGATATGACTCAGTAAGTTATGTCTGTTTTGGATTACTTTTAAACATCTTTGGTTTTGGAAAGGAAAGGTTTTCTTTACAGAATTGAATATTTTTATAGAACTCTTTAAATTTACCTTTTTCAAAGATTTGCTTTTCTCCTTTTTCCTTGCAGGAGCTGCTGCTCAAGAGGTTATCAAAGTAATCACCAAACAATTTGTAATTTTTAATAATACTTACATTTATAGTGGCATGTCACAAACTTCAGCAACTTTCCAGTTGTAGAATAAGTACCCTATAGTGTGTTAATGATTGAAACTGTAATTGCTGTCAGGTTGTGCTCCAGTTTGTAAAGTTCTGCTAAGGGAGAACTGTTAAGTTGTTTCCTTAATAAACATTTTCCTCATTTATAATAATGTAGTCTTGTTCTTTGGGGAGCTGAGGTGGAGGGAGGAAGGAAACAGTTTTCTCAGAGAATAAAAGCTATCCATTTCTAACTGAGTTCATTATTTCTGGCTTGCTATTTCAAAGTTACTTAACATAGAAATGTCTTGTATGGACTTCCTTGGTGGTGCAGTGGATAAGAATCCGTCTGCCAATGCAGGGGACATGGGTTCGATCCCTGGTCCAGGAAGATCCCACATGCCGTGGAGCAACTAAGCCCATGCACCACAACTATTGAGCCTGCACTCTAGAGCTTGTGAGCAACAACTACTGAGCCCATGTGCCACAACTACTGAAGCCCACGCGCCTAGAGCCTGTGCTTTGCAACAAGAGAAGCCACCGCAATGAGAAGCCCACACAGCCCACCACCACAACGAAGAGTAGCCCCTGCTCACCACAACTAGAGAAAAGCCCACACACAGCAATGAAGACCCAATGCAGCCAAAAATAAATTGAAAAATTTTTTAAAAAGGTCTTGTGTTACATTAGAAATAGCTTAAAATACTTTTTCTTATAATCTTAAATAATGAATTTAAGGCACGTGCAGATTTTAGCTGTGGACATCTTAATACCATCACTGTTTGTTAAAATACAATTTAAAAGGGGCTTCCCCCAGGACATGGAAGCAACCTAAGTGTTCATCGACAGATGAATGGATAAAGAAGATGTGGCACATACATACAATGGAATATTACTCAGCCATAAAAAGAAATGAAATTGTTATTTGTAGTGAGGTGGATGGATCTAGAGACTGTCATACAGAGTGAAGTAAGTCAGAAAGAGAGAAACAAATACTGTATGCTAACACATAAATACGGAACCTTAAAAGGTTCTGAAGAACCTAGGGGCAGGACAGGAATAAAGACACAGACGTAGAGAATGGACTTGAGGACACGGGGAGGGGGAAGGGTAAGCTGGGAGGAAGTGAGAGTGGCATAGACATACATACAATACCAAATGTAAAATAGCTAGTGGGAAGCAGCTGCATAGCACAGGGAGATCAGCTGGTGCTTTGTGTCCACCTAAAGGGATAGGATAGGGAGGGTGGGAGGGAGACGCAAGAGGGAGGGGATATGGGGGTATATGTATACATATAGCTGATCACTTTGTTTTACAGCAGCAACTAACAGAACATTGTAAAGCAATTATACTCCAATAAAGATGTTAAAAAAAAAATAAAAGGGGCTTCTGGTGGCGCAGTGGTTAAGAATCCACCTGCCAATGAAGGGGACATGGGTTTGCGCCCTGGTCCAGGAAGATCCCACATGCTGCAGAGCAACTAAGCCCGTGTGCCACAAGCTACTGAGCCTGTGCTCTAGAGCCCGCAAGCCACAACTACTGAGCCCGTGTGCCACAACTACTGAAGCCTGTGCGCCTAGAGCCCGCGCTCTGCAACAAGAAGCCACTGCAGTGAGAAGCCCACGCACCGCAACGAAGAGTAGCTACAACTAGAGAGAGCCCGCTCACGGCCAAAACTAAAAATAAATTAAAAAAAAAAATTTAAATACAATTTTTAAAAGACAAATATTTCAGATGTATAGTTTTATCAGAAAACAAGAACAGGATACAAGGGGGAGGGAAGGTTGTAAAAGATTAATGATGGCAGCGCTTGGGGCTCAGACGGCCTCCTCCCCACGCCTGCGCACACCTACCCGAGGCCATGACGCCGGCCTCAGCGACCCCAGAGCCCGTTCTCCTAACTCCTTTGGGCGAACGCCCCTCTGAGCAAAGAAAACCCTTTACACAGGGAGCAGTGAGATTAGAGGATTTCCCCTTCATATAGTGACTTTCCACTACTTAAACTGGAGCACACTTGCTATCCGCAGCCCTCTGGAATATGGGTGAGCAGTGGCCGGCGAGAGACTCCACGTGGGGGCGGGGCGGCCGGAAGTCCCGCCCCACCGAAGTGCGCCCGGTCCTCTCGGCGGGAAACCAGGTCGGGCGTCGTGCTCGGCGGGCTGCAAGGGAGAAAGGGCGAATCCCAGGGCGCTGCGACTTAAGGGTAAAGGACACGGCCTCCACACCCTGCGCGTTCGGGTCCTGCCTCAGCCCCGCCTCGGAACCCGCCCGTCGCCTCCTGTGGAAGGTCTGGGATGCAGAACGCCCCGCTCTAACCTTCTTAACCGACCCACATGAGGGGATGGGGTGATGAGGCGGGATGGGGCATTTCTGAGGAGGCGGTCGCCCCGGGCTGAGTCCCGCACAGGGAAAAAGAATTGTCACGTACCACTTAGGCGGCTAGAGCCTGGCCGATTGTACTTCAGAATCCTCGGGCGCCTCCCCAGGTGGTTCTGATGTATGAAGGGGGTGGGCGCAGCTGGGGCAGTTGTTTCTCAGATCGGAGGTGGGAACCTCTGTTCCGCATCCCCTGAGGGGGAGGGCACGTTAACGGGACTGATATTCAGACCCACCCGCTGCCCTGCCGGTGAATCGCCTGTGGAGGAGCCGGCCTCGGGTCGCTAACCAGCGGCCACGTCCCTGCAGGAGTTGGAGAACCCTGGTCTAAGAGGGAAGGGCCCGAGGGACCACCTATGCTCTTCAAAAGGAGTTCCTCCAGCTCTTTAGGTGAGCCAGGCCGTGGTGTTAACGAGCGCAAATTGACGAAACAGGGTAGAGTTAGTCTTCTCTCCTGGGCAAGATGTCTATCGGTTACCTGTGGAAACTGGGATGAGGTGATGAGGATGAATGCGGAACGGCTGCTCCAGTCTCCTGAGGCCGGGAGTGAAATGGCTCCTGGTACCCTCAGCCTGTTTCTGGACCTGATTGACTGTTTTTTCTCTAGCTAAACTATTGTAACAAAGTTTACGTTACATTACTTGCATCTTGGCCGTTTCTCCCTTGCCTCTCCTACTTTAGGGGAAAGTTTCCACTTGGTATGAGCCTAAGCTGGGGATCCACTGTCAACAACTTAGTGGTGGCAGATATGGTGGGATTTTCAGCCCTGCCAGCCTTATGCACAGAAAGATGTCATTTATCTTTCTGATATTTTGAGGGTGCTATTTAGATTTCAAAAAGCTTTTCATGTTAACATTTTCTAGGCCACGTAAAAGAGGAATGTCCACCTCATTTTCTTGCTTAAATTTGACTTTAACAGTAGTGTTTTGGGGAATTGATTGAGTGCAAACTGTAAGTAGGATAGTTTCTTCCTGTTACCTGGAAGAAAAATCCCTTTTTCCCCCTGTGAGAATACAGTAAATAATTTTGAAATCTTGTTCATGGCAGTCTGCATCTATTCACTAAGTTACTGAAAATACTTAATAATATGCTTTATTGGGCAGATGATTTTGTTCTTGGGATTATACTATATTTTATACTTTTAAATATAATTTTATAGTTATCCCTCCCTTGGAAGTTATAACTTGTCCTTTGCTGTGGATGTTTTTAAGCATGTAGCAGGTAAATAGATGACTTGTATTAATGCTACTAGATATTTGACAAACTATCTTATTTTACTGTGCAAAGTAACCATTAGAAAACAATATAAGAAAGACAGACAAAGGGGAACAGAAGGAAGTTTGTGTTGTCAGCTTCAATTTAAAACTTATATCCCTCTTTAAATATGAAAATTATATTAAAAAGCAGAATAGATTGACTAATTAAAACTAAGGAAATAGCCTTAAACTCCCTCACAAAGCAAAAACCTCCATGTGTGATACGTGTTTTTTTTTAAACAGGCTGTTTTTTAATCTAGTCTTTTTCCAAATCCTAACCCATTTGCTCAAAGATAATGCAACCTTTAAAAAAGGATGTAAATTTTCCTGTAAATTGAATGCCTGTAGTACGTGAGTGCGAGGTGCATTTATGTATGTTTTCAAATTTAATTCTTGTAACAACTCTATGAAGTTGGAAATTTATATTTTACAGCTGAGGAAACTGAGCCTCAGAGAACTTAAGCATACCTAATACCACACACCTAATAAGTTTCAGATTCAATCTTTGCTCTTCTGGTTTGAGAAAACTATTCTTTTCCTACCCCTTTGCATATATAATTCTGGAATTCTCAAAATTGATTTAAATTGAGAAAATACCTTTATCTTATAGATGAAATATAAGGTAAAAGAAAGCAGACAAGCATGGAAAGTGAGGACACAAAGAAAATACAAGGTGAGAAATTTGTGGATCATATATCTGGAATTTGTTTTATAGTGTATTTGTGGGATATACTGCAGATTATCTGACAGGCTCCAGGAAATGAAAGAATTATTCAGCAATTTACATGAATATTTATTAAGCATCAACTCTGTGCCTGTCACACTGACTTCAGGAAACAGACATTCTAATGGGAGATGGCATGTTGATAATTAGAATACCATACGATAGCTGATTTAATGGAGGTATATATAAGAACAGTGGAAACCTGAGAGGACCACCATCAAATTTCAGAGCTGTCCTCAGAAAAATGGGAATTTAATTCATGGGCATAAAGGAGGTTAACCAGAGAGGAAATATTAAAATAGAAAAGGATGGGGAATAGTATTCCCTAATGGACCCCATCACATCAGGGTTTGGCTGAGGAAGAGGACCCTCAAAAAAAGACCGAGAAAAACATTTCAGAAAGGTCAGGAATGTGGTATTTTGGAAATCAGCCTTAGGAGAATGCTTTGAGAAAGATTACCCAAGAGCCTCAGTGTTAAGTATCACAGATGAAGACTGAAGTATCCACTGGATTTTTCATTTAGGAGATCTTTTGTTTTATTAATAGTAAATTTAATAGATTTCAGCCAGATTGAAGTATATTGAGGTCTGGGTGGGAAATAGTGGAGACCGTATGAATAGCTTACTCTTCTTAAAAGCTTGTCTGAAGATATATGGCATTAACTAGAGGGAGGATGTAATGTTAAGGAGTCTTATAAGAGGTACAGAGATAAGAGAATATGTGAAGAGGGAATGGGGATTATGGAGAGGGAGAAATTGAAGAAACTGGAAAGACGGGATAATTGCTGGAGATGCTCCTCTCAGATCATTTATCACACTATGGGAATTACTTACATCCTCTTCTGTCTCTATCACCAGATTGTGAGTTCCTTGGAATTAGAATCCCTATCTGATACAGAGTGGATGCGTAGTAGACATTCAATAAAGATTTGTTAAAGGAATATATTTTAAAGAAGGTCATAGGCCTGTAATAGTGCCTTTTGAGTTGTATGCAAGAGAAATACAACTCAAACTAGTTCAAGAAAAAAAAGGAAACTTATCAGTTCATACAACTGGGAAACTCAGAGTTGTGAGGAAGTGTTCTCCAAAGGAACCACAAGAAGGAAGAGGGAAATCATTCTGGGCAAGAAAAAAACTATAGTACAGTTGAACCTTGAACAACATGGGTTTGAACTGTGTGGGTCCACTTATATTCAGATTTTTTTTTGATAGTACTGCATGATCTGAGGTTGGTTGAATATGAGGATGTGGAACCACAAATATGGAGGGCGGATTACAAATTATATGTGGGTTTTCAACTGAGTGGACGGTCGGTGCCCTTAATCCCCGTGTTGTTCATGGGCCAACTGTAGTTGTAGTCACTGCAGGATCCCAAAGCACAGGTGAATGTGTTAACCATGAACAGGATGGGAGCTGGATCCTGGTGTGATATTGTAGAGGAAGAGGTAAGAATGGGTGTGGCTGCAGATATTTTTGTAGGAATTCTGTGTTGTGGAAAGTGTTCTGGGAATTCTGTGAAAGCCTAACGTCTGTCTTTTTGACTGAGAGTTTATTATAGCATTTATAAGCTGCTTTGCCCGGAGAGCAAGGCAGAGCCAGAGATGACAAATAATTAATGGCTTATTCTCTGGAATCAGCCCTAAACAACTGAAGGGAGCTGATAGATAAATACTCTTCACACTTTGACTGGGATGACTCTGAGACACATGGCTCTACCCTAGCTCCCAGAGTTTCCTGGTGGGGTTGCTTGTGTCTACCTTCCCTTTCTGTTTCATCTTTTCAAAAAAGTACTTGCACTCAAATTTTTGTTTCATGGTCTACTTCTGGGGGGCCCGAAATTAAAACATGAAGTGGAAGAGAAAGAGATGAGGTTTGAAGAGAGCTGAAGATTTGGAGTAGCCATTGAGGAAAATGGGAGAAACAACAGAAGGGAATTGGAGATGGAGCTGACCATGGATGGGGTTGCCGAGTAGAGTTGGGGGGTGTAACCTGGAATGCATACCAAATATTTGCAATGGCATGACTGCTTAATTTTTTTTTTTTCCGTTTAGCAGTGCCCAAATTTGAGCTGAAAGAGCAGAGAAAAGAAACTGTTTTGAGTCACAATTAGGATTATAAAACATGTTTGGTAGGAGAAGGGGTCAAAGGAATCCTAGCAAGATAATGGTTGAGGTGATGAATCATGGGATCTGGGATGAAGAGGGAAGGAAATGAAACCAAGTCTCTGAGAACACGAGTAAAGGAAGTAGAGATCATAGGGGTCAAGGAGTAAATATAAGAATAAGGAAGTAAGCCATGGGCTTCCCTGGTGGCGCAGTGGTTGAGAGTCCGCGTGCCGATGCAGGGGACACGGGTTCATGCCCCAGTCCGGGAAGATCCCACATGCCGCGGAGCGTCTGGGCCCGTGAGCCATGGCCGTTGAGCCTGCACATCCGGAGCCTGTGCCCCGCAACGGGAGAGGCCACAACAGTGAGAGGCCCACATACCGCAAAAAAAAAAAAAAAAAAGGAAGTAAGCCAGTTGAAAGAATTAAGAGTAATATTCAGAAAGTGAAATAATGGAGTTGAAAATATCAGTGGTAGAGCTGTTCTGACTATTGACAAGGGTCCAGATTTGGCCTTGGAAGTGAATAGCCAAATTTACATACAGTTTGAGACTTGCAAAGGAGAGAGACCGTCTGTTTCCCAGCATCCATATCAATCACCCAAAAGAACTGTGATTGGGGCCACTTCAGTCATTAGGTCAACTGCAGAGCATACCAGTAATTTAAAAAATATATATATGTATACCTATAAATTTATTAAGATGTAATTGACATACCACATAATTTACTCATTTAAAATATACAGTTTACTTGTTTTCATATATTCACAGTGTTGTACAACCATCACCACAATCAATTTTAGAACATTTTCATCACCCTCAAAGAAACCTGTACCCGTTGGCAGTCACATCCCCCCCACACACCCCTGTTAACCTAGACAACCACTAATGTGTTTTATGTCTCTAAATTTGCCTATTCAGGACATTTTATATAAATGGAATCGTATAATATGTGGGCCTTTTTGACTAGCTTCTTTCACTTAGCATAATGTTTTCAAGGATCATCCATGTTGTCTCAGTATCTTCATTCCTCTTTTTTGTGGAATGATTCCATTGGATGGATATATCATATTTTATTTATCCATTCAAGAGTTGATGGATATTTGGGCCTCCACTGTTTGGCTATTACGAATAGCGCTGCTATGAATATCCATGTATAAGTTTTGGGGTAGACATATGTTTTTATTTCTTTTGGGTATATACCCAGGAGTGGAATTGCTGAATCTATGGTAAATTTATGTTTAACCTTTTGAGGAACTGCTAGACTGTTTACCAAAGCAGCTGTACCATTTTACATTCCCACAGCAATGTATAAGGGTTCCAATTTCTCCAAATCCTTGGTCAGAATGTTAGACTATTTTTGATTATAGCCATCCTAGTGGTTGTAAAGTGGTATCTAATTGTGGCTTTAGTTTGCACTTCCCTAAGAACTAATGATATTGAGCATCTTTTCATACGCTTATTGACCATTTGTATATGTTCTTTGGAGAAATGTCTATTTAAATCCTTTGCATGCTTTTTAATTGGCTTGTCTTTTACTGTTGAGTTTTAGGAGTTCCTTATGTATTCTGAACACAAGCCCCTTATTGGATATATCTGATTTGCTGATATTTTCTTTCAGTCTTTGAGTTGTCTTTTTACATTCTTTCTTTTTCTTTTTTTTTTTTTTTTTTTGCGGTACCCGGGCCTCTCACTGTTGTGGCCTCTCCTGTTGTGGAGCACAGGCTCCGGACGCGCAGGCTCAGCGGCCATGGCTCATGGGCCCAGCCGCTCCGCGGCATGTGGGATCTTCCCGGACCGGGGCACGAACCCGTGTCCCCTGCATCGGCAGGTGGACTCTCAACCACTGCACCACCAGGGAAGCCCTCTTTTTACATTCTTAATGATACCTTTTGAAGCTCAGAAATTTTCAGTTTTAAGTCCAATTTATTGAATTTTCTTTTATTGCTTGTGGTTTTGGTATTGTAAACACTGCAGTTTTTGTTTGCTTGTTTATTTTCTTCAGGAATTATTGAAGGAGCTAGCTTGCATAGCCTGGAGGAGATAAAAACCCAGTTGTAGATATCAGTAGGTGCTTTGTCTGGGAAGGGAGGGATTATGATAGGAGATATTAAAGTATGAAAAAGAAGTACAGAAGGAATTAAGAAAAGTACATAAAAAGTTTTTGTGCCTAGAGTTGAAAATCACCATGCCCCATCAAAAATCCTCTTTGGTATGTTATTGATGATGAATGGCTTATTGATATCCGGACAATCACACTAACCTTCTTATGGTTTTTATTAATGTAGAACATGATCAATAAAAGTTTGCTGTTACTCCAAGACAACTCAGTGATAACCTTTGTACTATGATATTTTACTAACAAATTGAGTCATGAATTATTTCATTGAACCAAATTGCCAGTTGAATTTCTGTCAAGAGGAAGACTAATTGATTCACAATAGATCTTAGTTGTTTTTTTTTAGTGTGCTTCTCTGTATTTTTTTCCTCCCTTCATCCTATAGCTTTGAAAACTTTAAATATTAATTCAAGCATTATGTCAAAATCTACGTACAATTTTATTTAAATCCTTAAAACCAAGAGAAGAAATTGTTTAAAGGCTATTGTAAAGAATTTTATAGGAAAATGATTGTCTATTGTTCCCTTTTAGTTGTAAGTAAATATTTAAACTTTGTATTTTGATAAATTTAACATGTGTATATAGCCAGCATTGTGTAAACATCAGCACAATCAGTATAGTGAACATAGCCTCATGTCCCTTTGTAATACCTCCCTTCTGTCCCTTCCTGGACCTCCTTTCCCCAAGCAACCACGGATGTGCCGTCCGTTACTGTAGACTAGTTTGTGTTTTTTCAATATATGGAATTGTACAGTATACTATCGTATACTCTTTTTTGTGTGTAGTTTATTTCACTCACCATAAGTATTTTGAGATTTATCCATGTGGTTGTATGTATGAATAGTTAATTCCTTTTTATCGCTAAATAGTATTCCATTGTATGGTTATACCACAACTTCTTTATCCATTCATCTGCTGATGGACATTTCAGTTGTTTACAATTTTTGGTTATTACATATAATGTCACCATGAACATTTGTTTACAAGTCTTTATATGTACATATATCTCCTTTTATTTTGAGTAAGTGCTTAGGAGTAGAATGACTGCATCAAATTTTAGGTGTTTAACAATTTATGAAACTGCTAAACTTTCAAAGTGGTTGTACTATTTTATGTGTCCACCAGCAGTATATGAGAGTTATAGTTCCTTTGTATCCTTGTCAAAATATGTTGTGGTTAGTCTTTTAAATTTTAGTTATTCTAGTGGGCATGTAATAATGTCTCCTTGTGGTTTTAATTTGCATTTTCCTAATGATTAATGATGTTGAGCAGCTTTTCATGTGCTTATTTGCTATCTGTGTATCTTTTTTGTCTGTTCAAATCTTTTGCTCATTGTTTTATTGGGTGGTTTGCTCTCGTTGTTGAATTTTGAAAGGTCTATATGTTTTCCGGATATGTTTTTATCAGATATGTGCTTTACAAGGATTTTCTCCATTTGTGGCTTATCTTCACTTCAGAAAACACTATTTTTATTTTAAAGGTATTTTAAAAATTTATTTATTGTATTTATTTTTGGCTGCGTTGGGTCTTTGTTGCTGTGCACGGGCTTTCTCTATTTGCGGCGAGTAGGGGCTACTCTTCGTTGCGGTGCGTGGGCTTCTCATTGTGGTGGCTTCTCTTGTTGCAGAGCATGGGCTCTAGGCTCCCAGGCTTCAGGAGTTGTGGCTCGCGGGCTCTGGAGAGCAGGCTCAGTAGTTGTGGCTCACGGGCTTCATTGCTTCGTGGCATGTGGGATCTTCCTGAGCCAGGGATCGAACCCATGTCCCCTGCATTGGCAGGCGGATTCTTAACCACTGTGCCACCAGGGAAGCCCCTAATATGGTGTATTTTCATTTCCATTCAGTTCATTCTAAATAGCAGATATTTAAACTAATGTGGCTTTAATTAAAGAGAATAATATTTGGATTTTCTTTTCATATATTTCATGCAAAGGGAAAATCAAATAATTATAAGAAGTTCATTTCAAGTTATATTATCGAAGGAACATCTTTCTTTTACATATCTTTATTGCTTATTAGATTTTTTTCAAATTTTATTTATTTATTTATTTTTTGCTGTGTTGGGTCTTCATTTCTGTGCGTGGGCTCTCTCTAGTTGCGGCGAGCATGGGCCACTCTTCATTGCGGTGTGCGGGCCTCTCACTGTCGCGGCCTCTCTTGTTGCGGAGCACAAGCTTCAGGCGCGCAGGCTTAGTAGTTGTGGCTCACGGGCCTAGTTGCTCCGCGGCATGTGGGATCTTCCCAGACCAGGGCTTGAACCTGTGTCCCCTGCATTGGCAGGCAGATTCTCAACCACTGAGCCACCAGGGAAGCCCCTGCTTATTAGATTTTAAAAAGTAATACATATTATTTAAAAAGCAAATACAAAGATATGTATTTAGAGGGTGAAATTTAAATGGTTAGTTTTTGAAAGGAAATGTTTGGTTTAAAATAATGAAATTGTTGTTCTTTAGAAATGAAGACTGACCTGAACTTATTATTGGAGTGTCTGAAGTATCAAATGGACAATGCTTTTTCGCAAAAGGAAGCTCTGGTCACTATTCATTCAATTTGCCAACAAAACAGTAAGACATGATAGTGAATTTTTATTTGTGATTCTAGTTGTTTAGTATTGTGATATATGAAATATGCATAGTTCTTTCTCTTCTACTCAGTTACTGTACATATTATGTTACTAGGTTCATGTGATTTATTGTCCTTAAAATAATAATTATAATAAATATTCTTTGTTTTGTCTGTACACTCTACAGGTAATGCAGGTCTTTATTTGCGGGAAATTGGTGGTTTGATGTTTGTAAAAAATCTTGCAAAGTCAAGTGAACATAGTATGGTAAAAGAAGCAGCATTATATACATTAGGAGCTGTTGCAGAACAAAATGGTAAAATATGAAAACTTTATTTCACTATCCTTTAATCATTGTATTATACTTTAACAAACTACTAAAAAATAATTTTAGAATTCAATTCCTTTTTTACATGTCTGGATAGTTTTTTCCAGGTATTTTATTTAAATTAATGCATACCAAAGATTTTATTTATCTTATTAACTAATGAAGAAACGAGTAAAATGTTACAACTGTTTCAAAAATAATGGCAAAAAACAATACTATAGGGCTTCCCTGGTGGCACAGTGGTTGAGAGTCCGCCTGCCGATGCAGGGGACATGGGTTCGTGCCCCGGTCCGGAAGGATCCCACATGCCGCGCAGCGGCTGGGCCCGTGAGCCATGGCCGCTGGGCCTGCGCGTCCAGAGCCTGTGCTCTGCAACGGGAGAGGCCACAACAGTGAGAGGCCCGCGTACTGCAAAAAACAAACAAACAAACTAACTAACTAACTAACAATACTATAGGCATTTGGGAAAGCTGAAATTTAGGAATAGGCACATAACTGGGTGTCTGCAGGTCAAAAATCAATTATGTTCTACCGGTCGAAATGTTTTGCATTTCTGTGGACAAGAATAACTTGCATTAATATCAGTTTTCTACAATTTACAGAGTTATAAATTAGCCCAAAGACAGTAAAAGACACAAATAATCTAGAAGGGTGTGCTAGACAGGACATTCAGTAATTGTTATCATCCATTTCAAAATCTTTCACAATTTTTCTTGCCATTAGTTGGAAACATTTTTTTTTACTTTGTCTTTTACTATGCTTATCTTTTTTTTTTTTTTTTTGGCCATACGAATGTTTTTTATTTTTATAAAAATAAAATTCATCATTCTTTCTCTTTTTTGCTTTTGGATTTTGAATCATAGGAAAATTTTCCATACTCCCAGATTATAGGGGAATCCACCCATGTTTTCTTTTGGTACTTGTGTGATTTTATTTTTTAGTTATACATGTTTTATTCTTTTTTAATTTTCCTGGGATATGGTGTGATGAATGGTTCCAGTTTTATCTTTTTTTAAATACGGCAATCCAGCTATCCCAACACTGGTTAATAAAAGTAGATCTGGGCTTCCCTGGTGGCGCAGTGGTTGGGAGTCTGCCTGCCGATGCAGGGGACGCGGGTTCGTGCCCCGGTCTGGGAGGATCCCGCGTGCCGCAGAGCGGCTGGGCCTGTGAGCCATGGCTGCTGAGCCTGTGCGTCCGGAGCCTGTGCCCCACAGAGGGAGAGGCCACAGCGGTGAGAGGCCCGCGTACCGCAAAAAAAAAGAAAAAAAAGTAGATCTTTTTCACATTGATTTGAGATGCTACCATTATCACTTAATGAGTCTATTTCTAGTTTTTCTATTCTGTTTATTATCTATATATCCAGGTACTTGAATCAAAATATGATGATAACTTACAGCCATCATATATGTGGATAAATATGCTTTCTGTATGGCCGACACAAACATTTTTCTGTAGCATACCTGAAATGAGGTTAAATCTAAACTATCAGTTTGTCAAATAACTTTATATTCTTATATTTTCAACCATTAAATATTTCTTCATCACTTGTTGAGAACCAAGCTGTGTGCTAGGCATTGGGGATAAATAAGACATTGCCTTTCCCTTTGAGAGTGTCTATAAGCTGTTCTAGACACTGGATATATGTGTTCAAATTATTTTTTAAAAATTCTGCTTATTGCATGATTATCACCAAAAAACCTCTCCTGTTGTGTAGGTATCATTTTTGTCTTTGGGAAAGATATTTTTATATCTAGAAAAGTCTTTAAAAATACCACAAGTATCATTTGTCCCTCTTTTCTAAAGCAGATTTCTGAATTTTCTTAAATTTTTCTTTGGCTATGTTTTGTTACTTATCCTCAATTTTTTGGTCATGTTTTATTTTAAATTTTTGTTCAGTTAGGCTTTTATTGGAAATTCTATGAGATTGCAATACATGTTTTAGAACCTAGATCAAGTACTTCTGATTAAAATATTGCGTCTTTGGTCTGTTAATTGAGTAAGCATATAAGTTTGTCAGAATTTGCTGTACGACTAATAAATGTCAGTGAAATGAGATCTGGTTGAGAATTGTCCATATGGCAATTTTATATTTTGTTCAGCATATTTTAAATCTTGTCTGTGCTAATACATAGAAATTAAAATTATATTTTCATATTTCAGTTTACTGTCAGCAGACTTTGTGCACTTCAGAATTGTTTGAAGACTTAAATTGGTTCTTATCTAACAATGATTCAAACACAAATTTGAAAAGAATGTCTGTCTATGTTATTTTGGTTCTAGTTTCAAATAATAGTAAGTACATTCTCTTATGTTATGGAAATATTTTAAAAAATAATAAATTGGAACAGTCATTGTTAGTCCTTTTATTCTAGTCTTTATGTCAGTTCCTTTTTTAATCTTACTAACTTCTGAGAACTATGGCTTTAAAGAAAAGAGAATTAATAGCATGCATTTGTTTGATATTTATTAATTTAGTGTTTTAAAAACTACTAAAGTGATTTGCATTATTTAATTAACATTGAAAAGAAACAGCTTTAAAAGCAAAAGAGAAGCATTTAATGAATTAGTTTGGTTGATTTTCCACTGAATTGGCCATTTAATTATCATTGTATTTAAGGTCATTTTATCAGTCAGCAATGGCGTTAAATTTCATGTAGCTCTTGGCTAAAGTTTTACTTTGTTTTTGTTGTTGTTGTTTTAGTTTTTCGTTTGGAACAATCTTAGATTTACAGAAAAGTTGTAAGGGTAGTGTATAGAGTGTTCCTGTATACTTATTGCCCAGGCTAAGGTTATTTTTTTAACATTGCTTATTTAAATCTTCAAATTGTTAGAAATTTTATATGCATTTTAAATGCTTCTAGATTTTATTTTTTCTATTTTTATGTTTTGAATTAATTTTTTTTCTATTTTGGAGCATATTTTGGTATTGTAACACAGAACCATGCAAAATAAGTGTTTTGCAATTTTTAGAGGAAATTTGAATACTATCATTCTCTAAGCGTAAGTAATGTATTTTCCGTAATAATCTTGATTACAGATTTTTACCTATTATAATTCTGTATTGTGCTTTATAATACTTTAAAGTGACTGAAAGTTATTTATTAAAAATACTACTGGGCTTCCCTGGTGGCTTAGTGGTTGAGAGTCTGCCTGCCTATGCAGGGGACACAGGTTTGTGCCCCGGTCCAGGAAGATCCCACATGCCGCGGAGCGGCTGAGCCCGTGAGCCATGGCCGCTGAGCCTGCACGTCCGGAGCCTGTTGCTCTGCAACAGGAGAGGCCACAACAGTGAGAGGCCCACGTACCGCAAAAAAAAAAAAAAAACTACTTAAAAAAATACTACTTAAATGTTGTTCTCCATTTCTACAAAATTATTTTCTAAACAGAAGTCATATTCATGTAATATATGGCTATTTTTTTAAGGGACTGGACAGACGCTTGTGAGAGAAACAGGATGTATTTCAGTTCTATCACAGTTGTTCAAGTAAGTAAATATACATTTCTTGTTATTAATTATTGATTCCTTAAGACCTTAACACATTTGTATTAATTACTTCCTTTTCTATTTAACCTAATAGGACAGTTCTTTCAAAACATGAGTTGAATTTGTCAGATGAAAATGTTTTCCAGAGTTATCAGTTGTGGTCTTCAGTGTGTAGTACTCTGTGTGTCTGTGTCAACAATCCTCAAAATGGTAATTATCTCAAATATTTACATATAAAAATAAAGATAAAAACAAATAAAAAACTGATATTTTCCAAGTATATTAAAATATGATTGCCTTTTTCTCCTTTCAGATGAAAATCAAATGCTTTGCTCTTCACTTTTTCCACATGCTAATGACTGGCTAATAAATTGCATGAAACCTGAGATAATTCGCCCTATTTGCTCATTTATTGGACTCACTCTTGCAAATAACAGTAAGTATTCATTATTCTCTGGGTTATACTTGAAAAAACATATTTTAAAGCATAACAAAAACCTATTGAATTAATGAATTCCAGTAAGTTGTGTCATTTTGGATCCATTTATACTATTGTATAAGTTATCTTATACATAGAAGATCTTAAAAATAGATATTGTTAAGAAGATATGGGAAGATGGTGGTGGCAGCATAGTTTTGAATCTTCCCATATATCCTCACAAAACAGAACACCTACACGGCAAAACTGTAAAAACCCACAGAGAGTGTTCTCTGACCACATAGAATTAAATTAGAAATTAATAAAAGTAAAACATCTAGAAAAGTCCCTAATATCTAGAAATTAAGCAACAGAGTACTAAAAAAACCCACATCAAAATAAAAATACAAACCTGTGAATCACAAAATAAATCATAAAGGAAATTAGAAATGTTTTTAACTTAATGGTAATGAAAACACAAAATTAAACAGTGGGATGCTGCAAAATCAGTGTTTAGATGGAAATTTATAGCAATAAGGCTTGCACAGGAAAGAAGGAAGGTCTCAAATCAATTATATTAGTTTCCACCTAAGAAACTAGAAAACAGAGCAAGTTAAACTCAAAGTAAGCATAACAAAGGAAATAACAAAGAGAAGTTTAGCAATCAATGAAATGGAAAAAGAACAGAGTAATCAATTAAACCAAAAGCTAGTTCTTTAAAAAGATCACTAAAATGGATCCTTTATCCAGATTAACCACGAAATAGAAGGCCCAAATTATAAGGAATGAGAGATGACATCACTATATCTTAACAGATATTAACAGGATAACAAAGGAATAGTAGAAACAACTTTATGCCATTAAATTTGATAACTTAAATGAACTGGACAAATTCTTTGAAAGACACAAACTACAAAAGCTCACTCAAGAAGAAATAGATAAACTGAATATTCCTATATCTAATAGTGAAATTGAATTTGTAGTTTAAAACCTTAACACAGAGGAAATTCCAGGTCATAAAGCCTTCACTTGGGCTTCCCTGGTGGCACAGTGGTTAAGAATCCACCTGCCAGTGCAGGGGACATGGATTTGAGGCCTGGTCCAGGAAGATCCCACATGCCTCAGAGCAACTAAGCCCGTGCACCACAACTACTGAAGCCTGTGCTCTAGAGCCCACGAGCCACAGCTATGAGCCTGCAAGCCACAACTGTGAGCCTGCATGCCACAACTACTGAAGCCCATGTGCCTAGAACTTGTGCTCCACAACAAGAGAAGCCACCACAATGAGAAACCCACGCACTGCAACAAAGAGTAGCCCCCACTCACCACAACTAGAGAAAGCCTGCACGCAGCAATGAAGACCAAACGCAGCCAAAAATAAATAAAAGAAAAAAGAAAAAAGGCTTCACTGTTGCATTCTACCAAACATTTAAGGAAAAAAAATTCTACATAAATTATTCCAGGAAATACAAGTAGAAGAAACACTTCCCAACAAACTTTTAAGGGCAGCATTATTTCCATACTAAAACTTGAAAAAGACATTACAAGAAAACTATAGGCCAATATCCTTTATGATCATAGATGCAAACATCCATAACAAAATATTAACAAATCAATCCAGCAATATATAGAAAGGATAATATATTCTGACGAAGTGGCATTCACTTTAGGCATGCAAGATTGGTTTAACATTAGGAAATTCACCATATACATAGACTAGAAAAGAAAAACTATATGATCTCCAAAGATGCAGGAAAAGTTTTTTACATAATTCAACATACATTCACGACGAAAGATTTTGGTAAGCCAGGAATAGAAGGGAACTTCCTCAATGTGATGAAGGGCTTCTACAAAGTACTACAGCTAACATACTTAAATGGTGAAAGACTTAATGCTTTCCCCCTAAGATTGGAAAAAAGACAAGGATGGCCACTCTCATTATTTGACTGGACATCCAAGTCAGTGCAGTAAGGCACAAAAATGAAATAAAAGGCATAGAGATTGAAAAGGAAGAAGAAAATATAGTATTTATTCATAGATGACATGATTGTCTGAAGAATCTACAAAAAGCTACAGAACTAATAAGTGATTTTAGCAAGGTTGCAGGATACAAGGTCATATACAGAAATACTAGCAACACTTGGGAACTTAAAGTAACTGTCATTTACAATAATATAAAAAAACCAAAATACTTAGGGGTACATTTAATGATTTCATCTGCTATGTCTATATGCTGAAAACTATAAAACTTTGCTGAAATAAAGAAAACCTTAAATTAATGGGAGAGATATCATATTCATGGATTGTAAGATTCAATATTGTTATAATGTCACTTCTCAAATTCATCGCTAGATTCTTGGCACTCCCCATCAAAATTTCAACGGGCTTTTCTGCAGAAATTGACAAGCTGATTCTAAAATTTACATGGAAATGCAAAGGGGCTAGGATAGTCAAAATTATTTTGAAAAAGGACAAAATTGTAGCGTTTATATTACCTGATTTCAATACTTACTGTACAGTAATCAAGAGTGTAGCATTGGTGTAAGTGTAGACATAGTTCAATGGAAGAAGTAGAGAACCTAGAAGTAGACATATATATATGATTGATTTTCTACGAATGTTGATTTTCTATAAAGGTGCCACAGTAACTCTGTGTTGGAAAAGGTAGAAACAAATGGTGCTGGAAAAAGTATTTATCAATATGTGAAATATGAAGCTCAACCCTTACCTTACACAGTATACACAAATTAACTTGAAATGATCCCTACACCTCAATGTAAGAACTAAAACTATAAAAAGTCTAGGCAAAAACATAGGAACAAGTCTTTATAATTTGGGAGTAGACAGATTTCTTAGGACACAAAAAGCATGAGCCACTAAAGAAAAGATTATAAATTGGACTGCACTGAAATTAAAATCTTTTACTCTTCAAAAGATCCTGTTAAGGTGAAAAGGCAAGCCATAGACTGGGAGAAAATATTTGTGAAATGTACATCTGATAAAGAACTTGTACCCAGGAAAACCCCAAGGAGATAGCCCTATACACCCACTAGCATGGCTAAAAGTAGGAAGGCCAGTGATATTCAATATTGATGAGGATGTGGAACAACTAGAGCCTTCTCACACGTTGCTGGTGTGTATCTGTATTCAGATGTTTGAAGCAAGTAGTCATGTATCATATGCAAAGGAACATATCTCTATCATTTCAAAAATTGAAATCTATTTCCATGATGCTTTGACATTTCCTCTTTCTTTAAGTACCAACTTAGATGAGTAATACTGCTGTGTCCTACTTATAGGACCTTATTACTCTCAGCAAACTGACATGAAATAGATTAGAGGTAATTTGAAATATTCAGTGTACAGGTGTAGACTAGGATGTTCTTGTGCTTATAAGCCTGAATTTTCATTACATAGGCTATAACTGAAAATCTTTGTGGTACTATAGTGCCCAATTTCATCTAAGAATTTTAAGATACTTTTTTAAAGATTTTTTTAATGAAAATACTTTGTGGTAAAGAAGCCTATTTTGGAGTCTCCATAATATTGAAAATGTTTGCTTATCCTTAAATAACATTTCCTAACATTTCTGTTCTGATGTAGAAATTTTTGAACATGATTTTTTTAGATTAAGATTTTTGTGTTTTATTGAACAATACAAAAAGTAATTTTTGTGTTTAAATCATCCTGGCTCAATTTGTGGTACTAGGGTAGACTGGGAAGGTTGGTGACAGAATTATAATCAGTAGCCCATATATGCATTTGTTATATGCCCATTGCTGGGATAGGGGCTGTTGAATGCACAGACCTGTGGGGTACTTTGCCATCAGAATCATTTCCTACAGGGGAACAAAAGACTAAAGGCTTTTAAAAAATGTATCTGTCATCCAATCTTTGCTTGGAATAGTTGTTATGACTCTCAACAATATGTTATACTTTTATGCTCCAAGAAGTAAAAGAATTAGGCTTAAATAAGATGGATGAAATATGTGTTTTTTTTGAAACAGTTAAGTTACTTTGCCCTTTGTTGATTCAGATTTGAGGAATGAGTTATGTTGGAATTCAGAAAGTAGTCAGCTTGCTAATTGTAATACCAAGCTAAATGAATGAATCTATTCTTTATAGCTCTTGAAGGACTTGAATTTAATAATGTCATTCTTGCAAAATATACCAGTTCTTGCTAAATGAAACAAGATATCTAACATACAAGAAAGAAGTACTGTACTATACATGTAGTTGTACTATGTCAAAGTGAGTTTCTTATGTAAGTAAATAAAATCAATCTTGTGATTATGTATATGCACAGGTAAAGATTGGATTTTTCATTTTGGGATTTTTAGTAAGTATTTTAAAAACTCAAGTTAATGTTATATTTAGTACAAATTAATTTAATGAAACCATATACTTGTTTGAAGTATAATAGTTCTGCTACTTTATTCCTTAAGCATATGTGCAGAAATACTTTATATCTGTGGGTGGACTGGATGTATTGTCTCAAGTTCTTGTGCAGTTGGAATCTGATTCACACAAGACCCTTTCCAGTGCTAAGCTTGCAGTGGTGGTGACAAAGACAGTGGATGCATGTATTGCTGATAATCGTGAGTGAAAACGCTTAGTAATTTTTCTGCAATTGCATTTTGCTTCAATTCAGCATGGTGAATGTTGAAATGATAGATTGAACGCTAGCATGGATTGGACTTCCAGTTTCTCATAAATGGGAGAGAAACTTAGAAATTATCTAGTCCAACTCCTTATTTTCTCATGGAGGTTATGACTTCCCTAAGAATTCAAATCTAGGTCTTCTGACTTCAGGTTTGATGATAGAATCAAGATAAGAGTCTGTCAGTCCTAAACCTTTGTTTCACTTAAAAAGCTGCATTAAATGAAAAAGTTTACTCTGCATGGCCTGTGCCAACGCCCGGCTCTTTGGCATCCGGGCAAAAAGGGCCAAGGAAGCTGCAGAACAGGATGTTGAAAAGAAAAAGTAAAGTAATGTTGGCAACTTGTGATAAAAAAAAAAAGTTTAGATGAGAAATCAAGGGACATTTTGGAGACATAGGGAATGGAAAGCCCAATTTATAGATTTTAAAAAGTGAGATAAAGAATTAAGGTATGCCGGGCCTCCCTGGTGGCGCAGTGGTTGGGAGTCCGCCTGCCGATGCAGGGGATACGGGTTTGTGCCCCGGTCTGGGAGGATCCCATATGCCGCGGAGCGGCTGGGCCCGTGAGCCATGGCCGCTGGGCCTGCGCATCCGGAGCCTGTGCTCCACAACGGGAGAGGCCACAACAGTGAGAGGCCCGCATACCGCAAAAAGAAAAAAAAAAAAAAGAATTAAGGTATGCCTCTATCTGATAAGCGTGAGATAGACTTACCCTACTGTAACCAGTGAGTAACAGAACCAGACTTGAACTCATGGCTGCTTCTCACATGTACAGATACTGAGGAATGATAGTCTATAAATCTCTGTAACTCTTGATTCACAAATAACTGAAAAAAATAGATCATTTTTTTAAAAAAAATCAGTTATTTAGGGCCTGCTATGTGCCGGGCTCTATGTGAGCTCTAGAGATACAAAAATTATTAAGATGTAGTCTGCTGAGGAATTCACAACCTTTTTGTTGCTGTCAGTAGTTAGACTCTGAACGCTGTTAAAAAAAAAAAAAAACACCACACATACACATGAAGAACAAAACCGTGAGAAGTGTAGCTTAAATTGGTGGACTTCTTGAATTTTTCACATCTCAGTATAGCTTCAGGTATGCTTCACTGCATCATTAACGTCAGTAGAACCGTGGCCAGTTAATAGTGTATTTCAATGACAGGCAGGAATTGATTTCATAGGAAGGTCTTTACTGTCAATCTAGATAAGATGAGGAATGTAAGGTGAGAGTAAGTAGATTTTAGGAAGGTAGTATTATTACTTCATATTCACCACATTATTCAGGACAACTTAGAAGAAAGCATTCTTCAAAAAACTTGCTTTAGTATAGGAAGAGGAATTAATGAGGGCTATATAAGCCACCATTTTATTACAATGAATTTGTTTATAGTCACACATATATATACATATATATTAGATGCTATATGAGATGTGAATTTTAGATATTATGTAGATATATAATGTCATTCTCCCAGGATAAGATCTGAAAAATAGTATAATGTAATATCTGGAAGATACTGTATGTATAGCTATACGTTTTAAGTTTGTACTTGTTCTTTTTTTCCTTTTTTAGCTACTTTTGGGGTAGTACTATCCAAGTACCACATTGTTTCAAAACTTCTGGCATTACTGCTTCATGAAAGTCTGGATTCAGGAGAAAAATTTAGTATCATACTTACTGTTGGTCATTGTACAGAGGATTGTGGTAAGTATTGGATTTATTTAGTGTGTTTATTAAAACGGTGGAGTGGAAATACACTATTCCTCCCCACCCACCCAGCTTAAAAGTATTGCCTTTCTCCTAGTTCCCAAACCAGTCATTTTGCTCCTCATCCTTCTTCAGCCATGGTATTCAGTCAGTCCCTAAGACCTGTGGCTCTACTTCTGTTTACCCTTCCTTATCCCCTTCTGCTCAATTCCAGTGCTATTTTCCCCGTTTAAGCCCTCAGCTCCTCAACATCTTTCACCAATGTTATTGCAATAGATTCCTCCCTGTGTCCTCTTCCTTCTATCTCCATTTTTCAATCCACTCTTCACACTGCTGCACAGATACGTTCCTGTTTTTCCTTCTTGAAAACCTTAGAAAGTTCTATCTTTCTTTCTCTACTTATCATTCTCTCCTCTCTCTTTTTTCTCTTCCCCGTCCATTTTCTCCTTCTCTCCACTTTCCTGCCATTCTTCCTCTTTCCACTCTCCTCCTTTCCAACCCTCTTCACTTTCTTTCTTTTTTTAAAGAATAAATTTATTTATTTTATTTTTGCATTGGGTCTTCATTGCTGCACGTGGGGTTTCTCTAATTGCAGCAAGAGGGGGCTACTCTTTGTTGCGGTGCATGGGCTTCTCATGGCAGTAGCTTCTCTTGTTGAGGTGGCTTCTCTGTTGCGGTGGCTTCTCTATCTCATGCTTATCCACGGGCTCTAGGCACGCGGGCTTCAGTAGTTGTGGCGCACGGGCTTAGTTGCTCCGTGGCATGTGCCATCTTCCCAGACCAGGGCTTGAACCTGTGTCCCCTGCATTGGCAGGCAGATTCTTAACCACTGCGCCACCAGGGAAGTCCCCCAACCCTCTTCACTTTCCTCTCTCCTTTCTCTCTTCCTCCAATCTCCTCTCTCTCCTCCTCCCACTTTTCCACTTCCCTCTTTTTATTCTCTTCCTTCTTCTGCTCTCTCTTCCCTCATTTTCCATTCTCTCCATTCATTTATTTCTCTATACTTTCTCTTCACCTCTGTATAATTTATGATTCACTATACCTTTAAAAATTTTAATTTAATTTTTATTTTTTTATTGATGTATAATTGACAACAAAACCTTTTTTTAAACCAAGTGAGGGCAGTTTCTTTACTCTTATGAGGTGTGACACTGCTCCGTGGCTGTGTTTCAGAGATTATCACTTATGAGACTTAGGTATCTTATATAAGTAGATTATTTTCTAAATTGAAAATACCTTTGAAACTTTGTTTTTCTGTATTTTAAAATTTGAACTATGTTCATAATTACCACAGGGAAGAATTATGACCTTATGCATATAGTTTAAGGTAAAATAACTATTGGGAATTCCCTGGTGGTCCAGCGGCTAGGACTCTCTGCTTTCACTGCCGGGGCCGGGGTTCAATCTCTGATCGGGGAACTAAGATCCTGCAAGCCGTGCAGTGCGGCAAACAAACAAACAAATAAATAAATAAAGTAACTATCTTCTGCTTTAATCTTTGATGTGTTTTCCAGAGGAAAATCAGTATGACCTTTTTAAAAGCAATGGGCTTCCACTCATGATACAAGTCTTAACTGAATCTCAGAACGAGGAACTAAACAAAGCTGCCACTTTTGTGCTTCACAACTGCAAAAAAATTAGTAAGTTTACTATTACTTTAAAAAAATACCAGCCAAAGTTTATGCAAGAGAATTATATCTGCTTTGATGAACCAAGCCCCTTTAGCTCCCAAACTCTTCTTACATTTGAAAAGCAGATTATATCATTTTGACGTGACAACTAGAGTACTACAGTGTGTAAAAAACTTATATGGAAGAGAACAACAGTATAGATAATTGACTTATTTAATGCAGTGTGGACAGATTTAGCTGTAGGACTTAAATTTGAGGGCTACAAGTGACTTATGATTAAATCATAACATAAAGTACCTTCATTTATTTATTTAAAAAATGTTTGAGTGTCTCTTATTTGCCAGGCACTGTGCTAGGCATTAGGGATACAGTGATAAGATACAACAGTCTATGTGTTTACAGAGCTTAGTGTAACTAGAGAAATAGGTAGTAATTGAATAATCCCCAAAATGAATGTGTTATTATAAATTAACATACAGGTTAAGAATGGATGGAGCACAGATCTTAACCTGTAACAGGGGCTGTGACCTAGACTTGGAGCAGAAAAGGCTTTGGGAGGAAGTGATTCTTCAGCTGAGATCTGAATGTAGAGAGTTAATTAGGTGAAAAGAAGGGAGTTTGTTATGGTCCAGTGTCTCAGGCATATGCAACAGTGAGGCACAAATGTCCTGTGAGAGGAGGGAGCCTGGTGCATTGAAGGAATTGACGGCTGAAGCATAGAGGAAGTGGCCATGAACAGGATTTTGGTCTTTTGGAAGAAAACTGCTGCCACATGATGTAAAAAGAGAATTTAAAAGAATATAGGAAGGAACCACTTCATGGAAACTATGTTAAAAAAAAAAACTACTTTAAAACCAGTAGCCGTAAACCTGAGGGTGTTTATATGCCTAGCATAACATGTTTTCTTGCTATTTTCTTTTCTCTATAATTCTGAAGAGTAAAATCTAATTTATGACTCTTTGTGTCCTCAGCCTCTGCCAAGCACTTGCTTTCCACTTATTTTCAGTACCACTTAGGCAGTTAAGATGGTTTGGATGTGCAAAATTTAGAGAAGGGGGTATGGGGTATGAGTTTGTCCTTATTTAAAGTGTTAAAATAACATTTCTAGTAATGGAAAAACTCACTATTTTTCCCATATTATAAAGCTGAGAAGTTATCTCTAAGTCTAGGAGAATATTCTTTTGATGAAAATGAAGAACAATTAAAGGACATAAATATGAAAGAGAAGAATCTTGAAGATTACTGGAAGAAAGCGAAGGAAATTCTACACAGAATAGAACAGCTTGAAACAGAAGGAAATGAGGTTGGCTTCTTTGTGTCAAAGAATGTAGAACTTTATTCAAATATTTTTTAATAATGCAGGTTGGAGGGTAAAATATTTTTCTTGCCAAGTTACTTTTTTTTTTTTGCGGTACGTGGGCCTCTCACTGTTGTGGCCTCTCCCGTTGCGGAGCACAGGCTCCGGACGCACAGGCTCAGCATCCATGGCTCATGGGCCCAGCTGCTCCGTGGCATGTGGGATCTTCCCAGACCAGGGCACGAACCAGTGTCCCCTGCACCAGCAGGCGGACTCTCAACCACTGCGCCACCAGGGAAGCCCAAGAGATAATCTTTTAAGTTTTATTTATTTATTTTGAATTTTAGAATTTTATTTATTTTTTTATATAGCAGGTTCTTTTTTTATTTTTTATTTTTTTATACAGCAGGTTCTTATTAGTTATCCATTTTATACATATTAGTGTATACATGTCAATCCCAATCTCCCAATTCATCCCACCACCACCGCACCCCCGCCACTTTCCCCCCTTGGTGTCCATACGTTTGTTCTCTACAACTGTGTCTCTATTTCTGCCCTGCAAACCGGTTCATCTGTACCATTTTTCTAGGTTCCACATATATGCATTAATACATGATATTTGTTTTTCTCTTTCTGACTTACTTCACTCTGTATGACAGTCTCTAGGTCCATCCACGTCTCTACAAATGACCCAATTTCGTTCCTTTTTATGGCTGAGTAATATTCCATTGTATATATGTGCCACATCTTCTTTATCCATTCGTCTGTCGATGGGCATTTAGGTTGTTTCCAGGTCCTGGCTATTGTAAATAGTGCTGCAATGAACACTGGGGTACATGTGTCTTTTTGAATTATGGTTTTCTCTGGCTATATGCCCAGTAGTGGGATTGCTGGGTCATATGGTAATTCTATTTGTAGTTTTTTAAGGAACCTCCATACTGTTCTCCATAGTGGTTGTATCAATTGACATTCCCACCAACAGTGCAAGAGGGTTCCCTTTTCTCCACACCCTCTCCAGCATTTGTTGTTCGTAGATTTTCTGATGATGCCCATTCTAACTGGTGTGAGGTGATACCTTATTGTCGTTTTGATTTGCATTTCTCTAATAATTAGTGATGTTGAGCAGCTTTTCATGTGCTTCTTGGCCATCTGTATGTCTTTGGAGAAATGTCTATTTAGGTCTTCTGCCCATTTTTGGATTGGGCTGTTTGGTTTTTTAATACTCAGCTGCATGAGCTGTATATATATTTTGGAGATTAATCCTTTGTTCATTGATTCATTTGAAAATATTTTCTCCCATTCTGAGGGTTGTCTTTTCATCTTGTTTATAGTTTCCTTTGCTTTGCAAAAGCTTTTAAGTTTCATTGGGTCCCATTTGTTTATTTTTGTTTTTATTTCCAGTACTCTAGGAGGTGGATCAAAAAAGATCTTGCTGTGATTTATGTCAAAGAGTGTTCTTCCTATGTTTCCCTCTAAGGGTTTTATAGTGTCCAGTCTTACATTTAGGTCTTTAATCCATTTTGAGTTTATTTTTGTGTATGGTGTTAGGGAGTGTTCTAATTTCATTCATTTACATGTAGCTGTCCAGTTTTCCCAGCACAACTTATTGAAGAGACTGTCTTTTCCCCATTGTATATCCTTGCCTCCTTTGTCATGGATTAGTTGACCATAGGTGCATGGGTTTATCTCTGGGCTTTCTATCCTGTTCCATTGATCTATATTTCTGTTTTTGTGCCAGTATCATGTTGTCTTGATTACTGTAGCTTTGTTGTATAGTCTGAAGTCAGGGAGTCTGATTCCTCCAGCTCCATTTTTTTCCCTCGAGACTGCTTTGGTTATTTGGGGTCTTTTTTGTCTCCATACAAATTTTAAGATTTTTTGTTCTAGTTCTGTAAAAAATGCCATTGGTAATTTGATAGGGATTGCATTGAATCTGTAGATTGCTTTGGGTAGTAGAGTCATTTTCACCATGTTGATTCTTCCAATCCAAGAACATGATATATCTCTCCATCTGTTTGTATCATCTTTAATTTCTTTCATCACTGTCTTATAGTTTTCTGCATACAGGTCCTTTGTCTTCCTAGGTAGGTTTATTCCTAGGTATTTTATTCTTTTTGTTGCAGTGGTAAATGGAAGTGTTTCCTTAATTTCTCTTTCAGATTTTTCATCATTACTGTATAGGAGTGCAAGAGATTTCTGTGCATTAATTTTGTATCCTGCAACTTTACCAAATTTATTGATTAGGTCTAGTAGTTTTCTGGTGGCATATTTAGGATTCTCTCTATATAATATCATGTCATCTGCAAACAGTGACAGTTTTACTTCTTCTTTTCCAATTGTATTCCTTTTGTCTTGTTCCTGATCTTAGAGGCAATGCTTTCAGTTTTCACCACTGAGAATGATGTTTGCTGTGCATTTGTCGTATATGGCCTTTATTATGTTGAGGTAGGTTCCCTCTATGCCCACTTTCTGGAGAGTTTTTATCATAAATGGTGTTGAATTTTGTCAAAAGCTTTTTCTGCATCTATTGAGATGATCATATGGTTTTTCTTCTTCAATTTGTTAATATGGTGTATCACATTGATTGATTTGCGTATATTGAAGAATCCTTGCATCCCTGGGGTAAATCCCACTTGATCATGGTGTATGATCCTTGTAATGTGTTGTTGGATTCTGTTTGCTAGTATTTTGTTGAGGATTTTTGCATCTATATTCATCAGTGATATTGGTCTGTAATTTTCTTTCTTTGTAGTATCTTTGTCTAGTTTTGGTATCAGGGTAAAGGTGGTCTCATAGAATGAGTTTGGGAGTGTTCCTTCCTCTGAAATTTTTTGGAAGAGTTTGAGAAGGATGGGTGTTAGCTCTTCTCTAAATGTTTGATAGAATTCATCTGTGAAGCCATCTGGTCCTGGACTTTTGCTTTTTGCAAGATTTTAAGAAGATGTTGTTGGTAGGAGTTTATTAATTAATTTATTTATTTTTGCTGTGTTGGGTCTTCGTTTCTGTGCGAGGGCTTTCTCTAGTTGTGGCAAGTGGGGGTCACTCTTCATCGCGGTGCGCAGGCCTCTCACTATTGCGGCCTCTCTTGTTGCAGGAGCACAGGCTCCAGACGTGCAGGCTCAGTAGTTGTGGCCAACGGGCCTAGTTGCTCCGCGGCATGTGGGATCCTCCCAGACCAGGGCTCGAACCCGTGTCCCCTGCATTGGCAGGCAGATTCTCAACCACTGCGCCACCAGGGAAGCCCAGCTTGTTGCAAGATTTTAAATCACAGTTTCAATTTCGTTACTTGTGATCGTTCTGTTCATATTTCTATCTCTTTTTTTTTTTTTTGATGTGGACCATTTTTAAAGTCTTTATTGAATTTGTTACAATATTGCTTCTGTTTTATGTTTTGGTTTTTTGGCTGTGAGGCATATGGGATCTTAGCTTCCCAACCAGGGATCAAACCCATACCCCCTGCACTGGAAGGCAAAGTCTTAACCACTGGACTGTCAGGGAAGTCCCCGAGTTATGATAATTTTATACAGTTGTGTAACTATCAGGACAGTCAAGATATAGAACAGTCCACTCACCCTAAAATGTTTCCTTGTGTCCCTTTATAGACAGTCCCATTCCCCATCCTCAGGCCTAGGCAATTCACTGATCTGCTTTCTGTCGTTAGTTTCCGTTTCTATAATTTCATTTAAATGGAATCATATATTATATAATATTTTGTGTTTGATTTATTTCACTAAATATATAATGTTTTTTAGATTCACCAATGTTGTTTTATTAATATTTTGTTCCTTTTTACTGCTGAGTAATATTCCATAGTATGGACACACCACAACTTGTGTATCCATTCACCAACTGATACACATTTGGGTTGCTTCTAGATCTTGGCTACTAGAAATAATGTTATGTGAACGTTGGTGTACACTTCTGTGCCTGTAATGTACATTTTCATTTCTCTTCGATAAATACCTAAGAGCAGAATCACCGGACAATTATATTTTAAAGAAATTATGAACCTCTTTTTTTTTTTTTTCTATTGGGCCACACTGTGCGACATGCAGGATCTTAGTTCCCCCACCAGGCATCGAACCCATGCCCCCTGCAGTGGAAGCATGGAGTCTTAACCACTGGACCTCCAAGGAAGTCCCAGAAATTATGAACCTCTTTTAACATTTCCTAGAGTACAAGTCCGCCTCCACTTGTCACCACTCAAAACAGTACGGCACCAAAAGAAGAAAAAGTCCCTTCTTTTTCTTCCATCCTTGTATTGCCCATCTAGCACATTCTGATGTCAGAGTCTAACACTGGCTAGCCCTAGAATAGTGGTCTATAGAGTCTAGTTTAAGTTTTACAATGCAGGACAAAGGAGGATAGGTTTGGAGTTGAGGAGCAATAAATTAAGAACTGGTACATCCTTTATGTCATGTATACAACTGTTACCTTGGGATACTCCTTTACCATCATCTTAATGATTCTCTTTGTATCTTTCCTTGATTTCCGATTTCCTGGATTCTGTGTCATTCTCTCTTTTTTGGTTTAGTTTCCCATTTTGTTGGGCTACATTCTTCTGTAGCTTTCTGAAAAAGGGTACATAGGATGTAATTTTTTGAGACCTTGTTAATATGAAAATAATTTTATTTTGCCTTCAGAATTAATTGATAGTTTGGTTGGACAAAATATTCTAGATTGGAAATCACCTCAGTATATTAAACGTGTTGCTCCACAGTCTTGTAGTTTCCAGTGTTACTCTTGAGGTCCAAAGCCATTCTGATCCTTTGGTGTGACCTGTGTTCACCTTCTGGAAGCTTATGTAATCTTTATCCCCACTGTTTTAAAATTTTACAGTGTGGTACATTGGTGTCAGTCTCCTTTCATTCATTGTGTTATACACATAGTGGGCCCTTTCAATCTGTCGACTTATGTCCTTCAGTTCTGGGAAAGTTTATAGCATTATACTGTGGTGATTGCTTCCCTGTTTTCTCTTTCCTTGTTTTCTGAAACTCCTATTATTTATTTGTTGGACTTCTTGAGCTGGTCTTCCTTCTTATCATTTCTCTCTTATTTTCTTCTCTTTTTTTGTTCTACATTCTGGGAAATGTTCTCATATTTACTTTTTAAACTAACCTATTGAGTTTTTCACTTCTGCTATTATATTTTTAGTTACCAAAGCCTCTTTTTTACTCCTTTGCATTATCTTATTCTCATTTCATGGACTTAAGACTTAACAGGCATTCTTCTTTTAAATATATCAATGACAATTCTAATTTTTTCTCCTGGTTTTCCCAAAGAGTTTATTGGGCACACCTGGGGATGGGGAGGCCCTGCATCTAAAACAAGGTGTTGGGCCTCTTGGTGGTGAAGCGTGGCTTGTGCTGGTGAAACAGGACCCGGTGGGGCAGTGGTGATCTTGGAGTTGTAGAAGTGGTTGACTGCTGTTTGGTGGCACTTGCTGGCTGCCATCTCCTCCACCTTCCTGATCTGGATAGAGTTGGGCCTAGGTACGAGGCTGGGCACCCATGTCTCGGTAGCACTGGGTGATGGCACCTGCTGCAGTCAGGTCCCGGTACTCCTGGTACATGTTATGGGTGCCACTGCGAGAGTCATAGTGCAGCCAGATGCTAGAGTTCTTCACCTGAAGGGGGAGATTCTCTAACCCTCGTACACAGTAGACAGTTTTCCCTGAAGACTTCTTCATCTTCTTCAGCTGAGACACAAAGTACCAGAAGTGAGACTTGGAAACAACATGATTAGGCGCAAAGATTCTCATGTGATAGAGGGGTAGCATGCAGCATTTGGGGGTGGGCAGCAGCGCCCCACCACCTTGTACTCTCGAAGTATGCCTGAGGCCTTCATGGCGCTCTGTGTGCACTCTATGCCTCCTATGAAAAGGCACAATTCTCATTTTTAAAGTTTTTTTTTTCTAATCCATATTTTATCTTACTCCTCACAGGTGTTCTTTGGTTGTTGATGTTTGCTTATTTCTTTCTTTCCTGGTCTCTAGCTTTCTTCAGATTTCTGGTGATCTTTGGTTGCTACTAATATGTAAGAGTCATATGCAAAAAGCCTTCCTGGAAATTTTTTTTTTTGAGTGTTTAACTCAAACCTATATTTGCAGTTCCTAAAATGCTGATCCACAGACCACTGTCTTGTTATATATGTGCACCAGCGGAAAAGCAAAGAGAGCTCCGGTGTCCCTACGAGAGAAAGAGCTCCTCTTCCAACAGTCTTTAAAAGGCTACATGTACAGTCCCTGCACCCACCCAGGTGGCCATGCAATAAATACACGGCTTGTCCTGCTCGCCTCAGTCCAGCCAGGCCTGCCACTACCTGTTGTAGGCCTGCTCCTTTTTGGATTCTCCAGGGCCTTGTCCGTGGTCTTCTCGTTCTCCCCTCAACATTTGGGGCAGTACCACTTGCCCTTGGGTTTATGGTTCAGCCCCACGCAGGAGAAGTGGAACCACTCGGGGCACTCGTCATTGTCACAGCCGGTCATCTCTCCATAGGAGACCTGATTGCACAGACAGTACGTTTGGGTCAATGGGAAGGTCTTCAGGGGATGCTTCCCTCACGGCTTTGGCCTTGGAGCGTTTCTTCTTCTTGGAGGCCTTTGCCTTCTTTTCCTTAGGCATTCCGGAGGTGATGTAATCATGGTCGTGATTATTAGCTGCGTTGTTGTGCTGTCTCTGGGACCACTTGTTGTTGGGCTTTTCTGCCTGCGTGATTGTCTCATTTTTTGACTTATCCTGGCCAGGTTTGCTGTGGCCAGTGGTGTCACTGACCTCTTGCTGTGCCTCAAAGACTTCCACGTGACTCTCCACCTGTCTGGCCTGGTTCTCCACCAGCTCCACCATCTGACTCACGATCTGGATCTTCTCGTCACCCAGCTCCTGGCTCCGAATCAGGGCCCTCTGAATGCAGTGCAGCACTCTCCTCCACTGGGCGCCGTCCGTCTCCTGCTTCAACTTCTCATAATACTCATTCAGTTCCTGCAGGATTTCTTGGTATTTCGGGTTATCTCCTGCATGAGAGAGACGTTTCTCTGCAGATCAAAAGGCAGAGACTCGATGGAGTCCAGATAGTCCTCCACGTAGTTCACCAGGTGGATCTGCTCCCCATTGGGAGGCTCAACGTGGTTCACCGAGGTCCCCGGTGACTCTGCGCGGCTTTCCGCTTCCTCCGGCCCGCGATCCCTTGGAGCCCAGCGCTGCAAATGCAAGGCTCCCGCCTGCCGGTGCCGCCCCTCTGGCCGACCCTGCGCCGCTACATCTGCGAGTCACACCGCCTGGGCCTGGGACCGGCACCTGGCGGGCCGGACCGGCGCTCTGCGGCCTCAGGCCCGTGGAGGGCGCGGGCGGGCCTGCGGGTGCGTCCCCCGCCGCCGGGGCCAGGGCCCGGGCGGAGCGAGCGCGGGAAGGGGCGCGCACCGCCCGCTGCCCCCTTTCCTGGAAATATTTTGACTCTGGATTCTTGTAGAATTAACTTGGGTCATTTTTTGGAGAAACTCCAATGTCTAATCTCCTGCCTAGAAATCATGAACCAATATTCTGGAGTCAAAATGGGGAAAAGGAGCTTGGGAGTCTTAGTATTCAGTATGTAAATATTTTCTTAGTCTTTGTTTTGTGATAGTATTCTGCCTTCAGCTTTGCTTGGTGTCCTCCAGTGTAGAGACTGTTTTATCCCCCTCAGAGATTAAACTTGCATCTTTGGGGAGGGAGTGGACCTTCTGGTGTCCATCAGCTGCCTGCTGAGTGTGTGTATGTGGGGGTCAGGATCTAGCAATCCAACTACTTGAACTTTCATCCAACCTTCCTGTTTTTAACCCCACTTTCACCCTACCTCCAGTTCCTAAGTCTTTTGAGAGTTTGGCAGCATATTTTAGTTCCTTGGCTTTTCCCATTGTCAGCTTTCAAGTCTGCTTTATTTTGATTTATTTTTAATAAATTTATTTATTTTTGGCTGTGTTGGGTCTTCGTTGCTGCATGTGGGCTTTCTCTAGTTGCAGTGAGCGGGGGCTACGGGCTTCTTATTGCGGTGGCTTCTCTCATTGTGCAGCACGGGCTCTAGGCGTGCAGGCTTCAGTAGTTGTGGCATGCAGGCGCTAGAGCACAGGCTCAGTAGTTGTGGCACATGGGCTTAGTTGCTCCGCGGCATGTGGGATCTTCCCGGACCAGGGATCGAACCCATGTCCCCTGCCCAGGCAGATTCTCAACCACTGCGCCACCAGGGAAGCCTAAGTCTGCTTTATTTATCTATTTATTTATTTATTTATTTTTATTTATTTTGGCTATGTTGGGTCTTTGTTGCTGTGCGCGGGCTTTCTCTAGTTGCAGTGAGCAGGGGCTACTCTTCGTTGCAGTGTGCAGGCTTCTCATTGCGGTGGCTTCTCTTGTTGTGGAGCACAGGCTCTAGGCGCGTGGGCTTCAGTAGTTGTGGCGCACGGGCTTAGTTGCTCCGTGGCATGTGCAATCTTCCCAGAGCAGGGCTCGAACCTGTGTCCCCTGCATTGGCAGGCGGATTCCTAACCAGTGCGCCACCAGGGAAGCCCTGCTTTATTTATTTAAATTCAACTTTATCAAGTCTGCTAAATAGGCTGTCATTCACCTATCTGCTTTTCAATTCCAAAATTTTGTTGCATTTGTATCTTCTTCCATTTCTCCTTGTGGAATTTATGCTTCTCCTTGTGGGTTTATGCCTTTTTTTTTTTTTTGGCTGCATTGGGTCTTCATTGCTGCACACGGACTTTTCTCTAGTCGCGGCAGGTGGGAACTACTCTTCATTACGGTGCGTGGGCTTCTCATTGCGGTGGCTTCTCTTGTCGCAGAGCACGGGCTCTAGGCGCACGCGGGCTCAGTAGTTGTGGCTCACGGGCTCTAGAGCGCAGCCTCAGTAGTTGTGGCACATGGGCTTAGTTGCTCCGCGGTGTGTGGGATCTTCCCAGACCAGGGTTCAAACCCATGTCCCCTGCATTGGCAGGCGGATTCTTTTTTTGTTTGTTTGTTTGTTTGTTTGTTTTTTTAGCGGTACGCGGGCCTCTCACTGTTGTGGCCTCTCCCATTGTGGAGCACAGGCTCCGGACGCGCAGGCTCAGCGGCCATGGCTCACGGGCCTAGCCGCTCTGCGGCATGTGGGATCTTCCCGGACCGGGGCACGAACCCGTGTCCCCTGCATCGGCAGGCGGACTCTCAACCACGGCGCCACCAGGGAAGCCCCGGCAGGCGGATTCTTAACCACTATGCCACCAGGGAAATCCCTATGCCTTTTTATTATTTATTTATTTATTTAAATAAATTTGTTTATTTATTTATTTTTAGCTGTGTTGGGTCTTCGTTGCTGCGCCACCAGGGAAGTCCACCTATGCCTTTTTAAGAACTGTTGTTCTAATTGTTTTTTTGGAAGGAACAAAAATAAATATGGGTGTTAAAGTCATCATCTTTACCTGGAAGCCCTATCTATCTATCTGTCTACCTATATATCTTACAATTGCAGAGTATTCCACTGGTGGATATGCTAGTTCCCCTTGAGATGAACTTTCAGGTTCCAACTTTTAGCTATTACAAACCATACTGCAGTTAATAACATTAACATTTTGCACATGTAAAAGTATATCTATAGGATTTTTAAAAAAGAAATACACAGTGTTTTTTTAGTTTGTTTGTTTGTTTTGTGCTGCATTGGGTCTTCATTGCTGCATGTGGGCTTTTCTTGCTCTAGTTGTGGCCAGCGGGGGCTACTCTTCTTTGCAGTGCGTGGGCTTCTCATTTCGGTGGTTTCTCTTGTTGCAGAGCACGGGCTCTAGGTGCGTGGGCTTCAGTAGTTGTAGCACGTGGGCTTAGTAGTTATGGCACGTGGGCCCTAGAGTGCACGGACTTCAGTAGTTGTGGCTCATGGGCTCTAGAGCTCAGGCTCAATAGTTGTGGCACACAGGCTTAGTTGCTCCGTGGCATGTGGGATCTTCTCAGACCAGGGATCATGCCAGTGTCCCCTGCATTGGCAGGCGGATTCTTAACCACTGTGCCACCAGGGAAGTCCCTCAGTTTTTATTATGAAAGATACTGTCAAATTGTTTCTCCATAGAGGTGTACCAGTTTACACTCTCCCCCATAATGTACAGAATGTTTCCCTATACCCTTTTGATCTTTGCCAATGTCATAGATGAAGAAAGATGCCTATGGGACTTCCCTGGCGGTCCAGTGGTTAAGACTCCGGACTTCCAATGAAGGGGGTGCCAGTTCGATCCCTGGTCGGGGAACTAAGATCCCACATGCTGTGCGGTGGGGCCAAAAAGTAAAAAAAATAAAATAAAGAAAGATATCTCATTTACCTTTAATGTCTATTTCTCTTATTAAAGTGAGATGGAGTCTTCTTCATATGTGTAAGAGCTATTTATTTATATTTCCTTTCTTGTGAACTGTTCATCTCCTTTGCCTATGTTTCTACACTGTTACTGATCTTTTTCATAGTTCATTGTAGTAGCTTTTTATAAATGTTACTAGAAAAATTCTACTGTAGCTCAAGATATGACATACATATTCTTTCTAGCTGTTTTGATTTGTATTTGATTTTGCTTTTGGCCCTTTTTTCCTCTGGGTCCCCACCCCCCAATATTCTCCATCTCTAGCAGAACTTAAAAAACTTTTTTTATGTGGTAAAGTATAGGTTTTTCTTTTATGATTTATTGATTTTTTGTAATACTTGGAAAGGTATTCCTCCCATTGAGAATATTGAAACATCATGGTTTCTTTTAGAACATATACAATTTCATTTTTTTATATCTAAATATTTAGTTAATTTTTACTTAATTTTTGTATATATTGTGAGATATGTATTCAGTTTATCTTTTTCCCCAGTTGACTACCCAATGGCCCCAAATCATTTAATGAATATTCTCCCCTTCCTTCCTAATGTAAACCACCCCCTTTATAATGTATATTCTATTGACAATCATAAACTTTTTCTGCATTATTTAAAGGGAGTGTAAATTGAATTATAAAGCAAATGATTATTCTGAAATTATTTACTTATTTTTACATTACAGGAAAGAGTACAAAGAGAAAAATATGAGGATTATGTTTCATCTATGAACATAAATATTCAAAATACATTGAAACACCTCCATGCAGATAGCAGTGGTGGAGGTCCCAAAGCAGAAGATAGGGATAAAAGCCAGTCTAGAAAGCTTCAGAGTTATAAGTCCCATGAAGTCATGTCTAAAGCATGTACAAATGATGATCAAATGAAGAGCCTGTTAAAGAGTGCAAATCCAGTTAATGCTTGTTATAGGGAGAGTGGGCAAAATAAGACTTTATGTAAAGCCAATTCAAACTGCAATCAAAACTTACGTGAAGAAACAACCTTTGAAAAAAAGAATTTTGTTTCTCAATCAAGGTATAGTTTAATAATTGTTTCTAACTTTTATTCAGCATTTGTGTGTGTGTGTGTGTGTAGTACTATGTGCCATACTCTTAAACACTGGGATGTAGAAATGATAAGCATGGTTTTAGGAGGAAGCTAATGTAGGAAATGTTGGGAAAGGAGTTTGGATGGGCCAGTGTGGGCTAATTCATCTAGGGCCTTGCATGTAATACTACTCAAGATTTTCTGTTATAACTTATAGAGTGTAGGGAGCCGCTGACGATTTTAAATTGAGTGACACGATCAGATTTGAATTTTAGAAGGGATACTCAGAAAACTTAAACTGAACCTCTGTAGCTGAAATAACAATGCACGTATTGATAATCCATCAACAATTTACCAAAAGCCAGTTTGTAAGTTTAACTTGATAAAAGGGAGTAAGGTGTGATGAAAATCTGGTTTAGGCTTGTCTTTTCATTTGTTTCCTGTACCTCACCTCCAGTATATGTCCTTTCTCGCTCATGGGTAGCCTGTGGGGCTGGACCTGGAACTGCAGCTTTTCTTCCTAAAGCCTTTCTTGTGTTCTGCTCTTCTGATAGTTACTGGGCTAGGAGGGAAACTGAAGAGAATGGTGCTGTGTTCTGGGGGTGCTGCAGGGTAAACTAAGTGTTAGACAGATGGATTACATCATCACACCCCCTTTTTCCTTTTCAAAACTGTTCTTCATGTAATTTTAACCCGATTTCTCAGGGATATAGAATTGGAAGTAGTGGGATATGCTCTTGGGCCAACCTTCTTGCCCTCTGGCCCAATGAATTTGTTATTTCCTCTTTTTTGCCCTCCTTCCTTCCTGTTTTCCTCTTTTATAACTTTTTCTTCCATGTTTCTGCTGGCATCAGTATTATTGACCTCTGGAGTCTTGTTTAACTCCACTTTTTTTTTTTTTAATTGAAGTAGAGTTGATTTACAATGTTTCAGGTGTACAGCAAAGTGATTCAGTTATATATATATATATTTATACACACACACATACACACATATATATACTTTATCAGATTCTTTTCCATTATACATTATTACAAGATATTGAATAAAGTTCCCTGTTCTATACTATAGGTCCTTATTGTTTATCTATTTTTTATTATATATAGTAGTTAACTCCACTTTTAGAAACAAGGCTATAACCATTGCATACCATACTTTGGCAGAATTTGGTAGATTTTGGTAGATCCTGACTCCAGCTCTTTCTGCCTGTCAAACATCAGAATCACACTACTGCTTACGGAAAGATTTGTTCACACACCAAACAATATGTTTACTTTTATTAATCTGGTGTCTATTTTCTTTTAGTGACCATATTTTTAAACATCCAACTCCTATTGCCAAAAACACAAAGCAGCAGTTACCAGTAACAGGTATGACTAAAAATGTTTCTTCTTTGATTGTTCAAGAAAACATATTTAGGTGATTAATATGGCTAAAAGTAATACCTTCCCTCTAACATATAAGCCATGGCTTTGACTCTCTTTCTGGTCTAAATGCCTCAGTCACCTTTTATTGATATCCTTTCCGTATATCCACTAGGATGACTGGAAGTGTAGTACTGGGCTACAGTTTATGAAACTCTTGAGAATTAATAAATCTTATAAACATCAGGTCCTTTTCACTAATCAAAATATCTTTCATTTTGCAATTTTTCCCCCAGATCCATTTACATTATGTTCAGATATAATAAATAAAGAAGTCATTGGTTTTCTTGCAACAGACAATTGTTCCAAAATATTGAAGTATAGATGCTCAGGTAAATATTTTTTTAATTGTAGTTGTTTCATAATTAAAGCTTTATATGATATTAATTAACTAGAATTTGTAATAGTTCTACCTGTGTGATTTAAAGTTCATTCCCTTTGGAGAAATAACAATCTGGGGTCTCATAAAACACTCAAATTAATACCTTCTATCTGCATTAGTCTGTGTTCCCAATATTTGCTCATATGAATCAATGCAGCTAATACTCTTTTTTCTTTTTTGAATTTTATTTTATTTATTTTTTTATACAGCAGGTTCTTATTAGTTATCCATTTTATACATATTAGTGTATATATGTCAATCCCAATCTCCCAGTTCATCACAGCACCACCACCCCCCTCCAGCGCTTCCCCCCTTCGTGTCCATAGGTTTGTTCTCTACATCTGTGTCTCAATTTCTGCCCTGCAAACCGGTTCAGCAGCTAATACTCTTAAAAAATTACTTTATTATTCTCTTTCTGTCACCATCTATAAGTTTAACTTTACCGAGTAAGGTAAATATTTTTTATATTTTCAGAGAGCCAATAAATAGGTATATATTCTGGATTATGAATAATCCAGAATTCCACAGTGCTTATTCCATCCTTTCTTCTCCTTCATATCCCAGTATTTGCTCTTTGTTTACTCTTACTGTTGCACCCTGCTCTTTGGAGAAAACTGAGGCTATTCCACATTAGGCTCAAAATATTACTATTCTTCTGTCTTAGATGAAGGGTTTATCTCTTTTACTCTAACACTGATATCTAGCTATAATCCAAATCCCATCTATGTTTTCTCCCCATTTTATAATAATACTTGTGTAGGCTTTCTCTTTAGTCCCTTTTTATTCATTAACTCCATTTGTCCCAACTTAAACTATGTTCATTTCTCCTCATCTTAAAAAATACCCAAATACTTTGTGTGATTTGCTATCCCTTCAAGTATTCATCTATTCTTTCTTCCACCATCTATTACCAGATTCCTGCTCTTGTTCCCTTCTCTTTCAGCATATTCTTTCCCTTAACTCCCTGCAGTCTAGCTTCTTTTATTGCCATTCTACTAAACTTTAATGTTAAAGGTTACCTGAAACTTCTTTTTTAACCCCCAAACCATGACTTTTTAAAAGATTCTTATTGTCTTTAGTATCTCTGCACTGTCAACTACCATTCCTTGAAATCCTCTCCTCTCATTTGAAAGCCATAGTTCCCAAACTGTCCACCCGAGCTCCCTGGGGCTCTGCAGTGAACTCACAAGGGCACTACACAATATTTAAAATTTTATAAGTGAAACACAAAATGGTCAACATCTTCTGGACACCATGTAAACTGCTAGCTCAAAGTAGTTCACAGTTTCACCATTAGATTGTACTACATCTCTTTTGATGATGTCACGTCTTTGTGGAGCTGGGTTTTCAGTGGTTGTTGTGATTTTTTTAAATTAATTAATTAATTAATTTTTTTTTGGCTGCGTTGGGTCTTTGTTGCTGCACGCAGGCTTTCTCTAGTTGTGGTGAGCGGGGGCTACTCTTCGTTGTGGTGCACAGGCTTATTGCGGTGGCTTATCTTGTTGTGGGCATCAGTAGTTGTGGCACGTGGGCTCTAGAGCACAGGCTCAGTAGTTGTGGCACACGGGCTTAGTTGCTCTGTGGCATGTGGGATCTTCCCAGACCAGGGTTCGAACCCGTGTCCCCTGCATTGGCAGACGGATTCTTAACCATTGCACCACCAGGGAAGTCCCAGTTGTTGTGATTTTTAAAAAGCAAGCACCACGTGAAAATCAGTGTGGAACAGGAAATGAGGGTGGCAGTGTCCAGTCTGATTACAAGTTTTGAGAACTTGTTCTGTACCCAATTGTTGCACAAATCCCATTAGGAAGTAATTGTAATTAATAAGAATGAAATACAAATATATATATATTTCAAATTTAGGTCTATTATTTTTTTAAATGGCTACCAAGTTGTTAGACCATAAATATGTATTGAGTTGTTTTGGACCTAACAGAACATTTGGTATTTCTTTTGGCCTAAGGGTGCTGTGAAAAAATCACCAAGATCTTTTTTTTTTTTTTTAATTTTTTTTTGGCTGTGTTGGGTCTTCATTGTTGCGCATGGGCTTTCTCTAGTTGCAGTGAGTGGGGGCTACTCTTTGTTGCGGTGCGCGGGCTTCTCTTGCTGCAGAGCACGCACTCTAGGTGCAGGGGCTTCAGTAGTTGCGGCATGTGGGCTCAGTAGTTGTGGTGCACGGGCTTAGTTGCTCCACAGCATGTGGGATCTTCCTGGACCAGGGATCGAACCCGAGTCTTCTGCATTGGCAGGCGGATTCTTAAGCACTGCGCCACCAGGGAAGTCCCAATCACCAAGATGTTAAAGATGCCACAGAGTAAGACAGTTGGGAACCTCTGGTCAAAAATATTCCAGTTTGGAGAATGGATGCTCTATAACTGTTATCCCTTTCATCCCTTAGTTTGTTTGAGATAGTTCCTTCCTAGTTGCTTTGCTCCCTCAGTGACCATTCATTTTGCAGACACTTAGGGAGTGCTTATTCTGCAGCAGGCACTGGAATCAGAGATGAATAGAACTCAGTCCTCACTTCAGGAAGTTTACAGTCTATAAAGCTCTCCATTTTATCATCTTTATTCCTTTATCTTATCTTCCTGCCAAATTTCTACAGATACTCCCCCCAATATATAGTCTACTCAACTCTGCTGCAGCATTTACTTTTGTGGCATCATCTATCATTTTACCAATGATTTTCAAATCTGTATCTCCACACTGCACTTCTACCTCGGGTTATAGCCTCATTCTTCCATTTCCAGCTGTACCTAGGACATACTCACTTTAATATTTTGTTATTTCAAGCTTAATGTATTCAAAACAAAACATCTTTCTCCCTCTTAAACTGCCCCCCTCCAGCCACTCCATTTTTATTAGTGTTGCCATTATTCTTCTGGCCCCCCAGATTTCAAACCTTGAATCATCTATAACTATCTTTTCTCCTTACATCCCCTATTTCTAGTCTATCATATTTGGTTCTTTCTTTCTTTCCCACACAGGCCCCTTTTCCTTCATGCCTAAATTACTAGCGGTCTTTCAGTCTCAAGTCTCACCAACCCCCAAGTAACGTGTATTGCTATTAACTTCTCTTCCTCATATGTGCTTTGTATCATGTCACCATGCTAAAGAACCCTCAGTGCTTCTCTGTAACTCACTAAATCGAACTCTCTGCCTGGCTTTTAGAATTGTGTGGAACTTTGTCCTGCTTCCACTTGTTAAATTTTACTGCAATTTGTTCTGTTTAAGTCCACCAGAAATGTGCCATGCTTATTCCAAACTTTGCCATTCGATCCATTACAATCGAATTGTCCTAAACGTCTCCCTTACCCCGACAGCTCATTATTCACCAATTTTACCTCAGAAATCTCTGCATTCTCCCTGCAAATGCTGTGTTTCAGAATCCCCTCATTTATCTGGACTGTTTAAGTTACCCCTCAACTGATCCTCTTACCTTCAGTTGAGCTTTCTGTAGACAAATCTTGTCATTTCCCTGCTTAATAAATATCCTTCAGTTCTTCCCATTGACTTGAAGATAGTAGTTAAAAATCCTTAAGATGTCTTTCAAGACCGTTTTTGACCTGGCCCCTTGCATCCCTTACCAACCTCAACTTTTCTCCCACAGTTCTCTCATACCTTATACTCCAGCCACACACAGTACCTGTGATTCTCTGAACACACTATGCTTTTTTACTCTTCTGTGCTTTTGCACGTGTTCTTTGTACTTGAAATGTCCTCATCCTTGCCAACTTTCTGCCTGGCTAACTTTTCCTGTAGGTGACAGGTGGATAGAGAACTTTATAATGGATGGATGTGGCTAACATTACCTGAACCTACTGATCAATCTTAATATCATAAAAAGAGAGATAGTCAGACTTTATGTTCCTGTTAATGTGATGCAGTAAGAAGTACACAATACTACCTGTGAGGAGTTCTACTAAAAACAATTGAACCTGAATCTGATCAATCATCTAGATCTAATTACTAGTTTCTTGGGCACTCAGGAATATTTTAAAGGATGCAACTAGGTTGTAATCAGCAAAACCCAGCCTTTGGGAAACTGCACATTACAAATGACCCAGGGTCTACAACAAGTAAATGACAAAGAGGAAGAGAGGGGAATTCGTAGATTAAAAGAAACTCAAGAGACATATCAGCTGAATGTAATGGCGGACCTTGTTTGGATCATAAACCAACTGTAGAGAGAAAGTTTTGAAATGATGGGGAAATTTGAACACTGACTGGATATTAGATTGTATTAAGCATAATTTTCTTAGGTGTATAGTGGTTTTGCCATTTAAAAAAATAAAACAAAGTAAGTGTTTTTTTAAAAAAGAGTTCTTATCTGTTAAGAATGCATATGAAGTATTTACAGATGAAATGACACTAGAATGCACACTGCAACCTTCATAATCCAGTGTGTACATGGGGGGCAGAGCTGAGTAGGTGGGGGAAGATGAAATATGACTGGCCATGAGTTAATAATTGTTGAAGCTGGATGATGGATACGTGGTGGGTAATTATACTTTTCTCTTTATTCTCGTGTGTTTGAAATGTTCCATAGTAAAACATTAAAAGAAAAAGAAGACGACTGGGCATAAGGGTCACTTCCTTTGGATATCTTCCCTGATAGTGACTCCTGCTCAGAATTAGGCCAAGGTAGATGCTGCTTTTCTGTATCACCATAACTCTGTTCACACTGCTATGGCAACACTTATTTCATTGTATTATATTTGTTGTCTTTACTCTCTCGCATGACATGACTTGGAGTTTCTTGACGTATTTATAGTTAAGTTGCTGATTTCACTTCAGTTACCATCATAAAGATATTTGCTTTCATAAATTTGTTATTGGATTTTTTGTAACATCTATACATCACTTAAATTTGTTTTCTTTTAGGTTGCATAGCAGTAGGAAAATCCCTGAATAGCCGAACTTTTAGCAAGCTCTTACACTCTTGCCTGTACCAATGTGATCGTCACAAAGTCATTGTGGAAGCTGAAGACAGATATAAAAGTGAACTAAGGAAGTCACTTATCTGTAACAAAAGTAATTAATTCAGCAATTTTAAAACTGTAATTACAGTAAGTCAGAAAGAGAAAAACAAATACCATATGCTAACACACATGTATATAGAATCAAAAAAAAAAAAAACAGGTTCTGAAGAACCTAGGGGCAGGACAGGAATAAAGACGCAGACATAGAGAATGGACTTGAGGACACGGGGAGGGGGAAGGGTAAGCTGGAACGAAGTGAGCGAGCGGCATGGACATATGTACACTACCAAATGTAAAATAGATAGCTAGTGGGAAGCAGCGGCATAGCATAGGAAGATCAGCTCGGTGCTTTGTGACCACTTAGAGGGGTGGGATAGGGAGGGTGGGAGGGAGACGCAAGAGGGAGGAGATATGGGGATATACGTATACGTATAGCTGATTCACTTTGTTATACAGCAGTGACTAACACAACAATGTAAAGCAATTATAGTCCGATAAAGATGTTAAAAAAAACCAAAACTATAATTATAACCATACCTTCTGAACTATGATCTAGAACATTAAGTATATTAAAAGATAAAGGGTAAAATAATGTTGAAAAGAAAATCTGTCTCTGAGCAACTGTGATTTAAAATGTTCCCAGGGAGTAGATTTAGTCTCTAGTAATTTAAAAATTCTTCCTAATCCACCTAAGGATTCCCATTAAAAGGGGGAAAAAGGGAATCTCATACTAATGGAATTGATGTGATACTACTCAGATTGATACTCTAAGTACACTAAATGTTTTCTGTATTTTTCAGAAATTCTGCTGACCCCACGTAGAAGACAAAAACTCAATAATGAATCTACTACCCCTGGAGGAATAAGTGAATATATTTAATTAAAAAATAAATATAAATTTCATATATTCCTGAAAAAGAACAGCTGAATGATTGTTCTCAGTCACATCATTAATGGCTTTTAAATGATAACCCTTGCTTCTGATGAGGGTCATACTTCCTGACAAAAGAGGCTTCCCTCTTCCCTTTTTCATGTTGCTTGCTCATCTGTTACTTTCCAGCTGGGGAAGGGGCAGGAGAAAACTAACATTTATTAAGAACCTCCTATGTGTTAGATGTTTTATACATGTTATTTGCTTTATTTCATATAATAACGTAAGATAAGCTATTATTTTATTCCCACTTTAATTTGTTTTCTTTTAGGTTGCATAGCAGTAGGAAAATAGCTGAAATTTGCCAATGAGTTGGCAAATGGCAGAACTTAGATTCAAATGCAAGCCTGTCTTTCTCCAGAATCCCCTTTTCTATCCTCTGGATCACTTTTCTGTTTTAAGAGCAAAATTATTCTCCTGTGCACAAGTGCTTCAGACAAATTTTGCAGAAGATTTTGGTTCACATCTGTAGCACTCTGAACAATCAAAATTGAAGAGACAAATAGTATAAACCTTAGAGCCCTGTTTAAAAATTAAAATACTTCTAAACTATGAGTTAATTTACAGGAGTTTTTCTTTAACTACAGGGTTAATCACCATTTCAGGTTTATCACCATTTCAAATTTATCACAAGGCTGCAAGAACATTACCATTATCTTCTGTTCACATGGAGTTAGTATGTGCAGAGTAAGACTAAGCAGTTGAGTACACTCCTTGTCAAAGTCACCTTGAAATTAGTAATATCTGTAGAGCCATTCTGTTATTTATTGTGAAGACATTTGGACTTGATCCATCCAGGAAACATTTTGCCACATACTTTTGTTTGGCCATTTTCACTGCCAAAACCTTGAAAGAAATTTCAAATTTACTTTTTATAACTAGGTCTTTTTCTAGGTTAAAATTTCTGCATACAAATTAAAATTAAGCGCAGTACCACTACAGGGTAGCCCACTTTTTGAAGTTAATATTTTCTGTAGAAACTGTTAGAAAAAGGGTATTTTTCCATAGAAACGTTGCAGTTGGAAATCTTTTTGACAAGGAGTTGGCATCAAATTAATAAAAGAATTTCTTTTTTTTTTTTTTTTTTTTTTTTGCGGTACGCGGACCTCTCACTGTTGTGGCCTCTCCCATTGTGGAGCACAGGCTCCGGACGCGCAGGCTCAGCGGCCATGGCTCACGGGCCCAGCCGCTCCGCGGCATGTGGGATCTTTCCAGACTGGGGCACGAACGCGTGTCCCCTGCATCGGCAGGCGGACTCTCAACTACTGCGCCACCAGGGAAGCCCAATAATAGAATTTCTTGAGCAACATGTCTTAAAAGCAAATATATAACAACTAAAAGTATTCTATAATCATTTTTCATAGTAAAATCATTTGCAGAGCATCATGAAATATACATAATTATGGTTATATATTGATTATACAGAGGGATCCTAAATACTGTTAAGTCACTTTCAGCTCGTAAATACCTACATCTTTTTTGTAGGTTCGAGTTGCTTAGCTAAAATCCAATAGTTAATAAGTTGGCCTGCTTTTTTCAAATTTAAAAAGGCATCTTGAGGAGGTAGTGATTAGATTGGTCTTACATCTCTTTTACAAGCAGGCCAGGAATATTTGATGTACTGCCATTTTTCCCCCTCTTAATAAATTTCCCTTTCATACTAGAGACATTCATCACCTTTCATTTGGTTATAGGTTACACTCAAATTTGAGACTCTTCTTTTGAGAAGGGACCATTTGCAGCATCTAAGTATTTAAAGAGCCTTGGGGGCAAGGCTCTCTTTTAGGATGGATTGATATCTTGAGAGGGTTTGAAAAATAAGAGTCTCTAGGACTGAGCCCTCTTGCCTATTTTTCCCTGCTTTTTTCTAATGCCCTATCAGTATTAGGAGGAGCACTAAAGAAGTCACAGAAGAGAGTCTTGTGGTGTAGAGAGCTGTTTCCTTCTAGTCTGCCAACTATGCTGCTGTGGTAACCTTTGAGGTATTTGGCACAGATGCTAATTTAAGTGTAGAAGCCAGTGAGATGGCAACTGCAGGGGAAAAGTGGGGATTGGCTCTACATGAACAACCCCAGGACCCAATATTTTGAATGTTATAATAACCCATCTGGTCCTGATTATAATGAGTTCAAATCATTTAGCAAGTGAAGTTGAAATCATCTATTTCTCAGATAACCACAGTTTTCCAGTAGGCCCAAGTAAGACGTAACTTCATTGATAAGTTTTAAAACAGTTTTTACTGGTAGTAACATTTTTCTGTCAACAAATATTTATTGATCACCTACTATGTGTCAGACACTGTCTTAGGCACTGGGGACACATGGGGAGTAAAACAGACAAAAGTTCCAGTCTTCATGGAGCCTGCATTCTAAGGAATACCATTAAGTAATATTTAGACATTATTTTCATTGATTTCTTAGCCTTCTGCTGGTAAGATTTTCCCCTCCTGCTTTAAAAGATCTGAACTATGGCTCCTATCTGAGGAGAGATGGACTAACAGTCATGACATGCAAAGGCAAGATTTTCGAAGGTTGTCCCGGCATAGCTATTCAAGGTCCTACTAAAGTAAATAGCAGCCTTAATTGGAAATACAAAAACTCTTCCTCATCTGTATCTACCCACAGTGATAATGTGAATTAACAGTGAATTAAAAAGCTTAAGGGACTTCCCTGGTGGTCCGGTGGTTAAGAATCCGCCTTCCAACGCAGGGGACGCGGATTCTATTCTATGAAGTTATGGAGCCCTTTGGGAAGACTGTATCTGTAAGATAGGTAAGCTGTTTGTTAACTGTCCTCACAGGAATGTTGAGAGAATTAACAATCATATGTTTATAAAATTTTGTGTTTCTTGATTGAAGGATTTTGCGAATATTATCGCAATAGGATTGTTACAATTATTGAAGAGATCACAGTGATAGCATCTAGTTTAATAGTAAGCACTCAGTTTTGTTTTGTGTTAATTGAAGTGGATTTCTATATGATGAGTAGTCCAGGCATGAAGTTTTCTCACTGTGTAATCCATATCCTTAGAATAAGTTAAGTATTTATTTGGGTCTCAAGAACTCTTTTTTCAGCAAGTACTAATGTATTCTACAATTCTCATTAATTACAGAAAAAAGAAGAATTCGTAAAAACTTTACTGAAGAAGAAGTAAATTACCTTTTCAATGGAGTTAAGAAAATGGGAAATCACTGGAATTTAATTTTGTGGTCTTTCCCCTTTCAGCAAGGACGGAAGGCTGTGGACCTTGCTCAAAAATACCACAAGCTGATCAAACGCCCCAAGTGTGTGGCTCCTTGATTGGAAGAAGACTTGTCAGTTTTTAGTTTGATATCTTAAAATACAGTGTGTTGAAAATACAAAATTTAAAATATTCTTATAAACTCTTATGAGACAGGAAATGTGGCAATGGGGATACTGTTTTAATTACTTTTTGTGATGCTGTAGCTCATCAAGCTATTAAAATAATTTATAAAACAAATACACTTTTGGATTTCCCTGGTGATCCAGTGGTTAAGACTCCACACTTCCAATGCAGGGGACATGGGTTTGACCCCTGGTCAGGGAACTAAGATCCCGGATGCTTCGCAGCACGGCCAAAACAACAACAACAAAAATTGTTTAAAACAACTTTTTATCGTTTGCCTTTAAGTTAGTTTTCTTCTAGTTGGAAACCAAACTGTTAGATCTCAGACTTCTATTTTTCTTACTCTTTATATTCCATCATGCTGATGCATCCTCCATTATACCTAAAATGCTGTTGCTATGGCAAAGTGATCAAGTATCAGGGCATGAAAGCTCAGTTGTGCTTATGCACTCATTGGGTCACTGCTTCATGTCATTCATATAAATACCAAAGGGTATTTCCCTATAAGCATGTATTCTTTCACCCTTTCAGATCATGACTGTGTCTACTTAGATAAAGCAGAATTTTTATTAAATACCTTTTATTCTGACCCACAATGAAAATTCCAGAGGGTTAATAAGCAGAAAAATTTTAAGCATGAGAATAATTTACAACTAGGAAAATTCTTTGCATCATTTAAAGTGTGAATGACTCTAGTCCATTATCTGTCAGTATTTCCTAAGCACTATGGGGATGATTTAAATGGTCTGCTGGGTTATTTTGATGCGTATTTCTCAAGATGTATGAATGTTGTTTTAGGTCAAAGGGGAAAATATTTTGTCTGTTTCCTCAGCCTTACTGGCAATAGGGTTTTTTTTTTTGATTGATTGGAAATTATCTATGTAACAGGAAATCAAATACTGCTTACAGAGCATCCCCAAGAGTATGACATACTGTAGCTGGGACACTGTTTTGTGTCAGTCACTGACACTATATTTAAAATAACCTATACTGCCTTCTGAAACCTTGAAATTTTATCCTAACCCTTGGCTCACTTTTGGTTAACGTGAACTGCTTTTTTCCCTCAAATGGAATTTGGTAATAAAGTAAGTGAATACACATCAAAAGGAAAGCCAAAGAATGATCACATATTAGAGGACTGTTTGACTTTAGGGACTCAGACCTGGCCAGTTCAACAGGGAATAAAAAGGGATTTCAATAATGTCAGACCCTTGGAGTTGGGGCTGACTTCAGTTATAGTTCCCTGCCGGAGGCATAAACTGCTGTACAATGATCTGGACATTGGCTATCTTTAGTTTTGCATATATCCTCAGAAACCTGGAATTTACTATTTCACAGGGTGATAATTGATGGTCAGTTCTTTGTTATGCTAAAATGAAATATACTTTTCTGGAGTACCTCCTGCAGAACCACAAAAGTTGAATCTCTTTTCCACATACCAGCCCTTGAGAGAGTTACAGATAGATATCTATCACTTTCCCCTCTACATCCTTTATCCTTCATGCTGATGAGTCTCAGCTACTTCCTGTTTCAGCTGAACAGTGTCATGTCCCCTTATGAGCTTAGTCACTGACCACTGGATACCTTTTTGTTTATAAACTGTGTCCAGAAAGAAATGTGGCCTGACTGGCAGAGTAGGGGGATCAGCTGCTTTGCTAGGACCAAAGAGGTTTTATGGACCTTACCTAAGATACTCCTTGGGATTCTACATGACCAACTCTTCGATTATAGTTGATATAGTTAAGACTTATAACTTTAATAATTCCTATCTTGTTCTTACACATTTATTTTTAACTCCACTACAGGACTTCGGTGGCCCCTGTTAAATTTAATCTTGTTAGAATTAGGCTGTACTCAGTTTGTCATCCAGTGTGTTAGGCCTCCCTTCCTGCTTCAGGTCATCCACAGCTTCTATGAGTGTGCTGCTGCATTCTCATCCAAGTCATGGATGGCACCCTGAATTGGCTGGGTCAGGGCAGATTGGGGCGGGTCCCTAGCAGCCTCCTCTGGTGGTCCTTGCTCATCAGCCCCCTCTGGGCCTGGTCTTTAACAAGCCTCAACACTATCATCCAGCCTACATTTCACTTTCTTGTCTATGATGTGCATTGGCAAATGCCCCGTTGAAATCTGAATTTTCCAGGTCTGCAGCATCCTCCTACCTGCTATTTCTGCAAAATAGAAATTGTGTAAATCTGGTGCTATCTTTTCCTTTTCCAACTGGTCACATCAGAGAATTTCACCTAGGGCTGATGAAGTGCACTGGCCTGTAGTTTTCAACTCCATCTTTTGTCCTGTGAAAATTCAGACACTGCTTACCTTTTTATGACTTACAGCACTTTTCCTGCTCTTCCTAGACTTCCAGGGTATAATTCTTAATAGGTTTTCACTCCCATTGTCTTGTTTGAACCTTACATTCAGGTTGGCAGATGATATGCCCATTTGTTGGATCTGTAATTCATGCTGCCAAAATTCTGGCAGAGCCAGGATCAGAATCCTACTCATCTGAATCCCACATGCATGGTTGCTTTTCTGACATATCCTACTTTCTTGTGATATTTAGAAATGCCTTGTAAAATGCCTTTGCTTCCTCAGAGGCTAGCAAGAGCCCTCAGGTAGCAGCCAGACCTAAAGTGAAACTCGATAGGTGAAGTGTATTTTTTCTTTCCTTTTCTTCCATTACCCTCTTCCTTCCCCTTCTCTCCCCTGTCCCTTTCCCCTTCATATCTCTTTCTTTCTTCCTTCCTTCCTTCCTTTCCCTCCCTCCCTCCCTCCCTTCCTTTCTCTTTTTCTTTCTTTTTTCCTGAAGAAAGGAAATTAAAGCCTCCTATTTCTGGTGTCAAATGCTGGCTCCCAGAAAATATCATTAAAAAAAAAACAAACACCTGTTAATAAGTAAAATCAAGCGAATTACTCACTACAGTAAAGATCACTACCTCGTGGTCTTAATAGGGTCAAGGAAGGAGGAGGTGAAAAGCAGCATATCTGTGAGGATTTGGGGGTCTAGTTTAAGGCCGGTCTTTCAATTCGTGGTTCGATTAGGATTAAGCAAAGTTCATGATAGAATAGGTTAAGATCGGTAAAATTGGAAGTACCGGGATGCTATCAGAAGATAGCCAGAAAGCACTGGGTCCTTGGTCAGGTTTCTCAAGATTCCTGAGCTTCAGGTTCCTCACCTGTAAAAGAGTTAGATAAGATTCAGTGAGATATCCTGTACTGAACTCATTCCAAGGCCTGAGCTTTTCGCTGCAGTCCGTCGGTTGCCTCGGCCCCAGACGGCGCAGCTGGAGCGGCCAGCTGACGGAGGACCGGGAACGGGTGTCTTTGCGCCCCTCGACCGGCAGAGGCCGCTAGTGCGCCCTCCACCCGGGTGGCTCCCGCTTGCGCCGCCGCCTCCCCGAGCAGGGCTGCCCCGGCGGCTGCCTGACCGCCGCCCACCTCCCGCCACCAAGTTGCCCTCACGACCCTGCGGGAGCCCGAGGACATCGCAAGCCCGGTGGAGCGCGGCGGGCGGCGTGGACCCTGCGGGGCGGGCGGGTGGGGGCGCGGCAGGCGCGGGCGGGCCGGCGGGGTCCTCGCGGGTCCTCGGCGGGCCCGGGGGAGGGCCCTCTTTGTGGCTGCAGTTGGCAAGATGGCGCCGGTGGGGGTGGAGAAGAAGCTGCTGCTGGGCCCTAACGGGCCCGCGGTGGCGGCCGCCGGCGACCTGACCACTGAGGAGGAGGAGGGCCAGAGCCTATGGTGAGACCGCGAGGCGGCCGGGCTGGGCTGGCCGGGCCGGGCCGGACTGTCGGACAGACTAACGGGCCGTCGCGGGCCAGTCAGGTTCAGGCTGGCCCCGGGGCCGACCGCTGTGCCATTGTCCCCACAGGTCCTCGATCCTGAGCGAGGTGTCCACCCGCGCCAGGTCCAAGCTGCCGTCCGGCAAGAACATCCTGGTTTTCGGTGAGCGCCGGTGGCGGGGCGTTGCCCGGGGAGCTGGGGTGGGCGAGGCGGGCGCCTTCTCACTGGTGCCAGCCTTTCTCTCCCCTGCCGCCTGCCCGGAAGGGCCTGGCTGGACAGCCTGAGAGTGGCCAAGTCCACCACGGCCGAGGTCAGGACGTTGCCCCTTTTCGAGAGCCCAGGGATGCTGGCAAGTGCTCGTCGGCACATTCCTTAGTGTTTTGGCCGCAACATCAGCTTTGCTTTAAATGTCCCTGACTTCCTGCGCTCATAGCCACGAAGTTCACCGAACTGCGGGCGTAGAGAGGGGAGGGAGTAGATAAGGTTAGCGGAGGAGGCGGGTGAACGAGGTGACTGGGGGTCGTCGGGCTGTGGGGAGATGCCACAGGAGCCATTTCTCTATCTTGATGAGCGGTGCATGGTGGGAGGGGCGCTGCAAAGGACAGCAGGCCTTGGAGTCCTCTCCGGGGACTTTTCCTACATTATTTTAGCCTTCACTGCTGGGTTACCTGGGTTAGGTCCCTCAGCGTCTGTGGTCTCCTTTCCTCATACAAGTAAGGGAGTTTGGCTGGGTTCATTCATACAGGAGAGCCATTTGTTGAGTGGGTCGTTTCCTGTCGGTTGGGCACTGGGACAGCACAGACATCCCTCAGACACTGCACAAGAATGTCAGTTTAGTGAGACAGAGATAGATGTGTTGGTGATTGCACTACACCATGTTGGGCATAGACAGATGATTGGGGGCACGTCATATGGCTTGATGTTGTTTGGAGTTAGGTGTTTTGAAGGGTAGGTTTTAACGTGCAGGGGCCCAGAGGGTTAGTGTTTGCAGGAACACAGAGGTGACAAGGCGAGGGGGGGTGGTGTTGGAAGCTACCACAGCCTCCTTGTGGAACGTGTCTGATGAGGTAAGTTTGAGGTAGATGGTGGAAGGCTGAAGAGTCGATGCTTTCTCCTGAAGGCACCCAATTCTCAAGGGCCTTTTATTTTACCTCCGTCCTCTGATTCTCACGGGAATCACTGTGAGGGTGGTTTTCCCACTGTTTTTGAGGGGAGTGGCTGGTCTTTAGTTGATGACCACTGCAACAGAGAACAGAAGACCCTTAGAGGTCTTCGCGAATTGGGGAATCGAGGGCACCAGATCTGTGTTTAGAAAGGGGATGCTGGCAGCAGAGTGGCAGGTGGCTCGAAATGAGCAGGTACTGAAGTCAGGCTGAGTGCGCACCATGTCCACATGGGACGTGGAGTGGCATTGAGGGTGGAAAGGAGGACTTTGACCTGTGGGATGCCTTTCAGTTCTCATGTTCTGTAATTCCATATTACTAAATCCCAGGGGTGCTTAGTAGTGTTTTTTGGTGGTGGCTCTTTCTGATGTTTAAGGTTTCTTTTGGGGGGAGGGAGAGTTGTTAGCTGGATAGAGGGGGATGAGGAGTCGCTTGGTAATTACGAAGATAGTGCTTAAGAGTTTTGCTTAGGTCTGTAATTATTTCCATAGCCCATAGTTTCCTAGCCTTCAGAGTGCTTATGAAAGAAATGTACTAAAATCAAAGGTGAATAACAGCTTCATTCTTTATGATTATGAGGCAGGATCAGACTGTTTCAGTTCAGAGTCCCTAGGCTTTAAGGTTAATTATATTCTGAAGATTTCTTGCTTTCCTTGTGGTAAAAGTTTATTTTGTGAGAAACTAGCCCCACCTTTTACTTTCACTTTTCCAGATGCGTGTCTTATAAATTATAGGTAGGGCCTGCGGGCCTGCCTTCTTCCTTTCCTTGTGAGGTAAGGATGACTGCAGTAGATTGTCATTTTAGATCTTGGAAATTGCCGCCTTTATCACCTCTCCCCACCCTGACCACTCTTACAGCAGGTCCTGCTTTGTTTATGAATACAGGTGAGACCTCAATAGCAAGCTCTACATGAAAGTTCCTTGTGTGAATGTCCAGACTCCCCATCCTTGCCTAGAATAAGTGGTACGCTTTGTCTTCTTACATGCATCACTTATAGGTGAAGATGGTTCTGGTAAAACAACCCTCATGACTAAACTTCAAGGAGCTGAGCATGGCAAAAAAGGAAGAGGCCTAGAGTATCTCTACCTCAGTGTCCACGACGAGGACCGAGATGGTGAGTGAAGCATTGATCCATGCAAGTCTCTGACTCCTCGGTTGCCACTCCTGCAACATGCCCAGGCATTCTCAATTTTCTCTTTAGGTCTAAGAGAATTAGTCGCAGGGGAATAGATGAAGTGTATCTCTTTGTAGGACTTTACCTATTTTTCTTTACAGAGTATGTTAGCAAAATGGGGAATGGGCCTGTTACCTGCTGCTCTGGGTAGCCCTTACTTAAAAGGAGAGACTGAGGGTAAAGTTTCAAATGCACATAAAAGTAAGAAACTGAGAAGTTTTTGGACTTCCCTGGTGGCTCAGTGGTTAAGAATCCACCTGCCAACGCAGGGGACACGGGTTCGAGCCCTGGTCCGGGAAGCTCCCACATGCTGCGGAGCAACTAAGCCCGTGCGCCACAACTACTGAAGCCTGAGCCTCTAAAGCCCGTGCTCTGCAACAGGAGAAGCCACCGCAATGAGAAGCCAGTGCACCGCAACAAAGAGCAGCCGCCTGCTCACCACAACTAGAGAAAGCCCGCGCGCAGCAATGAAGACCCAACAGGGCCATAGATAGATAGATAGATAGACAGATAAAATTTATTAAAAAAAAAAGAAACTAAGAAGTTTTTAAGTGCTTTGGACTTTTCTATGAGAGAAACACTTGGCAGACTGATCTGGGCACCATTGTTACTCTGCATGGTTTTAGTGGAGAATCTGAAATTGATGTGGTTTAGAGTATAAAAGCTTAACAGATATTCACAAGAGAGTTTTGAGTCTTTTTGCGACAGTGTAGAAATGCTGATTGCTTGTGGGTTTTTGTTTTGTTTTGTTTTTTCCCCCAGTGGAGAGAATAGAGGCTCAGAGGTAATAATGTTCTCTTAATTTCTCATGTCTAGAACGTGGATAATAATCGTTTTCTACCTTCTGGGTAATTGGGATGGTTAAAAGTGCATGGTAAAAAAAAAAAAAAAAAAAGTGCATGGTAAGCTCTATTATAAGGATTAGATATCATTTTAAATTGTGATAAGTACGATTGTGAGTTGGATTGGAACAGTGGTTTTTGGTTACCACTAGTCAGTAATACCTCCTTTGTAAACTTTTAGGCTTTGTGTTAGATCTTGAATGGCTCTAAAGTAAATAATTATTAATGCCTAGCTTTTTTTATTTGTAGAAAAGTTACCATGTAACCTAAGGATGAAATATCTTCATTAAATTACTTCCTTAAAATTGCATTTACCCATTTGTACAGTAAGGACCATGCTGTAGGGGTGATTATATAAGGGGGGCAAATCCCACCACCTCTGGTCCCCCATTTCCTTATTGCTAAAATGAAGAAGCTGAACCCAGGTCCTTCCTTGCACCTTAATTCTTCGAGCTCCAAGAATCATTTAAATAGAGGGGAAAAACCCTTTAATCTTAACTTAGTAGTCACCTTAGAACCCCAAGATTTTATTCCTGCTCCTTCTTCCCCGGGTTCCTTTGCCATACTGAACATTCTCTGAAGGATGTGAAAGAAAGGTGGGAGGTAGACCTGGTGCTAAGGGCTCTCCTTGTGTAAGGAGAGCAGAGGCTCTCCAGTGCCCACCTAGGCCCACCAGAGTTTGTGTAGGTAGGGTTGGGACTCAGGGGTCACTGAGCTGGGCTAGAGGGCCTCATATGTCTGAGTGTTTTGCTTCCTGTCTTTGATGATTTTTTTTTTTTGCGGTGCACAGGCCTCTCACTGTTGTGGCCTCTCCCGTTGTGGAGCACAGGCTCCGGACGCGCAGGCTCCGGACGCGCAGGCTCAGCGGCCATGGCTCACGGGCCCAGCCGCTCCGCGGCATGTGGGATCTTCCCGGACCGGGGCACGAACCCATGTCCCCTGCATCGGCAGGCGGACTCTCAACCACTGCGCCACCAGGGAAGCCCCTTTGATGATTATTGTGGAAGGAATTTGGGCTTTGGAGCCAGGCAGAACTGGTTCAGAATCCACTCCGGTAGTCACTAGTTGTGACTGACTTAACCACTCTACACCTCAGTTTCCTCATTTGTAGTATTGGGCAATGGTACCAATTTGTAGGTTGACAGAATGAGAGGTGGCATGTGTCAAGTGTAGCTGAGTGCTTGAGACAGGTGGTAGGTCTAGTACCCTTTTGAAAGTATATGAAACATGGTGTAGATACTCTGACATTGCTATAGCTGCTTGTTTCAAAGGGGCATAAACATATTTCATGCCAAGCATCAAAGTAACTATATTCACTTACCTTTGAGTTAAAATACATGTTAATTTTTATTTCAGATTCCTTAAGGTTGCCTTAAAAACTTAGATCTCTGCATTTATGGGATTTTTTTAAGCTGCCTACTTGCAAGTTCCTCTTTGATGAAAGAGTTGCCCTTACCTGTGGTTAATTAAACATCTTTTAGCCCCAGTATTTTTTATTGTGTGGTGTGACTAGGTTATAAATATACATTTTGCAGGCAATCACCCAGGTAGAGAAAATAGGTTCTGGCTTGTCCTTGTTTTGTGGTAGGACATGGCATGTCAAAGGACCTCTGCCTTAAGGGTTGGGGGCATCCATTTAATGCCACATGTGGTATGTGTAATCTCCATGCACATGGGTGAGTTATATGTAGTGGGCAGTGGGAAGAAAGGCTAAAAAAAGGAACCATGTCTGGTGAGGGGCAGACATTATAATCTGTAGACTTCAGGTACAGTTTGTTTGTTTGTTTGTTTGTTTTTTGGCCACGTCGTGCAACATGCGGGAGCTTAGTTCCCCAACCAGAGATCGAACCCGTGTCCCCTGCGTTGGGAGCACAGAGTCTTAACCACTGGACCGACAGGGAAGTCCCAACAGTGCAGTATTTTTGAAGGCATTCGTAGAATCCAAGTCAAAACCGCTATCTGAAATGCATTAGAGTTTGAAAGTATAGCTAGATGTAGATACCTTTGTTGTACTGTTGAAATAAAGTCATGAATGTAAAAATTTTCACAGCATGTTAGTGAATTGATGGTACCCAAAAAAAAGGTAGCTAACAGAAGACAGGTTTTTAAAGGCTAAGTTGCAATTTATTGGGGAGGAAGTTAATGAAATGATATTTTTGATAGTAGGATTTCTCCCTCATGGTGCTTTTATTAAAAAAAATTCTCGGGCTTCCCTGGTGGCGCATTGGTTGAGAATCTGCCTGCCAATGCAGGGGACACGGGTTCGAGCCCTGGTCTGGGAAGATCCCACGTACCGCGGAGCAACTAGGCCCGTGAGCCACAACTACTGAGCCTGCGCCTCTGGAGCTTGTGCTCCGCAACAAGAGAGGTCACGATAGTGAGAGGCCCGCGCACTGTGATGAAGAGTGGCCCCCACTTGCCGCAACTAGAGAAAGCCCTTGCACAGAAACAAAGACCCAACACAGCCATAAATAAATAAATAAATGATTTTTAAAAAAAAATTCTCAAAAAGATGTCTAAAATTTTTTAAAAAGTATATTATTAATTTGGAGAAATATCTTCTACAGTTTGATCATCCAGATATAATTTTAGAATCACATGCTTCATTAAATGTCAGCACTTGCACCTTTGTCTGTATATGTTTTTAACTTTACTGTGGAGAACAAAACTCCATAAAAGCATAGACTATTTTGATGAACCCCAATATATCTATCACCTGCCTTCAGGTTAAAAGTTCTAGGTCAATTTTATTTCAGCTGTACTCTCACCCTCTTCTCTTTTCACTCCACATTGGATTATTAAAGCAAATTTCAGACATTATATCTTTTTATCTGTAACTACTTCCATATGTATGTCTAAAAGATTAGGATTTTTAAAAACATTATCATATCAAAAATAAGTGTAATTCCTTAATATTATCAGGCACCCCGTAATTCATATCTCAGTTTATATAAGTAATGAGTTTATCTTGCATTTAAATACAAAGGTCCTGTCTCTTTGGCACCGTTTGTGGTATGTGAGCACACTGTTTAGTGTGCCTGACACAAGAAGAGCTTGTTTAACCACAGGCTCTTCGACACAACTTGCTGCCTCACAGATTGCTGATATCTTAGAAGAATGGATTTTTAGACTATGGCACAGTCGTCCAGGGAACATTTGTAGCTTTTATTAGTATCTTTTTTTTTTTTTTTTGCGGTACGCGGGCCTCTCACTGTTGTGGCCTCTCCTGTTGCGGAGCACAGGCTCCCGACACGCAGGCTCAGTGGCCATGGCTCACGGGCCCAGCCGCTCCGCGGCATGTGGGATCTCCCCGGACTGGGGCACGAACCCACGTCCCCTGCATCGGCAGGCGGACTCTCAACTACTGCGCCACCAGGGAAGCCCTATTAGTATCTTTTGATTCTTATTGAAAGCTAAAATGTCCTTTACTCTTTACTCCTCAGACATTGCTGGAATCTTTTTGGATGTGGACACAGTATATTATGGTTGTTACAAAATTTTATAGTTTAGACAGTTCACAAGGCACCTTGATGAAGAGTTGCTGTCCACTGAGCACTTGGACCCTTTTCTGGTTAGGATTTCTGTCTCTGTTCTGTGTGGAATTCTGTGGCTGTCACCTTTAAGTTCTTCCTTGTGTGGCTCTTTCAGCTGTGCTGATGGTCATTGTCAGTAACTTAGCTTCACTTCTTTTCTTAGATCACACACGCTGCAATGTGTGGATTCTGGATGGAGACTTGTATCACAAAGGTCTGCTGAAATTTGCAGTTTCTGCTGAATTCTTGCCGGAGACCCTGGTGATTTTTGTTGCAGACATGTCTAGGCCTTGGACTATGATGGAATCTCTACAGAAATGGGCTAGTGTTTTACGTGAGCACATTGATAAAATGAAAATTCCACCAGAAGAAATGAGGGAGCTGGAACGGAAGTGTAAGTAAAACAGGATTTTCTTATTTGGAAAATTCACTCGTCTTTTTGGATGGTTCCAGCCACCTTCCTTTTCACAGTGTCAGGAGGCTGCAAAGCTTCCCTTACAGAGTGTTTGTGTTTTGTTTGCACCATTTATTTCAGATTTGCTTTTGTAGATTCAGTAGTCAGAAAGTCTTCAAAGCAGTCTTTATCTCAGCTGTCACAGTTGAAGAAAGTAAATCAGTATTCCTTATTATTTTCATTGGTTCTCTTTTATAATATGGGTTCTTCCCTCGCCCCCAAAACGTGATCAGTTCTGTGAGCCTTTTTGCTGTTCTGTTAACTCGTGGTGTGCTGAGTTAGTATCAGTGGGTGTAGAGATTTACTGGGATCTCTGCAGCTTGAGTCCATTTCCCCGTATTTCCATTGAGGTCCTATGGACCCTCTTGTTGACAAGTTTAAAGGAAGACCCACAAAAGATAAATCTTTCAGTTCCTACCTTAGTTGCTTTGGAGATACAGCAAATATGATTTTAGTTAGAAATAAGAAATTCTTTTTTTTTTTTTTTTTCATTAAAATGAAAGGATGTTTTAAGACTCGGGGCATCCAAGCCCATTTGAGAACAGAGAACTTTAAAGGAAGTTCTTTTTGTTTTGTTTTGTTTTTCCTTAATGTGGTTCAGAAGCTTGTTTTTTCCTTTTCGTTGCTTCTGTGCGGTTACATCAACTTCTGTTCACTTGCCGGGGAAGTGGGAGGGGCAGGGGCTGGAGCTGTAGCAGCAGCAGCGCCGTCTTGGCCAGGGCAGTCTTGGCTCAGCCCCTGGCTTATTTCCACGGGATGACGTCATTCCCTTTAGTGACTTAATGAGGGCTTCTGGAACATGGCACACAGGATCTTCAAACTTACTGGCAGAAGGGTTCAGAAATTTTGATGTGCTTTTCAAATCAGATTTCTTGCTGTGTGTCTTCCTGTCATAACTTCACTTGCTCCTGACTACATTAGCTAAAACAGGGAGCTTAACATAGAATTCTTTAGTTTGCTGTGTGCATGTGTGTTTCCTGGGACACCCACGTATGCTGCAGTGATTATTATGCAGCTCAGCGCATCTGTCCTCAAACACTGACCTTTCTAGATAAAGCCTATTTTTCCCCTGAAATAGAGACCCTAAAGACAACTTCTGGGACTAGTTCAGAGCCTGAAGAGCTGTTCTCCTTTCACTGCGCATTTACCATCGTACCCAGACTAGTGGGTTAATGCACAGGAGATTTCAGTTTCTGAACCTGTTTTCCTAGAGTTAGAACCTTGTAAAGATTTGTTAAAACAGAAAAAAAGGAAGAGATTGAGCCAAGGATATTTTTCTTTCCCAGACGGGGAGGCTGTCTGCCTGGTGCCAGATCTGTTCAAGGCATTGGGGATACATACAGCAGACAAGGTGCCCGCTTCTGGGGAGCTTGTGCTCCCATGACACACTGAATTTATTTTGTGGTCTTAGTCATTGATGTTTGTGTTGCTTAGGATTAGATTGAGCTGCACGTGACACAAACCCAAAATAACAGTGGCCTAAACAAGACTGGGTTTTATTTCTCTCTCCTGTGAATGAAATCCAGAGGTAGTTCAGGCCTGGAAAGCATCTTGAGGAAGACAAGTCAAGGACCCTGGCTCCTTTGTGCTTACTGCTTTGTCATCTTTAGGGTGTGGTTCTCTTCCTCTTGGCAACCAGAGCTCCAGCTTTCACATCTGTGTTGCAGGCAGCAGGATGGAGGAAAAGCAAAGAAGGGCTGAAGGGTGTGTGCCTGCTGTCTTCCTAAGGAGACATTTCCTAAGGAAATGCAGTCTGTGTGGCTGTGTGTTCTAAGTATCAGTGCTCGGTTTGGTTGTAAGGAGGAAGAGGAGAGGACAGTGGAGGGCGGCTGGTGATTGCTGGAACCACATCCGTGCCTCATGGCTCTGGCTAACCTTCTGAGAGCCTCTCTTGTGTTCACCACCTTTCCTCTGAGGTGTTTGGAATGGTACTCACGCCTTTCTGTTACCCGTTAAAGGAGTGCTTTGTTAGTGCTAGTTTTAGGTTACATTTTAATAAAGTGGTTGGCCGTCCTCTTGCTTAGAGGACTCCCACTTTCCAGATTAATTGGACTCTAGGTATTGTATTGAATGAGCAAAGAGCTGTCACCCAACCTGCTTTCTGATCCAACACCAGTGTCCAATCTGCTGAGTTTGGAAAGCTGCTCCATGGCCAGCCAGTCTCTTTCTGGATTAGGTTCCTCAGTGGTCCTGAATCTGTGGCAGCTGCTTGGCTGCAGGGTTTGTCTGAGGGGGAGGGCAGAGCAACCCCTAAAGCTGCCAGAAGGTGGTGCTTGTTTGTAGGTTAGTCTTATCTTTCCTGCTTTGTGTCTGGGGTTTCACTTGCTTATCAAGTAGAGGAAGAAGATTAGGTGCAATCTCTTGGGTCTTCTCAGAACTGTGGAACTAACGGGTGATCAATGAGGTAGGAGGGAAAAGAAGAGAAAGAGGCGGCGCTCTGCAGTCTCCTTCCCATAGCCACTCCCATCTGATGCTAAAGGGGAGCCCCTGGTGGGCTGATGGCCCCTGCTGTGAAATACTGGCCATCCCACCACCTAGAGAGAAACTGCTAATACTGTGGTATGTGTGTATCCTAAGGGAAATGCACATTTTATTATCCAGATTACGCAGTCCTCACTATGTTTTTATCATTCCTTTTCACCACCTCTGTTATGGATATTTGCTCTGCCTTCCAACTTATTTTCTAAAATGCTGAGTTATTAAAAACACATGTGCATTTCCTACTGTTTTTGGATAGCTGTAATTAAGTCATTCCTTCAGAGAATGAATAGCCTAGCCCAGGGTTTCCCAACCATTTTCATATCATGGCCTGTGTAGAATACAGCAGAGTTTATACAGCATGCTGGGTAGTGGAGGTTTGTGGAGCAGACTGCTGGAGCTGCCCCACCCCTGCCTTCCTTCCCACAGTCACTTAGCTTACCTGTAACCTGCTCCGGGCTCTGCCATGCTCACTGTCTTGGAAGCCTGTTTGAGTGCCTCACGTGACCTTAGGCAATTATAGATATTACCCAGACAGTTAAGCCATTGTATTTTTCACTGACTTGAAGATTTGTTAAAATGCTTTTAAAGAGAAAATGTGGGAAGACTAAAAAGAGTACATATTCTCAATTATATTTATATTATAAATGTAATTACATATGTAAATGTAATTACATATAAATTACATTTATAACGCTAGAAAAGGCAAACTAATCTGTATTGAAAAAAAAAGCAGATCAGTGGTTGCCTGGAGTTAGGGATGGTGTTGAGGAGAGGTGGGGAAGATAGATTACCAAAAGGCACAAGGAAACTTCTGGGCGTGATAGATAAATGCACTGTCTTGATTGTGGTACTGACTCATGGGTGTATTCATATGTCAAAAATACCAAATTTAGGGAGTTCCCTGGTGGCCTAGTGGTTAGGATTCCAGGCTGTCACTGCCGTGGCCCGGATTCAATCCCTGTCGGAGAACTAAGATCCTGCAAGCCGTGAGGCATGCCAAAAAGAAAAAAAAAAAAAATCAGATTTATATTTTAAACATTGCACTGTTTGTTGTGTGTCAGTCTTGGCTGCATAAAGCTAAAGTAAAGCAGATTTAAAAAAAAAAAGAGAGAGAAAATGTGGGAGCCTTTGATTTCTTAAGAGCCTTCAACAATCATCAGAAAACCCTTCTCTGTTTTTGTCCAAAATGCAATGCAGTAAAAATCTCTTGAGTATTCATTTATTGAATCTGAAGAAATAAACTGCACTGATGGTTAAAAAAAAAAAATCTCTTGAGTGATTGTTTTTGTGTGTTTTTTGTTTGTTTTTGGCCACGTGGCATGCAGGATCCTAGTTCCCCGACCAGGGATTGAACCTGCGCCCCCTGCATTGGAAGCGTGGAGTCTTAACCACTGGACTGCCAGGGAAGTCCCATGAGTAGATTATTTATATTGGCAATGAAATTATATGAATGAGCTTAATTAAAGAGAAGTTGTAGAGATGAAATATTATATCTGCACTTTAGGGTTTAGGCAGTGGTTTTTTCCCAGTATTATATGAAAGACATTGTGCTCCCAGATAATTGCAGAAGCTTATATAACAATAACCTAAAGTCTTTGTAACTTAGGACTCACTGTTTTAAAATATTTAAAACCTATTCTGTGGGTGAAGAAGAGTACATGCACTTTTCTCTAGATTCTCTTTAATCTAGTTGTCTGTGTTTTCTCAGTGAGCATGTTGTGGATGAGAGTAAAAGTCCGTTTGGTCCTTTAGTCATGTTGTGTGTAGAAGAGTAGAGCTGCCGGCTCGAAGTAGCTTTAATCATCATGTCCTTGTTCTCTGGCCTGACATGTAACCTTGAAGCACTCAGGAAAAGGTGCAGGTCTGTAGACTTTGTGTTCACTTGCCTTAACCAAGACCATGGACCACTCTCAGCTTGAAGGCCCTCCTGTGGGGTTGCACCCATGGCCAAAATAGTGCCAAGAACTAGATGTTCTATCACTCACCCCTTCTTGTGTTAGGCAGGAATAGGTCCGTGACACATGTGGCTCAGGATCTCCTAAAGATGAAACTGAGTCCACAAGAGTGAGGATGATGAGGAGATGCAGATGGTGCTGGCAAGTCCAGCCTCTCTCTTTAGCACGGACGCACCTCAGCTGTATGGAAACAGCATGTTCTTGGTAATTCAGGTGGTTCTAATGAGAACTCTGAGGAGTTTTATAAGTTGTAACCTATTCTAGTGGTCGTGTCTGTTGAAGTAACACAGTTCAACTATCCTAATATTTTGAAAATGTAAAATATGTAGGAAAAGTGTTGGGAATTCCCTGGTGGTCCAGTGGTCAGGACTTGGCTCTTTCACTGCCATGGCCTGGGTTCAATCCCTGGTAGCAGGACTAAGATCCTGCAAGCCTTGCAGCATGGCCCCAAAAAAAGTGTTTTGTTTTGTTTTTCATAGTAGGAACTATTGAAGCCTTGGGAGTTTTTAAAAACCTGTTTAATTGTTAAGAGTTAGATGCAATTAAAGATGACCAGGGGAATATCTTTACTGCTCTGAAGTTATACTGCTCAGACTGACTGAAAATGTCAGAATTGGGATTTTGTATCACCACCCCTAAATCCCTAATATTGCAGTTAAGTCAGATGCAGTTAGAAGTTTGTCACAACTCTTTATGTTTTGTGCTTATTACTACCTGCTTCAGTTTTCTAAAGCTGGCATGTGCATTTTTTATTGTGTGTGTGTGTGTGTAATTTTCTTTTTCTTTTTCACCTGTAGTTGTGAAAGATTTTCAAGACTATGTTGAGCCTGAGGAAGGTTGTCAAGGTTCCCCACAGAGAAGAGGGCCTCTGACCTCAGGTCCTGATGAAGAAAATGTGGCCCTGCCTCTTGGTAACAACGTGCTGACTCATAACCTGGGGATCCCAGTGTTGGTGGTGTGCACAAAGGTGTGTGCCAGGGAATTGTACGCTTGGCTGGGTTTGGCAGTGCAGCAAATAAATAAATAAAATTCATTAAGAAAAAAAATCCAATAAAGAACAAACAAAAAAATGGGGGGTTTCAAAAGTTCTTTGATCCTAGTCAGAGCCACTAGGTTGCCCAACTGCAGCATGTGCCATTCACATCATATTCTGTGAGAATGGAGCCCTGTGGAGTATGCAGTGCACAGCCATGTCCAGTGGGCCTGTTTCCTGATGTGACCTTGTTTGATTCTTAGAGCAACTGTGAGGTGATCAGGGCCATCATATCCCTGCTTTATAGATGTGGAAACTGAGGCCCAGGATGAAAGAAGAATCACTAGTTGCTTTTCACTCTTGTCTATTTATTTAATTAACGCTTGGACTTTGGGCTGTGGATGCCTTCTTTTTTTAAAAATTTATTTATTTATTTATTTATTTTGGTTGCGCTGGATCTTAGTTGTGGTTGGCGGGCTCCTTAGTTGTGGCATGTGAACTCTTAGCTGCAGCATGGATGTATGATCTATTTCCCTGACCAGGGATTGAACCTGGGCCCCCTGCATTGGGAGCGCGGAGTCTTAACCACTGCACCACCAGGGAAGTCCCATGGCTGCCTTCTTTGAAGCCATGATACTTTATTACTGATAAAGACAGTGTTCCCATCCTTAGCAGGCAGAGAGGCAAAAAGATGACTCCTTTCTCTTTCTATCTTACCTGCAGTGTGATGCGGTGAGTGTCCTGGAGAAGGAGCATGATTACAGGGACGAGCACTTTGACTTCATCCAGTCACACCTACGGAGGTTCTGCCTCCAGTGTATCCTTGGGGTGCTGTGTTGGGGCCCAGGGGCACAGGCTCCCCTCTATGTGTGCTAATCCAGGCTTCCTCCAAATGGGGCTTCTTCAAAGAGATAAAAGTACTTCCTGAATCCAGAATAGTTTTTTGCCAGGGTGAAATTGTATACATCAGCGGTCCCCAACCTTTTGGGCACCAGGGACCGGTTTCGTGGAAGACAGTTTTTCCATGGACCACGGGGGGCGGGGGAGGGTTTAGGCAGCAATGCGAGCGATGGGGAGCGGCAGATGAAGCTTTGTTCGCTCGCCCACCGCTCACCTCCTGCTTTGCGGCCCGGTTCCTAACAGGCCGAGGACCAATACCTGTCTGTGGACCTGGGGTTGGGGACCCATGGTATACATCATTTTACTTTCTAAAAGTTTACTGTGTTGGAATTTGAGACTTAATAATTTGTGCCTATTTTTGATTATTTTTTATTTTTAATGGTGTACATTGGTAGACTTTTGTATTAAGAAGAAAGATGATATGTGGTAATTTTATTGCAAATTATTTTTATCATATCTTGAAAATCTTTTTAAACTTTGCTTTTTTTATAGAAAAGGTTAATTACCCAACATGATAGTGTTTTGGGTGCTACAGGGTTTCCTTTATGTTTATGTTTTGTGCTGTCCGTGAGAGAGAGGCTGTGTCAGCAGACTTTTGAGTGTTGTTTCTGTAAAAATCCAATAGCAGTTGGTGCCATCATCCCACATCCTGGGCGGGGGAGGGTAAGGGTGAGTTCCACTACTTCCTTTGGGCTCTTAAGCTTGTCCAGCTCAGTGGAGGGTGCCAATAACATGTAGGTACCCAATTCTTATATGCTTAATGACCAACTTGATCACATGTGGGCATCTGTCTAGGAAAGAATATGTGTACCTTGGATATGCTGAGGGTTTTCCTGGGCTACCCTCAGAACCATTAAGTTGACTGCTTGGGACGCAACCTGATGGGTCAGAAGACAAGTTTACATGTTCAGAAATGAACTACGTGGCCCGCTGTCATCAACATGCTTTATGCTTTTGACCTGCTTCTTCTGCTACTATTACCTTTTTAGTTCTTAAGATTTTAACACTTTATATTAATTGTGTGTTGATCAAAAACTGAGTATCCTGTGACTAGTACTTTGAGGATTGTGCTTGTATGTATTTGCTTTTGTCTTCTCTTGCAGTGAATTGGTTTTCCTTAAGCAGATTGATTAGATGGAGCCGCCTTGATTTACACATCAGTGAAGGAAGAGAAAAACCTCGACTTGTTGTATAAGTACATTGTTCATAAAACATATGGTTTCCACTTTACCACGCCTGCCTTAGTTGTGGAAAAGGAAGCAGTTTTTATGTGAGTTCTTTATAGGTGATGCTTTCAAACGCTTCTCTTCCTGGTACATTTGCTCTTTACATTTTATCCTTCCAAGTAAGATGCCTCTGTCTCTTTCTTATACAGCCAGCTTTCTATTACCTTGGGGCAACGTGCTTGGAGTTGGACCTCATAGGGCATATATACACCCACCTTTCCATCTCTGCTCTTTTCCAGATTACTTGCCATTCTGCTTCCAGTCTGAGGGAACTGGGTGGAGTGAGGTTAGGGGTGCTGCCTTTCTTCATGGAGAGCAAGTTGCTAAAACATTTTTGCCACTTACTGTCAACTCTGGTAGAATGCCGGCTGAGTGAGGGAGTCGTAGTATAGGGAATTGGCACTTTGAGGATCCTGGACGTTTTCTGTTGAAGCATCTGGTTTATTGGCATCCATTGGCAGGGATGACTGCCTACGCCCTCTCTTGCGCCGCATCAGCTTGGGCTTTGGCTGTACTGAATGCCTGTTGTGTTTCCGGTGTTTCACATTTGAGGAGCCACTGGGGCTGATTGTCCTGGGCAGAGACTTGGATACCTGTTAGTCCTACTTCGTGTCATTCTCTCAGTGGAGAATGGCGGGTGTTGTGCACGCGTAAGTAAATGTTGAAGGTGTGGTCTCTGAGAGGACTTGTGCTAGTATCATGTGTTTAGGCTTAGATATCCTCTTAAGAAAGAATTACAGTTCGTTCAGCAAATACTGAGCACTTCCTCGGAGACCAGGTTCTATGCTGAGGGCAGAAATGAATGAGATGTGGTCCCTGCACATGGCACTTTAAGGGACACACACAGCGAGGAGGGGTAGGGCAGTACTGGGGTAGTAGAGGCAGTGTGGCAGGGCGAGCAGAGGAGTGATGCTGGGAGGGTGAGTGGTGCGTCCCAGGCAGGCCAGAAGGAGTGGAAGGGTGGGAGAGTCTGGGAGAAGACTGAAGGTGTGAAAGCCGAGAGCTCTCGGGACCGAACAGGCTGCCTCCTCAACATTTAGGGAGAGCCTCACTTGGGCTCTTCCCAGACAGCAGACATAGAGACTTAGACTGATTTTAGAGAATCGTTGTCTAGAGCAGTCAGGCCAGCACCAAAGCCACAAGCTCTCAGTGAGTGGTATGCTTTTGGAGTCAGTCAGTGCCCAAATCACTTGTGATCCTGAGGAGAAGGAGGATCAGGGAGACTGGATGTGTTCAGGGCTGGTCTGGAGTGGAGAAGAAGCTCAGAGCTTCTGAAGGTGACACGAGTCATGGCAGTATCTTGGTCATGCTCTGTCCCTTTGCACCTTTGGTCCTGTTGGTAGTTGCCTGTTGGGGAGCCGGTGAAGTCGTCGGAGCCATTGGGGTGGAGAGCCCTGGCTAAGCACCTTCTTGGTTCTAGAGCTGTGGAGCAGGATTTGGATAGAGAATGAGAAGCCTGTGGGAACGATCAGTTGCCATCTTTTAGAGCTTCTAGATAAAACTATGTCATGTAGGGCATTTTACAATTGTTCCTTACCCTAGGCTGCAGCTTAGCGTAATGGAACCTGGGTGCCATCCTGCCCTGTGATGTCAAGCTGGGCAGCTCCCACATAGGATCCTCAAGAACTCCTTGTGTCCCTCTGGTTTGAGGCCCAGGATAGTGCAGGTCCTGCTACTCCCCTTGGCTCCAGGGTACATATTCACACATCAGTAAAATTAACCAATCCATAAGAAAACTGTTGTCAGAAAGAAGAGTTCTCAGAGAAACAGCTCACAGGGGTGTCTTCATACCAAAGCCCAGAGAAACAGCCCTATCCTGAGCTCTGTCCTATGTGTTGCTCTGTATTCTCCACTCTGTCAGAACAGGGCCCCATTGTGTCCTTGTTCTTCTCGGCAGAGTTATGGAAAAGCTCTGAACACTTCCTGTGGGTCAGCATGTGTAGTCAGTAAGATCTCGCTCTGGCTCCTTAGGCCTTGGGCCTCACGAACTCAGTATGGAGCAGGACCTGTGAGGCTGAGCTGATGGACTACACTTGCAGTGAGTATTGGCTTGTCTGCCAAAAGCTACAAGCCGGCCCGGCAACTGCAGACCAGAACTTGTGGGAAAGGATCTCAGCTGGGAGTCCTCTCTAACCCAGAGTGTGCGCTGAGTATTCCATAAGGCAGTCCCAGGAAAAGCAAGTCAGTCTCTGTGTCTTTGCCTTTAGACCTGCAGGCTGGGACAATGAAAAGAAAATAGCTATTTTACATGAAAATTTCACAACTGTGAAGCCAGAAGATGCATATGAAGACTTTATTGTGAAACCTCCTGTGAGAAAGGTACCCAAATCAGTCACTTTAAGAGTTGCAGGTGGGGAATTCCCCGGCGGCCCAGTGGTTGGGACTCTGTGCTTTCACTGCCGAGGGACTGGGTTCGATCCCTGGTCGGGGAACTAAGATCCCACAAGCTGCGCAGCGTGGCCCCCTTGCCAAAAAATAAAGAAGTAGTTGTAGGGTTTTTTCATGGGAAAAGAAACTTATAAAGAAACAAGTCTCACACATTGAACCATTTGGGGGGGGGGTAAAAAAACTAATCCAAGGGCCTTTTAGAAAAAGTCTTTAGATGAAATCGTGTTATGTAATTGGCTCCGGGTGGCACAGCATGTGTGATGGACTGCCACTGCTGCCTCTGGATTACTGTGAGTAGATCCCACTTGCTCCTGTGATCGCCTGCAGACCCGGATCTGGGAGGTATTGTTTAGAACCTGCCAGACTTAAAAATGTCATTTGGCCATATGCCAAGGCTGGTCTTGGAACAGGGTCTTTGCCAGGCTAGAAAGACTTGACCTCTTCAGTCTCTGCAGGGACTCCCCAAACCCATGTTGAGACTTGAGCACAAGATTCTCCTTTCAGCATGAATTTTGACAAGTAGTTTGGGGTGTTCTTGGTCTATGACCACGAATGAGTGTGTCACTTCACTTCACAGCTGGTCCACGACAAAGAGTTGGCAGCGGAGGATGAGCAGGTGTTCCTAATGAAGCAACAGGTAAGAAGACCAGTGAGGCCAGAGCAGAGGCCTTCTCACAAATGAAACCACCTCTCTGGCGTGAGGCGGGGGTATCACAAAGAGCTTGCAGGGACAAAGGGGTTGCCACCAGTTCTTGTTCTCTCCCATTTCTAAGATTGGTACAGGGTAGGGGGCCCCTCAGAGGATACCCTTCCTGCCTTGCAGATTCTCCTACAGTGATAGGCTTAGTATCTTATTAAGTACCTGTTCTGTCTGCAAATGTAGATTTTCTGGCATAGTATTTCCCATGTTGACAGTTTACCAAACGCCCTGACCTCACTTCCGTTAGTTCACATAGCCCCACACAGCCCTGTGCGTGAAGGCAGGTGAGCTGATATATACGTTTAGTAGGTGAGGAGAGTAAACCCAAGCTGACAGTTCAGAATGCAGACCCAGTCCCACCTTTCTGTTTCACTGAGAGTGTTGTTAGACACATCACGGGTTTGCCTGATGATGCAGGCAGGTCAGCAGGGGGCCGTTGATGTTTTTTTATTGCCAACTTCTCCTTTTGTGCTCTCCTTGCTGCATTAGCTTCAAAACTGGTTACTGGGAGTATTTTTTGTTCACCGTATACCAAATTGCTCAATTTAAATATTTTGCATTTATAGTGTAGAACCTCTGACTTGGTTGTTGTTAATGGTGCCCTCTAGTGGAATACTTGGAAGTGTTTCTCCGGACCTTCAGTGCACTCTGCAGGCCTTGGTTAATGGTCGGTGTGTCCCTCTCTTTGCAGTCACTCCTTGCCAAGCAGCCAGCCACACCCACGAGAGCCTCCGTGAGTACCTTAAACTAAACAGAGGGTTAAGGCCCAATGTCATGTCTTCAAACTTTATACCATTATTTGTGAGAGCTTACATTTGTGTGAGCTTTTGTATATTCAGAGGGAATTTGGTCCCCCTAAAAGCCCAGGGCCAGGTACATGGTAGGAACTCAGAAAACGTCTGATGAAGGAATACAGCTCTGGGAATTAGAGTCAACAGGTTTTGTTATCTTGGTATCTCTTCTCTCAGGAGAAATTGGGATCTAAAAAAGGGACTGAGCTGGGCACAAACTCCCATTCCTGCCACCCTTCTCCCTAGACTGTGACAAATACCCTGCAGAAGCTTGTCTTCATTTTTGGGATATGTACTTTCTGTTATTTTTATGCCTGTGTGTGACTTGGGCTGGTTTTGGACTTAGGAATCCCCTGCAAGAGGACCCTCTGGCTCTCCAAGAACCCAGGGCCGGGGAGGGCCAGCCAGCGTGCCTAGTGCCTCCCCAGGCACGTCAGTAAAGAAGCCGGACCCAAACATCAAAAGTATGTATCCTATCTCTTTGGAGAGTGGTTTAGTCCTAGGCCTCATTCCTACTTTAGGGGCTGAGTAGCTGGATTTGGAAGGTGGAGACTCAAGGCAGCTGCTGTTTTCTTTCCCAAGAAGGGCTGCTTTCCACTTCCTCTTTCTGAGAGAGGGAGTTCATGGTTGGCAGAGACCAAGGCCTGCTCCTTTGTTGGAATTGGTGGCCCTTGCACCTGGCTTTGTTTAAGACCCTGGTTAGGCCTCTATATTCAGAGAAGAATACAGCATGAGAAGTCACTTTAAAATGTATAATTTGAGTTCTCAGTTTTGTTGCTTATTAGGTTTATATTACTACCATTTATGAATTGTCACTTGTTTTGTCAAGCTCAGTTACTTACTGGTTTAAGTAGCCCTTACCCCAGTGACTTAATAATACCCCAAGATGTTGGCTGCAGTAAAATCCTAAAATTATATTTCATTCTTGCATGTTCGATGACTGTCTTCTATTCTGAATGAGAGCTTTTCACAGCAGCTTTGGAACGTTACGGGCTTATAAAACTTTGAAAAACACTGCCTCATGGACAGGGAGATGATGTGGAGCACAGGTTATCTATTATGCCTCTGAACAGGTGGGAAATCTAAACAGGTTTCCACTTACTAATTATGCTAACACATAATCAGCCTTAGCAGTGGCAATGTATAAGGCATCACAGTGAATGAATCTGCTCAGTATCCTAGGAGGATCATAACCACAAATGGATAATTCCAAGCTGAAAAATAGTTTGTTGCCGTTTAATTGAGTCATTCAGTTTGTGTGATGTTTTTTTTCTTAATGTTTCCTTAGATAATGCAGCAAGTGAAGGGGTGTTGGCCAGCTTCTTCAATAGTCTGTTGAGTAAAAAAACAGGCTCTCCTGGAAGTCCTGGTGCTGGTGGGGTGCAGGGCACAGCCAAGAAGTCAGGTACTGAAGGGCCCCCAAAGATTTAGGACCCTTGTGATCGGGGAGTGCTGGAAGGTTGGGTGGTGGACAGGAGTGTCTGCTTTCACTGACCTGCAGACCCCTTGATGTTCTGAACAGATTTCCACCTTATACTGAGCAGTATACTTTACAGTAGGATTACCTTATTACCATGTGTGTTTCTTGGTACATTTAAGGTGGGATTTATGTATATTCAGGTTCTCAAGAACTGACTGTTGGGTGAGTTGAGGTAGATCCTAAACATTAGGCTGGCCAAAAAGTTCGTTCGGGGGCTTCCCTGGTGGCGCAGTGGTTGAGAGTCCGCCTGCCGATGCAGGGGACACGGGTTCGTGCCCCGGTCCGGGAGGATCCCACATGCCGCGGAGTGGCTGGGCCCGTGAGCCATGGCCGCTGAGCCTGCGCGTCCGGAGCCTGTACTCCGCAGTGGGAGGGGCCACGGCAGTGAGAGGCCCGCGTACCGCAAAAAATAAGTTCGTTCAGGTTTTTCTGTAACATCTTACATAACGAACTTTTTGGTCAACCCAGTACATGGCCCGGGTGTAGAAGTTCTGCCCGTTGGAAGTCATGGTCTGGAGTGTACCATTGACATTTTATTTAGTCTGTAATATCCTGTGTTGCTTTATAAGGATTTTGCTCACTCTACTGCCTCCAGTCTTGCCGTCCGCTGCCTGTGAACCCTCACTGCCTCACTGGAGGGTCATCATTTTCTCCTCCATGAAGCTCCCCACCCTTGTCACACATAGACATCTCTGTGACAGCCCACCCATCTGTTCTTCCGTGTGGGCACATAGGGCAAGTCTATGTCTCGGAGGTCTCTGAAACAAAAGAACCAGGTTCCTTGGGAATTACAAATTTTCCCAGAAAGCTTGAGGCCATTTCCAAAGGGTTTTAATTTTCCATTGGCTATATGGAATATTAATACAGTATTTTCCTTAATTGGTGTTTTCCAATCAAAGGAAACCCTCAAGAAATCACTCCATCGTCAGGTCAGCCTGTGCCTTCAGGTGCTCTGGAGTTCTTGGAGACTCAGAGTCTGTCTGATCTGTTGGCCCAGGCTATAAACTGGTACTCCCTGGGAGGAAATAGGGGTCACTTCTAGGCCCCAGTTAGTGTTCAACAACAAAAGATATGTGCACCAACTTTGTGCTGTATCAAAATGGCCAACCTTAGTCTTATATTCTTATTGAAATACGGTGTTCCAGGATATCCATGTGAGTCAGTTGTAATTAGTAACAAAACATAAACACCTGTTCTGTCTGAGGCACAGAAAGTCGTTTGCTGCATGCCAGAAACTCAGATACCACCTCTAGGAAGATGGTGATGAGAGTGCATAGGGGTGAGAGGGTTTTCAGAAAGGCCTTTGTGTTTGGCACAAAGGCATCCCCAGGCAGGGGGCAGTAATGTAGTCAGGGAGCCCAGACCTGTGGCATTTGGAATTAAGAAGGGCTGAATTAGAGTCTGTCTCCTTATAACGATTGCAATGAAAAAAGACTTTCCTCATTCTTATTGGAGTTATTATCACCAAAAATGATTATAGAAATCTGTATAATTTTAAATGTTACTTAAAAAAAATTTTTTTTCTGCTCTCATCACTGCTGCTTTTTTTTTTTTCTTTAAAGGACAAAAGACTGTGTTGACAAATGTTCAGGAAGAACTGGATAGGATGACTCGAAAACCAGACTCCATGGTAACAAACTCTTCAACAGAAAATGAAGCCTGATCCTCCTTAAAAAGTGCATATGTAAAATGACCAAATAACTATATTGATCTGCTCTAAGACCAGGATTTTTCTGATATGGCACATGCTATCAGTTTTTTGGGGCAGGGGAGATGAACTTAAAAAAAAAAAAAAACTTCATTGGCTTGTCCGAGTGTGAAATGCACCTTTAGGAAGGTTATGTGTCAGACCCCTTTGTGAAGGATAACCCTTGGACTCTCAGGCATGTGGCTCTCTGATGGGCAGCAAGTGCAGCTGGGCTTCTTGGGGAGGGAAGGTAGATGGAGAGAAAGAGGGCCCACTTACTTTCAGGGTGGAGCCAATGAGACCAGGAAGTCATTGATCAGATGGTAGCTAGTCTGACCAGTTGCATGTTAACAGATTCACTTGTTCTTGGGAAGCAGATTAAGTAGCAGAAGGTCCAGGAAAGAGAAAGACTGAAAGGAGGAATGAGAGAAGTGTTGGTAGGGAAGCTGAATGTTGCAGAAAGTGGAGGAGGAGGTGGAGATGAGCAGTGTTAGTAAATACAGTGTGTTCAGTAGAAGTCGAATAATCATTTTTAAGACTTAAAATCAGAAGCATTTCCAAACTAAACACTAAGCAAAATGGGAATTGGACTTGTTCTGAATGCATCTTTAACTTATGAAAGATGTGTTAAGTGTGGGGATGCCTGAGTCAGATGGAGCCGGTATGGGGCTGGGGAAGATGGCAGCTGCCCAGGACTCACGTGCTTAGCCCAGGCCATGTCCTCGTGGGAGATGTTGGGCTCCACGCGTGTGCGTCGTGGGGTAGTCACTGTGGGGTATGTTTAAAGTCAGCAGTTACAAAATTAGTTTACTTTGAATTGTGTTTTCTAAATAGCTTCTGCTTTGTTTAAAAAAAATTTTTTTTTTTTAACTACCACAGGCTGGCCTACTAGTAGAGAATGGGTGACCAACCTCTCATTTTACCATAATGCAGTGTGCTACAGAAAGTTTGAAGGAGGTTTTTAATGTAAATACACTCCAGTTAATTGGCTTACACCAGTCCCTGCCTTATGGTCATTGGAAACCTTCGTGGAGTTCCATTGATGCACAAGGGTTTTGTCCTAGCTCCCTGGTCTGATCAGTGCTATCAGATGGACAAATAAGTGTGAATGTTTTATATTGAAAATGGAAATTTCTCTTGTTTTATGTTTTTCATAAACTGTAGCATTTTTTTCTTATGGAAATAAGTGTTTCAGGTGTCTCCATTTAGGGCAAATTCATGCACATTGTCATGTCACAGCATCATCCTGGAAGTGACTTCTGTGGATTTAAAATGGCACTTTTAATTTTATACATGACACAGAACATTGAAATGCAAACACTACCATTAATTTAATATATAAAACATTTGTTGTCAAATCAAGGGAAAAACTACAGTTCACTTATGTGGAATTTACTTTTTTTATATGAATGTTTGTTGTACTGTGTCTAAGCATAACTTCCCTAATGTCATTACTTTTACATACCAGATTTGACTGACCACTAACCATACTGGGCATAACTTAATATCATATGTTATATAACAAGACTCTAAGACTGTCTTGAGTTGCTTTTCTGTAAAGGTCTGAACACTGTTAAGGAGAAAGCTGAGTATTTACTTGCCTTTCTGACAAACAAAAATGTGTTTCTTGTGCCAGTCATATTGTTGAAAATACACTTTTTTCCCCCCTTTTTAATTCAGTTTTTCTTTTTTTAATGTGTTATGGCTTCCAGTTACCAGATTTTCCAGGTAATGACAGTAAACTGACTTGGAATGATGGTTGTAGTATAATGACCAATAGATGCCAAACAGCTTGTGGCCCCACGAATGATGGGGTCACTTAATCCCTCCATAGCAGCTGGCAAGGTCAGGGGGCACAAAATGAGTGACCTCAGAAATAAGAAAGAATTCTTCGAACGGCACATGCCTAAGAGGGATACAGTGTGATTTTAAATTTTAATGCAAAACTTTACTTTTTGTTTATTTTTTATCATTTAAACTGATAAGCACTTTTTGTGTCAATATAAAATGTACTAAAACCGAAGAAATGCTAAGACACCTGTCTGGTGAAGGAAGGTTTCTTGGAGATCACTTTAGTTTCTCATGACAAGTGGATACTCCTAGGATCAGAAGAAACTGGTGTATAGTGTCATGTGCTCAGTGGTTGCCAAAGTCTACCAACTTTGGGGAGCTGCAGGGTTCTTTTTGGGGGGGGTGGGAGGGGGGAGCATATTTTTTGTTATTTTGAGATTTTCGTGCATTGGAACCAAAGGCCAAACAATAAACAGCCTTTACTTTTTAAAGTAAAATTCATTTCATTTGCAGAATACACTTGTATGGTAGACTGTTTTTTGGTTTTTTTTGGTAGACTGTTAAAGATAATTTTATGACTATTTATGTACATTGTAGTGGTTACATCTGCTGTTTGTCTTTAAAATGGAAAAATCAAAGAAATAAGCCCAACCTTGAAGATAAGGCCACGATAAAGGCCATGAATTGGTCTTTCCTAAAAATGCAACGGGTATGCTGCTAGAATTATTTAATTTTGTTTGCACTTCTTTTTTTTGGATTGGCATTTTTAAACCAGTATTTAAACTGAAGATGTGTTTTATTAGTTTAACAAAGTTGAAAGTGACTGCTCTGTACATCATGACCTTAACAATGTTGATGCTGTAAGTGAAAGTTCACTGTTGTCTCTATACTAGGTTTATTGGTGTTTTTAACTTAAAATTAGGACTGCAGATTATTCTCCCACCAGCCTTAGTCCAGGGGTGTGGCTCTATCCAGATGCAGTATGCAGTCATGTGGAACCTTGCTTTCTAGTGCTGGAAAAGATGTCTCTAATTACTGGCTTCAATAAACACAAATCCAGACTGCTTACAATTTTTGGTGACTTTCTTTATGATAAATCATCCCACTGGAGATACACTGAATTGTCTGCTAGTCATATAAGGTATCTACCATGTAGCTGAAAATGTATACCTCTCTCATTTGAAATTATCAGAAATTCTGTTAAAGAATATTTTAAAACCATATTTTGATATATGTGGAGTTCCAGGCTGTAAGTAAAGTACAAGGGGTGTGAGTTGTCCAACGTATTTTCTTGTCTATTAGATAAGTTCTTGATTATCTGAATTGGGTAAGAAATTTTCACTTAACTAATTTAGAAGCCTTGAGGATTCATAGAGGAATTTCAGAGCAGCTGTACCATAATGCTTCTCACCTGCTGAAATGGGCAACAGTAAAGAAAATCGGACACCTTATATTAGAGATGAATTGTGTTTCTGATTATTACACTTTAAGCATGTTGAATTTTCTGTTCTTTAAAGCTGATTTATTACACAGATTTTCTCCCCAACTTTTTATTTTGAAAAATTGTAAACCTACAGAAAAGTTGGAAGAGGAATATATTGAATACCCATGTTCTTTTACATAGATTCACCAGTTACTAACTTTTTTTCATATTTGCTTTCTCTGTCCCTCTCTTCCTCCTCCCTCCTTCCCTATATCTATCTCAATACACACACATATACTTTTTTCCCCCTGAGTCATTTAAAATAAGTTTTAAACACCAGGGCATTTCACCCCTAAATATATTCGCTGAGTCTAGGCCAGTTGTCTTATAGAATATCCCACAATCTGGATTTGATTTGTCTTATTGTTTCCTCATGATTTCATTTAGGTTAAACATTTTTTGTAAGAATGCTATAAGTGAGATTGTGTATGTTCTAGTATTGCACATCAAGTTGTCCCTGTATTGGTGATGCTGGGTTCGATGCCTTGTTTAAGGTAGTGTCCCCCATATCTATCAAAGTGGGGTGATACCATTGAAGATGCTGGATTTCAGCCACCTTTTACACATCATTTTTATAACATCCACTGATGATCTTACCTAAATCAGTTTCCACATTAGTAGTTCTTAAATGGTAATATTCTTATCCCATCATTCCCCTACATGTATTAGCTGGCATTCATCTATAAAGAAGAGTTTTCTTTCCTCTACCCTTTTTGGGTACTTATTTTCACTATGAATTTACAGTTTTGTTTTTTTAATTCAAAGTGTTATAATCTAATAACTCATTCTTTTTGATGCTCAAATTGCTCCAGATTTGATGAGTGGGAGCCTTTTCAACCAGTTGTGTCCTTTTTTCCCCTGTTTTTTTGGTTAATATATTTTTTGAGGGAATTCCTTTATTTTTATTATTTATTTATTTATTTATTTATGGCTGTGTTGGGTCTTTCTTTCTGTGCAAGGGCTTTCTCTAGTTGCGGCAAGTGGGGGCCACTCTTCATCGCGGTGCGCGGGCCTCTCACTGTCGCGGCCTCTCGTTGCGGAGCACAAGCTCCAGACGCGCAGGCTCAGTAGTTGTGGCTCACGGGCCTAGTTGCTCCACGGCATGTGGGATCTTCCCAGACCAGGGCTCGAACCCGTGTCCCCTGCATTGGCAGGCAGATTCTCAACCACTGTGCCACCAGGGAAGCCCCTTTTTTTCCCTTTTATTGAGATACAATTCACAATATAAAATCATTTTAAAATGTTCATTTCAGGGGTTTTTAGTATGTATATTCACTCTGTTGTGCACCCATTGCCACCATCAAATTCCAGAACATTTCCATCACCCCAAAAAGAAACTCCATACCTATTAGTCCCATTTCTTCCCTCCTGCCATTCCTAGCAACCACAAATCTTTCTATCTGTGGATTTGCCTATTTTGGATATTTTACATAAGTGGAATCATACAATATGTGGCCTTTTTGTATCTGTCTTCTTTCATTTAGCATGTTTTCTAGGTTCATCCATGTTGTAGCATTGTGTCAGTACTTCATTCCTTTTTGTAGCTGAATTATGTCCCACTGCATGGAAAACCATATTTAGTTTATCCATTCATCTGTTGATGTATATTTGGGTTATTTCCAATTGTTATTATGAATGAGGCTGCTGTGAACATGCATATATAAGTTTTTGTGTAAACATATGTTCTTTTGGCAGATACCTAGAAGTGGAAGTGCTGGGTCATATGATAATTCTATCTTAGCAGAGAATCACCAAACTTTTCCATAGCAACTGAACCATTTTATGTTCCTGCTAGCAATGTATAATGTTCTTTCTCCATATCTTGGCCAACACTTGTTTTCTGGGAGTTTTTTGTTTGTTTAACTATAGTTATCCTGGTGAGTGAAATGGTATCTTAGTGACTAATGATGTTAAGCATCTTTTCATGTTGTTATTGGCCATTTACATAGCTTCTTAGGAGAGGTGTCTATTCATATCCTTTGCCCACTTTAAAATTATTTGTCTTACTGCATAATTGTAAGAGGTCTTTATATATTCTGGATACTAGACTCTTACAGATATAGCTGTGTCCTTTTGACTCGCCCCCATCGTTCTTTGAACATTTCCCTACTTCCTGGCACAAAAAGATGTTCCAGGCCCACCTTGCATATCCCCTGCCTCTGACCTGGAATCAGCCATTTTCCCAGCGAGTCCTGGTTTCTTTTAGTGGGGATTGGTATTTAGAAACCAAGATCTGGACTGTAGGCATGCTTAATGTTACTGGGTGCTGTTGCATCTAGGCCCTTTCAGTGGACATGCAATATGTACTTTTTCACTGAACATTGCCTAAAAGTTATTTTATATATCAAATTCAGTTTATTATTCTTGTTTATGGCTGTATAATATTCTTGTTTATGGCTGCATAGTACTTGATTATGTGGATGTACCATAGTTTATTCAACCAGTCTCTTAAATGGACATTGAAGACATTTCCAGTCTTTTGTTTTTACATAATGCTGCAATGAATAACCTTGTGCATGTGTTGCTTTTATTTGGGGAGATGTACCTTCAGGGTAAATTCCTAGCCGTGGGTCTTCCTTGTCAAAAGGTAAATGTAGTTTGCTTTGTTTTGTTTTTAAATTTCGTGTGACTTCCTTTATTGCAATACTCCCTTTTTTGTTGTTGTTGTTGTTTTGGCTGCATTGGGTCTTCATTGCTGCGCACGGGCTTCTCTAGTTGTGGCGAGCAGGGGCTACTCTTTGTTGTGGTGCGTGTTGTCTTATTGCGGTGGCTTCTCGTTGCAGAGCATGGGCTCTAGGCGCACAAGCTTCAGTAGTTGCAGCATGTGGGCTCAGTAGTTGTGGCACGAGGGCCCTAGAGTGCATGGGCTTCAGTAGTTGTGGCTCGCAGGCTCTAAAGCGCAGGCTCAGTAGTTGTGGCACACGGGCTTAGTTGCTCCGTGGCATGTGAGATCTTCCTGGACCAGGGATCGAACCTGTATCCCCTGTGTTGGCAGGCGGATTCTTAACCACTGCACCACGAGGGAAGTCCTCCCTTTTTTTTTTTTTTCTTAATTGGAGTATAGTTGATTTACAATGTTGTGTTACTTTCTGCTGTACAGCAAAGTGAATCAGTTATACATATACATATATCCACTCTTTTTTAGATTATTTTCTCATATAGGCCATTACAAAATATTGAGTAGAGTCCCTGTGCTGTACAGTAGATCCTTATCTATTTTATGTGTAGTAATGTGTATATGTCAATCCCAGTCTCCCAATTTATCCCTCCCCACCCCTCTTACACCCTGGTAACCATAAGTTTGTTTTCTGTGTCTTTGAGTCTGTTTGTAAATAAGTTCATTTGTATCATTTTTTAAGATCCCACATGTAAGCAATATCATGTATTTGTCTTTCTCTGTCTGGCTTACTTCACTTAGTATGATAATCTCTAGGTCCATCCATGTGCTGCAGATGGCATTATTCTTTTTTATGACTGACTAGTATTCTATTGTATATATATATATACCAAATCTTCTTTATCCGTTTATCTGCCAATGGACATTTAGGTTGCTTCCACGTCTTGGCTATTGTAAATAGTGCTGCATGAATCTTTTCAAATCATGGTTTTCTCCGGGTATATGCCCAGGAGTGGGATTGCTGGGTCATGTGGTAGTTATATTTTTAGGAAACATCTATTTGTTAGATGTTTTCAAAATCCCTTCCATAAAGATCACATCATTCTGTACACCTATCAGCAGTCGTGGAAATTATTAACTTGTTATAGTTTGCCTTAAAATTGAGTTTAGGAAGTTTTGTGAATAAATACTTACTTTAGAGATTATTTAATTTGATGGTACTAGCAGTAACATTGTCATGGCAAATATTTATATTAGAGATTGCTATCTCCTCTATTAGCAAGGAGAAGTCAGTGACTCCTCTAGGTGTTGTATGTAAATTGATTTAATCTTTATAAAGACCCTGTGAGGCAAACTAAAGATGGATAGGCGAGGCAGCTACCAGGGTCAGAGCCAGAATTTGAGCCCAGTCAGCGGTGCTGTGCTCGTATTCATTGTACTCATTTTTAAAGCAAATGGGGGGAAATAAAAGCAATTGGAAGTGTTTCCATCTGTGGTCTTAAGCACACATGCTGCTCCTGTTCAACCTTTTCCCCTTTCTGTCGGGGATGAAGGAGCCATTCTTGTTAGGTGGGAGAAAAATGGCAGAGAATGTACCCGAAGGGAAGGTGTACAATCACCTAGGCAAAGGGGGACGGGATTGCAGTCAGTTACTTTGTTGAGAAAGGCAGCTTGGGATGCCTGCCACTCTCCTTCTTGGAAGAATCTCTGCCTCTTAAGGCATGAATGGCTTTGGGGGTCATCTGTGGTAAGGGCTCTTGGCAGGGCCTGAGACGTAGACCTTCATCAGTACAAATACTCCTGAATGTACAAGTAAGGGGGAGGGCATGGGCTCCAGTGGGTTCCAATCCTGATGCTTTCTCTGACCTACGGAAGTCTCATTACTTTTGAATCAGGCAAGTACAGTTTAGACAGGTGAGAAATTGATCAAGAAGTAGAACAAGAAAACAGTCAAAATTGGGGAACTTCACTTCTTTTAGGCCTCCTTTCTTTGTAAAGTGGGGATAAAATTTCTTTCCTGTCATTGTGAACATTAGAGGAGGTGCACGTGTGCCCGGCATATGGTAGGTCTTCAGTGTGATGGTTGACCCTGAAAATACCTCTAGGAAACTCTTCAGTTAATGTTGTTCCAGCAACCCCATTTGTTTTAAATAAATTTATTTATTTATTATTTATTTTTGGTTGCGTTGGGTCTTTGTTGTGCGCGGGCTTTCTCTAGTTGCGGCGAGTGGGGGCTACTCTTCGTTGCGGTGCGCAGGCTTCTCACAGCAGTGGCCTCTCTTGCTGCGGAGCACGGCCTCCAGGCGTGCGGGCCTCAGTAGTTGTGGCTCACGGGCTCCAGAATGCTGGCTCAGCAGTTGTGGCACACGGGCTCAATTGCTCCGTGGCATGTGGGATCTTCCCAGACCAGGGTTCAAACCCAAGTCCCCTGCATTGGCAGGCGGATTCTTAACCACTGGGCCACCAGGGAAGTCCCAGCAACCCCATTTGTACCCCTGTAGAATCTACCCTTTCCATTTGTGGCATTTCACGGTTAGTAGTCTAAATATCATCTCATCTCTAAAGAAAATAGAGGCTGGAGGGATGGATATCCATCCTCTAACCGTTCACCTGGTGCAGTTCCCATGGGATCCCACGCCTGAGCCCTGGCTTCTGGAGGCAGGGACAGTGCTTGTTACTTAGTACTGTATTCCTTACCCTGTAAAGGCCTGCAGATAGCCACGAGGATGCAGAGTGCTGTCTGGATGCTCCTTCTGACTTGGTTGATGAGGTGCAGATGGTGAGTTCTGACTAGGGGGAGATGGAGATGACAGACCTGTGGCAGTGTTGTTGGGAGCAGGAGGAAGAAGCCGGAACTCCCACTTTGGGTGTACATTGCCCCCCACTGGTGCAGAGAGCCAGGCCGCAGTTGAGACAGCCCAGAAGCCTCTCCCTGGGCTCTGAGGGACTCAACAGCTTGAAGGGAGAGGAGACACTGTGCTGAGATGGCAGGGGTTTGAGAGGCTAGGAATGGGGCGTGGGGTGGTCACCAGATCACTGGGTGCCAGGGTTCTGTGTGGGAGGGTTGAGAGGTCATGACATCTTTTCCCCATCCTTGGGCAGCATTTCAGACAAGAGGAGCCTAGCCTGTCAAGTGTTTCTGATCTTGTTAAGAAATTCCTATGTGAGTAAAGTAAAAATTTTTTCCAGTAGTGTGAACGTTTAACTTTGTGTTCCATCTTGATTGTTTTCATCAAGCAACTCAAGATAGATCTCAAGAGTGATATGAGGTATTCAATTGTATGATGTTTTCCTAGAACATATAATTGAACTTTTTTGTGTAGAACTGAGTTAACATTCCTAAATGATCATCAGCCTCCACTGTCTTCCTCACCCTGCCTCCCCGCAAACCCACCTCACCCAATCAGCTTCTTCATGGAACTGTTTTAAAGTTCTAGACAAACAAGATATGAACTTCAGATTATAAGATCTTAAATTTCATTTGGGGAAAAATTTAATGATTTTAACTATGTCCCATTTTAAGGCAGTTATTTATTTTAAAGAGTGGGGTGCTTTGTACATCTGTCAGCAGCCGTGGCATGGTACATCTGTCCCTGATATTTAAAATATTTGGCGCCATTTTACTGTGGATCCATTTTGACCTACTCAGTCATCTAACAAATGCTAGCCTGGAATTAGACTTTGGAGTACATGGGAAACTAACCACTGTAATTGTTTAAACTACGTATACAGATGATATGTGCATGTTGAGAAGGTATTTCAGAGGTTCCAATTAATGTTAGGTGGCTTTGCACCCTGAAGACCCATCTGAGAGGATCTTTTCTCTCTTACAGCAGAGGTACAGGAGGTGAGCAAACTGCAAGGCTTTGCTTTGTAGTAAAGCAGCTGCGCCAGCACACCCCGGTTCTGGGCAGGCTCTGGCCCTCTCCAGCAGCCTTGCTCTTGACATTCCTCTTCGCATTTGTCGAAGCCTAAATCTAGGTTTCCCAAAGTGTGTTCTGGGCATATCATATAGGTGGTTAAGAAGGATTAGAAGACTCAAGTTTTAACTACATGAAACAGGTTTTTGTTTTGATTTGTTTTATGGGTGACTGCGTAGGTGTGAGTATTCAGAAGGGCTCAAGTGTGGGCTTTCCCAGCCGACTGTGACTGGACATCCTCTAGGTTCCACAGAATGCCCTTTGAGAACATCCACACGCAGGGTTTCTAAGGCTTGGTCAAGGCCCATGTTTTCATGATTCTTGGAATTTGGACTCTGGTGATCTTTGCGTATAGCCTCTCAGTATCCTCTCTCCTGTCCCCACCTTCTCTTCCCTCTCGCTACCCCAGGGGAAATCAGCTTCTGTAAATTGGTGGGTTTGCCGTAACTAGGACAACCCCTAGGAGGTTTTGCCCCTGGGAGCAGGTTTCTCCAGTGACTCCCATGGGTGCCTTGGTCCTAGACACAAAGGAGGCCAGCAAACACCGCCCTGCTGCTGGCTCTGGGTCCTTAAGGGAGGCATCACCAAACAAAGTGCTAGTCTGCCCGCACTTGGAACCAGAAGAGTTTCTGGCGTTGAGCTGAACTAGAACTGCTCTAACATAAAAGGGAAAACCATTGCCCACGGTTCCAGCCTGGACGCCTGGGCTGTCTCAGCTGAGAACCTCGAGTCTAGCGGACTTGGGTGACAAATAAGTAACTTAACCTCTAAATCCTAGCATCTTCACCTGGAAAGTGGTGAGGACAATCTCACCTACCTCACAGGGAGGCTGGATGCATTGAGATGGGTGCACGGCACAGTGCCTGGTGTGCAGTCAGTCCTGAAACTGAACCAACCCGGAACTAATTGCGTGAGAGACAGACCTTAGTGTTTGAAAGGATCTTAGAAATCGCCACTTTCAAGATGGGGGGATAAGGCCAGGGAGGGAAATTACTTATGAAGGTCACACAGACAGGAGCAGAGTTGGGACTGAGAGTCCAAGTGTCATTGCTGCTCCTTCCCTGCCTTCTGCTACCTAATCTGCATACCCTTCCCCAGCCCGGGGAGTGCTAAACACCAAGCCTTAAATCTGAAGAAAGAAATTGCTAGTTTAGACTGTGAGCAAGAGCTATTTTAGGGCAGACAGGCTTTCAGCACACCATAAACTCCATCACCTGGGCAACTGCCTGATTTCTTGGACAAGGCAGCTCTCCACTATCTGCGTGCGTGGGCATCCGAATATGTGGTTGAGGTATATGGCCTCCTGGGGCCTCCTCCCTGCCTCTCCTCAGCAACCACTGTCCTCTTCCAAGGAACTGTGGGCAGGAGTGGGTGACATTCAAGATGCTGGTGATAGGTGAACCAGGTGGGTCCTCCCCTGCAGGGCTTGTAGTCTTCCGGGAGCAACAGACAAGCCAACTGCTGTCCCTAACACCACAGTCAGCTTCTCTGCCCAAATTAAAAAATGAGGTCTTTGTGCTGCTCTTCCTCTTCCCCACCGATTTGGCCCTAAACCCTTTAGGTGGGCAGAACATGATAGGTTGGGGTGGGGTGGGGTGGGGAGCTGTGGTGACCCAGAGCTGGTTTTTGGAAACTGAGCTGGGTGAAGAGAATCCCAGCTATGGGTAGGGATGAGGGAATGGCCTGGCATGGAGTGTTAACCCAAGCAGGGTGAAGAGGGCAGCTTCCTGTGCAGGGCAGGGGTTGGGGGTGGGGTGGGGACACAGGGTGTCAGAGCCCAAGTCGGGTGAAGAGAGCAAACCCATAGAGGGCTGACCTGACTCAGGCTATCAGCCTGGGTGGGCTGAGGAAGGCATCCAGAGGGGGTGTCAGAACCTGAGTTGGATGAAGAGAGCCTCCACAAGAGAGGGGTGGCCCAGTTTGGGGTCATGTGGTAGGAGGGCATCTGTGCAGGGATGGGGTGATGGTGGAGATGGAAAAGGGATTAATACAGAGGCATTGATCAAGCAAATTACTGTATGAAAGACAATAGCCAGGTTTCTCACTGCCCTAGAAGGGAGTTACAAAGAATGGAAAGAGAAAACTGGAATGTTGAATTGGAGTTGGAGGTATTAGTGTGAACTCATGATTTTCAGTACACACACACAGAGAAAAAATATGTAGATGTAAAGAGGTGCATGTGTAAGTGTGTGTTTATATACATATATTCCCTATCTGCACTGAGAGCTCAGACCTAGGAGCAGCAACGGCCCATTGAACACACCTCATGCCTAGACTCAGTTTCTAGGTACCATTCTCCAATAAAATAAATCAGGGCTCCTTGGAGAAATGGCTGATTCCAGGGCTGGGCCAGGGACAGTATAAGTAAGCTTGGAATGTCTTGTGTTAGAAAGTAAGAAAGGGCTCAGAGAACAATGGAGACATGTCAAAAAAACACAGCAGCCCAGTGGCCAGATTTGAGGAAAAATTTGAGCATTAAAAAAAAAAAAAGATTGTAATGGATTACAACCCATTAAAAGAAAAGGAAGTCGTGAGTCTATATTGATATAACGAAATAAATTGAAAGTTTAATGAGAAACAGCATTCCCTGCCTCATCAAAATTTCAGTTGATGTGATTTCTTTGATGCGTTATAATCCATTACAATCAATACTTATTTGATTGCTCACTTTGTCCCAGGTTTGTTCATTACAAGGGGGAAAAAAGAGTAATGGAGAAGCCTGGGAGACACAAGCCTAATCCCCAAAAGTGAATGCCATTAGCAGCAATAGGACAAACAGAAATCTTGTGCCTCCTGATAGGCTGTACTGAGAAGAATACAACATCACATGTAGGGTATTTCTGCCAAAAGTGTATAATCGGAATCTAATGGTGAGGAAACAATCAGACAAGCCAAATTGAGGGACGTTCTGCAAGATAATTGGCTGTAATCTTCCAAAGTGTGAAGGTTGTGAAAGTCAAGGCGAGTGTGAGGACCTCTTCCAATCTGAAGGAGACTAAAGAAGCATGACAACTAAAGGTAACACGTGATTCTCAATGGGATCATTTTCTTACAAAGACACAGGGACATTTGGCAAAACTTGAGTGGGATCCAATGGTTAGATGGTAGTAATGCAACATGAGTAACTTCTGGGTCTTGATGGTCGTATTCTGGTAAAGGAGAACATCCTCCTTTAGGAGGATAGGACAGAAGCATAAATACTAAAGTATTTGGGGTGATACAGTATTAGGTTGGCAACTTACTCTCAAATAGTTTAGAGGAAAAAAGTTCTTCGTTCTGCACTTACAACTATTTTTTTGAGACTGTTTCCAAATAAATACATTTAATTAAACCAACCACCTTCGAGTCTACGCATGCATATGGACTGAAGAGCCAGGTGGTGTGACATTCAGGCCACTCACAGTAACTCCTAAAACCTTTCCACTGTCATGACTTCCTTGTGCTTTTCTCAGCTCGTATTTCATTCTTCCTCCCCTAGTCTCCTGGCTTCCCAGACTTGACCCTTGGTGTGTCCTACCATCATGCTTTCCTGCCCACTCTGATCACTTACCTAAGTCCTGTCTGTTTTTTGATGCTTAGCTCCGGTGCCCATTGATCCAGGGGGCCTCCATTCCCCCTCCAAGAACCAGGTTGCTGAACTCCTGGGGCTTTTCTGGCTGTCCCAGGCTTTCCCTGAATAGGTCTGGGGACCCCCTAGGCATCCACAGATATACTCTTGGGGGCTCTGAGACTTTTCTTCTTTTTTTTTTTTAATTTTATTCTTTCTTTCTTTCTTTTCTTTCTTTCTTGCTGTGTTGGGTCTTCGTTTCTGTGCGAGGGCTTTCTCTAGTTGCAGCGAGCGGGGGCCACTCTTCATCGCGGTTCGCAGGCTTCTCACTGTCGCGGCCTCTCTTGTTAAGGAGCGCAGGCTCAGTAGTTGTGGTGCATGGGCTTAGTTGCCCTGCGGCATGTGGAATCTTCCCAGATCAGGGCTCGAACCCATTTCCCCTGCATTGGCAGATGGATTCTTAACCACTGCGCCACCAGGGAAGTCCTACAGAGCCCTTTAAAAGAAGAAAAGTCGGGCTTCCCTGGTGGCGCAGTGGTTGAGAATCTGCCTGCCAATGCAGGGGACACGGGTTCGAGCCTGCACTCTAGAGCCCACGAGCCACAACTACTGAAGCCTGCATGCTACACCTACTGAGGCCCGCACACCTAGAGCCCATGCTGTGCAACAAGAGAAGCCACTGCAACGAGAAGCCCGCGTACCACAACAAAGAGTAGCCCCCGCTCGCCGCAACTAGGGAAAGCCCACACACAGCAACGAAGACCCAACACAGCCAAAAATAAATAAATAAATAAAATTTAAAATAAAAATAAAGGGCTCTGTACATTTTTCAAGACAACAATCTCTACTACCCATTTGATACAGTGGAGATAAGACTGAATTAATTATTCATCTGTACTGTACTTTCACCCAAATCCAATCATGTCAGCACCCTGCTTCTTAAAGAGCATAGTGCAGCCCTGACGGCTCCCCTGGCTGCAGGGGCCTTCAGAATCTGTCCCTGCCCCTGCCTTCACATGCCTTCTAACCCCTTTCTGCCTGAGCAAGAACCCAGACTGCTCACCTCTTTCTGAACCTCTCAAGCCTTTCCATCAAGGCCTTTGCTTAGGCTGGGTCCTTTTTCCAGAATGCTTTGCCCTGCCTTGCCTGTTGAGAATAATGGCAACAATAATGAGTAAACATTTGCTGAGTGTCTACTTTGTCTTGGACACAATTCTAAACCCTTTACAATTTACAGATGGGGAAACTGAGGCCCACAGATGTTCACAACTTGTCTGAGGTCATACAGCCGGTGAATACAATCCTGTGTTGCACAAATGCTTCCTTGCATGTCTACCCCGTGTCTGGCCCTGAGCCAGGCCCAGAGGGTACAACAGAGATAAATGAGGCCTTTGCCCTCTCAGAGCTCATGGTCTGAGACTGATGAGTAAACAATGAGTCATAACAGAGTGTAATAAACACTTTGATACAAGGGGCCGTGGAAGCCAGGGCAGGAACACCTGACCCAGCCTGGGAACTCAGGAAGGTGTTCCTGATATGCAGGAGTTAGCCCTCCACACTGGGCTGTTTTGAGGATTAAATGTGTTAATATGTGAAAACCAAGTAGATCAGGTTCTAGCATGTAGGAAGCATGATAAAAGTACCGCCGCCTCCTTTGCCTCCTCTTCCCTCCTCCTCCTCCTCCTCTTGGCCTTATAAAGGAATGGATGTTTTTATGGTGGGAGGGGGAATAGCAGGTAAGAGTATGAGTTATGTTCTGGCCTAATGGAATTCAGGACACCCAAGGGTGACGTCTAGGGGGAGAGAGGTCATGGGAAAGGGGATGAAGGTAGCACCCTGAGGAACACTGAACTCTAGGGGCTAAGCCCATAAAAATGACTGAAAAGAGCAACCAGAGAGGTGGGAGGAAAATCTGGAGTGTCTGGGGCCGTCTGTGCCATGCAAGGAGACTGTCACAAGAAGGCAGAAGCAGTTGGCAGGATCACATGCTGTTGGGTGAACTCCTACTTAGCCTTCAAGACCCAGTTTAGCTCCTTGAAGCTTTCCCTGGCCTCTCCCACCCTGGGCAATTGTACTGGCCTTGTAGTCCTGTAAATATTGTAGCAGCAGATTCCTGTTCCCCACCTGAGGCCTAAGCATCAGACTCTTGGGGGAGGTCCTGAAAATCTACCCCTTGAGTGAGTCCTATGCACATTAAAGTTTGCAGATGCCAGTATTCTAGAGAGAAAAAAACCCAGGGTAGGATTCTCATTGGCTCAGCTTGGGTCCCATGCCCACCCTGAGCCAATCTAGGGTGGAAGAGAACCATGAGTGGTCATTCTTGGGTCAGGTGCCGACTCTTCCTAGGTGGGCATCACTTGGGAGGAGGAAGGCAGGTGTTGGAGTAGCAGAGGAGCAGCCCCAGGACAAGGAGGGCCGCCGTTATTAAAGGCAGCAGATGGTGCTAGGCAGAGAGAAGCAAGCTTGTCTGTTACAGTTCCACAGTTCTTTTCAGAGAGCCTTGAGGCCCCAGAATGTGGCTCGGTGCCTGGCACAGGAGGGTGGGCCATCAGCAAATGTTCGGTGTATGTACGTTGCCTCCTGGCTACCTGGGCAGCTCCCGGAGGCTCACAGGCTAGTTTAGCCAGCCCAGGCCAGCATGGCCACGGGTATTGGAGGTAAGTGTAGGCAGTGTCCACATTCCCTTGTAGCCACACTTTCTGCCTTCTTCCCCAGAAAACCATTCCCCATCCCCTGCCCTGGGAAGACAAAGCAGAGGAGGGCAGCCAGGGCGAAGCCAGGCAGCTGCTGAGCAGGCGAATCTTCCCCTGAATCAAGGGCCAGCAGGGTTTGGAGGCAGCGGGAACAATAAACTGGGGTCCCACAGAGGGTGGGATTCCACTGGAGGCCCCGGTAAGGGGCGCAGATGGTTTGGCCCAGGGTTGTCCTTGGTCATAGGAACCGAAGGAATGTCAAACTGGAAAATCCCGGCGAGCACTATTTTTAGAGACGACTTGGAAAGCATTTTTCCAGCTGAAGGGACGAGTTCTTTCAGAAGCTGCAGTTAACTCTAACCCCTGAACCACTCCCGCCTGGAATCTGCCCAGGCCCGGCCCCTCCCTCCAGGCTCGTGGGAACACTGCGGGAGGAGGAGAGGGACATTTGGTCCTTTCAGACACAAAAAGAGGTTGTTTGTTTTTCACATCTTTGACTACAATCCTCAGACATTAGGAGTTTATACCAGTACCTTTCTTTAAAAGGCCCTTTAAAGGTAGAGAATCATTTCAGACCAAGCTGTTAGTCTTAAAACATTAAACATGATTTTCTTGGATGTTTGGTTCATGCTTAACATTGATAGTTGTTAAACTCAGTTGATAAACTTAGTCTTCCCACTGCATGCTTTATGCTTGCGATGTTCTCCTTAACTACCGCTGTCTGTATTTTTCTGTTTGAAGTAGGAGTCTCTAGGGACCTCCTAATTACTGAGCTTATTAAAAGTAGTAGATGAGCGCTATTGCTTAATTGAAGTTACAGGAAAAGCGGCCCTACCCAAAACACTAACGGGTGCCCTGGGGAGGGGCCTCAGTAAGAAACAAAGTGAAACTGGAACCTCCTCCCTCCTCACCGTTATGAGGCACCGCCTCCAGGGACAGAACACGCAGGGACCCCAGTTCGGGAAGGTGTTTTGCTCCCAGCCCTTCATGGAATTCAGATTCTAAAGTCCTTGTAGGACCAGTGCTTTATGGAATCAGTGTGCCTGGGGAGGAGGGCTAGAGTGGGGAATCCCCCAGGCTTGGAGGTGGTTGCCCTTCCGCTAAATGAGAGGCTGAGAGACTTGGGAAGAGGCCAGGCCCGATGTAGGTGAAGCGGCATATACTGGGGCATAGCGTGTATCTAAGGATGCTATACTCTGAGCAGTTTTTTTTCAGGATGAGTTCAGGGACTGAGATAAGAATCAGCATTATGGTTGCTGGCAGAGCCTATCCACTGGCAACAATTAACAAAGTAGCATCTGGTTTCTTCATCAGTCTCCTCTGAGTCTGGTTTCCTTGAGTCGGCCCTGGATATGTGGACCAGACCCTGGAAGCCAGGGACCCAAGGGCTACCCACTTCTCTGTCATTTATCATCCTCATTTTGTCTTCAGCACCTGTAGACACCTGGAGGCACAGCTATAGCCACAGACTCATGCTGTATTACGACTGAACACTTGAGGAAGGCACAATATCAAGTTTCATCTACTCTTAATATGTGGGATTCCCAATAACACCCGTTGGAAGTCTGTGAGCTTCTGTTAAAAACTAGAAGTAAAAATTTCGAGTCTGTCCCCGGAACTAAAAATAAACGTAGGCTAGTGTCCAGGAACAGGGAACAGCTAACAAGTACTGGAGAGGAGCCTCCTATCTTGCTTCCGCTCAATCTACCTCCTTCGATGAAGCCAAAGAGAGCATTCTAAAAGGAGGCCTCACTGGGCCACTCCCCTGCTTAACACGCTTCAGTCCAGAATCTACCCTCTCATATGGTCCCTGAGGCCCTGCAGGGACACCCAAGGCCACCTTTCACCCTTGAATTCTGCACTTGAGCCTCTTCACTGTACTTTGCTTTCTTATCTCTTGGCCTTTGCACGTTGTTCCCTCTTCCGGGAATGCTCTTCTACCAACCCTTACCATCTCTTTGCCTTGCTAACTGCTCTTTGTATTTCAGACCTCAGCTGAAATTCTGATCCACAGACTCAATGAAATCCTTCCTGGAAACTCCCAGACCACCGTGAACAACACTCAGCACATGCTCTGTTGTGTTTACTGGTTTCAATGCTTGGTCTCCATGTCTGTGCTGGCAGGGACTATATCTGACTCTCAAGTTCCTTTTTAAAAAAATCATTTTAAATTTAGCTTTGATTAAAATTATATGAGCACATAGTTGAGAGAATCAAATAGTTCTACAAGGCCTATAACCCCCATTACATATCCTGCTCCCCAGAATTGATATTTTTTAACTTTTAACCAATTATTTTTATATTTACATACATACATATATATATATATATATATATATATATTTTTTTTTTTTTTTTTTTTTTTTTTTTTTTGCCTCACCACATGGCATGTGGGATCTTAGTTCCTCGACCAGGGATCAAACCCATGCCCCCTGCAGTGGAAGCACAGAGTCTTAACCACTGAACCGCCAGGGAAGTCCCTTTACCTTTATATTTTTAATTAACATGCATATACTGCTTCCTGTTGAGTTTTCAGTTTTAAGCATCTACTGATCTCCCATGATGGATGAAGAGTATTTAGGTCTCTTGCCCACCTTCCCCTTCTCCCTATCATACATGCACACATCCTGTCCCTCTATCCTTTCCTCGGAATATGGTCAGGTACTTTTGGTTAGATCCGCACTCATTGTTTACATTGTTATAATTATGCAAGTGTTATTCACATGTGATTTAGCATACTTACTTCTTTTCTATATATCGTTTTATTTCCTGCAGTTCATCTATGAATATTTGCTTAATTTTCTATGCATTTATCACTAATTTATCTCAAAACTTTCTAGAAACGATGAATCTTTCTTTTCTGTGTATTTAAACACATTCTTAATTTCATCTTGAAGACATCTCTCGAAGCTCTGGCTGCTCCAATCTGGGCTGGTTAACCCCCAGCCCTGCTGCACAGGGGCCTCTGTCCGTTTCACCATAGGACCCTTATCATCTCTCTCTCTCACCCTTTCCTGGCTCCCCATGTCCTCTGCTTCCTTGGTTTAAATCCTTGTTCTGGTGGTGTCCTCCTCCAGCAGCCTCCTAAGAAGAGACAGAGGGAGTCTTTGCATGTCCAAAAGAGTCCTTCATCAATCCTCATACCCGACTGATACTCCAGCTGGAACCAGACTTCTAAGTGGGGATCATTTTTCCTCAGGATGTGGAATGGTTTACTCCATTCCCAAAGCTGCTGTGGAAAAGTCTGTTGCCTTTCTGATTCCTGATCCTTTATAATGAAACGTGCTCTGTTCTTCTCTGGAACCTTGAGGATCTTCTCTTTGCCCCCAGTCGTCTGGTGTACCTGGTGCTGGTTCATGTTCATTCATTGTGCTGGGCACTGGTGGGTCTTTTAAATCCAAAACTCATGTCCTTTGGTTCTGGAAAGTGTTACTGAATTTTTTTTAATTATTATTTTTTGTTTTCTTCCCTCCATAGTCTCTGTTCTAACTTTATTAGAGTCTTATTATTCTATTATTCTCTTGGACTATACCTCTAATTTTCTTATCTTTTCTCTCATTTTCCATCTCTTTGTCTTTTGGTTCTATTTCCTGTGAGATTCCCTTTAACTCTTATATTGAATTAAAAATTTTTTTGCTTTCATTTTATTTAGTATCCAAGGACACACACACATAAATATATATAATTTTTAGTATGGTACTCCTGCCCTCAACTGTGCCTAGTGATCCCTAGCTAAGGGACCCTCTGTTTTACCTTCTCCAGAGAAAAAGATTCCAGTCTTGGGGGATGGTCATGGGTGGGGATCGAGGGATCCATTTGCTTCTTTTTTAAAAAAATTTAATTAATTAATTTTTGGCTGCCTTGGGTCTTCGTTGCTGCGCGTGGGCTTTCTCTAGTTGCAGTGAGCGGGGGCTACTCTTGTTGCAGTGTGCAGGCTTCCCATTGCGGTGGCTTCTCTTGTGTGGTACGTGAGCTCCATAGTTGTGGCTTGCGGGCTCTAGAGAGCAGGCTCAATATTTGTGGCTCAGAGGCTTAGTTGCTCCGTGGCATGTGGGATCTTCCCAGACCAGGGCTCGAACCTGTTGCGTGCATTGGCAGGCGGATTCTTAACCACTGCACTACCAGGGAAGCCCTCCCCATTTGCTTCTTAAAAAGACTTTCATTTGGTTTTTTTTTTTTTTTTTTTAATTCCTGCTTTCACCCCCCCCCCCCCACTTCTAGATGTGCTCGGTGCTGCCCATTCCTGAGCCTTTTTTCCTGTGATATGACCTAGGTTGCATTTCAGCCTTCCCCTGTGCCAACTTAGGGTTTAGCTTTCTTGGATCTGCTAAGTTAGTTACCACTTGCCCATTTGCTTTTCTGCTTCCAACATTTTGTTGCCATTGTCTCCTTTCCCATTCTTTGTCCCTGTGGTTTTATGCCCTTAAAAAATGTCCCTGTAACTATCATTTCACTGGGATTTGGGGAGAAAGCAGAGGCCAGAGTCTGCATCCAACCATTCAACTTGTTATCTTTCATTGGCAACCTTCAGGTCCTAGCATATTCTTTAGCATATAAGTGCCCAATAAATATTTGTGGGCTGAATGGAGTGTTAGAGTCATTGTCATTCCCATCTTTGGTAACCAAAAGGTGAGAGCCCTTTAAATTGAGATCTCCTGAGTTATGACATTTACTGCTTCTCACTTCACAAGTTCACAAGCCCATCTGAATTATATACTAGGCAACACTGTGTAGTGAAAAAATTTGGAAGTGAGTGGGCTCTGCTCACCAATTGTGTGGCCTGGGACTACCAGTCTGAAACCTTAGTCTGGTCTTCTGTAAAATGGGAATAACACTTTCAAGTGCCTTCCTCAGTGTCTAAAGCATGGTAAGCTCTAGATATTTGTGGTGTGGGAGGGTTCAATACCAAAGAGACAATTCTTAGAAAGTCGGTGTTTAAGCTTAAAATTATCCTTCACACTTGAATTGCAAATTGGTCCCTAATTAATGCCCTTCAGTGCAAAAATCTGTGTTTAACCTGCCTTGGTGATTAGACAGAGATTGCAAAACCTTTTCAGCTAAGAGAGGAAACTAATGTTGGTCACCGAGGGTCTCCTGTGGGCTAGCTCCCATTCTCGGTCAGGCCGGTGAATCCAGAGCGTACATTGGGAGTTATTCACAAATACTGCCGCGTGTCTGTCTTACAGACCCAGTACTAAGCGACCTCACTCACCCCGACTTCTCACCCCTGTCCCGCTCAGTCCCTGACCTCGGTACTGGTTTGTTGCCCAGTGTGGGAGCCCAAGACACTTAGCCCCCTCTTGTAACTCAAACAGTCCAAGTCAGGCCCACCCTGGGCCCCGTACTGTTCCCAGGACGGGGGTCGCACAGCACATCTTGGTCTTCACCGATAAGTCCCCTGGCCTACCTGAAGAAGACCCCACTTCCTCCAGGGAAGAAACGGAGGCAGCGCCCTGGGAAAGCAGCTCCGTGCCCCCTAGGTCCACCTCGACCCTCCGTCAGCCCCCATTCTCCCTCCTCCCCACTACCCCTCTTTCCCGGACCTTCGCCCTCCCACGCCATGATAGCCTGGCGCGCAGCCGCGGCCCCGACCCCCGCGCGTACTCAGGTGAGGGCGGAGCCAGAGGCCCTGGCGCCCCGCCCCGCCCCGCCCTCCCGAGGCCCCGCAGCGCGGGCAGCCACCTCCACTCGCGGGAGCCGCGGAGCGCCGCCGAGCGGCCGGCGGGCGGGCGCTCGCTCCGCCCTCTCCCGGCTGGCCGCGCCGGCTCCCGCCTCCTTCCCTCTCCGCCAGCTCCCGCCTCCCTCCCTTTCCGCTGCCGAGGCGGCGGGAGCCGAGCCCGAGCGGACCGAGCCGCGGCCGCAGCCGGGCGGCGGGCTCAGAGGCGGCGGCGGCGGTGGTGCGGGCAGTTAGTCGGCGGCGGCGGCGGCGGCGGCGGCGGCGATGCGGCGGCCCCGCTGAGCCCGCTAGCTCCGGGCGCCGGAGGCCAGCCGCGCAAGGCGGCCCGGGCCGGGCGGCAGCATGCGGAGCGGCGAGGAGCTGGACGGCTTCGAGGGCGAGGCCTCGAGCACCTCCATGATCTCGGGCGCCAGCAGTCCGTACCAGCCCACCACCGAGCCGGTGAGCCAGCGTCGCGGGCTGGCTGGCCTGCGCTGCGACCCGGACTACCTGCGCGGCGCGTTCGGCTGCCTCAAGGTCGCCCAAGTGGTAGGTGCCGGGCGGGGCCCCAGGTGCCGGCGGGCGGCCTAGCCGCGCGCCTTCCCTCCCTGCTCCCGCTTCAGGGGGCGCAGGCCCGGCCGGCCTCCATCGCGCACTCTCTCCCCATGGCCCCAGTCCTTGCGCTCCCTCTCCTTCGCTGGGTCCCCGTGCCACCCTCCCCCTCCCCTGGGGACCCTGCCTTCCCCAGCCCTGCCGCCTCAGGTGTGCGCCTTCTACCTGAACACCTGCCCCCGGGCCTTCCTGCCCACTCCAGCCTTCGCTGTCGCGAGCCTCTTTCACTGTTGGGTTTGGTGGTGCGCGAAACCCGGCGGGGGTCATGCTGTCCCCTGGGTACTGCTGGTCATAGCAACTTGTGTTAGGTTTTCGGGGCCCGCACATCCTCCACTCCTCCGGATGGCCCTCGTTTGTCTCGGCTTCCACCACTGGGGACTGTGGCTCGGTTTCTTCCCTGGCGCCCAGCAGAGTGCTGGGCATATGGTAGACGCTCAAATAAATGTTTGTTGAATGGAGGCATGTAGTCCAGATGCATTGGGGGAGCCCAGATTTGCCCAGAGTCTCCAGTTTATGCTGCAGAGGTTTTGTTTGTTTGTTTGTTTGTTGTTATTTATTTATTTATTTATGGCTGCATTGGGTCTTCGTTGCTGCACGGGGGCTTTCTCTAGTTGTGGCGAGCGGGAGCTACTCTTTGTTGCTGTTCATGGGCTTCTCATTGCGGTGGCTTCTCTTGTTGTGGAGCACGGGCTCCAGGCACTCGGGCTTCAGTAGTTGTGACACGTGGGTTCGATAGTTGTGGCTCCCGGGCTCTAGAGTACAGGCTCAGTAGTTGTGGCGCACGGGCTTAGTTGCTCTACGGCATGTGGGATCTTACTGGACCCGGGCTCGAACCAGTTTCCCCTGCATTGGCAGGCGGATTCTTAACCACTAGCCACCAAGGAAGTCCCTGCTGCAGAGGTTTTGATTCCTTCTAATTAGCCCAGAAGATAGAACCGGCATCCCTGAATCCTCCGCCCCAGCACCATGGCTGGCATTGCCCAGTTGGTACCCAGAGTTAAATCACTATGGGAGGGCAGCCAGTTTTGGAGGTAACAGAAACAGAGAACTTTCTTTTGGGCTTGTCCATGGTAGAGCTCATTTCTCAGAATTCTTATTTTTAGCTTTCAGGGTGTTCAGGGCAGGGGCCTGTCCCCTCTGCCCCTCTTTTGTGGTTTTCTAACAGGCCTCTTTGGTTTGTTACTTAGCTCTGCTGTGGATAGAGCATACTCCAGTTCGGAAAAAACTGTCCCGATATCCCCTGACACAGGTAGGCCTTTCTCTGAGGCCTGGCAGCGAAACTTTATAGACGTCTCATCTAGAGAAGCCATTTGCACAGAGCTGCAATGTATGTGCATTTTGTTTCTTCCAAGCACTGGTCTTCTTGTGCTTACTTGAGTACATAGATAAAGGTTCCTTGGGAATCATTTAATGTGTGGATATCCTTTAAATAAAGGTCTCAGTGTTTGTAAATTGCAGAATCATAGACTGTTCTCTCTCTCTCTCTCTCTCTCTCTCTCTCTCTCTCTCTCTCTCACTCACTCCGGTGAAAGGCTTGTTCTGCTGATTGCAAGAGGGTATTTTTGAAGGGCTCTCAGGAAAGACAAACGGAGCAGGTTATTCCTCTCTAGAATTTTAAACTGACCTTATCTGGTAAAGTGGAATGTTCCAAGAGATATATTTGTTCTGTAGTTAGGCATTGCTGTTAGCAAAGTGAATGGAGGAGTGGGGGAGGTGTATAACTGCCTTTAAAAAGAGGCAGCTAGCTGATGTTTGAGTACAGCACTGATAATCAGAAGTGAATTAAAGAGCAGGATGGGAGGGAACGTGGGCCCAGGTGGAATTTAGGGCCTTGTTAAGTACCTTGTTTTGTTTACTCTGGACTTTTGAAAGTACCTAGAGCTTGCCACTTAAAAGATCTGATAAAAGAATGAAACCCAGTAGTTTATATAAAATGTTAGATATCACCTCATTGCTGGAATTTTGTCACCTAAAGCCAGAAATGGAAGCCAGTGGTATTTATCACTGCCTTTTCGTAAGGTGCTTTTTTTTTTTTTTTTGTAGCGCTTTACTTTTCATCTGGAAGAACTTTGGGGCCCAGCCCCTAAAATCTCGCCTCTTATCTTTTGTCTAATCTCTAGAATTTAAACAGCGAGAGGTTATGTTATGTGTGGGTGATTGAAGGATGGGGACCTGCTTGAAGGGTATGGCAACGTGAAACAGTTCCATTTATTTAGCTTTTCAGCCTTGTTAAAAAAAAAAAATCAGTGTTTTTAGGGGGAAAAACCGCCACAAAACTTCAAGATAGTGGACTCTCAACTTAAACTGGAAAAGAAAACAAGAGTCGTTATGAAGATATTTCTTTTTGTTTTTGGCCATGCCATGGGGCATCTTAGTTCTCCGACCAGGGATCAAACCCGTGCCCCCTGCCTCGGAAGCATGGAGTCCTGTCCACTGCACCGCCAGGGAAGTCCCTGAAGATATTTCTAAGATGTTACAAAGCTCAGAATCCCATCAAGAAATATGTCTAATATAAGTTCTAATTCTAATATAACTTTTTGAGAAAAAATTTGACTTTTTTTCGTTTTAGGTTTTAGAGACATTTTTTGTGGTTTGTGGCCTATTGCCCACTGCAGGTCCTTGCTCCAGGTGTAGTCAGCAGCATTGCCAGCACCTGAGAGCTTATTAGAACTGCAGAGTCAGAGGCCTCACCCCAGGCTTTCTGAATCATAATCTGCGGTTTAGCAAGATTCTCCAGGAGATTCTCATGCACATTAAAGTTTGAGACTTACCTTTCTCTATCATTTTAGTGTTAAAACCTTACACAGTACTAGCAATCAGTTCTCTATCAGAACCGTAAATAGTCAACCTCAAGGCTGAGGTTCTTCTGTAAAATGAGCCTGTATCTCTCGAAAAGGATTAAGAGAATGAGGTAGTATGTAGAAATTAGCACCTAGTTTATTAGGCGCTTAGTTAGTGTGTAATAAAACGTTAGCTGTCACTGTTGCTAAGTAATACTTCCTGCCTTTAAAGAAACTTGGTGATAATGCCACCCCAAAATTATAATTATATATTTGAATTAAAGATAGTTTACTTCCTAGTGATTTAAAAGTTAAATCGATATTTTAAATGGAATGCTATTTGATAGTAAAACTAATCTGAAATATTATGGAAATTAATCAGTGCATTTTCATAGATTATATCTTTTTTTAAATTAATTTATTTTTGGCTGCGTTGGGTCTTCGTTGCTGTGCGTGGCCTTTCTCTAGTTGTGGCGAGCGGGGGCTACTCTTTGTTGCGGTGCACAGGCTTCTCACTGTGGTGGCTTCTCTTGTTGCGGAGCACGGGCTCTAGGCTCATGGGCTTCAGTAGTTGTGGCTCGCGGTCTCTAGGGCGCAGGCTCAGTAGTTGTGGCGCACAGGCTTAGTTGCCCCGAGGCATGTGGGCTCGAATCCGTGTCCCCTGCATTGGCAGGCGGATTCTTAACCATTGCGCCACCAGGGAAGTCGTAGATTATATGTTTTAAAAATGAAACTCATACCTATTTCTTAGTTGGGGAGAGTATCTCCTGTGGTTATTTCAAACAACATAAATGTACTTTTTGTAGGAAAAGAGTTGGTTTAAACTATTGATTTAAATACCTTCTTCTTTCTTTTGAATGTGGATTCTGTGAGTGCTTATTGGTTTTTAGCTCTCAGACATCATTTAATGAAATAGTTAATGTGGGCCTTTTGTTTATTGTTTTGTTTTGATTTTTTTTCCAAAGCACTCGGTTGAAAGCAGAATTTTGCTCTTGGGATGGGGGTGGGGCATACTATCGCTTATACCATGATGTTAGGACAGTGTCAGAAGAGGAGAGGACCTCGATGGGACAACTTTCTGAATCACAACAGCAGGCATCACTAATGAGTGCTTACTCTACTGTTATCACCTTTATTTTATGGTTGAGAAAGTTAGAGGCACCGAGGTCGTGACTCATTTAAGGTCACGTGGCTAGTGGTTAGTGGAGCTGGGACTTGAACCCAGGTGGCGTGCTCTTTCCTGCCTCCTGAACACATCATTTTCAGTTGTTCCACAGAGCAGAGGAGACCTTGAGTCCAAGGACATTCCTGAGGTCTTTGGTCAGCCTGGTGACTTTCTGGGTGACTTTTACGTACTGAAGTGATACACTTAACAAGGGTTTTGATTTCTCAGTGGCCATTGCGCTGTTCCTAGGTGTGCAGTTCCTGTGTGGTGTCCTGCTCCTCACCCAGCAGACTTGTCACTTTCCGCCTTGAGGGGATAGGCCTTCTCAAAAGAGCCAAGAGCAGAATCAGCTTTTAAGTTCCAAAAACACCTCTCAAGGAGCTCTTTTGCTTCAGATCCCTTTCTCTTTTTTTTTTTCTTTTTTGTCTACATCACTTTTATTTTATTTTATTTTTTGGCTGCGCCCCGTGGCATGTGGGATCTTAGTTCCCCGACCAGGGATCCAACCTGAGTCCCCTGCATTGGGAGTTCGGAGTCTTAACCACTGGACCACCAGGGAAGTCCCTGGATCCCTTTCTTGAGCCCCTCCCACGCCTGATTGACCTTCTGACATTGCATTGCATTTGTTTAGGACTTTTTTTTTTTTTTTTTTTTTTGCAGTACGAGGGCCTCTCACTGTTGTGGCCTCTCCCGTTGCGGAGCACAGGCTCCGGATGCACAGGCTCAGCGGCCATGGCTCACGGGCCCAGCTGCTCCACGGCATGGGGGATCTTCCCGGACTGGGGCACGAACCCGTGTCCCCTGTATCGGCAGGCGGACTCTCAACCACTGTGCCACCAGGGAATCCCTAGGACTATTTTTTAAACAAAGTTGGGTAATAGGTGATGTTTAAATTCAAATTTTAGCTCTGCTGATCTCCTTGAAATCTCTTAACCCCATTGTTTCTTGGCTTCCTCGTAGTAGAATGTGAGTGGTAATGACTGAGCATTTTAGGAATTGTAAGAACTAAAGGGTTAATGTTTGACAGGTGCTTTCTTAGGTAACTCAAAGACAAATGTGAGCGTTTGCATTTCAGGGTTGGGTGATAACTTATCTTTTACATGATGGAAACTGTCAGTTTTTCATCCCGTGCTGGTGAGCGCTTCCCTCACCTTTCTGGCTTTCCTGGGCTGTATAGAAGCAGGGCAGGAGTGTGCAGAGAATGGCTGGTGAAGTAGTTTCACTGCATTGGCTTCTCACTTCTACCTTAAGGTGGCTTCTTATAAAACAGTCCCATTTTCCCTTGGGCAGATTGTTATCTTTGGGAGTTGTCTTCCTGGTCAAAAACTTGAAGTCAAATAAATTCTAGCAGAATTTAAGCAAAGATTAAAACCTCTCGTAAGTTTTTATGATGATTAAAAATAGTAAAATTATCACCCAAGACCTCAGAAAAGTGTCTAGTACACATCTGTTTTATAAAACCAGACAAAGATGGTTCAAGAAAAGAAAGCTTCAGACCAATCATCCTCATGAACACAGGCACAAAAATCCTCAACGAACTACTAGGAAATTGAATCCAGCAACGTTATGTAAAAAGAATAGTACACGACAATCATTGTGATTTATCCCAGGAAGAAAAGGCTGGTTCAGTTTTCCAAAATCAGGAGATATAATCCGCCATACTAACAGTTTAAAGCACAAAAAACACTTGATTATGTTCAGAAAATAAATTTTGACAAAATTCAACATTCATTCACAATAAATGTAGCCAAGAAGACTAGTAAGATAAGGGAACTGCCTCAACCTGGAAAAGGGCATCTGCCAGAAATCGACAGCTAACATACTTAGTGGTGAAAATACTTCCCCTTAAGATGAGGAGCAAGGCAATGATGTCTGTTCTCACCACATGTCTGTTCTGTCTTCCACATCCTACTGGAAGTGCTAGCCAGTGCAAGAAAAATAAATAGAAGGCATTCAGACTGGAAAGAAAGAAAAACTGTCCCTATTTGCAGATGGCATGATTGTCTACGTAGACAATCCCATGGAAATCTATAAAAAAGCTCCTAGGACTAACGTGTGAGTCAGCAAGGTGGCAACATACAAGGTCAACACACAAAAATCAATCATATTTTTATATCCTAGCAATCAATCATTGGAAACTGAAATTAAAAAAAAAGAGCAACCCATATCAGTTATGATAGCTCTGAAAAGAATGAAATACTTAGGTCTGAATCTAACAAAACATGTACAGGATCTACATGCTGAAAACTACAAAACACCGAAGAAGGAAATCAAAGACCGCTGAAATAAGTGGGCAGACATACTGTGCTCATGGATTGGAAGATTCGATATAGTTATTAAAATATCACTCCTTGGACTTCCCTGGTGGCACAGTGGTTGAGAATCCACCTACCAATGCAGGGGACATGGGTTCGACCCTGGTGGGGAAAAATCCCACATGCCGCGGAGCAACTAAGCTCATGCGCCACAACCACACGCGCTGCAACTACTGAGCCCATGCGCCTAGAGCCTGTGCTCCGCAACAAGAGAAGCCACCACAGTGAGAAGCCCGCACACCGCAACGAAGAGTAGCCCACGCTCACCGCAACTAGAGAAAGCCCGCATGCAGCAACGAAGACCCAACGCAGCCAAAAATAAATAAAATAAAAAAAAAAATATAAAAGCTTTTAAAAAATAAATAAATAAATAAATATGTATCACTTCTCCACAGATTGATCTGTAGGTTTAACATTATCCCAAAATCCCAGCAAGATTTTTTTTAGATAGAGAAGCTGATTCTAAAATTGATATGGAAAGTCAGGTTAGCCAGGCAGAGGGATGATGAAGGATTGGTTTTGAGGGCAGAGGGAACAACACAACATGAAGATAGAACATGGAGTTCAGGGGTGTGTGTGTGTGTGTGTGTTGGGGGGTGGGATGGGGAGGGGCTCTGAGAGTATGGACTTTATGTCTCTTATCACCATGAGACTTTTGGCCAGTTGCTTGTTCACTTCAGGCCACAAGCGGGTCTCCTTATTTGTAAATCAGGGCTGATGAGAGTGCTACTGCTGCCCGTGAGCCTTCCACACAAAGTCCTTAGCAACGTGTCTCTCACATAGAAGTCACACCAACATGTTAGCACTATCGAATATCTCTGGAATGGTACAAATTGGGAAACTGGGTGACCAAGGGTCAGGGTGGAAGGGAGATTTATTTTTCACTGTATTTGAATTGTATACCACACGCAGATATCTTCTGTTCAAAAATTCCCAAAGCATCAGCTGTTACTAGCTCTATATATAGAGAGAGTATATATTAGCTTAAAGCTTAGTATATATTAGCCTTAAAGCTATTATACCAATCATAATCTTTAGTTAACCTTTTATTACTTTCTTACTTTGTAATTTGGAGGCCCTTTTGGGGAGAATGATTTAGATAATACAGTACAGACATCTTGAAGAAACTTGAAGCTTAAAAGTTTTTTCAATCTATTTTCCTGTAAAAAAAAAAAAAAAGAAGCCTTCTGCACAGTTGTGGGTGCTTAATAAATTTGTTGATGCTAATGAAAAACTTTCTCCCATTTGAAAGGAATCTACCTTATAGGCTGGCTACTATAGTTAATAATACTGTATTGCAGTTGCATTGTAATTGAAAGTTGCTAAGAGAATAGATCTGATAAGCTCTCATCACAAGAAAAAAATTTTTTTAAACTATATATGGTGATGCATGTTAAATAAGACTTATTGTGGTGATAATGTGAATATCATTATTGATACAAATATTGATATATAGAAATACTGAATCATTATGTTGTACACCTGAAACTAATGTAATGTTATATTCCAGTTATATCTCAATAAAAAAACCATTGTAACATTGAAGGAAATTAGGGAAAAAATCTTAGTCAAATGAAAAGCACTTTGGAATTTTTCCCTTCCAAAGGCTGCATAAGATCCCTTGATCATGGTTTCCAATATTTTGCTATTAGGAAGGATCCTTCAGTAAATGTCCTTCATTCTTCTTTTGAATTGTGACTATTTTTTGTTAAATTTCAGGGAGTGCTATTACTAGATCAAAGGGCAATATCATTACATTTCTGAACATTAAAAAAATATATATGGACTTGGTCCTACAACATACGTAAAGGTCTCACCTTATCCCAAGTTAACAGTGTGCTTACCCACAAGAACTTACCAGTGGGAAATGCTGAGCTCAGTAAGACCTTCGGGACTCCTCCTGGGTCATAGGGCCAAATTAATTTTTTCTTGGGACTTCCTTGGTGGTCCAGTGGCTAAGACTCCATGCCCCCAATGCAGGGGACCTGGGTTCAATCCTTGGTCAGGGAACTAGATCCCACATGCCGCAACTAAGAGTTCACATGCAGCAGCTAAAAGATCCTGCATACCATAAGACCTGCTGCAGCCAAAATTAAAAAAAAAAAAAATTTCTTTCTTGATAGCACTGGAAACCTTTGTTCTTTCTTTCTTTTTTAAAAAGATTTAATTATTTTTTCTCTTCCAGTTTTATTGAGATATATTTGACATAGACACTGTATAAGTTTAAGGTGTGCAGCATAATGATTTGATTTACATACATCATGAAATGATTACCACCATAAGTTTAGTGAACATCCACCATCTCAGATAGATACAAAATTAAAGAAATAGAAAAAATTCTTTTTCCTTGTGATGAGAACTCAGGATTTACTTGCTTAACTTACGTATATAACAGCAGCAGTGTTCACTATACTCAGCATGTTGTGCATCACATCCCTAGTATTCATTTATCTTGTACCTGGAAGTTTGTACCTTGTGACCACCCTCATCCATCCCTCTCTTCCCTACATGCCGCCTCTGGTAACCACAATTCTGCTCTCTTTTTCTATGAGTTTGATGTTGAAGTATAATTGACCTACAACACTACGTTAGTTCTTGTTATACAGCATAGCGATTTGATATTTCTGTACACCTCAAAATGATCATTGTGATGACCTTTTATCTTTTCTTTCTTTCTTTTTTTTAATTTTGCGGTACGCGGGCCTCTCACTGTTGTGGCCCCTCCCGCGGCGGAGCACAGGCTCCAGACGCGCAGGCTCAGCGGCCATGGCTCACGGGCCCAGCCGCTCCGCGGCACATGGGATCTTCCCGGACCGGGGCACGAACCCGTGTCCCCTGCATCGGCAGGCGGACTCTCAACCACTGCGCCACCAGGGAAGCCCTATCTTTTCTTTCTTTTTAAAAAATATTTATTTATTTGGCTGCGTCGGATCTTAGTTGCATGCGGGATCTTTTGTTGCGGTGCACGGGGCTTCGTTGCCCTGTGGCATCTTAGTTCCCCAGCCAGGGATCGAACCTGTGTCCCCTGCATTGGAAGGCGGATTCTTAACCACTCGACCACCAGGGAAGTCCCTGATGACCTTTTTTCTTAATTACAAAGTACTAAGAGCCTTTCCCAGGTCATGGCACTTCATAGGATGCTTAGAGGGGGCAAGGGCAGTGTACATGCCCTGCCAAATCCATGATGCTTCTCCCTCCTGGTAGAATGAATGGATGCTTACCTGCATGCTGGAGAGAGGCCTATTTCCAGCCTAGAGGTAGTGCTGGATGTACCTGAGATGCAGCACATATGTGATCCACCCCATTAAGGGCTGAGGTCTGTATGGCTGCCAAAGCTGATTATTTTCCAAGATGGTCCATTTAGCTCCCTGAGCTGTTGAAATGACCTGGAAATAGCAGCGTTCTGGCCTTCAACCCACAGCTATCACTCACTGCCTCTTTGTCCTCATTCCTGGAAGTAGCTCCGAATCCTTTCGTAGGGTGATGTCGTATTTCTTTGGAAGATAAAGTTGTATGTTAGAGCATAGCGTAATAGCCAAAGGCCTGTAACTGTGATCACAGAGCCTCAATTTTCTCAGTCTCAGTTTTGTGTGCTGTCTCAGACCATATATAAGTACATCCTAAGTTTTTTTTTTTTTTTTTTTTTGCGGTACGTGGGCCTCTCACTGTTGTGGCCTCTCCTGTTGCGGAGCACAGGCTCCGGACGCGCAGGCTCAGCGGCCATGGCTCACGGGCCCAGCCGCTCCGCGGCATGTGGGATCTTCCCGGACCGGGGCACGAACCCGTGTCCCCTGCATCGGCAGGCGGACTCTCAACCACTGCGCCACCAGGGAAGCCCCATCCTAAGTTTTAAAAAATTACTGTACTTTTAAATTATGAAATATTCCAAGCATTGAAATTAGAGCAGCAAGTACCATTTATTGACAGTGAGTCCTGAGGTTTTTGTTTGGAAAATAAGATTATTCCTGTGTGTGCAAGAGAGGTAAAAAGCAGGGCGCGATGAACTGGGATTTGGATTCATCAGCAGGGTGAGACTTCAGAGAGTCTAGAAGGAGGAGGAAAGGCAGAGAGTGAGAGCGCAAGGCACCTCCGGACGAGGGGATGGCCTCAGCATCTTGTCTGGTGGCGAAGAGCCAGTTTAAACTTTCAAAGGCTCAGTTCAAAGTGGTCCAGAGCTGGGAACAGGCCTGCAGCTGGCTGAAGAGGGAACAGATGAGTGGAAGGGTACAGAAGTCAGAAAGTGACACCTCCTTCGGGAGAAGATCTTGCCTTTTTAGCATTTGGAAACTATCTTATTTTGAAGCGGTTTAACTTCTTGATGGGGGGGATTTTTGTGTGAAAAATTCTCACTTAAAGGCAGGGGTGGCGCCCAGCCCTCCTCTCAGCACCTCTCGTGTGTGGCCTTGTGTCCTCACATAAAATGGTGGGGTCTGCCACTGGTTTTCAGAGTGAGGGGTCCCCTGGGAGCCCTAAGTTTATTAATATAGAAATGGGGGTTGAGAATCAGACTGAGGGGCTGGGTACCAGTTGTGTTTCAGAAAGTCTAATATAAACTGCATTAAACAGAGTAAGGCCAGTTTCTTTTCTGACTGGGGTTTTAAGGTACTGATTATTATTTCACTTGACCAGAAGCTTTGATTAACTTTTTGATTAACATACTCCTGCCTTAGAGTCTTTGCATCTGAGTTTGATTCTTCCATCCCCTCCACCCCTTCCCAGAAATGCCCACTTGGCTCTGTTCTTCTCTTCTGCTCAAGAGACCTGCTCAAGAGACCTTCCCTGACCACCTGCCAAAAGTAGGACACTCCCCCATCCCTGCTCTTTATCCGCCTCACCCTGCTTTACTTTTCTTCTCAGCATTTACCACCCAACTAGAATGCCAACTCCACGAGAGCAGAGGCTTTGTGTTTTGAGTTCCCTGAGGTATCCTCAGTGTCTAAAACAGCGCCTGGCCCCATAGTGAGGCATCGAATGAACAGGTGAATATACATATCTGTTTCACAGAAGAAAGAAAAAAAATAACAGTTTATGTATTATTTAACATAGTTCGTAAGGTCAAATTATTTGAAGACATGGGATCTATAAGGGAACAATAACATTTATATATTTATAAGCAAATAAGCTTCTGGACTCTGTTGTAAGTGGAAAATATTGGGGAGAAAGTATGGAAATAAAATGCCATTGTAATTATTTTTTTCTTTTTTTAACCGTGAGATTTAAGTGTATCTAGTGCTACTAGGAAACAGAAGCTTTTGCTTAGGAGACAGATTTTTGTTAAAGGAGGGGAAACCATAAGAGGCTTTGCCAAGCTTTTTGCTTAGGAACGTATAAAATGAAAACCAGGGGTTCTGTAATTATTACTAAAGTTGTCTGCTTTCTGATTAACATGTTGGGGGAGAGGGTCACTGAGGATCTGCCACGTCAGTATTTTGAGAATCCTTAGAGCAGACACGTAACATGTGTAAAGAAGTCACAACTGGGATTGAGGCTGAGGGTCCTTGTGCTTGTTTTTATGGACCTCTCTGATGAAAATAAAAGAACAGCCGTTCTGTGAGGCCTGAGAAGGGAGGCCTTCATCTCCAGTGAAGACTGGAGAGGCCCATAGGAAATACTGGAATCCAGAATTTTGTCTCTGAACATTTCAAATGATTGGTTAAATTTGGGAATTAAATGGGTTAATAAACAACTTAAAATGTTCAGAGTTTCATCAAACGTGGATAGTTTTGAATGGTTTCTTTCTTGCCACTACAATTTGATGACTGGTGCAGGGGAAGCCTTCATTTTTGTGGTTTCCCGTTTATTCCAGCACAGCTATGAAAAACAGTTTAAGGCTAAAAGTTTTTTGTGCCAGTGGAAAAAAAACAAACCCCAAGGAGCAATGGCTCTTCCAGCAGTAGTTGCTTCTTTAGCTTGTCTACTTTCTCTCAACCATTTTTGGTCCAAACCCTACACATGTGTATAATTTCAGGTTAAGAGTTGGCTAAGTAACTTTAGAGTTAGATCAAGGTCAGTAGCTAGATGTTGGTAAAAATTCTAACATATTTTCCCCCTTAAAAAAAAAAATCTATACTTCATATATGTGTGAACGTCGAGGCTGGGCCAGATACTGTTAGACATACATAAATAGGACAAAAATCCCTGCCTCCAAGGGGTTCACAGTCCATTTGGAGGAGGGTTTGGTATGAGGCAGAGAAAGTACACAACCTTCCTGATCACCGGAGCCAAGTGCTGTAAGAGGGGTGGGGACAGTGGGCTTGGCTAGGAGGTGTGGTGTGTCCTGTGGAGAAGGAGTATACCAGGTCCTGGGAGCTGAGGGCGAGCCCAGGAAAGGGGTGGGAAGGAGGTACCAGGTATGGTTCACCAGGCAGAGGTATGGAAGGGGAGGGATGAGGGGGACCCAGGTTGGGCCTGACTTGTTAGGCTAATGAATTTGGATTTTCTGAAAGAGATGAGGAACAGTCAGAGCTGTGGCTGTTGAGCACTTGCAGTGTGGCTAGTATGAATTTTGAGGTGTGCATAGGTGTAAAAAACATGTTGGAGTTCAAAGAGGTAATAGGAAAAAAGCAGAATGTAAAATTACATGTTGAAATGGTGGTATTTTGGCTATATTGGAGTAAATAAAATTTACTAGTAAAGTGAACTCTACCTATTTCTTTTTACTTTTTAAAATATGGCTCTTAGAAAATTTAAAATTACTTACATGGCTCACGTGTTTTTGTTGGCTGTCGCTGGGTTAGAGGGTGTGAGGAATGGCTTTGAGAAGGCTGAGATGATCCAAAGCCTGCTAAGAGACTTTGAGTAGTCCAGGTGAGGATCGGGGACGGGAAGGACCGTGGCAAGTGGGAGTAAAGAGGTGGCAGTTACGTTTATTATATTCCTTGTTTTTATTTTTCATTGTTTATTTCTCAATCAAAGAAATACTTAAGCTAACATTTATGGCACTTTTACATGTGAGGAATCTGACCCTAGAGAAGCTGTGATTTACCTATGGCTATCCAGTTTGTTGGTCGTCTTGGAACCTGGGCCTCAGGCTGGCGTTCTTTCCCCTGTGACTGGCTCCTGCTCTAGGGTGACAGTTTGATTCCTTCCTGTGAAGCCAGATGGGGGATAGCTCTGTGAATTCTGATAATCTTGCTTACCCTTTATGTGATTATGGGGAAGACAGAAGAATAGTTAACATCCTCAGGCGTTTTCTAGGATAGTGGTTTTTGGAAAGCCTGTATATGATAAATCAAGTCTTTGCCTGTGACACTCTATTTATTTATTTATTTTAGCCGCGCCACACGGCTTGGGGGATCTTGGTTCCCTGACCAGGGATTGAACCCCAGGCCCTCGGCAGTGAAAGCGGGAAGTCCTAACTACTGGACTGCCAGGGGATTCCCCTGTGACACTCTGCTTAAAGTGCAGGTGTTGGGACCTCCCTGGTGGTCCAGTGGGTAAGACTCCACGCTCCCAATGCAGGGGGCCCAGGTTCAATCCCTGGTCGGGGAACTAGATCCCGCAGGCATGCCGCAACTAAGACGCCCGCATGCCCAAACTAAGACCTGGCACAGCCTAAATAAATAAATAAGCATTAAAAAAATAAAAATAAAAAAGTGCACATGTTTACCCAGCCCAGGCAAATGGCTCAAGTGAATGTACTGGGGCAGGTAGTGGACTTGGGAGCCCTCAAAGTTTGGATTGTAACAAAAGCCTGATATTGGTAGATAGAATTTGCCTTTTAGTTCCTTAATTTCTCTGATAATAAATTGACATCAGGATAATTTGCCAGCAAATTGATCTGTATGCCTTTCAAGTATGGTTTTGGAGCTGAAGCTAGGGATACGGACCCCCCACTTGTCACAGGTGAGCTTATTCACATGGCTGTTTGCATGGCCCCGAGATGTGTGATGGTGGTGGAGGTGGTGATGAGGATGTTACTGGCGTTGTGCTCAGAGGTGGTTTTGGTGAGGTAGTTGGGGAGATACTGCACCTGCCTCACTAGACGCTTTGGGAAAGCTTCAGCTGTTGGTCTGGGACTTTGCAGCCCTAGGGGTTGCGAAGCTAGTTAGATGAGTGAAGTCCACAGAGAATGATGAATTGCCAGGTTGAGGGAAGCCTGGGGGAGCCCGGTAGTTTGTAAAGGGTCTCCTCTGTGTTTAGCTCCATGGAGTTCTGTAGGAGACCTGCAGTTTTGTTTTTGTTTTTTTCTTTTTGGCTGTGCCGTGCAGCGTGCGGGATCTTAGTTCCCTGACCAGCGATTGAACCCGAACCCCCTGCATTGGGAGCTCAGAGTCTTAACCACTGGACCACCAGGGAAGTCCCTTTGTGTTTTTTTAATGGACTGTGAAATCTATCATTGAGTCTCAGACCAGATCAATATAAATGAAAACAAAGTAAAACAATATTTTTAAATTCTACCTGTTTGTAAACTTCGTAATATTTGACAATCAGATCATCAAGACGGGCCAAATACAGGATTTAGCAAGATTAGTTTAGCAGTGTTATTATTATTGTCATAGAGGAACAAAGAAAGTTCCTGAGATCCTGCTCTAAATCTCTATTGTCCAAGGCTACTTTGAACAGTTGGGCAGATTGTGCACTGCACAGTGGGTCTAACCGAGAGGGTGAGGGAGACTGAGATCCAGCCTGCATGCTCTGCTTGCCAAGGCACGTGCCCTGGTACTAGGCAGCGTCCCAATTCATCAGCCCAGAGCAGGTGCTGTTTTTAATTTGCTATCCTCTTGCCAAGCCAAGTTGCCACCCAGACTGGAATGTTTCTAACTGGCACACAGGTGCCATGTGAAGCAGCTTATGTCTTGATTATTTAATTGGGAAACTTATTTTAGAGGCGTGGCTTAGCCATGATATTAAGCTAGATAGGGGAGTGGTTTTTTTTTTTTTTTTTTTTTTGCGGTACGCGGGCCTCTCACTGTTGTGGCCTCTCCCGTTGCGGAGCACAGGCTCCAGACACGCAGGCTCAGCGGCCATGGCTCACGGGCCCAGCCGCTCCGCGGCATGTGGGATCTTCCCGGACCGGGGCACGAACCCGCGTCCTCTGCATCAGCAGGTGGACTCTCAACCACTGCACCACCAGGGAAGCCCGGGGAGTGCATTTTTTAAATAAGACCAAATAAAGCAAAAATGTGAACTTTAAATTTAGTTTTCCAGATACAGTATTTAAAACAGTTTTTTTTTAGATTGGTAAGCATGTGCAGGGCCTTCTAGCCTTTTGTGTGGTCCTCTGTGAGGTGTGTGCATGAAGATGAAGTCCGTACTGCATGACTGAATGGATGAACACAGATAAAAAGTTAACTTTCTGACTCATTTCAACAAGAGCTCCCACGTTGTTGTAATTAAACTTTTGGTCCCGCTCCGAACCTAAATTATTGTTAGAACATCCGTCAAACAACTGATGATGTGTGCTTGGGTAGTCGAGGCGGGGGCAGATATCCTGACACACTTTCCACCCTAGGAGCTCCTGTCTGGGTGTGAGCACTGAGGCGCCTCTGACTGGGTGGGCTGCTCCCAAGGCTGAGCCCATCCCTGCAGTGTCGGTCAGCTCTGAGTTGCCAGGAACAGAGAGGCACGTGGGTTCCTTTGGGTTGACTGCAGGACCAGGTACACCAGGCCTTGGAGGGAACCCTGGGAGGGCCAAGCAGCTGAGCCTCGTGAATCCTGGACTCAAGTCAGTGCTTCACTCAGCAGGACTCAGTTTTTCTTTCTAGCTGCTGGGTTAAGGGCAGCCTGTGGCTCCTGGGCCACAGAGGGCCCATGTCCTCTCTTCATAGCCCAGCCTGTGACCTCATCGCATTTGAAAGAGGATTGGGCTCTGCCCAGCTCTGTGCTGGCCCCGTTCTAGCCCGAGGGCAGCCAAGTGCCTCATCCGCTGCCAGCTGGGCCTGCTAAGGGACAGGGATCTGTCCGTTGGGCTTATCTGGCAGGGGCTTGTGAGCACTGACTGCCTTGGTCTGAGAACTTGGGGACGAGAACTGGCTGGAGGGGCACAGGGGCCATGCCCCGCTGTAGAGGGCAGCACGTGGCAGGGTGTCTGTCTCAGGTAGCCAAGGACTGGGTGCTGTCAACCTGAAAGAATCCCATCAGCAAGTCTGTTCAAGGACCTGAGTGCAGGTTGAAAACTATGCAGAGGAAGGCAGTTTTCTTAATAAAATGTGAACCTTCTGCTTGGTAACTTCCAAGAAGAGAAAACTGGCTGAGGAAAAGACTGCAAAGGGGAGTATGTTAAAAACATTGCCGCCTAACTTGTTAGCAGTGGGAAACACAATCTCCTGTTGTAAGGAATTGCCATAGTAAGAGGCCCTATGGAACAAACCACATTTCACTGTTAAGTAACAGCACAAAAGTGCAGGACAGCATTTTCAGGCTCTGCAGTGTGTGCGCTTAGGTATTTTATGTAAATGACAGTATAAACCAAAAAGCAACTCCTAAAAGTTCAGAGGAGTCGTAAATGAACGCTTAGACAAAGTTGCAGGTGTTGTGTTTTCTGATGTATATCTTATAAGTATATTCTGCTTATTTAAAATGTTCATCCCAGGTCTGTCTGCTCTCTCTGACGCTAACTTGCTGACTGTGGTTGAATTCCAGAGAGCGTCTGATTGGCCTGATTACCACTGTCTCTGTTTGGGTGGAGCTTTCCTAGCCAGGCCAAATTAGAGGTGCCTTGCCAGCCTGTGGGTTGGCTGCCCTTGGGTCAGGGACCCGACCCCCTTAGGCACTTGGGGTCCTGAGCATGGCACCCCTGTGCAAGGAACAGCCTTGGGGTCACTTCTCTTAGGGGTGGGAAGGCAGGGGAGGGGAGAGGGATGGACTAGTTAGCTCTCTGATTTTTAGTGAGCACACTGGTCTTTTGCTTCACACCTCTTCCAGATTTCCTGGTCTCCCTCTCGGTCTACTTCCCTGCCTTCGTTCCGTGTCAGGATCTATTCTGCCTCTTCGCCATCACTCACAGGCCTCCCTCCATCCAGACCTACCTTTGCCACTTGCCTGATTTCTTCCCCTCTTTTTATTCAGAGATGCCAGAGAAGTTACCACTTCTCGTGAGAAGCCTTGCATATTTCATTCTTCCTTCTCCAGACACACATCTGGTAAAATGTCTTTTGGGAATCTGGTACTGTATGAGGCTTACAAAGCTCCTTTATGTCAAGGAGCCCACAGCCTGTCATATATAAATTGATCTGTAGTATAAATATCACATTTTTAACTTGAATGCTATTTTCCAAAATGAAAAAAAATTTTTTTCTGATTATAAAAGTATTTGTCTTTGTGGTTTTTTAAAAAAAAGACTACTATAGAAAAATGAAGAAAGAAGTAAAAATCACCAGTATTCTCATCAGCTAGGGAGAACTTCTGTTAACAGGTATCTATTGTTTTAGACTTTGTTCCTGTGTGTTCATATTTGTAAAAATGGGATATTGTACATGCTGTTCTATAACTTGCTTTTGGGTATGTCATGGATTGATGGGTTTGTTTTTTTGGGGGGAGTTATAACTGTAGATTTATGTTATTGCTTTTAAGGACTTTTTATGGAAGTATAGTATATATTCAGAAAACTGCACAAGTCTTTTTTTAAAATTTATTTCATTTATTTATTTGTTTTTGGCTGAGTTGGGTCTTCGTTGCTGCACACTGGCTTTCTCTAGTTGCGGTGAGCGGGGGCTACTCTTTGTTGCGGTGCGCAGGCTTCTCATTGCGGTGGCTTCTCGTTGCGGAGTGCACAAGTCTTAAATGCACAGCTAATGTCTGAACATTATGATTCATTATGTTTTAGACTAGCTGGTTGGCCCTGTCCTGTAGACTCAGTCTTGCTTTTGTTTTGGTTTCCGTTCTGGAAATTGATCTCTTTCTTTCTTTAGATTATTTTTGTTTTGTTTCATGACTGAGTGGCAAAATTGAAGGGCTTTTATGCTATATTTTGAATTCTGAAAAAACAGCATTTAAAAGCTAATTTGAAATTCGTCACATTGTGGTTTTGAATTAAACCAACAAGAAAAAAAATTTAATAAGGGAGTTCACACCATTTTCTTTCTGAGAACATAAGAAAACTGGCAGAAATTTGAGCTCTAGAGGTTGGGGACATGCTAAGGATGTTGGTGGTCTCCACATGTTCTGTTTTTTAAATTGAAATACAATAAAATTGACTCTTTTTGGCATTCAGGTCTATGAGTTTTAACACAGATATACATTCACATATCCACTATTTCAATCAGGATACAGAACAGTTTCATCAACCCACAAAACTTCCTCATTCTTCTCTTTTGTGGTCACACCCACCCCTTGACAACCACTCATCTGTTCCCCATCACTACAGTTGTGTCTTTTCCAGAGCATCATAGAGTATGCAGCCTTTTGGTTTTGTCTTTCACTTAAGGTGATGCATTTGAGATTAATTCATGTTGTGTTTTATTGGTAGTTCATTCCTTTTTATTGTTGAGTACTGTAGGTATGTACTACAGTTTCTTTATAATCATTTACTGTTGAAGGACATTTGGGGTTGTTTCTAATTTTTAGTGATTATGAATGGAGCTGCTATAAACATTCATATACAGTTTTTGTGTGAACATAGGTTTTTATTTCACTGGGGTTAAACCTAGGACTGAAATTGCTGGATCATATGGTAAGTGTTTGGTTTTTTTTTTTGCATATTTATTTATTTATTTATTTGGCTGCACTGCGTCTTAGTTGCGGCACATGGGATCTTCGTTGCTGCGTGTGGGATGTTCATTGTGACACGTGGGATCTTTTCGTTGAGGCATGCGGGATCTAGTTCCCTGACTAGGGATAGAACCTGGCCCCCTGCATTGGGAGCGCAGAGTCTTAACCACTGGACCACCAGGGAGGCCCCTGGTAAGTGTATGTTTAAATGTATAAGAAGCTGCTGAATAGTTTTCCACAGTGTCTGCACTATTTTGCATTTTACCACCAGTATATGAGAGTTCCAGTTGCTCTGCATTCTGGCTATAGCACTTGGTGTTATCTTTTTTTAAAAATAAATTTTATTTATTTATTTATTTAATTTTGGCTGCGTTGGGTCTTCGTTGCTCCACGTGGGCTTTCTGTAGTTGCCTTGAGCGGGGGCTACTCTTCGTTGTGGTGCGTGAGCTTCTCATTGCGGTGGCTTCTCTTGTTACGGAGCATGGGCTCTAGGCGTGTGGGCTTCAGTAGTTATGGCACACGGGCTTAGTTGCTCTGTGGCACGTAGGATCTTCCCAGACTAGGGCTCAAATTCGTGTCCCCTGCATCAGCAGGCGGATTCTTGGCTGTGCTGTGCAGCTGGCGGGATCTTAGTTCCCCAGCCAGGGATTGAACCTGGGCCCCCAGCAGTGCAAGTGCAGAGTCCTAACCACTGGACCACCAGAGAATTCCCCAGCAGGCGGATTCTTAACCACTGTCGCCAGCAGGGAAGCCCTTCTTTTTTTTTTTTTTTAAAGCCAATGTAATAGGTGTGTAGTGGCATCTCATAGTGGTTTTAATTTGCATTTCCCTAAATGACTAATGATGTAAGCATTTTGCGCTTATTTGCTATCTGTATATTCTCTTTGGTGAAGAATTTGAGTCTTTTGCTTGTTTTTTTGTTAGACAATTTGTTTTTTACTGTTGAGTTTTAAGAATTCTTTATATACTTTGGATATAAGAGCTTTGCCAGATACATGACTTGAAAATATTTGAAACTCATTTTGTGGTTTGTCTTTGCATTCTCTTAACCATGTCTTGCAGAACAAGTTTTTAGTTTTGACAAAAATCAGTTTATCATTTTTTTTTTCTCATGGATTCTGCTCTTTGAGTCATGTCTAAGAACTAATCTCAGGTCATGAAAAATTTTCCATGTTTTCTTCTAAGAACTATAGTTTCATGTTTTATATTAATTAAGATCTAGATTTAGTTCGTTTTTATACAAGTTGGAAAATTTAGCTTGAGGTTTATATACTTGCTGACATCTAGTTGTTCCAACACTGTTGAAAAGACTATCCTTTCTCTATTGAATTGCCTTTCCACCTTTGTCAAAAATCAGTTGGCCATATTTGTGTATGTCTGTTTCTGGACTCTGTTCTGTTGATCTATGTGTCCATCCTTTTATTTCTGTTATACTGTCTTGATTACTGTAGCTTTTTTAAAAAATATATATTTATTTATTTATTTATTTACTTGGTTGCACTGGGTCTTAGTTGTGGCAGGCGGGCCCCTTAGTCACAGCATGTGGGCTCCTTAGTTGTGGCATGCATGTGAGATCTAGTTCTCTGACCAGGGATTGAACCTGGGGCCCCCTGCACTGGGAGTGCAGAGTCAACCACTGTGCCACCAGGGAAGTCCCCTACTGTAGCTTTATAGTAATTCTCAAATCGGGTAGAAAGAATCCTTCAACTTAGTTCTTCTTCAAAATTTTGATAATTCCTTTGACTTTCCATATAAATTTTACAATCAACTTGTTTCTGTCTATAGAAAAGTCTTGCTGGGATTTTGGGATTGTGTTAAACCTACAGATCGAATTGTAGAGAATTGATATTGCAACTGTGTTGAGTCTTCCAGTCCATGAACACAGTACGTCTGTCTACCTATTTAGGTTGTTTTTTGTTTCTTTCTTCAGTGTTTTGTAGTTTTCATTGTGCAGGTCCTGTACCTGTTTTGTTAGATTTATACGTAAGTGTTTTATTCTTTTCAAATCTATTGTAACTGATATATATTTTTAAAATTTCAGTTTTTGATGATTTATTGCTAGGATACAGAAATACAATAGATTTTTGTGTGTTAACCTGGGATCCTGCCACCTGGCTAACTCACACATTAGTCCTTGGAGCTTTTTTATAGATTTCCGTGGAACTACATAGGCAATCATGCCATCTGTGAATAGGGACAGCTGTTCTTTCTTTCCAGTCTGTGTGCCTTCTATCTGTTTTTCTTGCACTGGCTAGCACTTCCAGTGGGATGTGGAATATCAGTGATGAGAATAGAGGTCATTGCCTTGTTCCCCATCCTAGGGGGAAAGCATTCATTTTCTTCAGAAAGTATGATATTAGCTGTAGATTTTTGGTAGATGCCCTTTTCTTGGGTTGAGGAAGTTCCCTTCTCTTCCTAGTTTGCTCGCAACATTTATCATGAATGAATGTTGAATTTTGTCAAATTTTTTTTCTGCATCCATTGACATAATGAAGTGTTTTATGGTGGATTACATTTACTGATTTTGGAAAACTGAAGCAGCCTTTTGTTCCTGGGATAAGTCACAGTGATTGTGGTGTACTATTCTTTTTACATAATATCGCTGGATTAGATTTCCTAGTATTTTGTTGAGGATTTTTGTGTCTTTGTTCATGAGGAGTATAGATTTAGTTATCTTTTACTTCTTGGGTGAGTTTTGGTAGTTAGTGGCTTTCAAGAAATTGGTCCCTATCATTGTCAAATTTATGTGTGTAGAGTTGTTTGTAGTATTTCTCTATTATCCTTTTAATGTTTGTGGGGGTCTGTTGGTATATCTTCTTATTCCTGATAATTGGTAAATTTTTTTCTTTTTTTTCCTGTGGCCATCTGGCTACAGAAATAAACCAGTTTTTTTGTTTTGTTGACATTTCTCTATTTTTTCCCATTTTATTGATTTTAGCTCTTTATTATTTCCTTTCTTCTACTTATTTTAGGATTACTTTTTTTTCTGGTTTCTTAAGGTGGAAATTTAGATTGTTGATTTGAGATCTTTGCTCTTTTCTAATGTAAGCATTCAGTGTTATAACTTTTCCTCTGAGTACTGGTTCCGCTATATCTCACAAGTTTTTCGTAAGTTGTATTCTCATTTTCATTCAGTTCAAAATATTTTCTAATTTCTCTTGAAACTTACTCTTTAACACATCAATTATTTAAGAACATATTGTTTAATTGCCAAGTGATTGGAGATTTTTCCAATTTTCTTTCCATTATTAATTCTAGTTTAGTTCCATTATGATCAGAGCACATACTTTATGTGATTTTCTTTTAAATTTATTAAAGTATGTTTTCAGGACTTCCCTGGCTGTACAGTGGTTAAGACTCTGGTTCCATTGCAGGGGGCATGGGTTCCATCTCTGGTTGAGATCCCGCATGCCACATGGTGCGGCCAAAAAAAAAAGTATGTTTTCTCATCAAAGATATTGTCTATCTTGGTGATGTTCCATGTGTACTTGTGAAGGATGTGTTCTCTCCTTTTGATAGGTGAAGTGTTTTATAAATATCAGTTAGATCCAGGTGGTTGATGATATTGTTCAGTACGTCTATATTCTTTTTTAAATTGTGATAAAATATACATAATGTAAAAGTTACTGTTTTAAGCATTTTATTTATTTTTATTGAGCTATAGTTGATTTACAATACTGTATAGTTTCAGCTGTGCAGCAAAATGATTCATTTATATATATATAAATTTATATATATATATTCTTTTTCAAATTCTTTTCCATTATAGGTTATTACAAGATATTGAATATAGTTCCCTGTGCTATATAGTAAATCCTTATTGTTTATTTTATATATAGTAGTGTGTCTCTCTTAGTCTTATACTCCTAATTTATCCACCCCCTCCCTTCCCCTTTGGTAAACATAAGTTTGTTTTCTGTGTCTGTGAGTCTGTTTCTGTTTTGAAAATAAGTTCATTTGTGTTATTTATTTTAGATTCCACATATAAATGATAAATAGTATTTGTCTTTCTCTGACTTACTTCACTCAGTATGATAATCTCTAGGTCCATCCATGTTGCTGCAAATGGCAGTATTTCATTCTTTTTTATTGCTGAGTAATATTCCATTATATATATATGTATACGTGTGTGTGTGTGTGTGTGTGTGTGTATACCACACCATCTTTATCCATTATGTTTTAATTGTTTTAAAATGTATAGGTCAGGACTTCCCTGGTGGCGCAGTGGTTAAGAATCCACCTGCCAATGCAGGGGACGTGGGTTTGAGCCCTGGTCAGGGAAGATCCCACATGCCACGGAGCAACTAAGCCTATGTGCCACAACTGCTGAGCCTGTGCCTTAGAGCCTGAGAGCCACAGCTACTGAGCCCACGTGCCACAACTACTGAAGCCCATGCACCTAGAGCCCATGCTCTGCCACAAGAGAAGCCACCACAATGAGAAGCCCGTGCACCGCAACGGAGAGTAGCCCCCACTCACCACAACTAGAGAAAGCCCATGAAGACCCAACACAGCCAAAAATAAATAAATAAATAAATTTATTTTAAAAAATAAATAAAATGTACAGTTCAGTAGTGTTAAGTATATTCACATCGTTGTGCAACCAATCTCCAAAACTTTTTCATCTTGCAAAATTAAAACTTTATACCCATTAAACAACTCTCTATTTCTCCCCTCCCCCAGCCTCTGGCAACCACCATTCTACTTTCTGTTTCTAGATACCTCATGTAAATGGAATCATACAGTATTTATCTTTCTGTGCCTGGCTTATTTCACTAAGCATAATGCCCTCAGGATTCATCCATGTCGTGGCATATGTCAGAATTTCTTCCTTTTTAAGGCTGAATAATACTCCATTGTATGTATACACCACAATTTGTTTATCTATTCATCTGTCAGTGGATACTTGGGTTGCTTCTACCTTTTGGCTGTTGTGAATAGTGCTGCTATGAATACAGGCATACAGGTATTTCCTTCAGATCCTGCTTTCAATTCTTTTGGATACATATACCCAAAAGTGGAATTGCTGGATCATATGGTAATTCTATTTTTTAACTTTTGAGGAACCACCATCCTGTTTTCCACAGAGGCTGCACCATTTTCCATTCCCACCAGCAGTGCACAAGAGTTCCAATTTCTGCACATCCTTACCAACACTTGTTATTTTCTGTTTTTTTTTCTTTTGATAGTAGCCATCTTAATGGGTGTGAGGTGATATCTCATTGTGGTTTTGATTTGCATTTACTTGATGATTAGTGATGTTGAGCATCTTTTCATGTGCTTGTTGGCTGTTTGTATATCTTTGGAGAAATGCGTCTGTTTAAGTCTTTTGCCCATTTTTTAATCTGGTTGTTTGTTTTTTTGTTGTTGAGTTGTAGAAGTACTTCATATATTCTGGATATTAACTCTTACTAGATATATGATTTACAGATATTTTCTCCTATTCTCTAGTTGTCTTTTTACTCTGTTGATTGTGTCCCCTGGTGTACAGAAGTTTAAATTTTGGTGTAGTTCAATTTATCTATTTTTACTTTTTTACCCTGTGCTTTGGTATCATATCCAAAAAATTATTACCAAATCCAATGTCATGAAACTTTTCCCCTATGTTTACTTATAAGAGTTTTATTATTTTAGGTCTTGTGTTTCAGTGTTTGATCCATCAGTACTTCTGTATTCTTTGATCCATCAGTACTTCTGTATTCTTGCTGGTTTTCTGTCTCCTAGTTCTTTGGAGAGAGGAATGTTGAAGTCTTCGACTATATTTGCCCATTTCTTTCAGTTCGATCAGTTTTGCTTCATGTATTTTGAGGCTCTGTTATTGGTTGTATTATACCTTCTTAGTGAATTGAAACTTATTTTTACGTAATCTCTTTTTTTATCCCTGGTAATTTTGTATGCTCTGAAGTATCTTTTTTTTTTATACAGCAGGTTCTTATTAGTTATCTATTTTATGCATATTAATGTATATATGACAATCCCAATCTCCCAATTCATCCCACCACCACCACCCCCGCCTGCCACTTTCCCCCCTTGGTGTCCATACGTTTGTTCTCTGCATCTGTGTCTCTCTTTCTGCCCTGCAAACCAGTTCATCTGTACCATTTTTCTAGGTTCCACATATATGTGTTAATATATGATATTTGTTTTTCTCTTTCTGACTTATGAAGTATCTTTTATCAGATATTAATACAGCCACTCCAGCTTTCTCTTATTGATGTTTGTATGGTTTATTTGTTTCCATCATTTTCTTCTAACCTACTTAAATCATTCTATTTGAAGTTTCTTATAGATAGCATTATAGTTGGGTCCTGTTTTTTAAATCCATTCTGACACTCTCCATCTTTCATTGGTGTGCGTTTAGACCATTTACATTTAATGTTGTTATTATTAAGTTTGTATTTAGGCCTACAGCTTTATGATTTATTTCCTATTTGTTCCCTCTGTGCTTTGCTCCTCTGTTTTCCTTTTACTCTCTTCTTTTAGATTATTTGAATATTTGCCAGTATTCCATTAGAATTAATCTACTGAGTTTTGACTATATCCCTTTACATAGGGTTTTTCAGTATTTGCTCTAGAAATTACATAATACATAATTAACAGAACACTAACATTAACATTTTACAGTCTAATTATAATTACTATTTTACTGCTTAAGGTAAAATATAGAAACATTACCAGTACGTAGGTTCCTTTACCTCTTTACCCTCCTCCCTTGTTTTCATTGTCATATACATTGAAAATCCCATCAGACGATGTTACAAATTTTGCTCTCAACCATCATGCATATTTTAAGGAACTCAAAAGGAGAAAAATTGTCTATTTACTCAGCTTTTTACCATTTCTGTTGCTCCTCTTTCCTTCCTGATGTTCCAAGTTTCTTTCTGGTATAATTTTTATTCTATCTGAAGATTTCAAATTTTATCATTTCATTTAGAGTTCCTCTACTGGCTATGAATTGTCTTAATTTTCTTTTGTTTGACAATGTCTTTATTTCACCTTTCTTCTTTTTTTAAAAATAAATGTATTTATGTATTTTATTTTTGGGTTTTTGGTGCTGCAGGCAGGGTTTCTCTAGTTGCGGGGAGCGGCGGCTACCCTTTGTTGCAGTTCTCGGGCTTCTCATTGCGGTGGCTTTCTTTGTTGCAGAGAATGGGCTCTAGGCACTCTTGCTTCAGTAATTGTGGCACGTGGGCTCAGTAGTTGTGGCTTGTGGGCTCTAGAGCTCAGGCTCAGTAGTTTTGCCGCATGGGCTTAGTTGCTCCACGGCATGTGGGATCTTCCCGGGCCAGGGCTCAAGCTCGTGTCCCCTGCATTGGCAGGCGGATTCTTAACCACTATGCCATCAGGGAAGTCCTCACCTTTATTCTTCTTTTTTTTTTTTTTTTTTTTTTGTGGTACGCGGGCCTCTCACCGTTGTGGCCTCTCCCGTTGTGGAGCACAGGCTCCGGACGTGCAGGCTCAGCGGCCATGGCTCACGGGCCCAGCCGCTCCGTGGCACGTGGGATCTTCCCGGACTGGGGCACGAACCCGTGTCCCCTGAATCGGCAGGCGGACTCTCAACCACTGCGCCACCAGGGAAGCCCCCTCACCTTTATTCTTAAAGGATAGTTTTGCTGGATGTAGAATTCTGGGTTGTCAGTTTGTTTCTCAGCACTTTAAAAATGTTATTCCACTTCTTTGTGGCCTCTGTGGTTTCTGTTGATAAATCTGCATCATTTGAATCATTGTTTTGTTATGTATAATGCATCATTTTTCTCTGGCTACTTTTAGGACTTTTTCTTTCTGAGTTTTCAGCAGTTTATGATTCATCTGGGCATAAATTTCTTTGAGTTTTTTCCGTTTGGGGTTTGATGAGCTTCTTGAATCTTTGAATTTATGTTTTTTGCCAAATATGGGAAGTTGTCTGTGATTGTTTCTTCAAATACTTTTTTTCTATTCCACATTCTTTCTCCTCTAATTTTGGGACTCCAGTGACACAAACAGTAGACCTTTTGGTATAATTGCATAATTCCCTTAGGCTCTGTTCATTTTTTTCTCTTTGTTGTTTAGATTTGGTAATTTCTATTGATTTATCTTCAGGTTCACTGATTATTTTCCTCTGTCAGCTCCGTTCTGCTATTAAGCTCATACACTGAGTTTTTTATTTTGGATATTGCATTTTATAGTTATAAAATTTCCATTTGTTTCTTCTTTATATCTCAATTTCTTTGCTGAGACTTTCTGTCTTTCCATTCTTTTCAAGAGTGTCCATCTTTTTTTCTTGGACTATTCTTGTTATAGCTGCTTTACAGTCTGATAAATCCAACAACTGTGTCATCTCAGCATTGGCATTTGTTGATTGTCTTTTTCCATGTGAGCTGGGATTTTCCTAGTTTCTGTATTTCAAGTAATTTTGGATTATATCACAGACATTTGATTATTATATTTTGAAACTCTGGTCTTGTTTAAATCCTGTGAAGAATGCTGATTGTTTTGTTTTGTTTTAGAAGGCAGTCAGCCTGATTGGGTTCAGGTGGCAAGTTGTGGCCAGTCTTCTGTGGGTTGAGAATCCAGTGTCAATTGTTTCAAAGCCTTTGCAATGCTATTTGGATCTTTCCTTTGTGTGTGCCACCCAATGGCCGATCTGGGACCTGTGTGGTGACCCGTCCCATAGTTCAGTTCTTAAAGTCTTTATTATGCTCTTTAGAATCAGATCCTTGCATGTACAGCTTGGAGTGGGCCCCGCGTTTATAAGCAGCTTTATGGATTCGCTTCCTCTTTCTGCCGTCCCTTCGGTACTTTCCAGTTCTCTGTAAGTCCCCTTTCAGGTCTGTGTCCAGAAAGCTGCCACTTTAGTTACTATTGTAATTACTATCACTACTGTTTGTCTGAGGCCAAACAGTGGGAAGACAGGGATTTAAAAAAGCAATGGGGGTTCACCCATTCTCTTGGAATTCTCCTTCCTCTTGATCATACAGGAAGAGTCCCCTCCATCAGAGTTTCAGGCATCTTCAGGCTTCTGTTGCTGCAGCTGCTTATGTCACTTCAGGCTTGCCTGGGGTCTGAAATAGGAGAGAATGAAGGGAAAAAAATTAAAACAAAAACAAAACAAAAAACAGAATTTCCTCCAGTGTTTATAGTGTTAAGAATCCCCTTGCCCACATCTCCAGCCAGAGTAGGAGATTTTGTCCTGGGGCCCTCTCTGTCCACACCTGGTTCCCTTTTCTGGATTTGAGGCTGCTTTGAGTCTAAGCTGGGCAATCTTGGAGGAAAAATAGGAAACTGACTTCCGGCTCAGTGGAACTTTGAATTCTGGTCTTCTTCCCTCATTTACCTACTACTATTTATTTTTCAGAGTCCTGAAATAGCTGCTCCATGCATTGTTTTCAGATATTATAGCAGCATTCAGGGTAGAGTGTACTTACTCCATTAACCGGAACTGGAATTCCAAAGTTGTGACATTTGGAAGCTTTCTGATATGTTTTTATTTAGCAAATGGGTTACTGGCTTGCAGGCTGCTAGGACCTTGGTCTGCTTAGGCTAGAGAGAAGTTAGAATGCTGTGATATTTTGGTTTGTTTATGTTGTTGTTTATTTTTGTTTTTGAAGTAAGGACGTTTAAAATATCACTCTGGATATTCCTGGCATGTGAAGGGAATCATAAAAATATCCATTTTAATAAGTTTTAGACTTAATATCTTTTCAAACTAATGAATAGACTTCAGCCTGTAGATGTGACAGTGGAGGGTCCTAGATGAGAAAAGATTTGTGGTCACTCAGCTCAATCCCTGCCACCAGAATTTGTCTTTTACTTCATCCTTTACTGACAGACATTTAGCTTCATCAAGACTAATGTCACCTCAAATCACCAGGTCTGTTTTCACTTGACTGCTTTTATCAAGTCTGCTTTCTGCTATTCTGTATTCCTACAGCTGACTCTTGGAACCTTAAATATGCACCAGTTAGAGTCCACCTTGTCACATGTTGGGATGATTCTGAAAGTTCTCATTTTAAGTATTAACAGTTCCAAGTCTCATATCCACAAATATGGTAAGTGATAAGCCAGGCTTGTATGTTTTCTCCCAAATAACTTCTAGAAACTTAAGTGGGCAGGCGTCATCCCAGAGGCCCTTCACCTGAGTCCATATTCTAAGCTGACTTGAAACATTAATTATCACCCTTTGGATAGTGTCCAGTTACCTGTAGATATGGTTTACTGGTCATTAGATGCCTGTTCATTCCCAGTTGCTTGGTCAGTCACTGATCAGCTCTTTACTGAGTGCCTGTTGGGGGTGGCTGGTGGGATATAGCAAGGAACCAGATGGACATGATTCCTGAGACAGGCGCCCCCCTGGAGTAAACTGGATTGAACACAGGAACAAGGTGGGTGAGGAGGCACTTTAGCTCATCAGCAGCGGAGGCTGAGGCTACAGAGAGAATGAAGCTGCAGGGCAGCCTGTGGTAGGTGCTTGGAGGAGATGGAGGGGAGGCCTGCAAGGCAAAAGGTTAGTTGTGGAGGAATCAGGAAAAGCGTCTCAGAGGAGCTTGCATTTTTCTTTTTATCTGCTTGTTTAAAGATTACTTTTTAAAGAAATCATAGGGGCTTCCCTGGTGATGCAGTGGTTAAGAATCCGCCTGCCAATGCAGGGGGCGCAGGTTCGATCCCTGGTCCGGGAATATCCCACATGCCACGGAGCAACTAAGCCCTTGCGCCACAAGTACTGAGCCTGCGCTCTAGAGCCCACGTGCCTAGAACCCGTGCTCCACAACAAGAGAAGCCACCACAATGAGATGCCCGCGCACCGCAACGAAGAGTAGCCCCTGCTCGCCGCAACTAGAGACAGCCCTTGCAAAGCAACGAAGACCCAACACAGCCAAAAATAAAAACAAATAAATAAATAAATTTATTTTTTAAAAAAGAAAGAAAGAAATAATAAAAGCAATACTAATTTATTTTAGGAAAAAAAATCAGAAAACATCAGTAATTTAAAAAAAGAAAACAAGTTTCCTGGAATCTGACTAATCAGAGATGAGCATTAATCACATTGCACATACAATACTTTTGTCTGTGTGTGTATTTATTAACGTGTAAATATGGGTGTGTACATACACATGCACCACAGCACAAATACATGCATACTAACTACAAATTGATTTATAACACAACAATTTTGTACATGCCTCCCTTTACCAACAGGCTTCATAGCATTTTCTTTTTTCTGTTTTTCTTTATTTTTAATTTACATACAATAAATTCACTTTTTATAGTGTACAGTTCTGATTTTGACAATCATGTATCCATGTGTCCATCACCGCGTAGTTCAGAATGCTTTCATCACCCCTCAGAATTGTCTCATGCTGCAGTTCTGTTGTCAGTCCCTCTCTCTACTTCGATCCAACCCTTAGCAACCAGTGATCTTTTTTCGATCCCTATAGTTTTGCCTTTTCCAGAATGTCATGTAAATAGAATCATACAGTGTGTAGCCTTTTGAGCCTGGCTTTTTTCACTCAGCATCATGTATTTGAGATATTCTTCCATGTTGCTACACGTATCAATGGTTTGATCCTTTTTATTGCTGAGTAGTGTTCCATTTTACGGACATACCACTGTTTGCTTATCCATTTGCCCATTGAAGGACATTTGGATTGTTTCCAGTTTGGGGGCGATTATAAATAGAGCTGCTATAAACATTTACATTTAGGTATAGGGTCATAATTTCTATTTCTCTAGGGCAGTTACCTAGGAGGGGGATTATTGGGCCATATGGCAAGTGTATGTTTAACTTTATAAGAAACTGCCAAGCCATTTTCAGAGTGGCTGTACTATTTTGCATTCTTACCAGTAGTGTATGAGAGTTCTAGTCACTTTTGCACCTTGCCATCACTGGATATTGACTTAAAATTTTTAAAAATTATAGCCCTTGTAGTGAGTGTGAAGTGGCATGTCATTGTGATTTTAGTTTGTATTTCCCTAGTGGCTAATTATGTTAAGGATCTTTTCTTGTGCTTATTTGCCATCTTGGTATCTTCTTTCATGAAGTGTCTGTTCATATCTTCTACCCACTTTTAAAAATATATATATTTATTTATTTATTTACTTTGGCTGCACCAGGTCTTAGTTGCAACATGCAGACTTCTTAGTTGCGGCATACATGCAGGATCTAGTTCCCTGACCAGGGATTGAACCCGGGCTCCCTGCATTGGGAGCACAGAGTCTTACCCACTGGACCACCAGGGAAGTCCCTTCTACCCACCTTTTTTTTTTTTTTTTTTCTTTTCTTTTTTTGCGGTATGCGGGCCTCTCACTGTTGTGGCCTCTCCCGTTGCGGAGCACAGGCTCCGGATGCGCAGGCCCAGCGACCATGGCTCACGGGCCCAGCCGCTCCGCGGCATATGGGATCCTCCCAGACCGGGGCACGAACCCGTATCCCCTGCATCGGCAGGCGGACTCTCAACCACTGCGCCACCAGGGAGGCCCTACCCACCTTTTAATTGGGTTGTTTCCTTTCTCTCTCTCTTCCTTTCTTTCTTCCTTTCTCCCTCCGTCCCTCCCTCCCCCCTTTCTTTCTTTCTTTCATCTCTTCCTTTCTCTGTCTCTTTCTCTCTCTCTCCCCGTTTCTCCCTCCCTCCCTTTCTTTCTTTCTATTTTATTTATTTATTTATTTATTTTTTGGCCATGCTGCTTGGCTTGTGGGATCTCAGTTTCCTGACCAGGGACTGAACCCAGCCCACAACGCTGAAAGTGCCAAATCCTAACCACTAGACCACCAGGGAACTCCCATGGATTGTTTTCTTATTGTAAAGATTTGAGAGTCCTCTATATATTCTGGATATAAGTCCTTCAATATTCTTTTTATTTTAAAAAATTTTAATTTTATTTTAAAATAAATTCATTATTTTTATTTTTGGCTGCGTTAGGTCTTCGTTGCTGCACGCGGGCTTTCTCTAGTTGCAGCGAGCGGGGGCTACTCTTCGTTGCGGTGCGCAGGCTTCTCATTGCTACTCTTTGTTATGGAGCATGGGCTCTAGGCGCGTGGGCTTCAGTAGCTGCGGTGTGTGTGCTCAGTAGTTGTGGTTCGCGGGCTCTACAGTGCAGGCTCCGTAGTTGTGGCGCACGGGCTTAGCTGCTCCGCGGCATGTGGGATCTTCCCAGACCAGGGCTCGAATTCGTGTCCCCTGCATTGGCAGGCAAATTCTCAACCACTGAGCCACCAGGGAAGTCCCTCAATATTCTTTTTTTTTTTAATTTTTTTTATACATCTTTATTGGAGTATAATTGCTTTACAATGGTGTGTTAGTTTCTGCTTTATAACAAAGTGAATCAGTTATACATATACATATGTTCCCATATCTCTTCCCTCTTGCGTCTCCCTCCCTCCCACCCTCCCCTTCAATATTCTTTTTAAATTTAACTTTTTATTATGGAGACTTTCAAACATTTACTAGTATTAATCGGGATTCTCCAGAGAAACAGAACCAATAGGATATAAAAGATTTATTATGAGGAGTCGGTTCATGTGATTATGGAGGCCGAGAAGTTCCTTGATCTGTCATCTGCAAGCTAAAGACCCAAGAAAGCCAGTGGTGTAATTTACTCTGAGTCCGAAGACCTGAGAACCAGGGGGGCTGATGATGAATCCAAGGGCAGGAAAAGATGTGATGAGATGTCCCAGCTCAACAGTGAGGCAGGAAAAAGAGACAAATCCCCCTTCCTCTTTTATTCTATACAGGCCCTCAACAGATTGGATGATGCTCAACCACTCTGGGGAAGGCAGTCTGCTTTACTCAATTGATTCGAATGCTAATCTCACCTAGAAACAGCCTCACAGACACACCCAGAAACAATGTTTAATTTGGGCGCCCTGTGACTCGCACCCTGTGACTCACTCAAGTTGACACATAAAATTAACCATCAGCTAGTATACCTTTCACCCAGCTTCAACAGCTATCAACATTTTGCATTTTTGTTTCTTCAGCTCCTCTCCTTTTTTTGGCTGTAGTATTTTAAAGCAAGTCTCAGATACCATAGCATTTCAACTGTAAATGCTTAGTATATGCATCCCTAACAGTTAAAGATGCTTCCCCCAAATGATACATTCACAGTTATCACATCTAAATAATTAATAATCTTAATAATTCCTTAGTATCATTTAATATCCAGTATGTGTTCATTGGTTTGAATGAATTAAGATCTAAACAAGATCCACACATTGCTTCTGTTGCTTTGTATTTTTAATCTCTCTTAGTCTGCAACAGCTTCCCTCTCCTTTTATGCTATTTATTTGTTGATGAAATGAGCTAATTTGTTATTGAAATCTCAAGGGTCAGAAAAGGTCAACCTCATCATCCCTTAGGTTCCAGCCGATCTGGTGCTTGAGCACTTGAGGCTAATCTTTATCATTGAAACAAAACTGGGAGTCTTTACAACTGGAAAATTATCTTTGCTACTGTTACTTCTCTTGCCAGCTAACAGCTGTGTGTTTCTGCATTCTTTTGTTCCCTTAAGATCATTAATTACTGAGACCTGTTCAAGGGCAAGCATTGTGCCCAGGCTTAGATCACAGAATGGCTTAGTTCAAAAAGGGCTTCTCTTATGTCAAGAAAACCATGCCTTGTTTTCTTTCTCCAGAGACCCCCATCCCCCACCCTGTCTGCTTACATTAGGGGTGAGGGTTGCAGGGTGCATGATCAGCTCATGGACTTTCTTCTGATTAGTTGGTGGTAACAGGGTGATGTTTTGGAAATCTTAATCATCAGCCAGTCTGGGGGCTCCGTGCTTGTGAACTACATGTAGTCACCAAACTCCACCTGGGTATGGGTCTTAGTTTTCTGCAGACTAACTCAAAAGGTATGCATCAGATTGTTATCTGTATCCTTTGAGGAAGACTCTGTTTTACCGCTGAACTATTTAAGTCATGATTGAGAATTCCCTGGTGGTCCAGTGGTTGGGACTCCACGCTTTCACTGCTGAGGGCATGGGTTCGGTCCCTGGTCAGGGAACTAAGATCCCACGAGCCGTGTGGTGCAGCCAAAAAAAAAAAAAGCCATCATTACTTTTCTTGCTTAACTGCTTTTCCTTTGTTTCTGCATTCCCTCTTTTCTCTAATTAGTAACTGTTGAGTCTGCTCTTTAGAAGACCTAGGAGACTAAAGCCTTCTTCTACAAACAAGGACCAGGGGCACAGAGGGGCTTTTGTACCCAGGAAGGTCCTGCAGAGTCCTGCTTGGTTTCAGTCCCCCCTTTTCTCTGATACTCCTCAGTCCCGAGGGGAACAGGGGTGAGACAAGAAAGGGTATAAAGTTTTGGATAGAGAGATTAATCATAAACTCTGCAGGGGAACTCAGTCTTAGGGGGACTTGGTTTCAGATGCAAGTGTTGTGAGTCTGATGTCTGATCTATCTGTGTAAAATTCCTCATCATCCTTTTACCTAGTAGCCTAACAGCCATTAATGAGCATGGCCTGGGTCACTGGTCCCCATTGGAGGTTGGAGGAGGTTTTGCCCCCATCCCCCAGGGGACATTTGACAATATCTGGAGACAGTTTTTGGTTGTCACCACTGGGGTTGGCGTGAGTACTGGCATCTAGAGGGTAGAGGCCAGGGATGCTGCTTAAACACCTGCAGTGCACAGGACCATCCCTACAGCAGATGACGCGGCCCACAGCGTCAGTAGTCCTGAGTTTGCAAAAACCTTGTACTGCAGTACAGGGTGGGTACAGTGTGGGTATCAGAATGTTGAAATGATCCCCCAATGCACCAAGGATGTGAACCACTGGTATAGACCAAGAGCTACAGGAAATCAGAGAGAGAGAGAGAAGACTGGTTTGGGCGGAAGAAAGAGCCAGAGAAAGCTTTAGTGGAGGATGACTCAAATGGAAGATAGAAGAATGACTTTGCTAAGTGAACAGACAGAAAAACTTTTTGGTTGAGTCCAGCAAAGTTAACATCTTCTAGTTTTCAAGTGGATTGAGAAACTCTGGCCTTTTGTCCATTACAAAATGGTGATTTTCTAAATCTGTCCATCCTTCTGCATTTATTAGCTGGAATTCTGTAAGGAACTTTCCCTCATTATCCGTTTGATTACCCTGAAATACAGTTTGTACAGGAAAGGCAAGGTACATGCTTGATTCTTTTCCTTTATTTATCAGTTTTCCTAATAACAAGCTGATGCTTTAGCAACTTCCAAAGGTGAATGAACAATGGGCTTTTCCCCCTGGTAATGTCCATACAAACTTGTGAATTTTTATGTATTTAATATATCAGTATTTTGTGGTCATCTAAAAATACTTTATTTTGAAGTAATTTCAGTACTACATAAAGGTTGCAAGAGTACAAAATGATATATACTCTTACCTGGATTCTCCAAATGTTAACTTTTTACCACATTTGCTTTATCCTTTCTGTTTTCCTGTTTATGTGTGTGTATGTACACATGTGTATACGTTTTGTTGTTGTTGTTGTTTGCGGTACGCGGGCCTCTCACTGTTGTGGCCTCTCCCGTTGCGGAGCACAGGCTCCGGATGCGCAGGCTCAGCGGCCATGGCTCACGGGCCCAGCCGCTCCGCAGCATGTGGGATCTTCCCGGACCGGGGCACGAACCCGTGTCCCCTGCATCGGCAGGCGGACTCTCAACCAAGGCGCCACCAGGGAAGCCCCACATGTATATTTTTATAATATTTTAAGTCTTTTGAGGGTATGTTGCAGATTTGATGGCTCTTTATGCCTGAATACTTCAGAATCCTTAAAGACAAGACCACTTTTTAAGTAACCGTAGTACAATGATAGAAGTCAGGAAATTAACATTGATACAATACTATTGCTAAACTATACACCTTAGTCTTGTTCCCTGGTTGTCTCAAAACTGTTCTTTATAGTACAAGAAAGTCCTGGATTGGTGTCGCATTCACTTGTCATGTCTCTTTAATCTCCTTTGGTCTGGAGCCTTTGTGTTTCATGACATTGACATTTTGGAAGAATACAGGCCAGTTATTTTGTAGAATGTCCCTTAATTTGGGTTTGTCTGACGTATTCTCCTGTTTAGATTCTGTTTGTTTTGTAGTATTGTCAGGAATACCACAGAGGTATTCTTTTCAGTGCATTGTATTAGAAGCAAATGATACAGATTCGTTCCATCACTGGTGACCTTAACTCAGTTAAAATGATGTCTTCCAGGCTTTTCTACTGTGAGGTTACTGTTTTTTCCTATGTGATTAGTATTTTTGTGGAGAGATACTTTTAGACCACATAAATATCCTGTAATTTCTCCAGCATTTCACTCAGTAGTTTTAATATCCATTGGTGATTCTTGCTTGAATCAAGTATTGTTATGATGGTTTTGCCAGATGGCAATTTTATAAATCCATTGTTCTTTCTGTATTAACAGGATTTTCCATCTTACAGAAGAGTTTTCCCTTCTTCCCTGTTTGTTTATATCAGTGTGGACTCATGAGTTCATATTTTAGTCGTGGGTTTTAATACTTATCATTATTTATTTTGATGATCGAATTGTCCTGGATTTGGCCAGTGAGAGCCCCTTTACACATGTTCCCTTCATTCTCTAACACAAGGTTTCCAAGCTCATCTCAGACTCTTCTTCCTCAGCCCTGCAATTCTCCAAGGAGCCCTGGTTCCTTTCAGTGAAAAAGAATGGTATTTAGAAACCAAGATTTGGATGTTATTTTAATTAAATAAATAAATGAATAAATAAATAAATAAATATTTTGATGCTTATATTGTCCTCTTTTTGGCCATTGGGAGCCCCTTCGAGTTCACTTGTGTCCTTCTGACTCAGTCTCAGTCATCTTTAATAGCATCCTCGCTTTCTGATATGCTTGTCTTGTGTACATCCTGTCCCAGACCTGGAATCAGTCATTTCTCCAAGAAGTTTCCGTTCGTTAGTGGGAAATAATATTTAGGACCTTGTTCTGGGCACTTGAGGTGCTCATTGTCATTGAGTTATTGTTTCTAGCCCTTTTCAATGGATACAGCTATTTTAATTTTAATTTTTTATTTTTTATTTATTTATGTTATTAATTTGTATTGGAGTGTGGTTGCTTTACAATGTTGTGTTAGCCTCCACTGCACAACAAAATGAATCAGCCATACAATCAGCCTCCCTTTTGGACTTCCCTCCCATTTAGGTTACCACAGTGCATTAGGTAGAGTTCCCTGTGCTATACAGTATGTTCCCATCAGTTGTCTTATTTTATGCATAGTATCAATAATGTATATGTGTCAATCCCAGTCTCCCAGTTCCTCCCACCCCACCCCTTTCCCCCTTGGTATCCATACATTTGTTCTCCACGTCTGTGTCTCTATTTCTGCCTTGCAAATAAGATCATCTATACCATTTTTCTAGATTCCATACATATGCATTATATGATACTTGCTTTTCTCTTTCTGACTTACTTCACTCTGTATGGCACTCTCTAGGTCCATCCATGTCTCTACAAATGACCCAATTTCATTCCTTTTTATGGCTGAGTAATATTCCATTGTATATGTGTACCACATCTTCTTTATCCATTCTTCTGTTGATGGACATTTAGGTTGCTTCCATGTCCTGGCTATTGTAAATAATGCTACTATGAACATTGGGGTGCATGTGTTTTTTTGAATTACGGTTTTCTTTGGATATATGCCCAGTAGTGGGATTGTTGGGTCATATGGTAGTTCTATTTTTAGTTTTTTAAGGAACCTCCATACTGTTTTCAATAGTGGCTGTATCAATTTACATTCCCACCAACAGTGTATGAGGGTTCCCTTTTCTCCACACCTTCTCCAGCGTTTACTGTTTGTAGATTTTTTGATGATGGCCATTGTGACTGGTGTGAGGTGATAGTTTTGATTTGCATTTCTCTAATAATTAGTGATATTGAGCTTAAATTTTTGACTCCTAAAAATTAGATGTAGAATTACTGTGTGACCCAGCAGTTCTACTTCTGGGTATGTACTCAGAAGAATTGAAAGCAGGGACTCAAATGGATATTTCTACAGCCATGTTCATAGCAGCATTATTCACAGTAGCCAAGAGGTAAAAGCAACCCAAGTGTCCATCAACAGAAGAATGGATAAACAGAGTGTGGTATATACATATAATGGAATATCATTCAGCCTTCACAAGGAAATTCTGACATATGTTACAACATGGACACATTTCCCCACAAGAGTCAGCTTGGTGAAGACAGAGGCTGTGTCTGAGTTCTGCTGGACCTTTCACATAGTAATGACAACAGCTACCATTTACTTAACACTGTGTGCTGGGCATGGTGCTAAATGTCTTACGTTTGATCCTCGAAGCAGTCATAGAGGCCCAGAGAAGAGAAGCAATGTGCCCAGGGCACAGAGCTAATAAGTGGCAGAGCTGAAATCAGAACTCAGGATTGTGAGACTCCAGAGTCCCAACTCTTTAACTACTGTGCTGAGTGCTATTGCTAATGGCTGGTGGTGCCATTAACTGCATCAGGGAAGGAGATTTCTGCTCTCACATTTGTGGGTGCCTGGGAACATTTAGGTGGAGATGCCCAGTGGGACAGTATTGCAGCCTGGATCCGGGGCTCAGACTAGAGAAGTAGATTTGGGAGTGGGAGTCAGGATCAGGGAAATCTGTTGGGTACACTTATCTGGTGAGAAAGCAGCAGAGGGAAAGCCCTGGGGAGCACCCACCGTTTGCGGGCTGGTAGGACGGGAAGGGAGTGGCGGAAGCCATGGGTGGATTGAGGGGTGATCAGTGCTGTGGCAGCCAGTGCTGTGAGGGGTTCAGGGACTGGGTTTCACCTCAGCTCTGCTGGAGACTTTGTGATCCTGGATGGGTTGCTTAACATGGTTCCCTCATTTTCCTCATCAATAGCATGGGGATTAAAAACGATGTTCCTGGGACTTCCCTGGTGGCACAGTGGTTAAGAATCCGCCTGCCAATGCAGGGGACACAGGTTCGAGCCCTGGCCTGGGAAGATCCCACATGCTGCGGAGCAACTAAGCCTGTGCGCCACAGCTACTGAAGCCTGTGCTCTAGAGCCCGTGAGCCACAGCTGCTGAGCCCACGTGCCACAACTACTGAAGCCCGCGCGCCTAGAGCCCGTGCTCCGCAGCAAGAGAAGCCACCTCAATGAGAAGCCCGTGCACCGCAACGAAGAGTAGCCCCCGCTCGCCACAACTAGAGAAAGCCTGTGTGCAGCAACGAAGACCCAACGCAGCCAAAAATAAATAAATAAAAAACAAACAAACGAAAAAGGATGTTTCTCTTGGGGGTGATGAAAATGTCCTGCAATTATATAATGGTGATGGTTGCATAACTTTGAATATGCTAAAAAACCACTGAATTGTATGTATACTTTAAATGGATGATTTTTATGGTATGGGTGAATTACATCTCAATTAAAGACAAGCAAACCAACCATGTTCCTCCCAGGATTGGATGGAGGTTAAATAAAAGGAGAGAATCTTGTGACAGCGCCCAGCACAGCATTTGACCCACAGTAGAAGGACTCAGCAAATGTTGGTTTTTTTAGGAGGGCCACCGGATCACACATTCTAGGAGCACTGTCCTTATTGTCTCTGGTGCTAGGGACACCAGTTTACAAAGACTCTCCTGAACCGTAGTGCCTTGATTTATGTGCTAAGCTGTGGAGGAAGGTACCTGAGTCTCTTAAGTCTCTGAATCTGTGCGCAGGGCCCTGGGCTTTGGCCACTTAAGTTGGCTCCTCTCCTGCGGGACCCTTCCTCAGTTGGATGATGCTGAGGTGCTGGGGGCCGTTACGGCTGTAGGTCTTAAGGCTGAGTTGGGTTTTCTAGGCGCACCTCCTCCTGGCCTCTTAAAGTATGCAGGTCGCTATTTTGACCTAAATTAATCTTTAGCAAAAAGCTGCTCATGGCCTGCTGGTTTCTCATTCACTGAGAAAAGCTGTCCCCTTCCTCCCATCTGTCAAGGTGGTTTGTCAGAGATGTTGGGGCCGGGAGACGCCCGGGAATGAAAGCAGAGAGAGCAAGGAGCGGGGGGTGGGGGTGGGGGTTGCGTTTTACTTTTGAATCACGGTGGGGATGGGACACTGCTTCCCGGGATTTCAGCTTCATGCGTGAAGCTAGGATATGGGAAGGGAAGGGGGAAAAGAACATCCAAACGCCAGCAGTGTAGTTAAACATCTTCAGGCGTGTATGGTTTGAAGGCGCTTGTTTCCTGTGTCCTCTACATGTGCATTGTTTTTGCTCCATTACTAATTTAAATAGTCTGAAAATGTAGCTTTTTGGCCAGGATGGCATTTGCAGTAAAATGTTGTGGGCATTCTCTTGGCAGAAAAGATGCTGACCGTCCTGTGGTTTTCTGAAATCATGTGCAGTTATATCATCAACCACATAATCAAGTTTTCTAGACTTCTTTTTTAAAAAAAAACAAGGAAATGTTTTTTGCACTTCATTGGATAATACTGTTTGTGTGCTTTAAGTTGTTGGATGTCCCCAAATAAGCCTATTTTAATTTGTCTGAGACTGTCATAGGCTATGGCCAGCCGTTGCCAACAAGTAACGTGTGGGTTTAATACGTGTGCCTTAGAGCTCGCTAATGCTGTTAAGTATGATCATTTATGTGAAAGGTGAGAGTCTTGCCAGAAAAAGAAATCGAAATGCAATCTGCTGAGTTCAGCTCTTAACTTACATATGGCTTTAGGACTCCAAAATAGCAGAATCATTTACACAGTAGAACCCAGCTTGAAAAACATGTCAGAGCACTGGCCGAAGTGGGCCTTGTGACATTGGGCCATGCTCAGACCAACCAACACACAGCTCCCTGGAGCAGCAACAGCCTGAGTCCTTCTGTCCTCAGTCAAACACAAAGCCCTCAGAGGCTTGAAGTGACCGCAGCCTGGAGTGTGGCTGGCAGAACTGGCCTCTCGGGTCCCCTCTTTCCTTCCGACTGCCCGGCGCCCTTGGCAGCCTCCCTCTCTTTCCTCCTCTCTTCCTTCTCAACAATCAGGAACTGATTTGCTTCTGCCCCTTGGCTCCTTTGCTTAACTACTGCCTAATTCGTGTTTGCTGCCGGCCTGGGTGGCTGTAGCTCCTGGGGGTGTCCCTGCATTTCCAGAGCAGGTAGTTTTCTTTTAATTCTCTGCATCTCTCACATCCGTACCTTGGACACTGTTTACTTGGCTGGAGAAAAACAATGGAACCAAAGATCGCACGCAAAAAGTTGTTGATTGAAGGTTAAATAACTTACACCTGTAATTAGCTCCTTTGTTTCGGAACCAAAAAATATTTGCGCATTGCTCTATTGTCTCGGGAGAGGAGGGAAATACTTTAAATCTCCCTTCCTCATGGGATGGCGTCCCTTGAGCGGAGCAACTCATGGATTATTTTGCTTAAAAAAAGTGAGATGTTACTGTTGTTAGATCCCTTTGAGTAATCAAGTTGTGTGCTTTGTCAGAGACCTGCGTGACACTGGCTCCCTGGGTCTCCTGCTGTGTTCATTGAAGAGAAATTATACACTGATGCTTTTTCCCATGGCCAAGGGTGTGGGGAGGTTCTAGACCCTGGATAAATCAACCATTAGGCATCTGGTGTAGAAGAACGAGGTATGTGGAGAAACTACCTTTGGGGCCTGGGACAGAGCTTCTGGGCCACACCATGGAGGTGTGGTCATGAGCATCACAGATGACAAAGGGACCGTGCCCAGCACAGGGCCTGAGAGCATCCTTATTACATTATTGATGCTCCCTAAGTGCAAGCCATTGTCAATCTGAGGTGCCTGGCACTGCACAGCTAGCTATTTGAGACCCTTTGCAGATCAGGCCACATGGCTTCTGGCCTGGGAGCTTATGCTTTAAGGTGATCTGTTGTTTGGCCCTATATAGAGCAACTTAAATTCCTTGGCCTCCAGACTCAGAAAAATGGAAGGGAAAGGGCTCCTGTGCCTCTTCTGCAGTTCTGGCCCCAGGACCCAATCTAAGCATCCACCGTGAGTGCTAAGAATGGAGCTGCTTCCTGAAGTGCCCTCTGCTGCCCTCTCTGGGTTCTCTCTTCTGCACATCGTGGGGTCTTCCAGAAGAAGTGGCATTTTAACAACTTGCCTCTTGGATCTTTGTGGCTAAATACAAGCCACGTCTCATCTCAAATAATTTTTCAGTACTGGTGGGAAGAGAGACATTTTAATTTTGAACGTGCTAGAGCTGATTAGAGTTTGGTCTGATTCTGAAGGTACTTTGAACCTTGCTCTGTGTGTGTGTGTGTGTGTGTGTGTGTGTGTGTGTGTGTGTGTGTGTGTGTGTCACTCAGTTAACAGGGTCCTTAGTAGTTGCTACCCTGCTGAGTAAATGAGCTTCTGTATTTTAGTCTGTGCGTTGAAATTGTGTATGACCTGATAAAGTTGAATACTGACCAGCACATGCTTTTTGTGTTTCCCAAACTCATTTCTCTCCAAACACCGCTATGTAGTGGGTTTTTTTTCCCCGCTATGTAGTATTAATAAGTGTGCTGAGGAATAAAAACATTCTGTGTTCAGGTAACATAATCCGCACATCAAATAAAGGTAAACAGGTTTTTTTACCGTGAGCCTTTTCAGAACTGTTAATATGCCAGTGTGCTGTGAGGACCCCAAGACCAGGAGGGATGTTGTTATGATGGAAACAGCATGGGGCTTAGCGTGAGAAAACCCAAAGGTGGGTGGCCATGGGGCCACACCGGAGCACACTGTGCGAATTCAGGACTGCTTCTCTGCAACTGGAAGGGTCAGACTGCCACAGTAGTTTTCAAACTTAAAAGTTTCTTTTTAAAAAGCACAACAGAAATATTTTCCCAGTGTATAAACCAGACTGCTGATTTGCAAGCTATGCTTCCTGGAGTGTTGGTTCAGGAGACTATTAACAGGTGTTCTGTTCTTTGGTCAGAAGAGTTTAAGAACCTCTAAAACAAAGGTACTTGGGTGAGGGGCTGGGTTCTGTTCCTACCCTCCACCTCACCCCCAACCAAGGAACTCAGTTGGAAAGCTAGGCACTACCATGCACAAATGTTCCTCTCTTGCTTTCTCTAGCATCACTGAGTCCAGTGCTCTCCAGGAAGCCTTCTAGAGCCTTCTGCTGTTCCCCAAACCCTCAGTGACCCTCTGCCTTCCAAACCTCAACCCCTCCCTGAGCTCCTGGTACCTGGTTAGTTACCTGTCTGTGCGTGTATCATGGGGTGTGTTGGCTGGGTTGGAACAGACTTTGAGCACAGCAAGCCCCCAGGTGCCACCGAGCTGTCGGGTCACTGAAGTTGTCTGGCTACATAGGAGCCACCACAGATTCACGTTGTGACAGACATCTTCAAATGGAGAGTCATTTTTGCACCTGGTGGTTTTTAAGACTCCTGAAAATTGTTTTTATTTTTATTTAATTTATTTCCCCCCAATTTATTTATTTATTTTTGGTTGTGTTGGGTCTTCGTTGCTGTGTGCGGGCTTTCTCTAGTTGCGGTCAGCGGGGCCTACTCTTCGTTGTGATGCACGGGCTTCTCATTGCGGTGGCTTCTCTTGTTGTGGAGCATGGGCTCTAGGCGCACGGGCTTCAGTAGTTGTGGCACGCAGGCTCAGTAGTTGTGGCTCGTGGGCTCTAGAGCACAGGCTCAGTAGTTGTGGCGCACGGGCTTAGTTGCTCTGTGGCATGTGGGGTCTTCCCGGAGCAGGGCTTGAGCCCATGTCCCCTGCGTTGGCAGGCGGATTCTTAACCACTGCGCCACCAGGGAAGTCCCCTGAAAATTGTTTTTAAGTACAGTGATTTTTGCTTGCAGGTGTATTTTAAAATGAGCTTCATTAAATCCTTTGATAAACTGGTGATCAAGGAAGGTTAGGATTTTGTCTAACCTTCCAAGATGCCTTCATAGATACTCAGGACAGTACTGTTCACTTGGGAGGCATGGGGGGAGGGTCCTTGCCATCCCATTGGTGAGAGTAAGGCTGCCCTTTTTCTTTTCCTTTCTTTTTTGTTAAAAGAAATTTATATTTAATTGTTTTTTCTTTTTTACTGAAATACAGTTTGATTTATTTATAAGTGAGAACAACAACAAAAAAACCAATGGACAGTATTTCAGAAGTTGGAAAAAGTGACAATGTTTTTTTGTTTGTTTTTTTTTTTACTGAAATAAATACAGTGTGAATTATTTATTTTAAATTAAGCGACCAATATTGTGTTAGTTTCAGGTGTACAGCAAAGTGGTTCAGATATGTATATATATTCTTTTTCAGATTCTTTTCCACTATAGGTTATTTTAAGATATTGACTATAGTTCCTTGTGTTAAACAGTACATCCTTGTTGTTTATCTATTTTATATATACAGAAGGCTGCCCTGTTTCTTATGTGCCCACTCCCTGCACTAAAAGTGCAGTGGTGGCCAGGAAACAGGATGGTCTGAGGTCAGGGAGGCCTTGGAGATGATGGACTCTTCTGATAAGGAAATGGGACGGACATGGATTTGGAGAGCGACTTTCGTTTTCCATTAAAGTATATAATGTCATTTTAAAATATTCATGAATGGTTTCAAAACAAATAAGGAATGATTCTTAGAGGTCACTAACACGTAACTCATAATAAATCTGGATGTTTCCCCAAAGTGTTTATATACATAAAATTATTTCATTTTTAAAATAAAAACATGTACTCGTAGAAATTTTGGAAAATAATAGAAGCCTAAGTTAAAAAAAAAAAATCTATGCACAGGCCTACCACATAGATAAATCCCAGAAATTCCAAATATTTTATGCTTTTCTTTGTTAGTTTAAATAACACAGGCATGGACTTCCCTGGTGGTGCAGTGGTTAAGAATCCGCCTGCCAATGCAGGAGACATGGGTTCGATCCCTGGTCCGGGAAGATCCCACATGCCACGGAGCAACTAAGCCCGTGCACCACAACTACTGAGCCTGCCCCCTAGAGCCCGCGTGCCACAACTACTGAGCCCGTGAGCCACAACTACTGAAACCATGCGCCTAGAGCCCATGCTCCACAACAAGAGAAGCCACCGCAATGAGAAGCCCGTGCATCACAACGAAGAGTAGGCCCCGCTCACCGCAACTAGAGAAAGCCTGCGTGTAGCAATGAAGACCCAATGCAGCCATAAATAAATAAATAAATAAATTTATAAACAACATAGGCAGTATCTTTACCTTGACAGTCTGTTAAGAATTGGTCTGTAAAACCATTTGGATCGGGTGTCTTTAAGAGTGAGTGGCGTGGTAACATATTCATCCTGTAAAAATTTGCAGTTTTGTACTAAATACCCAGGACCTGTTGTGCAAATTTAACATGCCAAGGTGCCCTTCCTAGTTGACATGAGCTGGATTATGCCGAAGTAACAAACAAACCTAAAATCTCCATGACTTAACCCAAGGGAGGTTTCCTTCTCCCCTATGTTACACGCTCATCTCTGGTCAGTTGGGAGCTGGCTGCCCATCAGCCTTACTCAGAGGCCACCCCCACCAGGAGCACTGCTGGCTGGCGGGGGAGGGAGCATGGTGAAATTGCTCACAGTTCCTGAAGGCTGCTGCCAGAAGTAACATATCTTATCCACTCACCTTTGATTGCCCACAGTCAGAAGCAGAGCCAGGTTTTGAGAGGCTTGAGACTCATGTGACTTTGGAGACCCACTCTAAGGAAAAAGATATGAAATTAAAAATACAAAACTGGGTGCAATAATGACTATTTAAGAATGAGAAGCATACAAAATTACAAATTCTAAATGTGTTTTCTTTCTGTTTTTACTTTTGGCCTCCACTAAGATCGACGGTGTTTGAATTTTAGTATGATCAGTTCATTCCGAAAAAGTGGACAAAATCGATCTGAAATTTAGGGGTACACAAGAGCAATTCAAGTTTTAGTTTGCCACTCCATTGTATTGAGCAACATCATTACACAATCAATACACTCTTACACTGCATACATCAACTTATTGATGAATGTGTGTAGGAGGTTGTCATTGGAACATTTGTTTCTTCAGGCTGTTTCCATTCGTTGGAGGCAACTTTTTTTTTTTTTACATGGATATATTCTTTTTTTTTTTTTTTAACATGGATATATTCTTTTTTTTTTTTTTACATCTTTATTGGAGTATAATTGCTTTACAATGGTGTGTTAGTTTCTGCTGTATAACAAAGTGAATCAGTTATACATATACATATGTTCCCATATCTCTTCCCTCTTGCATCTCCCTCCCTCCCACCCTCCCTATCCCACCCCTCTAGGTGATCACAAAGCACCGAGCTGATCTCCCTGTGCTATGCGGCTGCTTCCCACTATCTATCTACCTTATGTTTGGTAGTGCATATATGTCCATGCCACTCTCTCACTTTGTCACAGCTTACCCTTCCCCCTCCCCATATCCTCAAGTCCATTCTCTAGTAGGTCTGTGTCTTTATTCCTGTCTTACCCCAGGTTCTTCATGACATTTTTTTTCTTAAATTCCATATATATGTGTTAGCATATGGTATTTGTCTTTCTCTTTCTGACTTACTTCATTCTGTATGACAAACTCTAGATCCATCCACCTCATTACAAATAGCTCAATTTCGTTTCTTTTTATGCCTGAGTAATATTAGAGGCAACTTTGTGTGCCATTTTATTTGGGACTGTCAGACTTTATCAGTTCAAGATTTGTCAGATACTTTATGATGTGATCTGATACATGGGGATGCATAAATTATAATAATCTCCCACATATATGTAGTTGCTCTTTATAGTACCACTGCTGGAATTTCTTTTTTTCTTTTTATTTTTATTTTTTCTTTTGGCCACATCGCATGGCTTGTGGGATCTAAGTTCCCCAACCAGGGATTGAACTCAGGCCCTCAGCAGTGAGATTGCAGAGTCCTAACCACTGGACCACCAGGGAATTCCCTGAAACCCAGAATAATGATAGATTCTATTTCATGTGATTCCCACCAAAAAGGGAGGAAAGGTATATAGTGTGTTAATAATTGCATACTCTGCGTTATTGGATATATTCCTGATAGGGCACAACTTCCATTTAGGCACCAATGAAAACAGAATTGTCCACTTACGGTTTTGGGCATTTGATGATCTGAAGAATTCTCCTTCCAAAGAATGCTAACTTCTGGCTCCGTATGTTTCAAACCCCGTTCCCCCTTCACCACCCACACTTTTAGTTTGGCACTGTCAGACACATTGATCTTGTGAATTTTAGCACCTTTTTCTTCCTCATGATGTCAGATCAGAGGGAAGGCTACAATAGCCGTACATGAAAGCGACCACCAAACCCAAATTCACTGTCTCTCTCACTCAGCTTCCAATTAGCTGGGACTTTCCTGGTGGTCCAGTAGTAAAGAATCCACCTTACAATGCAGGGGACGTGGGTTCGATCCCTGGTTGGGGACTAAGACCACACATGTCTCGGGGCAACTAAACCCGTGTGCTGCAACTACTGAGCTCTGGCGCCTCAACTAGAGCCCACATTCTGCAAATACAGAGGCCATGCACTGTGGAACCTGCGCACCGCAACTGCAGAGCCCACACGCCCTGGAGCCTGTGTGCCACGACTAGAGAAGAGAAAATTCCCACGCCACAACTGGAGAGAAGCCCGTGTGCCACAATGAAAGATCCTGCCTGCCTCAACAAGGAGCCCGCATGCCACAGCTAAGAACCGACACAGCCAAAAAATAAATAATAATTTTTGAAAATCCTAAACAAAAAAACTTCCAGTTAGCTGAATCCCCAAAACGCCCACTGTTACTCCATCACCACCTGGGAAAAGGAGTTGTGATGGATGGAATGTTGGAGCATAAGCTTCATCATCTTGAGAGTAAATCTGCCCCAGGAAACTCAGCACAAGTCTCCAACCCTACAACGTGCCCTGAGGGAGGAGAACGGGATGTACTGTGAACCATGCTGTTATTAACACAGCCCTTCAGAACACTCCCACCACTGGTAACAGGGGGTTTATGATTTTTTTTTAAGTTTTATGTTACCTTAATCAGCCAGCTATGTCCCCCCCACACCCCACTTTTTGATATTGCCAATCATAATTAGCCATAGTTGTGGAAATCTGACAATGTTTTTTTTTTTTTTTTTGCGGTAGGCGGGCTTCTCACTGCTGTGGCCTCTCCTGTTGCGGAGCACAGGCTCCGGACACGCAGGCTCAGTGGCCATGGCTCACGGGCCTAGCAGCTCCACAGCATGTGGGATCTTCCCGGACTGGGACACGAACCCGTGTCCCCTGCATTGGCAGGCGGACTCTCAACCACTGCGCCACCAGGGAAGCCCTGACAATGTTTTAATATCAGTTTACTTATCAACTGTGCAAATATTTGCTCCTGGTCAGTTGGTAGATGCTACACGGAAAGGGCTCTCTTCAAGGGCGCACCCGTGATCTCCCGATTAGCATCTGCAATAACTATTCCTTATTTACATCTTTTTGAACATCTCTGTACAATTTTCCTTGTGTATTTGTCTACTGCAGAATTGTTATAAGTTGAATTACTTTTGATTCTTCAGGTGCTTTGAAGTTGTTGGCTTCCAGTATAACTGTGAGTCCCTATTTCTCCCTCCTTCCCTCCCTCCCTCCCTCCCTCCCTCCCTCCCTCCTTCCCCATACCACGTGGCTTGTGGGATCTTAGTTCCCCAACCAGGGATTGAACCCAGGCCCTCAGCAGTGAGAGCATGGAGTCCTAACCACTGGACCACCAGGGAATTCCCCCAGTCCCTATTTTCTTATTGGCCAGTTGATAGGTTTTGCTTCAGCAGTGATTGTTAGATTTCAGTGTGCTGGAAGAAATTTGATTTGCTGTGCCAAAGTGCAGGCAAATAAAAAGTATACTGCTTACTAGACTTAGGGTCAATTAATCTATGACAAAGCGGGCAAGAATATACAATGGAGAAAACACAGTCTCTTCAATAAGTGGTGCTGGGAAAACTGGACAGCTACATGTAAAAGAATGAAATTAGAACACTCCCTAACACCATACACAAAAATAAACTCAAAATGGATTAGAGACCTAAATGTAAGACTGGACACTATAAAACTCCTAGAGGAAAACATAGGCAGAACACTCTTTGACACTTATATGTGGAATCTAAAATATGACACAAGTAAACTTATCTATGAAACAGAAACAGACTCATAGACATAGGGAACAGACTTGTGGTTGCCAAGGGGGAGGGAGGGATAGGAGAGGGATGGATTGGGAGTTTGGGATTAGTAGATGCAAACTATTATATATAGGATGGATAAACAACAAGGTTCTACTGTTTAGCACAGGGAAATATATGTATAACTGAATCACTTTGCCATATAGTAGGAATCAGTACATTGTCAACTATACTTCAATATAATAAATTTTATAAAAAGTGTACAGCTTATTAGAGTATTACAAACCACCTAATTACTATCAGTGGGGGATTGATTAAATTATTGTATGTATATAGTTGTGCATATGTATGTATTTATGTATCTGTATCTTTACACATGGGAATACTTGTGATACTGTGGTTTATAATAATGAAATATATATTTGGTCTTCATTCCATTTCTGGCACAGAGCTCTTAAAACCCTTGGAATTTCCTAAGTGATAAGAGGTGTTTGATATTGATATTCTTTTTTTTTTTTTAATTTTTGGCTGCATTGGGTCCTTATTGCTGCATGTGGGCTTTCTCTAGTTGTGGCGAGCAGGGGCTTCTCTTGTTGCGGAGCACGGGCTCTAGGCGCACGGGCTCAGTAGTTGTGTCTCCTGGGCTCTAGAGCGTAGGCTCAGTAGTGGTGGTGCACGGGCTTAGTTGCTCCGCAGCATGTGGATCTTCCTGGACCTGGGATTGAACCCGTGTCCCCTGCATTGACAGGCAGATTCTTAACCACTCTGCTACTAGGGAAGTCCCCTATTTTTGATATTCTTAACAGATCCCTTCCAGCCACACCTGAGTTTGTGTTAATGAGATGACTTTTGGAAAGCTCCTAAGGGTGGGGGCTGGGTGCCAGGGGAACCAACCAGGTGATGAGAGGGTTGGAACTTTCAGCCTTAGCCACTGACCTCTGAAAAGGGGAGGGGCTCCAGATTAAGCTCTATAAAAAATCTTGAACTTGAGGATTGATCTTCCAGGTTGGTGAACCAAAAACGCATCCAGGTGTTGGGGGGTGGGGGGTGCACTCCAAACTCCAGGGGGACGGAAGTTCCTGTGTTTGAGATCCTTCTGGACCTTGCCCTGTGTATCTCTTCATCTGGCTTTTCAGTCGTATACTTTAATATCCTTTGTAATAAATCTAGAACCTTCTTAGACCTCTGTGGTCACTCTGCCTAAAATTTCGAACACCCTTGCCTGGTTACATTTCATTCTCCTTCCCTGCTTTGATTTTTCTTCTTCGTATTTATCACTGTCTAACATGCTATATTTTTAATCTACTTTTTAAAAACTCCTTCATTAGCATATGAGCTAGAGAGCAGGGAATTTTGTCTGTCTTCTGTATTGAATTGCCAATTGGATTTGCATATTCTTGAAACCATTTTAATTTTAATATTTAAGAATGTAGATGTTACCTTCCCACACAAATACAGTTGAAGTTAGCATACCAGAGACATTTGTAACTGATGTGTGTTATTTCTTGCCCAAGATTACTAGGTCCAATTACAGGGGTAAAAAAAAAAAAAGAAAGAAACATTTTTTTAGGAGTTTCCCTTATATGAACTCTTTCTTTGTGAATTGATTGCAAGTCAGGCATGTAATTCAGATTGAGAATGAAAGTGTCTGGTTCTGTAGAGAATTATAAGGAGAGCCATTAGGAGAAGCACGAAGTATGCTGTAAGGCCCATAATTGTTACGTGTTGACTTAGAATAGAAATATGGAAAGACCACATATTGTTAGAAAGGCATGGAAAAAGCAGAGCCTCCCTTCCTTTCATGTGGAGACTGACAAGTCCGTCAGGAATTGTTGGGGTGGGTTTGAAGAGGCTCCCCGGGCCCCCATTCGCTGGCTTTGTGCAGGTTAGTGAGTTTGGTGCCTTGGGAGTGGAGGGAGATGGACTGGCCCCTACCCTCAAAGAGCTCAGGAGGCAGAGAGATCCATGGTGGCACGTGTGATAGATGGAACGCAACCACAGACCTGCAAGCTTTCCTGGGAGAGGGTGGGGTCAGTCACGTCTGGCGGGGAGAGGTGCAGTCAGGAAGGGCGTGGGGAAGATGTGAGCTGAGCGCGGCACTGAAAGGCATGAGCGGGACTCCTGGAGGTGGAGAAGGGCCCCAGAGCAGCCTGTGCCTCCTATGTTTCCCACACTCCAGACTGTGACTCTGGAGGTCAAGGAGGGGAGGCAGAGATTCTGCATTTCTGACAAGCTCCCTGGTGATGCTGACGTTGCTGGTTCTAAGGACAAATCTGGAACCACAGGGCTGCCTGCCTGTGCTTCCTTAACTTTTGGGGGGGGTCCGGCCTGGAAGCTCTGGCACAGGCTTGACAGGTAGTGGGCGGCGAGGTGCTCAGTTGCGGAAGTGGGGTACAGGCCAGGAGCCCAAGACTGCTCTGGTTTTAGGTGTAAGACCACCTGACTTTTCCTTGATCACAGGGCCACTAACTCAGCCCCTCTGCCGCCTCCTGTTCCTGAAATCTCCCTTTGAAACTGGTGATTTCCATTGATACCTGTTTGCTTTCATGATCTCTCATCGCTTGGGACATACTGCTAGAGTGTTACTTTGGTCCTTCAGAAAGAAATTGATTCTATTGTTTGTAGATTTAAAATGTTTTTATAAACTGCCAGGTTGTCTCTTTATTATCAAGTCCAGTGATAAACTTTTTAAAAGCATGGCCCATGAGTTAATTAGGTGGGCCTTATTTTTGGGTGGGACTTCTAAATGGGGGAAGGGGGTTATACAAATCTTTCTCCTAAAGCCATCAGGGTCTCAGTCAGCCTGTGTGACCTCAGCTGAACCAGCAAGGTAGTTGCAGATGCCATGAAATGGACACCACCAGGACCCTGCTCTCTTGATGTCTGGCATCCTTGTGGTGGAGACTATACATGAGAAGCGTGTGTAGGCAGCGTCCACTTACTCGTGGCAGAGGCAGCCTAAAACCGTTGAGGGCATGTTCCTGTCTGCTTCCTCACGAGGAGCTGCACGGCACCAGCCTGGTGTCAGTGTCCTGTGGTGGGGCTTGGTTGTTCACATGAGGAATCTGATCCTTTCATTAAGCCCCCTATACCTGTTCTTAGGTAAGAATTGGATCAGGTCACATTCCTGACCATGATACTGCTGTCCCCAGGGGGAAAAACTCCGGGGCTGTTATGTGGCGGTGGTGGTTGAGTTTTATTTAAATGCTGCAGACACGTGTGTCCACAGATGTGTGCTGAACGTACACGTACATGTGTGTTTGTAATTTTCTTTCCAGATTTTGGCCCTGATCGCGTTCATCTGCATAGAGACCATCATGGAGTGCTCCCCGTGTGAAGGCCTCTACTTTTTTGAGTTTGTGAGCTGCAGTGCGTTTGTGGTGACTGGAGTCTTGCTGATTCTGTTCAGTCTCAACCTTCACATGAGGATCCCCCAGATCAACTGGAACCTGACAGTGAGTAGAAGTCACGCTCTCAGATTAGGAAAAGATCGGGTGCTGCACGGCTCCCAGGGAAGGCAGGAATCAGTCCATGACATGTTTGGTTCTAGTTCATTTTGATACTTAAATATTCCATTGTAATGCAGCTGTGAAATTTTAAATTTCCTTACTGGGTTGAATAAAATGACTACAAAATTAATGGAATCTTCACTAATGATAGAAACATAACAATTATTCTGACCCCTTTAAAGATGCCATTTCGATTTTGGGGTCCTCTGAGAAGATTGGTAATGTTGATATTTGTAGAATATGGGAAAGAGAACATGGAATTAATATGTTTGCATATTTTTCACACTGGACCCAAAAGCTGTTTGCAAAAGTATTGATTCAGGAAGAATTGAAAATATGAATGAAATTGCCATTAACTTGTGAAACCTAGGAATATTTTTAAATTCAAAGCAGCTGGGAGGTCCCAGACGGTTTGCTGGTTTGATCAGAGAGTCTTGAGGAAACGTGTCCTCTTCCCTCTGTGGTTTGGGGGTCTTAACTCTGTTTGACAGCCTTACCTTCTGACCGGCATAGGTATCTCAGGGCCGGTCACTCCCAGGCCCCTTTTCCTGGGCTTGTGTAACTTGTCCTTACTGTGCCAAACGGAAAAGGGAACTTCACAGCCCTCAGTTTTCTTGATATTTCTTTGCAGATAAGCACGTGCAGGAGCTCACAGGGAACCAGTTAGGGAGACACAGGCAAGCACTATCAGCTGCCTCTCCTTCTGTGCTTGGAGGTGGGTGGGGGGCTCTGAGACCACCTGCCCTCACGCAGGCTCCTCTCTTGGCGGCCGGTGCTGGGTGTATGCAGCACTGTGGAAAGTGTGGCCCGAGTGCAGGAACCCAGGAGGAGGAGGCCTGGGCTGGTCACCTTGCCTGGCGGGGCCACTCCCATGGTGGGGGACCAAGAGGAGATGGTCTTCCTGACAGAGTGCTCTCTGTGTTGTTCAGACTCTTTTAGGAGGAAAAATAAAAAGAGAATTGGACTAGAAAAGTTGTCAGTTGCAAACTCAGATGGTTTTGTCCCGGCATTGAAAACTAAGAAAAAAGCTCTAAAACCTCAAGATACTGGAGGCATTTTGTCAGTTTTTGGTGACAGATTTTAATGTCTCAGCTCTTTTTAAGATGAAGTCTGTGTTATCCATAAGAAAATGCTTACAGAGTTGTGCTCTAAACTGATAGTGTAATGAACAGGTAGTGCAAGAAAACCTCACAAACCTCCCCCAACTAACACACAGGCTCCATGGGGGCAAGGTCATTGTCGTGGGGCAAGGTACGTTGGAAACTCAGTTCCCCGGGAGTTTCTAAGGCCACAATAAATACTTTCTGAGAGAGGGGCTGGACCGGGCTGTGAATGAAACCGTGCTGGAGATCCTGTTTGACAAAGAAGCACCTGCTAGGATGGTTAAGACCCAGGGGTGGGACTTCCCTGGCGGTCCAGTGGTTAAGAATCCACCTTCCAATGCAGGGGACGCGGGTTTGATCCCTGGTTGGGGAACTAAGATCCCACATGCTGCGGGGCAAGAGCCCGCATGCCACAATTAAGACCCGATGCAGCCAAAACAAAACAAAACAAAACAAAAAACCCCACTGGCTTTAAGTTAGGCTGACCTATCTGCATTCAAGTCTAAGGTGGATCTTAAGAGCTGTGTATGACCCCTGGGCAAGTCACTTAGAGCCCCAAGTTGAGATGATAATATTTTTCTTACAGGGCTGTTTTAAGAATGAAATGAGACAATGTGTATAAAGGCTCCAAAGCAGTGGGCGCTGTTGCCAGTATGAGAAATATTAACCTTACTGTGAGTCAGAGGCCCTTGGTGTCTGTCAGCCACATCATTCTCCTGTAACCTTCCACCAGCTTTCACTTCACTCCCTTAATTCTGTCTTACCTACTTATTTGACAGCCATAAATCTGTTAGAAGACTTTATACTTCACTATATTATATAACATAGGCAGTTATAGCCATTAGCTTATAATAATTTATAATGGAGTGTAATCTGCAAAAATACTGAATCACTGTACTGTACACCTGAAACTAATATAATATTGTAAATCAACTACATTTCAATTTAAAAAAAAAGAATCACTGGGAATTCCCTGGCAGTCCAGTGGTTAGGACTTTGCGCTTTTACTGCCATGAGCCCAGGTTCAGTTCCTGGCTGGGGAACTAAGATTCCACAAGCTGTGTGGCGTAGCCAAAAAAATAATTAGTTAGGTAATTAATTCATTTAAAAAGGATCACAGATCACCATAACAACAGCAAAAAAGACTTCATACTTCAGATTTCTAATTAATTCATACTGGCCTTTATCTTATCTCCAGAAATACCTATTTGTTGAGCTTTCTTAAATCCTGATTTTTCTATTTTAACCATGAAAGAGTTTCACTGGTTGACAGCCACATTTTGGGGGTTATATCGAAGTGCATCTTTTTCACTGGAAAGTTAACATCCCTCCTTTCCTTTCGGATGGTGTTGGCTAGGGCCGATGACCGGGTGGTGACATGGTCACCTGAGAACACTTTCTGTCCTTTGGGATCCTTTGCAGGATTTCCACCCTTTTAGAGCAGGTGAAGGTGTCTGCTTATCCAACAAAAGAGTATGTAAGTTTCATGGACTCGAGGAAATGGTACTTACTGATGGGAGCCCAGGTCATCTGTTCTCAGGGACGGGAGCAAAAGTGAGTTCTTAGAGCTGATCCGGCTGGAATCATCACAGTGGGTTGGCCTTGGGTGTGTATGTTTCTCTAACAAGGCGGTAGGAGTATTCTTGACCCCAACAGAGCCAGCTGATGAGTGACGTAGGGTGTGATTGGTATAGATTTAGAAAACTGGGTCATTTCAGGAGATAAGTTGACTCACATATGCATGAAAAATGGTAAATAAGGAGGACAATGCAAAGTATATATTTTATACAAGCATTTGATGCAGTCAGAAAGAGTGTGTTAATATCAGCTTGTTTTGTTTGTTTTTTTTTTTAGCGAATCTGTGGGACTTATTCTGTGATGTGTGTTTTTCTCTGTATATTGGGAGCTCACACACCCCTGTGTTCACCTTGATTGGTGCCCCTGGCCTCCTCTGCCACCCCGTCCCTCTCTCCTTCCATCCTCTTCCTACCATGGACCCCGGGGGCTCCCACTCTCCTTAGCTGGCACTCAGAGCCCTCAAACCCTGTAAGCGCAGCCAAACTTTTTAAAGCAGAGGGAGGTCTGCATATGCCTTCTCTACTTCCCTGCTTCCTGATCTCTTGTCTCAGCGTTTATCGTCAAATACAGCATATTCAGAAAAATCTGTAAAAGTAAATGTACAGTTGAGTGAAGAATGATCAAAGACTGTGTAGCCATCACCTGGGTCAACAGATAGGACAGTGTCAACACCCCAAAAAGCCTTCCCTGTGTCCTTCCCGAACACGAGGACTACCTCTTCCCCTCCCCCATCCACTCCCCTGACTTTATGTCCTTGAAAGTCCTCTGGTCAGCATCACTGGGGACCTCTGTTCTCCTGGATCCTATGCTTACTCCCCAGTCCTCCCCGCCGCCCCCAGCCGTTTCAGCGCTGGAATACGCGCAGCTCAGTCCCTCCTGCCCTGCTCTCTCCTCTTGCCTCTGATGACACCACAGCCTCAGTCTCTCTTCTTTCTCTTTGGTGCTCCTTCTTAGTGGTCTCTGTGGCCCCTGCTCCTCCCACAGATGTCTCCCGACCTGAGAACCCAGGCTGGGTGCTGTGGTGAGTTGAGAACAGTCCCCCAGAGGGGCTACTTGCAGAGTTCTGAGGCTTTCGCCATGACTTATTGCATAGTGTTTTCTGACACCACTTTTGACACCAAGTATGTGTTTTTTTCTGACACCAAATCTGTGTAGTTTTTCCACACTGAGTACTTCTCTAATTCTCCAAGACCAACTGGGTGTCCAGCAATTCAATTCAGTTCTGACACTAACTCCCAGAGTTAGTGCAGACCCCCCAGGTTAAAGGGCTCAGTCCCGTGAGACTGCCCCCGACACAGTTGGCCAGCTGCAGATTCAGGAGTTCCCACAAGCCCCTCCTCAGGTTCAATAATTTTCTAGAACAACTTAAAGAACTTGGAAAAGTGCTTTATGTATGATTTCTGGCTTGTTCTAAAGGATGCAACTCAGGAGTAGCCAAAAGGAAGAGGTGCATAGGGCAGGGTCCAGAGGAGTCTCTGTCCCCATGGAGTTGGGGGGCAACACCCTCTCGGCACACGGAACCCCGTCATTCAGGCTTTTATGGAGATTTCATTATGTAGGCATGGTTGATTAAAATCTTTGGCTATTTGGAGGCTGAACTCAATCTCCAGCCCCTCTCCCGCCCACAGGGGCCGTGGAGCTGAAAGTTCCAACCCTCTAATCACCTGGCTGGTTTTTCTGATAACCAGCCCCCATCCAGAAATTATCTCGGGGCTTGAGAGTCACTTCATTAGCATAAACTCAGGGACAGTTGAAAGGGCCTCGTTAAGAATGACAGAAGATGGGGCTTTCCTGGTGGTGCGGTAGTTGAGAGTCTGCCTGCCAATGTGGGGAGCACGGGTTCGAGCCCTGGTCTGGGAGGATCCCACATGCCGCGGAGCACCTGGGCCCATGAGCCACAACTACTGAGCCTGCGCGTCTGGAACCTGTGCTCCACAACGAGAGGCCTTGATAGTGAGAGGCCCGCGCACCGCGATGAAGAGTGGCCCCTGCTCGCCACAACTAGAGAAAGCCCTCGCACAGAAACGAAGACCCAACACAGCCAAAAATAAATAAATAAATAAATATTTTTTTAAAAAAGGACAAAAGACACTCCTATCACTCAGGAAATTCCAGGGAATCTGGGACAAAGACCAAATATATATTTTTCATTATGTCAAACTCATCCTTTCTAGGGCTCAATTTCCTCATCTCTAAAGGCCCTTTATTATAGGTATTTTGGATGGTGATTAGGTTAGGGCTCAGTGAGGCCCTGGGAGTTACATGCTTGGCACAGTGGGCTCTCTGTAGATGGTAGCTGCCCCTGTCATCAGTACTACGATCATCCCTTTGATACTGGGGCCATCTGAGCACAAGTCAGTGCACTGTATGGTCCGAGTGGTTGTAAACTTCCTCTCTTGTCCATGTGTAGGGCTGACTCAAGTAGCCACAGAGCCCAGTGGTATTGAACACCAGCTTTGGGCCAGGTTTTAGGAACTGAAAGCGCAGGGTAGGTAGATGCCAGCTGCTCTCCTGTGGTATGTGTGCTCTGGGTGATCCCGTTTGGTGTGAGGCCTGGGAGAACACAATGGATTCTTTGGGGCAGGGGGCCTGGAGCAGGTCAGTCGGGGAAATTCAGAGAAAACGCCAGATTCCAGTTGAGCCTTGAGGGATGAACAGGTGCTCGCTGGGCACAGAGTATGGAAGGGTGGGGCACGTTGTAGGATGGCCCATTCTCTAGGATTGGATCAGGGTCATAGGCTCAGGGCCCCCCGGGGCTGCGCATGTGGTGGAAATGGGCAAGTGAGAAGGTGGGCCAGGGGCCTGGGAGACAGAGAGGTGGTTCTCCTCCTCAGTCACAGCCAATTGTGTTACTTCATGGGACTTCAGGACAGTTTTTCAAGAGCAGCTGAAAGATGGATTTTGTTTGTTTTTTTTAGAAGGTTATTATGTGCCGTCTTCTGATGTTTAAATGTTGGCTTGTTCAAATCTGTTTTGAACAGTGTACAAGTCAAACCTACCTGTGGGCCAGATCCCGTTGATCAGTTATTGGAGTTACTTGGGCTCCCACCTGTGCTTATTGGTGTGTTAATGAAAGAGAGACCAGAAAGCATGTGTGTGTGAGGGTGCCCTTTGTCCTCATCTCCTGGCCTAAGAAGGGGCTGCAACCTTGGGTGTTCTGGGTGCCCCCCCCCCAGGAAGCAGTTTGGCTGGGTGTGAGACTGCAGGGAGGGGAGCGACAGCAGCAGACGTGAAGCACGTGACTGATGAGTGCACGCCCCACTAAAAGCCCCACTTAAAACAAAAACAAAAAGCACCAGTGTTGACTAAACCCAACCCATCCCCAAATCCACATCTGAAGGCATGCCTGTGTCTGCTCCCTAATATGAAGGGTGAATCTACAAGCCTTGATTTTGTTTCATGGCCAAGGAACTCAAGATACTGATGCTAACTTTTGCAGTATTCCAGTTTTAAGCCTTTTAAACTGTGCAAGTACTAAGTGTTTGTTATAGAAAAAGTGGAAGATACAGATAATAAAGGAAAAATAAAATCATGTGATGACCCAAGAGAAATGAAAACATATGTCTGCATAAAAGCTTGTAAGTGGGCTTCCCTGGTGGCGCAGGGGTTGAGAGTCCTCCTGCCGATGCAGGGGACGCGGGTTCGTGCCCTGGTCCGGGAGGATCTCACATGCCGTGGAGCGGCTGGGCCCGTGAGCCATGGCCACTGAGCCTGCGTGTCCGGAGCCTGTGCTCCGCAACGGGAGAGGCCACAACAGTGAGAGGCCCGCGTACCGCAAAAAAAAAAAAAAAAATCTTGTAAGTTCATAGTAGCATTATTCACAGTAACTGAAAAGCAGGAGCAACTGAAATGTCCAAAAACTGGTGAAAGAATAAGATGTGGTGTATCTATATAATGGAATATTCCGTAATGAAAAGGAATGAAGTGCTGATATATACTACAATATGAGTGAACCTTAGAACTATTATACTAAGTGGAAGAAGCCAGTCCCAAAAGATCACATATTATATAATAATTCTATTTATATGAAATGTCCAGAATAGGCAAATCCATAGAGACAGAAAGCAGATTGTTAGTTGCCTAGGATTAAGGGAAGGGATGAGGAATTAACTGCTAATGAATATGAGGTTTGTTTTGGAGGTGCTAAAAATGTTCTAAAATTAGATTGTGGTAAATTATATCTCAAGAAAGCTGTTATAAAATTATATGTGATAGCACCCATCCAGGGGTAACCATTTGTAATATGTGGGTGTAATCTTCTAGAATATTTTCCCTAGACTGTCTTTCACATGTACATGTACGTTGTGATATGTGAGTGCAGAAAAATGGAACCATTAAAGTCATGCTTTTCCATTTATCTTGAGTATCTTCCATGTTAAATATAAAACTATATCATTATTTTTAATGACTGCACAGTGTTCTGTTATGGAAATATCATTTTATTCAACAAATCCCTGATTCTTAAGCATTTTGTTTGCCTTCAGTTTTTTGCTGTTTAAAATAGTATGATGAACATCCTTGTGCTTAGACCTTTTTGCGCTAGTATGATATTTAGGATGAATTTCCAAATGTGGAATTCATAGACAAATAACATGAACCTCTTCAAAGTCTTTAGTACCTATTTGCCCTTTACCACATTTATATTTTTATATTGTCACCATTAATGTACATTACTGTTTTGTTTGATGTGCAGCCTCAGCATTTTATCATAAGACATTTTCCATTTCTGAATAGTCTTTGGTTTGGAAAGTACATTTTATATTTTTCTGTATCCCTACAATATCCCTATATTTTTCTTTACCCAGAGTTGGGTGTAACTAAACACTCACTGATTTGAATCTGTGAAAAATTTGCCGTGGCTTCACACTGGTCACCACTGAAAACTGCCCTGCTGGCAGACATTTCTGAATAGAGTTTGTAGTCAGTACTTTGCTGCTCTCTGTGAGCCGGTGCAGAAGCGCTGGCCAGGAGCGTGTGTGTGCGTGGAGGGTCCCGCTGCACAGGCTCAGGACTGTGAGGATATGGCCCCTGAAACCAGGCCAGCCAGGAGGACTCACCTGGTATTGATGGCACAGTCAACCTGGCACTTAAGCAGTTGAGGATTTTGCCTGGATTCTCTTTCCCTGTAGAGGTCATAGGGGCGCTCTGGTATGGCCCAGTTTGTGGGGGGCCTGATGCCCAGGTAGTAATATCAGAAGTAACAACAGATGTGCAGGGAACCCTACCCATGGGCCGGGCACGATGCTGGGCTCTACACATGTACTGTTCCACCCAATCCTTAAAACACCTCCGGGGGGTGGGGTGGGGGGCTGCGCCCATATAAGACACAGAGAGGCAAAGTGGCTTATCCACAGTCATGGTCAGTTAGGACCCTCATCTGTCTGTGACCCTTAATCACTGTGCTATGTTCCTCTCGACAAGTAAGACAGGAGTTAAATCTTCGAAGCGTTGGATCTGTAACCTGATTTGCTTTGCAAGAAACTTAGGGGAAAATCCTCTAGGCTTTAGCAGCATGGAGACTTGAAAGACCATGCATGAGAAAGAGAAGCATGAGGCCTGGCTAAGTGTGTTCTCCAGGTCTGAAAACAGTGTGCTTGACATGTCACAAATGAATGAGGGGATTTCACCAGTTTCAGGCCATTCTTATCCATGCCAAGAGGATTTGAATGTGTTTTGGGTAATTAGTGTGCGTGTCCTTGTGGGTTAGCAGTTTGGTTTCCATAATAGGTCATTAAGAAATGGTAACATGACGTGGTTGGTTAAAATGTGGACTTTGCTGTGGTGATTTATCAAAGAGCATCATTAACTGTTATCCTCTTTGCCTTCCTCTGTGTGACCAATACCCGTGGGCCATCAAGGCTAAAATATGGAGCCAGCAGAGAGGCGGGGTATTGTGCTTTTTATTTTGAAAGTTCTTCAGTTGCTTTTAGGGCAAGGCATGAAATGATTCTTTTCAAGTGATTTTATTTTATCTTATTCTTTAGGATTTGGTCAACACTGGACTCAGCACTTTCTTTTTCTTTATTGCTTCCATTGTACTGGCTGCTTTAAACCACAAAACCGGAGCAGAAATTGCTGCCGTGGTAAGTGAACTCAACAGATTAAAACAGGGCTGATTTGTCCACTTTCTGTGACTTGCTCCTCTGGTCCCCTGGCCTGTGTCCTTCTCCTTCTCCTTTAGCTTTTTCTTTGCTAATGATACTGTTACTGGGCCAGCGGAGGTCCCAGTTCCTTCAGTGCTGCGGTTCTTAAAGTGTGGTCCCTGGAACAGCAGCCTCAGCATCACCCGAGAACGTGTTAGAAATGCCCTTCTCAGCCTCCCCGAGAGCTGCCGAATCAGAAGTGTGTCTTAACAAGCTCTCAGATGCACACTCAGGTTTGAGAACTCCTGCTTTTAGTCTCTTCCCAATGGAGCCCTGGATGTCTGTTAGTGATGTTGCTTTTAAGGGCCTTCCCTGCCGAGATGGGGTGTTAATGAAGCAGATGCCATCTTGCAGAATGCGGGGTGGCGGTGGGGAGGACGGGGCCAGACAATGTCAGACTTTCTCCCTCTGTGTTCTGCATTTCCTTACTGTTCTGTATTTGCAAAGAATATGTAGCACTTTTGTAATTGGGGGGGATGGTTAAAAGGTTTATTAAAAATGCTAAACTGTTAGCTCTGCAAGGTTTTAGTCAGTAGATTCATCAGTCATTATCTTATCATTAAAACTCCACTGCTTCTCACCCTGGAGCTGCCCACCCAGAGCTGCCCAGGTGAGCGGCAACTGGATAGCAGGTGGGGGCTGGGGGCTGTGATTTGGAATGTCAGGTCTTGCGGTTTGATTTGGGGCTCACACAGCAAGACCCTGATTTTTCATCTCACGGTGTTTTGTCTACATTGTGTTTTCCCCCTAGTACCAGTGTCATGAAGGTCTGTAAAAGAGGCACTTCTGTGATCTGTTTCCTTGTAGAACGAGAATGCTTCGAAAGAGACCTTAGGCTGTCTTTCTGTGGGTCACACGACTATGAACTTGGCCCTGACAAGCTGAACATTCAGCGGGGCTGCGTGTTGGGGTTAGAGCTGGGAGAGCTGCCGCAGCTCGGCTCACTGTAAGCTGCCCAGAGACCCTGCAGACGGCTGACGTGCCCGTGGACTAACCGGGTTTGTGTCTCGTAGATATTCGGCTTCTTGGCAACCGCGGCGCACGCGGTGAGCGCGTTCCTGGCCGCGCAGAAGTGGAGAGTCAGCCTCCGCCAGCAGAGCGCCAGTGACTACATCCGCGCCCGCACGGAGTCCAGAGACGTGGACAGCCGGCCCGAGATCCAGCGCCTGGACACGTGAGGACGCGCCAGAGTCCTCTTCCCTCTGCTCCTCGTGCCCGTCCTTTCAATCAAGTTTTTCTGTCCCTCATCACGTCAGATTTTCATGTGACTAAGTTGAATTTTGTCCTCCTCGGTAAAAGTTCATTTTGGGAAAGGGTTTTCACAGTGGCCCTCGTGGCGGGTGCCTGAGGCAGGGAGTCCCGTGCCCAGCTGTTCAGAAAGAGGTGGGCGGGACAGGTCCCCAGATCCTCTGCTTTGGTGGCCCTGGGAGCCGCTGGCCTCACAGGCTGCCGTGTCCACTTCACTGTCCCTGAGCACAGGCTTCACGTCTGACTCTGAGCCACCTGTCATATGTATTTGTGACAAGTCAGGACTTTGAATTAAATGGGGACTGCTAGGAGTGGGGGGAAAAAAATCAAGGAATGAAGGTACATGGTTGGAACAGTCGGTGAGCAGTGATTCCTGGGCAGCTCCCATAGCTGCCCCAGGTCAGCTTTAGTCTCGCTGCCAGGATCCCCCTTTCCCCGTTGTTTTCCATGCCCGGGGCATCAAGACACCAGCACAAGCCTGGAAAGCCACGTGAGACACCGAGGGTCTTGGTGGTGGGTGTGCTGGCGGAGCTTTTCGCTGGGTCTGGGGTTTGGGGGGGGTGGGAAAAGCTGGCATCCTCTTGGCACAGCGCCGCGGCACTGCTGACCTGTGGGGGGGTCACCATTTGTTTCCTACCCTGCTGAGAAATCCCTTGATGCTTCCTCAAATGAATCACCTCCCTGAATCTCAGATTCTCCTCCAGGAATGTGGGGACCATCTTTTTTCCAGTTTCCTCCCTTTCGTGAATACTTTGAGGCTGGACTGCAGATTTTCTGTCATTTTACCTTCCCAGGTAAAAGCCACGAAAGAAATACAGTCCGTTCCCCCAGCCCAAACCCTTGCCCATTTGCTGGCATCATGGACCACAGGTGGGGACACACCTCTGTTTTAGGGGTGTGCACTGATTTTCAAATGCCTGAGAAGAGTTCTAGAGTGATTCTGAGTAGATCTGTCTAGGATTTGAAAATACTTGAATCTGCACCATGACACACCCTTTCACTGATATTTCAGAGGCTCAGTCGTCCCTGTGCCTCAGGGTCGTAACCATGAATGTCGATCTTGGAATCTGTAGGGGAAAGTTCCAGTTATGTAAGGTGTTGAACTGATTCTCGATAAAGTGACGATTATTGTGGTGACTGAGTTAAATGAGCCCCTACGATGCTGTAGTTTTTAATTTTTTTTCTGTTGGAGACTAATTGTATCTTTTATGGAAAAATTGTTTTCACGTGTCAGGTTTTCACTCTGAACTGTTTTTAATGTTTACAAACCTCACTCTAGCTCTAATATTTTGTGTTTCTCCCTGACCGAGGAAAAAAACGCTTACTGCTGGTGGGAAGATTTTGCATTAACGTGGAGGGTCCCCAGGATCTTGTCCTAGTGAGTGTTTACAGCTTCAGCAGCGTGCAGTGTAATGAGAGAGAGAGGGTCTGGGTCTGGGGGTGGGGCGAGCAGAGAGAAATGTCCAGCTGTGCACACATGGCTCTACGTTCTGCATAGCAGAGCAGTGTCTCATTTCCCCGCGCGGGTGGATTGATCAGGTAGCGCTGCTTGGCTGGGGATTCCGCAGGAAATGGTACTGTGCTGTCTCTGAAGGGTCGGGGTTAGGGCTCCCTGAACTGAACATCCCACACAACCCGAGTTCTGCCGCAGTTCCTTTCCAGAGCCGTGACCCAGGTCACCTGTTCAAGCCCCTGGTCTGCTCAGGGGCCGTGGGCTGCAGGTGCAGACCCGGCTCATCAGGCGGTAATTCCCCTCCCTCTGTTCCCGCAGAGGGCAGCCAGGCCTGGTCACAGCGGGTCTGACGGAGCCCTCTTCCCATGGGTGTTGTGAGGCAGTCCAAACCATGCTTCACAAACTCCATACCTATCATGTGTAGTGATTTTTTTTTTTTTTTTTTTTTTTTTTGCTGTACGCGGGCCTCTCACTGCTGTGGCCTCTCCCGTTGCGGAGCACAGGCTCCGGACACACAGGCTCCGCGGCCATGGCTCGCGGGCCCAGCCGCTCCGCGGCATGTGGGATCTTCCGGGATCGGGGCACGAACCCGTGTCCCCTGCATCGGCAGGCGGACTCTCAACCACTGCGCCACCAGGGAAGCCCCATGTGTAGTGATTTTTGAGGAGATTATGACATCTGGATTTTATCTGTTCATTTTATATATTTATTTTGCATTTGTTGAGTGTATATGCTTAGTCAGAATGGGGCTTATCTCCGAGAGTTCCATTGAAAAACAGGGTCACAAAGACTCAGCCTTGCATTAAATGGGGCCCACTTAGAAGGACCACCCTGAACTGTATCAGAAATCTCCTGCTGGGACTCATGTTACTTGGCCTCAATAAAAAAGCCGCCTTTGAAGTGAGATTGAAAAAAAGAAGACTGTTCAGGCAGGGTCGTTGCCCAAATTTTCCCAAGTCACTTCAGTAAAACCAGTTTATCATCTGGTTGAAAGGAGCCTATTAGCCTCCTGAGGATGTGTTGTCAGCTGCAAGGAACGGTTCTGAAGCCCATCGCAGTTGTAAACGCTGATAGATGATAAAAAGTGGTGACACCTTGTGCCATAGGCCACTTAGGAATTATTGAATAATTTGCATCTTAGTGTTAGAATCTTGGAATTATTTATTCCCCTGTAACTATTTAATGTCCTTTGTGCCATGAGACTCTCCCGTGGTTTTTGTAAATATATTGCTTTATATTTAATAAGTTCCCACTACAACCGGAAGTGGCCAGGTATGCAAATTGGTGTGATGCAGAGTTGTAAGTCCTGTCACGTGTGGCAGTGTGGTGAGAAGGAAGGAATATGGCTGTCCAGTGTGAACGGAAAGACACCTGCATTTTCCGTATGTTGTCTGTGTGTACAAACAAGACAATCTAGATTTGGGGGGCTTAAAAGGACTGTTTTTTGCAAACTGAAGGAAGCTTATTTTTGCATTTAATAGTTCCAATATGGACCCATGTCAGTTTGGTTTGGGGCATTTTTGAGGCTGAGGCAATCTTAGTGTTTCTCAATTTTCTGGTGGGATGGTATTGGCTTTCATAGTTGGTGCCAGACTTGTGTGTGTTTGAATTTGTTCCTGGAGCCTGGATGGTTGAAACCCTCAAGCATTTGGTGGAAACTCTGGTGGTTTTAGATGGATGCAAACACTGACGTCTTCAGGGAAAGTTGATCCTGGCATCAACTTGGTTGATGCGGTATTTTTTCTTTTCTCTGATTCTCCTTTAGCCTCCCTTCACACTGCTGAAGGCATGGGGTGGGGCGGTGGGAAGTACCTTTTCCCTTTCATACAGGGAGATTCTAATCATGAGAGCCTAAAGGTACCTGTTGGCTCCATATAAAGCCGGGGAAAGACAAAGCCAGTTACAGGTTAAAATCTCACAACAGAAGTTCGATTTAAAGCAAAGAAAATAGATTTTCACTCTACAGCAACAGTCATCCGAGAGATTCCCTTTGTCCACAGAAAGGCAAGAATGTAGTAGCCTGCCCAATCCCAATGGCCATGTCTTCCATGGCAACTTGAACCAAAGTGCCAGCGTGGACGAGACCCGGCCTGGCCCCAGGGAAGCCAAGGACACAGCCTGGTTCTGAGGGCTCGGCTCTGGAAGGTGGATGCCACCCCCTGCCCTTTGGGCACCATCACTGTCCTTTGGCTAAAGGCTCATGCCCATGGGCAGGCATGAAGTGTATCCGACCCCACCCTGTGTTAGATGCTTCTGGAGAGAGCTTTGTGACTCAGTTGAAAACATTCCTACTCTTTTAAAGTTTGCAGTTTCATCTGCCTTTCTCCGAAGCTTTCTTAGTGATTCAATCTTGGGTTAAGCCACATGCGGCCTCTGAGGAGATGAAGCACTAACCCTTTTGTCTGCACATGTATGTGAATTCTTGCTTGCAGCGAATGACCCTTGAATAACCCCTCCCTGTTTCATGTGTGTGTGGCCCAAGCTCACCTTTTCTTGTTGACTCGCATGTGCTCTTTGGGAAGAAACCCACGTGTTTAAGAGGTGGACCAAGTTCCTAATTTCGGGCTGTACAAGATGTTCTGTGGGTTATTCTTAGAATCTGTCCTAACGGATGAATAAAGTGTGAAGACAACATGTGGCCCCTGTAGTGATTCTGGGAGGCCGTGACGACTGAAGTGGGTCCCGTTGTGCCATCCACGTTCAAAACAAAGCAACCATGAAGTCTTCGTGCCACTGCTAGATTTTCATTTTCTCCACCTCTGGTTTACAGGAAAATATGACATTACACAGGTAGCAAAAAGTGAAAACACCTGCTAGGCTGCTGCCAATTGACCGTCTCAAGCGAAATAAAAAGTTGCTTCCTGCTCCAGCGACTGCCGTTAGCGTGTGAGGTCTCCAGACACTCTTCTGGCTCCTAGTGAAGTTCGCAGAACTCAGGGGCTCCCTCTTATTTCATCAGCAACCATTCCCAGGGCCAGCTAGGCGACAGCTGGTGAAGTGGGAGCAGGGGCGGGTCTGGGAGGGGAGAGGAAGGAGGGGGAGGCTCAGACTGTCTGCCGTGGGCCTGTCAAGAGCACTGGACGTGGTTACCCACCCAGGGTACTTCCTCCCTCTTTGGAAAAGCGAGGTCTTGTGTTCTGGAGCCCACCTCAGAGCGGGAGCCAGCGTGGGGAACAGCGTGCCTTGGCGCCAGGCTCTTTGTGTGAGTTTGGGGACTCACAGGTCTGGACAGGTGACTCGGATTCTGATTTGGGTGCCCCTCAGGACGCAGGCCTAACACCGCCTGCCTTGAGCTTTGTAAATGCTCCTGGCTCTTTATAAAATCTCCTATTTCTTCTCTTCTCAGCAGATATCGCTGAAATCATAACTGTCTGGTTGAGAAGGTAATTTGAAATATCTGGCTCTTTACATTTCTTTTATTTAGAAACTGTCTCTGAAAGAAAATACCGTCGATATCTGTTAGATCTAGAAGAATTTTCTTCTCAAAGTTGAATGTTTAACTTTTCTTCACACCAGTAAATGGCATTTATATACTTTTAGGCTTGACACAGAGGGGTGGGTTTTGATATAGTTTCCCTTCCTTTGGTCTAGATTCTTATTCCATTTGGATATAATTTCTCAACCTTGGGGATTTATTTTTTCCTTTCTAGTTTTTATTATTCTATAAACATAAAAGTAAAGAAAAAAAATTACCCGTAAGTCCGCTGAGTAAATCAGTGGCAACTTGCCTAGAATAAAGTTTAGTTTACGGATCCTTGAATCGTCTATCTTTTTCACAGGGTTAGTTTGCTGTCTACTTTTTATGCCAAGACTTTAATTTGGGTGACTCGCTATCTAGACACCCTGGAGTGTTGTGTTTTCTTTGGGATGCATTCTACACAAGGCCGAGAGCCTTCATTAAGGGGTTAATAGCCTGGACTCTAGTGAGCTACATCAGAACGTTCATGGTTCTAATTTAGAGTAGGAACTTGTCTCAAAGGACCTTAATCGGCTTTGTTGGTGGGATTAGGGAGAGGCCCAAAGTTTCTTTTCATAACTGCACCTCAGAGGAGAGAACGAGCGACACAATTGATCTGACAGTGGTTTGTACGGGTTTCAGTAATAGCCTGGAACTATCCAATCTGAGTCGTCTTTGGAGGACACTGCTGAAACCCAGTGGGAAGCACCTTTTTATCAGGAAAGCCACCTGAAGGGACGGTCAGGAAACGAGGACAGCATGGGGGCCTGGTGTCCACGCAGGCAGGGCCGGGTCCGGCCGCTTTGCTTCGTGGGCCGTTTTGCTTTCCTGCGTGTTCCAGAATTGATTTTGCAAGCTTCACCTCTGTTCTCCTTTCTGCAGATGTGAGGAAGGCAGATATTCGGTGCTTGGAGGGAGAACTGGCTGGTCAAGGGTTCCTGGGGGAGCGCGAGGGCAGGATGCCTGTGCCGCCTCCCGGGACTGGCCCAGGCCGCTAAGGCCTCTCACCTCCTTCCAACTGTCCCTCTGTAACCCGTTTAAAACCGAGTTTTCAAATCCTGCCTCATGATGAAACTGACGTATGTGGATAAAACCAGTGCTTTTCATAACTTGATTCTGATGTAGTTTCCTCTAAAAGAATGCTAGGGGTCGAAACTATTTGTATATGTTGAAATTTGTAGGGGTTCAGGAACCCGTGGCAAAAACACTTAACTATTTATTACAGGTATGACTATATTTTTTCTTTTCCCAAAGTAGGTAATTATGTCTTTGTATATTTTAAGACAAATAATAATCACTTCACCTTTGGTGCCTTCCGTGTGTCAGTCACATGAACACTCTTGTCAATCATGGAATTGAGAAAAAAAAAAAAGATGTACATTTAGTTAAACAAGATAACACTATTTTTGTAGCATGATTTTAGATTGTGTCCTTTTAATATTGCTTCCAGCAATGTTGGTTTTGAGGTTTGGTCATTTTCCCTTTAAACTTCATTATATATTTTAAAAAAGAAGAAAAAAAACCCCCAAACCCACGGCTTTTCCTGTCTTGTTTTCTGCTGCTTTCTCCCCAACATCTCGTTTCTGCTTATTTAAACAGTCTGAGAGTAAGAATATATTTCTGTGAAATAGTTATTAATCAGTATAACTGCATTTGGCATTTTTAAACCACTTTTTCAGTTTGAACAGCCACTGCTTATCTCAAACAGTAAGAGGAAAGTGGTTCCATAAAAAAAGAACAGAACATTCTCGGTGCTCTGACTTCTCCTTCTTTGCATCTAAAATGGTGAAAAAAGCCCTTTCTCTGGCTGGTGTCTGTCTTCCAGATCAGCTCAGGCCGCCATCCTCCACCTTGGCCAGCCTCCCTCTGCCCGCATGAGACGTGCTGGGGGGCAGGGGGGAATCTCTGCTGGTCTTGGGCTCACCTTCCACTCAGATCTCAGATTGGTTTGTGGATGCCCTGGGTAGGTTCCGTGGCCCTTCCTGGTTTCCCCGCCCAAACATAATAGATTCCCTGCTGTGACAAGCTTGATGAAATAAAGACACAGAGGACATGCTGGCTGCTCCTTTTGCTTTCCCACTCCTGCAGGACTGAGTTATGTCTGGTCAAGAAAAGTCTTGAGTAAACTAGCTGAGCCCATTTAAAATGAAGGAATGGATTTATTAAAACATACAACTGTAGCTTTTTTTTTTTTTTTTGGTCGCTTTGAAGGGTCGGAATGTGTCATTATTTTCTAACAAAGGAAGTCGAGTCAGATGGCTGATCATTCTCATGTGATTACTCGGTACTTGGCCCAGTGGTACTTGGGAGAGGGGCAATGTTAATTTAACAACTACTACACTTTGCTTCTTAAAAGTCTATTTCCTTTAACAGTGTAGACACAGCTGCGGGGCGACCTGAGGTGATGCCTGTTTGGCAAACTTTGGTTTATGCTGTTGGTAGGTCAGAGCACCCTGGCTTTTGAAGCTGGTGTGGATGCCCTGGGGTGGGCACCAGCCGGCTCCCACGGGCTCCCACGTTTGATTCTGTCCATTTGGAGTGGTTTGGGGGCCGCAAAGCCTGTGCTCCCGTTGGTTTGTCCGTGACAGCAGACAACGCCTCGTGCTGCCCTCAGTTTTCCCTCTTTCTTTCTTCTGAAGGACCAATTTTTCACGGTACTTGTCCTGATTGTTTTCATAGTGTTCAAATCTGTATTTTTGTATGTAGAGGGAACTAATTTTCTCAACACTAATCGCTAATACTGTATTAAATTGTCATGAAGGAGTTCTTGTTTAATAAACGGACATGTAAAAACAGTGTCATCTCTTCCTTCGCTCTGCCTTGCCTCCCGCCCCTCCAAAGGCTTAGCCCGGATCCTGAAACAGGCCCGTAGGGCGGGGGTGGACCACAGCCACAGCTGGGGGTGAGGACTCCGCAGTGTCGCTGTCCACAGGCGGCTTGGCTGGGCCTGGCGAGGTGGGGCCACACCCACAGGCCCGTGGGTTTCTGCACAGTCCGCTTTCATACGTGTTTTCAGAACACTGTGTGTGAAAGTTGCGGCAGAATGCCTCGATCCTTTTCCATCGCCGGGGCCAAAGCGCTGACTTACCACGGGACGTGAGCCTGATGCGTGGGTGAGACCCTGGGCCTCTTGTGAGGACCTGGGCAAGTCACCGAACCTTCCATCAGTTTCCTGAACTGTGAAAGAGGATTGTGTGAGGTGTAGAGTACACGTGCAGACGCCTAGCGGGGGCCTGGCGGGGAGCAAGTGCGCGTGCATCATTGCTGTAATCTGGAGCTGCCAGGATCCACACAGCGCGTGGGACCACTCTGTGCTGACGCATGACACCCGGCAGCATTGCTCCGGGTAAGGTTTTTTTCAAACACACACACTCCAAGCAGGAAGTCAGTCTGATTTAATCCATTATGGCTTTTTTCAGGGTAGGAGATTCACATGCAAGAGGAGAACAAAGATTACAAATGCCCAAAACGTGGGTCCAGAACTCTGGCTCATTCACAAGGCCTCTTGGGTCACAGGAAATGCCATTTAAGAAGCTGCTTTTGTGTAAAAAAAAAAAAAAAAAAAGTATAAAGTTACAAAATCCCATTGAAGATACATGCACAGCATAATAAGGTCCTTAGGTGAACACAGAAGGCACGTCTCGCCCCTCTTGAGGGTCAGGTGTTCAGAAGCTCATTGTCCTGAGGGCCCGAGAGCCTCTCGCCTGCCGACGGCCCAGGGAAAGACAGGGTTTGGCTGGGCCTGCCCAGCTGCCCTGGGGGCTGTCACTGCCACTTCGTCGTTTGGAGCCCTTGATCTTTTGGACCTGGTAAGCTAGTCTACGAGCTCTTCTTGAAACAGTCTTAGACCCAGAAGAGGCATGTCATCTGAAGAAGATACGGTCTCCAAGGGTGTAAGGTATCACTCATGGGCACTGGGACCCACTCTCTCCTAGATCATACAGCAAAGGCCAGTTTTCTCCCTGCTTCAAGAATGAAGAGGGAACTGTTGTTGCTCCTTGAACAAAAGAATCTTGGAAGCATCGTTCTCGACAAAATGCCTGCCATGGGCAGAGGCACCAGATGCAGACAGAAACCACTGGGGCCCAGGGGATGGCCCTCCGCCGGTTTCTGTCTTGTCTCTCCCCGGCACTCACCACAGCATGAAGTGCTTCCTGCGATGGTATAAGAAGGCTCTATCTGCTTTGTCCCCTTGTGCTTATTTTTGGCAGAGGTTTAAGGGCTTAAGGTCTGTGGGACAGAAATGAGAAGTGGCAGAACGATGCCCTCACGAGCAGAGAGGCTGGTGAGTGCTAAGCCAAGGGGTGCCATCATGTATGCCGGGCTCAGGAACGTCACCCTGGGGCTGTGAGGAGGCCTGCTCCGTCAGCAACGCCCGCTGCTGTGCGAGAAGTCACAGCCTCCCTCCCAACATGCAGGGGACGTCCCCTGGCCACGCTCCGGCCAGCATGGTCAGAGGTGCAGGAGCGGAGGCCTGCGTGGCTCAGGCTGCCAGGGCAGGTCGGGTCTTCAGTCGGAGTCAGAGTCGGAATTCTCTTCTGAAAGGAAAGCAAAGAGGATGCTTGGCAGGAGTTTCGGGGCCAGCGGTGCCTGGGAGCCGTCTCTGGGGAGGCACTGTCGACTGGAACCCGGGGCTCAGGCCGCTCCTGCAGCTGATGGTGCTGTGGGTGGTGTCTGCTCGGCGTGAGGACCATCGAGTGCTTGGGACCCTCCGGGTGCCATCGAATGGAGGTGGGGAGCCCAGATGCCCCTTGCTCTGGGGCTCCAGGCCCTCCCAAATCTGCCTGGGCCGTTGTTACCTGGAGGTGTCAGGGTTGTATATCTGCCCCCCAACCTGCAGTTCAGCAGGTCAAGATGGGGCTAGCTATTGCCCAAGAAACTAAAACATACTGGAAAATCAGGAAGCGTCTTTTTAGCCATTTCATAGTTTCAATCTCCCCTGCCCCAGGAGTTTCAATGTCACTTGCCTGGGGACAGGAGGCACTCAGTGGAGAGACGCCAACTCCAAGGCAGGGCCTACAGGCCCCTCAAAAGCCACCCCTGTCTTTCTGTCCAGCCACATGTCACTGCTGATCCTCACAGGACACGACCACCTGTTCCAGAGAAACACCTCACCTGGACGGGAGCACCTGCCCTTTATACTCTGTTGTCTTCCCTCCACCTGTCCCATTTCTTCTGCCTGCACACTCCTATACATCCATCAAAACCCAGCAACGGGGTCGCCTCCACAGCCTCCTAGCTGGCACATAGGGTGGGTGCTCCCTCAGCTGCTTCATCCCTGCCTCTGTTAGCGCTCGTTGTGCTGTTACGGTCGACGTCTACTCTGGGCTCCTCGTGCCCCCGTTTGTGCCGTGTGTGTACGTCACCACTTTGTCTCTGGGTCTAATTCCTGTCTGGGCTGAATTCCCTGAGGGCAGGTAGTTGGCCTTGCCCGTCTGCACATCCCTAGGGCCCAGCACATGGCAGCCTGTGTAGGTGTTTGGGTCCACAGAGGCTGACAGAAGGGCCGCGAGGGATCACGGGACACCAGGCTGGGGGAGTCTGGTGCTGAGCCAAACATCCGATTTACTCAGTTGCAGGGAGCTGACATCTGCCTCTCCATTTAAAGCCTGCCTGGGGGTGTGGAGAGGAAGGGGCAGGTAAATGGCCTGGGCCCTCGGTCCCAGGTCAGCTCCTGGGCTTCCCGGCATTTCTGTGCTGGAGCCTCCACCGCCCCTGTAACTCCTGGCCCTGGGCAGGGACCTCCACCTCCTCTGGTGGCCTCCCCGGGCAGGAGAGCCCTGGGCTGTGACTGAGGAAGGCCTGAGGGAGATCTCAAGCTCCAAACCAGCTTGGAGCTTGGATGCACCCCTATAGGGCCCCCAGCTGGGTGCATGCACCCCGAGGATGTGACACGTTGGTATGGCTGCTGTCACGGATGGAAAAACCAGGCATCCAACTTGGAGGGTTTTTTTTGTTGTTGTTTTTTAAATCAGGTAATGGCACAACAGCCATTCTGAGCTGAAGGATGCCTTGAGGGACCAAAAAGTCTGTGGCACTTTCTTTGGATCTAAAAAGTGAAACAAGCCCAAGCCTGACTGTTTGCCTGGGTTTTGCGGATAAGCATAAGAGCTTGGTTCGCTGGCCCTTAAGCTGGGGACAGGCGAGACTGGGGAGCGGGGGTGCTGCTGTGGGACAGGCGGCCACGCTGCAGCCCAGTGGATGGCGTCCAGGGAGTTGAAGGGGAGTGACTGGCTGCCCTGGGGGCTCGTCAGGGAAGGTTCATGAGGAGGAGGTGCCGGGCGTGCCCTCAGCTTGCCCTTCCTGGAAAGGCTGAGGCCCTGGGGAATCCTGTGCTCCCCAGAGGGGACCGACCGGCTTTATGATCAGTGCCGCATGAAGGGTTAGGAGAACCCGGCTGTGAAAACACTTCCTGCCCATGGGGAGAGAGGAAATGCTCTTACTCCAGCCTCAAACTAGCCAAGTGTCCCCAGGGGAGAGCAGGGCCCCTGCATCAACCGTTCCAGGTGATGCGCTGGGTTCCCTGGTGGGACCCAGAGTGGCTGCCTACCTTCTGTCTTGTCAGCTGCGGTCTCATCTGCGGAGTCCCCTTGTTTGAGGAATTTGGCCACATCGTTAAAGATCAGGTAGAAGTCAATTGCAAACACGATGGTGGCAAAGAAGCCAAACACCTGTGGGATACAGGGGACGGGGAGGAAGGGACGCCTCTTCAGGAGCTGGGAGCCTGGGAACGGGGTGGGGCCAGCCGGAGCAGCCGCTGCCCCATCCTCATAGCTTTGTTTTTATCTGCTTGGATAAGTACCTCAGATTGGCAGACACAGACCCCTCCCGTTAATGACAGATAGGAAAACAGATAGGAGCTGTTAACTTGGTTTGGCAAACAGCCTTTTCGAACTCTGGGCAGAGTAAATCTCCAATAAGAGGACAGTGGAGTCGCTGAGATCCACGTGAAAGTCCAAGGTACCTAGGCAGAGGCAGAATATGCCCAAGAAGCTAAGAGGGGCACCCACTTAGGAGTGGGGTGAACTTGACTGGGGCATCACTGGGCATCGCCCCCTCCCAGGGGTAGAGTGGCTACTCACTCCGGCTGCTTTGGAAGCTCCGTCCGAGTATTTGGCCACAGCTGTGATGGAGATGGCGAAGTAGATGAGGGCCGCTGTGACACAGCGTAGGAAGTCCTGGGGAGAGAGGGGCATGGTCACAGCGCCGTGAGCTCCCTGGAGTGGGGCACAGCATGGGAAGGGGGCCACTGGGAGCCGAGGCAGGGGAGAGGGGCTCAGAAGGGCACTGTGTGCCAAGAACAGGGCCGGAATCCCACCATCAGAGGAGGATGGGCCTGGCAGCCTGGACACACGCAGCCCCCAGGTCCAGCATCCACGGTGCTCCGGCTCTTCCTGGCCCCACCTGCACTCCCTGGTCCTCCCCCGACCTCCACCCCGCCCCTGCCCAGTGGCTCCCTGTAGGCTGCCGTCCTCTGCCAGGTGGACAACAGGGTACAGACCAGGCTGCAGCTCGCCCTGTGGCTTGGCCCAGATGCAGACTTCCCGGTTTGGCGGGGAGGGAGAAGTTGGAAACTTGTCACTGCTCCCTCTGGCTCTCCGATAGGGAGATCTGGCCCCGGACCTTGCTTTGCCACATACTTGTGGCAGATCATTTATGTATCATGGTTTCTGTCTACCGGTCCCTAAAATGGGGACAGGGGGTGCAGCCCATCAGGAAGAATGCTGGGTATGAAGTCAAGAGACCAGAGTTCAAGTGCAGCCTTTGCTGTACCTTCTCTCTTACCCATTTCATAGAGCAAAGTCCAGGATGGGGTTCTGGGCCCTCCCAGGTGATAAAGTGAGTTACTTGTCAGGTGGCTGAGATCTGGGTAAGCCCTGCAAGTCCTCAGTTAACTGCCCTGCCCCATGTGGAAATGGCTAGAATTCCTGCGGCTAAGACTCCTGCCGATGGGCCCAGTTGGGAACACCAGCGCCACCTGATGGCGAGGGGGAAGGATGCCGTCTGGGGTTCGTTCCCTCACAGAGGGACACTGGAGGCCCTGGAGGCAGGGCAACCTGCCCTGGGTCACGTGGCTGCCGTGTGGTGGGGCCTGGATCATCCGAGGCCAGGCCTACCCACCAGGCTCAACCAACTGCAAATGGCCCCTCCAGTGCATTGAAGAAAGGGTGAGGGCCGAAATGCACACCTCTCCGCGATGGCCAGTCAACCCCTTCCTCCCGGGGCCCCAGCCCTCACCATCATGGGCCAGCACAAGCCCTGCCACTTGTCGTTCAGCTGCATGGCATCAGCAAAGAGGAAGCAGAGGGCCAGCAGGAACTCCAGCAGGGGTGCCGTGAGGAAGGCGGATGCTGAGGACGCCACATAGCAGACGAAGGTGATGAAGGAGAGACCCTGGGAGGCGGCGGAGGGAGAAGTCAGAGCCCGTGCACAGCCCCTCCCTGCAGGCAGGACTGGAGGAGGCTCCAGCAGGTGAAGTGACCTGCCCAGTCCTGCAGCTTCAGGATTAGAACTCCATCAGACGCACACCCGTGCTGCCCCCCCCCCGTGCCTCTGGGCATGGCTCTGCATCCTGACCTCAGGCCAGCTCCCTGCCGGGACCCAGTCAGGAAGCCCCAGCCTCTCCTGCATCCAGCCCCCCAGGAAGTTGCCCCCTGGGGCTGCGCCACTCCCACCCACCCCAGGGGCTCTATGGCAGGATCCACCCAACTCAGATGGTGCCCAATGGGAAAATCAAACCCAAGCCTTCTCAAAGGCAGTCCACTAAGCAGGAGCCAGTTTCAGAAAATTACACCCAACACCCAAGATTTGTGCTTGAATGAAAAATTTACCTGAAAAACAATACACAAATGTGGTGCTTTAGTTAATGATACACATGCTGAAGTATTCAGAGTTGAAATGTACTGATGTCTGCAATTTACTTTGCATCAAAAAATAAAACGGATTGATGGACAGATAGATATGTGATAAAGCAAACAGTATAATCTAGGTGGTGGGTACATGGGTTTTTTTCTTGGTATATTTGCAAATTTTCACAAGGAGAAAACATCCAGGAGAGGGAGTGGTGACACTGACACTTCATGCCCTGCTGCATCATTTGTTCAGCCTTTGTGAAAGGTGGGGCGAACTGTAATGAGGAACTGATTAAGAATTAAAGTGTTTTCTGCAGCCCTGTCCACACACTGTGGGTGGCAACTGATGCTCGAGGATGCTGAGGCCCCGGGTTAGTTCTGCAGACCTGTGTGTCTGAAAAGCAGACGGGGATGACAGGGCTGTTCACTGGACCAGTGCCTGCTGAGGCTTGTGGGGCCTCCTCAGCTCCTCACCACCACCCAGGCACCAGGTGCCGTTCACATCTGCCCACTTTGCAGATGAGAAGAGTGAGGTTCAGGGAGATGAAGTGGTGTGCTCAGTGTCATACAGCTAATAAGAGGGCATCAGAATTTGAACTCTGGCTTGGCTGACTCCACATCTGGAGTTCTTAAGCAACACTGCCCTGTGGTTGCTGGCCTTTATCTGTCCTGGTTTTGGTCACTCTGGCTGGGTTTGAGCAGGTCCATGGCTGAGTAGCTCAGAGTGGGCCAGGGGGCTATGTGGAGATGACACCCAGATGCCCCACAGGAGGCCCTGTGGTAGCTTTAGACAAATGAGCTGAAGACCATATCTGGTCTGAACATGACAATGGAGGTAGCTGAGCCCAACTTGAACAGATGGGAAACTAAGGCGTAGAGATGGGCTGAGAGGCTGCTAGGCCCTCCCAGGAAGGCAAGGCCACGGGACTCTGGCCTGGCCCTATCCTCTACTTCCTCTGCCAAAGGCTGTTCTGTCCCTCCTTTTCCTGTCCCCTACCCCCAAAGCCTGATTCTGGGGATCCCTCTCGATTCTGTTTCCTCATTCCCTGATTCCTGGTGGCAGCTTCCTTCCTTTCCTGCCCATGTCAGCCTCCCCACTTGGGCCTGGGGGCAGCCAGAGGTGACCTGAGGGGGGCAGGAGTGACCTCCAGTGGCTTCCCTTGCGTCTTCAGTGCCCACTCCTCATCTGCCTTTCCTCCCCACTTCATCTTCCTAGACCTAGATTCTTGGCGCCCAGCTTTGCCAAGGGCCTCCTCTAGGCTCTGGCCAGCATCCACTCCACCCATGAGGTGGGCCTGAGTGGGGTGTGGTTGGGGTCCCCTCAGGGGATGGTGGATTCAAGGCTTCTCCGAAAAAGTGGCTCCCATCAGTCTCCAAAGTGGGGCTGCGTGGCCAACCAGGAGGCAACTCCCTGGAGTGTAAGCTGCGAGTCCTGGACCCTGATGCCTCATCTGGGAGTCCGGCAGGTGCCAGGCTGGTGACCTCTGGGCTGACCCCAGAGGCAGAGGAGGTGGTAGGATGGCCTCCTGCCATCAGCTCTGGGTGGTACAAAGGAGAGGCTGCGGCAGAACCCTCCTCTCTCTGATCCCTGCTGTCCCCTGGCCCTCAACTGACCCATGTCAAATCCCCTAGAGGCTCGGGCCTCAGCTTTCTTGTCTGCAAAGTGGGAATAATGACAGATTGTCAAATTGCTGGAGATCTAAGTAACAAGTGCTCCACTCTTATCCCGCCTCCCCTCCGCTTGGCCTCTTCTTCCCCTTCCCTCCACAGAGGCCCTGCACCAAACCCCGACCCCACAGGCCGACAGTGCGGGAGTGTTCAGAGTGTCCCGAGGACAAAGGCCTCTTGACGGGCCTGGGGGGTGGCGGGAAGGAGGAAGGAGCTCAGCGGGGGCAGGACGGCTGGATCCTATCGAGGGAGGGGAGGAGGGGGATGAAGTCACCCCGCTGGGCCGCCCCTCAGCAGCCTGGGTGGGGGTGGGCTCCCTGCGCGCCCCCCACTGTGTGGCTCGGGCCTCACCCAATCCCGGGGGTCCCCCCTCCCAGCTGGCGGGACTCCACTCTGGCTTCCGCCCTGCAGCTCGAGGCCCGGCCGGTCCTCCCTGAGCCCAAGAAAGCGGGCCAGGGAGCAGAGAGACGACCTGGGGTTCGCGAACGGCCGATTCCTCCCAGGCCCGGCCCGGGCGTGGCGAGAGGCTTTGCGGAGCGGGCTGCCCGCGATGGAGGCCAGAAGATGCGGGGACGCAGCCCGTCCCAGGGGCCCAGAGAGGGCGGAGGCGCCGGAGATCACACAGCGCTGGGCCGAGCTCCCAGGGGCCCGGCCGCCGCGTCGGGGGCCCCCTCCCCAAGCTTCCCTGAGGCTCCCGCCTCGCCTCCGACCCGCGGCTGAGCTTCAGCGAGCCCGTCCCAAACAGTGGAAGTTTGCCGATCTCAGCCCAACTTCGCAGGGCTGCGAGGGGCGCCGGCCGGGCGGGGCGCCAGGACCCGGGCGTACAGAAGGCTGCGCCCCTAGCCCCACGCCCGGGAGCTGCAGGCGGGAGCGGCCGCAGGGGTCTCGGCGCCGCCGGGAGGGGGCCGGGGGCCCGCACTCACCGTCTCCGCCAGCAGGAGGCGGCCTTTGAGCGAGCAGAGGAAGGCGCGCGCCGGCAGGAGGGCGCGGAGCCCGGGAAGGGCCGCGCGGGGCTGGGAGCGGCCGGCGGGCTCGCGGTCCGGGTCGGGCTCTGGGTCTGGGGGCCACATGGCTGCGGCGGCCGGAGCTCGGCCTCGCTCCCTCTTACTCTGAGCACAGGAGGGAAACGGAAACCCTGACTGTGCGGAAGGAGGACCGAGCCAGACTAGTTGGGCGCGGGGACTCATCCCGCCCCGCCCCGCCCCGCCCCGCCCGCGCTCCGCCCCGCCCCGCCCCGCCCCGCCCGCGCTCCGCCCCGCCCGCGCTCCGCCCCTCCTCCCTTCCTGCCCTCTCCTGCCCTCTCCTCGCCTCTTCGCCTCCCTCCCTCTCCCCTCCTCCCCCTCCTGCCCCCTCCTCTCCAGTCTCCCCTCTTCCGCCAACCTTCTTCCTCTTACCCTCTCCTCCTCCCCCTCGGACTTTGGCTGTCGGGGCTGCTTAGGCCCTCGCTGCTCCGACTGGCAGTGATGCTGGCTTGGGGCTTCCTCAGGCCCACCCCCGCATTCTCCCCTCACCCTTGTCCTGGCGGCTAGGGACCTTTTTATTGCCGCCCCGCCGCCCCCCCCCCCACCGTCGGAGCTCCCACCATCTCTCCTCGCCCAGAAGATTGTCTGCATTCGCTGTCTCCAGTCTAGCTTCCTGCCCTAGCTCGCGTCGGGAATCCAGGAACCTAGGCCTTCAAACAGCGAGACCTCTCTATTGTCTTCCTGCGGCTTTCACCCCACTGTCAGCTCCCTGCCCCACTCCCTCTTTCTCCCCTGACCACCCCTCCCATCTTTGGCCAGCCCAGCCTCCTGCGGCCTCTTTGCTGTCTGCCCCAGCCCTGGATTCGGCACCACCCCCATCTTCACCCCAGGAGGACTCCCAGATAGAGGCCTCGGAGCCCCAGCCCTTATACAACACACACATGTCTCCAGGGCGTCTGGAGTTAAGAGTGACCAAGACCCAGCCCATGACATTCTCACTATGCCTGAGCCTCTGCCAAGGGCACTGGCATCTGCCCTTCCACCCCCAAGAGCCAGAGACCTGGGGATTGGCCTCGTTCTCCCTGACCCCACCCTCACCTTCACCCCCCATCTATCACCAAGGCCCACACATCTTCGCCTCCTAAAGCTTTCTTAGATCTCTGTCCACATCTCATCACCACATTCTCCATTAGATCTCAGACCACTGCTATCTCCTTCCTGGACTGTTGTGAGGGTGTCTTTAGGAGGCCTCTCTGCTTCCTCTCTTGATGCTTAAATCATCAGTCACAGTCACCTCCATTCTCCTCACCTGGAAAAACCTTGGGAGCTTCCATCTTGCTCAGGGTCTGGGTATAGAGAGTAAAAACAGCCCCTTGCTACCCTTTCCTCTGTCTCTCCCACCTATAGAGCTTCTTATCTCCTCCATGCTCCCTTTTGCCACAGGGCCTTTGTACATGCTGATCCCTCTACCTGGAATGCTCTTTCTCCACCTTGTTATCTGATTAACTCCTCTTTTTCTTCTGTGATCATACTGCATTGTCACCTTCTCAGAGGAGACTTCCCCAACCTTTCCAGCTAGGTAAGAGACATTCATGCACTCATTTATTTATTCATTCTACAGCAGTGCCAGAAGCCCAGGATGCAGGGAAACCCCAGCTTTGTTTGCGGGGAGGCTGGGTGGGTAAACACTAAGCATGTCCAGGGAATCCTGAATAAGATGATTCCTGGTAATAGATGTCTGGCTGGTTCAGAGTGCAGCCAGGCAGCCTGTGTGGATGAAAGGACTGAGCTAAGGGCTGGGGGAGAAGACGAATCAGACAAGGGGTGGAGCCACATTGTGGAGGACCAGGCCTTGGTGTTTGGATTTTACTCCAAATTCCATGGGAGGAGGCCCGGTGAAGATTAGAACAGAGGATGACCTGGTTCTGATCTGTGTTAATTAAAACATGCCTCAAAACTGTAACTCAATAATAAGAAGAAAACAAGCCAGTTTAAAGAATGGGCCAAAGATCTGAACAGACGATTCAACAAAGATATATGAACATCCAAGAAGCACGTGAAAAGATGTTCAATATCATTAGACATCTAAGAATGTGAATTAAAGCCACAATGAAATCATATTGTACTATACACCTATCAGAATGGCTTCGTAAAAGGGGATGCTGCTGTTTAAGTGCTGGTGAGGACGTGCAGCAACCAGAACTCTCAGACAGTACTGACAGGGGTGGAAATTGTTACCACCACTTTGGAAGACAGTTTGGCAGTTTCTTAAAAAGTTAAACAGAGACCTATGACCCAGCCATTTTACTCCTAGGTATTTACCCAAGAGAAATGAAAGCACATGTCTCTACAAAGGCTTGTAGGCAGATGTTTATAGCAGCCCTATTTTTAATAGTTCCCCCTGGAAACCACCCACAGTCCATCAACAGGTAAAGGGATAAACTAACTGTGGGACATTTATACAGTGGAGTACTTCTCAGCAATAAAAAGAAATAAATCATTAACAAACGCAGCAACATGGATGCATTTTGCAGATATTATGTTGAATGAAGAAAGTCAGACTCGAAAGGATGATACTGTATGAGTCCACTTTTGTGAAATTCTAGTACAGGTGAAACTAAGCTGTGGTGACAGAAGTCAGATCAGTGGTTACCTGGGGGCAGGAGGAAGCTTTCTGGGGTGCTGGAAATGTTCTTTATTTTGACTGGGGTGATGGTTTTACAGGGACGTACGTTTGTCAAAACACATCAAACTGTGCACTTAAAATGGGTGCATAGTATTTCATGTAATTTATATCTCTTCTACTGAAAGGGTTCTGAGAAAAAAGAAAATACAGTGACTGACTAGAGTGGCTGAGAGGGCCTAGGAGAGGGCAAGCCGATCCGGGTGGGTACCCTTGTATGAGGTGACTGGATACCCGTGACGACTGTGCATTCCCCGGCAGGCTCTGCACTCCCTAGGGGCCTGTCATCACGGCCCGCCCCATCCCAGAACCCGTCACACAGGATGGCACCAAGAAATGTCTGCTGTGGAATGAAGCGGGGTGGCCCTTTTCCTTTTACATTCTTTGTGTAAGGAATATTTTCTGTTCCCTTCCACTTATTTATCTTATTCTTTGGGTTATAATTATGTACTATTGTGCTTAATTTTGTTGGTTAAGTAGTTCCATCTTTGGCCATTAGGACCTCCTTCAGGAGGGTGCCTCTGTACCTAACATGCCCCATCTTATGGTCTTTTTTCTGTTTTGTTTGTTTGTTTGTTTGTTTGTTTTGGCCATGCGGCATGCAGATCTTAGTTCCCCGATGAGGGATCGAACCCTTGCCCTCCTCAGTGGGAGCGTGAAGTCCTAACCACTGGACTGCCAGGGAGTTCCCATACATTTCCTTATTTTCTGACACTGTAAGATGCTTCAGGTTCATCTTATATTCTCCCCATCCCAGCCCTAGGATCAGCTGTTCTTCCAAGAAGCTCCAGTGCTTTTTACTGGAGAATGGTGTTTAGCAACCAAGATCTCTCCGGACAGTTGTTTTTTTAAATTAATTAATTAATTAATTTGGCTGCTCTGGGTCTTAGTTGCAGCACATGGGATCTTCATTGCAGCATGTGGGCTATTTTAGGTGCGGCATGCGGAATCTAGTTCTCTAGTTCCCTGAACTGGGATGGAACCCGGGCCACCTGCATTGGGAGTGTGGAGTCTTAACCACTGGACCAGCAGGGAAGTCCCTTGGGGCAGTTTTTTAAAAAATTAATTAATTTGTTAATTTATTTATGGCTGAGTTGGGTCTTCGTTGCTGCACGTGGGCTTTCTCTAGCTGCAGTGAGCGGGGGGCTGCTCTTCATTGCAGTGCGTGGGCTTCTCATTGCCGTGGCTTCTCTTGTTGCAGAGCACGGGCTCTAGGTGCGCGGGCTTCAGTAATGGCGCGTGGGCTTTGGGAGTTGTGGCTCGCGGGCTCTAGAACGCAGTCTCAGTAGTTGTGGCGCACGGGCTTAGTTGCTCCATGGCATGTGAGATCTTCCCGGACCGGGGCTCGAACCCTCGTCCCCTGCGTTGGCAGGCAGATCCTTAACCACTGAACCACAAGGGAAGCCCCCTCTGGGGCACTTTTAATTTGCATTTCTCTAGTTATGAGTGGATCAAACTTGGGTTTTTTGCATGTGTAAGAGCCATTTGCATTTCCTTTTCTGAGAACTGAGTTTTCACGTCCTTCACTTATTTTTTCTATTGTTGATTTTTAAAAATTGATATCTAAGAATACATATATTCAGGAAATTAATCTTGAAATGTGAGTTATGAATATTTTTTTCTGGTTTGTCAGTTGTCTTTTCCTTTGCTTTTTTGCCATACAGATTTTTCTTTTAGAACCTGCTGTTTTTCTCCTTGAAAATATAAATGTAGTGAATGACAGTAGCAGGGTCTATGATGCTCACCATTCTTAGATGTAGTGGGATGTACCTTTCTTGGTCATGGTGTTTTGCTCTTTTGATAAACCTCTGGATTCATTTTATTAGTATTTTATTTGGGATTTTGGCCTTGATTTTCATAAATAGAATTGACCTCTTGTTTTTATTTCATTTTATTTTTTGTGTTATTCTTTATTGTTTCCTAATGAAGGCATTTAAAGCTATAAATTTTTCTCTGGGGATCACTTCATACACATCCCCAAAATATTGCTCTAGTTTGTATCCATTTCTAATTAGCTGGTTGTTTCAGTTTCAAGTTCCTCTTTAATCCAAGAATTATTTTATTTTATTAAAAATATTTATTTATTTATTTATTTGGTTGCACCTGGTCTTAGTTGCGACAGGCGGGCTCCTTAGTTGCGGCATGCGAACTCTTAGTTGTGGCATGTGGGATCTAGCTCCCTGACCAGGAATCGAACTGGGGCCCCCTGCATCGGGAGCATGGAGTCTTAGCCACTGGACCACCAGGGAAGTTCCCGGCATTCTTGTTTATACATTTCTCATATAAGTATTTGATGCAATAAATCTCTAAGTACTACTTTAGTTTCATCTCACAAATTTTAATATGTTGTGTTTTCATTTTTGCTTACTTCAAAATATTTTCTAATTTCTCTTGAGGCTTTATCTTTGACCCACAGATTATGTGGCAGTGTGGTGTTTAATTTCTAAACACTTGGAGATTTTCTACTTATCTTTATGTTATTAATTTCCAGTTTAATTCTGTTATGGTCAGAGAACATACTTTGTATGATTTCAGTTCTTTTAAATGTATTGAGATTTGTTTTGTGATTCAGGATATAGTCCATCTTGGTGAATTCTCTATGTATGCTTGAAAAGAAAGTGAAATTTGTTGAGTGAAATCAATTAGATCCAATTGATTGGTGGTGGTGTTTAGTTCTTCTATATCCTTGATGATTTTCTCTGTACCTGTTCTATCAATTATTGAGAGAAGAGTTGACATCTTCAACAATAACTGTGGATTTGTCCATTTTTCTTTTCAGTTCAATCAGTTTTTCCTTTATACATTTTGAGGCTCTGTTGTTAGGAACATTTAGTATTGTTATATCTTCTTCATAAAGCAAATTGACCTTTTTATTGTTATGTAGTGTCCCTTTTATCCCTGGTGATTTTCTTTGCTTTATACTTTGTCAGATATTAATATTGCCATTCCAGTTTTCTTTTGATTGGTGTTTGCATGGAATATCTTTTCCCATCATTTTATTTTTAATCTAACTATAGCACTATATTTAAAGTGGGTTTCCTGCAGATGGCATATAGTTGGGTCTTTTTTTTAAATTTTTTTATCCATCTGGCAATTTATCTATTTTGACTGGTGTATTTAGACCATTTATATTTAATGTAATTATTTGTATATTTGGATTTAGATCTACCATTTTTTGTCCGTTTGTTCCTTCTTTTTGTTCTCATTACTCATCTTCTGCCTCATTTTGGATTATTTGAATATTTTTTAGTATTCCATTATAACTTACCTACTGAGGTTTTTTTTTTTTTTTTTTTTTTTTGCGGTACACGGGCCTCTCACTGCCGTGGTCTCTCCTGTTGCGGAGCACAGCCTCTGGACATGCAGGCTCAGCGGCCATGGCTCACGGGCCCAGCCGCTCCGCGGCATGTGGGATCTTCCCGGACCAGGGCACGAACCCGCGTCCCCTGCATCGGCAGGCGGACCCCCAACCACTGCGCCACCAGGGAAGCCCACCTACTGAGGTTTTTTACTCTATCTCTTTGTCCAGTTTTTTAAGTGTTTTCTATAGGGATTGCAAATACATGTTTAAGTTTTCACAGTCTACATATAATTAATTTTTTACCACTTCAAATACAGTGTAGAAACCTGACCACCATATTTGTTCTTTTGTCCTCCCCTCTTTATGCTATAGTTGTCATACATATTACATCTACATACACTGGAAATCCCATCAGATAATGTTATGATTTTTGCTTTCAAAAATCATTTTAAAGAACTCAAGGAGAAGGATATTCTGTTTATGCAGATATTTACTATTTCTGTTGCTCATCCTTAATCTTTGAAATTCCATATTTTCCTCTGGTATCATTTCCCTTCTGTCCGAAGAACTTCCTTTGGCAGTTCTTTCAGAGTAGATCTGCTGGAAATGCTTTCTCTTAGTTTTACTCCTTTCAAGAATGTCTTTATTTTGCCTTCCTTGATGAAAGGTAATTTCACTGGATATAGAATTCTGGATTGACAGTTAATTTCTTTCAGCACTTGAAAAATGTGCCACTTCCTTCTGTGTTCCATGGTCTGTGATAAGAAATCCTCAATTATTCAAATTGCTGTTTCTCTATAAGTAATGCATCATTTTCCTCTGGCTGCTTTCAAGAGTTTTTTCTTCATTTTTAGTTTTTAGAAATTTGATTATGATGTATCTGGGCATGGATTTTTTGAATTTATTCTATTTGGAATTTACTGAACTTGAAACTATAAATTTATGTCTTTTGCCAGTTTGGGGAAGTTGTCAGCCATCAATTTTTCAATTTTTTCCCATACTCTTTCTCCTCTAAGTATCTATTTATACAAATGTTAGACCTTTTGGGATTATCTCTAAAGTCCCTGAGACTCTGTTCATTTTGTTTTGATCTTTTTACTCCCTTTTGTTGAGATTGGATACTTTCTATTGATCTTTCAAGTTCACTAACTCTTTCTTCTGTCATCTCCATTCTGCCATTAAGCCCATCCAGTGAGTTTTGTATTTTGGTTATTGTTATCAGTTTTTAAATTCCCACTTGATTCTTTTTTAAAAAATTATCTTCTATTTCTCCTCTAAGACTTTCTATCTTTCCATTTATTTCATGTATTCTTAGAGCATGGTTATAATGTTCTCTTTCAAATCTGTTTAATCATCCTAACATTTGTGATATTCTTGGGATTACTTTCTGTTGTCTGTCTTTTCCTTCATGAGACATTGTCTGGTTCTTCATACATCAAGTATGTGAATGTAACAAATGCCACTGAATTGTTCACTTTAGAATGGTTAATTTTATATTATGTAAATTTTACCTCAATAAAATGTTTAATTATCCCTTTTTAAAAAGTAACAAAGTACTGATACACACTATACGTTGACAAAAGTTGAAAACATGCTAAGTGAAAGAAGCCAGACACAAAAGTCCACATAATGTATGGCTCCATTTGCATGAAATACCCGAAGTAGTCAAATCCATAGACACAGAAAGGAAGTTACTGGTTGCCAGGGGCTGGGGAGAGGCAGGAAGGAATGGGGAGTGATTCCTTAGTGGGTACAGGGCTTCTTTTTGGAGTAATGAAAATGTTCTGGAACTAGATGGGTGGTGATGGTTGCAGAACATTGTGAATGTACTAGATGTCACTAATGGTATATTTTATGTGTATTTTACCATAAATTTCAAGTTGATACGTCTGATGTTTTACCATAAATTTCAAGTTGAACTGAGGTGCAGTTCTTTTTTCATTTTCTTCTTTTGCTTTTTTATAGCCAAATAAAGGATTTATTTGACAAAGGGAGTTCCCCTTACAATTAAAAAAACAAAAAAACCCACCTTTTTTGTTGTATTATGTTTTTCATTTTTATTTATTTTTTTTAGCAAGTATTTGTCAGTGGTAATCTTGGAGTCATTACTGGTTTCAGGGGCAGGGGCGGGGAAGTCTTTTATTTGCTTTTCCACTTAATTGCTAGTTCCCTCCAAACTTTGAAGCTACTGCTTCACTGTTTTCTAATATCCAGGGTGGCCTTTGATATTTGGTATTGTTCTCTTGTCAGTAACATCTTTTTGCTGTTTCTCTCTCTGAAAACTTTTAGGATTTTCTCTTTATCTTTAGAGTTCCCGTATTTCACCAAGAAATGTGGATGTGAGGATCCTTTTCCAGTAAACTTGCTCACCACTAGGTGGCCCCTTTACATCAGAAGACTTTAGCTTTTCTATAGCTGAATGTTTTCCAGTTGTTTCTTTGGTTATTTTCTTCCCTCCCTTTTTTTCTGTTCTCGCATTATGGGATCCCTTTGAGATGGCTGTTGAACCTCTTGGATTTATCCTCCCTGTCTCTCTTAAGTTCTTCTAAAATAATCTCCTTGCCTTTTTTGCTTTACTTTCTGGGAGCTTTCCTGGACTTTATCTTCCAGAGCACTGATTTTCCACTGTATTCAAACTTTCTGTTAAATTTTTAAATCTTTGTCATGTTCCCCCCACCACTCCCCCCAAAAAACCATTGTTAGCTTATTGCCCTTTTTTACAGTCTTTCTTGTTTTAAGGACACAGCATCCATCTTTATTCTGAATGTACTAGTTAGGATTTTTCAGAATCTGCATTTCTACTAGATCCATAGGTGATATGCCCACTCTCAGGCTGTTCCTGGCAGATACTCACCTGGTGTAGTTTTGCTCTGAAGGGGCATCTTCCTGCAGTCTCTGGTGACCATGTCCCTGACTGGGAGTCCCCTTCTCAGCAGGACAAGTGGCTACTAGCATATCATGACTTCTCTGATTGGGTGTGGAGAAACTTCCTGCTTCAGAGAGCCACCCCCAGGGATTGAGAGGAGTGGCTACACAAAGGAGTTTAGCAAGGTCCACCCTTTTCCACTGGATTCTGAGCACAGTCATATTTAGCTTATGCTTTTTGATAAAATTTACCTATGATGAAACACACAGATCTTAAGTATACAGCTGGATGTTTTGACAAATGTATACACCTTTGTAACCAGTTCCCCCAATTAAGATGTAAAACTCTCTCATACTCCCGTAAGCTCCTTCCTGCCCATTCTCCACCTCCTGAGGCAACTACTGTTTCCATTTCTTTCACAATATTTTTCCTTGTTCATTTTTTTTCCTTGAAGTATAGTTGACTTACAATATTATATTCATTTCAGGTGTACGATATAGTGACTTAATATTTTTATAGATTATACTCCATTTAAAATTATTATAACATATTGGCTATATTCCCTGTGCTATAAAATATATGCTTGTAGCTTATTTATTTTATAAACTTAAATCCCCTACCTCTATCTTGCCCCTTGCCACTTCCCACACCCCACTGGTAACCACTAGTTTGTTTTCTATATTGTGAGTCTGTTTCTGTCTTGTTATATTCATTCATTTGTTTTATTTTTAGATTCCACAGATAAGTGATAACATACAGTGTTTGTCTTTCTCTGTCTGACTTATTTTGTTAAGCACAATATCCTCCAGGTCTACCATGTTGTTGCAAATGGCAAAATTTCATTCTTTTTTATGGCTGAGTAATATTCCATTGTATGTATGTACGTATGTATATGTGTGTGTGTGTATGTATGTATGTGTGTGTGTGTGTACATAAATGTCTATTTTAGGTCTTTTGCCCAGTTTTTAATCAGGTTTTTTTTTTTTTTTTTTTTTTTTTGTGGTACGCGGGCCTCTCACTGTTGTGGCCTCTCCCGTTGCGGAGCACAGGCTCCAGACACGCAGGCCCAGCGGCCATGGCTCATGGGCCCAGCCGCTCCGCGGCATGTGGGATCTTCCCAGACCGGGGCACGAACCTGTGTCCCCTGCATCGGCAGGCGGACTCTCAACCACTGCGCCACCAGGGAAGCCCAGGTTGTTTTTTTTTTTGATATGAGTTGTATGAGCTGTTTATATATGTCAGATATTAACCCCTTATTGGTCATATCATTTGCAATATTTTCTCCCATTCAGTAGGTTGTCCTTTCATTTTGTTAATGGTTTTCTCTGCTGTGCAAAAGCTTTTAAGTTTAATTCTTATTTGTTTTTGCTTTCGTTTCCTTTGCCTTAGGAGACAGATCAAAAAAAAATGTTGCTATGTTTTATGTCATAGTGTTCTGCATATGTTTTCTTCTAGTTTTATGGTTTCCAGTCTTACATTTAGGTCTTTAATCTATTTTGAGTTTATTTTTGTATGTGGTGTGAGAAAATGTTCTAATTCAATTCTGAATGATCATCTTGCTGCATAGAGTATCCTAGATTGTAGGTTTTTCCCTTTCAGCTCTTTAAATATATTATGCCACTTCCCTTCTGGCCTGCAAAGTTTCTACAGAAAAATCAGCTGATAGCCTTATGGGGGGGTTCCCTTGTGTGTGATTCTTTGTTTTTCTCTTGCTGCCTTTAGAATTTTCTCTTTAACTTTTGACATTTTAATTGTGATATATCTTGGTGTGGGTCTCTTTGGGATCATCTTGTTTGGAACTCTCTGTGATTCCTGTACTGGATATCCTTTTCTTCAGGTTTGGGAAGTTTTCAGCCATAATTTCATCAAAAATTTTTTTTACTCTTTTCCCTCTCTCTTTCCTCCTGTGAATGTTAGTACGCTTGATCTTGTCCCAGAGTTCCCTTAAACTATTCTCATCTTTAAAAATTTTTCTTTTTGCTGTTCTGACTGATTTCCATTTTTCTACCTTCGAGATCACTTATGTGTTCTTCTGTATCACCTAATCTGCTGTTAATTCCTTCTAGTGTGTTTTTCATTTCAGTTATTTTATTCTTCCGCTCTGACTGGTTCTTTTTATATATATATATACTTATTTATTTATTTGTTTTTTTGGCTGTGTTGGGTCTTAGTTGTGGCATGAGGGATCTTCACTGAGGCATGAGGGATCTTTTGCTGCGGTGCGCCGTCTCTTTGTTGCAGCGCTCAGGCTTCTCTCTAGTTGTGGTGTGCGGGTTTTCTCTCTCCAGTTGTGGTGCATGGGCTCCAGGGCGCGTGGGCTCTGTAGTCTGCAGCACGCCGGCTCTCTCATTGAGGTGTGCGAGCTCAGTAGTTGTGGCGCAGGGCTTAGTTGCCCCGTGGCATGTGGGATCTTAGTTACCTGACAAGGGATCAAACCCGTGTCCCCTGCATTGGAAGGCAGATTCTTTCCCACTGGACCACCAGGGAAGTCCCTGACTGGTTCTTTTTTTATATTTTCTAGTTCCTTGTTAAAATTCTCACTGTGTTCATCTATTCCTTTCCCTGATTCAGTTAGCATTCTTGTTACAAATGCTTTGAACTCTTTAACTGGTAAATTATCCCTGTTTCATTAGTTGTTTTTTTCAGTTTTAAAAAATTTTTGGAGTATAGTTGATTTACAGTGTTGTGTTAGTTTCAGGTGTACAGCAAAGTGAATCAGTTATACATATACATATATACACTTTTTCTTTTTTTAGATTCTTTCCCATATAGGCCATTACAGAGTATTGAGTAGAGTTTCCTGTGCTATACAGCAGGCTTTTTTTTTTCTTATTCTTTCATTTGAAACAAATTCCTCTGTCTCTCATTTTGCTTAACTTTCTCTCTATGAAATTAGGTGAAACCGTTACCTATTCTGGTCTTGAAGGGGTGTCCTTGTGTGGGAGCATCCCTCTACAGACTACGTGTGCCCAGTGGCTTTGGTGGGAAAGCGGGATTTGAAATGAGCATGGGTCACGTCTTCCCCAGGGTGTGCTGGCAGCTGTCACACACAGCTGGAGATGGGGCTGGGAGGTCGGAGGTGGGGCTGGAGATGAAGGAGCTAGAGCCAGAGCCTGGTGTGAGCCAGTGCTTCTCCTCTGCTCAGTGGCTGACACCGCCCTATACGGGGTCGGGGAGGGTCCCAAGGTACTAGAGCAGAAGCCCTGAAGTTCAGGTTCCCTCTAAGTGCACACTCTCCTCCATCCCAGTATTGACACCTTCACCCCAGAGGGGAGGAGTGCTGAAGCAAGAGAGGCTGGAGCAGGCGCTCGTCGTGGACTGGGGCACACGCAGGGGCAGTTGTGGGAAACTGGCTAGAGCTCTGGGCAATTTCAATCTGCTTCCTCTGTCTTGCTCTCGGGAGTAAAGAAGCATATGTATGCTCTTCACGAGCCGAGTCTAGGTTTCTTACACCCTTCCTGTTAGTCTCAGTAGTTTTCAAACCAGCTAAGGAGACTCCTGGTGTCAGAGCCCAGAGGTAGGGTGTTCCCATATGTGGTTTGAACTGCTTACTCCCCAGGGAGGATCTCTGAGCCTGTGTAATCCCCCTCCTCTTCTGTGTCCCCTCCCAGGGGTATAGGTCCCAACCTGATCGCTTCTCTTCCCTTCTACCCAACTCTGTATGGATCTGTCTTTACAGCTTTGGTTGTGTAAGAGTCTTTTTGCCAGTGTCCAACCTGTTTTCAGTGAGAATTGCTCCACCTGTAGATGTAGGTTTGATGTATTCCTAGGGGGAGGTGAGCTCAGTGTCCTCCTCCTCTGCCATCTTCATCTCCTTCCAGGCACTTGTGCTTTAGTTATGTTTTCAGGTACTAAGAAATCAGGTTCTTTGTATGTTGACCTTGAAAATCTTATTTTTTGCTTGGTCTGGATTTCCTGACATTTTGACACCAGGAGAGCAAGACCACCTCAAGAGGTTTCTAACTGTTTTGTGCCAATGCCTCTTGCTGTCTATTTCCTCTCTGTGCAGAGACCCTGGAGAGTGATATGTCTGTTTTTCCCTGTTCTTGAAATGTATAGAAATGTAACATGAAAATGTCAGTGTGAACAAAATGCAGCCTTTTCTTTTCCAGTCTCTCGTTTTCCTTTGGCCCCTTTGGCTGGTCGGTGTTGACAGCTGGTATCACCCACGCTTCTGTTCCCCCAAACCCTCTGTGCCCTTGCGAGCACCTCCAGAGGCCCCGCTCCAGCCTCGCCCTCTGCGCCAAAACCTTCGGCTACTCTTGTTGAATGAACAAAATAACGTTTACGTCAACTTTAAGCTTTTAAAATCCATTTAAGGAGAAATTTCTTTTCCAAGCAAAGGTGGAGTTGTTGAAATGGAAAAGAAGACCATTCTAGAGAAAAGACAAGTTAGACAGTGGAAACATGTTTTGCGGTAAGATACACGGCCACTTCCGACCCCGGGCGCCTCGGCCTCACTTCTTGCCGCCCTTGGCAGGCGGCGGTGGCGGCGGTGGTGGCGGCTGTACCGCTGCCCTCCCCTTGCCTGCTTCCCCTGGTTTTTCTCCTTCCGTTGGCTTTTCGCCCTCTTTATCCTTTCCTGGAGGAATCAGCACATGCCTTTTGACCTTCTTGCCTTTGAAGTGTTTCTTTTGAAGACAAACATCTATTAAAGCAAAAAGTGCAGCCACACCGATAAGGATCTGGGAAACAAAAGAATCCTCGTTACTTGTGCTTTTCCTTCCAAAGCTGTCACAGTTCCTTCCCGGCTCCTTCCCGGCTTGTGATTGTCCGTAGGTGCTGTTTAACCCCTCCCCTTGACCCCTCAAACTGCCAGACCCCAGAGAGACTTTGGGTTTGCCCCTCTCCTGGCCACAGCTCCCCGATTCTGATCCCCATCCCTGCAGCCGGTCACCTCACAGCATTTTCTTTCTCTCTTTGGACCCCGCCTGGGCGGGGCCCTTCCCTCTGGGGCTGGCAGGCAAGCTTCTAGGGGGAAGCTCTTAGCTGGGTGGGCTCCCTGGACATCATCTTCCTTTCAATGGCTTCTCCCCCGGAAACGTTAACCCACTTTACCTTTAAACTTTGCTTGGATCCCAAGATATTGTGAAAAGAGACCCTTTTCCTTAGGGGGAAATAACCATTCTCCAAATGAGGTGATTTCTGAACAAATAAACAGCCCGACATGAAAGACTCACCACACCATAAATGTAGTGGATTGGCATGGTTTGCCGACTTTTCACGGCAAAGACGGTGGCCCCCACGAGGAAGGTACCGGAGAACAGGTCGTTGAGAAGGTCCTGAAAGCATGGGAGAGATGAGTCGGCCTTAGAGCCGAGGCCCCGTCAACACCAGACCTGGCCTAGCTTTCTCCAAAGGGAATGGTTTTCAAACTTCTGCCTGATGTAAAAAATATATATAGGAAGATGAATATTTACTGGGCTAGGTGGACATACCTGTGGCCTACCAGCTGGACTCTTTGAGTTGAGACACAAAATCCAGGATGCTTAACTGCCTTTATGGGCTGCCTCAGCTACCATCCCGTCTGTGAAATCCCACATTTGGTGGCTATGTATTCCCCCCTTCCAGTGCCCACTTAAATAAATGCACGACTCTCCAACTAATTGATGTCCCGCTTGGGTACCACCTCACAACATCTTTCTACTCTGAGGGCCAGCTCCTCTTTCTGAATCCAGGGTGGGCTGTGTTGCTGGCAGGAGGTTCTGTTGGACTCTGGTCCTTCACTGGGAGCCTGGCAGCTGCCTCTTCCCCCCCTGCTCACCCCATCCCCCACCTTACTTCTTAGACACCGACCCCCCCGACCCCCCGCCCCGCCTTTGCAAGGCCACATCACTTCCTCCATCATCCACCCTCCTTCCCATCCCTTGCGGCCACAGTCCTGCCCTGGCTCCACATTTGTTTCCCTTACCCTATACTGACAAGGTCCAGATGTTCCCAGACTGGGCAAAAGGGCTGCCTCCCATGCTGCCTTCCCCTCAAGTACCACCCACTGTCACTCCCTGGCACAGCCAAACTTAACTCAAAGTTGGCCAAACCATGGCCACAGCAAGCCGGCTTCCTCCCCCATCACTCCTGGGGTGATGCTGGCCCAGAGCTTGGGCATCCTCTTAATCCCATGGGCAGCAGCTGACCCTGCAGTGCTGGGTGACGCCCATCTTTCCCCTTGATTTCTCTGATGCCATTTTCTGGGGGGTGTACTTCCCTGGCCACTTTGTCTCAAGCTTTTTCTTTTCCTCTTCGTTTTGGATTTTAATACACTTCAAACATACAGAAAATAATAGAACATCCCATCCCCACTCCCACCTCCACCAGCCGTGACCCACTGAGATTAAACAGATGTTAATGTCTTGCAGTATTTGCCTCAGGGCTCTCAAAACAAAAACAAAAACAAAAACAAACCATAAACAAAAAAACTTTGTAGAATGAGCTACACTCTCACCATTCCATCCCTTTCCCTGCCTTCTGCATGTGTTCCAAGTCTATGGGTAGTCTTCCCAAGTGCATAGTAGTATTTTCCTCCACATTATATATTCATAAACAATATATACTATTTTGTGTTTCAAAATTTAAATAAAAAGATATATCTTATAGCACGTGCTTTTTAAACTTTTTAAACTTAAAAAAAACTTTTTTTGAGATTTACCCATTTTGAGAAATATATGAGATTGAGATTAATGAGATTGAATTCATTAATTTTAGCTGATGTATGAATAAACCAAACTGGAGACATTAGGGTGTTTCTCCCTTTTAGGAAATTATTATTGCCAACTGTGCCTGCAGTGAACACTCTTTGTCTGTGCCTCCCAAGCACATCTTTTCCTTGTTGAGGTATTGCCAAGTTTCTCTCTAAAGGGCTTGTGCCAGTGTCCACTCATGCCCGCAAATGTATAGGGGCTCCTGTTTCCCATGTCCTTGCCAAAGCCCAGGATTACCACGCTCATTTATTTTTGCCCATCTGGAGAGTCGAAATGGTACCTCATTGTTGCTTTAATTTTCTGATTGCTGGTTACTAGTGAAGCATTTTTAAAAACATGTTTTAGGCAGTTGGGTTTCCTGTCTATTCATATCCCTTACCCCATTTTTCTATTGGCTTGTTTTAAAATTTTTGTTTGATGTCTTCTGTTGTAAAGTTTTAATGGTATGCATAGTTTCTATTTCTCTCTCTTTCTCATGGTCCCAAGAACATTTATTAAATACTCCATTCAGCTGTGTTATGCCACCTCTGTCATATGCCAAGTTGCCATATGTATGCAGGTCTATTTCTGGGTTCTCTTTTTTATTCCTATATTAGTCTGCTCAGGCTGCCATAACAAAATGCCACAGACTGGGTGGCTTAAACAACAGACATTTATTTTCCCACAGTTCTGGAAGCCAGAAGTCCATGATCAAGGTGCCAGCAAATTCAGTTTCTGGTGAGGACTCTCTTCCTGGTTTGCCTGGCTGCCTTCTCACCATTTTCTCATATGGCCTCTCCATGGAGAGGAGGTAGGGGGAGAGATAGGGGAGAGGAAGGGGGAGGGAGGTCTCTGTTGTCTTTTTTTATAGGGACATTAATCCTATCAGACCCTTAGGATCTCATTTAATCTTAATTACCACTCTGGAGGCCCCATATGCAAGTACAGCCACACTGGGGATTAAGATTTCAGCATATGAATTTTGGGGGTACACAAACATTCAGTCCATTACAATTCCATTAGTCTTTGTCAACCCCTGAGCTAGTACCAAAGCTTTATAGTAATTCCAGTATCTCGTTGGGTGAGTCCATCCTTATAATTCTTTTCATTCTTCCATAAGAATTTTATTTATTTATTTATTTTAAATATTTATTTATTTATTTATTTATTGCTGTGTTGGGTCTTCGTTTCTGTGCGAGGGCTTTCTCTAGTTGCGGCGAGTGGGGTCCACTCTTCATCGCGGTGCGCAGGCCTCTCACTGTCGCGGCCTCTCGTTGCGGAGCACGGGCTCCAGACGTGCAGGCTCAGTAGTTGTGGCTCACGGGTCCAGTTGCTCCGCGGCATGTGGGATCTTCCCAGACCAGGGCTCGAACCCGTGTCCCCTGCGTTGGCAGGCAGATTCTCAACCACTGCGCCACCAGGGAAGCCCCATAAGAATTTTAGAATCACCTTGCAAAGTTCCACAAACAACCTCTGTTATAAAATTTCATTTAATGTGGAGATTGCTTTGGAATGAAATTGACATCTTTATGATAGTAGCTCTTCACATCTGTGAATGTGGTATATTTCTTCTCTTACTTAGATTTTTCTTTTATGTCCATTAACAAAATGTCATAATCTCTATGTAAAGTTTTACAATCTTTGAATGGGTGTATTCTCAGACACCTGTAGTTTCTGTTGCTGTTTTAAATGGTTTCTTTGAAAAGCCATATTTAGCCATATTTTCTCATTATTTGTTGCTGGTATTCAGGAACACTATTTTTGTTTTTTGTAACCTTGTTTTTATCATAAATGGGTGTTGAATTTTGTCAAAAGCCTTTTCTACATCTATTGAGATGATCATATGGTTTCTATTCTTCAACTTGTTAATATGGTGTATCACATTGATTGATTTGCATATATTGAAGAACGCTTGCATCCCTGGGATAAATCCCACTTGATCATGGTTGTATGATCCTTTTAATGTGTTGCTGGATTCCGTTTGTTAGTATTTTGTTGAGGATTTTTGCATCTATATTCATGAGTGATATTGGTCTGTAATTTTCTTTTCTTGTAGTGTCTTTGGTTTTGGTATCAGGGTGATGGTGGCCTCATAGAATGAGTTTGGGGGTGTTCCTTCCTCTGCAGTTTTTTGGAAGAGTTTGAGAAGGATGGGTGTTAGCTCGTCTCTAAATGTTTGATAGAATTCACCTGTGAAGCCATCTGGTCCTGGACTTTTGTTTGTTGGAAGATTTTTAATCACAGTTTCAGTTTCATTACTTGTGATTGGTCTGTTCATATGTTCTATTTCTTCCTGGTTCAGTCTTGGAAGGTTATACCTTTCTAAGAATTTGTCCATTTCTTTCAGGTTGTCCATTTTATTGGCATAGAGTTGCTTGTACTAGTCTTTTAGGATGCTTTGTATTTCTGTGGTGTCTATTGTAACTTCTCCTTTTTCACTTCCAATTTTATTGATTTGAGTCCTCTCCCTCTTTTTCTTGATGAGTCTGGCTAATGGTTTATCAATTTTGTTTATCTTCTCAAAGAACCAGCTTTTAGTTTTATTGATCTCTGCTATTGTTTTCTTTGTTTCTATTTATTTCTGCTCTGATCTTTATGATTTCTTTCCTTCTAGCAACTTTGGGTTTTGTTTGTTCTTCTTTCTCTAGTTCCTTTAGGTGTATGGTTAGATTGTTTGAGATGTTTGTTGTTTCTTGAGGTAGGATTGTATTGCTATAAACTTCCCTCTTAGAACTGCTTTTGCTGAATCCCATAGGTTTTGGATCGTCGTATTTTCATCGTCATTTGTCTCTAGGTATTTTCTGATTTCCTCCTTGATTTCTTCAGTTATCGCTTGGTTATTTAGTAATGTATTGTATAGCCTCCATGTGTTTGTGTTTTTTACGTTTTTTTCCCTGTAATTAGTTTCTAATCTCATAGCACTGTGGTCAGAAAAGATGCTTGATATGATTTCAATTTTCTTAAATTTACTGAGGCTTGATTTGTGACCCAAGATGTGATCTATCCTGGAGAATGTTCTGTGTGCACTTGAGAAGAAAGTGTAATGTGCTGTTTTTGCATGGAACGTCCTATAAATGTCAATTAAATCTATCTGGTCTATTGTGTCATTTAAAGCTTGTGTTTCCTTATTAATTTTCTGTTTGGATGACCTGTCCATTGGTGTTAAAGTCCCCCACTAATATTGTGTTACTGTCAATTTCCTCTTTTATAGCTGTAGCAGTTGCCTTATGTATTGAGGTGCTCCTATGTTGGGTGCATATATATTTATAATTGTAATAGCATCTTCTTGGATTGATCCTTTGATCATTATGTAGTGTCCTTCCGTGTCTCTTGTAACATTCTTTTTTTTTTTTTGCGGTACATGGGCCTCTCACTGTTGTGGCCTCTCCCGTTGCGGAGCACAGGCTCCTGACGTGCAGGCTCAGCGGCCATGGCTCATGGGCCTAGCTGCTCCGCGGCATGCGGGATCTTCCCGGACCGGGGCACAAACCCGTGTCCCCTGCATCGGCAGGCAGACTCTCAACCACTGCGCCACCAGGGAAGTCCCGGGAACAAGGTTTTTATTGTTCCGTCTGCCATCAGCAAGGAATGTGGCCAGGAATGTGGGCTGTCTTCATGGACACTGACCAGCTGGGGAATAAGGGATGGCAGGCAGGTTAAGTAAAATGCTACAACATTCTCTTACCAGAATTCAAGAGCCTCTTTCTTCATTGAGCATTCTCCTGTTTTGTTTTGTTTTGAATTAGATTCCAGAGTTCTGAAAAAGTTGACTCTGACAGTTTTTGAGAACCTAATCATTGCTTTAGTGGAAGGACAGAGATTTGGAGTTCCCTACTCTGCCATTTTTAGTGATGTCACTCTTATTAAATCTGGTGGGTTCTCAGTCACTATCACTTTGAATATTTCTTCTCTATTATCTTGAGTGTCTTCTTCTGGAACTCCTATTAGGCTTATGATGAACTTTCTTATTCCGTATTCTATGCTTCAACTTCTCTCTTTCATATTTTCTCTTTATCTGTCAGTACTATAATCTGGGTAATTTCCCCACATCCTTCAGCTCATTACTTCCCCAGCTTTTGTCTGATATGCTTTTTAACCCATTTATTGACATTTTTATTTCAATAATTATATGTTCAATTCTAGACATTATATCTTTTACTTTAAAAAATCTGTCTATTCCATCCTAATAATGTCTTATTCTTTTCTTAGGGCTTTTATTTATGTCTTTATAATTTAAGTGTATTTTAAATTATTTTCAGACAGGTCTTTTATTATCTCATATTCTCAGGGTTCTAATCCTCCCATTTCTTATTTTTGCTGGTTCTTGATTCTTAGTCATGGGGATTTAAAAATCAGGTGTTTTATAGTTTTGAACTATGAGTTCAATTTTGTACCCCACCCCCCCCACCCATATCTGTCCTGTGAGCATCTCTTTATGCTTTGATTATGATTTTGCATTTGTTTTTCAGGAGTCCCATGGATTTCTTCAGAATACCATCAAATTGGGATCGATTTTTATGCCAGTTCCCAGGCACTACATTTTCTAAGCTGCATGAAGGTTTCTAGGCTGAAGGTAGGAAAAACTTAAATCTGTACAAAGTGTAGGCTCAAGGTTCATATTTCTCAAGGTGGTCTTTTTTGCTTTTCCCCACTCAAAACTCGGGCAGAGATGAACATGCTTTCTTGTTCCTCTGTGTAGGTGAAAGGTATCTTCTCTGTCTTTTCCCTTAGGGTGCAGTCTTTGCAGGGTACTGGCCTTATGCAGGATTCTCAGTTCTAAATCCCCACTTTGCTTGGGACCAAGGCCTCATCTCCTAACTTGAGAGTATATGAGAATCCATATTCTAGGTTCCTGGGATAATATCTCGTGGGTCATTTCCACCCACACTGAGCAGCTGATTTGTCACTGCTCCTGTTTTCCATTTCTGGTACCTCTGTGTTTCTTTTTCCCCTTCTTTTTTTTGCCAGCTCAGCCATTCAGTTAAAGCAATAGTGTTTACATTTCCCCTAGTAGTTTTAGGTAAGTACAGCAGGAGGATTTTCAGGGTTCAATGATTTTTCATCTTGCTGGAACTAAAAGTATCTTCTCAAGCACTTTGGCTGGGAATGTGTCCTCTGCCTGTCCCTTTACTTTGTCCTCTGCTTATCCGTCTCCCAAGAGTCTTATATGGCCCTCTTTTCCTTTCTCCTGATACTGGGAGTCCTCATCTACCCCACTGAGACCTATGGATCCCTGGACCCTAATAACTTTTAATAAGTAGGCAGGACAGAGTGTAGTTAGGGACTCAAGACTCTACTGATAAAGCTGGGTTTGAATCCTTTTTCTGCCACTTACTACCTGAGTTACCTGGGGGCAAGTTGCTTGGCCATTCTGAATCCATTTCATGTATAAAGTGAGTGAAACAGTGAGCATAGGGCTCTGGAGACATGCTGTGAATGTGCAATGAACAAGGGACCCTGGGTTAGTTGGGAGTTAGGTAGGTAAGCTTTCTGATTACAGAGGTAATGGGCAGGGATTCAAGTCCATGAGTCTTCAGGCACAGCATCAAGGGCTTTACTTTTACTCCTAAGGAACAATCTCACACAAGATTATTACTGTCTTCATGTTACAGATGAGGAAACAGAGTCTGGGAGTGGTTGGTAACTTGCCCAGCTCAGTCCCATTCCAGTGGATGACTGCTTTGGGCTGAACATCCTTCTGGGCTTAATATCCCTTGCAGGGATAGTCACTGGAGATCTGAGGCTGCTTTAGATGTGATTTTTTTTTTTAATTCTCATTTTATATTACTGATTTTTTTCTTTGAATTCTGGGGATGGGGTACCGTCAGAGTGGTCTTTCCAGTCAAGTGTGAGCTGGCACAGGGGTTGGAAGGAACCGCTGGTTGCTACACCTCCCCTGCTCCCAAGGAGAGCAAAGCCTCAGGAAGGCAAAGACTCCTTCCTTTGACCGCCAGGTAGGAAAGAGGCTCTCCACCCCCAAGCTGGGCTTTCTGGAGGCCTTTTCTACCTAACTTCAGCTGCCCCTGCTCTGGCCCCACTGGAAGGTCTGAGCCCATGCCCGGCGCACAAATAAGGGAGATGAGGCGTATCTCTCTGTTCAGCCACTCTCTAGGTGCCAAGATACACGCGTGAACGCACACCAGGCTCAGGCACTCCCCACCGCCCCTCACTTACAGAAATGGGCCACAGGATGAAGGGCGTGTATCTCTGGATGGCGAAGGTGTAGATAATGATGAAGAAGATGAAGATGGACAACTCCATGGTGATGATGAGTGTCAGGAGGGGGTGCACAGTGGTCCCCGTGAACATGATCAGCGAACCTATTAGGCAGCCCTGCCGGGAGACATGCCCTTTGAGCCATGGCAGAGGGCTCGGGCCAGAGGAGGCCTCGGGGAGCCCGCTCCTCCCTCTTCCCGTCTTTGGGCACTCCCTCCCCACCCCCGCCCCATCCAGGGATATGGGCCCACTTACCAAGCTAATGAGCTTGACCTCAGCGTACCCCATAACCCAGAACTCTCTATTGCTGTCCTTGAATTCCCACATGTAACGGCGACACCCCTTCCTCGCTCCCACTTCATCCATGGGCTGCACGGACTTTTTCTTCTCCTCTGTCTTTTCCTCAGGCTTGTCGCCCGGAGGAGGGGCCGCCCCCGGCGCGGCTGCGGCTGCGGCGGCCGGAGCTGGGGCTGGGGCTGGTGCGGGCCCGGGTCTGCCCTTTTTGCCTTTGTCAGCCATCTTGCCGTGGAGTTATCAGCTTCTCACGGCCTGCCCAATTTTTGCGGTCCCCGGCCAGGCCTGGCCTTTGAGCGAGCCGGATGCCCACCGACCTGCTTAGAGGCCGCGCTCAGCCAACGGCCGGGAAGGACGAGCGAAGGCCAGCGCTTAGCGCCCTCTCGGCGCGCGCCTAGTCTCCGCACGCGAGTCCCCTCCACCCAGCCGCCCCCCCGCGCCCGGCAGCAAGCACCTCGGGTCTCCGCGGCCGCCCAGACCCTGCGCGGGAGCCCCCCACCACCACCACGCCGGCTCCGGTGGTGGTCCCGCCTCCACGCGGAGCACTCCCCACGCGGAGCACTCCCCACGCGAGGCCTCTGGGGGCTGCCGGGGTTTGTAGCCGCTGCTCCCGCCTTCGGGTCGGGTTGGCTGAAACTGTGGCCTCCTGGGGCAGCCGCGCGCAGAGCCCCGCGGGCGCATTGGCACTCGCCTGAAATGTAACGCGACTTTTACACAAGGGAGCACGAGCAAGCAGAAGTGTTCCGTGTTTAGCAGCCCTGATTTTATGATCACATGTGGGCTGAAATGGGTGACAGCGTGCGAGCTCAGCGGCGGGAGGGAGAAGACGATGGTGCTTGCGAAGGTGCCCGCGACGGTGCCCGAGAGGGTGGCCGAGGGGGTGCCCGCGAGGGTGCTTCCGAGGGTGGCTCCGACAGGCCGCGTTGCTTCATGGTTGCCCTTGTAGGTGCCCTTGGGCTTCCCCTTGGGGGTACCCTTGTGGGTGGGATGGGTTCCTGAGCGGGGGAGGCACTGGTTTTGGTTTCGATTCCCAGGGCTTTTTTCATGGTATTCCTCATCGTCTTGGTGACCACAGTCGCATCGATGAGACACAGGATTGCCGCTGTGAGACATAGGGACTGTCAGCCACAAGACCATATGCGGGAAGGAAAGGCGGGGTTATTCTGCAGCTCCGCAACAGCCTGTCCTCCCTATCCGGGCGGCGGGCGTGCGGCCTCCTGTCCCCCTCTGACCCTCACTACCTTCCTGGTGTCTGCCCAGTTGGCTGCTGCAGCCCATTCTGGCATTCCCAGAGAAAGCGTTTTTGGAAATGGGCTTTTCTGCCAGTGACGGCCTTGCCTGAGGCCTGAGGCACCAGGACGGGAGTAGGGCACTGATCCTAGGAGGCTCCGGGTGGCAGTGGGTCCCGAGAAGGCCCCTCAGTGGAAAGGACTCTTGGGCTATGTTTGAAAAGGCAGGAAGGAGTTTCCAAGGGGACCAACTGGGAGGAGAAGAACTCCAGGTACTGGACTGGGGTCTCCAAGGAATCTGGTGTGGCTGAGACGTCTGGAGCCGGTGAGGGTGGGGGCAGAGTTGAGGCTGGGGGGGTGCAGGATCTGGGACTTCATCAAGAGGGGAGGGGAGGTTCCAGAAAGCCCACTTGTCGCAAGATGAATGGAAAGCGAACCAGGCTGGCGGCAGGGAGACCAGTGGAGGGTGGTGGGGGCCCCTGCCATCCAGGTAAGGATTGATGGAGACCAGGATGTGGGAGCTCCTGGCAGGTAGGAGAAGGCTTGTTGGCTGAGTTAGCAGATGGGGGTCAGCGGGCTACAACACCCTAGATTCGAAGTGCTCCCCAGCTCCTGTCTACCTCATATGTTTCTCTTTACGGTCACTTAATCCCTGGCTGCCTTCATGAACTTTTCCTAGGTAGGTCTTGCTCTAGCTAATCTGTGAGCTCCCTAAGGGGGAAGGGACTCTATCTCCAACACTGAGCTCAGGCCTGGTGCAGTCCAATGGGGTCGACAAATATTCACTGATCATAGAGTGAATTCAAAGAATTTAACTTTTTTTTTTTCTGGATTAATTTCTGTTCCCATAGCTTAACTTCTTGAATCAAAGTCTCACCACCCCATTCCCCACCCCCTATCTTCCAAGCATTTAATCTGCCATTTCTTGTGGTCTTCATATGATGAGGGTTTGTCCCAGCCTTGTGAGCCAGGGTAAGATATTTAACCTCAGTTCCCATATCTGTAAAAATGAGTTATAAAGATTAAAACAGAACATGCCTAGCCTGGTGTGGGAACTTCTTTTCCTTCCTCAACAGGCAGAGTCACTCACTTTTGACAATGCACTTTTTCTTTTCTACAATCATTTTTTTCTTGTGATTTAAAGTATAATTTTCTAGTCCAGAAAAGTCAAAGTCCTACTTATAGATAAGAACATCTTGTTGCAACATTTAAAAAAATAGTGTGTATGATTTTCAAAAGAGGTTCTGTAGGGCTTCCCTGGTGGCGCAGTGGTTGAGAGTCCGCCTGCCGATGCAGGGGACACGGGTTCGTGCCCCGGTCCCGGAGGATCCCACATGCCGCGGAGCGGCTGGGCCCGTGAGCCATGACCGCTGAGCCTGCGCGTCCGGAGCCTGTGCTCCACAACGGGAGAGGCCACAACAGTGAGAGGCCCGCGTACCGCAAAAAAAAAAAAAAAAAAAAAAAGAGGTCTGTAGATTTGTTTTCGTACCTATTTGGAGAATGAGCTTAGAGTTTGTGCAACTTCAAATCTTCTGAAGAAGTCAGCGCAAGAAAGAGAAAGGGTGGTGGTGGGGATGGTGTTCTATAAATGAAATAATGATAGTCTGCCAGTTTCCCTTTTTCAAAGAGTCTTGAAATACTGATCTTAAATGGAGTCATGAAGGCCTCTACTTACCCCTCCAACATAGAATAAATGACTTCTTTCCTTTTCTTGCATCGCCAAGATGGCAACTATGAAAAGGAACACAGCAGTAATGAAACTGTTGATAAGATCCTGCAATACAGAATTGAAAATTGTCAACTTTACATGAAAATGTAATTTCATAAAATATTTAAATTGGTCAGTTACCCATCTAAGGATGGATGCCTTTTAAAAACTTTCCCTTTGAGGAACCCTCCTACACTGTTGGTGGGAATGTAAATTGATACAGCCACTATGGAGAACAGTATGGAGATTCCTTAAAAAACTAAAAATAGAACTACCATATGACCCAGCAATCCCACTACTGGGCATATACCCTGAGAAAACCATAATTCAAAAACAGACATGTACCAAAATGTTCTTTGCAGCTCTATTCACAATAACCCGGAGATGGAAACAACCTAAGTGTCCATCATCGGATGAATGGATAAAGAAGATGTGGCACATGTATACAATGGAATATTACTCAGCCATAAAAAGGAATGAAACTGGGTCAGTTGTAGAGATGTGGATGGACCTAGAGACTGTCATACAGAGTGAAGTAAGTCAGAAAGAGAAAAATAAATACCGTATGCTAACACATATATATGGAATCTAAAAAAAAACCAAAAGGTTCTGATGAACCTGGTTGCAGGGCAGGAATAAAGAGGTAGACATAGAGAATGGACTTGAGGACTTGGGGTGGGAGGGGGGCGAAGTGAGAGTGGCATCGACATATATACACTACCAAATGTAAAATAGATAGCTAGTGGGAAGCAGCCGCATAGCACAGGGAGATTCCGTGCTTTGCGATGACCTAGAGGGGTGGGATAGGGAGGATGGGAGGGAGGCTAAAGAGGGAGGGGATATGGGGACATGTGTATGCATATGGCTGATTTGCTTTGTTGTGCAACAGAAACTAACACAGTATTGTGAAGCAATTATGCTCCAGTAAAGATCTATTTTAAAAAAAATCCCCAAAAAAATGTTCCCTTTGATTAATATTAAGAGGAACTCTCAGCAGCATAATTCTTATATCTTCCAGAGACATGAGTTTATGTGATTATAAGGTTCTAGATAGGATCGTCAGCAGAAATGGGTTTAACTTCATTAAAGAACACTTAAAAAAAAAAAGCTGACAACTTTTCCATCAGACTTTTTAAAGGTCGTGAGAAAATGGGCAAGAAAAAAACCTAGAGGTCTAGGGGCCTCACCCATATTGACCCTCCATAAATATGATCTTATTGAAGTTTTGTATTTTAAATTAATGTAAATTCTGCATTCTATTCCATAATACATTTGTTTTAATATAAAAATAGAAATTTAGATGAACACTTTACTGATTTAATTCTACTTCCAAATCTGCAAATCAGTAGAACTGATACTTTGGAAGTTGGATCATATTTATTCTTTAGGGTCCCACATCCCAAGAAGAAGGAACCCATCTGAGGAGCTAGCCTGATGTTCTGGAGTGAAAGTGCCTTTCTCTCTTTCCTAAAACATGGCCAGAATTGAGTCTGCCCTGGCATCTATAGGCTATCTGTGTCCTTCTTTTTTGGACATTGATACTGGGTTCTTCGAATGCTGGCCCAATCTGTTTTTCATGTGCTAAATAAAGGATGAGGATGAGTGGGAGGGGGCACACTCCTGTGGATAAGCAGAGCCTGGGCTTTGGTAGCACAGTGATAATGAAAGAGAAGGTACTCACTGAGTCAGTGGCACCAGTGTTGGAGGATGAGTAAAACCCCGGGGTCCTTTAACCTCCATATGGCCCAGGTAACTAATCTGAACATTTTAAGTTTTTACGTCTTGGTGGCATGACTTGGTAGTGTCAGCTTGCCCGGTGCACTTGCCCAAACACAGTGAAGAGCCCCGCTGTCTGATCATAATGGGTCTACGTGGAGCTCCTCAGCATGCCCAGCGTTTCCCCTGTTATTACCTCATTTAACCCTCACAAACACCCTCCAAAGTCAGTGTGGCTAGGATCCCCATTTTAAGAAGATGTGACAGAGGCTTAGAGAAGTTCATTAAATTGACTATGATTGAATATCTGCCAAGGAGTGGAGCCAGAACTCAACTCACTATTGCCTCCCATCAGGGACAACCAAATAAGGAGGAAATGATCTATCCCCCAAGGTTGGAAGTGCAGCATCCATCTTTGGCATTTTCTGTGGAATGGGTAATGGAGGGTCAAAATGGTATGAGACAAATAATTGGCCTGCCAATTCCTAGATGTATGACCTGGGGCATGTTTTATCACCCCTCTGTGCCAACAGGCTAGGATCTTAGTTCCCTGACCAGTGAATGAATCTGTGCCCCCTGCAGTGGAAGTGCAGAGTCTTAACCACTGGACCACCAGGGAATTCCCCCAACAGGCTAATTTTTTTTTTTTTTTTTTTTTTTTTTTTTTGCTGTACGCGGGCCTCTCACTGCTGTGGCCTCTCCCGTTGCGGAGCACAGGCTCCGGACGCACAGGCTCAGCGGCCATGGCTCACGGGCCCAGCCGCTCCGTGGCATATGGGATCCTCCCAGACCAGGGCACGAACCCGTATCCCCTGCATCGGCAGGCGGACCCCCAACCACTGCGCCACCAGGGAGGCCCCAGGCTAATTTTTAATATGGGGATAATGATTGGGATTCATTGGACTCATCTGAGGATTAAATGGCACAATGAATCTGAAAGCATCAGATGAGGTGTAGTGGGAATGCATCAAAGTGTAGATTCCTGATATCTGCCTTCAAGATAGTAAACTTTTCTGTGAACTTCAGGTGTTCTTCCTGTTGAGACTGTTGAGCAAGGGGCCCTGTTGTGGAACGGGACTTGCCTCTTGGAAAGGCACTAATGTCTGTTATTTGGGCACCTGGTGAGTAACACTGGAGGGGGCACATGGTGCAGGGCTGGTGAGGGTTGGAAGTCAGTTCCAATTGGGTTCTGTAGGCTGAGTGAGAGGTCTGCCCACACTGAGGCAGGTACAGTGGTTTTCAGCTTTGCAGGAAGCATAGGATCTGAGGATTGTGTAAACCAAGATATCAAAAAATGTGAACAAGGACTCAAGCGGAGTGTAAACTTATAAAATTAAAAATTAACTAACTGCGGTCTAGATCATTGAGAATTTGGACGAATGCACACTAATAATGATAACAGTAACAAAACAAATGCAGACTCGGTCTCCCTAGCCAATTGTTGACTCCCTGTCAGAATTCCATCTCCTCGCCGGACTATTGGACATTATAGTTTACTGTGTTCCTTACTTGCAAGGAAGTGCTCTTCTGAACTGTCCCTTGGAAGTAATGCTTTCTTTGTACGTAACATTTCTATCGTAGCTCACATATCTTGAGCACTTACTGTCTGTCACGTACGGTGCCAAGGTGTTCATATGTGATCTCATTTGATTCTCACAACAAACTCTCATTATCCCCAATTTATAGATGGGTAAGCAACTTGCCTGGGGTTGCTCAGCCAGGAAGTGGCTATGACCCTCCTCAGTCTGACTTGAGAGCCCAAGGGTCTTCTCCTGACTAACACCCACTCCCTTTTGCCTTAGACACAGACCCTCCTGTTGGCCTCATCTTTGACAGAGAGAAAGATATGTTCTCCCAGATGGGCTAAAACTACAGCTGAGTCTTGCCATGTGCAAAAGCACTTCTGGTTTCCCCTTAAATGTCATCCTTACTCATCATCTTTTTCTTTCTCCCTTTGACTAAATACCTTATTGACTTAAGTAGCTGCTTCTGACACAGTGAGAGATGGGTTTGTGACTTGACTATTATTTTTCTGTAAAGCCCCCAAACCATTCCCTGAGATAAACAAAATTGTATAGAATTAAAATTGGGAAAGAAAAAGATGCTTTGATGGTGAATGCTTTTTTTTTTTAAATCACTGAATATTAGGAAGAAGTCAAACATTTACACTTTGTTTCACAAAATGTGGTATTTGTAAGGATGTATATACAATAAACATTATGCGGTATTTGTGCCTTGGAGTTCTCCAAACACATGGCAGAATCTGATCAGTCATCACCAGAATTTGAAGGGGACATTCTGAAGCTGATACCTTTTACTTATAAATGTAAAGATATTGCTGGTAGTCTTGGAATCATCCCTTCAGTAGAGTTCTAGTTAAATATGTTTATTATGTTCTTTTTTCTAAATTGCTTTCTATTGGAAAAAACATCAGCTTGACCAGAACTCAGTTTCTCGGACTGTACGGGGAAATACCTTTTTTTTTTTTTTTTTTTTCCAGTACGCATGCCTCTCGCTGTTGTGGCCTCTCCCGTTGCAGAGCACAGGCTCCGGACACGCAGGCTCAGCGGCCATGGCTCACGGGCCTAGCCGCTCCGCAGCATGTGGGATCTTCCTGGACCGGGGCATGAACCTGTGTCCCCTGCATCGGCAGGCGGACTCTCAATCACTGCGCTACCAGGGAAGCCCAGAAATACCTTTTTTTACAATGTAGAAGTGTTTAAAATATGGGCTATTCAGAAGACAATAATTATACTTCATACTTTTCTTGGGTACACTGATTGGTGACATAAGACTAGGGTGGGTAAAGTTGATAATGAAATCTAGCAATGAAGACAATGACCCCACCACAGGTGGGGTGAGGAAAGCTGGCCACACCCTGGAGGACAGGAGCAAGAAGAAGGCAGGGGCTTTGTATCACGCTCTGGGCTCCCATAGCTATCCAAAGAAAAGAGGATGCTCTCCCCCAAGGAGAGAGGTAGCAAAAGGGGGCCTGGCTTTACCAGAGTTGCCTAGAGGCCTGCAGCTCTCCACAAGCTGGCCTGAGCTGCCCATGAATGTGGGAACAGCTCCCCTCACAGCACCTGCTTTATGCTTAGGAGACCCTGGCTCCTGCCTCTTCCTGAGACTCTTCCTGGACGCTCCCCTGGACCCTCCAGCAAAGCACGGGGCCTTGAGGCTCTCTCCAGCTCTCCAGCTTTATGGCCGTGGACCTTTAGAGGGCTCCGGTCCTCCTGACCACAGCTGCTGACCTTGGTGCAGCCCTCAGTCACCGACCCCCAAAGGCTTGTACCCTGTCCTCCACTCCAGGAAAATCAAATCACCGTTCGTTGCACATTTTAAGGAAACCATGAGAAAATGGGAGAGGATTCAGACAAGGTAAGATTTTGAGAATGTGAGGAAGACAAAGATGTAGGGAGGGTGAAGATAAACCAGCACAAGGCTATAGGGCATAAAGTCTGGAAAGAGTCTGGGCTTTAGAGTCAGACAGACCTGGGCTCAAATCTGAGTTTCCATGTGCCTAAATACAACCATGGGCAACACAGTCTCTTTAATCCAATGTTCTCATCTGTTAAAGGGGGAGTGGGATGACCACAACCTCACTGGGTTGTTGTGAGGATTAAATGAGGTAATCTATATGAAGAAGTATCTGGTACGTGGCATGTGCTCAAAAACAGTTATTTTACCTTCCCCTCTTGAAAATTTCCGTGGAAATTTTCATTTTAAAATTTAAAATTTTTAAATTGCATTTAAAATTTCATTTTAAAATTTCCATTTTAGTTTTCCCTCAGAAACCTCTCCATGGTTATAGCTCTCCATAACTGAGAGGGTCTTCCACGTGTCCAATTAAAGCTGCTCAGAGTTTGCTTCGTGTGCTTTCTGCTGCTCAGCACTCTGTGGGACAGAGAGAGCTCAGTAGCCTTTTCAGAAAATACTTCAGACGCTTGAAGAAAGTATTTTGAGTTTTAGTTCAATAGCAACCAATCCTACCTTACAGTTTAAAAAAGGTACCATAAAAATGTATGATGTGGAAGAGGCATGGGCTCGGAGTTAGGATGGTTCGCGGTGCAAAAGATAAAAGGGTAAAAGCCGCCCAACTGCCACAGGGGGTCTGACCCACACTTTGTAGCAAATACTTACTTTGTAGCAAGCCTTTTGTGATCTTTGCTTTAAACACATTTAAATGTTACAGGACCCCTATAGACAGCTCTTATCATCACACTTTTCCTTCTCTGAATTTCTCGGATGGGGAAACTGAGGCTAAAGTTCTCACAGCTAGTAAGGTGGTAGGGCCAGGAACTGGACCCATGTCTGTATCTGGACAAAACTATGTTTCCTCTCCAGTCTGTGAGGATACCGAGCCTTAGACTCCGGAATAAAAAGGATTTTTCTGAGACCTGAAGAATTAGCTTTGGGAATTTTTCAGTTCGTAAAGAGTATGAAATTCTGGAAAAAAGCTATTGAAGAAGGCTATGCAGTGTCTTTTCCTGAATACTCCACCATACGGCACCCCTTTGGAAAAGATGGGCCCTTGACACATGAAAAGTTTGACTCTTGCGCTCTTTCAGGGCACACGTGACAGTTTTCTGCCACTTAGCCATGTTGTAGAAACATGCTTTTTCGGAGGGACATTTGTAATCTGTTAGAGAGGGTGCTGTTTGACAAGTAGAAGAAGCATGTGCCGTTTTACAAGCAATATACTACTGAATATACTGAGTAAAATTTTCTTTAGGACCAGCTGAAAATTACCACGTGTTTAGGGCAGTAATGAGATGGAAGCAGGTGTGTGTGTTGGTTGTCCTATAGACAGAGGGGTTCAAGGAATCTTTCTGAGCTTTAGGCTGGTTTCCTCTCTGGGATTAGGGTGACACTCTGTCATAGCTCAGCTATGTCCTTGTCCAGAGAGATCTCTCTGTTGCGCTCCCTTGAGGAGAGCCTTTACTGTGGGGCTGAGGGCAAAGCTTATATGAAAATTATGAAAATAAACACTTACAAGTAAGGGCCAATGTAAATAAGTCATCAAGTGGTGAAGGGTTAGCATATATATTAGAATGAAAAAAAGAACGATGCAGGTTTCCAGGACTGTGATTGCTATATAGGACTCCTGGGCTTCAGCAATGATGAAACAAACTAGTGCCCCTATGAGAAGGCCCTGCAGTAAAAGAAACAGGATTTGTTTTAATGCAAATGGGCTATTAAAAAAACAAAATAAAATCATAAACGGTCAGACTGTAAATCTGATTATATTGCAATTGCCTGTGTTGTTTTGCACATACATATTATTTTTTAAATTCCTTACATGTTTAAGTAATGAAATAACACACACAAAAATTGCACACAGTACAGAAATTTCTTTCTCCTCCCTCATCCCAACCCTAGTCTATCTCCTTAAAAGTAATCACTGTTAACAGTGTATATTTCATACCAGAAAGAATTGTGTATATACAGGTCAAGTAAAGTAAATATATATTGATTTTGATAGAAAGAGTGAGGTAGAGTCCCAGCTTTCTTTCTTTCTGAACAGCTGTTGATTATCCCAACATCATTTACTGGGAAACACCACTGATCTGAAATCCAACCTTTATCATATACTAAATTTTCGTGTGTATTCGGGATGCTTTTGAAACTCTTTTCTTCTATTGAGTTGCTGATTTCTTTTCTAGTACTTCTGAAATTACAAGCAACTCATTTTATGTTGTATTATTGTCTGACTTAGTCCCCCTTTCGGTACTCATTCACAGGTTGTTTATGTTTCTCATTTTTGTCTTGGTCAAGTTCCCGAAGCTAAGCCTATTGGTATTTTAATTGGGATTTCCTTTAACTTATAATATGGAAAGATTACAAAATTTAGTCTTAACTCTTCAAGAACAAAGTATATCTTTCCAGTTATTTTAGTGGTTTTAAAAATATCTCTCAATAGAGTTCTAAAGTTTTCTTCATATAGGTCTTTCAAATTTATTTCATTTAATCTTAGATATTTTGTCATCTTGATTGCTATTGTAAAGAGAAATATTTTCTTAAGTTCTTGTTTGCTCATTTCTACTAATGAGTTAGTAGGATTTATCTTGTTCTAAATTGTTTCCCAGTTGATTTTATTTTTTAGATCTTTGATCATATCAGCTGTAAGAAATGATATATTTTGCCTCTTCTTTTCAAATATTCATACTTATTCCTTTTTCCTGTCTGATTGTGGTGACTAGTGGGCATCCTCTTTGTTCCTCATTTTAATGGGAATACTTCTGAGGTTTAATTATATATGATGCTGACTTTTGGGTTTATTTTTATAATGTCGGTGAAATATCTGTGTATTCCTATTTAACTGGTCTCTCTCTTCTTCCCTTGCTCACTTTTTTTTCACTCAGAGATGAATGTTGAATTTTGCCAAATGTGTTCTGTACCCTATTTGATAGAGTGTCCTAATTTTTTCTTCTTTTACTTATGGTGGATTAGTTTAATAGAGTCCTAATATTGAATCATCCTTATGTTTCTTCTTCATGGTGTGTTTTGAAGAAGCACTGAGGAGTATTTTCTGTTAATATATGAATACTGCTGCTTTGATACAGTGAGATTTCTATTTAGTTTTCTTTTTCTGACCTTGGTCAGGTTTTGATATCAGTGTTACACTGACTTTGTAAAAATAGCTCAGAAATGTTTCTTCTTTCTCTGTTCTTTGAAAAAGTTTGAATAGTATCAGAATTGCATCCCATGAAGGTTTGAAAAGAGTTAACTTGTGAAAAAGCCTGGGCCTGACACATTTCTAAAAGATACTCTCATTTTCCCCCCGTGCTTATATTGGTCTGTTTAGGTTTTTCTCTGTTCTGGGATCAGTTTTGGTAATTTATAGTTTCCCAGAAAATCAACTCTTTGATCCAATTATTCACATTTATTTGTTTTACAAAGTGCCCTTGTGAATCCTTTCAGTTTCTTCGGGGTTTGCATTATTTTCCCTTTCTGGTTTCTAACTTTAAATATATGTCCTCTTTTACCCCATTTTTTCCTGTTATATTGGCCAGTGGTTTATCAACTTTATTGGTCAAGTCTATTATTCTTGTTTGCTAATGTACACATTGCTGTTATTATCTCCATTGCTTCCCTAATTCCCTTTGTGAGGGGAAACCTGAGGAATATAAAAGTGAGGGGTGGAGGGAAGCGTGCCAAATTTAGTAGCAAGGGTAGAGTGTGTGGGAGGAGCAAAGGGAGAGGAGGAAGAAAGGGGAGGCGAAACAACGTGGACCGGCAAAGGGAATTAGGGAAGTTTCCCCCAGGTGGCGCCCCTGGGAATCACTCACTCCCTGAGGCCGAAGCCGGCCTGCATCCGCCCTCGCATCCGCCCAGCGGGCCACCAGCTCTCTCTGCTCACCAGCCTAATGATCTTCAAGATTCCTGTGGGCGAGAAGAGAAAACGCTTGAGGCTGTCCCTGAATTTGGGCGGGACTTCGGCGCGGCCCTCAGCGCGCTTTTGTATGGCCTTCTTCTCCCGCTGGCTGGGGATCGCGGGTTGTGCAGTGGGCTTGAGTGTGGGTGCAGTGCGCCCCCGGGATGCTGAGGGCGCCGCGCTTGTGTCCCGCACCGAGCTTGCGGATGGCGCCGAGCGCTCGGGATGCGCCGCACGGGCGACGTTTACTGAGCGGGAGGGACGCCCCCCGGATTTCGAGTCCCCCGAACGTGCGTTGTCGTCTTCAGGATTCATGGTGGACCCCCGGGCCTGGTGGTGTCTGACGGGCCCCTCGGCTCGGAGCCTGCACGGCGGCGGCCGGCTCTCCCTCGCGCGCACTCAGCTCTGGCTGCCGGCCGACAAACCAAGCCGTTCAGCCGCCCTCGTAGCCACTGGGATGCGACGCCGCCGCCTAGCCTGGGAACTCAAGGTCCCCTCAGCGCCACCACCTCCGTGCTGCCAGCCAGCCGGGGAGCGGGCTCTGAAGACCATTTCGGGCGCTCCCGGCGCTTTCTCCTCTGCCTCCCGGGCCCAGGAACGGGAAAACCAGATCCCATAAGATTCAGGCGCTCGAGCGCTCCCTTGGAAATTACAGCGCTGGGCCCACAGTTCCTAAATGTCTTCTTCTAGCTCCCATATAGAGATTAAAATGAGAACTGCAGAAAATATGTGTTAGAATAAAGAGATACGTTTAATAATTAGCATCAACTAAAAAGGAATATAAATTTACAACACTTATAGTTTGTCATGAACAGCACTTTTCTTACAAGGACCACTTGGATTAAACAGCAGCTTCCGGTAAATAAGGGCCGCGTCGGCAACACAGAACACCGAGGCCACGAGTCCAAACACCTGAAACAAAGACACAGTGTCACTGCTGTGGCCATGGTCACGCAGGTTTTAAGTGGTCTGCCCACTGGCTTCCTCTCCTGCGAGGGCACCAGGATTGCTCCCTACGCTGTCAGCTAATAGTAAAATGGGAAGAGACTTCAGAGATCATTTTATTCTCATTCCCAAGTTTTCCCAGTACCTTCCTAGAGAAAGGGAAAGATAGTTTAAGTGAGCAGAGACAATATTGAGGTGGTGTGGGCTCTGAAACAAATACCTGTCTGGATCTCTTGACTGGCTCCTGGACATACTGTTTAAAGCCCTGCCGGTGATATTTAGTTACTAATCAACATTTCTATACCCAATGATCAAGTGTTTGACTTTCTATTGCAAACTGTACTGGAGAAAAGGTCAGGTTAACACCAGCGCAAGCTTTAACCATGGTGATAGTAGCTGTGATAAGAGATTTGGAGAACTGGAGTGATAAGATGACCCAAAGTGAACTCTCAAAGGCTGGGCTACTTAAGTGGGCTACATCCACTTAAGGAGTGGGATTCTAAATAGGCCTCAGGAAAACAAACTGAAGTAAAGGGAATAAACTAGAACTTGGTCTTTAGGTACTCTGATGGCTATTTGAGAACTGGTGCCGGGGCTGGAGAAATGGGATGTCAGTGTTATTTCACCAGCTCCATCCAACTGCCAAGAAAGCTGGCTTTCTGGCTTAAGACACTGTTCCTTTTCCATCCTGAATCTCAAATGCAGCTTCCTAGGTTCTGACCATGATAAGTACCTCCTACCGGTGCTTTCATGACTCTGGTACACAGCATGTTGCTGGTTCCTCCACCTGGACCATCCCCGTTTCCTCCCCTTTAGTTCTGGCAAACCACAATTCCACTGCTGGAGGGAAGTAGCTGCTTCCTCTTCTCTGTGCCCCACAGTACTCTGTTAACAGCTCAGACACAGCTGTTTGCACTTTTGTCTCCTGTATTAGGCTCTAAGCAACTTGAGGATAGGGCTCACATTCTAGTCCAGAGCTGTCTAAATGAAATATAATGTGAGTCACCAATGTAAGCCACATAATTAATTTAAAATTTTCTAATTGCCACATTAAAAAGTAAAGAAAAAACAAGTGAAATTAATTTTAATAATATATTTTATTTAGCCTGATACATCCAAAAGAATGTAATTTTAACATGTCATCAATATAATAAAATTATAAATTCTACACTCTCTTTTGGGGGTAGTAAGTCTTTGAAATCCAGTGTGTATTTTACACTTACAGCTCATCTCAATTCAGACCGGCCACATTTCCAATGCTCAATAGCCACCTGTGGCTTGTGGCTGTATACTTTGTCAGCACCTACCGAAGTGCACTTAAAGAATGAATCAATGAGTGAATGAGTAAATAAGTGAGTGAAAGTAAACCCTATGCCTCATCCCTCTTTCTCCATAATTATCTTTAAAGACAACTAGGAGAAATTGCTATTACAGCACTATGTCATTTCTAGAGTAATTCCCATCCCTCGTGAAGTTGCTTTGGGCCTAATGAAGGAGTTGAAAAGCCATGGATTCTGACATATGTGGCCAGTTCTCCTAAGTGGCCCATACTATGAAAAGACAAGGAAGTAGGAGGGAGATTTATTTAAGAAGAACTTAATAATTCACTTCTCTAAATCAGAACCTAGAAAAGCCAAATGATTTTGAACCCCCTATAAGAAATCTAAGAAGAATATCAGATGGAACTGTAACTAAATTACTTGACTCTTCGTTTGTTTTGGCTTGCCTTCCAAATTAAACTGATTTGCTTCTCTTCAAGCAGTGTTCAAAATAATCCTTTAGTTACAAGTCTTCCTACCACCATTCCCTTACAATGACACATCTTCTATTAAATTCCATCTGAAGCAGGATCTGGACAAGAAATAACTGAGCTCAGAACAGTCTGTCTCACCTTAGCAAGTGGGATGTATCCTTTTCTTGAAAAGGGAGGGCTCTGAAATTCATCCATGGTTTGTTTTTTTCTTGACATCAGGTTTCTGAGAGTTCAGTACTGTAACTGATTCCAGTAGCTTTTCTCAGTCTAGTCTAGCCCTACATATCTATGAGAAATATGGAGGAATCTCTTTATTTGGTTAACTTCAATTTTAGCGTGAAATCATATTCCTTGACATTAATCAGGGCACGTGTTCACACACAAAAGTATTAAGCCATTAGGTACTGTGTACTGGCATAGAAGCCTCAGGATGAATAGAGTCTAGCTTTCTGTTCTTGTATTTATTTTTCAAGTATATTTGAATTCTGATCGAACCTGAAGGAAGAAACCAGAAAGACCTCCACTTACCCCTCCAAGGACTATATATGTTGTGGTTTCTGGGATCAGTGCCAACACAGATATAACTATCATGAATACTGCTGTAACCACTGAGTTGATAATATCCTGAAAACACAGAATAGAAAGGTCAGCTTTACATGAAGATCACCAACAAAATGAATCAGCTCCCTAAAGATTTCGAAAGTTCCATTTTATTAAAACAAAGTTATTTAGTTTAAATAGTTTTATTTAGTTTTAGGAAATCAAACTGCTGCAGTAAAATGACACATATATTGTATTTGGCCTATAATGATGCCTAATGGGTCTCTTAACCTATGATACACCAATCATTTAACTCCTTAACAGGCTTATGTCTTTTTAATTTAAATGTAGTTGGAGGGAGAACTCATCTGGTTAGGAGTGGATGATGTATTATGCAGAACGTTTAAAGTAGAATGGTACACTGGGAAGTTAGGATGCTCAATTTTAATAATCTAAGAGAAAGTGTGGAGTACTCTACAGCATAAAATAAACAACTTTAGAATGTTACTCCAAATGCAATTCATAAAACAGAGCTGGAGAAAGTGGTAATTTTCAGGAAAAAGCTCCCACATATCTGTATGCAACAGCTGGCCAATTATGCAATTATTTTTTGATGATGTAGCTCATTCATTTAATAATTTCTTGAAATGATGCATTTTCATTCTGAACTGTGGCTTTAAGAGGTGCAACTTACATCTTGAATGGATGTAAACTGTGGGAAAGTTAAATTGTCTTTATTCTGGAAAAGTTTATGTATATTTGCAGATAACGGTAGCAAGAAGGAATTGTTAACACAGAAATATCAAACTTCAAAACTCTGGTAACTTAGAAAAGTAGTTATTACAAAGAAAATAGGAAGAGGTTCAACAGGGACAGGGTAAGCTTAGATACATTTAGGCAGAAAAACAGTCCTCATTTGCAGGAGATATTGAGTTCTAGGTTAGTGCTCCTCTGTGCTGGGTATTGTGCTCCGCTTCAAGGCAATAGACCACACCTCTGCCTCAGACAGGCAGCCTTGCCTCCTGTTAGTCATTCGGCTAAGTGTATATGAATGGCTTCAGATGAAAATGGTGTTCTAGGGAGCGCAGAGAATCACAGGGGGGGAAAAAAAGGTTGCACCTGTCCCAGAACATCAGTGATCCTTAATGGTGGTTGAAAGCATTGCTTTTCTTTTAAAACCAAACATCAGTATGCCATGGAGTAGAATATAAATTTAATTACAAAAATGGAGATTTCACAGAAATTTTGAGCCTGTACTTACATATCACCACAAAGCCCTGGGTTGGCTCACTTTGTGTGTTTTCTGTCACTGGAGCATTTGAGGGGAACTGAGGAAGCCTGCTCTACAAACTGTGTTAGTTACTGCAACTTTGGGACAACAACACATATCACAAATCTGTGTGCAGGCAACCAAGCTCTTTCCTAATCAGTGAAGACAGTGGCCATCAGATAGAAGTATTTACAGGTTACCTTTTCCCCACCTACAGATTAATTGGAATCTTCAGCCATCTTTGTGTCCTTCACTTTTGTTAGAACCACAGACAACTTCTCCAGCCGTGCTCTGGCCCCATTCCCGTCAACCACTCTGCTGGGACCTCACTGTTTATTACCCTCCTTTGTCCCTGGCCAGGTTTCCTCAACTCAGTGGTGGCCCCTCTAGTTACAGCTGTGTCCTTCCCTGCTTAGTCTAACAATCCCACTGCTTTACTGTCACCTGTCCATTCAAGGCAAACCACTCTGGGAAAGGTCACTGGGGGCCTCTATTAATACAGTCAGTGAATATAGATTTTTTTTCTGGGCTCTCTTCCTTTACCTGTGACATTATTCACCACTTCTTTCTTCTTGAAATGCTCTCCTCTCTTGGCTTCTGGGACATGGGTCTCCCTTGGGTCCTCTCCTGTCCTTCTCAGGCCACTCCTCCTTTCCACGCCAGATGTTGGTATTTCCCAGTCTTGCCTTATCTTGCTCTACTGTCCCTCCGAGCCATTTTCCCAAAGCTCATTTACCATCACGAGGTGATGACTCCCAAAGCTGCAGCTCTGACTTCTCTCTCCTAAGCTTCAGACCTGAACATTTCCATCTGAATACCCCATAAGCAACTAAAACCTTCTATTTCTCAAACTGAACTCATTACATACCACTCTCCTTGGCCCTTCCTTAAAGCTGTCCTTCCTCCTATACTTCCTGTCTCATTACCCTCTTAAGACAGTTCTTTAAATGGCAGCTATCCTTGAGTTTCCTGTTACCCAGTCCTATCAGTTTTCATCAACACTTTTTCTCACCAGCTACCATTTTAACCTTAATTTAGGCCTTTCTCATTTGCATGTCTGGATTATGATAAGAGACTGTTAAGCGGTCTCTGAGACCTACCTCTAGTTTTGCTCCCTTCAAGCCGTTATCGACACTGCCACCAGCGATCTCCTCAGATATGAGCTAATCATGTCACTCTCCTACTTAAAAACCTCCCAAAGCTTCCAGCGGCCTTTGGATTAAAACTCAGGGCATTCAAAGCCTTGCATGCTCTGACCTCCTACTGCCTTTCAAACCTCCACTCTTGCCCCTCTCTTCACAGCCACTCAGAACTCCTGCAGGTCCTTGAGGGTCCAGCTCTTTCTTCCCCTAGACCCTCACACACACTGCTCCCTGTACTGGGAAAGCTCTCTCAGCCCCATATCAGTTGGCTAACTTTTCATCCTCCAGCCCTCAACGCAGGCGTAGTTTTCCTCAGGCAAGCCTGTTATGACTTGGTCCCCTTCCCTTCCATACCATCTGGGTATACACCTATCACAGCACCTGTTATACTGGATTGCTCACCTATCTGACTTTCTGGCTACATTGAAAGTTTCTCAGGTTGAAAGTTTCTCAGGTGCAGGATTTGTGTCTTGTTTTATCAAAGAAGCTAGTATAGAATCTGGGATTAGCAGATACTTAATATTTGTTGAATAAATGATTTCATGAGATCAAGAGCAGAGAGGAATCTGGGTTTCATGATGGAGTAATAACTTAGTTGACCAATATAGCACCATTTCTAAGAGTACAGTATCAGCCAAGTGTGAGCCTCAGAGATTTGGAGACAACTTTCAGTATGCTATACATAGGCCACGCTCCTTCTCAGTGTGTTCTGTTAACTTTAGGACTCCAAGTTTATTACTGGGACATGTAAGAAGCTCCAGAGAATTACTACAGTTTGAGGAGAAATAAATGCTAAAATGTGTTAGTTTCATTAACTTTGGAAAAGCAGAGTGTGAAGAGCAACTATACGACTTTTTGGGTACAAGATTAACAGGATGTGGACCATGTTCATCATCTCCTTGAAGAAATCCTTGGGATAATTTAGCTTAGTCCTTTCTGCCACTAAATGGTATTACATACCCTGAGGGCCAACTGAGGAAGGCTTTGTAGTCTCTTGTCCCAGACCTTATACTTCAGTCAGGTCCAGCTCCAAAGTGTAGGTCAAGGAGGATTTTGGAGAGATGCCATGAAGATCCTATCTATTTCCCAGCTTTCCACTTTGGGGGCTTTCTCAGCTTGTGATTAGTCTGAAATGCTCATAATTGGTCTTCAAAAGTGGTTCCAGAAGGCACCACTTTAAGGGATGCTTATGGCTTGAGAATAGCTCTAAAGTCCTCTCTTCTTAATATGGGTTATCAGCTTGGATATCAGCACTCTGGAATCCAAGAGGATGAGACAAGTGCTGCTACCAGTCCAGCCAAAGGGTGGAAGGGCAGTAGGGGTCTCAGAAAGGAGACCTATGGAGATAGGATTCTGGGGCTAAGACTTGAAAGAGGAGCAGTGAAGTCACTCAGTTCTTCCTAGAACCAGCTTATGGTCCAGGCTGAAGGGCCAAGTATCCCTTAGTTAGTGTCTTCAACTTGCCTATTTTGAAAGTTTCCAGACCACCTGGGCATTCCACTGGGCAGTTATTCCTAATGCTGTGAGTATGGCAGGTAAAGTCCATATGCTACTAAATAAGGTTCTACAAGATGAGTTAAAAATTATGTAGCATTAATGATTACAGACATTTTGAAGTAAGAAAATGTTGTGCTTTATTTAGCCTCTAAATTATTTTGATTTTCCACTTAGTGATCAGGGATGTGTAAGATGTAGATACTTGTATATCTGTCTCCATTTCTATTCCCCAATTTTGAGGTCATATCAACATGCATTTAAAAAGGAGGTAAAGATTAAGAATGCTGTATAATTTCATTAACCATGATCTTAAATTTAAATTTCTTTTGAAGATCTACACCTACGTGAATTCTCCTTAGAAAGAAAGGTCTGAAAGGTCAGCCACATCTACTGATAGATAGAGCTCAGAGGAGAATTTATGCTCCGTGGCTGCGCTGGTTCCCTGAGAATCTCTCCAGAGCACATTAGCAGTGGGTGGAGTTCCTCCTTCCTAAGCCTGTCAGAGATTCCTTAAAGGCTTAAGAAAACTAAAGAACAGAGTTTATTAAAATGTCTCTCTATGGCAGGAAAAAGTAGTTAAGTTTAACAGTGAAACTGAACACTTACAAGCAAAGGCCAAAATATACAGTCAATTAATCGATCAAGTCTGAGTATATATAAAACTATGAAAAAGAAAGTAACAGTGACTTCAAATCCAGTGACAACAATGTATGGCTCTGGGGCTTGTGCGATGATAAAAAGGGTCATAGATGTCACAGTTAGCGCCTATAAAAAAACATGAAAGGAAAAAAAAACATGATTTATTCAGTGATTATTGAATACAAGTTTAAGCTGTAAAAATGATCATTTCTAAAATAACGAAATAAATGGGTTTCTTCCATATACACACACATCTAAAAGAGGAAGACTAAAATGTATGGATGTTGATGTCTTTTCGTGTTTTAGAGAACTAGGTATCCCTCTCTGTTTTAAGTCTAATTAATTGCTCCACTTGTATACCTAATACCATCACTTCCCACATCTGTTCCCTTGATCTTTTTCCACTAAATATCTCCTTTTCCCTCTCGTACCTTCAATCTCTCCTCCTCCACTAGTTCCTTTCCTCATCATCCTCTAAACATATCTAAGGTTATCTTCTCTTAAAACACACATACCTTCCTTTCACCCTGCTCCCCACAGAAATCCCATTTTCTACTTCTCCCTGTAATGCTTCTCAAAGAATTCTGTATACTGGCTGATATAATTCCTTATCATCCACTCATCACTCCTTAACTCTTAACAATCTGGAATCTGCTGTCAAATTTAAACTTAGAATGTTGCCATGAAAAATACTGGGGAGGAAGGTTGAAAACAAATTGTCAGAGAAAAACAATTCTCTAAAGAATCCTGTGAGGAAGAAAAGGAAAAAAAAAAACCCAACAATTCTGATGCTTCGCTTTTTAACACACTTCCTCTTATCTAAACATAATGCAATCAGAATTAACAAAACTTAAGTGGAAAAAAAAACCCTTGAAGATTATTAATCTAATCCAATTTCCTCATTTCCAAATGAAGATATAGAAAATAGAAATGAAAAGTGACTTAAAGGAAAAAATAAGCTGAGAGTCTGTCAATGTCATGATGTTCTTAGGAGATACAGCTCTATCCAAAGTCTCTGTGTTCTTGGAAAATGGTTTTGTCAAGACTCTTCCGTGGCTAGACTTTTATGATCAGTCTGTCAGCATCCACATTCTCTTTTTAACCTTAGATCTATATAGGCTACTTATTCATAATTCTTTCAATTACTTTATTAGTGTAAAAGTAGTTTACCTTTAAACTTCTAAATTGGTCAGTTTGCTTACACAGTAAATGTAACTAAATAACTCATTCTTTATAATTAATATAATTACGATCAGCAACACGTCATCTCAATCACTTCATTTACTCTACTGAACCAGGGTCTTGAGTTCATGGGTTGTGAAATCAAGGGTCACTTTTTCAGTCCCCATCTTCTGTAACCTTGGAATTTGGCACTGGTGATTAATCCATTTTCTTAACAGTTCCCATGATTTCAGTCACACTGGGTTCTCCCCTAATCCATACTAACAGCTCATATCTTTCCTAACTCCTGGCCTTTGTTTTCAGTTAGCTTTTAAGTATTCCACTAATACCTCAAACATTTCTTCACCACTCTATGTAGACTGCTTTTGCCAAGATCATCAATGATTGCAAAATTACTAAATTTAACAAACATTTTTCAATCCTTATCCTACTGGACCCCCATGACTTATTTGCCATTGGCTTTTTCCTACTTTTCTACTCCTTGGCTCCCATGTCACCTTTTCTAGTTCTTATACCTCTGAAACTATTCTCTTGGTGGTCTTTCCTTTTGCCCATCTCTTTAAAATGATGGCATTCCTTTAGATTCTGTCCACAACCCACTCAACAAATCTGGGTCTCTGTCCCAGGTCTATCCTCAACATCTCACACAGAAATAGCCATTTAGAATCTTTAATTCACCGTGTGCAAAACTGTCACCTTGCTCCTTCCTCCTGTATTCACTATCTTAATTGGTGATATGACCATCTATCTTTTCACCTGCCCCTGGAAACCTAAGATCACTGCTCCAGCTTACTCCTCACAACTGACCAATCATCGGGTCCTGCTGACTTAATGCCTAAGCATTTTGGGAATCCACTTGTCCCTAAAACTACTGCCCTTCAGTATATTTTCCTTGAATTACCGTGACAAAGATACTACAGTAAAATTTCTAAAATAAAAATGTGTGCAATTCTTCACCTATTTAAAACCCTTCAATGGCTCCCCATGGTTCTTAGAATACAGTCTACCTTCACCATGGTATTCAAAGTCTTCCATGACTCAGCTCCTGTCTACTTCTCTAGCAAAGAGTTGTTCACAATTTATCCACAGGATAATTCCAATATTCAATTCTCAGTCCTCATCTTACTTGAACTGTCGTCAGTATTTGACACAGTTGATCATTCCATAGAGAAAGTTTTCATTTGGCTTCTAGGACACCATACTTTTAGTTTCTCCTACCTCCCTAATTGTGCTTTCTCATTCTTCTTCGCTGGTTCCTCCTCCTCTACCCAATCCCTTTTTTAAAAAAATTAATTTATTTATATTTTTGGCTGCGCACGGGCTTTCTCTACTGCGCCACCAGGGAAGTCCCTCCCCAGTCTCTTAATGTTGAAGTGTTCTGGGGCTCCATCCATGGTCCTCTTCTCCGCTCTATGTACACTCATCTCTTGATGATCTCATCAGTCTTGTGACTTTAAATACTTCTATTTCTGCAGTGCCAATCTCACCTAAAATCCAGTCTTGTATATTCCAAATGCCTGTTCAGTATTGCCACTTGGATGTCTAATAGACATCTCTAAAGTGAAATCCAAAATTGAACTTCTGATCCTCTGCCTACATTTACTTCACCCACAGGCTTTCAGTGGATGGCAACTCCATTCTTCCAGCTGCTTAGGCCAAAAACTTTGGAGTGATGTTGGACTCCTCTCTCTCTCACACCGCATCTGGTTCATCAGCAAATCTTGTTGGGGTTACTTTCAAAATACATCCGAAATGTGATCATTTCTTATAGCCTACTCTGCTAACAACCTGGTCTGAGCCACTATCATCTCCTGCCCAGATTACTGCAATAGCCCCAACTCATCTCCTTTTTTTCTACCCTTGCCTCTGCAGGAATCCTCCTGTCCCCACCAGCCCCCACCTCCCAATCTATTGTCAACATATCAGCTGGTGTAGTTTTTAAAAATGTTAGTCAGATCATATACAACTTTACTCAAAACCTTCTTCATCTCCCACTGTGTCCCTATGTCAGTCCACTCCCGCTATACTGGCTTCCTTGCTTTTCCTTGAACCCTTCAGGTACATTCCTGCCATAGGGCCATTGTACTCGATTTTCCTTTGCCTAAAACACTCTTCCTTCAGATATTCATAGCTTAACTCCCTCATCTTACTCAACGCTTTGCTCAGAAGTCACCTCAACAAGGCCTAACTTGACCACTCTATTCCTGCAATCTTCCTCTGCAACCCTACCTTCCCTTACACTCTCTTATCTGGCTTTAGTTTTCTCTTGTTCCACAGCACTTACCCCCTTTTAGAATATTACACCATTTATTTATTTATTTATTTATTGTGTTTATTGTTGTCTTCCCTGCCCTCTCACCCCAATATGTAAACTCCATGTGGACAGGGATCTTTGCTTTGTCCCCTGATATCTCCCAAGAGCCTGGAACAGTGCCTGGCACATGGCAGGCTTTCAATAAATATCTGTTGGCTGAAAAAAATAAGGCAAAACTCAACTTCTTATGGTTTGCTCATAAATCATGCTGGGTTTTTTGTTTTTGTTTTTTTTGGCCTCCACGCCTTTGCTCAGGTGGCTGTCCCTTAAACCCTACCCAATGTCCCCCTAGGAAGTTTCCTGACACCTCCTTGGTTAGATGCCTCACTCTGTGCTCTAACTTCATCCTGTCACACATCACAGCTATCTGCTTGTGTGCCTCTCTCTGACTATACTGAAAGACTCCATAGTCAGGGACTTTTGTCTTGGGTGTCTTTGTTGTTTCAAGTCCTAACTCAGGGCTGGGAATACATTAAATGTTCAAAATTTTGTTGAGGGAATTAATATATCAAAAATGAAAACTTTCTGGAGACTATCAAACCAGAAATAGAGGAATGATAAATGTGTTTCATTCACACTATAGAATACTTTGAAGCATATACGAATGATAATAAAGATTTATAATTATATTAAAAAAAATGGAACCTTTCTCACAAAATCCCATGTCTCCTCCAGTGTTCCAAAGCTTTCAGTACCTGGCATAAAACCCCAGACCCTCAGGTCCCTTCTTTCCTGATTATTTACTTCCAACTCAAGCTAATCTCTCCATTTTTTGAACTCCAGAGTAGTTTTCTCAACTTCTTTCATGCGTTCTGACTTGCATTACATCATAGTTATTTCTCAGAATCACAGACTTCGGTGTGAGAAGGACCTTGCATGCGGTTTGTTCTGCCCACTCACCGGAAGCTGAAATCGCCATCACAACATGCTAAGTGCTCGTCTGCGCCTGCTACCTTTTCTGTCTGGGAATGTACTGCCTTCCCAAGTGGCCACTTAATTTTGGCAACTTTCCCAATAAAAAAATTTCTTCCTCATAATAAGCAGGACTGTTTCCCTGTAACCTTTCACTTTCCACCTCCTCTCCTTATATGTCGCCTCTTTAAATTTTAAGAATTATTTTTTTCCTTCCCCTTTTCTCTTCTTGAATTCCTTCAACATATTCTCTTATGATAATTTCCACTTCTCTAATTAGCCAGGTCGCCTTCCTCCAAATGACGATGCATTCTCTCCCAACCTCTGCCAGAACTGGCTGCAATGCTCCTGGCATGTCTGACACCCCAGGAACCAGGAGTTCCATCGTCCTCGCTCTGGACGATATCAGCCTTGAGCTCACTCACATCAAAACTACTGAGTTCTAGCAAGTAAACACAGCATCCACTGAAACCCCTCGGTGCTTTTGTTTTTGTTTTTAATCTTCTTGGCATCTGAGTGGTACAACTGCAGCTGCCTCCCCCGGTAACCTGGGTACCTGGTTTGTGGGTCCAAGTGTGGGCCATTCATGTAGGTGTGCGGATTTTGCTTTATGAGTGGGTCCGTAAAGCCCCTGATGGGGGAGGACAGCGTCCTATTTCTCTCCTTCTACCCTCAGGGTGCAGAGCGAAATGCCTTGTCTCTAGGAAGGCCTTAACAGAGGTTCAACAAGGTTGAAAGAGAGGACAGGGCATCGGCTTGGCTTCGTGCTTTGCAGCCCTACCTCCCTGCGGCGGAGCGCGCAGGGACACCGTCCCTCTCACCCCGAGGCCCCGCCCTCACCAGCCGCAGCATCTTCACGTGGCCTTTCACGCTGAAGCAGAAGGGCCGGTGCTTCGGTTTCAGCTTCACCGTCGGCATCTCGCCTAAAGACCCAGAAGCAGCACTTCTCCGTCAGTTCCCCTCCTCAGCGGACCGCTCTGCCGGGCCTCGCGCCACAGCTGCAACGGCCACTGCTGCCTCGAGCCGCTCTTGAAGGCGGCCCTCCTTCGCGGCGCGCATGCGCAGGTCACCTTTGCCCGCACTAGGGTACATGCGGCAGCCACCCAGACCCTGTCCGCTGCCACCTACTGGTGGGCCCCGCTATGCGGAAAGCCAGGGTTCGCGCGCAGCGTTCCCTCAGACCTAGAGGGGAGCCAAGCAAGCCAGCTTCTCCCCACCCCCTAGTCGTCTGTCCAGTGGGAACGTTGGTTGTGCCTTTGTTAAAAGATAAATTGAGGCATATTAAAAATTTTAAGATTTTATTTGAACAAAAATGGATTCAAATCGGGTGGCATCTGAACTTGAATCCGGCCTCTGTACCCTGCCACCGAAATTAATCTCGGAGACAGAGTTTTGGGTGAAGTAGAAAAGTTTTATTGCTTTGCCAGGCAAAGGGGGCCACAGCACACTAATGCCCTCAAAACTGTGTGTCCCAGCTTGGAGAGGTTAGTCAGAAGGTTTACAGTAATTGTTCAAAGAGGGCGTGATCAGCTCCTGGACATTCTTCTGATTGGTTGGTGGTGAGGTAAGTGGGAGCCAGCATCATCAACCTTCTGGTTCCAAGGTGTCTGGGGTCTGCGTGCTTGTGGGCAGCATACCGTCCTTAACCATTGACTTCTCCCATCTGATGGGGGTTTCAGTATCTGCAAAACAGCTCAAAGATATTGTTGTGTATATTGCTTGATGGGGAGCCAGGACCTTGCCCGAAGTCTGCAGTATTGTTTCTCTCTCTCTCTCTCTTTTATTGTTTCTCTTGACTGTTTGTTTCTCCTTTGTCTTGCATCCCCTCCCTTCCCTAATTAGCAGCTGCTTGAATATGCCAGATAGAGTTTAGGGAAGGTCATAGAGGCTGAATGAAGCCTATTTCCTGTAATCAAAGAGATGGGGCACATAGAAAGGCTTTTGTGCCCAGGAACCCCACAGCATCCTGCTCAGTATCACACCCGATCTAACATAGAAAGGAGCTCTGAAGAGCTGTACAAAATGAAAGACTTTTATAGACAGAAGGGAGCGAGAACAAGGAAGTTGGTTATTGCAAGGTTACTTTTCTTTAGGGGATGGCAGGGGGTCTATCAGGCAGGTCACCTAACTAGTGCTGATCAGACGAAGCCTGATTGACTGGAGAGCCAAAACTATAATTAAGTCTTGGTTTGGTGAGTGGGGCTTAGCATAAGCGACTCCATTTGGGGCCTGTTGTCTTTTTTGTTTTTTAATAACTTCCCGAGGGATCTAATATATTTACAGTCCAGACCCTGGAAATGTCAAAGTTCAGAGGAAAGAGTGCTGCTGTGAAGCAAGATAGATGAGCTTGAATTCCAGCTCCACCCCTTAATGAATGCTTCTGATCACTTTTTACGAGTTACCTAAATTTCCAAGGATCAGCTCAGCCCGGAGAATGGGATTGAGAATATCCACCTATACGGTTGTTGGGAAGAATAAATGACACCTTGCGTGCCAGGTGCCTGGATACAACAGATGCTCAATTAACTAATCTCCAATAGTTAATTAACCAATCAGTCGCTGGTGTTATTGGCCACCCATGCCCCGAGTCTTGCCAAATCATGGGTTCATTCTGCCAGCGCCTCGTTGGCGGGAAGATTTCCAGGCTGCAAAGGGCGAACCCCTCACCTTCTCGGAGACAGGGTGAAATGAGACGGGGTCTCTTTAAGAGCCGGCAGGGCGGGGCGGGCGCGGGGCTGGAGGCGGTGCGCGGAGGCGGGCCCAGTCGCTGGGCCGCGCTCGCGCCGACGTGTGCCGGGAGGAAGGTTGGGCCCGCTGGATTCGCCCGCGGGGCGATGCTGCTGCGGCCGCTGCGGAGCTGTGCTTCGTGGGTGCTGCGCCGCGACAGGCCCGGGAGCCCCGCCTCCAGCCCGGGATTGCCAAAGGCGCAGCGTTGGGCCTGGCCTCGGGGTAACGCGTCTCTCAGTTCCCCTCGCTGGCGTCCCGGAGGCGGCCCTCAGCCCCGCTCCGCGCCCCCTCAGCTCGCGGAACCTGCCTGAACCCGAAACCCCTTTTCCGAGGCGCCAGGATTTCCTCGGTCGGCCTGGGGGGAGGGGCGGGGCTGGTGTCGCAGACGCCAGCCGGCAGGGAGCGGGTGGGGCCTTGGGGCTCCAGGGGGAGCCTCAAAAGAGCGGAAAGAACCCCCCTCCCCCAAGGTTCCTGGGCCCATTCTTTTGGCCTTGGGGGAGATGCCGGCGAGCGGTGGGTGGGTTAGGCTCGGTGCGCTCTTTGTCCCGCTGGGAGTGGAAACCCTCCCCTTCAGAAGTGAGAGCCCCTGTTGTGGCCAAGTTCTGGCGTTCTTTGGCCTCGGGGTGTTCAGTGGCACCTGAGAACCCCTGTGGGGTGGGTGGGCCGCGATGTCAGCCCCAGGCCTGCAGGAAAAGCCTGAGTCCTGTGCTGAAACCCACCCCTGGGTTTCAGTGGCCCACCCGCCAACCACTCTTACCCCGGAGCTACGAGTGGAGGTCACTGCGTTTTAACTAGCTGGGCACCCATCAGTGAGGATCATAAATATAAAATATGTGGAAAATGGAAAGCAGAATATACTAAGTGACCAAAGCTGAGCACAGTTGGGGCCCTGACGTGCCAACAGGACCCCGGCGGCAGTTTCAGTGTCACACAGGTAGATAGCAGCGGTGGGCCTGCCTCCGTCCACCTAGGGAGGGTCCCAGGTGTCACTGGAAAACATTTTTAGGCTAGGGAGCAAGCATAAAAATTACTGTTTTTGTCGTGGCTTAGAAAATTAGGACAAAGTGAGCTATTTTTTAAAAAATTTATTTGTTTATTTTTGGCTGTGTTGGGTCTTCGTTTCTTCTCTAGTTGTGGCAAGCGGGGGCCGCTCTTCATCGCGGTGCGCGGGCCTCTCACTGTCGCGGCCTCTCATTGCGGAGCCCAAGCTCCAGACGCGCAGGCTCAGTAGTTGTGGCTCACGGGCCTAGTTGCTCCGCGGCATGTAGGATCCTCCCAGACCACGGCCCGAACCCGTGTTCCCTGCATTGGCAGGCAGAGTCTCAACCACTGCGCCACCAGGGAAGCCCAAGAGTGAGCTATTTAAAACTAAGTTAAAAAATTGATTTCCTTTCTTTTCTAGATAAAGGTAGAGAAAATGAAAAAGAGAAAAAATCTGTGGTAAGTCTCCCTCTTATGTGCACTCTTTCCAGTGTAGGATTATATATGTGTAATAAACACACATGCATAATACACACGTGTTTGGAGGAAGGGAGTGAAGGAATATGTGCACATAGTTAAAAAAACGAATACAAGAGTATCTCCAGGGATAAGGAAGTCTGTCTCCACTCCTGGGCCCCAGACTCCCTCCGCAGAGACCACCTCTGTTACTAGTTTCTGGTATGTCCTTCCTGAGAATCTACACAGGTGGGAGAACACATGTATTCATAGCCTTTAGGTGGATTTGGACTATTAGCTTGATGAATGATTACAAAGGGATTTGAAAAGTGGAAGTTTAGTTTGATTGGGTTAGTGGGTGGCAGCCTGGCTGTGAGGGCAGGTCTGCTGACTGCTGCCCCCAGAATACCAATGCTGAGACCGGTGGGTGGGGGAGGGATAACAGAATTCATGGGGGTCCACAGACAAGGGTTCTACCAGTGCAGTGACTTGGAGGTGCTAGCTCTGGGGTGGGACTGTGGCTGGTGTGAGGTTGAAGGTCAAAGGAGGGTCAAACTGGACATGCCCATGGGATGTTTAAGACTTTAGCTGGCTGCGGTGGGGAGCAGTATTTCAGTCACCGTTGATCCAGAGGCTCAGTTCCTTAAGGGAACTGGAAGTTGGTAGATATGGCTGGAAAGGGACTTGCTTGGAGGGTGTGGGCAGGAGTAGTACCTTGGCTGGGATATGCAGAAGGCGGAAGGTGTGGGGAGGCCCCCTGGGGTATTTGGGCTGGTGGAGAGGGCCTGGGAAGGAGTGAAGTCACACGGAGAGGACTGGTGATGAAAATGCTTGAGATTTATGGAAGTTTGTTGCAACTAGAGGTGGGGTGGGGTATGGCATAGGCATCATAGCAGGGGGAAGGGGTTGGTAAGTTGAGCTGGATGGGAATGGATGCAGTATTATACTGTTAATTATTGAGCTAGCATTGTTGTGAGCCGGACCTGTCCTAGGTGCTATCTGGGTGTGGTCTGTTATCCCCCAGACACACAGTAAGTGGTCCATGGGAAGTGGTGTGGAGCCTGCGTTCAGGCCCAGGGCTGCTCTTAGTCATTCAAATCCTCTGAGTTCCTGTGTGGACCCGGAGACCTGGGAATCCAACAGCCCCTGTTAGTGAGCCTGTGGTTGGATGGGCGGGATGGCGGTGAATAGGACAATGGTGGATCTGGAACAGTAGGGAGTAGGGGCAGGGCTTCTAGAGGATGATGACTGAGGGGAGACTTGAGGCCTCTTGGGAGAAGGAGGAGAGGGCGGGGCAGGAGTGTTGGAGCAGAGGGAACTGCAGGGGTAAGTCACAGAGGGATGAGAGACTGAGGCTTGTGGCCAGTCCCAGAGAGGTGGCTGGGGAGGGCTTGGGGGCTGGGAAGCAGGACCGGAGACAGATCCCAGTGCCCGGAGCCCCTGAAAGACTTTACCAGCTGTGATCTGGTTTGCGTCTCAGGAAGAGGTGGTGGACCATGGATAGGGGATGAGGGACCTGGCTGGGCTGGACTGGAGGGGGAGAGGCCAGCAGTGAGGCTGCTCCCACAAGGAGGGTTAGAGACCTTAACTAGGGGCCAAGGAGACAGGCCAGGTTCTGCAGGTGAGTAGGAAGTGGGGCCCAGAGGTTTTGCTGAGTTGCTGGGTGAGGAGAGAAGATGTCCAGGGCCTTGAGGGTGTCTGGGTGGATGGTGCAGCCTTTCCTGAGGACAGGAACGGGAAGAGAAGCCATATGTGGGTGTTGGGGGGTGGTAAATTGAGGTGCCCATGGGACATCCCATGGGATTGGACAGGACAGGGAATATCTGGGCTGAGCTGCAGCTGTGAAGTGAGTCACCGCCACAGAATTACAAAATAAATTCCAAAGTCGGGTTAAAAAGTAATGACTAATGTTTTCAGGTGAGCAAAGTCTGAACAGACATTTCCTGAGTGAATTTATTAATGGCTAATAAACAGAAGAAAGTGCTCAACCTCCCTAACAGAGAAAGAATGCTTTGGGAGATGGAAGGATGAAAGCTGTGGATCAGACCTCAGACCTGGGTTCCAGTCCCAGCTCTGCTCTTTAGTGGAGGTGGATAAGTCCTTAACCTCTTAGAGCCTCAGTTTCCCCATCTGTGCAAATATTCGTAGCTGTGATTGTTGTGAGGATCAATGTGACAATGTTTGCAAAGTACAGAATCCACAGGGGCTAATTTTATAGACATTATTAACAATGAAATTAATGAAGATTTAGGATGGGATATGCCCAGTATTGGCACAGTATGGTAATAGGCTCACTCTCATCCTTCTAAAAGGGGTGTGAATTGGGTCAGCATTTTAGAGGGTAATTTGGCATCATGCATCAACAGCTGTAAAAACTCACTTATCCTTTGATGCAGTGATTATATTTCTAGAAGTCTGTTGAAGGGGATAATCAGAGCCAATGACAAGGATTTATGTACAGGAATGTACACAACACAGCTTATCATATCAAAAAAATGGGTGTCACAACACAGTTTTATAATAAAATAAAAGTAACTGGACAGAATGTAACATCCAACAGTAGGGATTTCAATAATTCATGGTATATCTTATATGATGGAATATCATTCAGCCATTCAAAATCATGTTTTTGAAAAATAATGACATAGGAAGGTACTCAGTATGTAAGAGATGAAAAAGAAAAGAATAAAAAAATATAAAGTATGATCCAAATGAAATTATAACTGTTCATAGGGGAAAGGAAAGAAATTGTCAGTCTGGTTAAGGGAAAGTTGGGAGGTCATAAGAGTGGGTGTGTATGAGGGAGAGGGAGAGAGAATTTGGGGGGTGAGGGTGGGAAGTCAGATTCTTTTAGTTCTTTGAATGTTAGATAAAATTAAACTGGGTTCCTTTTTTTAAAAAATGGCTTTATTGAGTTATGATTTACATACCCCCAAATTCACTTAATTTTAAGTTTACAATTTAATGATTTTTTTAGTAAATTTATGGAGTTGTGCAACATCACAGTCTAATTTTAGAACATTTCCGTCATTCAGAAAAGAAACCTCGTGCCCATTTGCAGTCACTCCCCCAGATCCAGGCAATCACTACTATGCTTCCTGTCTCTATGGATTTGCCTTTTCTGGATATTTCCTATAAAATGGAATCATATAGCATTTGGTCTTTGTGTCTAGCTTTTTTCACTTTGTGAAATGTTTTTGAGGTGCGCCCACGTTGTAGCATGTATCAGCACTTCATTTCTTTTTATTGCCAAATAGCGATACTATAGTGTTCCGTTTTGTGCACGTACCCCACTTTTTTGGCCATTGGGCAAGTTTCCTTTTTATGGCAGATTTCTCAGGGTCTTTAATAGGACAATATATATTTTGATTCTTCCAGTGGGGGCTTTGGGGCTCTAACCTATTTGCCTCTGGAAAGTTTGGTTCTGATTAAACATTTAAATGATGGTTATCTCTGGAATTATGAGTGATTTTTATTATCTTCCTTTAGTTCTCTGTATTTCTTACTGTAAGAATGCTTAAAGTCTATTTTCAGGAAAGATGAAATGTTATTATTTAAAAATAAGGATAGATGGTGCATCACAGCATCAGTTATAATCATGGGACGTTGGAATCAAGGCCTAATAGCAGAGTGGTGGGCCTGGCTGGCCGTGTGCTCCCATGGCATGGTGAGCATCTTTTCTTGTAATTGCCTCTTACTTTCCTCCCCATCTTCACGCTCATGAACTCGGTGGGTGCTGGGACTGGCTCCTGAATCCACATTGCCTGGCACATGCAAGGCCTTCAATGAGCAGTTGAAAGACTCTCAAAGATGAGAAATGTGTAGAGAAAACTACTTGCCTGAAATATACCAAAATGTAGTGATGTTTATCTCCCAGTGGTGGGAATATGGGCAGTATTTTCTGCTTTATGATTTTCTCAATCTTTTTCATTGGGCGTGCACTCCTGTTATAATATTTTCAGACATCACTTTTAAAAAAAGTTAAAGACTTCCTTTGCTTGACTCCTCTTTCTTCCCTCCATGACAGGGGAACTTGGTGAGATTCTCCATGCCTTGCCTGGTCTAACGAGAAAACCAGTTGGTAATCCAAGGCCCTAGATTTACCAACTTTCAGGATTTCGTGGTGGGAATAGGAACATGTATTTTTGGAAGAATGTCTCATCTGAACAACACGTTCCTTGCAATGAACAGGAAAGAAACAGTCTGTGCAGAATGATGTCTAGGTTGAGCTCTTTTTAAATATCTAGGAAAAGTTGTTTCCTTTAAAGAACAACGATAAAAATAAAAGCCACTGGTGCCCTGACGGGCTCTCCCTTTTTGCACATTCACTGTGTTTTCTTGTGCTGAAGGAGTAAGCTGACAGGGAGCCCGGATTGGAGGGCCAGGCTTCTGTTGGAACTGCGATTGTCTGTTTAGCTCTCCTAGGTAGCCGTTAGGATCAAGGCAGGAGGAAATCTTCGCAGCCAACTGAGAAAGAGTCCAGTTGCTGGCGAGAGTTTGTAGAGGTGGGGCAAGGTGAGACAGCCCACTGTGCCCCTGTGTTTTATGCAGGGTGTGACTGAGGCTCCACTGGGGTCATGAGAAGGGAGTTGCCAGGCCTAGGTGTGAATTCCAGCTCTTTCCCCCGCCAACCCTGGCACCTGGGGCAAGTCACTTAAGTGGCCCATGTTTCTCTGTGGGTGCTTCCAACCTGGGTGTAAAGGTCACTGTGCAGCAGGACAGGTCCCCCCTGGCTGTGTGTACCCCAGGGGACATGTAATATGTGTTGTCAAGGGCAAGTTTGTCTTCTCACATATGTGGAACTGCCCATTTCCTCTCGTGGTCTGATGGAACCAAAGCCATTTGGCCCATGTCACCAGCAGTCCTGGCTGAGCAGCATCTTGTCAGAATTGCTGGGCAGCAGGTTCAAGGGTCCCAACCCAGAGTCTGATTCAGAGGGTCTGGGTGCTCCGCCGGTGCTTCTGGAGCAGGGTGTCTGCGGACCACTCATTGAGAAACCCTGCCATGGGTCCGTGGTACTCAGCTTCCTCCATGTTGAAATCACCTGGAGAGCTTTCCAAGGTACTGAGGCCTGAGTCCCACCCTGAGATCATGCCAGAATTGGCCTGGGTTGTGGCTTCCTTTTGTGGATTCTTAAAAGTTCCCAGGTGATGCTAGCACATACGTAAGACTGAGAGCCACAGCTTCAGTAGCTTTCTTTCCCTGCAGTGGGGTCTGTGTAGGAGGCTCCTTGTCTTTCTTATGGGTAGACTCCTCCCACCAGTGCCCAGACAGCCCCTTCGCCCCAGTACACTTGGTGTGAGCAGAGTGAGCGTTCAAGCTCTGCTCCTTGCCTTGTGCCCTTCTAGAGCCTCATTTTTCTCTTCTGTGAAAATGTTAGAACCCGCTTCTCAGGTTCTGGCAAGGTTAAGTGCAGGATTGCTGTATGTTGCCCATCTTAGTCCTTTTCTCCTGTCCTCATACCTTCCAGTCCAGGCCAAGCATGTTTTTCTGCACAGAGCAGTGCAGATTCAAGGTAACGTACACATGCTTCCCATCCTTAAAGCCATTAGGTTCTGGTGAAGGAGGCAGGACATTTAGGCCTAAAATCTAACAGTCTGAGGAGTTGAGCTAGGGAAGGGCAGAGCTAGCGCGGCCGAGGGCAAGCTGTGTGGGGTCTAGGGGTTGACCTAAAGGAGTGTCTGTCCCGGAGGGCAGTGGCCTGGTGGCCAGCAGCGGTGGGCCTGGAGCCTGCCACTGAGGGGAAGGATCTGGTGGTTGCTATTACTAACAACAGGACCCTGGGGGTTTCCTCCAGAGGGATTTTCGTGTACACACTGAAGTCTTGGGCTGAACCAATTATGCTGTTCACCTGACCCCTTCCCTAGAAATTCTTCCTGGTATTCCCCCAGACACTCGATTTCTGGTCCTAACATGCGTTTGTCTTTTGCTAGATATGTGTCGAGGGTAATATTGCAAGCGGGAAGACGACATGCCTGGAGTTCTTCTCCAACACAACTGACATCGAGGTATGGCTTCCACACCAGGTTTGAAGGAACCTGCAAAAGCTTGGTGCGTTTATAAAGGGTGCAAACTGGACCTGCCCTATAGAAATGCTGCTGGGGGAGTGCGTCCTGTGTGAGAGGAGGGAGAGGCCCCTTGGAAGCTTGTGCCTGGTTTCCCCCCAGATTTTGCTCCACACACCCTTTTCCTTGGCTGATTCTGCTTTGTAACCTCTCACTGTAATAAACCTTAGCTATGAGTATGACTATATGCTGAGTCCTGTGAGTCCTCCAACCCGGGGAGGCGGGCGTCTGGGGGACTCCCGACACACCTGTCCTGAGCTGTGTAACTCTCCCTGACACTTCAGAAGCGCATGTATTCTCACTGAACACCTTGGAGCCAATGTACAACAACAATACCATCAGCAAGGAGAGGGAACAGCTAATGAGGGTAATACTCTATGCCAGGCACTGTGTTGAGACGTCGTTATATTATCTAATTGATTTCATTCTTACAGGAGTAGTCGCTATGAGACAGGTCCTGTTATTACTTCAGTTGCAGAGGAGGAAACTGAGGCTCAGTGAGGTGACATGGCTTGGCCGGGGTCGCACGGCTGGTGCATGTGGTGCCATGTCCCAGCCCAGGCTGTCTGCTCCAGGGGCCATGCCCTTGTTTGGCTCTATAGTATGCAGAGCTTTTTTGGCTTTAGGAAAACCACCCAGCCTTCAGATCTCAGCTCTGCTCTCTGACCTCCCCTGCTAGGTTACCCTCCATGGTGTAGGTTCTTCTGGCTCCTCTGTATCCTTATTTTGTACTACTTCTTGGGGTTTGAAAATATGTGTTGCTTTCTGTGATGACCTGATTAATGTCTGCTTCCCCAGTAAGTTTAAAGTTGAAAGCATGAAGGCAGGGCTGGGGTGGTTTTTCTCTTGCTGAATCCTTGGTACCTAGCGTGGTACCTGGCACAGTGGGTGCTCAGTATTTGTCGAGTGACAGTGCCGCAGATGGGGCACAGGTCAAGGCTGCCTGTGTCCCAGCCTCTGGTGGGCCTGAGTGGTACAGCATATGCTACTCAGCGGATAGGACCAGAGTGCTGAAGACGCAGAAGAAGGAGAGGGAGGTTGGGAGGAGCAGGGAATGATTCACAGAGGAAGGGATATTTGAACTGGATTCTGAAGGATGTATAGGAGTTTTGCATGTAATGAAAGTTGAGGTGAAATGAGGTGAGGTGGGCATACTGGGCAGAACAACAGCATGAGCAAAGGCACAGAGGGGTAAAAGGTGGGGGGAGGTTACTCTTCAGGGGGCCCATGCCTTGCTTTCCTTTGGTCTCTTGTGACCTGTGGCACCTACTCCCATGGACTTGAAGGTCCCCGGATATTCTCCAAAGCTTGGCCCCAAGAGCACCATTTACTTATTTATTTATTTTGGCTGTGCCGGGTCTTAGTTGCGGCAGGCGGACTTCTTAGTTGCGGCATGCATGCGGGATCTAGTTCCCCGACCAGGGATCGATCCCGGACTCCCTGCATTGCGAGCGCAGGGTCTTACCCACTGGACCACCAGGGAAGTCCCAAGGGCACCATTTAAATCCTTTCCAGCACACACCTGCACAGCTTAGGGGGGCTACTAAAGAAACAGGACTCTTTGCCGGCAGTGTGCCCAACACAGAGCTCAGAGGGAGGAAGGGGAGGCGGAGCACACTGCCAAGGTCACTGGAGGCCCCCAGGCCGGAAGCTGGGTGCAAGCTGCAGCCTGAAGTGCAAGAAGCAGCCTCCCTCTTGGCTTCTCTCACCTCCCTGCCTTCCTGATGTGGTGGGCAGTAAGGGGCAGGGTGGAACACATGGAGGGGGGATTGGGAGAACCCACTTGCCCCCGGGGAGCTCCCGTGGCAGCAGGAGAAGTGGCGTGTGCATATGCTCGTATACAGGGGTGGACAGAGTGGTTCTCAAGTCATTTCTTGAAGCTGCGCCTGGAGCCACGTCTGCATGGAGCTGTGGCCTCGCAGGGAGGGTTGCTCCACTATTTTGGCCCACCCTGGGCGCCCAAATCTTGACTCTCTCCCCATCCCACCCCTAACACGAGCCTTCACAGAGCTCAGAACTGAGGAGCAGCAACTTTCTGATGGTTTCTTTCCTGACAGGTGTTAACGGAGCCCGTGCCCAAGTGGAGAAATGTCCGAGGCCATAATCCTCTGGTGAGTGTGTTCTATGTGTGAACCGCCAGCTGCCCCTTAAGTGCACAGGCACAGCGCTGCTGGTGCCTGAGCCTGCACCCTGTCCAGGCGTGTCCTTGCTCTTCGCTGGGTGGTGGGGGAGAGGGAGGGGACAAAGGGAAAATGGCAGCATGTCGATGGTCTGAGGCCAGGGTTCTTTGAGGCCTGGCTGGGCATGTAAGGAGCCCAGGGACCTCCTGTCAGCTATCCCAAACTATCCCAAGTGGTCGGCCCCAGCTACCGGGGGGTCCTTCTCCTGCTGCTCATTCTTACCCCACCCTCTCCTAGAAGAAACCCAGGTCTCCTCAGGCCTAGCCCTCCAGGACCTGTCCCTAAGTAACTAACTTCCTTGGTAAACCTCTGATTGGGGTTTGCACTTGCCAATGCCCAGGGGCGGCCTCAGGCTCACCCTGAAGCTACCAGTCCGCTTTCCCAAGGGTGGACCTAGCAAGTAGGGGCTGTAATGTGCCTGTGCCCCTCCCACCTCGTTCCCCGTTCAGAAGGCTCAGCTCTGGCTGCTTGAAAGAGGTGGGTGGAGTCTGGGTCCTGTAAGAGTGAGCTCAAGAAAGGGATGTTGGTTCTGGGCTCCTGTCCCATGATGGAGGAACGATTAGTTTCGTTTTTCAGGTAAGGAAACCGTGGCTGAAATAGGTTGCCCAAGGTCACACAGCTGGTAAATGACAGATCTAGGTTTGAACCTTGGACTAGGGGGAGGCTGTGCTGTCCCCTCATTTCTAGCAACACAACTGGCATCTCCTTGTGTGGTTCTTTAGACTCTGAGTTCCGCTCAGGGCAGGAACTGTGTCTAATTTGGCTCACCGTTTTTTTGCTAGAACATAGCACAGTGCTGAGCACTTAGTAGCTGCTTGTTCACTGATTGATTCAGCCAGTATTCGTTGCATGCCTGCCATGTGCCAGACACTATTCTAGATGCTGGGGCGGTGAACGCCTTGAAGCTTCTGCTCTGCTGGCCCTAATATCCCAGTGTGGGGAGGCAGAAGGCAATTAAAAAGTGTGTGATACGGCGGGTGGTGACAGGAGCCAAGAAGGCATCTAAAGCAGGTAAAAGGATATTATTTAAATAAGACAAAACCTCTCAGAGGTTTTGAATAAAGAATCCCAGAGACGGGAAAAGAGTTTCACCTCTCAGCAAGGGGGAGAAGACGGAATGCCAGTCGTGGGCATACAAAGAAGCTCAGAAACATTCCTGTCTTCTAGGAAACCGGGAGGAACCAGGGCTGGATCGTTATGTAAGACAACTAGAGTTGCAGACGTTAGGGGTTAGAGGTGACATTCACAGGACCCAGTCCCAGTCTCAGAAGTCTGAGCATCCGTGGCACAAAGAGCATTGCCAATGGCAGGTTGGTTTTTTTTTGTTTTTTTTTTTGTGGTTCGCGGGCCTCTCACTGTTGTGGTCTCTCCCATTGTGGAGCACAGGCTCCGGATGCACAGGCTCAGCGGCCATGGCTCACATGCCCAGCCGCTCCGCGGCATGTGGGATCTTCCTGGACCGGGGCACGAACCCGTGTCCCCTGCATCGGCAGGCAGACTCTCAACCACTGTGCCACCAGGGAAGCCCCAATGACAGTTTTATAATAAAAAAAACAACAGAATTAGATATTTTTACACAAGTTTCCACTCTAGACAGAGGAGCAAGATTGATAGTTTTGTGAAAAGTCTCAGTTCATCACTTGATCTGAATCGGTTTTCTGATGCAGAAAGGTCTTTTTTCCTGCAGCTGTCAGGCAAGAGGGAGTGTTTCTCCTAACTTTTCTGAGATTCTTTCACCTGCAGTTAGGAGTTTGCAGTTTTCAATGCAGAGCCCCGGAGTTTCATTAGTTAGCACCAAGAGAAAAAGAAGCAAAAATGTGGAAAAGAGCAGAATAGGATTATTAGCAAGTGGAACATGGAGCAGGAAGTATTTTGTATCTACAGGCAGTAGAGAGCGATTGAGGGGGTGGATTCTGTTTTAGAGAGGATGGTTGGGAAGGCATCTCTGACAAAGTGACATTTGAGCAGAAACCTAAACAAAGCGTGGGAGGGAGCAGTGCAGGTATCTGGGGGAGAGTGTTCAGACAGAAGGCACAGCAAAGGCCCTGCGTTGAAATCGCACTTGGGTGTTTGGGTAACACTAAGGAAGCTCACGTGGTTGGAAGCTCACAGAGCCAAAGGAAGAATGGTTAGAGACAAGAGAAGATGGAAGTGATTGTCTGGGGCCCTGTGGGCCTTGGTAAGGGCTTTCGATTTCATTGTGAATGCGGTGGGAAGCCAGGGAGGGTCCTGAACAGGGGAGTGATGATAACTGGCTCCTGTAGTATAACAGGCTCACTGGCTGCCGGATAGAGAGCAGGCTGCAGGGGCTCAGTGAACATGACTGAATGCCTGAATGAATGCTCCCTGGGACTTTATATAGGATTCTATTATAGCTGCTCCCAGGCTGTCCTGTAACTGCTCCATTGTCTGTCTCTGTCCACTCTGTGACCGGGCTGGGAGTCCTACAGATAGAGCACTGCATTCTCCCCTCTTTAGGGTCTGATGTACCGGGACGCCTGTCGATGGGGCCTCACGCTGCAGACATACGTGCAGCTCACCATGCTGGACCAGCACACTCGTCCTCAGGTACATTTCAGATGCTTGGTTTCAACCTTCTTTTTTTTTTTTTTTTTTTTTGTGGTACGCGGGCCTCTCACTGTTGTGGCCTCTTCCGTTGCGGAGCACAGGCTCTGGACGCGCAGGCTCAGCGGCCATGGCTCACGGGCCCAGCCGCTCCGCGGCATGTGGGATCTTCCCGCTCTGGGGCACAAACCCGTGTCCCTGCATCGGCAGGCGGACTCTCAACCACTGCACCACCAGGGAAGCCCATGGTTTCAACCTTCTTAAACACAGTTTTCTTCACATGAGTGGCATGTGGTTGCCAGGAAGGGAAACCTCACAAGGAAGCCCTGCTGGGCCTTCAGAGCTGCTCAACCTCCTCTGTCTCTGGGGCCAAGGTCTCTGTTCCTACAGCTCCCTGAGGACCAGCCTCCAGTGCCCCCACCCACCAACCTCAGCTAGCCAAGAACTTGCTTTGATGCCATGTAAGCCCGAGTCTTCATGACCCGACCGCTCCTGGGCTCAACTCCCTTTAACTCAGCTCTTCTCAAAGTGTGGTCCCTGGACTAGGAGCAGCGGCAGCGCCTGGAAACTTGTTAGAAATGCACATTTTCTGGCCCCATCCTGGACCTGCTGAATCAGAAATTCTGAGGTGAGGCCCAGCAATCTGGGTTTTATCAAGCTCTCCAGGTGATTTTAACACATCCCTTATTTATTTGCAAATTCGTTTGCATGAGAACTGCTGATCTAACCTTCACAAGGCTTGTTCACATTCTAAGTTCAGGTTCTTGAGAGAAAGAATCTGATTGGCTCAGCTTGGGTCAGGTGTCCAGCCCTGGTCCAGTCAGGTATTGAGGCAGGTCGCAAACACGTCCACTTAGGCCCCTTCCATCAGCAGGGTGTGAATAGGGGCAGAGTCTCTTAGAAGAAAGGCTGACTGAGAGATCCGATTGGCACCTGTGGTTCAGAATGGCAAGTACCACCTAAGAGACTGGCTTTGGAGGCTCTCCTTGAAGGAGACGGGAGATCCATCAGCCAGTTTCTCTGACACAGCCATTCAGTGGTTTGATGCAAGGCTGGGCATTTGCAACCATAGCTATCATTCTTCTACAAATCTGTGTCTTTTAATAATAGAAAAAGATATGAGCAGAACCATATGAATTTCTGTTTTCCCAAAAATCTGTCTAAAAGATAGATGTCAGAGTATGGTCTGAGGTTGGCATGCTCCCTACTTTTCCTGAGTGGGCACTCGATTGCAAATGTAAATTGTATCTAGTATATCTGAATATAATGGGCTGTATGTATGTTCTTCTGTTTAAGGAAATATATCAGGAAGGAGGCAGAGAAAGAGAGATGGACGGGCTAGGAAAGAGGAGGAGAAGGAGAGAGGGATAAATGGGGACCTAGCAAAAGATGGGCAGCAGAGAGTCATAAGTAAGGAGAGGACTGAAAAATAGAAAAGAAGGCAGAGGGACAGATAGACAAATAGGAGAGTCAGGAAATTCCTGGGTTATGGCTTTACATCAGCCTCTGATTTGCTGGTCCAGGTCCCATTGGGTGCTGTGGGCCAGGCGGAGTGAGAGCAGTGTTTGCCCACTTGGTGTCAAGAGTAAGAGCACCTCCGGCTTCCCAATGGGACACTGTGGACAAAGGGAAAAGGCCTTCTGTGGAGGGTGTGTGCATGCTGGCAGAGAGGGGCCACGTCAGTGCCGTCCTCCCTCTTCCTGGGCACAGTCCTTTCCAGCTTTGAAGGGCTGCAGTGATCCCCAGCCAGCCCTGTGAGGAGGCGGTGAAGTTGGCAGGCATGCTGGTGGGGTTCCCTAAAGCCACAGCCCAGCCCTCTCGGAGCTCTGCCTCTGCTTAAGCAAATGCATCCTATTTAGGTCCATGATAATCACCGCACTTCGTGCTTGCCACCACTTGCCCGGAGGGCACTTGGCAGTTTTTCTAGCACTTCCCCAAACCCACAGTCCAGTGGAGCCTCACCCCTCCTGTGAAGGAGGCTGCTGCTGACAGGCCCTCCACCCGGCCTTGCTGCACTGACCACTGAGCTTCAGGGTATGGTATGGGGAGGGTCCAGGGCCCAGGGAGCCTAACGTGGGACACACGGTTCTCTGGTGTCCACCTCCCTCTCCAGAGGCTTCTCAGTTCTCGTATTCAGAATAGACCATAGGCAGGGGGAGCAACAGGCATTCTTCAAGGCTTCCTGACCCCTTCCTCTTTGCCTGAGTTAGTGAATCACTTTTTGTTTTCTTGTAGACATTGCCTGTACGGTTGATGGAGCGGTCGATTCACAGCGCAAGATACGTTTTTGTAGAAAACTTGTATAGAAGGTACCGTAGTTTGCACAATCGATAATTTTTTAAACTATTAAATTTTTAGAAATGAAATTGGAACTTCTTTATCTAATTGACACATACTGAGTACCTACTGTGTAACAACCAACCACGAAACCTCAGTGACATACAGCTCTCTGCACTGATGGCTTGGCCGTCCAGGGCGGTCGACCCAACGGCTCTGCTGACCTTGGCTGGCTCAATGATATGTCCAGGGGTTGGTTGGTCTAGGGTGGCCCGGTGAGGGTGACTGGGGTGACTCATCTCTCATCTGCTTGCTGATCCTCCTCCTGGGACGGGCAAGCTGGCTTGGACATTCACGTCTCGTGGTGATGGCAGATCAAAAGCACCGTAGTTCTTTCTCAGGTCTCTGCTTCATGTTTGCTAACATCCATTGGCCAAAGCAGGTCACACCAGCCCACCCCAGTCTGAGAGGGGGCAGGGCCCTGTGGGTTACATGGAAAAGTGGGAGGAGACAGGGAGGGGTGAAGATTCAGATCGACTAGAGCAATCCGTCCAGCAGTGTGCATGATATTTGTTGTGGTTTCACTCACAGCTGTCTTCTGCCCTCATGGGAGCAGACTCTGTCACACAGACCTAGGTGGGGGGGCTTCTGGTGGCCCTCAGTGCTGTGGCCTCAGAGGTGTGGGGTCCTCCACTCCTGCGCTCAGTTGACTGCTGATGTTTGGGGGTCTTGGGGAATGGGCTGCAGCTTCTTCTCTGCCTCTCCCTTCTTGGTAGCTTTGAGCTTCACTCCCTCACAGAGCTGGTCCTGATATCTGCCTTCCACTCTCTACACCCTGGCTCCCCGTTCCCTCCCATCTGCAGCTGTGGTCCCAGCCTCCCTGTCTAGGTGGGTTGAGCCTCTCATTCTTTTTTTTTCTTTTCTTTTCTTTATTTTTGGCTGCGTTGGGTCTTCGCTGCTGTGCTCGGACTTTCTGTAGTTGTGGTGAGCGGGGGCTACTCTTGGTTGCGGTGTGCGGGCTTCTCATTGCGGTGGCTTCTCTTTGTTGTGGAGCACTGGTTCTGGGGTGCACGGGCTTTAGTAGTTGTGGCTCGTGGGCTCTAGAACTCAGTCTCAGTAGTTGTGGCGCACGGGCTTAGTTGCTCTGTGGCACATGGGATCTTCCTGGACCAGGGCTCAAACCCACGTCCCCTGTGTTGGCAGGTGGATCCTTTTTTTTTTTTTTTTTTGGTGGTACGCGGGCCTCTCACTGTTGTGGCCTCTCCCGTTGCGGAGCACAGGCTCCGGACGCGCAGGCTCAGTGGCCATGGCTCACGGGCCCAGCCGCTCCGCGGCATGTGGGATCTTCCCGGACCGGGGCACAAACCCATGTCCCCTGCATTGGCAGGCAGACTCTCAACCACTGTGCCACCAGGGAAGCCCCTCTTGTTATTCTTAATTACTTCTTTCTGTTGGTTTTCTTCGTGGTATTCAAGACAACTTCTAATTCTTTCTGTTGGTTTTCTATTCAAGACAACTTCTAATTAGGTTGAACCATATGAAATTGTTAACACTTGACCAATTTTGACCTACAAAAATGGCAGTTTTATGTGGTTTAACTTAGTATCTATTTACTTGTTTGTCTATTGCATGTCCCACCAACTGGACCATAAGCTCCTTGAAGGCAAGGGAGCATGTCTGGTTTGCTGGCCTAGCTGGTACCCAGCACAGAGCTGGCACCTGGGTGATACTTGTTAGCTATTGCTGGGTGTCAGGACCTGTGGCTGGTCTTTGGTCTCCAGCCCAACTTGTCCCCCAGCTGTTTCATACCCCTTCCTCTGAGGGTGCCACAAAAAGGCTTCTCCCTGGGTCCTGAGCTGCCAAGGGTCGTGACCTAGAGCCTGTGTGGTCCCAGGGTGAGAGCCTCTGCCCCCACCCACTCCAAGCATCCCCAGTGCTATGGGGTCGGGGTTGGCAGCCAGGGCGAGTCCTGACTGTAGCTTTGTCCTTTGACCTCAGAACTTCCTTGTGGGCTCTACCCTTCCAGCAGGCAGCATTCCTGATGCTGGAGCCCCATCCGCACCTGGCTGCCTGCGTGTCTAGTGGGGCTGGTGTGCCCACTGCTAGGTTTACACAGCCCTTCGCCCTCCCTTGCTCCTGCTCATTAGTGCCTCTGCCACAGGGAGGACGGTCAGAGGAGAGGAGAGAGGAGGACGAGGGAACCCCTCTGGTGTTCATTTACTGCGGACCCTGGCAGTGGGTGAGATTCCCTGTGACCCTCGCGTAGCTGGGCTGTCTCTGTTTTCTAATCGCAGTCAGCCTGGCTAGTTCTGTGTGGCAGCCAGTGGCTCTTTTTGAAGAGGGTGACCTGGAATGGAATGACTGGAAGTCAAGGGGAGAGAGTGGAGGGTGGACTTAAGTGCACTTCAGTTCCATCCTGGCTCTGGAGACATTGTGAGCACAACCAGGTTCCTGAACCTCTCTGAGCCCGTCTCCTCTCTGATTCTGTTGTCCATCTCTGGAAAGCCTTTGGAGTGGTTGCCTGGTTAAGGTTTGTGTCCCTTGCCCACCGTGGTCTTCACGAAATTTGCCAGTTGAACCCCCCTCCCCCCATAGGCTGCCTAACGTCTGGTGAGCTTGCCCAGGAGCTGTTTGTGTTGCTTGTTCCGGGTGCAGTTTTAAATTTTAGCTGATGTCCCGGGCTTTGGTTCCTCACACCCATGGTCCTTCATTTCAGCACTTCTGATGGGTGGTTCTCTGTTCCCTGACCTCTGTGGCTGTGGTCCAGGTCACTGGTCCATTTAATGGGGCCTTGCCCTGGGCTGTTTCGTGGGTAGGAAAAGGCTGTAGCTTTTCATTTTTTTGGGCTCTTTTCCTTCATATATACACCTCCCACTGGCCCTCCCAGAATGCCTGGCATCTGTGGGTAGGATTTCTGTGGGACAGTGAACCACAGAAGAAATTCACAGCATCCTTGTTTCTGTTCCCGGGACCTAATTGTTTTAAGTTCACACAGCCTCCAGAGGGCACGGATTTCCTTGAAGATGTTGTTGGAGCCTCGAGACTGATCTCTGGTATCACTTGTCGGAGCCCAAAGGCTGTGGGTTGGCCCGAGGGATCACCGTGGCACCCTGGGGGGCCAGGCCATCCGCCACTTTGGTTTCAGGGAGATGGGAGAAGGCAGTGCTCCTCAAACCCTTTCCCTGAAGTCTCCAAAGGCAGAGAAACGCTCACCCAGGCGGCCGCTTCCCTGCAGGTTTTCCCAGCCTGCGTACCCGAAGCAGCCGGCTAACTAACTGGAAATTTCTTTGAAGACTTCTCTTCGAAGTCTTTGCATTCTATCCCATAACATATCCTTGTGATTGTAACAACTGGTGTGTTCAGCACATGGCTGGGAGTCCCCCTCACTCAGCCACACTCACCAGAGAGCCTGAGTTTGGGCGGCAGAGATCCAAGGGCAGGGACACCAAGAGGCACCTTCCCAGTGCAGGCCATTCACTTGTGGGACTGGTCCAGCTTATCTGAGAGTAGGCATGGCTCATGTGGTTGAGGAGCAGGGCAGGGACCCGTGGGCAGGAGCTGCAGTTACGGTCCTTCCGTTTGAACCCTCCAGGCAGCACTGAGGGGGGCACTGTTGACCGTGATTGGCAGATCAGGAACCACGTGGGGTTCGAAGGCCTTGCTCCTTCCTGGTTGGGCAGGAAACTGACCGGGGGGCTGACCTGCACACTGCTCTGTGGGGCAGCGGTGAAGGAGGAAGTGGTGAGACATCGAGATTTCTCTCTGTAAGGCCAGAGGCTTCAGGCCCAGGGGAGCCCCCAGTGTGCTGGCTCCCGGGGACCAGGCCTCTGCCCCTTTCCACCCAGGCCCTACACTCAGCTTCTCCCACAGACTCCGTGCGTCTTGTTAATGCACCCATGCTGCTTCCCGGGTGGGGCCCGAGAGCCTGCATTTCTAGCAGACAGGCACCCTGGGTAGCTATCATCCTGCTGGTTGGCGTCACACTTGGAGGGGCAGCCTCCGAAGAAGGCAGCAGCCAGGTGGCCCGCAAGGGGCTGTCTGTGCCAATCATGGTCCTTTCCCCTGGGAGTTTTGCCCCGTGGCTTCCTTGGGGCCTCGCCTGGGCCTTAGGGGTCGTTGAAAGCGAGACCTGCGGGCTGTCTTTGTGGGGGCAGTGGGGCAGGTGGCCAGCCAGAGTGAAAGTTCTTCATGGAGCAGGCTTTCCTCAGCTCCCTGCACCACCCGCAGTTTCTTCATTTCACATCTGTGGCTCCAGATTTTGGTTGTGGGGGGTTTGTTGCATCACCTTTGTTTCCAGGGTCTCCGGGTGTATTCCTAGGTCAGGAGTGAGGCAGCTGCAGGCCACAGGTTTTCTTTTGGGAGGCGCAGTAAACAGCATTTCTAGCCAGAGCTAAAGAAGTGACAGGTGGGAGGAAGGGTAGGATGTGGGCTTTCTTCTTGGTCACTTTCGTTAGAAACCCAGCTTCTCCCCATGCAGTGGGCCTTCCACAGTGAAGTGGTGCTGCCAAAGTAGATGTTTCCATGCCCCCCAAATACGGATTACCATCATTTTGAGCCTAAACCAAATGACGCCTAGAACTGGGTTTGGCTGGATCCTTTGCTCATACCCAGAATAGGATGTTTTGGTTCCCACCTGTGGAAGTTCGGCTGGGTACTGGGAACCGCAAGACGGCTTGTGTGGGTGTCAGCTCTTGCCTGGGAGCTTGTGTGGAGACAGCCCTTAACACAAGGCAGGGGCTGCATGGCCGCTGCCCCTTCAGCCTGGGGGTTGGTCCTTTTCTCTTTCACAGAAGCCCCTGCAGCCTTGGCTTGGAATCTGGAGGGACTGGGATGGAAGGAAGGACGGTCGGCGTGGCTTTGCTGTCTGCAGTTGCAGGCTCGGGTGCACAGAAAAGCCCACGTTCTGCAATTCTGCATCCCCCAAAGCCAAATTTCTGGAAGGGCTTTCTTGCCTTTTGGGCCTCGGACGAGTGAGGAGCTCCTCCAGGGAGAGACCCGCCTCTTCCGCCCCCATCCTCACCCCAGCTAGTTTGGGGTGGGCAGAACATACATGCAATTATGCCACCAGGGGTTAATCGCCACCAAGGAAGATTCTGGTTCCACAGTCTCCTTAAAGACTTAAAGAACCTGAAGGACTTCTGAGGTGTGGGCACTGTGCTGGAATGAACAGCTGAAGGTGGCGACAAAGACTCAGGCAGCTAAAGCGGCCACGCAGGCCACTGTGTGGCCCGACCTTGTGGGCTAATTGAACACAAAGGTTTTACAGGATTGCCTGGTTGGTGTTTTCTAAGAATAGAAGGAAGGGAATTGCATGGGGCCCAGCTGGGGAAGTGACACACTGACTCACCTGGGGCAGCGGGTTGCGGACATCCATTAAGACCCTGCGTTTGGAACAGCAGGCGGGTTCTCCTGCTGTCCTGATGGGCCCTGGGGCTTGGACTCCTCCTCACTCATGGCCGGACTGGGGACTCACTGCCTGTGTCATGGGCCTGCGAGCGGTGGCTTTCCTCAGGCTGAGGCTAGAGAGACACTGGACGGGCCCAGGGGCAGCCGCCTCAGCTGACAGACGGGGCAGGTGGGGTTGGGGCACGTGGTGCAGCCAGGAGCATATGGGTTTGGGGGCCACCGAGAGCCAGGCTTCGGTCCCTGGCTCAGAGCTGGGCTGAGCTTCTCTGGGCCTCAGTTTTCCTCATCTATAAGTTGGGGCTAAAATTGACCTCACAGGGTCTTGTGAGAAACAAAAGAAAGTCATGTGTACAAGGAGGCTGGCATTTGAGTGTGTGATTTCAGTTTTAACCCATGCTCTCTGGGCCTCAGGGGGAAGGCAACAGCAAACCGAGCCAGACAAAACAGCAGGATTCGTGTGGACCCGTGACCTTAATTTTGCCCCCCTAGGATAAGGGGAAGGCACCGTGAAACCCCCTCAGTCCACCGTTGGTGGGTCTGCAGAGAGGTGCTGCCCTCTGTGTGTTTTGTGGAAATAAAAGCAGTGCCTTGGTGGTGGTGCTGGGCGCCCCATTCTCGAGGCAGACACAGGAGGAGCCGGGCAGATTCCTAGGAGGAAAACTGCAGATACAGATAAAACAGCGCCCGCTGCCTGACATGCCTCAGAATCATGGAAGGCAGCTTCCGTTTCCTCACTCCGCTCAGCCAGTGGCCAGTTGTCCTGGACCCCCCAGCACATGGCTCCTGGCAGTCTTGGAAGGGTTTTCTGGAGGTCTGCCTGCCGACCCTGCCCTCAGGAGGCTGCCCCGGAGCCGCCTAGAGGACCTCTAAGGAGAGCATCGGGAAGGGAGGACCTGCTTCCTCCCAGGTTTGCCTGGGCCAGGTGGGAATGGGAGGTTCCTGAGCCACCCAGGAGGTGTTCTGAGACCACCTGGGGCCGAGTTCCAGCAGAGCAGCGGCTCTCAGCCCCCAGCACTTTGTGTGGTGTCAGTTGGTTTGGTTTTAGTTAACACTGTGCTACCTGTGTTCTGAATTGTGACTCAGTTCGGTGGCCACAGCTAAGGGTATCCTCCCAGCTCTGGGATTTGACAGAACCTCCCTTGAGCCTTACCGTCACCGGTGAAGTCCTCAGGGGCAGTCTCACACCAACTGTCCAGCGTCCATGACGTGGGAGGCTGTTGGGCAACTTTCCCTCCACACGTGCTGCTCACCGGCCCACACCCTTGAGCTGCCAGTCTGTGCTGCGTGCCCAGGCTGCGTGTTTGGTGGAGCGAGTGGGGCTGATCAGCAGCTTCTTTTTGGCAAATCCTCATTCCCTCGGAGTCAGCTTTGCTCCAGAGAAGGAAAACACGTCAAGAAGAGTGGTTTGGTGTCTGAATGTCAAATACTCTCAGCTGCAGCTAACTGCAGCCCAGCTCAAAGTGGCCTGAACACTGAGGTTGTTCCGGGCTGTCTTAACAGCAGGCTTTGGGGTTGGTTTCATTCGGTGGCCCTAGTGCTGTTTCTCTGTTTTCCTGCTCTGTCTTGTGGGTGTCCTCAATATGATTCCCTCTTGATGACACAATGCCTGTGGCAGAACCGGGCTTCTCATTGCTGGCCAGAGGGTGGATGTCTTGCCAGTGGCTCTCTCTTCTAAGCATGAGGAAGCATGGTTTCCATAAACCCCAGCAAACCTCTCTCATGTCTCACTGGTCAGGTTGGGCCCTTCGGCCTGGGCTGATCAACTCACCCTGGCCAGCGGAGAGGACGTCCCTCAGACCAGTTGGTTTACTCTGAAGCTTGGGCTGGGGTCAGGTTTCCCTGAACACTCAGGCCTGTGGGATGGACCCTGAATAGATCATGGGCTACTTTTAAGGAGGTAGGAGGAAAGAATTGGGGGATGGGCAACCACATGAGCTGTGTGTGATCACAAAGTTGTTACCTTTAGTATCTGAATTTTGGGCCCTTCTGCAGTGTCCTGGGACTTCCTCCCTCTGCCCTCCCCTACAAAGCCTCCCCCACTTATTCGTGGGGGCGGGTGCTGGTCCTCACACATTAGTCTGCTCTGGTCTCCCTGCTGAAGTCTGATGCCTGAGACCCCTCAAGGCGCTGACAACTGCCCGTCTGCCCCTGCTGTTCTCCCGGGCACTGTGCATTTTCCTGCTGTTCTGCCAGGCACAGCTCTTCTGCGCTGAGGGCGTCTGGTGGTCTCAGGGACTAGGGGAGGATGTCCCCCTCCAGTCTGTGCCCCGCCCCATCGTTTGGGCCCCCAGGCAGGGCTGCTTGAGCTTGTCATCTTAAGAGCGCCTTCCTTCATGCCCATCCTTCCCCCTCCCCCAGGTGGGAGTCAGTTCACCACCCATGGCGGGGGCAGCTGCAAACCACCTGCTCCACTGGCCTCTTTTCCCCGCCTCCCCTTCTTTAGTCAACAGTCAGAAGACCCCCAGCTGCACACAGCTCAGGCACCTCCACTCGCCCGTAGCCCGCCTTGCCAAACCCAGTTCTGAGTGGATCCAAGATGATATTCAAGACGGGTGGAGGATGTTGAAAGGAGTTCCTCCCCTGGGCCTTTGAGGGTCACCCCGCAGCTGCCTGGTTTGTTTCCTCCAGCTGCTGCCCCTCCTCCCGCTCTTCCCTGCTCATTTCCTCCAGGTTAGAGGACAGATGCCAGGTCTCTCTCACTTGTGGGCTTCTTCTTCCTTTCTTTCTTTTTCAGTTATCATTTTAAATATGTAGTCATTTTCCCCCCACCCCCGCCCCTAATTGAGAACTAGTATGTTGTTAAATTTTGGAAAATACAGAAAGAGATAAAGAAAAAAATGTCTCCCATAGTCCTACAGTTCAGAGAAAAGCACTGTTAACCTTTTGGTGGTTTTCTTTCCAGTCTCCTTTCAAAATGTGTGGATGAATACTCTTGAAAGTATGGTTGGGTCGTGCTATATGCACAGTTTTATATCCTCCTGTTTTCATTGAATAATGAGAATTTGATTATGAGCATTTTCCATGTCATTAAATTTTATCTTATAGCATCATCTTTCAGTTGCTGTGTGGTTTTCTGTTAGATAGATGTACCATGATTTGGTTTTTCATTATTTTTTAAATAGTGCTACAGAGGACATCCACGATTATTTCCACAAAATAAATTTCTAGAAGTGAAACGGGTTTGCTCTTCCACCTCCCAGCCTGAGCGCTGTCCGTGTTCTCAGGGGACAGGCTTCATAGCCCCTTCTTTGGCTTGGAGTTCAAATCCCAAATGAATTCTCCCTTCGGGCAGTGCCAAGATACTTGCTGCATTATACCATCAACTGTCCCTGGGCAGCAGGAGGTCGGGAGGTTTCGGGTCCTTGTCATCACTACCTGACCAGTATCATGTGATCACACTATGTCATGGTGCCCTTGGCAGTTCCCTTTCAATAAAAGCAGTGCCCAGATGTTTTGGGGGAATGGCACAGCCCAGGAACTTTCTCATGGGATAATAAAACCCTTACAACTCTCGTTACAGTGGGAAGATGCCTGAAGTGGACTATGTGGTCCTGTCGGAATGGTTTGACTGGATTGTGAGGAACATCGACGTGTCCGTTGACTTGATAGGTGAGATAGTCCCTCCCTGGCCTCCCTCCCCTGGGCCCAGTGAGGAGGTGGTTGGCTGGGCCCCAAGCAGCAGGGGTGGTGGGCAGGGCCCTCACCATGAGCGATTCTTCCCCTACCTTGACTCAGCCTTCTCCCAAAGGGCAGATAGAATCTGGGGCTTTTGGTCCCTCCTGGAGAAGCACCCTAGCCAGTCCCTCAAACTGCTTTCCCCTCGGTCCATTGTGATATGATGGGTTTTTTTCTAGTTTGTAAAGGAGGGAGGAGGGACAGAACCTGGACAGTTACTGAGACAGGCCGGGTGCCAGGCCCTGTGCTAAGCTCTGTCAATGTACGGAACCTATTCAGCTTCACAGTGACCCAGTGGGGCTGGTGACATGGAAAGAGAATGAAAGTCAGGATGAGGGTCAAGATGCCTGTTTGGCCACACAGCTGGTCTGCCTCTCCTGCTCAGGGCTGCTGGCAGATGTTTCTCTCCACGCCTTGCCCACACGCCTTCCTTCCCCCTACCCCTCACTTTCACTTCCAAGCCACGAACAGAGTAATTAAAGCCACATACATGTTTTTTAAAATCTCAGTTTATCTCCAGACCACTCCTGAGACCTGTTACCAGAGGCTAAAAATGAGATGCAGGGAAGAGGAGAAGGTCATTCCACTGGTAAGAGCCCCTTTAACCCGGGGAAAGGTGCAACTTCATCCCACCCTGGCCCCACCCTCTGTGAGATCATTGTGCTGTTGTTGCAGGGAGAGAAACAGGAACTGAGCACGTTGGAGGGTGAACTCTGACTTCCTCTGAGCTGGAGACCCTGTGCGGTGTCCAGGTCTGCTTTACTTCCTGTGGCCCCAGACTCAATGCTGGGCACCCCCGGGGCTCAGAGGCGTCCCTTCTCCCGTTCCCGCCCAGGTGTCCCCAGGGCTTGTTTGGTCCACCTCCTGAAAATTGCTTGCCTTTGTGCCATCCCCTGGATCCTCGCTAGGACGTGCCCACTTGCTCGCTGCTGCATTGCCAGTGCTTGGCACAGTGCCTGGCTGGCTGGGAGGTGAAACTCACTAGTGTCTGCCCAGTGCTTCACCCTTCTGGGTTCTGGCTCAGGACCACGTCAACTCTAGTCAGGGCTGTCTAACAGGCTTGGACTGCTCTCCTTGCCCTGGTCCCTCACTATCCACATCCCCCTCAGAGATCCATCCTCCACACTGCTGCTTGGGTGATGTTCCCAGTACAGAACACCACGCATGCAATTCCCTAACCCCACCCTCTTCAGTGCCTCACCACTGTCTAGGATAAAGTCCCCACTTGTAGCATGCCATCCGAGATCCTGCATGATTGGCTTCATCCCCTTCCACTCCCTGCCTTTCATGCTCTGGCCATAAAGAACTAGTTGTGGCTACACATGCTCTCTCTTTCTCTCTTCCCCTCTCTCCCTCTCTCTCCCTCCCCTTCCCCCCTCCCCTTCCCCTATCCCCTTTCCCCTCTCCCCTCTCCCCCCCTCCCCTCTCCCCTCTTCCCCTTCCCCCTCCCCCTCCCCTCTCCCCTCCCCCTCCCCTCTCCCCCTCCCCCTCCCCTCTCCCCTCTCCCCTCTCCTGATCCCTCTCCCGCTCCCCCCACCCATCACCAGGGAGTTACAGAAATGTACCTTTGCCATAGTGGTTTCTTTTGCCTCAGGTGTCACCTCCTCCAAGAAGCTTTCTCTGACCTTCCCTCTATTGTGGTCCCCCAACCTCTGTGCTTATTATGATCACAGCCATTAGGACAAATATTCTGAAACATTTCTTTATGTGTTTGCTCCCCATCCCTCAGAAAACTACCATGAACTTTTTAAGATTAGATCTTATTCCCTCTGCATCCCTAGAATGTGTCCCAGGCCTTGGCACCTAGGGGTTGCTCAGTTAATATTGATCGGAATGCCCCATGTGAATGCCACTGGAAGTACACAGACAGAGGCTGGGCAAGCATTTACTGGGATATCATGGGGGTCTGAGCCCAGGATGGGCTGGACTGGGGTCCTAGAAGGCCAGTCCAGCTCCTGAGGCCCACCCAGCCTTGTTTGCCCCAGGCACTAGCAAGGTGGATTCCAGCCATGAAGGCCCAGGCCTCGTTCTGGGCAGCTGCTTTGAAATCTGGAGACAGGAGTGATTAGAGGAAGGGTGAAATGGGGCGGGGCTGGACCAAGCTGGGATGGGGCACGGCAGCTCTGTGCAGTGACCCAGATGCTTGGAAGAAGGGACAAATCTGGAGTTGTCCAAGTCATTGTTGAGGACATTGTCTTAATGGTTTTGACAAGGCCTCCAGGACAAGTCTCTTGTTGCCAAGGGAGAACGTGGTGGTGGATAAAGAGGCACCAGTGTGGTTTACCCGAGAGCCTCAGGGCTGGGGGTAGATGGCTGCTTGAGGAAGTGTTTGCCGAGAGCACCGGGGCCTGCTCGTGGGAGAGTGCCGTCCAGTCCTACCGGACGCGCAGGCATGGATGCCTTAGGGGCGGGTCTGGGCCTCTTTTCCCTTGCGTTGCACCTTGTCCTCCTTCTGAAGTTGGCCCTTAAGCTTTCAAGGATCCATAGGTTACAAGTTGTCTGTTGGGGTGAGAGCAGCCGAGTGGGGCTCCTGGGCCAGTGAGGGCCACAGTCCTCTTGGTGGGAAGGACGGTGGGAAGGTTCAGAGGCTTCCCAGGCCCCCGTGAAGGAACAGAGGCCCTGCTGATGGAGAAGTGGCAGGAAACCAGAGCAGCCAGGTGGGAGGATGCGTCCAAAGCGCCAGAGGGGCAGAGTGCGCTGGAGGGCTGGGCAGGTGGCCAGAGGGACGCTTCTGACTGTTGCGACACCTGGGCTGGCTGGCAGAGTGCTTGGCCGCGTTTATCATTGTCCACCCGAGCCAGGTTGGCTGTTGTAGGTCCTTAGTCCAAGCCACTGCCCTGTGGTCATTGACATTCACCTAACCTGCCCCTGAGACCCCTGGAGGGGAGAGGTCTGCTCCCTATGTTCTCCCGACAGCCCTTGCATTTTTCCCCCCTCCGGCAGGAATACCTGGATGCTATTCACCACCTGTACGAGGAGTGGCTCATCAAAGGGAGCCTTTTCCCTGTGGCGGCCCCTGTTCTGGTAAGCCCCCCTAAAAGGGCGGGAGACTTTTCTAGAAGGAGGAGCGACTCGGGGGATGTCGGCCACTCTGCAGCTGGAGAATTTGAAAGAAGGAAGCGGGGAGGGTGGAAGGGACTCTGTCTCACAGTCCCCATCCTGGACTGAGCCTTAGTGAGCTGGACAGAACTGAGAGAAGGTGACCTGTCCCAGTGTCATTACACCGGTGGCACAGTAGCATCTCACTTATCCAGCATTGTCAGCAAAGGAGTGTTCCAGATGGCTGGAGCCCCTGGACCTGGGTTTTGGCCTTAACCGCTTGGGGTGGTGGTCTTTCTGACATGTCCATCCCTTCTCCAGTGGGTGGCAGGCCCAAAGCCTCATTGCACCTTTTCTTGGTGACCCAGGGCATCTGAAGGAACATCAGTTGCTGTTCTGGTCTGTCACACAATGATGCCCCCTTAGGAGGTGCTGAGGTGTGTAGGACTGTTTGCCCCAGACTACTAATGCCTTTGAATTCCTGTGTTTGCTTTTTACCCTCCTTTCTCCTGCTGGCACTCACCATTTCTAACTGTGTTGATGCTTCTGCCCCATCAGTGTTTCCCCACTTCCTTGTCCCCTCGTTTTCTGATATGCTGCTGCCGACTTTCTTTAGGCAGGCCGTTGGGTCCCTCGGACTGTTAGGAACACGTGTACGGTGTGGGATCTGAGGGAGGGCCGTGCACAAACTTGTGTGGATGGCCTTGGAGACATCTGTCTGAGCTGCTCAAACGCTGTACTCATGGCTCTTCCAGGCAGTGAGGTTGCTGGAAAGTGAGATACTACTGTACTGGATTTTAAAAGAAAATTTATTTTTTTCCCCTCATTATAGAAAAATGATTGATATCAAATGATGATTAAAAAATCATTCATGAGCTTGTCGCAGGGACAACTATCGTGGATTCTTAAGTGAAAATATAGTTGAGAATGTGGATTGACCTAGTAACGGGAGCTGTTTGGCCCTAACCTTCCTTTTTCTCTGCCTGTGACCTTGGGCTTCCCTGCCTCTCCCTGCCTCATCCTGCCTGCCCCCGTCTCTCTCTCTTCATCAGTGAAGGGAGGCTGATGTTGAGGTCAGGGGTAGCCCTGTGACCTGTGTGTTTAATTTCCAGGTGATTGAGGCTGACCACGACATGGAGAAAATGTTAGAACTCTTTGAACAAAACCGGCACCGAATACTAATTCCAGAGGATCGGAAGCTTGGTCCATAGGACAGGGAAGATCATGCCAGAGAAATGCCCGCTGCTGCCAAGTTAGCTCTCACGAGCAATTTGGAACAATCCACTCTCAGGAGGGCTTTCTATCTGGGCACATTTGTCTTCCTAATGGTCTTCTCTCCTTTGCCAGTGTCTTTATCCTGGGATTCTGGCCCTCGTGGGTAAATGACATGATGGGACCAATGGGTTTGTTGCGGCCCTTTGGTGTCGCAGCCTTGCATTCCCCCGGTGCTTCTCCCGGTGGTTTCCCACCTCTGCATCCCTCTTAAGTTATGGAAGAGCCACCTGACTGACCCTGGGCTCATGGTCTCTAGCCCTTCAGACCATCCTTGATGGCGAGGTAGTGGTGTTACATCCCAGGGGAGGAAGTTGAAGCTCAGACAGGCTAAGGGACTCCCCGGGGTCACACAGCCAGTGACAGTGGAGTCAGCACCATTCAGACTTCTGGTGACTCTCAAACATCAATCTCTTGCCCCAGGCTGCCTCATCCCAAGAGCCCTGCCTTCCCTGCTGGAGAGCCCTACACGTGTGTGGGAGTGTGTGTGTGTGTGGGGGGGTAGTGGTGCATGCAGCCAGCATCATCATTTTCTCCTGATTTGAGCAGCTCCTGAGGACAGTTAGCATTTCTAGACTTTCACAAAATTGTGCAGTATTTGGCTCGAGCCCAGCGTTCAGTGGTTCACTAGCATGAGGCTGATGTGGTACTTACCACCTCGTCATCGGGACGTCCCCGTCCTTAGGAGAATCGTGGTTTGGCTCCTGAATGGTGCTCGGTCTCCTTGGTGATGAAGGTCCTGCTTGAGCTGCTGCCGATTCCGTGGCAGGGCAATGGCCTTTGGCGCCAGGCTGGTGTACCCAGTGCTGTGCTGGGCAAGGGGCTGCCAGCCTGGCTTCTGAGGCTCCCTTCCTCCATAGTGGCCTGTGTGAGGAGCTTCACCCTTGGAATTCCTGGGAGTTTGTGGCCCAGGGGAGAAACACAGTGGCCTTATGTCTTTTTGAAATGTTTTTCCATCCAAAGGGACACCATGGGCCCTAGGGCATGAACCATCTTTATTAGTTCAGAGAATATCTTATCTCCGCTCAGCTGTAACAATGCACTGAAGGACGGCTGTCTCCTGAGTCAAGTAGGAAGCAAAAGAAAGGAAGAACATTCTCTTCGGGGACAGTCTGGGCAGGAAAGTTGGGGCTGGCAAGCAAAGGCTCTTGGAGCACTGGAGCTCCTGAATTTTGGAGGTGGGTGGAGAGAGCTTCCAGAAGGCTGTTGCACACACGGGGAAGGATTGATTATGAACTTGGGGAAAGAGGCCTTGGCCTCTCCCGAGTGGTGGTTGGTGTACCTGAAGGTTGGAAAGCCTCGTCCTAGCCTCTGTGTGAGTGTGGCACCTGTGCATGCAATTCTCTGACGCTACATAGGTGACAGGTGCCCCTGGTGGCCCGGGCCCAGAGGCAGCGCTAGGAGGGCAGCACTCTGGCTTCCGGCCCTTCCTGGCTGGACTGACTCCTGGGCTATGTGCACAGGGTGAGGGTGGCAGTCCGGTGGGGACGTGTCTCTCAGCCCAGATGTTGGTGATGGACTAGAAACCTGGGGGAGGCAGCGCCTCTGCTGCCAGGCATCTGGACATGCTGGGACCATCTTTGGGCCTTTGCAAACAAACAGTCCAATTTCCCCTCAATTTGAGCATCTGTTTTGGGGGAAATGTGATTTAAAAAAAAATCTTGCTCTGTGATAGCCAATAAATCCTTCACATAAAACCTGGTGATTGGGCTTCCCTGGTGGCGCAGTGGTTGAGAATCCGCCTGCCGATGCAGGGGACATGGGTTCGTGCCCCGGTCCGGGAATATCCCACGTGCCGCGGAGCGGCTGGGCCCATGAGCCATGGCCGCTGAACCTGCGCGTCCGGAGCCTGTGCTCCGCAACGGGAGAGGCCACAACAGTGAGAGGCCGGCGTACAGCAAAAAACAAAAACAAAAAAACCTGGTGATAATTTTGGAGTGCTTCCTATGCCAGTGATTTTAGGTCCCTGCAGCATCCTTGTACCAGCAAGGTAATGTTTTAATTTTTAAACACCGTGTTCCTAACAGAGGATGTCCGGGTTCATAAGAGCTGTCTGTCCTCCCACCCCGGCATCTTGGAGAGGATGCTATATGTACCCACAGTGACTGGGGCTTGTCGCAAAAATCTCGCAGCCCAGAGGTGTCACAGGGAATGGCTAGAGCCCAGCCCACCAAGGGTTGCTCTCCCCGATGTGGCAGGCAGGGCTGGTGGTGGCAGGGGTCACAGAGCAGTTATGAACACTGCTGAGAACCAGGGCAGGGAAAGGGCAGATGGCATGTGGTAGGCACGGGGCCCAGTTCCTCGAGCAGAGGGAGGCACTCCCCAGGGACTCCCAGGAATGGCCGTGAGGAGTGTGGCAGGGCTTGGCAGGCCCTTGCTAAACGTGGACCCTGGGAAGTGCTGTCACCCAGCTTGTTTTTCCCTTTCTTTTTCTCTTCCTGCCTCTTTTCTTCCTTTCCACCTGAGCCCCTCACCTAGATGAGAAGTGCCCCCCTGCCTGGGGAATGCATCAGTCAGAGACCCTTCCTGGGACTCCCGCAGGCTCCCACCATCTGACCTGTGGAAGGAAGGATTGAGGTATTTATTGCTCTGAGAGCAGGTAGGAGATGTTTCCAAAATCTGTCTACCCCTGGGTGCTATGGAATCTGCATCGCCCTCGTTTTTCTTAGAGCCTGGGGCCGGATGGGGGAGCTCACTTCAAATGCTCACACATCTGCGGAATGAGTAACCTCATCCTCTTGGCCTCTTCACCCTGAAGAGTTACAGTTATTAAAATAATTGACAAGCTCTTGGAGACGTCAGCCCTCCACTGTTGAGAATCTAATAACAATAATATTGTGCCCAGTGTCTCTGGGCTTTGGCAGTGGATTACTTATTTACCAGAGGCCCCAGGGTCACTGGCACATGCTTTCTTTTCCTAATAACCCCAACCTTGTGGCTCCCCTAAGGCTGGGGTGAGCTCTGTGTTCCTCTAGTTTCTGTAAGATGGTGAACTTGGCAAAAGCTGTCATTAAACAGAAGCTAGGAGAAAGCCAAGCTTGTGGAATCAGAATGGGTATTGGCATTTACTGCTCTTTTCTTGAATTTCTGCATTTTTTGGCTTTTTCTTCTCCAAGACAGGGGTCCGTGGAACACAGGTGTCCTGGGAGATAGTAATAGGTGCTCTGAGAAAAGAGGGTTCCGTAGTCCAGAAAATTTGGGAAACACCACCTGGGTACTCTCTCTGAGATGCACAAGTTACATTAGCCTAGATAAAGTCAAGAAGTCCTGCAGTAAAAACACCTTCTAAACTTTGTTTTAGCCAGGGACTCTCAAACTCACTTGACAGTAGAGCCTCCCATTTGGAGAGTATACATCAATGATCTCCAGATGTGCTAATGTTCCTTGGAAGCACATTGGGAAGCACTGTTTTAGGGGGCCTGCAGCTGCTGATGACTCCTGGTTCTGTGTCCTTTGGGATGCTCTAGCTCATGGTTCTCTAACTTCAGAGTATCTGAGTCCTCCGGTGGGCGTGTTAAAACACGGACTGCAGGGCCTACCCCCAGAGTTTCTAATTCAGTAGGTCTGGGATGGGCCTGAGAATTTGTTTTCTAATGACTTTCTAGGTGATGATGAGTCTGCTGGTCCAGGAACCACCCTTTGGGGACCACTTCTGTTAGCTTGATGTTTTCTAGAAGTGGATATCCAGGAGTTCCAAGAAAACTTGGCATGTTGTTGAGTGTTGTCGCACCTCGTGAGTGTTGGCTGTCTTATCTGTTGAATGGGAGCATTGCTCACTTCCTAGGGTGGTGAGGATAACCAGCCTGGCATGAGGAAGGGGCCCAGAGCAGGACCAGTTGCTAAGTTTTAAATAAATCTTACCTTTGGGATCCAGATGTTGAAACATACTATAAAACTTCTATAATTAAAACAGTATGGTACTGGTGCATGAATAGACAAGTAGACCAGTGGAATAGAATAGAGAGCCCGGAAATAGATCCAAGTACATGATAAAGGTGACATCTCAATGATTATTGGGGGTAAAGATGGATTTTTAAATAAATGGTGCTGAGATGACTGAGTAGCCATTTGGAAAAAGATAAAAATAGATCCATATCTCACATCACACCCAAGAATAAATTCCAAGTGGTTAGGGATCTAAATGTAAAAAATGAAACCATGCAAGTACTAGAAGAATGAATTCTTCTTCTTTAAAACCTTGATGTAGGGAAAACTTTGTAACTATAATTCAAAATCTAGGAACAATAAAAGATTGATAAATCTGACTAAAAAATGTGTATGACAAAACTCATGTGGAAACAAAGTTAAAAGACAGTGGACAAAGTGGGAAAAAATATTCACAATCTATATCACAAAGGGCTAATATTTGTGAAGAATTCTTAAAAATGGACAAAGAACCAAAACTCCAATAGAAAAATGAGAAAAATATCCAAACAAAATTTACAAAAAAGATAATAAAAATGGCCCTTATATGAAAAATACTCAAATCCACTCAATTAGAGAAATGCAGATGCTATGATCTAAATATTTGTGTCTCCCCCAAATTCATATGTTGAAAACCTAATGTCCAAGGTGGTGGCGTGAGGAGGTGGGACCTTTGCAGTGGGGTGATTCGGTCATGAGGGTGGACCCTTCATGAATGGGATTAGTGCTGTGATAAAAGAGACCTCACAGAGCTCCCAAGCCCCTTCTACCATGTGAGGACACGGGGGGAAGTTGGCAGTCTGCAATCCGGAAGAGGGCCTTCACCAGACCCCAGCCATGCTGGCACCAGGATCTTGGACTTCCAGCCGCCAGAACCGTGAGATATAAATTTCTTTTGTTTATAAGCCACCCAGTCTGTGGTATTTTGTTAACAGCAGCCCAAACAGACTAAGACAGCAAATAAAAGAACACTGAGATACTTACCAGACTGGCAAACACACAAACATATATATCAAAACACATCCTGAGGCTGTGGGGAAACAGTCACTCTTACTGGTGGGCATGCAAATTCGTTTACCCCTTCTGGAGGGAAATAGGATAACACCTGACACACTACATACATACTTACATCACAATCCAGCAACCCCACTTCTAGGACATGAAAGTGTATATATGTACAAGGTTATTTATGGCAGCATTGTTTGTAATTGCAAAATAATTGAAAACAACCTAAAGACCCATATACAAGAGAGTGGTTAAATAAACTATGGTACATCCACACAATGGAATAGTATACAGCCGTGAAGAAGAACGAGGAGGATCTCTCTCTGAATGGATGTGATATGATTTCCAGGACACACTGTTACGGGAAGAAAGCAGTGTCCAAATGAGTATCTATAGTATGCTAGCCTAAGAAAAATACACAGATGCAGGGGAAGTACAGGAAAGGCAACCCAGAAACTAAATAGATTGGTGGGAAAAGTCTGGAGAGAAGGGAAAAATGGGATCAGGGTTGCTGGGATGAGAGGGGAATACACTGCTGTGAATATATCATTTTGTATAACTCTAACCATAGTAATGTCTCACCCCCCAAATAAATAAATAGTTAAGGTGGAGTAGGACGTAGGGGGAACGGAAGATGGAATACAAACAGATGAATCACAAGTAACAACCACACTGAAGGTGCTGGGAAGAAAAGAACTTACTGAAGTAACCTTGGAAAACAGTATCTTGATTGGATACGAGAAGAGTAAAGGTAAAAATTATTTTACATAAATGCTGAAAGATAGTTACTAGAAGTGTTTCTCTCAGGGATATGTTTAGCAATTCTGAAACTATACTAGAATCGACCAATATATTAGAATTGAACAAATAAGTAAATAGTCTGTGGATTATGAGAGCTGGGTTTCTCACTAGTAGAGAATCTGAGTTTGGTGTTCTCTTATGGTTAGAGTGAGGTTAGACATTTTTGGCAAGAATGCCACCATAAAAAAAAAAAGGTGCTGTGTCTTCCCTCAGTGCATCTTATCAAAGGATGTATGATGTCCATGCATCTTATTACTGGTGATATTTACCTGCTCATCCCTGGAATGAGCAACAGCTACTAGGATCTCTGGTTCCTGTATTGGAGAGTGAGTGATGTTTAGAGACCAAGATCTAAGTGCCAGGTGTACTCATTGTTACTGGGTGTCTGCTTCTAAGCCCACTCTTGGGACAGAGTTAGGAAACATATGTATGTACTAACCCACTCATACACACACATAGCTATATTTCTGTATCTAACTATATATAATTTAAAAACCATGAGTTCCTATTGATACCTCTGATTCTAATCCAACACCACAGAGTGAAAGTCATGATGGAACATAGGTTTTAACAGGATCCTCCAGCAGCTGGATGGAGCTGACTGCAGGAGGATGAGGGCAGAGGCTGGGAGACCAGGAAGGGGGGCTGGCGTCCTCCCGGGATCTGAGTGACAGGCCTTGGTAGCTCAGTCGAGGGGCTCAGGCCTCTGTGGAAGGAGGAGGGACGTGGTCAGATTTGGTCCTTGTTGTGACAGCTATGGTTGGATGAGGGATGTGAGAGAAAGAGAAATCAAAAATGATTCCTACCTTGGGCTCAGCTTTCAAGTAGATGGGGAACACTGCGGGGCAGGAACACGGGGAGGACAAAAGTTCTGTTGTGGTTTGGGACTGAGCATGCTTATTATGTTAATGATCAGAAAATAACAAATAAAAAATGGTCAGGGGCTGCGGGTCAGACCCAGGACTAGGTGCCCTGGTTGCCATGATTCCCAGGTCCATACCCCCTCCCGCCTCATCCCTTCTCCCGAGGCTGCTGACCCTCTCTGTCTCCAGCCCAGCCTGTTCCTGATGTTCTCCTTCCCCAGGATGGAGGCTTATGGCTAGGGTCTGCTCTGACCATCCCCGCCCCCCCCCACCCCCGCTTCACTGGCTCCAGACACTGACAGCTTACCGGCCTGAGTGTCGACTGCTGGGTGCTGTGCTGAGTAATTGGCATGGGTGGGTGGGAGGAAGGATGGATGGACGGATGGATGACTGGCCAGTGCCTCTCTCTTCCCAGTGCAGGCTGCTTCCCGATTTGCCTCAAAAAGCCTGTGTAGGGCCTGGCCAACAGTCTGATTGGGAGGGAGGCAGGGCCAATGCTCCTTAAATCCTTCCCACCTGTGGTCCCCCTTGATGTAGGGACTGAAAATGGTGGGGTCATATGCTCAGCTCTGGGGACAGCAAGGCAGGCGCCAGCATTTATTAAGCACCTGCTGTATGCCCAGAATGGGCCTTTACCACCACCCTCAGAGGCAGGGGCCATCCTCCCCACTTCACAGATGCAAAGCCGAGGGGCAGGCCCTGGGCAGGTGCCACCTGCCACCCCATAGAGAGGGTCTTGGCTTTCTCTTGGGGCCCCCATGAGGATTGCCGTGTGTGTGTGTGTACGTTCCTGGACACACCCACTTGTGTGCATGCATGTGTGCATATGTGGGGGCAGGAGAGGCTGGTGGAGGGGGCGCCCCACTCCAGGCAGCCCAGATGATGGAACCCCCAACCCTGGATGCAGAGCAGACCTCTGAGCTGACCCTGGGCTCCCAACTGTGGCCTTGCTCTCTGTCAACCTGAAGTTGGCTGAGAGAAAAGGGAGGCTGACAGAGGACCCTAAACAGATTAAGGGTGTATTACACATCTGGTTGTCTACACATCTCTCTTTTAATCTGCTCTGTGACAGGTGCCTTAAGGATGCTGAGGGAAACTGCTATTCAGAGATGCAGGGTGACTCTCCCAAGGTCACACACTGAGCTGGGATGTGAAGGGGACAGGAAGCCCCCCTGAGGTTGACACTATGCACACCTCACCTCGTTAATTCTTCTTAGCCTCCTGTGAGGTAGACCTGACACCACACCCACTTTGAGACGAGGAAACATGGCTCAGAGAGGTGCAGTGGGTGGCCCAAAGTCACACAGTCTATAGGTGGCAGTGCTGGGACCTGAGACCAGCTGGGATTAGCAGGTTTGTCCCTGTGGCTGACAAGCTGTGGGTTTGGCTGCTGTCCCCACTGTGGTCCCAGATCCACCATCTCTCCAAGTGTCACCTTCCTGGCAGAAGAGCAATCGGCTTAGTTAGGTGTCTGCCCTTGTGCCATCCAGGGGTGACAATCTCAGCTGTTGCTCATGTAGTATCCTTGTGTGGCGCCTGGCACCTCCAGCCCCTCCGGGAGGATGTAGTGAGCACTGGGGGGCTCTTGTACATGAGAGGGGGCCTGAGGAGACCTCCAGAACTGAGTGATTCTACCGTCTGGGCTGCCACCCTCACCGGCTGGCTCTGGCCTCATGAGAGGCTCTGATTGTCCATTCTCCTCAACCCCTGGGCCAGGGGAGCCCCTGGGGTGGCCTGCTGGAGTTGGGGGTCTGAGGAAGTGGGCGAGATACTCACAGAGCTCATCCATCTCAGAGGAAGCATTTTGAGGTGCAGCTTCTGTACCAGGGGCGGCCACCTCCAGCTGTGCTTCTGGCTTTGGGTCCAAGGAATTCTCTGACAACTGGGGGCCTGGCACCAGGCAGAGCTGGCCAGGAATGGTGACCCCTTTGCTCTCAGGAGCTGCGCTGGGGACCAGGGGCTGCTCGGTGCTGCTACCTGCGGGGGCAGTTGCCTCCCCTGGAGGTGGGCTGGGCCCCAGGCCTGGGCTCTGGAGTTGCTTTCCCTTCAGACTGCTCAGGGGATGGTCCCTGGGGAACAAGGGTGTCTGGTGCAGCACAAGGTCGCTGTAGCAGGTCAGGAACTCCTCACTGTCCGAGCGTGTGCTGGCGCGGCGCTGGGGCCCCAAGGAGACCGGGGGGCCAGTGAGGGGGCTGCCGGGGGCTATTGAGATCTCAGGCAGGCTAAAGGCCACAGGCAGAGAGTGCTGACCATTAGGGCTTTCAGCCAGGGCCCTCTCAGTCCTCGCCCTTGCTGAGGGTCCTGGGCTTGAGTGGGCCTCCTGCAGGCCCTTGTGGGTCTTCAGCAGCCCTCTCTCTAAGCTCGGCCTGCAGTGGGGCCCGTCCACTTTCTCTCTGCCCGGCCCGAGGAGCTGCCTGCCCGAGGTTCCGAGAACGGCCTCACACATGACTCTCGTCAGGAAGATCTCAAACACTGTCTGCTTGGTGTCCTCCTCGCTGCTGGCCTGGACCAGTGAAAACTCGGCCTCGGAGGTGGCCATGTAGCCCAGCCTGCCCAGAATGGTCTGCAGTGTGTGTTCAGAAAGCACAGGCCGCACCCAGTAGACAAAGTTCCCTGTGTATGTCTGGAACAAACAGGGCTGTTTGTTAGAGGGGGACATGTCTCAGCAGAGTGGCAGAGAGGGGCCAGGCAGGACCAAGGGCTGATGTCCAGGGCACAGAGGCTCCTGAGAAGCAGGTGGGCCAGGGCATGGGGCCAAATGGAAACCTGGCCCACAGTCATGTCACCCCTGTCCCATTTTACAGAAGGGTACACTGAGGCCAGAGGCAGGACTTCTGTCTCAAGTCACACAGCAGGAGAATGACTGAGCCAGCTAGTGTCCTGGCTTCCAGCCCAACAATCCTGGCCTGGAGCTAGAAGAGATGAAACCTTTTCAGTGGCTTTCCACAGCCAAAATCTTTCCCTTGTTTCTTGTGAGCTCCTTGGTGCTGACTCTTTAGAGAAGCAGTACAGCCTAGTGGTTAGGAGCTGCACTGCCTGAGTTTGAGTCCTATCTGGGCCGCTTATTAGCTGGTGACCACAGGTAAGTTGCATTAACCTCTTTAGCCCTCAGTTTCTACATCTGTAAAATGGGACCAAAGTCAGTGGGCATGACAGACACACTGTTCCCCCCAGAGGCACAGCCCTGGTCCCTCCCCGAGACCCCCTCTCTCCGGGGCATGGCAGTGCCTACCTTCAGGGACCTGATTTCCTTCCTCCAGGGAAACAAGAGTAGGTTGACGGAGATCAGCTCTAGGAACTCCAGTGCCCGCAGCAGTTTGTGGCAGATGTGCTGGGCAGAGCTGGGAGCCCCCTGGGAGTGAGTGGTCCCCAGATCAGGGGCCACATCCTCAGGCAGATAGAGCTGAGGAGGGACCCCTGTGACCAGCAGCCGCTGGGCCCTGCAGGTGAGAGCTGCTTGCCTGCAGACCCCGAGCCGGCCCTCCCCTGCCCTGTCCAGGTAGTAGCTGATGAGGTCATCCAGGAGGGTCTCAAGAGCATCCTTGTCTGGGCCTGGGGGTCGGGGCCGACTCATGGCGGCTCCGAGAGACTGGATGTGGACGAGAGTCCTGTGGGCCTCCCAGGCCGGCCTGCCTGCCTCTGTCCCGCCCCACAGCTCAATCAGGAAGCCGGGGAGGAAGTTGTGTTCGCAAAAGAGAAAGCTGTGCACGGTGTGGCCTGCCACAGCTTGTCACTCTGGGGCTGCGTTCATCTCCTCCCAGTGGAGCAGGGCCGAGGTCAGTCTGGTTCTCGCCTTGCCCCAAGAGCAAGTGGGAAAGCACAGCAGCCCCTGCATCCTTCCACACCCCCTCTGCAGCGGTCCCTGCCCGTGCCGCCTGGCACCCTCAACCCACCTGAGGAGGCTCCTGACGTCTCCTGCTTGAGAGCCTCCTTTGGCTGGTGTGCAGGCTGCAAGTGCCGGGGGTTAACACCCAGGGGCAACCCTCAGCCAACCAAGGAGGGTCAGTGGCTAGAAACCCCAGCTTCCTGCCCTTGGTGGGACAGTTCTGAGGTGTGCTCCACTCTGTCTTTCAGAGGGTCCCCAGTGGATCGCCCCGGTTGCCCACAGCAATAACCTGCTCATTGATGCATCTGTGTTGACTCTTCTCCCTCCCCGTCTTAATTCCTGACTCCTTCACTGTGCTTCCTGGGATCACCTCCCACATAAACTATTTATACCCAGATCTTGAGTCAGGGACAGCTTTTGGAGGAATTGAGCTGGGTACAATCACCTATGCACTCTCCCATCAAGCCTTCCCTCCCTCCACTGCCCGCTCCCTCTCTCCCTTTCTCCCATTCTCCCATTCTCCCTTCCATTCACCCACTACTTAATTCAGCGATGATTCACTCATTCATTCAGCCCCTCAGTGACTCACTCGTTCCACGTGGGTCGGCATTTCTCAAAGTGTGCTCTACCGAGGAGCACTTGTTTGGGGCTTTAATCAATCTTACGTGAGTGAAGATTTCCTGTGGCCAAATGCATTTGGGAACCACTGGATTAAGTAAGGTCTCTAGGCTTCTTGGCTTTAGGACCTCTCATGTGGGAGCTCACTGGGGGTGTTAGTTTCTAGGAGGGGGCAACCTGTGCTCTGTTTCCCAACTTCTTGGACCTGGGTCCTTTCAATGTTCTCATATGGTGCTTGGGGCAGTGTCGTCCTTGAGCAGGTGGCCTGGCCCATTCCACGCCAGCCTGGGGACTTCAGAGGCAAATGAGACAAAGCACCTGCCCTTGGTGGCTCACAGTCTGGAGAGCCCAGTTGGGGGTGGGTGGGTGGGTGTGCAGGAGCTGGCTGTGACCTTGTAGTAACACAGCCCAGAAAGACTTGGTTCTTGACCATCCTTTGCTTTCTGTGAGACTCTGCTGGCCTCCTGCCCCTCCAATCATCAGGAAGGGCATCTGCCTGGTGCTTGGCCTTGGAGCGGCCTCAGACCTGGGCTCACCACACCTGGGGTCTGTTTGCTTCCTGCCCCCAACTCCCCTGCCCCCTGCAACCTTTTCTGAGCTCTGTGGCCAGGGCGGTTCCTACCCCTCTGGTTGGGAACTTACTTCCTCATGGGAGTGCTACTTGGAAATGTGTCTCCCAGTGAGTAGCAACTCTCCCTCTGGAGGCTGGTCTGGGTTAGTCATTTTTTAGGTCCAATGGTGGGGATGCTACTCTTTCACACACATTAGTTCATCTGATCCTGAACCTCAGCAAGTTTAGGTAACTAGTCCAGGTCACATCTCACCACCCTGCTGGGTAGGAGACATAGGTCAGGGCTGTGCAGGCCAAGGTGGGTGGGAACATGCTGGTGGACGTTTGGCATCCTGACAGCCTGGGGCCAAAGAGAGCCAGAGAGGCCCTTGTCCATCACTAGGCCAAATCCCCTTTCCTCCCATTTTATGAATGAGGAGACTGAGTCAGGGAGGGTAAGAGCTGGGATTAAAACCCAAGTATATTAGTTTCTTATTGCTGCTGTAACAAATTACTACAAATTTAATGGCTTAAAACAACACAACTTTATTAGCTTATAATTCTAGAGGTGAGAAGTCCAAAATCAGTCTCATTGGGCTGGTTCCTTTTGGAAGTTCTAGGGGAGAATCTGTTCCCTCGCTTTTTCCAGTTTCTGGAGGCTACCTGTGTTCCCTGGCTGTGGCCCCTTCCTTCATCTTCAAAGTCAGCAGTATAGCATCTTGAAATCTCTCACTTCTTTCTTCATTCCGCTTCAGTTTATCACATCTTCTCTTTGACCCTGTGGCTTCCCTCTCATAAGGACCCTTGTGATTACACTGGGCCCACTCGGACAATCAAGGATAATTGCCTCATCTCAAGGTCCTTAAGCACACCTGCAACATCCCTTTGCCATGGAAGGTAACATATTCACTGGTTCTGGGGAATAGGACCTGGACATCTTTGGGGGGCCATTATTCAGCTTACTACACCAAGTCTATCTGATACCCAAGGCCATGCTTTTTCCATAATACCAAAGATTTGTAAGATCACCAAATAGAAGTGGCAGGTTTGGGGATGGGTCCCAGGCCACTGAATTATCTTGAAGGGCTGGTCACCAGACAATGGAATCGGGTCGGGGGGAGGTTTAAAACAAAAGGGTTTTAATTTTCTCTGTCTCTGTCTCTGTCTCTCTCCTTGGCCTCATTTGCTCTCTGAGGAGGGGCCTAGAGATGTTAAACCAAAGTTTAACAAACTGGTACATACAATTTAGCCCCACCCCCATATGATTATCCTGTTGCTTTTGGTTACCTATGATTTAACCACTTCACTCATTCTGGACATCTTAGTCCTCAGCTCTTGGGAACCCCGTCATGTCTGTGAACTGCCTTCCACCCCAGTCTCTCCAGGGTGGTCCAAGATCATGGGGGGAGAGCGCTGCCAGGTTGCCTGGATCTATTCCCCTCCCTGCCCTCTCGCAGGTGGGTCAGCCCTGATTCTCCAATGCCAGCTTCCTCCCCCCATTGGACCACTGCTTCTCTTGAACTGTCGGATTTAGTGTTAATTGCATTATTCACACCTTCTGGGCCCTCAGGGGAGTGACTGGCTTAGTGAGAACCTGCTTTCTCTGCCTGCTAGGGTGACTTGCTTTGGGGACAATGAAGGGGGCAGAGGGAGGAGAGGGGATGCTGGGGATTTGTGGCGGGTGCTTTGACTTAGGATAGGCTGATGGGGGATGGGGTCCTGAGGCCCAGAGAAGGAAAGGGCCTGGCTCGAGGTCACAGGAGTCAGGCTGGTGGGGATGTGTAGTTGTGGTCTGGCTGAGGCTGTGACCACAGGGCTTGAGGCCCTGCAGACCTGGGATTCTTGGAGAGATGCTGAGCAGGCACAGCTGGGCTGCAACCCTGGGGGCAAAGGCATGCCCAGCCCCCTCCCTGCTCAGAAGCACCAGGCCTGCCGCAGGCAATTGGTCCTGCTTGAGAGAGTTCACCTGGGCTCGGGGAGGGGCACTGTGAGGTCGAGCAGAGCAGAGCCCGGACAGAGGATTTGCTCTCCCAGATGACAGCGCTGCCTGTGCTTCTACTGCTCATGCCCGCAACCTAGTCAGTCTCTGGGGGACACCGATGATGACACCTGAGTGTGAGTACGGGTGGCCTTGGGGTGTGCATGTGGGACCCCTGAGTGTGTGAGCTCTGAGTGTGAGGGGCACAGTGTGTGTGCAATGAAGCCATCTGAGCCAATGCATACAGACCACAGGTGGCGTGAGCTGAGTGACGCTGCATACGGGTGTGCGCCCGAGGGTCTCTCTAGGAAGTTGGTATGAGAGACCCCTGTGTGTATATGTGGGTGGGCTTGGCTGGTGCAAGCCAGTGCGCGTTCTGACGGGAGGCTCTGGACGGCCGTGCTTGGTATCAACCCTCGTTCCTCCCTCCCTCGTGTGATTCTGCTGCTCACATGTGGCAGGTGCCGTGGGTGCCCTGTCTGGAGGCCGTGGAATGCGCCGTGCCCGTGCTTACTCGTCCGGCGGCATGTTGTGCTGACCATGGCGGTGGCCTCATCAGCCAGCAGCTGCAGCTTCCCTGCCTGAAGACTTTCTCTGGCCAGAGGTGCCTGCTCAGCGCACAAGGGGCAGGGATTAACATTCACTGAAGAGCAGCCTCAGACAATGACCACGTGTGAGTAATCCATCTCCCTCCCCATCAGCTGACGAACTTTAAGGCGAGCTCCTCGGAGTTGCCAAGGGGATGGAGCTCAGTTGCCCACAGTGGTGACCAGCATGACGACACCCTGCATGGCCTTCCTTCCTTTCCTGGTTTCACTGCCCACTCTGTGGTGGTACTCCCGGGGTCGCCTTCCTCATCAGCCCCTTGTGTCCACATCCTGTCCCAGGGCCTGGTCCTGCCCCTCCTCCCGTTCCCACCATCCTGGGAATTTGACTTCACTTCCCATCTCCTTGGGGTCCAGGGTGCTCTCCTTGGCCCGACCCCTCAGGCCCCTGGCAGAGGGAGGCAGCCAGTCTCCTTGTAGGAGTGTGCACAAGGACCTTGGATGTGGCACCATATGTGGACACAAGGCACGTTGTGGATGGAGGAGGTGGAAAACACCAAGCTCGATAGTGCCCTGGGCCTGGGGGATCCTGAGTGTATTTGCTGTTGGAACTGGGTGTCGGCGTGGCGTGGTTCCGATTGGGGTCAGCACGGGCACCACGTAGCCTGGGCACCGTCACCATGAAGGCTGCTACATTCATTCCCAGGAGCAGGGGTCTCAGAGCACAGAGGTGGCACCTGAGCCGTACACAGTGGTGTTTAGAAGGACAGGGGGGTGATTATTTTGCACACAGCAAGGGGCACTTAGGTGTCTGGCTGTAGCCAGAGAGACGTGGAGGCAGGAGTGATTTCTGAAAATGGGGTAATTGAATGATTTAAACCTCATGGAACATCCCAAGGGTGGAGGACAAGCCCAGAACCAAAACAAGTTCTGTCTACAACAATGAGTGTCCGCAGGCAGTGGGTTAGAAAGTGGGAGAAGGGAGTTTCAGGGGCTGACTCATTTGCTTTGAACAGTGGCGGGAGGCAGCCAGCAGGTGGCAGTGTGGGCTTGCAGTGGGGCTGGTGGGACAGGGCTGTACCTTCCTTCAGGATCGCACCCCACTTTTAGGGCACTTGGGGGTTTAGGACTATGCTAGTGGACTCTGCCTGAGTTCGAGTGGGAGGGAATAGTGACAGAGGAAGGGAACCGGCCTCTGTCGGCCAAGGGATCGACGACCAAAGCCAAGGTCTTATGCGAAGCCGAGACAGGAAGAGAATTTCTGCAGAGGGGGAGAAAACAACTCATTTCAGTCTAATTACCTGCCCCCCGCCCCTTCCTGGTATTCAAAGCCGTCAGGGTGTGGAGAGCCAACTGCTGTCAAAGTGCAGTCCCTGGTGTTCCTGGAGTCTTGAAGTTTATGGCCTGTCTTGGTGGCAGTTACACTGGCCAAGTCTTGGAGAAATGATGCCATGTTTTAGAGAGGTAAAAAAAAAGATTAACTCGTGTAAGTCACTAGCTTCGCAAATATCCGTGTCACTAGGAGAATGAAAAGGCTTCAATGGCTGCTAATTTTGAGATAAGTAACATATTTTCCGTTTGCTGCTATTTACCATTTCCCTTCCTTACAAGTTTCAGATGGTGCCAGCCCGACCACGGGCTCCTTGATCATATTACTACTTGCAACGTTTGTTACTGATATGTTTATTTTGAACACAGAAAGATACATTGTTGCTTATTTAGTGCTTAATCCAGGAACAAGAAAAGCTGTTCAGCTCCATCCCTCAAACACTGATGAGCATGTGGGGATTTTTATCTTTTCCGCGCCCACCCCCCTCCCCCCCAGCACTCTCTAGGGTTGCAGAAGCAGGATGTTTCTTAAAAGAGTCTCATCCCTGGAGTGCATTTTAAAGGCTATACAGTACAATAGACAGATATTTTTTGCCTAGAAAACAGTACACCACAAAGGTGGACAGAACTGCTTGTAAACAAGGTCCCTCCCCTGGGCGGAGTCAGGGGCTCCAGGATGCTACAGAACCTCTGGGTGGATTCCTTTCAGTTCTGCACCAGAAGAAATTCTATTTCTACAGAAAATAAAATTCACGATTGCCTTCCTTGCCGCCTCTCTTCAGAAAGGGATTACTAAATTGTCTTAGCCCTTTGTTGGAGGAATTGAAATGCAGGGGAGAGGATGGTTGGCGGTGCTCCTGTTTAAGGAGGGGGTGAGGAGGGAGGCAGGGTGGATTTGAGAACTCTCTGCCTCTGGTGATGCCGGCAGGGACGCTCTTCACACACGCTGGGCTGCTGCCCTCTGGCAGGCTGGGTCTTCAGGAATTAGCTCTGTTACCTGCATGGTCTCTGATGGAAATTGCTGGGATTCAGGGGCCAAGATCTGAGTCTCTACAACCAGGCCCACATATCCCCTTCCGTGGTACCCCCGGCAGCAAGGCCGAGATGTAGCCACTGGTGCTTTTGCAGTGGCATAGTGGGGCCCACATCCCGTTTATTTCGTCTCCTCAAACACCATGGAGGGCAGGACCAGAATGCGTTGGCTCACAATTCCCCACTATGCGCCACCGCCCAGGAGCACAGCACTGCTTCTGGGGTCTGACTCCAGCCCACTCAAGCTTAGGCCATAATGGTCAGCTGGGCATGTACTTAGCGAGGGGCTGCTCCTCTCCTCAGAGCCGTACCCGGCAGCCCTCCATCTTCTTTGAAGACCCTCAGTCCTGGGCAGTGGTTGGACTGACGTGGGCACAGCTGTGACCCACTACCACCACCGCATGCCCACCAAGGGCCCTGCCCATCACCTGTGGCTTGGGGTGGGGGCTTCGGAGATGATTCCGCTAGCACCACCAGACTGAGGGCATTGGTCGAGGGATGGGCAAGGCGGGCTGCGAGGGTCTCCGGGTTGTGCCTGAGCCCCCAGACCCGGGTCCCTTACCCTATAAGTGGCAGGGTGTTGACGTTGTGGCTCTTCTGCCCTGGGGTTGGGAGATGGGGAGAGTGCAGAGCTGAGCCTCACTGAGGCCTGTCCTGCCAGCCGGGAGGACCAGCTGCTCTGGGGTGGGGTCGGGGCAGGCAGCTGACCTGGGACGGTTGAGCAGTTTTTGGAGGCAGAATCAGCGTTTGGGCACAGCCTGCCTGGTGCGGGCAGGGCAGACAGGCCCGTGGAGAGGGCGGGATGAGCCCTGGTCCCTTCTCCACCTCTCTTCTCCCTGCATTGGCTACAGAGGCATCACTGACAGGCTGGGGAGGAGACTGGGAGGTGGGGAGAGCTTCCTTTATAATGAAACCTTCGCAGATGGGATTGTGTGTGTGTGTGGGGGGGCCTGTGTGTGTGCACGTCTGCACACGTGTGGGGCGTGTCTGGATGTGTGTGCGCACATGGGTGCATCAGTGTGTGTGTGGGTCCAAGTTGTGTGTACATGTGTGCATGTGGGGGTGCCATGTGTTCACATCTGTGTGCGTGTCTGTGTGCGTGTGTGCATGTGTGCACCCCTGCGTTCCTTAAAGGTGTGGCTCAGCCCTGACGAGCTGGCAGGACCCAGCCGCTGGGTCCGTCACATAATCCTCTCTGGGCCTGAGGCTGGGGCCCGGGTTGGGGTGGGCGAGTCCTGGGAGCTCCTCGGCCCTGGTTCTGGTCCCGGCAGTGGCAGCAGGCCCGATGGGGGGGGACTGGCCCCACACACGGCCTCATAAGGCGGCAGGGTGTCCACGGAAATGGTGCAGAGGCCACTCTGGCCCTGTGGTCTCTGTGCCTGCTGGTGTTGGCCGGGGCTGCGGCCACTGCCCGCATCCAGGGTGCGGTCCAGCGCGGGGCAGGAGTCAGTCAGCGAGTAGGGGGGCGGGGCGTCCGTGGGGACGTACAGCTGAGTGGCCCCCGGCCCCACACACTCCTCGTAACTGCAAGAGAAGAGGCTCCCTCAGGGCCCTGTGCAAGCTGGCCTCAGTGGTGGGTGGCGGGGTCGCCCCCGAGGGCCGGGGGCCTAGCCACAGCGACAAGCTGCCCCGCCGTGGACCAGGTCAGGCCTTTGTCACGCTGAATCCGATGAAACCCCTCTACTCCCTGGGGAGGGGCACCCCAGAACCACCGAGACCTGGATTCTGGCCCTGACTCAGCCCCAGTGTTCCTTGTGAACGTGAGTGAGCGAGCCACCGAATTCTGGGTCTCAGGTCGCTCAGAACCGCAGCCGCTGCTGCCGGAGCGTCTGCAGGCTGGCCACCGAGCGTGGGTGGTGCTGGGGGGAGCAGCCTCAGGCTGCCAGACACTTCTGGGTCTCAACTCACCCCAAAGTGGCCCTTCCAGGGTTAGGAAGGTGTCCCTGGGGCCCATGGCTGCAGGGTGAAAAAGCACCCACCTGCAGGCGAAGTTCACACCTCCCAGTGCCCCTGGGGGCAGAGAGTAAAGGGTGATGGGGAAGATGGGGCTGTTTGTGGGGCCCAAGTGGTCTCCTGGTAGGGAAGTGATAGAGGCCCAGACTCCACTTTTCATGTACAAACTGGTGGCGATGTGCCTGAGGGTGGCTGGCAGGACAGGATAGGACCCAAAGGCTCCCTAGGGAAGAATTCCCCCCCGTGGGACAGGGCCACCTGCTGGCCACAAGTGCAGTCTGGACGCAATGATTCCTATCCCAGTGGATGTGATTTGGGCTTTGGGGGCGTAAACTAAGGGGCTGGGGCCTGGACCTTCCACCTCACCTCTTCACCCAGCCTGAAGGAGCTGAATGTTTCTTCCTTTTTCCTTTTCGAGTGTCTCTCAGGGACATCTGCTGAGTCATGCCCCACCTTACAGGGACCAGCTTGGTCAGGAGGGTGAGGAGATGGCCACGCCCACTGAGCAGATGTTTTCTGCATTTATTCCATCTGGGGTGTTGCTGTTTCCCATGGGGGCTGGGGATTCTTGCCCAGAGCCCTGCCCTCTCAGGCCTCCTTACCCTGGTGGAGAATCTGGGTACAGCTCTCGGAGCACCGTGGCATCTGCGTCCCCATCAGAGCTGAGGTCCAAGGGTGGAGGCCAGTCCTCGGCAGGGCTGCAGGTGTAGTGTGTCCTGTGGCTCGAGCGGCTATACGAGTGCCTGTTGGACACTGCAGGGAACGGACATTCAGCCTGGGCCTCAGCCTGGTGCCAGGGAGGGTCCTCACAGGTCTGCCTGAGGCCACTGAGATTCTGTTCTCTCCAACTCACCATCCTGCCCCTTGCCAACCAGGGCTGCCTTCATTCCGTCAGCAACAGCCCCAGAATATGAGCGCCAGTGCCCTGCTGGGCATGGGGGTCACAGAGAGGAAGCAGAGCTGGCCCTGCCCTGGTGGGGCTCCCAGGGTAGTGAGCAGCCTGTCCTGCGGACAGCCTGGTAGTGGGCAGCATGACACAAGCTTTGATAGATGTTGTACTGGGGCTGTGGGAGCAGAGACGGGCCTGACCCAGCTTGGAGGTTAGGGAAGGCTTCCTGGGGGGAAGGGCTCCCAGAGCTGAATCTTGTCTAGAAATCAGCCAGGGGAAGAGGGGCAGGCCTGGCAGAGGGAACAGAACAGCTTGAGCCAAGAGGGGGAGTTGTGAAAGAAGACTGTAGTGTGAACAGGAAGCTTTGAGCTGTGAAGGGCTGGGGCACAAAAAATGGGGAAGAAGTGTCAGGGAATGAGGACAGCAGAGGTCTCTGGGGTCAGGCCTCCCTCCCTATCCCAGGGAGAAAAGGTGTTTCTCTGATGACTCCTGGTGACTTCATACACTACACTCTCTTCTGTTTGTTTTTGTTTGTTCTTGTTTTTGTTTTTATCACATAGTACATCAAAGGCTCTGAAATGTCCCACAGCTGAGAAACACATTTAACTGTGCTTGTGTAGCATTTGGCCACAGAACCTTATTTTCTGAGACCTAGTAACAGTGCTTAGGAAATGCCGATGGAGTACAATCTTCTCATTCTACAGCTGGGGTTCAGAGAGGCTCAGTGTCTTGCTGGAGGCCACACAGCAAGTTATTGGTTGGGCCGAGGGTGGCTGGATGTCCCGGCTCCTCTGCCTCCCAGTTTCTGACAGGTCTGGTAGAGGGGGGGTCCGGGGGGGGCGGACAGTGGGAACTGCAAAGATAACTGGTTGAGACATGAGGTCTCCCCACCTCCAAGGGGCTCCCAGGTGGCCCCTCCCCTCAGAGGGCGGGGCTTGTCTGTCTGGGGTGGGGCTCATGACCTTTCTTTGAGGTCAGCAGCACTGTTGCAGTTGCCCTTTCCATTCTGCAGCTAGAGGCTCAGGGTCGCACTGCTGGTAGAATGTGGAGCTGGAATTCATGCATCGTCTGTAGACCCCAAAGATTGCTTTTTCTACTCCCCAGATCTCTTTTTCTCACCTGGATACAACAATGAATGGAAAAAATCTGGATATGAAACACTATCTGCAGGTGCAGTCCCAGGGTTATCTATGGACATCGAGAAAGCTCTCGGAAGAAAATATTCCAGACATATTAACAGCGGCTCTGTCTGGAGGACAGGATCAGAACCCTTATTTTCTTCTTTATATTTTCTGTATTTTAAAGGTTTTCCACAGTGAACACATATTACTTTTCTACTAGGAAAAAGGAACCCAATAACATATGCTGTAAGAAGGAGCTGAAAGGAGATTTGTTTCCTTTTAGGGCACCAGCTGAAGGATGAGAATTTTGGGAAGAAATTGGGGAAGAAACTCAGGAGAGAGGAAAACATGAAATAAGTGTGTGAGGACAGAAGTGGAACCGAGGCCACTGGGCTCTGGTGCCGGGATCCCGTCCCTGCCAGCGTTGCTGCGAGGAGGGCCCCACTCGCAGTGCCAGTGGTGGTGGGGGGCTATGGCTGTCCAGACCTCGGGAAGGCTAAGGCTGTTTCCTGGTGGGCAGGTCTGAGAGCTGACCGGGCCAAACCACGCTGCTGTTCACCTCTCTCCCTGGGCTGCTTTTCTTGGGCCCCCCAGAGGCTGAGTGTCTCAGGGAGACTGAGCCTTCCCTTTTGAGGCACTCACCCAGCCCAGACCCCAATCCTGAGATGATCCAGGTCAGTCCCAGACATCCAGCTGGGTGGAGGTCCTGAGGAACAGCTGGAAAGAACCCCCTCCCCCCCCACACACCCTATTTGAACTCCCCAAATTCCTTTCTTATCTTTCCTTCCTGTCTTCAACATCAGCACAGACCCAAATGGTCCAGGGAGACCCAAATCTCTCTCTTCCCTTATTTACCCAAGTTAAGATATACTTCGGTTCATTATTCAGCCCAAATCCGAGGTTAACAACTTTGACAGGCCCGGGAGAGGGGGGAGGAGGAATTTGCATCCATGAGCACCTCTGTGCTCTAGCCTCACAATCTCATTCACCCTCAACAATTTGTGAGAGGGGGACAGTGGCTACCCTCTTCCCTCAGATGACGAATCGGACATAAAGCCACTTGCTCTAAAGCCCAGGCAAGTGAAAGGGGACCAGATCTGTCTCCTAAAGCTCAAGGTATTTCCATCTTATGGAAGGAGAATTTCCCTTCCTTCCTTCCTTCTTTCCTTCCTTCCTTCCTTTCTTCCTTCCCTCCCTCCACCCTCCTCTCCCTCCCTCCCTCTCTCTTTCTCTCTCTCCCCATTCCTTCCTTCCCCCCTCCCCCCTCTCCCCTCCCTTCCTCCCTCTTTCTCTCTCTCTCTCTCCCCCTTTCTTCCTCCCTCCCTCCCTCCCTTCCTTTCTCAGTCTTTCTGTCTCTCTCATTCACTCACTCCTTCATTCATTCTCAAACATTCATTGGCTCCTCTCTCTGCACCTGACCAGCCTACAGAAGGGCCCTGTGGGCAGACAGAGGAGGACCAACTTTGTCCTGAGGGCAATGGGGAGCCACTTAGTGTTGAGTAGAGTCACAATTCAGTCAAGTTGGCTGTCTTGTGGAGAATGCCTTGGAGGTGCCAGGCCGGTGGCTGGCAGGTGTGGAGGTTGCAGCATTAGTGAAGTGGCCCTGGAGGAGGTATTCTCGGGGTGGTAGGGAGAGATCATGAAAATAGTTAACATTTACTGAGCACTTACTCATAAGCCAGGTACTGTGCTAATTTAGTCCTGACAATAACTTTTTGGGGTGGGTCCCTGTGTACCCATTGTACAGATGACTCACAGAGGTTAAGCAACTTTCCTGAGGTTGTGCAGTAAGAAGCGGAAGATTAAGGCTGTTTTGGACCCCCTGGGTCTGAGGTGCCTCTGAGACTTCAGGGGGTGGTGTCTCGGGGACATCTGGGTGAGGGTGGTGGGTGGTGCCTGGAGCTGGCAGGTGGATGAGATGGACATGGGTACAGATGGGGTGGGTACAGAGAGAGGGCCCAGGGCCCAGGGTTGGGCTCTGAGGGACCTTAATATTCCTCTCCTCAGAGAATAGGAATCCACCAGAAAGTCTGAGAAGGAGCAGCCAGAGCAGTGGGAGGGAGCCCGGGAGGGGCTGAGTCACTAGAGCCAGGGGGAGGGCACCTGAAGGACAGAGGGTCCCCAGGGCCAGTAGGGTGGTGTGTGTTGGTGCTCTGCTGCTTTCATGGCCCCTCTTCCCTGGCTTCTTTCCAAGGCCCCTCGCAGCCCCTGTGCACCCCCTGAAGGCTAGAAGGTGGTGTAGGGGCATCAGCACCTCCAGGCTCTCTGCTGAGGCCCCAAGGAGGTGCCAAAGACAGAGCTGAGAATAGAAGTGGGCAGAGAGTCGGGAGCCCCGCAGAGGGGTCTCCACGGTACCAGGGCTGCTGTGAGTCAGCGGAGCCGGGGGTGGGCAAGCAAAGGCTCGACCCCAGACTTGGCCTGGCTGTGGCCTGCTGTCACCCCACCTGCTCTGACGTCAGGGACAGGGCCCTGCTCACGTGGCACAGGCCCTGTGGCTCCATCACAGACTCCGGGTGGACTAGCCTGCCCCTAGGTCCATCTCTCTCCTCAAGGCCAAGGTTGACCTCTCAACCTTAATCTAGGGACCCCCTGTGGGCATCTCTCCTAGGCTCTAAGTATGAGGCGCAGGCTCGGGGGCACTCAGGCCATTCAACAAGTCCCTCCAGCGTCCCAGTCTTTAAAATGGGCTCACACAGCTCTTGCTGTGAGGATAAAATGAAGTGGTTCCTTCCCTTGCCCGTGGAGTACTTCTTCTGGGCCAGGTCCTGTTCTGGGCTGTGAGCTCAACTCTCGGAGAGCTACATGCAGCTCCTGCTTTCACCGATGCAACACAGCCATCCTGTGTCGGGGTACTGATGGGAGTGTGGGTACAATGCTAAGGAAGTATAGGGAATGGGGGTCAACCCTGCCTGGGGGGGTGGGTGAGGAGGGGCCAGAGAAACTTGCAAAAGGAGGTGGTATTTGAGCCAGGTCTGGAAGGACAAGTAGGCTTTTGTCAGGTGGGGAAGTATGGGGAATGGCATTCTGGGCACGGGGAAGAGCATATGCAAAGGTGCAGAGGCAGGAAGCAGCATGGAAGAGGTGCCTGGGGAGGGGCAGGAGTGGAGGGCGCGGGTCCAGTTATGTGAGGTGGGCGTGCTGGCCGTCCTGGGCCTGACCGGCCACATCCTGGGGTGGGGGGAGGTCGAGGGTGGTACCTGGGCTCCTTGTTGGGGGTGGGCCTGCTCTGAGCAGGAGCCCTGCACTCTCCGGGGGTCAGGCTGGTGATACAAGGGTAGGAACAGGCAGGCCTGGTCTCACAGTGGCCAGGGCTGGGGAGGGAGCACCACACCCTCCCTTTGACCTTCAGCCTCACCCTTGGCAGACAACTGGGCTTCTTATGCCACTGAGACATGGTGAGTGCCTCTGAGCTCTTCCTGATTACTTGTGACCTTGAGGATGCCTCCTCTGACCACCCTGCGTCACCCATGGCAGAGCTGCCACCTCCCTGATGCCTCCTGGGCTACAGGGGTCCCAGGGCCCGGGGTGGGCGGCGGCTCACCGTAGCCGTGCTCATACTCTCGGTGGCGGCGGCGGCGGCGATGGTGGTGGTGGTGGTGGCGGCGATGGCGGTGCCGGTGCCGCTGGAGCCGGGCTTGCCTGTCCCTGCGGATGCTACCTACGATGATGGTGATGCAGGAGAGGATGATGACCACGCCTATGACTGCGCTTGCCACCAGCACAGGAGACACGAGCAGATGGCTGTGCTCTGAGCTCTCTGAGAACGTCGGGTAGAAGTAGCTGGTGCGGTTGTATCGAGCTACTGTGGACAGAGAGAGAGAGGACGCTGAGCCGGGGCACGGACCCTGCCCCACACCTTCCTCCTCCCTCCCTGCTGCCCTGTGAGTTATTCATCCCTAAATAAATGGAGGATGTTCAGGTCTCTATCCTGACTGCTCCTTCCAGGGAGGAGGGGAGCAGCGCCTCGCCCCACTGCCTGCAGGAGCCTCTGCTAGTGAGGGCTGACCTCCTCGCCTCTCCTCTGAAGCCTCTGGCCTAGGAGCTCAACCAACTCACAGAAAGGAAAAAGGAAGCTCAGAGAGGGCAGTGGACTTGCTCAAGGTCACACAGCAAATTAGCGGCAGAGCTGAGGCTTGAACCCACTGAACCTGACTCAGTGCTAGACAAGGACTCTATTCCACCAAGACATGAGGTTGGAAGGTCAGCATGACTTTACCAAAGTCTTGGGAAGGGATGGGGGATACACAGAGGTCAGAGTATGAGGACCAGATGTGCTGGCCTCCAACACTGGCCTCCTGCCTCAGGGGCGAAACCTACCAAGAGGACTCCAGGGAAATCAGGCAGGCCTGGGGTTATGAGCAGTAACTGACCCAGACATGACAGTGGGTTGGATCAGATCAGGGAAGGCCTCCCAGAGGAGGTGAAGCTAGGAGGTATTCCAGGCAGGGGAAGGACAAGGATAAAGGTGCAGAGAGGTGGGAAGGGGCTTTTAGGAAGGGGTGTGGTATGGTGGGTCCCTAAGAACCCTACTAAAGGAAGCTTCTGGGGCCCATGATGGCTTTGTCCTCCCATATGATAAGATGATGGAGCCCTGGGGGCTGGGGTCCCAGGGAAGGGTTAGAATCAGCCAGGACCATCCATGGGCACTTGCTGCCTCGCTCAGGGAGAGCCAGCACCACATTAGTGAGCGTCCGTGACCGCCCCTTAATTCCCTCCCACTCAGCTGGGCAGGGATGTGGTTTTCCCCTTTTATAGATGTGTGGACTGATGCTCGGCTCCAGCCCATGGTCACTCAGTTACTCTGTGGTTGAGCCGAGTGAGAACTCAGGCCCAAGCTTCAAAGTCCCGAGCTCCTTCTCCATTGTCCCCTGCCCCAGGCATGAGCCCTTCCTGAGGGTGCAGGTCCCATCTCTGGACAGCCATAGGGAGCCAGCTTCAGATACTCAGTGAGCCACAGGGTCAGGGGCAAGCTTTCCTGGGCCCTGTTCTGAAAGCAGTCCCCCTGTCTGTCCTCCCAGAGCCTGTGTCCCAGTCCCTGTCCTGCATCTGTCGCATATGATTATGCATGGTTTCCAGAGCTTGTGTTTGATCGCTCTCTGTGTCCTCAAGCTCAGCACTGGGCCTGGGCTCACCAAAGGTGCCCAAGCCATGTACTGAGTGAGTGGCTGCAGCCTTGAGACCAGATGGGGAAGTGGCAGGGAGGCCCTGAGCTGCCTCCGGGGAATGAGGTCTCTGTCTTGAGTGGTAATCAAGCAGAGTGTGGATGGTTACCTCCCTGGGTAGTTGTGGGAGGGCTTTGTTCCCAGGTGAGGGCATGGACTTATGCAAATCAGAAGGTAGAAACTCAACTGTGGCCTCCTGTACCTTCCCATCCCTTCCTGGCACCATCTCCAAAAGCCTCTCCCACACTCAGCCCATGGCAGGGACAGGCAGGTGACGCATGAACTCGGGGCCGTTGCCTGAGATATGAACGTGCCCTGCCAGCAGTTCTGGCCCATGCTGGTGTCTCTTGCAGCCTACTGACCTTCATTAGGAGGGGCTGGCCCTGAGGCCCTACTGCCTGGGCCAGAATGTCATCCGAGCCTGAGAGCCAAGCCTTTGCTTGCTGAAGTTCATTGTACGCTGCTCCCCTGCAGGCGCCTTCACTGGGGAGAGGGAGCTGCCCTTGGGCTTTGGCTGAGCATGCGTGCTTCCTGACCCTCTAATAAGAAAACGCCAGGGTAAGCAGATTTCTGGGATTCTTTGAGGGCCAAACACAGACCACTGTTTTCAGAGCCCCCACTATGTGTAGGTTCTGTGCTGAGAGCTCATTTCATCCCTGAAGCTATGTTCTCCCCATTTTATAGGTGAGAATACTGAGGCTCAAAGATATTAAGTAACCCACCACAATCATATATAGCCAGTATATGGCTAACTGATAATCATTCTCTTCCTGTTTGGCCCAGGAGGCAGCCTCAGCATCCTTTTCAACATAGTACTCCACACAGTGATTACCCTGGTCACGAGACAAGCTTTTGGCCACCACTCATCTAGTCCACCGTGCTTTCACTCCTGAGCCAATGACCAGGCTTTGGTTTGGACTAGAACTGAGCCAGTGGTCACTCTGCTACCGTAGTCTCGCTGATAAAGTACAAGCCAGCTGGCCATCCAACCAATGTCACCCTCTTCCTCTCACCTTTGAAGCCAATGGCAGGGCTTGGGAATGTCAGAGACAGCAGCCCTCCTTGGGGACGGTAGGAGTGTATGGGGTCCACACTGCTCTCGACTGTCCTGTTCAGTCTGTTCCAGCTGCTGCGATGGTTTGGGATGTACTGGTCACCCCACGATTCAAGGCAGATGTGCTACCAGAAAGCTGGCCATGGCAAGGCTGGAGGTGTCCAGACTGAGAACCTAGGGTTGGATGTGTGTGTGCATGCCTGCCCTGCTCAGCACGCAAACTGCTGCGGAGGTGTCAGTCCCATGGGGTCACCCTGAAGATGCCTCTCCCTCTCCCTGCTTCAGCAGCAAATGAGAACCTCGCCCTCGTGGCAGTGCCAGGCTCATCACCAGCCAGGTGTGGAGATGGCAACACCCATGCCTGCAGATGGAGCCTGTTGGTGCAGGCGTCCGCCTGCATGGCTGGGGGAAGTTAATCTTCCAGTCCCTGCGACCGGCGGAGGTAGATGCTGCTTTAAATTATGAGGGAAACTTCCAGTTTCCTAATTCAGGGTCCATTCCATCAACAGGATAAAAATGACTGCAGAGAAACAACATGATGCTAGCCCCCCTTCCCACCGCTCCGCCTCGCTCTCCCCCTGCACCAGCTGTGGAAAGGACGGAGGGTAAGGCAAGCTTTGCCCCTATCCTAGACTTTCTTCCCAAGCAGCTTCTACAAAGGTGCTGATGGTCAAGAGGAAATCGTACCTCGAGATACCAGGTCATCCCTGAGATGCGGCCCTCCCTCCACATACAGCATGAGTAGCTATCATCTCCTGGACACCTACTGTGTGTCATGCACCATGCTTGGTACTTTTCATGCACTGTATTATCTCACTTAATTCTTATGATGGGCCATGATGGGATCTCCAATTAACAGGTGGAGAAATTGGGCTTCAGACAGGTTATTTGTCCAATGTCACTCAGCCCACAAAGAGGGACCCGGGTCAGTGGGCAGCCAAAGCCCCATGCTGTTAGCCAAGATGCTACTCTGTGGCTACCAGGCACTGTGCACTGGCGCTCATGTTTTGGGGATCTTGATAAAGTAAAACTTTTCTCTCCCTAAAACGATGCTTTGCTTTTTCTGGGCCACCTTAACATGTAGACAAAGTAGCCCATGACCTACGTCTTATTCAGGGTGAAGGTATATCATCAGCTGAAGGAACATTGCTGAGTTTTGAAGGGCTGGCAGGGGCCCGCCATGAAGGTCAAATCAAGAGACTGTCTTATCTTAAGCGTAGAGAGGAGACATGAAGGGCCGCGGTCATAGGGTTTTAAGAGCGCCCTCGGGCTGCAGAACTGGACGCAGGGTGGGGGGACACCAGCGACTAGGCTGCTGTGAGGGTCCACGTGAGCGTGGACGCTGAAGTGTAGAGGGTGGAGCGTGGAAGATGGAGCGAGCAGCGTGGAGGGTGGAGCAGGGAGCGTGGAGCGAGGAGCGTGGAGGGTGGAGCGAGGAGCGTGGAGGGTGGAGCGAGGAGCGTGGAGGGTGGGGCGAGGAGCGTGGAGGGTGGTGGGTGGGGCGAGGAGCGTGGAGGGTGGAGCGTGGAGCGTGCAGCGTGGAGGGTGGAGCAGGGTGCGTGGAGGGTGGAGCGTGGAGCGTGGAGGGTGGAGCCGGGTGCGTGGAGCGTGGCGGGTGGAGCGAGGAGCGTGGAGGGTGGAGCGTGGAGCGTGGAGGGTGGAGCCGGGTGCGTGGAGCGTGGAGGGTGGAGCGAGGAGCGTGGAGGGTGGAGCCGGGTGCGTGGAGCATGGAGGGTGGAGCGAGGAGCGTGGAGGGTGGAGCCGGGTGCGTGGAGCGAGGAGCGTGGAGGGTGGAGCGAGGAGCGTGGAGGGTGGAGCGAGGAGCGTGGAGGGTGGAGCAGGGAGCGTGGAGCATGGAGGGTGGAGCGAGGAGCGTGGAGGGTGGAGCCGGGTGCGTGGAGCGAGGAGCGTGGAGGGTGGAGCGAGGAGCGTGTAGGGTGGAGCCGGGTGCGTGGAGCGTGTAGGGTGGAGCGAGGAGCGTGGAGGGTGGGGCGAGGAGCGTGGAGGGTGGGGCGAGGAGCGTGGAGGGTGGGGCGAGGAGCGTGGAGCGTGGTGGGTGGAGGGTGGAGCGTGGAGCGAGCAGCGTGGAGGGTGGAGCGAGGAGCGTGGAGGGTGGGGCGAGGAGGGTGGAGGGTGGAGGGTGGAGCGAGGAGCGTGGAGGGTGGAGCAGGGTGCGTGGAGGGTGGAGCGAGGAGCGTGGAGGGTGGAGCGAGGAGCGTGGAGCGTGGTGGGTGGAGCGAGGAGCGTGGAGGGTAGAGCGTGGAGCGTGCAGCGTGGAGGGTGGAGCAGGGTGCGTGGAGGGTGGAGGGTGGGGCGAGGAGCGTGGAGCATGGCGGGTGGAGCGAGTAGCGTGGAGGGTGGAGCGTGCAGCGTGCAGCGTGGAGGGTGGAGCGAGGAGCGTGGAGGGTGGAGCCGGGTGCGTGGAGCGTGGAGGGTGGAGCGAGGTGCGTGGAGGGTGGAGCCGGGTGCGTGGAGCGTGGAGGGTGGAGCGAGGAGCGTGGAGGGTGGAGCAGGGAGCGTGGAGCGAGGAGCGTGGAGGGTGGAGCGAGGAGCGTGGAGGGTGGAGCGAGGAGCGTGGAGGGTGGAGCGTGGGGCGTGCAGCGTGGAGGGTGGAGCAGGGTGCGTGGAGGGTGGAGCGAGGAGCGTGGAGGGTGGGGCGAGGAGCGTGGAGCATGGCGGGTGGAGCGAGGAGCGTGGAGGGTGGAGCCGGGTGCGTGGAGCGTGGAGGGTGGAGCGAGGAGCGTGGAGGGTGGAGCCGGGTGCGTGGAGCGTGGAGGGTGGAGCGAGGAGCGTGGAGGGTGGAGCAGGGAGCGTGGAGCGAGGAGCGTGGAGGGTGGAGCGAGGAGCGTGGAGGGTGGAGCGTGGAGGGTGGAGCTGGGTGCGTGGAGCAGGGAGGGTGGAGCGAGGAGCGTGGAGGGTGGAGCGTGGAGCCGGGTGCGTGGAGGGTGGAGCAGGGTGCGTGGAGCGTGGAGGGTGGAGCGAGGAGCGAGGAGCGTGGAGGGTGGGGCGAGGAGCGTGGAGGGTGGAGCGTGGAGGGTGGAGCCGGGTGCGAGGAGCGTGGAGGGTGGAGCGAGGAGCGTGGAGGGTGGGGTGAGGAGCGTGGAGGGTGGAGCGTGGAGCGTGGAGCGTGGGGGAAGCCTGCAGCTCCTGCACTCGGAGCGTGGAGCTGGGCTCAGCTGAAAGCAATTGAAGGGCAGCTACCCGTGAGGAGAGTTCCTCCACCGCGCCAAGCGGATGTCCTTTGAGCGGGCCTCAGCGACAACCCTGGTGCTCTCCCCACTCTGCAGATGGGGTCCCAAGGTCCCCTTTGGGGCTAGGATGGTGCCTGGATCCGTGGGCCTCCGTTGTGCCAGGCAGAAGCCAGCTCTCGCGCCTCCAGACCTCTGCTCCAGGCTGGGACTGGGAACCACAGGTGGGTCAGAGGCCCTGCATGACCGCGGCCTGGGTGTGGGGCCGGGTCTGGCACTTGCCCGTTCTGTGTGCGGAACCATCGTCACCCCCATTTATAGGACACTGAATCTTGGTGAGCTGAAGTTTGCCCACCTAGTTTTGTGGCAGAGCTGGGATTTGAACCCAGGTGTGTCTGATAATCCATGCAGTAGGGCCCGAGCAGGGGAAGAGAGTTGGGTGCGGTGGAGGTGGAGGTAGGAGAACGGGGCTCCGTTCCTGGTTCTACCACTCACTCGCTGTAGAGTGAGTTTGTTCTCTGCCCTCTCTGGACCTGCTCGCTATCTGCCTGAAAGATGCTTAAAGACGCTTATTCTTGAGCCGTTCTTCCCGCAGGGTGGGTGAAGGGGTCTGAAAGGGGTGGGGAGGAGGTGGGAGCCAGGTGAACACAATGGGCGAGGCAGTGAGATCCAGGCTGGCGTCGGGGGATGAGTCAGGGCTGGCTGCAGGCTGGGAAACAGTGGGGAACGTGCAGGGCAGGGAAACTGAAGCAGACCATCACTCCTGATTCCTTGCTGAGTGTAGTGTGTGGGTAGCTGTGCGGTCACTCTGTCTGGGTTCAGGCAAGTGCTCTTTGCAGCCTGAAGCCACGTGGGAGCATTGACAAAGAAAGGGCACCGAGACAGTGGAGGTGCTGAGCCAGCCTCTTTAGGCCTCCAGTCCTGCCCACACCTTTGGAGACGCTGGCTAGAGGGAGAAGGGGGGCCAAGGACTGAGATCTGACTGAAGGTTCCTGTCACAAAAAATTCTGAAGACATTTGTCATGGGTCCACTTCCCTGGCAAGTCTGGCCTCAGTAGTTCACCTCTTTCTCCACTGCCGAAGCCACTAGGGTGAGGCCTTGAGGTCATTGAAGGGAATCTGGGGAACAGGATTCAGGCACTGTCTTCCCTCTGCTCACCAATGGCTGGTCTCAGCCTCCCGGCAGGGACTGGGGCAGGGGACGTGGCAGGGCAGGCTCACTTGCTTGGGCACTTCTGAGTCCCCTCCCCTTCTGTTTTGGGCAGCCTCTCAACCCACTTGGTGATATCACCTAGTTACCAGGAGACTGTGATGGAGAGAATCAGAGTACCGGGAACAGGTCAGGAACATCCACAAGGAGGGGCTGGGTCTTGAAGGGTGAACCAGCAGAACAAGATCAGGGGAGGGAGGAAGGGGCCTGGGCAGGAGTACAGAGGGGTAAGGTCCCAACAGAGCTCAGGAAAGGAGGAGGTGCTCCTGGGGTGAGGCCGTGGGATGTCCCCTGAACATTGGGATTATGGGGATGAGGAAGAGGCTGCTTGGTGTTCCGTATTCTTCTTACAGTGGGATGTAGCTCTATAAGAAGTCAGTTAATGTCATGTTAAGGCCCTGACACGTTTTACTTGGCCATTTGTGGCATTACAGGTGGGGCAGGTTATAGTGGAAAGGAGGATTGGAATGTGAAGTCATCCACCTATTAATCAGTCCTCCATAAATTCACTCACCCTCCTAATGTACTTATCTACCTAGGCATCTATTCAGGACCCACTCGATCGTCCATGCATCCATCCATATATTCACTCATCCATCCAGCTACCCACCCATCCATCTACTCACCAATACTCAACTAAGTGCTTATTCTATGCTTGGACACATGCTAGGCACTAGGAACATGTATATAAATTAACTAAAATGAACCTCTCAAACCGTGGAAAGCAAGAGTTCCCACACAGGTGCCCCAGTGCTGAGAGGGAAAGTCTTGGTACATCATGGAGTTCTCTGCTCTCACGTCATGCAGAGTAGCTCTCCTTCCCTCTGTTGTACACATCAGAGTTGATAGGAGAGTGCTCCATTGCCAAGTGGAAGATTTTCAGCCGCTGCATTAAAATATAACTGGAAAAATATAAGTGACCACCCACAGGCCTTTCATGATTCTATAAATATAAGATGAAAGTGATTTATTCCACTATTGAGATAGATTCTGCCACTTAAATAAACTCACCAAAATTAACTCACATGTACCTCTACATAGCCAGACTCCCTAAGTTTACCGTCTTGTCATCATTCACTGAGATTTTATCTCTGGTTTGATGAACAATTTATTTGTTGGCTGGAAAACTCATTGAAACAGTGTCACAAACCACTTTTCCCTACTTCTGCAGAGGAAGTGGTAAACTGGCTGACATTACAGAACCAAGCCATGGCAGAATTAGACTTTCTACTTGAACCCACACCAAACTCTTCCTTTTCTTGCTAGAATCATCAATGGCCCTGTACTCATGTTCTCTCCTCTTCTGTCCCCACCTAGAGTTGGCTCTTAAGCTATTTTCCAGAGAGAACACAAGCTTTTATAACACCAGCAGTCACTGTGCCTGCTCGATGGGTAGGAAATAGTGGAACTGTGTGGAGAAGCAGATGCTGGGTGGGAGCGGGGCTGGCTTGGCACGCCATCAGCTAGGGGATTAGCTATCACACCCCAGTTTGCATTATGAGACTCAAAATCGTGGCTTCGAAAAATGACCACTCACTACAATGTGGACTTTCCAAGAAGTTCATTATTAATTGATATGTACAATGTTAAATTCATGAATGTAGCAAATTATCCTCAGCTATCCCACCACAACCTGGACCAGCCTAAAGGTATGTTCTTGGGCCACAGTGGCCAAGTCCCCATCCCAAGTACTGTCTTCCTTGAGTTTTGTTTTGGCCGTTTGCTTTTGTGGGTTCTGATTCTGGAACATGTTAGGTGGGATTTTGTCCCCTGCTCCACAGTGGTTCCCTCAACTCCTAGAATACAAGGGTATGTGGGAAACCAGCACCAGGGCAGCAGTGTATTAAAAATAATATATTGGGCTTCCCTGGTGGCGCAGTGGTTGAGAGTCCACCTGCCGATGCAGGGGACACGGGTTCGTGCCCTGGTCTGGGAAGATCCCACATGCCGCGGAGCGGCTGGGCCCGTGAGCCACGGCCGCTGAGCCTGCACGTCCGGAGCCTGTGCTCCGCAACGGGAGAGGCCACAACAGTGAGAGGTCCGCGTACCGCAAAAAAAAAAAAAAAATCATAAGTAGAAAGGACTTATTCCAGGAATGCCAGAATGTTTTAAGACCAGGAGATCTATTAACATAACATGCCACTTTAATAGGTAGGATGAGAAAAACTAGTAGACCAGGCAAAGATAGATACTTCTTGGCCATGATATATCCTGATGATCTCAAATGACTGACACCATCACACTGAACCGTGGAGCTTTGGAATTCTCAGCGTGTGGTTCAGGGAATGTGGGTTTCTAAAAACATTCTGCAGTGTTTGGGGACAAGCCCTGGACCCCCATGCCCACCCCCAAGATTGCTTTGCAGCCCTGAGCTGGGGCAAACCAGCCCCAGTCCTAAGGCCTTTTATTCACCAACATTCAGTATCCTGAGATGGTGCATGGTCCTAGTGTCCTCTGGGAGAAGGATCACTCCTCAGCCATCTTCCTCAGGGCAGGAGGAAGCCCAGAGCTCCTCCACCAGAGCTGACCTTCATCTGGTCCTAGGATCTGGCTAAGTAAGACAGACAGTCGTGGGTTCAGATCTTGGCCCTGCCTCTTGCAGGTGGTGTCCTCGGGGCAGTTTACCCCTCTAAGCTTCTATCGCTTCATTTGTACAATAGGAACAGCAATTTCTTGGAACTAATCAAAGCACACTGCCTAGCAGGATGCTTGGCACACAGTAGGTGCTCAATATATGACAAACCTTAAAATATTTAAAAACACCCCTAGACATAGTGTTAAATGTGAAAGGCAAAACAGTAAAGCTCCAAATGGAAAACACTGTAGAACATCTTTATGACCTTGGATTGTTTAAACAGGATACAAAGGTACTAACCATGAAAAAAACGGATAAGTTGGACTATATTAAAATAAACATCTTTGGTGGGAGATTGGGCTTCTAGGTGGGCAGGGGGCACAGGGACGGAGATGTGAACAGGGCCAAAGCCATAGCTGGAGCAAGGGGAAAGTTTTTTTTTTTTTGCGGTACGCGGGCCTCTCACTGTTGTGGCCTCTCCCGTTGCGGAGCACAGGCTCCGGACGCGCAGGCTCAGCGGCCGTGGCTCACGGGCCCAGCCGCTCCGCGGCATGTGGGATCTTCCCGGACTGGGGCACGAACCCACGTCCCCTGCATCGGCAGGCGGACTCTCAACCACTGCGCCACCAGGGAAGCCCAAGGGGAAAGTTTTGAAAGACTTTCTAAATCATTTGTAACCTGCCCCAGGACACTGGTGAATGTTTCTCAGGGAGGAATCTGTACAGGTGCCTGGAACCAGATAATAGATCCCAAGACACAGAAGTGTCCTTCCACATCCTTATGGGATCCTCCATTTTTGCACAGTTAGCTGTTTTACTCCAGTAGGTTTGTTCTTTGTGGGAGACCCAAGAGAGTAGCCATACCATCAATTATAGCAATTCAATGTCAAACAGTATTAACTGAGTATAATACATCTTGTGATGATATAGGAAAACTAATTTGGTAACCTAGGCCTCATGTTCAATGAGGGGACCTAAGACAGCCTTTCTTCAAGCAATTGATAAGTAAAAAGCCCCACAGTATTCCTTTTCAGTTCGAAAAATGCAAGTCTTAGCAGCAGCTGACAGGAATACCGGGGCTGTCTTTTGATGATGACTCGTATTACCAGTGCCTTTGCTGCTTCTGATTACCTATGTTTCAGTATTAGTGTAACTTTAGTACTTGAATCCTATGAAGATTTTTGCAGTGGAAGTATAGTTCTTGGTTACCTACTACACTTAGAAACAGGTCCTCATTCTGTTTTTATAATATGTTTTTTGCATTCTACTCTGAATCAAAGCCAGTGTTGAACAAAGGGATGATGCTGTGCGCGTCTCTCTCTCGTGTGTGTTTCACCAGCTCGCCCTCCCCATGGCTCTTGTACTAAGGCAGTGGTGTATAGCTGGGCCTTTCATTCTTGTGCATTTAGAAATAAATGTCACTGCAGGAGAAATGCTGGCTCTGCTAGGATTGAGCAGAAATTGATTTTGAAATGATAGTAAACGCTTGTTAAACCAGACACTGAACTTCACCCACTATGGTGGCTACATTACTTAGTTCAGTGTTTGTAATGCTCAATGTAATTCCTATTTTAAAAGAATTTAAGGGACAACCCACAGGTTTCTGAACATACAAACTCAGAAATAACGTACTGTCTGGGAATCTGATAGTCATGTTGTCTTAGATAACTGGATTTTACACTTGGTAGATACGCCAGTGCACTAATATCGCTCAGGTGTAATTGATCATCCTGTTCGCTCGCAAGGATAACAAGAGCCACTGTGCCCCAGTGCTGTGATTCTTATTGTTTAGACAGTGTTGGTGACATACTGTGCATGTGTAGTAGCCACGTGTACTTTAATAGTACTTAAACTACTGGGATCACTGTCAGTATTTTAGTGTAGGAGGTACTTTTTTATCTTGAAAAAAATGAGAGATTTTTTAAAAAGTTTAAATTGTTTCACGAGCCATCCTTTAAATTTCATTTAACCTAAAACCTGAAATTTCAGTAATAGACAAAAACTCTTTAACAAGGCTGCCACCCAACCTAAAAGGTGCCCACGTTGGCTTTCACATTTGTAAAAATGTATTCTTTGAAGTGCAGCAATAGAAGCCTCTTCTCCTAAGGCGTACAAGAGGGTATCCCCTAACTGTATGCTCTATATCGTTTTATTTTCTGTAAATTTTGAAGTTAAATATGTATAAAGCAAATTATATACAAGAATAGATAGTCTATATATAAAAGTTTAAGAACATCTGTGAATCCAAAGACATGATTATAAGAGTCAAAAAGCAGTCCACATAGAGGGAGAAGATTTTTGCAATAATATATCCAACACAGGACTGGTAGTCAGAATATATAAAGAACTCCTAGAAATTAGTAATAAAAAGACCCAATGAAAAAGTGGGCAAAAGGCTTAAACAATCACTTCACAAACGAGGATATCCAAGGTGCTAAATACACTGTACTTAATCACCAGAGAAATTCAAATGAAACCACAAGGTAATATCTCTGCTATCTACCAGAATGGCTAAAGTGAAAAAATCCAGACAACACCAAGCATTGGTGAGGATGTAGGGCAACTAGAGCTATCATAGATTGATGTTAGGAGTGTGGATTGGTACAGCCACTCTGGAAAACTGTTTAGCTCTATCTATTAAAGCCAAACACATGGATGTCCTATAACCCAGAAATTCCACTCCTGGGCAGAATGAACTCTCCAACAGAAATGCATCAATATGTTCACCAAAACTCATGTACTAGAACAGTGCTGTCCGGTATGGTAGCCACTAGCCGCATGTAGCTACTTAAATTAATGAAAATTAAATTAAAATTCAGTTCCTCAAAATTGGAGATGATTCAAAGAAATAGAAAGATACCCCATGCTCCTAGATTGGAAGAATTAATGTTATTAAAATGTCATACTATCCAAAGAAATCTATAGATTTAATGCAATCCCTATCAAAATACCCAGGACATTTTTCACAGAACTAGAACAAATAATCCTAAAACTTATGTGGAACCATAAAAGACCCCAAATTGCCACATCAGTCCTGAGAAAAAAGAACAAAACTGGCAGATACACACACTACTATATCTAAGATAGATAACCAACAAGGACCTACTGTATAGCACAGGGAACTCTACTCAGTATTCTGTGATAACCTATATGAGAAAAGAATCTAAAAAAGAATGAATATATGTATATATATATAATTGAATCACTTTGCTGTACACCTGAAACTAACACCACATTGCAAATCAACTATACTCCAATAAAATTAAATACAAACAAACAAAAAAAACCAAAAAACAAAGCTGGAGGTATAACCCCGCCAAATTCCAGACTATACTACAAAGTTACAGTAATCAAAAAAGCATAGTATTGGCACAAAAACAGACACATAGATCAATGAAACAGAAAAGAGAATCTGGAAATAAACCCGCACACCTATGGTTAATCAGTTTATGACAAAGGGGGCAAGAATATACAATGGAGAAGACACAGCATCTTTAACAAGTGGTGCTGGGAAAACTGGACAGCCACATGTAAAACAATGAGATTAGAACATTCCCTCATACTGTATACTACAAAAATAAACTTTAAAAGGGTTTAAAGACCTAAATGCAAGACATGAAACCATAAAACTCTAGGAAGAGAACATAGGCAGGACACTCTTTGACATAATTTGGAGCCATATTTCCTTGGATCAGTTTCCTAAAGCAAAAGACATAAAGGCAAAATAAACAAATGGGACCTAATTAAACTTAAAAGCTTTTGCACAGCAAAAGAAACCATCAACAAATGAAAAGACAACCTACAGGATGGGAGAAAATATTGGAAAATGATGATACCAACAAGGAATTGATGTCCAAAATATACAAACAGCTCATACTGCTCAATATTAAAAAAAAAATCGAGTCAAAAAATGGGCAGAAGACTTGAATAGATGTTTTTTCCAAAGAAGACATAGAGATGGCTAACAGGCACAAGAAAATATGTCCAACATCACTAATTATTAGAGAAATGCAAATCAAAACCATAATGAGATATCACCTCACACCTGTCAGAATGGCTGTCATCAAAAGGACCACAAATAACAAATGTTGGAGAGGCTGTGGAGAAAAGGGAACCCATGTACACTGTTGCTGGGAACGTAAGTTGGTGCAGTCACTATGGAAAACAGTATGATGTTCCTTAAAAAACTGAAAATAGAACTACCATATAATCCAGCAATTCCACTCCTGAGTATATATCTGGAAAAAATGAAAACACTAATTCAAAAAGATTTATGCACCCCAATGTTCATAGCAGCACTATTTACAATAGCCAAGACATGGAAGCAACCCAAGGTGCCTATCAACAGACAACTGGGTTAAGAAGATGTGGTATATATATACAATGGAATATTACTCTGCCATAAAAAGAATGAAATACTGCCATTTGTAGCAATGTGGATGGACCTAGAGAATATTATACTTAGTGAAATAAGTAAGACAGAGAAAGACAAATACTATATGATATCACTTATATGTAGAATCTAAAAAAATAAATGAATGTATATGCAAAACAGATTCACAGATATAGAAAACAAACTTGTGGTTATCAAAGGGGAGAAGGAAGGGGAGAGGGACAAATTAGGGATATGGGATTAACAGATACAAACTACTATACATAAAATAGGTAAGCAACAAGGATATACTGTATGACACAGGGAATTATACCTATTATCTGGTAATAACCTATAATGCAAAAATACTGAATCACTATGCTGTATACCTGAAACTAATACAATATTGTAAATCAAGTATACTTAAACTAAAAAAATTCAGTTCCTCAGTTGCACTAGCTACATTTCAAGGGCTCAATAGCTGCACATGGGTTGTGGCTATCATATTGGGCAGTGACGATACAGAACATTTTCATTATTGCAGAAAGCTCTATTGGACAGCACTCTACTAGAATGTTCACTATTCATTCATAGCCCCAAACTGAAGACTACTCAGATGTCCATTAAAGTAGAATGGATAAGTTATTTGTGGTATATTGACACAATGAAATACTATACGGTGATGAGAATAAATGATCTACAATTATATACAATACTGTGGTTGAATCTCACAATGGAATGTTGAACAAAAGAAGCCAGAAACAAAAGAGAACATACTGTATGATTCCAAATGTATAAAGGTCAAAAACAGGCAAAACTAATTTATGGTGATAGAAGTCAAGACGGTGGTTGACCTGGGCATGGGGTAGTGACTGGAAGAGCACACAGTAGGTGTTCTGGGATGCAGCTTATGATGTGTTTCTTGATCTGAGTGTGGTTAGTTTGTGAAGATTCATTGAGTTGTACACTAACGATTTGTGCACCTCCCTGCATGTATGTTTTATACAGTGGTGCGCTGGCAAACCAGCTTTCCAGGAAAAAAAAAAAAAGAAAGAAAAATCCCTGATTTGTAGTGTTGGTTGCCAGTTTCCATGGTGTAAATACTCCCATCATGATGGATTTCAGGCTGGCTACCAATGATTAAACGGGTCATGAATCTCCTGAATATTTAAGTATTCACTCTTGTGAGCTGGTATCTCTACTAAACAAACAAAAAACCAACCCCAGAGAATCCCCAGAAAAGGAATTCCTCAGTTCAGTTCTCACTCCTAACTTTCACAGGTCCTCCTGGAGTCTTGGGGACCAGAGGGGAAGGACTGAGTAGGCAGGAGGGAAAGGGTTTGCTAGTCTGACTGTCCACTGCCTCCATGTTAGACTGAGGGGGGACTAGGTTCTGACAACCTTTGTCCTTTTAAAGACTAGCTTGGTAAGCCAGTCTTGGTATTACCACGCCCTCAGTATGATTGGCTTAGGGGTGGACATGTGACTAAATTCTGGCCAATAAGACATGGGGGTGGTGTGCTGGGGGACTTCTGGGAAAAGTTGCATCACTGCCTGGGTTGATGGGGGCCATCTTTTTTTTTTAAATATTTATTTATTTGGCTGTGCTGGGTCTTAGTTGAGGCAGACAGGATCTTTGTTGCTGCGTGCGGGATCTTTAGTTGTGGCATGTGAACTCTTAGTTCCTGAATGTGGGATCTAGTTCCCTGAACAGGGATTGAACCCAGATTCCCTGCATTGGGAGCGTGGAGTTTTAGCCACTGGACCACCAGGGAAGTCCCTGACGGGGGTCATCTTGCAATGCAGAAAATGTTGGTGCAAGAAGATAGAAAGAACCTGGGTCCTTAATGATGTCCATCCTTGACCACTGAAATTGAGAGCCCTAAAGCTGTTCCATCTCAGGACTTCCCTCCCTGTGCGGAAAGAATAAATGTCTTTATGGTTATAAAAAGAAAAAGTCGTGGCTTTTGTCACAGTTTTGCTTTCAAAGGAGGGCTGCTCTTTTTCTGCATCTTCACTGAGAACAGGGGAGCAGGCTCCATGTGGAAGGAGCACTTTATGTGGAGTCAGGCTGGGAGCATCAAAGTTTCAGCCACAAACACGCTGGGTGACCTGGTCCAGTCCCCAATCTGCATCTCAGTTTCTCCACCTCTGGTGTGAGGCAGTTAGGGTAGCATCCCAGGGCAAGTCCTAAAGGGTCAGCAAAGGACCTCTTACATCCAGTCTACAACGTAGGGAGAACACATTTTCTTGCATTGTCCCATTGTGTGCCTGTGATGGGATCTGGTGAAAGGCTGGCATCTGGCTGGCCCCTGATTAGAGCCTGTCAGATGAAGGTGGCCAAGCATGCCATGCTGTGTTTCAACACCAGCCTGGGGCTGGCTGGGAAGGGAGAGGGAACACGTGATCTCCCCTTGGAATGGTCTTGGTAGGACCCTGCAGGGAAGACCGAGTGAGTTCTGCAGCTCTCGTTGTGGGATGCGACAGCCAGAGGTGAAAGATAGAACAAACTCTTACTGAGCATCTATGTGCTCACCAAACTCTCAGTCACCCTGGAAACTGGGTCTCATAATCCCATTTCATAGCTGAATAAACGGAGGCTTGGATGATTTAAATACATTTGCTCCAATGGTTTTTGAACCTGCCTCTTTCAGCTCTTGCTGTTTTTTACTGTATTAGACTACATCCCCAGAGTTAGCCACATTCCTAGGGGAGACAAACATCATCCAGTGGCTGAAGGCCCTGGCAGATGGGCAGAGGAAAGCTCTGGAATGACTCTCTCTCGAGCAAGGCCTGGAGGTCACCTATGGACACGTAGTCTAGGTGGGGTCAGGTGGGAAGAGGGAGCAGCCCTTAGAAGCTGATGGTTTGGGGGCTAATGGAGGACACGGTTCTTAAATGCAGAGAGAAGCAAATAGAAGGAACTCTAGGAGGTGAAAATGTATCAAGCTCTCAGAGGGACTAGCGTGGCCAGGGCCCTGGGCTTGGGCCTGGAAGCCCTGCTTTTGAAACCTGTCTCCTCCGTCGGTAGCCCCTGGGTCCATGGGGCATGTGACTTCTCTCTTGGGGCCTCTCTCTCCTGTCCGGGAAGTGTGCAGGCCTGCACACTTCTGTGGTGACATCACAGAGGAAGACCAGCCTTTCCTAATCACCCTGGGCACAGTTCCAGGTGTAGGAGGGGTAGCCAATCTAGGGTAGCCCTTGGCAGAGAAATGGCAATGTCCTTACACATTGCTGTTTGCGGGTCAGTCCTCTCCAGTGTACTTGACTTTGGGGTGCCGTGGGTGACAACTCTGGGGGTCATGCTTTCCTTGGCAAGATTTCTAGATACAGAAACCAACCCAAGACTCAGTCTCTAGATCCTTCCCTTTTCCACGCTCCCAGGGTTGTGGCAGAATAGGCTGGAGGGGGACAAGAGGGGGGCAAAGAGGCCAGTTAGGAGGCTAGGACAGTGGTACAGGTGATGACGATGGTGTCCTTGGTCCTGGGGCTTAGAGGTGGAGGTGGCAAGATGGGGTCAGATTTGAAAGTGACACTGTTAGGATTTTCAGATTAATTGGTTTGGGGGTAGATGAGAAGGAGAGCAGTAAAGACTGAGAAAGTTTGGGGCTTGAGCACATGGAAGGATTGAGCTGCCATTTCCTGAGATGGGGAAGATGACGGGCAGCTTGGGTGGGGTCTATGAGTCAAGATGTAAGGTTTTGACATGTTCTATCTGAGATAAGCTGTAGACACCCGAGTGGACATCCGAGTGGAGATATGGGGTGGACAGTTGGATATCTGAGTCTGGAGTTCAGGGAGAGTCTGGAGCTGGAGATGTAAATTTGGGGACCGTCAGTGTACGGAAGCTGCTCAGTGCCACGTAAATTTGGGGACCGTCAGTGTACGGAAGCTGCTCAGTACCACGAGGCGGATGAGGTCACCCAGGGAGCCCGCCGCCAGGGGACGGGGAAGTGCAGAAACTCTGCCGCAAGGAGCCCTCTGCAAACGCTGGGGATGCTGCGACTGTTATGAGCACTACATTCGGCACTCAAGCTGAGGTTGGTGCCCTCTTGCCAAGGACTCTAATGTAAGATGACTGTGCATTTAAAACCGAGATTAGCTGTCAGATGCTGAGCACTCACTACAGTCAGACTCTGAGCTCAACCAGAGAACTCTGAGGAGGGGCAGCCAGGATGTCTATGGGGCTGCAGAATGGACTCTCCATTCAAGGGGTGGGGGTGAAGGAGCGGACTTGACTCTACCCTTTTCGTCCAGCTGCAGATTATCCAAAATTGAGCCCTGGAAAGACCCACCTGGGGTGTATCCCTGACCCCCGCCATTTTCCAGCTGTGTCACCTAGACTAGCTTCTTCACGTCCTTGAGCTTCAGTTTCCTCAGGCCTGAAATGGCCACACTGACCCCTCCTGTGCAGAGTCGCTTCTAGGAAGCAAGAAGGTCACATAAAGAAATGATCGTAAGGCCTTGTAAGCCCTTTACCTGTGATACCTCATTTGATCCTCAGAGCAACCCTCTTGAGGTGGACAGTCCTTTCAACTTCCATTTTACAGATGAGGAAACTGAGGCTCAGAGAGACATGGCTAGCCGAAGTCACCCCTTGTATTCCCTTGCCCACTCCAAAATCAGACCTCAGCAAGGAATGGACAGAGGTTTCATTTCACAGGCTAATAATTATTGGGCAGTGCCTGCACGTGTTCAGAGGGAGTCTGAGGTTGCATTCAGGCTCAGTAGGAAAGAGCACTGCAGTTGATTAGCAATGTCTGCTCTGGGCAGAGAAGTGGTAAATTGCAGAGTGTGCCCCATCATTTGCCCTCCTAGCTTTCAAGTCCTTCCTTCTGTTGACAGCAAAGTCTCTGCAGAGGTAACAGTTACAATGAGCAGAGCAGAAAACAGGAGTGTCCGGTCCAAACCCCGGATTCATCTCCAAAGTCCCCATCTCTCCTCATTTCCCTCATTCTGTTACCAAAGACTTGGGTCATATTAAGCTGTGTAGAGAGAGGGTGGTCAAAAGACAAGACTTTTAAGTTTCTTGAGCATCTTCTCAGTGCCTGGCACCAAGCTAGATGTTCCTTGTGGTACACCACATCTGGGCATCAAACCAAAAGGCTATTATGACTATTTCCATTTTAAAGATGAGCAAATTGAGGTTTCTAGACGTTGAGTAGCTTGCTCCAGATCACACAGCTGTTAGTGTCAGTGCCATGTTGCACTCGAACTCAGGCACTGTCTATCACGTCACACCAACTCTGAGGGAGAGTCAAGCCCATCCAGAGACTTTTTCAGGCTGTGATTCCTTCCAGCCCTGTGGGCAGCCTGTGAGCTTAGCAGAGACAAGCCCCACCTGATTTCTCTGTGGCTCTCTTTCCTGCTTGGCTACAGGCTCAGTCTCCCCTGTGGCCCCAAAGCCCCTCCTCCCCCAGACCCATCTGTTGAGGCCACCTCCACCTCACAGGGAGCTCTGTGGAGCTGCCATGTGCTGGTGGCGAAGAAGAGGTTGTGAAGCATCTGTTCTTGGAGCCTGGGTCCTGGGGGAATCCTGGGCTGCCCTGCCCAGCTGGGACCAGATGGAGGAGGCTCCTCCGCCTCCAGCCTCTCTGAGGAGCCAGGCTGGTCCCCCTCCTCCTCACTCAGTGCTTAGGGCTGGAAATGGCTCACAGGCCTGCACTTGCAGGGAGACGACCTGACTTCCCTCCTGCAGCCTTGTGGCCAAAACCCTCAGGGCTTCCCCTCCCCTGTTCTTGCCGCCTCTCCCTGCCTTAGTCTTTTCATCTGCTCGACTGGGCGGAGGGCACGGAGGTCTGCTGGGGCTGTCTCTGCGAGGGGCCGAGATGAGCTGAGATGCTTGGAAGATAAGATGGGGCCGGGGATGTGGTAGGGCCTGGGAGGAGTGGGCCCGGCCTGGCCTGCTTCATGGCTGCCCAGCTCCTGAGAGGCCAGTGGATGGTCCCACGTCACCCAGTGTCTGAATCTGTGGGTACTGGGCAGACGCCTGCCCATCGCCCTACTCCTCCCTGCCCTGGATCCACGTTCCCTGCTGACTCTCCTTGACCTCCTGAACTCTCACTCCTAGGAGATTGGTCTTGCTTGGGAAACTCTAGGGCTTGTTTTTCCTTCTAGGGACTTTCCCTTCGGCCCTTCTCAATCGGCAGGGTGTAGGGGTGTGGAAACCTAAACAGGAACAAGCTGTGATTCCTATCCTGCGTTTTCCAGGTTTTAATGGTCTTTGGCATCTTTGCATGTACTGAGCAAGATAATTTTGTGAGCTAAGAAGGTTCAAGGATTCCCTGTTAGGTGTCTAAATTCACAGAGCGGGAAAGGAGGTGCTAAACAGAAGAGGGTGTGTGTCCATGGCAGGGCCCTCCTGGGGCTTCCGGCTTCATCCCTCATTGCTCCGGGTCAGGTGTATGTGGATGTCTGGGGCTCTTGTGGTTCTGCATCCCTTCCAGAACCTGTGTGAAGGCCTCTGGTCTGCGAGCCCAGGAGGCCGCCCATAAGACATCTGCTTCACCTCGATTTGCTCACTTGTCTGGTTGTTCCATAAACATCTACTGAGGCAGCAATTTCAAGGTTGGGTCTGAGGAGGGCCCCGGATGGGGGGGAAGTCAGAAGGGAGATCTGTTGACCCAGTTCGGAAACCCCGGGGTCTCCTTGGGCAGTTGGCAATGATGGGTGTGTTGGAGGAGAATTGACGGTCATTCCCAGATTTCTGGCCTGAAGAACTGAGTGGTGGTGATGGTGGTGGTGATGGTGGTATCCTAAACCAAGACAGCAAAATCAAGCAAGCCAGCATGGAGGGGAAGACAAGGAGTTCGGTTTGGGACAGGCTGTATTGGAGCAGTGGAGACGGGGGCTGCCCAGGGGAGCCAGGCAGCAGAAGGCAGAAGGAATCAGAAGCTCAGGCAGAACTGGGGTGGGAGAGAGCCGGGAAGCTGCCGGCCTAGACGGCTGCAGTTGAGAGCAGAGTGAGGATGAAAGGGTCTGGAGTGTTTGGGGCGAGAAGGCCAGCAGGATTGGAGTCTTGGGGGACCCAGCATCTCAGGGCAGGTGCAGGAAGAATCCACCCACCTCCAGTACCAAAGGAGACCAGGAATGGATGGTCAGAGCCCAGGGAGCCAGAGGGGCTGGAGGAGAACCTGAGGGCTCAGAGTCAGGAACCCAGTGGAGGAGTTACGTAGAAGACTGATGTGACCAACAGCGTCAGATGCAGCTGAGAACTGGAAACTCTGGGATGCACTTAGCGACACAGATTCTGATGCGGTGTTGGTGTGGGGTTGCAGGAGCTAGATTGAAGCAGACTAAGGGTGCTGAAAGGGGTGCTGTGAGCACTTCTTAGACAAGTGCAGAGAAAAGGTAACGAGTCTGATTGGACAACGTGAGGAGAAGAATCCAGCAGAGAAGGGGAGAGATGATGGAGGAAGGGTAGGCCTGGACAACCCCATGGGACCCAGCCTGCCATTGCCTGGGACACCTTTCTCCAATTGAAATCTGAACAGACCCCAACCTGTAGATGTTAGCAGAGCTGCTCTGGCTGAAGCAATGGGTGGTGGGGCTCCTGGGTTCTGCCTGCCTGGGCTCCCCTCACCCTCCAAGGAGCCTCACAGTTGCCCTGAGCTCCTGGAGCCCACTGGCCTCAGTCCCCTTCATTTTAAAGATGAGGACGGGCTGGCCAGAGCCACAGAGAGAATCTGGTGGCAGAGTCAGGAGCTTCAGCTTCTCCCCCTCCAGCGCCTCATCCACAGTGTCTGACTATGCATTTATTTATTCAACAAACATTGAGTGCCTACTGCATGCTAGGCGCTGGGCCTGTCAGCGTGAGGTGGGGCGGTGAGGGGAGAGGGGAATTCAGAGACGTGCAGGAACTGCTTCTGACCAGCCCAGAATACCCATGACCACACCCTGGAGTCCTCAGGAGCTGGATGCACAAAGCCCTGTCCTGGGGTGTCGGCCCCTATTAGTGCAGACGGGCGGGGCTCCGAAGGGCCTGGCTTGAGCCCAGAAGGTTCTGGAAAGCCCTCCGCACTCAGCAGCCCCAGCCTCCTCCACTGCCGGCTGCTCCCAGGAGTGAGGGCACAGCCACCCTGACCCTCTGTGGGGCAGGTGTCCCTGGGCTCCGACCTGCTCCCCCGTGGCAGCCTTCCCACCTGGCCTTGCGCTGGGGCTTTGACACCTGATGATGCCACAACCATAGTGACAACTGTAACAATAATTCGTTGAGCTTGTCCTGTCTATCAGAAAGCTTACCACTCTCGACCTATACCCTCCTCGGTACCCACGGCAGCCGGCAGCCAGCCTGGGCTCCCCCGCCCCCTGAACACCACTCTTTGCACAGTGAACCCATTGCCACCTTGCCCTCTCCGGCCCACCTGGTGATGATCGCTCCCAGATGGGAGGGGCCAGCTCTCCCCACCCCGGCTACAGCAGCCCTTTGATGTGCAAACAATTGACAGTTGGGATTTCGACTATATGCAAGAGAGGCCACCAACCCCATGATTCGGGACATGTAACCAGTGGCACAAATTTGAACAGACACTGGTGAGCGGGCCGAAGGGAGATGACAAGTAGAGGGAGGCTAAGGTGGGGGCCCTGAATTCACACAGACTCACAGTCCCACCTCACCATGGAGAGGGGATGGGGAGGTTATGCACGTCCTCCCAAACTGCAGCAAATGATGGTGGCTTGAGGGCGTTCAGGGGACATCATGAGAGGAAGCAGGTGGCTGCCAGGGGGAGAGGTGAAGGCCACTCTGGGGTAAGGGTGGCAGCATGAGTTGGTGAAGGCGGGGCTGATGATGACTAGGGGAGTGAGCCCCAGGGGCTGCAACCTTGAGCCCCAGGGTACTCCTGATCGTGTCCATCGTCTAGACGCGTGGGCATCAGGGAGCCATGAGAAGGATGTTACGGGCAAAATCATCTGTGGCTTCATTAGATGGAAATGAATTAGTAAATGAGGGGCTGCATGGTGGGGCTACTCCGGGAAGGGTTTTCTAGGACACTGAACTCCAAGGAGTGTGTTCTGTGGCGCACCCATCCCGCGAGACATTCCTTGTGGTCAACTAGATTTGGGAAGATCACTGGGCTTTCTCTTTCCTATAGAGCCTCACAACACAGCACCATATTAAAGGCTCTGAAAAGTCCAGCAAAACCTACTTGACTTGTCTCACTCAGCATTTCCCACACTCACTTGACCATGGAATTAAAAAAATAGTAACCCCATTAATATCCCTTGGAGGAACCCTGAACCACACTTTGGGAAGTACTCATACAGAGGGATTCGCAAAGTGACATGTCTCTTGCAGATGTCAGGAGTCTTCTGTGTTGCCCTCCCCCGATCCGTCATATCACATCACACCCTGATCAGAGCCCTGGAGCTCTCTGGCCAAACATCCTAGAGACATTCTCCACAGTCCTGACTCTGCCCTCACCTGGCCCTAGTCCATGGGAAGATGTGGGGAGGAGACTTACAGGGGCAGGGGCGTTTGAAGGACATGTAATCCTTGGAGCAGAACAGCGGAGCCAGCCTGCCCACGTGCACAGCTCTGACTTCTCGCAGGGAAGGACCCTCCGCTCACCTGCAGAGACACAAACAGGCAGGTGATGGGGACGCCAGTACAACACCTACTGACTCTGCAGGGCGCTCGTGTACCCTGGGCTGTCAACCTCTGGGGAGAGGATGGTGACTCTGAGAGCATGGGCCTAGTCTGGGTGGGGGCCTGGAGGGCTCTGGGCTGCAGAATATGGGGGTTCTGGGCAGGGGTGGCACAAATGTGTGCTGGGTTCTCAGTGGTCAGTGGAAGGGGGGAATCTCTCTCCTCGGTGGACCCTTGAGAATCTTGTAACTGTCAGGGCTGGAAAGACCCTTAAAGATCAGTTCAATGTCCTCATTTCACAGAAGGGGAAACTGAGAACTGGAGAGGGTGAGGGACTAGTTTAAGGTCCCACAGCTGGCTTTGGAAGGGAATTCATAGATGCCTAGCTCAGACCTTATCATCATCATCATCATCATCATCATCATCATCACAACAGTTTTAAGAGGAAGATGCTCTGCTCTTTTCATTCTCGTTTTATAAATAAGGCAGTTGAGGCTCAGAGAGGTTATGAAACTTTCCAGGGTCACACAGCTGCTAATTACAGGCTGGGACTAGAACCCAGGTCTGTTTGACTCCAAAGCCCACACTGTCAGCCAGCACACTCCCTTAAAAGGCACCTAATATATTACATTACCAATTCAGAAATAGGGACCTAGAGAATGAAACTGTCTCTTCCCCAATTCCCCCTGTACCCCCAAGTGAACATCCAGGTGTCAGGATGTCTGTGCAGCAAAGGACTGCCAGGTCACTCTAACACCCATTTGCAATGGAGGAGACATTTTCAGAAAGTAATCCATCTTCCCATGCTGCTGGAGATCTGAACTGATTCAGTCTCTCCTGGCATGTCCCCAGGTGACAGGAGGCTATGGGAAGATTAAGGAGTTATAGTTCTTATTTCTAGGGAGTGCGGTCACTTCACGTGCAGAAACCAAACTGCACCTTTGGTTGGATGTGGAGCCGAGCAGGTACTTGAAGGGGAAGTTGTCAGTCACAAGCCAATGGGAAAAGAGCCTGGTCCCTCTAGGTCCCAGGGGGCATTCGGCTTCCCTGATCCTGGGGATGATATCATTGTGGACAGAACTCTTCTGTAAGAGGCGGGTCCAGAGGTCCCACCCTTTTCTCCTCCAGGGATCCCTTTTATCATATATTTTTTTTCTCCAAATGGGTCCCCTGTTTTGACGGGGCCAATTGGCCAAACTACACTAATAACTGATTATTCTATTTAATAAACAAATCAAACACCTATCTTTGGAGAGCCTGAGCTCAGAAGTCCAATTCCTGAGTGCTAATATCAACTCTGCCACTTTCTGGCAGTGTGACTTTGGACAAAGCACTTCACCTCTCTGAGGTGCAGTGTCTTCCTGGGGAAAGCAGGGTAAGAACACTTAACCTGCCGTGAGGATGGGGGTTATGTATGGAAAGCCCAAGGCAGGAGGTGTGTGGCTGCAAAATGTTCATTCTGCTGCCTGAGGGGGGTCGGACGGAGGGGGCCATGACTGCTGCTGACCTGGGAATCCCTCTTCAGGTGGCTTCTTCCAGCTCAGCCTGTCCTGGTGTGAACCCCAGGCTGGCCTGACACCCACTCCCAGTCCCCATAGAAACCCAGTCAAGAGTTCCGATGGGGTAAGTGAAGGTAGGATGTGATCTCAGGCCTGGTAGAACCGGCGTGGCACGCTGCTTGGGGAACTGTGATTTCACACCAGAAAACTCACAGAGCATCTCAGGGCCTGGGATCTGTGCTTTCTAAAAATACATGTGTGTACATGTGTCTGTGTTCATTTCTGCGGGTGTGCTGGTGTGCACTGTGGCTGCATGTGAGCCTGGAGGAGGATGTAAGTGGGCTGACAGGTCATCTCTTGCGCTGCTTCCAGAGAGGTCTTTCTTAAAGGCAAAATGGATTATGTCACTTGCTGAAAAGTCTTCCACAGCCTCCCGTGCCCTCAGGAAAATGTCCTGGCTTCCATGCCAACCTCCACAGTTCCAGGGCTGTTTCCCTCTCTAGTGAGTTGGCATAGTGTGGGCGCTTAGTAAATGCACGCTGAATGTACACTTACTGTAAGGCTATCCTGGTGGCACCTGATGCCATGGAGGGTGCTGACCAGCTCCAATACTTCAAGCAGTTGTCCCCAAGGTCCTGCGTCTCCTAGAGGCTCCCTGTACCCCCTTTCCTCCCACTGGGCCTTGTGACACTGAGACGAAGGCTGGGGTTTTGTAGGGTGTGGGGAGGTGGGAGATGACCTCCCAGGGCAGGGGGCACCAAAAACCCTTGCGTTACGTATCGTTTTCCATGGTCAATTTGGGTGTTTGGTGGACAGCGTGTTAGGTTCCCAGGTGGCCAGGAGGCTGGCAAGGGGCCGGCAGGTTTGGCCATGGGTCAGGTAGACATTTCCGTATGTGGAGATGTTGTGGGCACGCCGGCTTTCAGGGTGGCTCACGTTCACCAGACACCTGCATGTGCCAGTTAAGATCACCAAAATCACTGCAACAGGTTCCCCGAAGTGGGTAACAGTTTCATTGTGCAAATGAGAAAACTCATAGACTCCGTAACATAACCCACCCGAAGTCACCCAGAGAGAAGAGGTGGAGGAAGAGCAATGCAGGGAGGGAATCTGTCACCACCACCCCCCGCCAGTGCCCCTTGGTTACTGCAGGGCCACCCCACAGAGATCTGACACCAGGTCACGTCTCCCCCCATGCCCGCCTCACTCAGCACCCAGCATCTGAGGCGAGGCGTGTCCCTGCCTGTGACTCATCTCCGACTGGATTGTCTGGCTGGAAACTGGAGGGCGGGCCGGCGGGCTGCGGTATTCCAGGTTCTGAAGTGGCTGAATGGTGGGCGGCGAGTCCACGTCACTCCCACTTTGCTTCACGTCCCTGCTCCCGGAATACCTCCTTTCTGTAGCCACTGCGACACTCTGATCTCGATCAATGAGCCTGTGGTTAGTGGACTGGAGCCGTATCCCTGGCGGAGGCGGCCAGGTAACAGCGGGGACAGGACGGTCAGCGCATGCGCGGCAGAGGCACCCGGACTGGAGGGTTGAGCTTCACCGGGGTCCACGGCAGACGGGGCAGGGCCGCGCAGGGGCTGGCCTCTGGGATGGGCCACGTCTGTGCAGCGCCTGCTCAGCCCATTGGATCTCAAAACAAATCCCCATTTTACAGCTGACACAGAAAGGAGTCTCAGAAATGAGGGAGGCGAGTCTTTAAGTCTGGGACGCAGCTGATGGTCTCCCTAATGGAGAAAAACATTCCTTGGCAAGTGCGGGTAGATGTCATTACAGGCATACCTCGGAGATATTGCGGTTTGGTGGTCGCGAGTCTCCAGACCACCGCAATACAGCGAGTCACACGATTTTTTTTGGTGTCCCAGTGCATATCAAAGTTAGGTTCACCCTATACTGTAGTCTGTTAGGTTTGCAGTAGACATTTATTTAAAAAACAATGTACATACCTTAATTTAAAAATACTTTATTGGGACTTCCCTGGCGGCCCAGTTAAGACTCCCTGTTCCCAATGCAGGGGGCTCGGGTTCGAACCCTGGTCGAGGAACTAAGATCCCGCATGCCGCATGGTGTGGCCAAAAAAAAAAAAGAAAAAAAACTTTATTGCTAAAAAACGCTAACCATCATCTGAGCCTTCAGTGAGTGGTAATCTTTTTGTGACAGTAACATCAAAAATCACTGGTCACAGATCATCACAGCAAATACAGCAGCAATGCGAAAGTTTGAAATGTTGTGAGAATCACCCAAATGTAACAGAAGGGACATGAAGTGGGCACATGCAGTTGGAAAAATGGCATGGATAAGACTTGCTTGACGCAAGGTTGCTCCAAAACTTCAGTTGGTAAAAACAAGCAATATCTATGAAGAGCAATAAAACGAGGTATGCCTGTAAACGTTTGTCATGTGATTAAATGAAGAAGCAAATGAACTCAGGAGTGGAGGAGAAAAAGAGTGAGAGGACAGTGGCAGAGAGGCTGGCAGAGGACACGGAGGTTTGCAGACAAGTAACTTGGTCCTGATGTTAGAAAAGGGATCCAAGTATGTGGCAGCCTCTGCAGCAAGGAGGCCTTCTGTCCCCATGCAACATCTGGCCACATGTGTGCTACACTGGGTTGGTCAGGAAATGCGTGGAGGTTACTGGGTCTTCAGGTTGCCTTGATTTACCTGGAGTAGTCCTCTATTGGATCAGCTGCCTTCCCCGCTGCCACCAAGGCCCAACTTCTAAGACTTGATATACTGACTAACTACATAAACCGGTCCACTTGCAAATCAGCAAATAGGTCCTGACCAAGGGTGTAGAGAAGCCTGATTCAGGGCCCAGAAAACACCAAAGAGGGCATAGAAAAGTATTATTACAGCGGTGAAACATGGGATGTGACCCCAGTGTCCAATAAGAGAGGAGAGGCTGAGAAAATTTTGGCATACACTTATAATGGAATATTGTATAGCCGTGGAATCATGTTTTTAAAGAAATTTTAATACCATAAAAGACTTTGAGTATACTGTTAAGAGGGGGGAAAACCCCACCAGGTAAGCAGGTTCTAGAACTCTGCCTACAATATGATCCTTATTTTGTAAGGAAAAAAAAAAGAGAAAATATTCACACATAGAAAAAGATTAAAAGGAAATAGACTAAAATATCCACAGTCACGTACTCTCTGGGCAGTGGTGGGATTGAGGAGGCTTTTTATGTTCTTTTATTTTTTAAAAATGATTTTCCAAATTTTCTTCAATGAACATGTATTACTTTTATAATCTGAAAAATCATTAAAATGAAGAATTGAAAACACCTTTTATGCTAACAAAATAAAGAATAATTAAATGAATAAATCAGTGATAGTTAACTCATTGGAAGTTTTAAACGCTAATTTAATTGCCTTTGAACATGCCATTTTTTATTGCCAAAATTTAAAAAAGTTAACTTGTCTTTGAACTTACTGATAAGGAGCTTTATTCACATGTTAGGAAAATAATCTCCACTGGTTTTAACCTTCATCACATTTTCCCTGGCGCTTGAGCAGGTCGTATTTGCCAGATTTTTGAGAAAATAGTTTCTGCCATGAACCTTAAGGTTTATCTTCAGGCAAGCTATACACTTGGCAATAATAATAACAATAATAGACCTTATGTTTGGGAAACACTTTATAATTTGCAAAGCATACGAAGTGCTGGTTATTGTTCTAGTCTCCGGGGATATGAGAGTGAGCAAAATGGTTAAAAGTCCCTGCCTTTGGGGAGTTTACATTATATTGATGAGGGCAGACAATAAACAAATGAATAAGATATATAAATGTTGGGGGTGATAAGCGCTATGGAGAAAAATGGAGAGAAGAGAGATAGGGAGTAAATGCGGGGGGAGCTGCTCTTTTAAATCAGTTTGATAGTGTTTGAATAGAAAAAAAATGAAGATGTCTCTAAAGATTCTATAGCCCATGGGCAATTAACACATAGAGATACAATGATTGAAGATATCCATTGAGGAAGCATTCCATTAACTAATTACATATCGTCTAAGATACAATATGCTAATTATCAATTTTACAAACTCATAAAATTATGATGAGTCATAGTGATGTTTTAAGTTTTCTATACTTAGCAAAGTTAGTCCTTAACCTTTCTAAGCCTCAGTGTTCTCATCTATAAAATAGGGACAATTATAGTACTTAGATCAGAGGGCTGTCCTCAGACTCCAGAGAGAAAATACTTATGCTTGGGAAAGAGCATGCATTCAGTGCATGCTCATAATGCAGACATAGCAAGGCCATTGCGAGGGGTCCATTCGTCACTGCCACGTGTTTCCTGTATATTGTTTCTCCAGTCCTCGCAACTATACTGGGAGGTGTAGGCTATTTGTTCCCCTTTTCAAGAGGAAATTGAGGCTCTGAAAGGTAAATCTCCTGCCAGAATCACAAGCCATAAACCCAGGTAGTCCAGCTCCAAGAAGCTGTGTACTTTGTGCCAGGGCGATTCAGAAGCCCTCCTGGCTTCAGTTTCTCCCTTTAGGAGACTGAGAGCTGGCTGCCACCTTCTCGTCCCTTACCCTGTGCTGTGAGCACTTCCAGGGCAAAGACTTCAGGTAACAGGCGTCTGAGTGTGTCTAACTGATTATTCCCCAAGACTGAAGGAGGTGCCCGTATCCCCATCACGTTGCTGCCTGGCTGTACTCCACTATGTGAACCAGGTGACACAAACCTCCTAAATTAGTTTCTGATTAACTCCTTTGGGAAGAAGAGGTGAGGATTATGGAAGATGCTGGGATGTGAAACCCTGGTGGGTGAATGGGGGAGGGGTGGGAGTAGGCTACAGAGGAAGAGGATGACAGAGGGGGTTTTTGTGTAGAAACAGCCCCCAGGAGGCAGCCCATTCTGCCTGTCTCACTAGGTCCCCACCAGGCAGCATGTGGACAGACACCCCCCCATCGCCCCCATTCTCATAGCTGGGGCACAGGTGAGCAGGACTAACACGGGTGTCCACAAGCTGGACACTTGTTTTCTTCCCAACAATGCTCCTGGTTACCTACACCCTCCATGCCACCCCAAGGATTCCAGCATCCTCTCCCAGGCCTTGGGCCTCATTGGTTCTGCTCTGGGTCTGAAGCCTCAGCTGCACAGACTGGGCAGATCTCTTCCTGGGGCCCTTCCAGCTCTGAACTTCTAACCTCTCAGTCAGCCACGGGCTCCATTTCCTCCCCAAGGGTTACCATTTTTGGTGCCTCGTGGCTCAGTCGCCTGGATGAACACACCACGGTCGGCGCAGGTTCAGGGTTGGGACCCCTCAGACTTCCCGCTGTCTCCTTGCCCTGGTGACTGCTCCCCCTGCTGCTCTTCACTGCCTGTCTGAACTGTCACCACTGGAACATCCAAGCCACCTGACTGTCTGATTGCTCCTCAGGGAAAGCAGTCCTCCCCAGGCCCCGGAGAGGAGGGAGGTGTGAATTCCCTCGCACAGAGTGTGAGCAGCGGACATCAGTCAAGGGCAGAAGAAAAGAGCTGATCAGATGCGGTCTTTCCCAACCTGGATGGAGATGACAGGTAGGGAGGGGAGCACCGCTGGGAGGCAGAACGCCCAGGGAGGAGGGAACAGCTGAGAAAGGGCAGGCCCTAAAGAGGGGGTTTTGCACTGCAGTTAGATGTCAACAAGCCCTTGGGGGATTCAAAGGCCTCCTTGGAGGGGGACTTGGGGGGTTGGGAGGGGGTCGTGTCGCCACCACCTCAGGGCAACTCGCTCTGCCTCAGCATCCACTGGTGAACGACACCTGTAGTCAACCTGAACTGAGTGATGGCTGAGTGCCAAGCACCATGCTAGGCCCCCTACAAGCATCACCTCACTGAATCCTCCCAACCCACCTTCCCCATGTTTCAGATGGGGAAACTGAGGCTCAGAGAGGTTAAGTATCTTGCCTAACATCACACGGCTAGGAAGTCAGCCAAGCCCACCCTCTGGTTCCAAAGCCCTCAAACACTCTGCTCACGACAGAATCCTACCTACTTGTCAGCGGAGGCAATTGAGGCACAGGGAGGTGAAGCCACTTGTTCCAGTGGAGCAGTCAGGATGTTTGAGGAGAGTCAGGAGGGGCTTGCTTAAGGCGGGTGCCCGTGGACTGTGTGAATCAAGACCAAGGACCAAGCTCCTGGAGCCCCCGCCACTCACACCTGTCACTGGTGCCCTCCCCTTCCCAGCCTGGGCCTGGCCATCTCCGCTGGCACGGCGCGTGGGATCAGGAGGGCAGCCCTGGGTCCTCCGCGTGCCAGCCTCAGGACCGCCGGGCCGATGGGGAGAGGGGGAGGGTCGTGCGAGTCTGCCGTGGGTCTGGTGGGCACTACCCAACTTCCGAGAGCGATTAGGGAGAGGCGGCTGTACCGCTTGGCGCTGCGCAGCCAGCCAGAGCAGCCGCCTCGGACTCAGCCTCGAGTCCCGCTTACCGCGCCAGGGAAAGTCGGCCCCGGAGCTGGAGAAGGTGCGGCGGGGACACCACCTCTCCCACCGATGGTGCTGAGATAGGCCAGCTTGGTAGGCATCGAAGCGGGGTCATGGCCCTGGTGGCCCGCCCGTCGGAGGGTCAAACTTCCCGGCTCGAGGGTCGGGGGTGGGTTCTAGCTTCAAACTCCACAAAGCCCGGAGCCCCTTTCCTCTTCTACCCCGACCAAAAGTGCGTCCTAGTTTACCCTTCTTGGGTGGGTTGTTCAGGGGTCCGCGAAACCGAGGGCGCGGGGTCGTGAAGACTGTCTTATGTTCCCTCTATGGGGTGGATGTTTGTTTGGGACTCAAGTCGGGCAAGAACCGGGAGACCTCTCCATCCCTGCGGCCCGATGGCATGCTCAGGGGCAGCCACGGCCCGCGCGAGTCCCGGTGGCCCGCCCGGGGGCGCGGGGGTCGGGGCTGGGGTCCGCGGGAGAGCGGGGATCCCGTTCGGAGCGCGCTGCGGTTCCGCCGCGGACCGCGCTGAGCGACCCCGGGTGTGTGTTTGCACCGGGGCCGCCGCAGAGCGCAGGGGAGGGGGCCAGGACCCCATCCCCGCCCCTCCCCAGCGCCGCCCCCGGCCCCACGCCCCTTACTCGGCTTGGCTGCCTCGCTCCGCTCCGTGCGCCGCACTGCCGGCTCCAGCTTCGGCTCCAGCTCAGGTTCCCGCTCTGGCTCCGCTCCCGCTCCGGTTCCCGCTTGGATGCCGCTGCGCTCGGGCTCCGGCTCCGGCGTCGCGGGGGGCGCGCCGCTCCGCCTCGGCCTGCTTGGCGCGCAGGGGCGTGGCGGGGCGGGGCCCTGCCGAGCCGACCCGGGGCCCAAGATCCCCGGCCGAGGCGGCGGCGGCGGCGGCGGCTTTCCGGCTTCCTGGCCCCGGCCCTGCCTCAGCCCCGCCCGGCCGCCTGCCGGCCCCGCGCCGCCGCCCACGCCACGGCCGCCCGCTCCCGCCGCCCTGCGCCGCGGCTCCGGGGCCTAGCAGCGCTGGGCCGCCGCCTGGGTCATTCCTGAGCTAGGGGGACGCGGCGGAGGGGGAGGGCCGAGCCGCGCCCCTCTGCGCATTGCCAGCCCGACACCCACACAGCGGCAGGCGGGGCGGCGCGGCGAGGAGGCCGAGAGATGCAGGGAGGCCGGCGTGCCAGCCAGACGTGTGAGGACAGACGGACAGGCGTGTGTAGAGAGTGACATACAGACAGGCGGGAGCAGAGGCGCAGACTCAGACATGTGCAGAGAAGGGCAGACAAACGCTATGTGCAGGGCAGGACAGCCAGACAGGTTGTTCAGAGGCAAGCCTGGGCATCCGGGCAGGGGACCCCTGTCACGGCCACTGGGAGGGGCGGACGAGCCCGGCAGGGCCTCCTGCTCCCAGTTGCCGCGCGGTGAGTTCTAGGGTGTTCGGGAATGTCAGCTAGGCCCGGCTGAAGCCTTCCTCTCCTGAGCGACCAGCTTGCCTGTTTCCTTTACTCCTGGCCTGATCCTATGCCCTCTGTATCCCCCTATCCCCAAACCTTGGGCATAGAACTTGACCTTGGCAGATGCATGCCTGCCTCAAGGGGTGCCTGGCTCAGGGAGGGGCTCCTGGCTTTCTGGACCTGCCCTGTCCCCACTCTACTTTGGGCCCTTGGACAAGTCCAGCCCATCCGCCGGACCTCCCTTTCTTTATTACATTAGAGCTCCGGTTTATTGCGCTCTGGCTAGTCCTGGTGCTTTCCAGTTATTTGTGGAATCATTTATTTAATCTCCCCTACTTAACTGGGAGTCCCAGGAGGGAGACCCTTGGGGGCCTGCACAGAGCATGCACTCTAAATTTGATGAATGAATTGATGAAATACTTTGTTGATAATTCTCCTAACCCCCATTTTGTCGATGGCAGCTAATAAGTGGTTGTCAAAAATCAAACAGGATAAGGAGCTGCACATACTGATGATAAAACTTGGGGAAGGAGAGGAGCCATAGGGATGGCGTGGAAGAGAAGCCAGGCAGACAGTGGCACCGCAGGGAGGGTGGGGGCAGAGCAGGCTCTGGTGGAGAAAACAAACCTCACTCCAGCCGACCTCTGACAGTCACCATGGCTTGGGCTTCCCTGGGTGGAGGCGGAGAGACCTGCATGGTGTAGAGCCTTGGTGGGTAAGGACACTTCCCAGCCCCCTTTGGTAATTGTTCATTCTGGGCTCTGCCTCCTGCACTGCCTACCCCATCCCCCAGACTGAGGGGGGTGGAGGGACCCAGGCTGAGGGATTCCAGCTCCATCTGGGGTCATCAGGAGGCATGTGTGCTATGTGGGGCATGGGGCCAGAATAAAGGGAAACATTTCTGAGTCCTAAGAAATGGAACCTGAGGGGCCCTTTGTCCAACCCCATGCATTTATTTTATGGATGAACAAATAAAGGACTGGAGAAAGCAGGGGCAGGCCAGGGCTAGACAGCTAGGATTGGAGGCTCTAGGACTCCCAGGCCAGGGCTGTGCCCCCTGTGCAACCCTCCTGAAAGTGACCTTGACCTTCCTAAGCAGACACCTGCTGATCTGTGCAGGATGGGTATTCTGGTTGTTGAGTGGTTTTACCTGTAGTCTGTCCCCTTTGGCAAGACTGTGTGTATGTGTATTTTGTGGCGGGGCCTTGTGGAAGGCTCTAGCTGATAAAGAATTCATCCCCCTGTACCCTCTGTTTGAGCATCGCTGGGCTGGGAAATCTGGCTTGTTCTTCACACTGGAGCCCAGAATGGGAATTGGTTTCCACTGGGCATGGTGGTGTTGGGGTCTAGGTTTGGGGAGTTGGCTTATATTGATTTGCCTGTCTGTACATCCATAAACAGGACACTGGAGAAACATAAAAAGGTGAAAAAAGAACAGAAAAGCTGATCACTGTTAATGTTGAGGTTTCTTTTTCTTTCTTTTTAATCTCACATCTGTACGAGTGTCCCTAATGGAGTGAGCTTGCTCACTCTCTCTTCTGTGTCACGCTTCTCATGGCTGCCTAGCGTTGCATCCGATGGCTGTACCGTATTTTATCTAACCAATTCTCTACTGCTGGGCATTCACTTTTGAGTTTTTCACACTTCTAGACAGCACCACAGTGAACATCCTCATGGGTAAGTTTGTGCATGTCTGTGATTATTCTTGATTTCAGTGGGTTATGTCCATATAGTTTTGAAGCTTTCTTCTGTATGGGGTCAGACTTGCAGGAGGGACATTTCCTGGGTACCAGGGAAGCGCAGTGATATTTAGTGTCTGCTACACCAAGGGCGGGGTAGGGAGGCTGGAGGGAGGAGCCTGGGAGAGGTTATGCAGTGCCATCTGAGGACAGTGAGGTGCCAGGCTGTGGGGACCTGCCCTAGAGTGTGCTCTGTATTACCCCTGTCACTCATAGGTATGGTCAACTTATCAATTCTATTGTTGGGGGAATCTTCTGATACTCAGGGTGGAGGAGGGAAGGAGGAAGGGCCATCAGGATGGTCTGGCCTCTGGGTGGGATATCTGTCTAAAAAACCCAGCACAGGGAATTCCCTGGTGGTCCAGTGATTAGGACTCTGCTCTTTCACTACCAAGGGCGCAGGTTCAGTCCCTGGTTGGGGAACTAAGATCCCGCAAGCCGCGCGGCAGTCAATCCGTCAATCCCATCACATCCTTCAGGAAGGTTACCTTGTACTAGTGATATCCCTTATACAGAATTATGTCAAAAGCATCTTCCCAGCCTTGAATTACGTTACAGAGGGCCCGGCTCTCCAGCTTGCCTTGGCTTTGGGGGTGGGGAGTACACCATGCTCTAAAAAGAGAACGAGGTGAGGCAGGAAAACCTAACCCACCAGCTTTAAAAAGATTTTTCCTCTTTCCCTCTGATTTTTGCTAGTGGTCCCCTTGAACATGTTAAGGGGGATGAAGGAAGAGAAGAGGGCTTGGTTCTTGCTTGGTGGCAGGTGGGGTCAGGGACCAGAGCCCTCCCAAAGCCAAGAAGCTCTGAGGTGGTGCTGAAGTAGAGAGAGGAAGCTGGGGGCAGAGAAGCACCTGTAAAACCTGAGGCAGCCCCTTCTGGAGTTGCTGTCTTCTGAGAACATGGAGGGTTTTGTGCTTTCACCCCACTTTACGCATAAGGAGACTGAGACCCACCGAATTTAAGTGACTTTCCAGAGATTCACACCTGGTTAAGCCACTCCAGGTAAGATGATGAAACACTTTTAAAACAGGCAGAAAAGATTACCAGCTGTCCTTCGAATTGACTGTTCGGTGTTAACCCGGCACATGGTTGTCTGTTTCTATAGGAGTTTGTAGCTTTCATGGTTTCTAAGCTGTTTTATTATTTTGGAAGTTGTAGAAAACTGATTGTGATGGGAAATTTTTCTTGTCCATTAAGATGCAAATACATTTTATCAGGTGAAGTCAATTGAGATCTTGTAGAGAGGGGGCTAAAAGCTATACTTCTGGCTGTGCTTCGGATTCTCCTTTAAATTGTGTATAATGTCTTATTTTTCCCTAAGTAATTAATCCATTAAATGAAATCTTTGACATGTGTTGTTTATTTTATATTTGTATAACATTCATGATTTTATCCTTTAAAAAATGTATCTTTTAACAGTAGTAAGCTGGGGACTGCATCCAGATGGGTCTGTTTTACATCAGAGCTTAGCCTTTCATTGGAGGCATCAGGCCCAAGGCCCTCAGAAGAGACGGAAATGAGTGCGGGCTGGGTCAGTCCTAGAGGGCTTTCTGGAAGACGGAGGGGGTGCGGTCTGAGGGGTGGGGAAGGATTTAGAGAGGGACACCTGAAGACAGAAGGCTTTCCAGGATGGAGGGTGGGGCCTGGGGTGGAGAAGGAGTATGGAGGCTGGTGAAGAGGCCTGTCTGGATGAAGGGTGGGCTCTGGGGTGCCAGGTGCCAGACGGAGGATGGAGGTGGGATTCCACGTAGAGGAGACTGTACCTGATGCTGTAGGCAGCGGGGAGCCACCATAGGCTCTTGAGGGAGGAGGGGACTTAAAGAAATGGACCTGCTGAGGAGGCTGGTCTCTGGGTTCCTAAACCCTTCTGGGCACTGAATAGGCCCCGAACACCCTTTCTCCCGGGTGGAGGGCTGGGGCAGGCTGCCCCTCGCTGTCTCCTGGTAGGAGGGAAGCCTCCCTTCCAGGGCGCTGAGAGAAGGTCCCCAGGTAATGAGTGTAAAAGTCAGCCCCTCCTCTCTTATCCCCAGAGGCCCATCTCAGGGAGCCTATTTCTGGGCCTGCTTGAAGATCTGTACTCAGGGTAGAGCTCATTTCAGGGTCAGCTGGCTGCGGGGTGAGCAGGGTCTGCATGCACACTTTGCTGCTGCTGTTCCCAGCCAGTCATGACACGTCCTCCCTGTGACCATACCCTCTGTCAACCACTCTACGTGCATTATTCAATTCCATCCTTATGGTATCCTGTGGAGGGGGACAATATTTTCTCCATTTTTTTTTTATTATTGTGCAGGCAGGAGGTTTATGGAGGCTGAGTAACTTGTTCAAGTTCACATGGCTAATTAGGGGCAGAACCCAGGTTTGCACCCAAGCCTGCTTGACCCCAAAACAAAGCCAAAATAGTCATGATCTCTCCTTTGTGGGGCTTACTGCTTAGAGGAGGTGACAGACAACCACGGAGTGACAGAGATAAACGTCAAGTTGCCATGATGAGACATGCCACAAGTTTGGGAAGCATGTGAGTGAATGTCACGGGAGGTCTGACCTTGTCAGGGTGTGGGACGAGGCGGGAGAAGCGGGCAGGGGACAGGACCAATTTCGATCTTGAGAGCAGTGGAAGGCATAAGAATGTTTTAAACAATATTGGAGGAGTGGTGGTGGCATAATCAGACCTACGTTTGTTTTTTGGGTTTTTTGGCTGCGCGACATGTGGGATCTTAGTTTGCCCACCACAGATCGAACCCGCGCCCCCGGAATTGGAAGCGCGGAATCCTAATCACTGGACCGCCAGTGAAGTCCCCAGACCTGCGTTTTGAGAAGATTGCTTTATTGGAAGTGGGGAGTTAGTTGGGGGCAAGACCGAATGGAGGCAAGGAGGCTGAGAGGTGGTGAGCACACTAGCCCAGGAGGGAAGTGATGGTGGCCCTGGAGCTGGAGAGAGATGAACCCGTTAGAGGTAGATGTTGAAGGTAAAATCAATGAGACGTGGTGATGTCTTGGGTATGGGCGTGGCGGGAGTGGATGGAACCGGGGATGATGCCTAGCTTTCTGGTTGGTGCAGCGGAATGGACAGTGTTGCCATTCACTGAGGAGCAGAACATTGGGAGGGAATCAAGTTTGGGGAAGAAGAACATGAGTGTGATTTTATACATGATGAATTTCGGGAGTCACTGGCAGGCAGCAGAACTCTGAGAGGAGTCCAGGCTGCAAAGACAACCTAAGGACTGAACCCTAGGCTTAGACATGCAGGCATCAGAATTGATTGATCCATCCATTTGTCCATCGATCCGTCCACTCATCTATCCTCCCATGAATTCACGTATCCTTTCTCCCATCCTCCTGTCATCTCTCTATGTATCCACTCATTCACCCATCTGTCCTCCCACTAATTCACCTATCCCAACTCCTGTCTTCCAGTCCGCCATCCATCCATCCATCCATCCATCCATCCATCCATCCATCCATCCATCCCCTTGAACATGTCTCGGTAGTGTTAAGGGGAGATGAAGAAAGACGTTCATGCTTGGTGGGGTGTGGGGACAGTGGCAGGGCCCTCCTAAGACCAACAAGCTCAGAGGTGGTGCTGAAGTCGAGAGAAGAAGCTCAGGAGGTGGGGAAGCATCTGTAAAACCTGAAGCAGCACCTTCCAGAGCTGCTGTCTGCTGAGAGCTTGAGGGGTTTTGTGCTGTCATCCCACTTTGCAGATGAGGAGATTGAGGCCTTCTGAATTTAAGTGGCCTTTCAGAGATGCACACCTGGTTAAGCCATGCCAGGGAAGATGATGAGACACTTTAAAACAGGCAGAAAAGATTATCAGGTGTCCTTCTAATTATCTGTTAGGTGTTGCTTGGCACATGGATGTCTGTTTCTATAGGAGTTTGTAGCTTACATGGTTTCTAAGCTGTTTTATTATTTTGGAAGTTGTGGAAAACTGATTGTGATGGAAACTGTTTTTGTCCATTGAGATGCAAATGCATTTTATTAGATGAGGTCGATTGATATCTTGTTGGGGGTGAATGGGCTAAAAGCTGTACTTGTGGCTACACTTTGGCTTCTGCTTTGAATTGTGTATAACATTCTGTTGGCTCCCTCATTAGTTAATGAGTTAAATAAAATCATTGACATCCATCCATCCATCCATCCATCCGTCTAACCTTCTTTTCATCTATCTACCTCCATATCCTCCCACACATCCACTTATTCTTCCTCCTATCCATTTACCCATCCATTTATCCATACAAACTCCCATTTATTCACCCATCTACTTATCTATTTACCCCATTTGCATGCATCCATTCACACATCCCAAACATACTTACTGATACCTACCACAGGTATACTTACTGATACCTGCTGTGTACTGGTGAAAAAAATGATGTAGAAAACCAGGTCCCTGCTCTTAAGGGGCCCACAGTCTGTCAGGAAAGGCAGATGTATAAACCAATGGTCACAGAACAATTTATTTTCTTTGCCAAATGTGCACAGAGAAAGGACACTTAACCCAATCTGAGGAGGTTAGAAAAACCTGCTTTGAGGTTGTGCTCCTTGAATTGAGCTTAAAGTTTAATTAAAATTTCGCCAGATGGACAGGACTGGGTGATGTTCCAGGAGAGAGAATAGCTTGTGTGTACAATGGCTGTGTAGCTGTTGAGAGACCAAGGTGATTCCAGGGGTACAGGTAATTTGGAATATTGGGAGTTGAGTGTGAATGAGTGGTGTGTTATGAGAGAAGATTGGAATGCAGGTCTGGAGTGTTCTCCACAGCAGCAATTGATTCTCCAGCTCTCCAGACATCAAGTGGGTGTCCAACAATTCGATTCAATTCTGCAACTCCCCAGTTAGCACAGACGCCACAGCTTAAGGGCACAGCACCCTAAAGACTGCTCCCCACTTTAGGCATCCGTTGCAAAACTACCCTTTGATTATAAGTAGAAAGTTCCCATGATCCCCTCCTTGGGTTCGACAGTGTGCTAGAATGGCTTGCAGAACTCAGGGAAACACTTTACTTATGTTTACCAGTTTCTTACAAAAAATACAACCCGGGAACAGCCAGAGGGGAGAGATGTACAGGGCAAAGTGTGAGGGTGTGGAGTGGTGTGTGAAGCCTCTGTGACCTCTCTGGGGGCGCCACCCTCCCTGCACCTCAATGTGTTCACCCACCAGGAAGCTCATCAAGTCTCATTGTTCAAGAGTTTTTTTTTTTTTTTTTTTTTTTTTTTTTTCTGTACGCGGGCCTCTCACTGTTGTGGCCTCTCCCGTTGCGGAGCACAGGCCCCGGACGCACAGGCCCAGCGGCCATGGCTCACGGGCCCAGCCGCTCCGCGGCATATGGGATCCTCCCAGACCGGGGCACGAACCCGTATCCCCTGCATCGGCAGGCGGACTCTCAACCACTGCGCCACCAGGGAGGCCCTGTTCAAGAGTTTTTATACAGCTTAATCTCCAGCTCCCATGGCTCCATCCCCTTTCTGTAGGTCAGTGGATAGGACTGAAAGTTCCAACCCTGTAATCACTTGGTATTTCTGGTGACCCTTGCCATCCTGAGGCTGTGTGTGGGCCCCACCCTAAGCCACTCCATTAGCATAAACTCAGGTGTGATCAAAGGGCTTGGTATGATTAACAAAAGACACTCCTATCACTTAGGAAATTTCAAGAGTCTTAGAAGCTCTATACAAAAACCAAATATTGTAACAAAAGATGCTCCTATCACCCGTCACACTTAGGAAATTATGTGGGTTTTAGTTGCTCTGTGTGAGGAACCTAGGACAAAGACAAAATATATTTCTCATTATATTGCAGCAGGTCATAAAGGCCTTGAATGACAGACTAATGCCTTGAATAACAGGCTGAGGGCCTTGGGGGCCACATAAGAGCTTTAAGGAGGGAGTGACATGGTCAGGTATGTGTTTTAAAAAGGTCTCTCTGGCTATCTTGTGGAAGGTGGGGTTGGCCGTGTGTGTGCAGAGGGGATCAAGTGGTCCAGTCTCTGTAGAATGAGGACTTTGCCAATGATGTGCTCTTGATCCAGGCCCTGGGGTTGCCCTAACCCCCAGGTTTAGCCTGGGCCCAAACCCAGTTCTCATTCCACTTACCCTGCCAAGGCTGAAGTTAAGGCAGCCCGGCTGAGGGTTGTGGTATGAGGAAGATTTAGGGGTTCTCCATTTTCCAGGGTGGCATGCAGTACCCCTCACCAAAGTCTTCAGTCTTGCTGTGGTCCATCTTCAGCTTTAGGACTGCTGTGGACTTTTGTGAACTGCTCACTGGTTTGTCTGTCAAACTGGGAAGGATCTCAGTTCCATGCCCCACTTTCCTGCGTCTACAGTTTGCATCCACAAAACCCATTAACTTCCCATCAGTCACCCCGTGATGTTTCCCCTGGCCCCGTGAAATCTCCATCCCACCAGGCTTGCTAGTGACACCTATTTATCCCAGGTGGAGCTGCTACAGGGAGTTAGACATGGCTCCAGCCCTCAGAAAGCTTGCAAAAGGGGTGAAAGATTGATCTGGGGCCCCACTGATCTGGACTGAGAAACCTCAGCATGTGGAATAGGAAACAGCTCAGGCTGCAGAGTTAGGTGGACTTGGGTTTGTGTGTTTGCTCTACCACTCGCTGAATTGTGCCCTTAGGGAAGTCACTTCACTTCCTCTGAGCTTCAATTCCTTCATATGTAGATGGGGAAAAATAATATTTACCTACCTTAGTTAAGATTTTTTTGGGTAGCAACTAATGCAACTAATGGGCGCCAACTTGAACCATTTTAAGCAAAAAGGAAAATTTACTGGAACCTAAGTCTGGGCTTTTTGAGGTCCTGGAGTGGGGAACAGAGAAGTAGATGGGAACCCAGGCAGGACTTTGCCTCTTGTCTCTGCATCTCTCTGTTCAGTCTCCTAATTTTCTCACCCTGCAGACCCTCTTTCTCCATTACTCCAAAAAAGTCCACCCTGCAGCTTAGGAGTGAGTTCACAGTAGCTCATTTTAACCAAAAGCAGACCTGACTGACTGTCTTTCAGACGTAAGTCCAGATTCCCAAGAGAAAATCCGCTGAGTTGCATTCGGTGTTCACGTTTGATCCAATCAACTGTGACGAGGTTGGGGGTGGAGGGCATATAGCACAAATGTGGCATCTATTGGATGTATGCATAAGCAGGGGGTAGTTTTTGTTTATTGAGGTATAGTTGATTTACAGGTGTACAACATAGTGATTCAAATTTTTCATAGGTTATACTCCATTTAAAGTTATAAAAATTGGCTGTATTACCTGTGCTCTACAATATATCCTTGTATCTTATTTATTTTATACATAGTAGTTTGTACCTATTAATCCCCTACCCCTGTCTCGCCCCTCCCCGCTTCCCTCTCCCCACTAGTAACCACTAGTTTGTTCTCAATGATCTGTGAGTCTGTGTTTTGTTATATTCTTTCTTTTTTTTTATTTTTAAGATTCCACAAATAAATGATAACATACAGTATTTTTCTTTCTCTGTCTGACTTATTTTACTAAACACAATATCCTCCAGGTCCATCCATGCTGTTGCAAATGGCAGAATTTCATTTCTTTTCCCCATTGTATACTTTTACCTCCTTTGTCATAGATTAATTGACCATAAGTGCATGGGTTTATTTCTGGGCTCTCTATTCTGCTCCATTAAACTATGTGTCTGTTTCTTGTGTCGTACCATACTGTGTTTTTTGGTTTTGTTTTTGTTTTTTTGTGGTACACGGGCCTCTCACTGCTGTGGCCTCTCCCCTTGTGGAGCACGGGCTCTGGACATGCAGACTCAGCGGCCATGGCTCACGGGCCTAGCCGCTCCACGGCATGTGGGATCTTCCCAGACCAGGGCACAAACCCATGTCCCCTGCATCGGCAGGCGGACTCTCAACCACTGCACCACCAGGGAAGCCCTACCATACTGTTTTGATTACTGTAGTATAGTCTGAAGCCAGGGAGTGTGATACTTCCAGCTCTCTTCTTCTTTCTCTAGATTGTTTTGGCTATTTGGGGTCTTTTGTGGTTCTATATATAAAATTTATTTATATATAAATTTTAGGATTATTTGTTCTAGTTCTGTGAAAAAGGCAGTTGGTATTTTGATAGAGATGGCATTGAATCTGTAAATTGCCTTGGGTAATATGGTCATTTTAACAATATTAATTCTTCCAATCCATGAATATGGTATATCTTTCCATCCGTTTGTGTAGTTTTCAGTTTCTTTCCTCAGTGTCTTATAGTTTCTGAGTACATGTCTTCTACCTTTTTAGTTATATTTATTCCTAGGTATTTTATTCTTTTTTATGTGCTCCTATGTTAGATGTATATATATTTACAGTTGTTATTTCTTCTTCTTGGAGTGATCCCTGGATCATTATGTAATGTCCTTCTTTGTCTCTTGTTACAGTCTTTGTTTTAAAGTATATTTTGTCTGATATAAATATTGCTACCCTGGCTTTCTTTTGATTTACATTTGCATGGAATACCTTTTCTCATTATCTCACTTTGTCTGTGTGTATCTTTAGATCTGAAGTGAGTCTCTTATAAGCAGCATATATATGGGTCTTGTTTTTGTATCCATTCACCCAATCTGTGTCTTTTGATTAGAGCATTTAGCCCATTTACATTTAAAGTAATTATTGATGAGTATGTTCTTATTGCCATTTTGTTCACTGTTTTGGGCTTGTTTTTATAGTTCTTTTTTGTTCCTTTTTTCTTCTTTTGTTCTCTTTCCTTGTGATTTGATGCCTACCTTTAGTGTTATGTTTGGATTCCTTTCTCTTTTTTGTGTATGTATCTATTATAGATTTTTGGTTTGTGGTTACCATGAGGTCAGGCTGTCTATCTATCTGTCTATCTATCTATGATTATTTTAAGTTGCTGATCTCTTAATTTCAAACACATTTTAACAACCCTGAAGTTTTACTCCCCTCCCCTCATGATTACTGTTTTTGACATGATATTTTACATCTTTTTGTTTTGTGTATCCTTTAACTGATTATTGTGGATATAGGTGATTTTACTACTTTTGTCTTTTAACCTTCCTACTAGCTTTGTACATGGTTGATTATATACTACCTTTACTGTATATTTGCCTTTACCACTGAGCTTTTTCCTTTTATAATTTTCATGTTTCTGGCTGTGGCCTTTTCTTTTTTGCTTAGAGAAGTCCCTTTAACATTTCTTGTAAAGCTGGTTTGGTGGTGCTGAACTCTTTTAGCTTTTGCTTGTAGGTAAAACTTTTGATCTCTCTATCATATCTGAATGAAAGCTATGCTGGGTAGAGTATTCTTGGTTGTAGGTTTTTCCCTTTTCATCACTTTAAATATATCATGCCACTCCCTTCTGGCCTTCAAAGTTTCTGCTGAAAAGTCAGCTGATAGCCTCATGGGAGGTCCCTTGTATGTAACTTGTTGCTTTTCCCTTGCTGCTTTTAATATTCTCTCTTAAAAATTTTTTTTTTGCCATTTTAATTACAGTGTGTCTTGTTGTGGTCTTCTTTAGGTTGGCCCTGTTTGGGATGCTGTGCTTCCTGAACTTGGACGTCTGTTTCCTTTCCTATGTTAGGGAAGTTTCCAGCTATTATGTCTTCAAATATGTTCCCTGCACCTTTCTCTCTCTCTTCTCTTTTGGGACCCCATAATGAGAGTGTTAGCATGCTTTATGTTGTCCCAGAGGTCTCTTAAACTGTCCTCATTTATTTTTATTCTTTTTTCTGTTCAGCATCAGTGATTTCCACTACTCTGTCTTCCAGCTAACTGATCTATTCTTCTGTATCATTTAATCTACTGTTGATTCCTACTAGTGTATTTTTCATTTTAGCTATTATATTCTTCATTTCTATTTGGTTCTTCTTTATATTTTCTAATTCTTTGTTAAAAACTTCTAGCTTCTCTCTGTTTATCCATTCTTCTCCTGCGTTCTTTGATCATCTTTATGGTCATTACCTTGAACTTTTTATTGGGTAGGTTGCCTATTTCCACACAACTTGGTTCTTCTTTTGAGGTTTTAATTTGTTCCTTCATTTGGAACATGTTCCTCTGTCACCTCATGTTGCCTCATTTGCTGTTTTTATTTCTGTGTATCTCATAGTTGGTTACATTTCCTGACCTTGGAGGAGTGGCCTTTTGTACCAGACATCCTATGCATCCCAGCAGCACACTCCCCTCCAGTCACCAGAGCTCTATGCTCTAGGTGTGCCCCCTATTTGGATAGTGTGGGTCCTTCTGTTGTGGCAGGCTGACAACTGTGGGTGGTCTGGTAGGCACGGCTGGTCCCCAGTCTGGTTGGTTGCCAGGCCTTGTCTTAAGCAGGGGGTAATTTTCAGAGAAAGTGGGGACCTGTGAGGTGGGCAACACCCCCAAAGTGGTCTCCTATGTTATCTCAGGTTTGTTGAGAAGACTGAATAGGATAATGAATATAAACATTTGGCACAGTTTCTGGTATATACTTTGGGCTCTATAAATGGTATCTGCTATTATTCATTCATTGACTTATTTAATAAGCACTTTTTTAAAATTTCAAGCATGGACATGTGTTACTTTTTAAAAATAATTTATTTATTTATTTATTTATTTTTGGCTGCCTTGTGTCTTCGTTGCTGCGCACGGACTTTCTTTAGTTGCAGTGAGTGGGGGCCACCCTTCGTCACCGTGTGTGGGCTTCTCACTGCAGTGGCTTCTCTTATTGCAGAGCATGGGCTCTAGGCGCGTGGGCTTCAGTAGTTGTGGCTCACGGGCTCTAGAGCGTAGGCTCAGCAGTTGTGGCGCACGGACTTAGTCGCTCGGAGGCATGTAGGATCCTCCCAGACCAGGGCTCAAACCCGTGTCCCCTGCATTGACAGGCAGATTCCTAACCACTGCACCACCAGGGAAGCCCCTAATAAGCACTTTTTAGTGTATGGTTTGTATTAGATCCTACACTAGGTGCTGAGGACAAAGCTGTAAGTTGTTGCTGGGGTTTTTGTCAGGATTGAAAGAAATAGTACATACCAATTGTTTACTACAGTTCCTGACACACAGTAAAGTTTCAGTAAATGTTGTCTATAAATGTTGAATGTCTAATTGCAAAAGAGTGAAAAAAATTCTTATTTTTTTCTCTATATTTTTTGGTCCCTTGGCCATAGGACTAAGATATATTTCATTACAAAAATGGATTTTAGTGATCAAAATAATGTCAGCTGCCAGACTGACAGTTTTCAGATGCTGTGTTTAAGTCAAATTTAGGAAAAGTTTAGGAAAATAACATTGGCATCTTCCAAACTCAAGCACTTAAACAAATCATTAAGAGTTAACTCAGTTAAAAATACCCATGTGCAACCTGTGATTGTGTTTATTTTCCTGACCAAGAATGGATGGACCTGCCCATCTGCAGGAGACTAAATTGTGGTATAGCCACACGACAGAATTCAGCAATGAAGATGAACATACTACAGCCACAAGCAATGTATGGGCAACTCACAAACACAGGGTTGAGCAAAGGAAGCCAGACACTGAATGATTCTATTTATGTAAATTTCCAAAACAGGAAAAGCACATCTATGGTATTAGAAGTCTGGGCAGTGTTTGCCCTTGGCAAGGTGTTGGCTGGGAGGGGGCTTTAGGCACGTTGGTAATGTTGTTTCTTGATCTGAGTGCTGAGTACACAGGTGTATTTTGTAAAATCTTACTGAACAGCACACTTACGTGCATTTTAACGTATATATGATCTAATTTGATAGAAAAGTTTTAAAAACAGAAGAAAGAGTGCCTCATCTTTATGCACCTGCCCAGCTGAGGCAGGTGAGGCAGGCTCCCCACTTGGTGATTGAGAAGGAATTAGATTTCTAGGCAGAGGGGGCAAAGGGAAAGGAACTCATATTTATTCAGTCCATGGGAGAACTTGGTTTCGAGGCTCAGTAACAAACATAGTTTCACTTCTTCTGAACAATAATTTTTTTCTTTTTACTTATTTAAAAATATCTCTTGAATATTCTGTAGAGGGTGCTTCCCTCTGCAGTGGCTGCTACTGAAAGTCAGTTTTGGAGTCCACCTCTTACAAGTGCAGGAATTGTATCTTTCATTGACATCCTGAGTTTTTTCTTTTATTTCCTATCTTTATTTTTCCTTTGTCCCAATTCACTCACTTATTTTTAAAAAGTTGAGATGTGTGTATGTTTCCTTTGCCACTAGTTACTCACTTGTTAGAGAAAACATGATAGTATTCGTGTGTCTTCAAGTGGCTTTGATTCTTTTTGGAGGAACATGGTGTACGAATAAACAAAACAGTGCAGAAAACATTTATAGCAAACTTACGTGTGTTGGGTATTTCCACCATTTATTTCAGGGGATGTTACAGGGGAAGGGTGTGGTTTGGAGGGGCTGGCCTGGTACACAGTAGGTGCCCAATGCACTTGTGGGGCATTGGCCAGTGAGGGATGGGGATGGAACACAGAGGACCGCATGAGGGCTCTGCTTTCTCCAAGTACCAGGAAGCAGAGAGAAATTCATTCTGGTCTGGGTCAGGAGCTTTGGGCTTGGAGCCAGAAAATCTGGGTTCAGTTCTCCTCTTTTTCACCTGCTGTGAGTCCTGGGGCAAATCCCTTGTCCTTTAAGAAACTTGGTCCAGCAGAAGGGTCTCCATCAGGTACCACCTGGGGCCTGGGTCTTCTGTCCAGCATCTTCAGACTGTGGCCCCGTGCCCTGGAGCATCTGTTGAGTATGAAGGGGACTCTTTTTTTTAATTGAAGTATAGTTGATTTACAAAGTTGTGTTAATTACTGATATATATATATATATATATATATATATATATATATATTCAGTTATACATATATATGACTCAGTTATACATATATATGTGATTCAGTTATACACATATACATATAGTGATTCAGTTATATATATATATATATATGTAAAGTGGCTCAGTTATACATATATATCTTCTTTTTTTTTTTTTTTGCGGGACACAGGCCTCTCACTGTTGTGGCCTCTTCCGTTGTGGAGTACAGGCTCCGGATGCGCAGGCTCAGCAGCCATCATGGGCCCAGCTGCTCCACGGCATGTGGGATCTTCCCGGACCGGGGCACGAATCCGTGTCCCCTGCATCGGCAGGCGGACTCTCAACCACTGTGCCACCAGGGAAGCCCTATATCTTCTATTTTTAATATTCTTTTCCATTATGGTTTATCATAAGATATTGAATATAGTTCTTGGTGCTGTACAGCAGGACCTTGTTGTTTATCTATTCTATATATAAAAGCTTATATCTGCTAACCTCAACCCTCCCCCAACTCCACTCCCCTTTGGCAACCATCAGTCTCTTCTCTGGGTCTGTGATTCTGTTTCTGTTTCATAGATAGGTTAATTTGTGTCATATTTGAGATTCCACATATAAGTGATATCATATGGTACTTGTCTTTCTCTTACTTCACTTAGTATGACAATCTCCAGTTGCATTCGTATTGCTGCAAATGGCATTATTTCATTCTTTTTTATGGCTGAGTAGTATTCCATTGTATATATGTACCACATCTTCTTTATCGATTCATCTGTCGATGAACTTTTAGGTTGTTTCCATGTCTTTTTTTCAATTTTTTTTTTTGGCTGTGTTGCGTTTTTGTTGCTGCGTGTGGCCTTTCTCTAGTTGCGTTGAGCAGGGGCTACTCTTCATTGTGGTGCGTGGGCTTCTCATTGCAGTGGCTTCTCTTGTTTCAGAGCATGGGCTCTAGGCGCACGGGCTTCAGTAGTTGTGGCACATGGGCTTAGTTGCTCCACAGCATGTGGGATCTTTCCGGACCAGGGATCAAAGCCGTGTCCCCTGCATTGGCAGGCGGATTCTTAACCACTGCACTACCAGGGAAGTCCCTCCATGTCTTGATTATTGTGAATAGTGCTGCTGTGAACACAGTGGTGCATGTATCTTTTTGAATTAGAGTTTTGTCCAGGTATATTGCCCAGGAGTGGGATTGCTGGATCATATGGTAATTCTTTTTTTCCCCAAGATTTATTTATTTATTATTTATTTATTTAATTTATTTTTGGCTGCGTCAGGTCTTAGTTGCAGCACGCGGGATCTTTGTTGAGGCATGCGAGATCTTTCGTTGCGACGTGCGGGCTCTTCGTTGTGGCGCGTGGGCTTCTCTCTAGTTGTAGCACGTGGGTTCCAGGGCATGTGGGCTCTGTAGTTTGCAGCATGTGAGCTCTCTCGTTGAGGCGCACGAGCTCAGTAGTTGTGGCGTGCGGGCTTAGTTGCCCGGCGGCATGTGGGATCTCAGTTCCCTGACCAGGGATCGAATCCGTGTCCCTGCACTGTAAGGCAGATTCTTTACCACTGGACCACCAGGGAAGTCCCTGGTAATTCTTATTTTTAGTTTTTTAAGGAACCTCCATACTGTTTTCCACAGTGGCTGCACCAACGTACATTCCCGTCAACAGTGTAGGAGGGTTCTGAAGGGGACTCTTAACCCTGCCTCTTCTTTCTGTCCTGGTCCTCTCCACCAGAGTTCCTGGGGACTCTTGGTAACTCGGGAACGTCCTCATGCCACCTGCTCACATCCACACATTTCAAAAGAACAGGAAATCCCAGAACCCAACAAGATGGCTGTGGGGAGTTTCACTGTCCCCTGCATCTGCTCCTCTTAAAGCAGGCTTAGCAGCTCAGGAACCTAGGAGAGCTGGAAACCGGACTGGCAGAGACAGATGGGCCCCTTTTTTGCCATCCCTTAGGAGGCAGTCTGTCTGCTGTTTGTTTTGAGCTGACCAGGGTGGACTTGAAATGCTGCTGGGAGAACTTGTCCCTGAGAAGTATGTTAACCATGTCACCCGAATGCAGTACAGAGCAGTTTACACCCCCAGCCTGGAGTAGCTGAGCCTTTGCCCTTGGGAGGAGGCAGCACAGCGGTCCTGCGGAGCCTTGTGAATTCGACCCTGTGGGGAATAAGCTGTTTCTCAGCATCTCTGTTTGGACTGTCACCTTGTTCATTTTCACCGGCATACAACGGGCTACAAGCATCCCGCTCCCCCTAAAGCACGGCATAGGCTGCCCTCAATGTAACCTTTTCTCAGCTCAGTCTGGAAGAAAGGACACCCTTCCACTGCAGCCTTGGCACTGCCTTACATCAAGCCACACCCTTGCTTAAGCCCTTTAATAGTTACCCGTTGCTACACGGTCAGGTCCACACTGGAAAGGATAGTCAGGGTCCTTTCTGGTCTGGTCCCTGCCCACCTCTCTAGGTTCTATTCCAATCACTCTCCCCCTCACCCCTTGGGCTCCAGCCATCTCTAACATCCAAATGCCCCCTTCTTCAGTGGCTTCTCTGACCTTGTTTTCCCTTAGGTTGAATTAATGTCTCCTTCATCTGGGGCCCCATGATACACTTTACATTTCAAAATGATAGAAATTGCATAAGATTTTTGTGTGTGTTTGTGCCTACATGCCTCCCTGTTTGTGAGCCTTTGGAGGGGAAGAACAGAATCTTATTCATCACTGTGGCCCCAGCTCAGGGTCTGGCACAGGGTTCCATAAACATTTGTTGCACCAGTGGAGTTAGATCATAAAGACACCAGCGACTGTGCTGGAACAGGGGGCTGCCTCTGGAGGGCCCCATCTGCCCTTGTGTTGTTCTAGTTCTTTCTCCCTCCCTGCTCGTTCTCAGTGTGTTACTTCTAGCTGTCCTCCTCCTTCCATTTGATACTTATAAGCTTCACAGAAGAACTGTAGGTTTCTTGGGAGAACAGTATCCATGGTTGCTAAATAAATAAGCTACATTCACTGACAATTCAGCAAAACCACGTTTGGTGAGAATGACTGCATTCTTACCAGGACACTGCTGGCTGCATAGCAGTCCTTTAGAAGACAAAACACTCTTTTTACTTTAAAAGAATTTTAGAAGAATTGCAAAAATGGAGCTCACATACATCCTTCACCCAGCTTCCCCTAATGATAGCGACTTATGTAACCGTAGTACAATGAGCAAAACCAGGAAATTAACAATTGGTACAATATTGTTATTGTATCCTATGTGAAGTTCACTAGTTTTTACCTAATGTTCCTTTTCTGTTTCAAGATCTGCTTTAGGATCCCACCTTGCTTATAGTTGTGTCTCCTCAGATTCTTCCAGTCTGTAACAGTTCCTGATTCTTTCCTTGCTTTCATGAACTTGACATCTCTGATGAGTATTGATCAGTTACATAGAAGTTTTTTATTTTCTTCTGGTTCCTGGTTGGTTTCCAGGTGATTGAAGTTCCTGGAGGTGTGTCTTTAGGATTAGTTCTGGATAAGTGCTTCTTTTTCCTTTCCCTTCTCATTCTGCTTGATTCCCTTGGGATTCTCTGGAGCAGGAGTCAGAGGAGGGAGGCGTTCTGTGGAGGTGATTAGTGTCATAGTCAGCGTTCCCGATCACATCTGCAGTCAGTTATACAATTAGCTGTGCACAGTGACCTTGGGATGGTCCAGATTCCTTCTTGCTTCTCCTCCTTTTCTGCATATCTTACTTTGCTCCTTCCCTCTCCCAGTTGTCCCTTGTTGGTAATCGATTAGAGGACGCTTCAGGACTGGCACCCAAGTGCACATACTTTCCTGGAGTTACACTCTCTGGGACATCTCTCCCAGGTCTGCTGGGGGAACTGGGTGGTGTATTTGGGAAGTGGGACCGTGCGCTGAGCCTTACGGCCCCCCTGCACTCACCAGTGATGGGGTCATGTGGCCCTTGAGGTTAGGGACAGGAGCAGAGGCCTGGGAGAGGAGTCAGCTGTGGTAACAAAGTGTCAGTCAGCCCCATTACATTCAGTCACTCATCCTCTGATGGGAAGCCTGGGCTTTCTGAGGGATGATGTAAGAACATGCTAGAACCCAGTCACTTAATTCATTCACTCAGCTATTCATTCACCCATTTGTTTGACCAGAGTAAGGCCTGGTTGGTTATTATTATTGTTTTTGTTGTTGCTGTCATTATTATTAAGTCCTAGGAATGAGACTTCCCTGGCGGTCCAGTGCTTAAGACTCTGCACTTCCACTACAGGGGGCGCAGGTTCGATCCCCGGTCGGGGAACTAAGATCCTGTACGCTGCATGGAGCGGCCAAAAAGAAAAAAAAAATCCTAGGTAGGAGGACATAAGGATGAATATGACTCAAGCCCAGCCCTCAGAGTGCTCAGGGAGAGAGAGAGAGAGAGAGAGAGAGAGAGAGAGAGAGAGAGAGAAAGAAAGAGAGAGAGAGACCTTGGAAGACCTCAGCACCATGTGACAAGGGCTCTGTTGAAGGGATGTGTTAAGTTTGTGGGAGCAAGGGAGAGGGAGTGACTTAATTGTGACAGGGATGTGCAGGGGATGGGGCAGCTGATGCTGAAGGATTTGGAACAGTTAGGCCGGCAAACTGGGAAGGGGCTGATGTTCCAGGTAGGGGAACAGCCTGTGCAAAGGCCTGGAGTGTGGAAAGTCTGTGGCTAGCTGAAGGAATAGAAAACTCTCCACACCTTTACTCCTTCATTTATTCGTCCACTCATTTGTTCTGGGCCAGGCTCTGCTGAGAACAGGGCCACCAAGGTGAGGCAGACCTGGCCCTGCCTAAGGGTCTCATGGTCGGGGGCGGGGAGTCATACAATTATTATGAGAGCAGAAATATACATAGATGCCTTAGGGAGGATAGAGAGATGGGCAGGCAAGCTTTCTTTGAGGAGGATATCTCTGAGGTTTGATTTGAGGAGTAGCTGGGCAAGTGAAGAAGCAGAGATGGTCATTTTTTACAGAGAGTAGCATGTGCAAAGGCCCAGGGGTCATCTGTTTATTCATTCACTTATTATATTTGTTCATTCTACAGATATGTATTGAGTGCCAGCCCTGTGTCTGTACTATGCATAGAGGTTACAGAGTGAACAATTATGAAGCTTACATGGAGAGTTTTAGTCACCTTAGGCTAAATTATGCTTTGGTGACAACCTGAAAATCTCAGTGGCTTACAACAGTGAAGGTTTATTTTTCATTCAAGTTATGTGTTCATCCCTGGTGGAAGAGAGAAGAGAGGTGGTGGAACCATGAGCTGGCTCTTAAAGTTTCTGCTCCAAAGCGCCAAGTGTCTCTTGCATTCATATTTTATTTGAGAAAGTGCATCACCTGGCCGTTTGACATCAATGGGTTAGGGAATGTGTAATCCTCCCACAGAGAAGGGCTGTGCATATTTTGACCAGTAAGACAACCTACCAAATGTCTGAGGAAAGGTAGCTTAATATGACTGGAGGCTGGAGACAGGAAGAGCAATTGGGAAATTTTGGAAATACCATCGTAGAGAGAATGAAGAAGGCCCCAACTAAGGTTGGAACAGTAAGAGGAGAGGAGGCGAGGGCTTCAAGAAATGTCAGGAGTAGAATGAAGGGAATTTGGCACATTGTTCAACAGATAATTTAGAGAGAAAGAAGGAACGAGTAAGTGTGTGTACCTGGACCTTGCACACCAGTGAAGTAACCAATAAATCGATCACTTATAAAGTGAGACAGACCTTGATCAAATGTCTCTCCATTAAAAAAATTGTTGATAATTAAAATTTTTTTAATATTTACATACAGTAACGTTCACTTTTTTGGAGTATAGTTCTATGATTTTGACATATGCACATTGTGTAGCCCCTACCACAATTAAGATACTGAAAAGTCTCTCTCATGCAGCTTCTCTTTGTTAATCAAACCATCCCTCCTCCCCAACTCCTGGAAACCCTGATCTGTTTTCTGCTGCTGTAGTTTTGCCTTTTTCAGAATGTTGTATAAATGGAATCATACAGTATGTAGTCTTTTAAATCTATTCTCTTCCACTTAGTGTAATGCATTTGAGATTCACTCAAGTTGTTGCATGTATCAGTGTTTCTATTACTCAATAGTATTTAATTGTATGGCTGTACCACGTGCATGGTTTAAAAAAAAAAGCCCCTGGTCACATTTTGTTATTCTCTACACTCTGCAAAATGTTGGCTGCTTTATGTGATGCCCCAGGCAGGGTTTTTTCTGTTTCTTGCCGAGCACCCTATGCCTGTAGGTCTCCCTCTGCTCAGTCAGGAAAAGCCTTCTCTGGTTCCCTGGGCTCAAAGGTAGAGTTTCAGTTTTCTTCCTTTGATGTAAAGACTCACTTCCTGCTCAGAGTCCCATACGAAAACAAAACCCCTTTGCGCAGCTTCCTGTGTAACATCATCAAACATCCCACCAGCAGCCGTTACTCAGGAGCATCAGAGGTTAACGGCACTTCCTACACCTTATGCTACAAAAGCACATTGCAAAGTTCTGTGAAGTCCCTGAGAGTTGGTGGACACTCAGCTTTCCGAGACATCCCCAGGTGGTCTCTGGATGGACTGTGGGAAATTGGTCTCAGCCTTTTCTCTTATATCTTTGAGTAATGTAGTATAAGAGTAATGTAGGATATTTCTCTTTTTAAAATTAATTAATTAATTAATTAATTTTGGCTGCATTGGGTCTTCGTTGCTGAGCACGGGCTTTTCTCTAGTCGTGGTGAGTGGGGCTACTCTTTGTTGCGGTGCGTGGGCTTCTCATTGCAGTGGCTTCTCTTGTTGCAGAGCACAGGCTCTAGGCGCGTGGCCTTCAGTAGTTGTGGCACGTGGCCTCAGTAGTTGTGGCTCACGGGCTCTAGAGCACAGGTTCAGTAGCTGTGGTGTACGGGCGGGCTTAGTTGTTCCATGGCATGTAGAATCTTCCTGGACCAGGGCTTGAACTCGTGTCTGCTGCATTGGCAGGTGGATTCTTAAGTACTGCGCCATCAGGGAAGTCCCTTGGATATTTCTATGCATTGCAGAATCCGATGGGGTCACTTGGCTGGAAAACCAGGTTTTCCTCATCCCATGGACTATAATAGTTCTGATCCAGAAAGTTGCTGGAAATCTGGGGTTAAAAAACTCCAAAGGCTAAGAGATGAAGATCCCACAGGACCAAGTTCAAAGGAATGATTTTTTAAAAAGATCAACAACTTGTTTTGCTGGGTTCAAAAGCAGTTAGTTAGTTTTAAAAAAAGTATCTGTTGCATTAATAGATAGTAAACCAAAAACCTTTTTTTTTTAAAAAAAAAACAAATACTTTAAATGATAGGTGGGGACAAACTTTGCTTATCGAATTTACTGTTTTTCAATGAGAAGGAAGTATTTACAAGTTAACATTAAAATAACATTCTTTTCTGATTATAAACATAATGCATGCTGATTATAGAAAATTTGGAAAACACAGAATTAAAAAGAAAAATTATTCATAATTCCCAAGCCTGGAGATGGATATCTGCTAGAAAAAGTTGAGATCTGACTGTAAATAATGCATTGAGTTCAGCTTTTTTGTTTGACCTTGAGTTCAACTCAAGATCACCATGTCACATGACTTAATGGCTGCCAGTATTGTTTTATGGATCCTTCCATATTTTACCTTACGAGTCTTTTATTATTGGGCATTTCTGTTGTTTCCTATTTTTTGATTTGTATATATCTGAAATTAACACTGTGGCAGATACATGCTGTACTTGTCTCTTAGGCTATGTCCTTAGAAGGGGAATTACTGGGTGGTCTGGAGTTTTGGTTGTGAAGATCAGAGATTCAACCTATCATTTCGAGGACAGTAGAATTTATGGTAAGGATTCTTGACCTGGGCGATGCCTGGAACCAGGGTGCTCAAGCATGGCTGCTCTTTCTGGCCCAGAGTCAATGCTCCAGGATTGGCTTGGTGAAAGCAGGGTGTAGCAGAGCAGGAGGGCTGAGTGTGGACACTGAGGCAGGGACCCCTGGTGCAGGAAAGGATAATGGGGTGCACATGCCCAAGGATCCCCCAGCCAGGACCAGCTGCTTCCTCTAGTTGAGATTCTGTTTGTCATCAGTGCTGCTGGAGGCCGCAGGTTCCTATGGGGAACTAGGTACCTGCCTTTCTTTTCCCTGTCAGAGACTGGCAGGAGGGGAGGTGCAGAGTGAGTTGTGGGGCCAGACCCCATGGTTGCCTCTCTGATCTGGGTTCTGCCAAGGTCCAGGCCCCTTGGAACCGGAGGTCTGTGTCAGGCTACCGTGGTGTTCCATCCCCGGGATGCTATCGAGTCCTGAGCATGTGTTGAGGCCGCGCACCCCCTAGTGGTCATTTTCTCCATGACTAACACTGGGCGTGGATGATGTTTCCTGGTCCAGCCTCCAAGCCCCCAGGTCCCAGGAAGTCTCCCGCAGATGGACATTTTCCTGGGAGCCAGGAGGCGGGTGCTACTCCCAACTCTCTCTTTAACTTGCTGTGTGACACTGGCCACTTTTTATTGCACAGAGCCTCAAGGTCACCCAGAGAAGAGAGCTTAGGGCCTTCCCAGAAAGGCAGAGTTCTAGAAAGATCCCTTTCTGGGTCTCACTTTAGTCATCTGTGAAATGAGGAAGGTCATGCTGGCTTCATAGGTTTGAACTGGGGAAGGGCTCAGAGCCTTTGCAGCTCCTGCCCACTTTGGCCAGGTGGGGGGCCCATGGAGCGAGCAGGTATGTGCAGTGTGGTAAGCAGATTCCAGGGAGCACTGGGTTTGTGCCCTTTCTCAGTGTCCACTAAAGGTTCCAAACTGAGAGGGGAGCCCTTAGCTTTCATGAGGATCACTCTTCCTGCCTCAGGGTAAACAGGAGTCAGAGAAGATGTGGCCAGGGTGGCAAAGTGCTCAGAGCTGGGCCCCTCTGGGAGGGTTGGAGGGAGAGGGACTGCCTGAGTTGGGACTGCCTGGGAGGCTTCTTGGGGGAGGAAGTAGTGAAGGGATCCCATGGGCTCCAGGGATTGGAAAACTGTGAGTTCAGAGGGCAGGCACTTCAGACAAGTAGGAAAATAGAACACAAAATCCAGCCTGAGTGGGTGACATCAGCAGAAATGGCAGAATGCTTCCATAAAAGCAATGAGAACGCTGGAAAAAAATTATCAAAATCAACTTTTTCAGAACTCTGGAAATTAACTAAAGCTTGAAACAGTCCAAGGAGTATTCATTAAAAACAAGCAGCTAAATCTTGGTAAGAAGAGTGAACTTTGTAGTGTTTTAACTTTCCATAGTCCTATTCCCCTCTCTCCAGTCCTGTAGTAGCCTTGAAACCCAGTAGCTCCACAATTAACAGTGAAAATCAGCAGCCTGGAAGCCACTGGAAGGGGCAGGACAGAATTGGAACTCCTCCAAAGCTCACTTCCCAGATAACTGCCATCCTTTGACCCATCTGGTGGTTCCCTAGATGACCTCCCTTGAAAGGCTGTGTTTATTTGACCTGGCTTGAAGCTTGCTTAATGCAAGCAAGCCTTTTTACCTGGGGGCATTTGTTGAAAATAATCAATGGCATTCATTTAACATCACAGTTGCCTGAGGCAATGATAACAACTAGGGCAAACAAGAAGCTAACTGAAAGTCTTAAAGGAAAAGTTAGGGAATGAGCCGTCCACAGAAGGCTTTGAAAAACTTTGGCATATTCCTGGGAATCTAAAAGGCCACTCACATGTGCAGGGATGTGCACATTCTCAGAGAAGACCTGGGAAGGCCCTAAGCTCTCACCTCTGACTGACCTAGAGGCTCTGTGCAACAAAAAGTTAAGGCTAAGGCAGATTTGTAGACTGACTGCCTGAGTATCAAAGGAGTTCCCCCAAATACACACAGAACTCCTTGGCAAATGCTGAGAGACTTATTCATTCCAGGCATTTAAGGGACTCTGTCCAATTGCTAACTGACCACTACCAAACAGAGACTTCAGTGACTGCACACAACAAAGAGTACAAACTTTACACCATTAGTTTAGGAAAGTCACTAAACAAACTGCAGAAGCAACAAAACCCAGCAACAACAGACTCTGGGGGTCAGGGATCTGGTTTCTGCAGTTGCCATATTGTATTATTTAAATATCCAATTTTCTATAGAAATTATGAGACATGCCAAGAAATAAGAAAGAATGGCCCATTCACAAGAAAACAAGCAATCAATAGAAATTATCCCTAAAGAAACCCAAAGGTTGGACTTACTAGACAAATACTTTAAGCCAGTTATTTAAAATCTTTTCAAAGAACTAAAGGAAACCATGTCTAAAGAATGAAAGAGAAGTATGAGAATGGTGTGTCAACAAATAGAGAATATCAATAAAGAGGTATAAAAAATAACCAAATAGAAATTCTGGAGTTGAAGTACAATAAGTGAAAGGAAAATACACTAGAAGACCTCAAGAGCAAATGTGAGTTAGCTGAAGAAAGGGTCAGCAAACTTGAAGATAGGTTAACTGAGATAGTCTAGTCTGAGGAGCAGAAAAAAGAAAATTAATAGAGCCTTAGATACCCACTGGACATTAGCAAGCATCTTAATATATGCATAATGAGAGTCCCAGAGGAAAGGAGAGAGAGAAAGAGGCAGAATATTTGAAGAAATAATGGTCCCAAACTTCCCAAATTTGATAAAAATATTAATGTACACATCTAAAAAGTTTAATGAACTCCTAAGATCAACTCTAGACACATCATAATGAGACTGTTGAAAATCACAGACAGAGGGAATATTGAAAGCAGCAAGAGAGAAACAGCTTATCACATAAAACATTTCCTCAATAAGATTAACACTCAATTTCTCATCAGAAGCCAGGGAGGCCAGAAGGCAATGGGATGACATTCAAAGGGCTGAAAGAAAAAGCCTATCAACCAGTAATTCCATATCTAGCAAAACTATCCTGCAAAAAATAAAGGTGAAATCAAGACTTCCCAGATAAAATAGATTCCTCACTAGCAGACCTTCCCTACAAAATATACTAAAGGTCATTCAGGCTAAAATGAAAGAAAATAGACAGTAACTTGAATCCACATGAAGAAATAAAGATCAGCGATAAAGGTAACTGTGTAGGTAAATATAAAAGACAGTATAGGGCTTCCCTGGTGGTGCAGTGGTTAAGAATCTGCTTGCCAATGCAGGGGACATGGGTTTGAGCCCTGGTCCAGGAAGATCCCACATGCCGTGGAGCAACTAAGCCCGTGCACCACAGCTACTGAGCCCGTGCTCTAGAGCCCGCGAGCCACAACTACTGAAGCTCGCGCGCCTAGAGCCCATGCTCCGCAACAAGAGAAGCCACCGCAATGAGAAGCCCCCACACTGCAATGAAGAAGAGCCCCCACTCGCCACAACTAGAGAAAGGACACACACAGCAACGAAGACCCAATGCAGCCAAAAATAAATAAATAAAATAAATACATTAATATTAAAAAAAGGCAGTATATATATAGTTTGTAACTCTTTTCTTCCCTCCTATGATTTAAAAGACAACTGCATAAAGCAATAACTATAAATCTGTGTTGATGGGCATACAATGTGTAAAAATGTAATATGTACAACAGTGACAGCACAAAGGGGGGGGAGAGAGTGGATCTATTCAGGGCAAAGTGTTGTACACTTAAATTAAGTTGGTACGAGTTCTAGCTGGAGTGTTATAAGTTAAGATTTTAAGTAGAATCCTTAGGAGAACCACTAAGAAAAACACATAAAATATAGTAAAAGAAACGTCAAGAGAATTAAAATGGTACACTCTAAAATATCCATTTAACATAAAAACGGCAGTAATGGGGTAATAGAGGAACAAAAAAAGACATAAGACAAAGAATACAAATAGGAAAATGACAGGCATAAACCCTCCCTTGTTGGTAATTACATTAAATGTAAAAGGATTAAACATTTCAATCAAAGAGAGATTGGTAGAATGGATAAACTGCCCTGATCCAGCTATATTTTGTTCACAGAGGACACGCTTTATATTAAAAGACACAAATAGGTTGAAAAGAAAAGGATAGAAAAAGACGTACCATGTAAACAGTAATCAAAAGAGAGCTGGAGTGACTATACTAATATCAGACAAAATAGACTTTAAGGTAAAAATTGTGACTAAATGTAAAGAGGTACATTTTATAATGCTAAAAGGGTCAATCCATCAAGAAGATATAACAATTATAAGATTATATGCCTGTAACAACAGAGACTCAAAATATATGAAGCAAAATCTGACAAGAGTTGAAGGGAGAAATATACAATTCAGCAGTAATAGCTGGGGATTTTAGCATTAGACTTTCAATAATTGATAGACTAACTAGACAGAAGATCAGTGTGGAAATAAAAGTCTTGAACAACACTAACTTACCACTATAGAACACTCCATCACAACAGTAGAATACATATTCCTCTCTAGTGCACATGGAACATTCTGCAGGATAAAACATACGTTAGGGTATAAAACTAGTATCAGTAAAGTTACAAGGATTTAAATCATAAAACTTATGTTCTCTGACCACAATGGAATGAAATTAGAAATCAATAATGGAAGGAAATTTGGAAAATTCACAAATGTTTGGAAATTAAACAATACACTTCAAATAACCAATGGATCAAAAAAGAAATCCCAATGAAATTAGAGCAAAATTGGAATTAAGACAAATTGCCCCCTGAGAGCTCCAGGAAATAGTGTTTATCCAGAGCACAGTTTGCAAAATATCATCCCTAGGAGACACGCTGCCCAGGAAATCCTGCAGGAAATCAGGGAGCAGGGGCCTTGCTGAAGTGAGCTTCATCTCCCACCTACCCAATTCAAGTCCTAAGTCTGGCAAAGAGGCTTCCTGTTCTCATTTTTGATTGTGAGGTTTTCCAGGCAGGACCCCAATGCTGGGGTCCACACACCCCACTAAAGTGCCAGCTGCTCAATCACTGTTGGCAACCAGCTAATTAGATTGATTTCCTCCCTCACTGCTGATGTATATCACTCATCTGGTTCATTTGTCAGTTGGAAAAGGTGTGGCAGCTCCAGCTTCCAGAGGCCCTGCGTGCTGTGTAGAGTCGGGGTGGGACTGGGGGCCATGTACAGAGGCTGAGGGAAGGCATGGGGCTCTGAGAGGAGACCGGGATGGACTAGGTGTCCCTTGTTACTCTCTGCTGCAATCACTTTCCTGCAGTGTGTTTCTGAAATCCTGACTGCAAATGTCGCCTTGCACCCTGGGTTCCTCTGATGATGGTGGTGGTGTATCTGCTTGTGTTTCACGTGAGCTCGCTCAGCTCTAGAAAGAGAGGTATTTCAAGATTTTTCTTTATTTAGTTATAAAAAAATACAGTATGTCCCATGCACCAGTGTAGCCAATATATATATAGTCATTATCACTAGAGCAATTACTACAATGATAGGAAATAGGAGGTTACAGGAATTTGTTTATCCAACTAAAAAACCTGAATTAAAATTGTTAACCTAAATAGCAACCTGCTTATTATGCAAAAACCCTTATTCTATATGTTTGTGAGAGCTAGAAATGTATAAGTATTATTAGTAAAAAAAAAAAAAATGAAAAACTCGTTATTGGTTAAAAATAAAAAGTCAGTGTTATCTACAATCCCCTGAATTGAGGGGCCTTGCCCAGAGCAGAAACCTTGGTCCATGACAAATGGTGAGTCAGAGAGTTTGCCTCCTTCCCCGCACCCACGTTGAGTGATGCCACTTCCCCAAGGTGTGTTTGCAGTGGAAAGTTCCGTACGTGGCTGAAAGTGGAAGAGGAACAGGTGACCGCTGGGCCTGAGCAAGGGCCTTGGCTTCTGTAGGGATGGGGCCCTGCTGGGGTTCCCTGAGATGTGGCAACAACGAGGTGTAAAGGCAAATGGCACAGCTGTGTTGCGCAGTCATGTTTGAGTTTGGACTTTGGCCAGAGTTGATGTGGGTCACACCTTAAGTGCCTCTAAGTCAAGAGATCAAGAGTAGATGGGGAGAAAGAAGAAAGAAAGAGACGGCATGAATGAGTGACCGGGCGAGGCAGGGAGAGGTCTCCTGCTCCGGGAACATCTGACCCGCTTCCCAGGCAAAACTGGAGGGGTGTCGTGAGTCTCAACTTGGGGTCACAGCGACTCCTGGCCCTCTCTGGAGGGAGTGGGTGTGGAGGTGGCCCTCACCCTATGATCTGTGGTCTCGTTTGGTCTCCACTGTCCCTCCAGGATGAATTCACAGTTGCTTTAAAGTTCAACAAGCCATTTCCCTGACCTTGGATGAATTTTCAGTACACAGTACAGCATAGTTACAGGCATGGCAGGCCATCAAGGTCACCTCAAGACCCAAGGTTGGGAGATGTCAAGAGGCCCTTCCTCCCTTTTGACAGGCCTGGGGAGAGGCTGCAGAATGCTGGGGGTCTTGGGAGGGTGTGAGGAAGCTAAAGCAGGGCAGGCCTGGTGGGCGGTCCCAGTCTCCTGTGGGACTGGGCTACGGAGAGTCTTGTCCCACAGTCATGCCATCCAGCCCCTTGCCTCCAGGTGACAGGCACCAGGATCCCCCACCCCAGGGGTTCAGGGACCTCAGGGGAAGACCTCCCCCTGGCAGTTGAGCATAATCTGCTTTGAGAAGCCAGAGAAAGTCTTTGAGTTGGACCCGTAGTCGCAGGTGACAGGGTTATGTGGATGTCTCAGCCCAGACAGTACACCAGCCTGGTGTTTTCCAGTGTGTTGGGAGTAACCATCACTGAAATACATTCCTGGACATTTCAGGGACTTGGATTTTGCCATCCAAGGTGGTGAGGTCTCTGGGACCCAGGAGGAAGGGCCGTTAGGCTGGGACATGAGTGCTACGATTGGAGGGCTCAGTGCCCGTGTCCGACTAGCCTGAGTTACCCAGGCCCAGAGGCCCGCGGTCCCTAATACAACAGCTCCTCCCGGGGGTCCGAGCCGTACAGCTCGGCCAGCATCTTAAACCTGGGCCCCCAGTCATTGAGAAAGTCATAGTCGATGTCCGAGTCAGATGAATCGGTGCCCAGGGAGCTGAGGGACTCGGCGATGGACTCGGCACCCTCGTAGCCGTAGATGTGCAGCGTGTCGTAGGGTGGGCCGCCGCCGTCGTGGTCCGCCTCGTCCTTCTTCACCTCGATCATCGCGGCCATCTCCCCGGGCCCGTGCGCCCCGGGCGCGTGCCGCGGTGGCTTCTGCACCTGTGCGTAGAGGGACGGCCGCGTGTCCAGCGCCGGCCGTGGGGGCTTGGTCCCACCGTGGCGCACCGAGTTGAGCACCGACACGTCGTAGCTGGTGGTGTCCATCTCGCCGCCGCCCTCCTCGTCATAGGTGACCAGCTGCTCGTGGATCTCCGGCACGCTCTTGCCGTGGGCGCGGGCCTGCTTCCGGAGCCGTCGCCGCAGGATGATGAGGAGGGTGATCACTGCGAACGAGCGAGCCAGAGCTGGTCAGCCATGGCCCAGCAGACCGGGGGGACTCCCCCCAACCCACCCCCACCCCCGCCTTGAGGTTTACCTGCACCCTCCCCTCCTCCCTGGGAATCCCTGGGCCAGCCCAGCTCCCAGTGACAGCTGGGCCAACACAGAAGTTTTGGTTTGGTCTAGACACCTGGTGGGTCCACCCTCCCTCCCACTCCAGAGTCATCTCCACCCCACCCCCACCCAGGATCCATCCTGTTGGTGTCCTGGCCACAGGAGGGGTGGGGGGAGAGCAACAGAGCGGGCCTCCCTCAAGTTCATTCTCTCCTGCCACCCTCCTCCCCATCTCCCCGCATCCTCAATTCCTCCCTCCTCTTTTTTTTTTTTTTTTGCGGTACGCGGGCCTCTCACTGTTGTGGCCTCTCCCGTTGTGGAGCACAGGCTCCGGACGCACAGGCTCAGCGGCCATGGCTCACGGGCTTAGCTGCTCCGTGGCATGTGGGATCCTCCCAGACTGGGGCACGAACCCGTGTCCCCTGCATCGGCAGGTGGACTCTCAACCACTGTGCCACCAGGGAAGCCCCCTCCCTCCTCTTAACCACTGTGGCAACTCCTTCTGTGTCTTGTCCAAAGGCCAGGAGGCCAGAGATTGGGGCAGAAATGGGGAAAGGGGTGGAGGTGGCATTCGCAGTGCCAAGATTCTGAGCCATGATGATGGTGATGATGACGGGTCGTGGTGGTGCTGGTAGACACGGGACCCACTGCAGTAGCAGCAGCTGCTCCTGAGCACCTACTGCAGACATGCTGGCATGGTACTGGCACATTGTCATGGTCCTTTACTCAACGTAGGTATTAATATCCCATTTTACATGAGCAAACCGAGCTCAGAGAAGCTGAGTGACATGCCCAGAGCCCCGTGATCAGGCAGCAGTGTGATGTTGGCCCTGCTCAAAGCTCTGAGGTGTGTGACTGCATGACGGTTGCCAGCCCCTAGGAGGGGTGGACCATGTGGGGCGGGGAGCTCCTAGAAGTAGGCTCAGAGCATCCCTAGACTCCGTCCTTCTAGCCTCGAGTTACTTAACCAACTGTTCCATCCATAAGAAAAGCCGGGATGCCCTCTCTGAGCCTCTGTTTCCTTGCCTGTAAGATGGAAGTGATGACCCCTCTGCTCTGTTTATACTGGATAAGGTGGCTGTGAGGTTAAGTGCAATTCTGTGTGTGGTGGTGATGCCAATACATCATTATTATTGATTTTTATTGAGAGGAAAATCTGGGTCTGGACTCTTTGCCACGGAAGCCCCAGAAGCGGGGGCACTGCTAGGGGGCCTCTCAGGGAAGCCACTGGCAGGAAAGGCCTGGAGCAGATAATGAGGGTCCCTCACTGTGTCCCCCGGTCCTGTCATTGTAGTGCACAGGGTGACCTCTAACCACCCAAGGGCTTCCTCTGGAGGGCTAGCCCCTGCCCCAAGTGAAACGCAGAACTTACACCTCTGGGACGAGCCCCACCATCAGCTGGTGGGCATCGTTGGAAAAACATGGGCTGTGAGTGCCGCCACCCAGTCTCCAGTGAGAAGAAGCTCCAGTGTCCCATGGTGGCAGATTGTGTGACAACTTGCCCTTGATTGGCTGCCTACCTTTCCAGTCTCACTCCCCCTCTTCCTTCTGGGGCTTCTTGGGAGTGCCTCTCAAATAAACCATGTGCACCCCAATCCTGGTCCCAAGGTCTGCTTCCTGGGGAACCCAAACTAAGGCAAGGCCTAAAATGCTCCTAAAATTTCTGAGGCCCAAACAAGAAGAAAAGAGATATCAAGGCTGGAGAAATCCTAAAAATAGAAAGAAAACCACTGGCAATCTAAACTAGAAATTTTAAACTTTCCATTTCTCTCCAAAAGAAGAACTGGATCCTCTTTTTTCAAAACAGGTGCGACTTGTGGGATCTTAGTTCCCTGACCAGGGATTGAACCCCGCCCCTTTGCAGTGAGAGCGAAGAGTCCTAACCATTGGACTGCCAGGGAATTCCCTCAGAAGAGGTTTTATATAAATAAATACCTAGAACAGTGCCTGGCACACAATAAGTGCTCAAAATATGTCAGTTGAATGAGTGAATATTATATATAAAGTATTTTAAACTGGGGAAAGCGCCTTGAGTCCCCCCTTCTCCCCCCCTCCCCCCGCCATCCCCACAGTTAGGCATCCAAGGAGGTGAAGCTTACACCTAGCACAGGCCTGCTCTAGGGCCTGGAGGCAGGGCTGGGCCTGGATCCCTAGCCTCTTCCTTCTCCTGTGCAGCCCCCTCAATGTCCCCTCCCATCCTCCTGGGCACTGACCTGTGATGGTAAGGATGCAGAGGAAGATAGCTACCAGCGCCTGGATGCTGACGCCCACCTGGGCGGCCACCTCCTCACACAAGGTGAACTCGCCGCGTTCGTTGCACTTGCACACGGTCACATCCAGCATGCTGGTGCCTGTGAGACTTGGCCTCCCGTTGTCCGAGATGAGCACGGGCAGGTGGTGGACCTTGGCGCGCTCTCGGTCAAAATACCCGTACTTGACTGTGATGTTGGCCGTGTTATCTGGAAACACCAAGGCCTCGGAGTCAGGCTCTGCTGCCTGGAGTGCCCATCCTCTCATCCACACTGACGGTGTGGCCTGCCACCTCCAGGAAGCCCTTGGTAACTGCACCAGCCCACGTGCTGCCTGGGCTGTGTCTCTGCCCTTTGCACCCCCTGCCTCAGGTTTTAGCCATTTGAGCGCAGGTCTGTTCCTCCAGAGAGGGGATGTTTTGGGCAGCTGCTTCGACCTAGCCTCTAAGAAGGACTTGGCCAGAATGTAAAACCCTTGCCTTCTGTTTCTGTGGGCCAATGATATGCCTGACCCCTAACTCTACTTCAATAAAAGGTGACTGTCAGCTAATTAACGCATTGTTTCAAGCTTTGATGAGCAATCGGGGAAATAAAGTCTTAAAAAGTCTTTTAGCGTCGGGCTAACTTCTAAGGCTGTTTTCGCTATCCCTGAAAATCCATTAGAAAGTAAAAACAATGCACAGTTCCCTGGGGCACTGAGGGAATGATTGCATATGTAATTGAGGATTCCCTGGTCAGGCTGGAATTGAGAATGTGCTTTGGCCCAAATATTGGCTCTCCCTCTCAGCTCCAATCAAATCCATGTACAGAATTGCCCAGGGAGATTTTTAAACATGCTGGTTTTTCAGAACCACCCCCCTCCACTCCTCCTTCCTTTTCCCCCTCCCCTCTCCCGCATTTCTGATTCAGTGGCTGGATAATCTGCCCTTTGTTGGCTCCTAGGAGATGATGATGGTTAGAGGGTCCAGGGACTCCCTGTTCCAGGGTTTACCTAGCCGTGCGGGGTTGGCACACTCAGGAAGCCAAAAGCAAAGGCCATCTTTTAGATTTCACATGGAAGCCAATTACATTTCATTATTAAGTAGCCACGTCTATTATAATTGAAAATGATAACAATATGGCCACTGACACTGTATGAGGGAAATTAGAGATTTCTCACTATACTCATTTAATATTGTAGCAGGACATTCATGTTCTAAGTGAATCTGAGATCAATAAGCTAGTCTCCTGGTCACATATGGGGTGTCTTTGGGTTGGCGCTTAAGCTTTCTTCTCCACTGCAGACCTCCTCTGAGGCAGGATTGAGGTGGGCACTGGGGATGGGGTGACAGGTATTTTTTCCATATTATTTACTACTAAAGACGGCGTAATGTTGAATGGTCTGTCACTGACTGTCCGCGCATCATAGCCACCATCCCCATCCCGTAGGAGGCTCCTTAAGGACGAGCCTGTGGCTGATCCCCTGGGTCTGCCCCTCACTCTCAGGGACCCCACTCCCTGGCCTTCCTCAAGGGTGGCAATGGCTGTTTCTATACAGGGAACCTCACCAACCACAGCGTTGCCAGTTAGGGACGGGCAGGGATTCCACCCCATTCTGGGTGAAGGATTGTTCTATTTAGACCCAAGGGGGATTTTTTGTGTTTTTCTGAGGAAGGAGCAGAAGCCATGGAAGCCTGTCTGCTTTGGGCTGGACTTCAGTCAACTCAGCATCGACACTCTCGGAAGCACATACTCATGAGAAACTCTGATTGGCCGCTACTGACATCACAGGGCCCTCTAGGCTGTGATTGGTGGACCAGATCCTGTCCCGAGGACACCTGGTGGTAAGTAGTCATTGTAGCCAAATTAAAACACTGTATCCTTGGCATTTTCGGGTTTCAAATGTCCAGTTTTGCCTCTTTGGAAGCAACCTCAAGAGTTCCATGTCAGAGAGCAATTTGCAGTTGTGCTGAGCGCAGGAGGGAGTCTGGCTAGTTTGTGAACCAAGCTGTCTACACTGCGTATCTGTTCTGTGCTCCTCAGTAACCTGAGCATCTTATGGGGAAGGGCAGGCCATGTGGACTCAGCAGTGTGCCAGGGTGGCTCTGACCATTGCACAGACCAGTTAGGTATGTGGTGGGAATTGTACAAAACCTCCTGTAACTTGAAAGCCCCACTGAGGGGCTGCCCCCAGTTCACTGGCTTGGTCCTTGACCCTGGCTCTTCAAGACTCAACCCCATCCCCGAGCCCCCGCAAGAGCCAGGCTGACTGCCTTGAGGCGCACCGTGATTATCCGTGAGGGTGAAGTTGCTGTCCTCAGTGCTCAGGGAAAACTTGAACTTCACATCTCGTGGCGTTATATCCTTGTCAATTGCCGAGATTTGCACGACCAGCTAGAGGGTGGAAGATGGGGGCCGGTCATTAGCGGTGTTGGGTTGGCCGGGGTTTCAGTGATGGGGAGGGACTTTGGGTTTAGACCTGACCGTGGCGGCCTCTCACCTGTAACACTAACCTAAGTGGTCTCCACAGAGCCACTCTTTCTACCACCACCTCCCCGCCAATCTACTCACTACACATTCTCTCTGAGCCTCAGTTTCACCCTCTGTCGGGATAATGTCACCTTTCCTCAAGGCTGTTGTACAAGTTACAGTAAACTTAGTGAAATGCCAGCTGACCGTGGCTGGAAGGTGCTGCCCCATGGCCTGCCCCAGGCGGACGCTGCCTTGCCCTCCCACCTGAGCTAGACTCACCTTGCCCTGGGCAGCGTTCTCACACACTTTGGGCTCGTAGGGCTTGGCAAACTCTGGGGCATTGTCGTTCTCATCCATAACTTCGATGTGGACCTGCACAATGGATTCTTTGCCCGTGGGGGTCCCTGCAGGGGAAAGGACTCATCACTACAGTGGGCTCAGCAGGTGCCAGCCCTGGGATTAGAATGTATATGGATGGGAGTCCTGGAGGGGTGCTCTTTTTGCAGGAGGAGGGGGTTATAGACATCTGGAAGGGAGGCCAGGGATGGCGTTCTGGTCGAAGGGAGTGGAAGAGGAAGTGGGGTAAAGCTTCAAGCACAAGGATATTTGCTAAAGAATTATTTGTAAGAATCGAAAAGGTAAACAACAGAAGTGTATTTTTTAAGGTTTTAATTAAATCAATTAAGTAATTATTAAATCAATTCAGCAATTTAATTGAGCAATCAAACTAATTTAAATAAATTAATTATGAAATAATTGAAAAGGTAAACGATCTAAGTGAGATTGCATTAATAAATTACGTCAGTTTAAAAGAATGGACTATGTGGCTGTTTGCAATGCCCAGGTAAATTACATTTTAAAAATTACAGTCTTTTTAAAAAAGATATTTTAGTACCATGAGAAAATGATTCTGGAATAAGGTTCAGTAAAAATGCAGGATATGATATTTATACAAGTATTATGATCTCACTTGTATAAAAATACATATAGTAAAAAGACCAGAGGAAATACACTATGGTGCTAACAGTAATTATCTGTGTACGGTGGGAATATGAGGGTATAAATTCCTTCTCCTTTTTTGCATTTTCCATATTTTAAAATGGACAGCAAACTATTACTATAAGATTTAAAAATTGTATGAGTGAGATTAGATGGGGAAGAAAGGGGCAAAGACTGATCTGGACAGTACACGGGAGTGCATTGAAGCTGACCTGGCTGCCATGTGGGGGACATGCTGTCAGCAGGAAGCAGGGGCCCTTCAAGGTAGCACTGGTGGGGCCCTGGCCAAGTCACCCCCTTTCTGGGCCCTGGTGGTCTCTGTATAAGGTGGGAATATTGATCCTTCTCCCAGAGGACAGTTGTGATTTTCTCATAGAGGCTAAGAGTGCAAAACTCTGATACTTGCCTTTCCCTTTGGCAGCAGTTACCCTAATTTCTGGAGAATCTAAAAATCTTGGAGTTGGAAACTGCTTCAGATTTTGAATTCAGCCCACTAACTGGCACATAAACACCCTCCAAAGCAGCCTTTTCCAAACTATAATAAGAATCACATGGCACTTGTTCAGTGCACATTCCTTGGCCCCATTTCTGACTCACTGGACCAAAACCTCCAGGGAGGCATCTGAGAAGCTCTGTGGTTAAGAGGTGCCTCAGGTGATTCTCATCACAGGGACATCTGGCAGCCTGTTTTGGAACAGTGCTTCTTAAACTGTAGTGTGCATGAGATTCTGATTCAGTTTGGGGTTGGGGCCTGATGTTTTGCTCGTCTAACAAAGTCTCAGATGACGTGGATGCACCTGGTCCATCCACACTTGGGGATGGAGGTGCTATAGCATCCCAACCACATGGTGCATCAGCAGGTGCTTATAGTACCTCTGGAGACCCAAAGTGATAGATTTTGACGAGTTAAAAAGGATGACAAAAGGAGAGGAGCCCAGGTCCCCTGGCAAATGGGGCCACTCACCACTAGAATCCAGCTCTTTGGCCTCCACTGTCAGGTTACACCAGGGGTAGACTTCTCTGTCCAGCTCCTTCTCATTGTAAATATTCCCCTGCTTGGTTATTCCGAAGAACTGGCCCTTGTCACTTGTCCTGCGGATGGAGTATCTGCCCACGGGAGAGAGTTTCAATGTTTTCTGTTGTTCTTTGCTGAGTCCAAACTCCCCAGCAGGACAGATGAGACCCTTCAGGATCTGTCCCTTGCATCCATCCCCCATCCTCCTCTCACTGCTCATTGCACTTGACCACCCAGAGGGAGTCAGAGTAGTGAGATAATCCCTTTGATGTTGGCAGTGTTGCCATCACTGGACTGAGGGTGGTACTTGAGACTCCATCAATAGCACTTTCAGAGTTGAGGCAGGTGGCACTATAATCAACTATACCACAGCTTGGATCAGATTTTGTGATTAATGAAAAGATAGTTGGGCAAGAGCCAGGAAGAAATAAAAAAAGGGGCTGGAAGAGGTATGAAGTGATTGAAAGGAAATTAAATTTGTGAAGTAAAAATTGGAAAAGTTCTTAAGGAAAAAGGCATGAAGAGAAGAAAAGAGAGATGAAAAAATATATAACATTCCAAATATATATTTTTCTAATACTGAGGAAAATTCCAGAACAAAGAGAACAGAAGAAATAACAAAAGATATAATAAAAGAAAACTTCCTGATCTGAAGAAAGGCCCAAGTTCATAGAAGAGGTCATTGATATCAGGCATAATTTTAAAAAGAGATCAATATTTAGCTATATCCTGATGACACTTTTGAATTTCAGAGCTATATAAAGAAAAACCAAGAAGAGTCCAGACAGAAAAGATACGTCCTTATAAAGAAAGAGAAATCAGACTCACCCCAGACATTCTCACAAAGTTAAATGCTAGAACACATTGATAATATTTTTGATTTGTAAATATGCAAGGATTCAGGAAGTATATCATGCACAAGATGGGTCCTGAAAAAAAATTTTTTTTGAAAACTCACTTCATCTAACAAGTGTCTCAAAATAAAGTAAAAAAAAATCTGGTTTGGGAGGAATTAAAATTACACTATTGATATCTTTATCATATATAGGAAGGCAATGGTGTGTGTGTGTGTGAGAGAGAGAGACAGAGACAGAGAGACAGAGACAGAGAGAGACAGAGAGAGAGACAGAGATTTTTAACTAGAAAATATTGGTCCAGGAAAACATTTAAAATTTTACAGATAGAAGTAAATCTCACTGGTAGAAGTAAAAATGCATATACTCCATCCAAATATCTATGAGGAAATAACATGAAAAAATAGACTCTACAACAAAGATGGGGGAAGAGAAAAAAGTAATTAAGTTTGAGAAATAGCAAATGTAAAACAAGATAAAAGAAGTAAGATCAAACATATCATTTACAATGAAAAATGTAAATAGGTTAAACACAAAGCATCTCAGTTTAGATTAAAAAGCAAAGCCATGAGGACACGGTGGGGGGAAGGGGAAGCTGGGATGAAGAGAGAGTGGCATGGATATATATACATTACCAAATGTAAAATGGATGGCTAGTGGGAAGCAGCCTCATAGCACAGGGAGGTCAGCTCGCTGCTTTGTGACGACCTAGAGGCGTGGGATAGGCGGGGTGGGAGGGAGGCTCAAGAGGGAGGGGATATAAGGATATATGTATACATATAGCTGATTCACTTTGTTGTACAGCAGAAACTAACACAACATTGTAAAGCAATTATACTCCAGTAAAGATGGAAAAAAAAAAAAAGCAAAGCCAATTACATTCCAGTTTCAAGAGACAACTTACTGCCAATGACCTAGAAAAAATTAAAAGTAAAGGTCGGAAAATTTATTTCAGGCAAACATGAGTAACATGAAAACAGGACTGACAAACTTTACATCAGGCAACATGGAGTTGAGGACAAAATGTTTAAGCCGAACAAACTGGGTAACGTCATAAGGGTGAAAGTGACAAGTCATAATGAAGGTGAAATAGTTATAAACCTTTGTTAACTGAATGGAAAAATTAAACTACATAAAGCAAAAGCTTAGATATTCCAGAAAAAAATGGGCAAAAAGACACAAAGACAATTGCATTACATCACAGAACAAGTTAAAGCAAAGCCAAAAAAATGCCCTACCAATTGTAAATGAAAAAAGAAGTCTCTTAAATAAACCATTGGATCAATGGAGAAATAAAAATTATCATTACAGACCATTTAGAATAGAATGGCCATGAAAACAGTCATCCTAAAACTTGTGAGATGTGATCAAAATGGAGGTACACATTTGTCTTTAACGGGAAGACCTGATAACAGAAAAACATTAACTCTCCTCAAACTGATATGTAAACACAATTCTCATTAGAATTCTGATGCTTTTTTAAAAACTGAAGAATTTTATGGTTCACATGGAAGAATGAATGTCTGAGAATGCATTAAAGTTATATAAAGTGAAAAAACACTTGAGGGAGGGACTCGCCTTATGCATACCAAGTTTTAGTATCAAGCTGCTACAATAAACCAGAATGGCTTTGCCACAGAACAAAGGATTCAGAAATAGATTCAGGAACTTAGTGTGTAACAAAGGTAGAAAACGATGACTTTTTTTTTTTTTTTTGCGGTACGCGGGCCTCTCACTGTTGTGGCCTCTCCCGTTGCGGAGCACAGGCTCCGGACGCGCAGGCTCAGTGGCCATGGCTCACGGGCCCAGCCGCTCCGCGGCATGTGGGATCCTCCCGGACCGGGGCACGAACCCGTGTCCCCCGCATCGGCAGGTGGACTCCCAACCACTGCGCCACCAGGGAAGCCCACGATGACTTATTTGATTAATGGTGCTGGCACAGTTGGCTACCCCTTCAGAAAAAAATGAGACTGACGGAACTTCACACTCTCATATGTTGTGTGGCTCCTGAAAGTATGAGTTGGAACTACATCTTTGTCACAGAGGGTAGAGGAGAGGAGTCTAGTTCAGACAGAAGAACAAGTAGTGATGAAATGGGTATAGTATGATCCAAAAAAATTGTAAAACAATCAAATCCCCCAAACAAACAAAGGACAAATCCACCATAAATGTATGTAGATGTTTGTGTGGTCACGAAGAAAGGCATGATAGGACCCAGCACACCATGAACATGAGTTGTCTGGAAATCATGGTTACTGATGTTTTCTTTATAGATCCTTGTGTTGTTTCATTGTGTGAAATAAACACTTTTTCCTTTTGTGGTTTTGGGAAGACAAATGTAATAAATCATGTTTAACGAAGGGGTTTCACGGATGTCAAGTTGGTTGCTCTCTTGACTGTCACATCTCCCCAGATGGGACCTGTGGGAGCCCGTGCCTCCCCTTCAAGGTAGAGCAGACAACGGGAAGCTCTGATGGCCAGGACCATGCTAGGTGTGTGCCTGGGCAGAACAAGATTCCACCTGGCCACGTGGGTTAGTGGAAGAGCTTGGGCTTCTTGTCCTGCCTCTGTGCGTGTCCCATGTACCTCCTGGGAGAAGCCGGTTTCCCCCTCTGAGTCCTGGGCTCAGTCCAGCAGGCCTAAGAACCTCAGTGCCTGGGTGGGGTCGTGATCATCACCACCCTCACACCTTCCACCCCCCTTACCTGATGCTCCGCTTAGCGGCATCGGGGTCCACGGCCAGCACTGAGCCGATCAGAGGTTTCTTCTGGTTCTCCCGCAGTTGGAAGTGGTAAAAGGGCTGCTGGAAGTTGGGGGGCTCGTCCACATCTGTGACATTGATGATGACACGGGCGATGTTCTTGGTGGAGGTGCTGCTCAGGTAGCGGAGGTCGATGGTGGGGTCCGTGGCCTCGATGGTGAAGCTGTATTGCCGGATGTGTTCATAGTCCAGGGGCTGCGGAAGGAAAAACTATGGTGAGCACTTGCTCTGAGCCAAGCACATGGTTGTGATCTTCACAGCAACCCTGCGAGGTCATACTGGGATGACCCCCTTTTTACAGATGAGGGGCCTGTGGCCTGGCTGTCCTCAGCTGTCTCCCGTGTATCCTGACCGTGGCTCAATTCCAAGTATTGAGGACAACCAGTGGATCAGCCACAGTCTTGCTATCAAGGGGATCACAGGCTAGTGGTTCTATCCACAACTCCTTAAAGACATTCCTTTTCTTTGTGCCTTTGCTCAAGTCTCTTCTCCTGCCCTTGCCTGCTTGGCATACTCCTATTCACCCCTCAGGAAGCCAATCTGAAGGTAATCAGATGTTCTCTCAGAACCCATTCCTGCCCCTCCCAACACAGGTAATTGCTCCCTGCCTGGGTACCCTTTATGTCTGTGTGTCTGTCCTCCCTACTGGCTGAGAGCTTTGGTACCGTGGAGGCCGTCTGACTCCCCTGGGTATATCTAGTCCCCAGCTCAGGGCTGGACCAGAGAAGGACTCGGGAGAGGTCTGCTGGAGGAATGGCCTGGCTCAGGCAGAGGGGTTCTGGAGTGTCCCCTTTGAGGCAGGTCATCACTGGCCTTGGCCTCCCAGTCCTCTGCATGGCCATTCTGAAGCAGTTTGTGCCCCTGGCAGACCTTCCCTCCTCTTCTAGATTCAGCCAGTCCAACTGCTTTCTCAGCAGCAGCCACTGCCAATGGCCACCCCCTCCCCACTGCATTCACTATTTCCTTACATGCTGATGGCTTTCAGCTACAAGCACTTGTAATCTTCCAGGGCTTTCTTGGCCCTTGCCCAGGGCAGATCAGAAAGTTCCAGGGAGGGGACGGTGGTCCAGTGGTTAAGAATCCGCCTTCCAATGCAGGGGACGCAGGTTCGATCCCTGGTCAGGGAACTAAGATCCCACATGCCACGGGGCAACTAAGCCCACGTGCCACAACTACTGATCTCCCGCGCTTCAACTAGAGAGCCTGTGTGCCGCAAACTACAGAGCCCATGCGCTTAGGAACCCTCCCGCCACAACTACAGAGCCCACGTGCCCTGGAGCCTGCACGCCACAGCTAGAGAAGAGAAAACCCACACACCACAACTAGAAAGAAGCCCGCGGGCCACAATGAAGAGTCTGCATGCTGCAACAAAAGATCCTGCATGCTGCAACTAAGACCTGATGTGGCCAAAAATAAATGAAATAAATAAATAAATCTAAAAAAAAAAAAAAAAAAAGAGGAAGAAAGTGCCAGGGGGTGAGCCCCCCGGAAGCCTCAGTCAGCCCACAGCTGCTGTGACTCTGAGGCATATTCCACACTGTCCCCCCGATGTCCCCGGCGGGACTGCACCCCACTTGCCCATGGTGTTCACCTGCTCATTGCGGAGTCTGTATTAGCTCTCCTCCTGTTCACATCTTGCTGCTCCTGGGGCTTCCTGAGATCACTCCCCAAGTAAACTATTTACACCCAAATCCTTGCCTCAAGGTCTGCTTCCGGGGTAGCCCAGCCTAAGGCACTGACCCTTCCGTTCTGGCTTCCCTTCCCAGCGCCAGGGTCACAGTGTCCACGAGCACACAGCCAGCTCCAAACTGACCCAGAACGTGCACCTTGGGTGGTCTCTGATCCGGGAGCAGTCCCTGGCTGAGTCCTGAGGAAGCCGGGAGCCCCCAACCCCACATCTGATGTCACTGCCACAGGTCTGCGAACCTTCATGGGCTTGATGATGCCCTCGTTGCGGGTGGGGTCAGGCTCGATGGTGAAGGTGTCCCTGTACTCGCCCTGCACGATGCTGTACTTTGTCTTCCGGTTCTGGGGCTCGTCTGGGTCCTCCACAAACAGAGAGCCCAGGGGGCTGCCCACGCGGATGTCTTCGGGCACAGAAAATACGTACCTGGCTGATGCAAAGAGGCGCCCCAAAGGGCACTGGGTTAATGAGATAGATGAGGCGATTGTCCCCCATACTATCCCAATACATTTTGTTACAGGAAACGGGCACAATAAAATAGTAGTCGTAGTAATTCCTCTGGAGTTTTGGGTCCCAAGGCAAAGAGGTTCTGCTCCATCTGTCCTTCCATCCACCTGACAAGTAGTTATTAAGCATCTGCTGTATGTCAGGCACCTTGCTAGGGGACCTATTAATTGACAATTGAGAGAATCTCTGCCTTCAGGGAGCTTGTGCCGTACACAACGAGGCCATTTCAGGAAAACCCGCCTGTCCTTGGGGTGGCTGAGCCTCTGCATGAGCCGTCAGCATTGGAGTTGCAAGTGATGAGTCATCTGACTTTCCTCCCCAGCCCACCCAGGGTGTGTCAAAAGCTCTTGTCAGGGCTTCCCTGGTGGTGCAGTGGTTGAGAGTCTGCCTGCCGATGCAGGGGACACGGGTTTGTGCCCCGGTCCGGGCAGATCCCACATGCTGCGGAGCGGCTGGGCCCCTGAGCCATGGCCGCTGAGCCTGCGCATCCGGAGCCTGTGCTCCACAACGGGAGAGGCCACAACAGTGAGAGGCCCGCGTACCGCAAAAAAAAAAAAAAAAAAAAAAGCTCTTGTCAGACATTTTTCTCAGGGGAGAATCTGTCTGTGGGTGGGTCAGAGCCCAGCCCTGGCTCTGGCTCTGGAGCTTTGCTGAACCCCTGCTCCCCAGCTCATGGGGATTTTCTAGCTGGGGTCTGGGTTTTCCAGAGCTCATGGGATCTGGGTGAAAGTGGTCCTATCTGGTAGTGGGACTCTGGGCACACGGTGGCACACAGCAGGGAGTGTGACTTCCTGCTGGCCTGTGAGGGCTCTGTGGCAGGGGCAGTTGGACAGCCTTGGGAACGTGTTCAGAGATGGGGAGCACCGGAAAGACATCCCTGACGTAGGCCCACCCTGGCTCGGAGAGAGAGGTAGACGGGTGCCAGGATCCTCTCTGAGAGCTCCCAGGTCACCGAGTCTGGAGTATCCCAACCCTCGCCCTGCCCAGGGGCCTAGGGGAGGGGCTCACACTGTGTGAAGATGGGGAAGTTGTCGTTGACGTCCTGCAGAGAGATCAGCACGGTGGCCGTGCCCGATTCCCCCCGGAGGCCCTGGGCATCTCGTGCTTCCACCACGATCTTGTACTTGGCCTGCTTCTCTCGGTCCAGGTTTTTGTTCGCTGTGACAATTAGTCCTGCAAAAAGTGTCACATCAGGAGCCGTGTTACTTGGGGAGCTTTTAAAAAATAGTGATGCCTGGCCGCTACCCATAGGGCACCTGGCTTCAGAGCTCCCCAGGTGATTTCACGGTGCAGCCAGGACTGAGAGCCAGGGGTGAACCACTTTCCACCTCCATGCCCCACACTGCTAGGCCAAATGCTTTGGTCCAGTATTGGTCCCAGCCACCTGGAGCACTGGGTTGAGCAAGAACCTGAGGCCACATCTAGGCTCAGAGTGGGAAGAGTGCTGTGACGGGTTAGTGATGGCTGCCTTGGTGCAGCGTAGGTTGTGCCGTGTATTTGCCATCACTCTGAAAGAGGGCTTGCCTCAGGCCTGACCACCTGGACTTCTGTCTTGCTCCCAAGCCTCAGTCCTTACCGTTTTTCGGGTCACGTGGAGTGGATAATGACGATGGGCCACGTGCTCATTATACGTTACCTAATTCAGACTTCACAGCTACCATACAAGGTGAATATAAGCTTCCCCATTTTTGAGATTAGGGCCCTAGCGCTCACAGAGGTCAGTTGTCTTGCCCAAGGTCTTCAGAAGCAGTGAGGAGCAGAAATGGGTTCGGAAACCAGATCCGTTTGATTCCATAGCTAGAGCTGCTAACCAGCATTCTCTTCCACCTCTCGTGTCAATGCTTGGGTCCTGACTTTGTCCCCTGGACTTGAGTTCACGTCTTGGGCACCTGTCTGCCTCCTTCTGCCCTCACCAGCCCCCTTGTCTTGACGTAGGGTACCGACTGCCTCCAAAGGGTGGTGTAGGTCAGTGGTCAGTGACACCTGGCAGACTGGGCTTCCCTCGGTGCCTGCACCTCCACCCACTCCAAGCCAGTGCCGCCCAGGGGGGTTAGTCACACAGACCAGAACCACGGATGCTGAAATGTTCTTCTCCCTTCAGGAGTTGGTACATGACAGAGGCATGGTCTGCCACAGTGGGGTCATCTGCATCCATTGCTGTCACCTGGATGACCGAGGTCCCTGTGGGGAGAGAATCCAGGGTTGCTGCTTTGTGATGGCCAGCCCCTCACCCCATTCCCAGATGAGGGCAGGTGGGGCTCAGGCTGTTCCCTGAACCCCCTCCCCCAGGTCCTGAGGGAGAAAAGACTGCTTTGTTTTCTGAGGAGCCTGCCTGGGGGCAAAGTGCTGGCAGTGGTGGAGGCCCAGCTCCGTCAAACATGAAGGCAAAGAGAACAGGTGGTTTTCATTTATGGGGGAAATGAGGGAAGAGGTGAGTGGCTGAGGTCGTGGGGAGAAACAGTAAGGGCTGCTGCTTCCTTCTGGAAGCATGAGAACAAGAGAATAGGAAGGGCCCCCAAAGGGCTGGGTTCACATCTCTGTCCCCTTGAACTCCAGGCTCCCCATAGTTAACAGGAAGGTCTGGTCCTGAGTCCTGGCAAGAGAGCGTGGACTAAGGGCTGGGGAAGGGAGCATCCCCTGGAGGCTGGGGGTAGAATTGAGGAAGGAATAGTCTCCTCTGGAGGCCTGGGGTCCAGGCTGCTGACACACCTTGGGATGGGGTGTGTCCCTCTCCCGCCCCCCTCCGCTCCTGTATGGACCCTAAAGGTGACTCCTTGTCTTGGTGGAAGAGTTGGCCTCCTTCATGTGCAAAGGCTACACTCTTGGCATGCCAGCCCTAAGAGTCAGAGCAGTGGGTGGCGTTGGCTCCAAAGAGTAACAGGACGTGTGTGTGTGTGACGGTCAGGACTCCGTCTGGGGCCAGGTCAGAGCTTAGTCTTTAGGGACCAGAGTTCCTTTCGAGTCATATAAAGTGGCAATATGGGCATCCCCATAGCTGCCCGGAACTCACTGAATCCTGCCCCAGGCAGTGAAGCTGCCGATGGGAGAGGTGCCTCCATGCCAGGGTTGAGTGAGGGGAGAGGGAGACAGACAGACCGGGTACGTACCTATCCCTGACATTTCGGGCACGGAGGCATTGAACACCCGGTGCGTGAACACAGGCCAGTTGTCATTGATATCGTGAACTTTGATGGTGAAGCTGGAAGGAGACTCCAGGTTCTTCTCAGTGTCCTTGTCCACCACGAGGGCAATGAGGTGGTACTCAGAGATCTTCTCCCTGTCCAGCCTCTCAAAGGCATACACGTCCCCTGTGCTCTCATCAACCTGGAAGACCTTGCCGGCAGACTCTCCTTTGAGCTGGTACTTGGTGTTCTTGCGGTTCACGCTTGATTTAATCTAGGAAAGGAGAGGTGCCGTGAACTGGAAATAGCCCTGGTGGCTGTGTGCGTGTGAGTGTGTGCCCGTGTGAGTGTGCCAGGGCATGGCGTTATTAAAAAAAGCAATTATATAAACTTACAATTAAATGAATCATATTAGAAACAAAGGTAACGTACTATAAATCTATTGCTTCCTAATACTGTGATTTTACTACATTTTACTATGTTCTCTTGAGTTTTTTAAAAAACTTCTTTATTTTTTACATCTTTATTGGAGTACAATTGCTTTACAGTGATGTGTTAGTTTCTGCTTTATATCAAAGTGAATCAGCTATACATATACATATATCCCCATATCTCCTCCCTCTTGTGTCTCCCTCCCACCCTCCGTATCCCACCCGTTCTTGAGTTTTTATGTTGATCGTATTGAATGACGGAAATACTGGATAATGCTGCGTTAACGCACATCTGTTCCCAACTCTGCCTTCAGTGGCATCAAGTTGGTAGCTTGCAACAGACATGGTGAAAGTATTTACACCAAGGAAATTGGCAAATGCTACAAACAGGATCTTTTCCCCTCAAGAGCCAGTTGTCAGCTATTGATCAGCACATCACTGGTCTCAGTCATTTAGTTTTGGAATGGTACATAAAATGTTCTCTTTTTGGAGATTTACAACATATAGTCCTACAGAAAAGAACTCCACTGAGCTTTGTTTAACTCAGGATTTCCTGTACTTGTTAGACCACTGAATCCTTTTTCTTTGTTACACATACTATTAGTGTCCTTAGGAATAAGACTTGGAAAATAATGTGTGTAAAGCAATTTGCACAGGCTCTCAATAAATGCTAGTTGTTATTCACACTAGATGCTTACATTAAAGGATATTAGAAATTTAGAATTGCTGAACATTTCATTTATGGAATCTTGGAAACAGAGGCTATTAGGAACATAAGCTAATCATACTTCATACATGTCAAATGGTCTTCCCATAGGTGGTTAGGATGTTCAAAAAATAGAGTTCAATTCAGTAAAAGAAAAAAATCAGATGTCTATGAGGTGCCAGCCTGGGAGCATAAAGATAGTCCAGACCCCATTCTTTCTCTCAGGGCCTGGTTTGAAGCAGCAGAGGCTGAGATTTTGAGGAAGGGCGGCATTTAAGGGTCAGTTGGAACAGGAGCCTTGAGTGAAGGTGTTGCATCAGAAAGGCTGGAGGAGAACCCGTGAGAGAGTGGGGTCTCAAGACAGAAGAGGGAGCATCAAGATGGGTGTGGTCAAATCCCACGAGGTCTGGAAAGCATCCCTAGGCTTAGCAGCGGTGCAGTCATCGGAGCCCTTGGTGAGAGCAGCGTTAGGGGGTGGTGGATTGAGCAGCCAGATGACAGGGCTTTAGAGAAGAGTCTGGGAGGTGAGGAAGTGGGGACAGGGAGTGAGGCTCCTCCCCCTTGGTGGGCGGGGAGGAGAGAGGTGGGGCTGTAGCTGGAGGTAGTGAAGAAGCATCCTGGAGCAGGGCTGCGGGTGTGCAGGGGCAGATGGTTCGTGGGGAGGTCCCGAAGCCCAGTGGCCGGGACATATGATGAACAGATGGGCAGGAGGCAAGAAGTGATGCGCCAGCTCTGGAACCTGTGACTTGGGCGGGAGGACAGTGGGGGTCAAGAAGGAGGGACAGTCTGGGGCCCTGTATGAGTTACTCAGGGTTAGGATAGGATGGTTATTCCAAACCTGGTTCCGATGGGTGCATTAGGATCCATGTGGGCAGGGCTAGCAAGGGGGCGTGAGTCAGCTTTGATCTGTTACTGGAATTCTGCCTGAGATTGCATTTGACTCACACCTAAACAGCTTTGATAAAAATTTCTCAATATCATCAGATAAATAGTGTTAAAAAGACTTCATTTGGATGAGTTTCTGTTTTCCTTCCCTCCAACTTTTCTTAAATAGACTTTATATTTTAGAACGGTTCTAGATTTATAGAAAAGTTGAGGTGATAGTGCAGAGAGTTCCCATACATCCTGTGCCCAATTGCCCTGTTATTAACATCTTACATTAGTGTGGTACATTTGTGGTAATTAATGCACCAATATTGATATATTATTATTAACTAAAGTTCATATTTTGTGCAGATTTCCTTAGTTTTTACCTAATGTCCTTTTTCTGTTTGAGGATACCACCCAGGATACCACATTACATCTAGTTGTCATGTTTCTTTGAGTTACTCTTGGCTGGGACAGTTTCTCAGATTCTCCATGGTTTTTTTTTTTTTAATTTACTTTATTTACAACGTTGTGTTAGTTTCAAGTGTACAGCAAAGTGATTCAGTTATATATATATGTATGTATATACAAATATACATATATATACTTTTTTAAGAAGATGTTGGGGGTAGGAGTTTATTAATTTATTTATTTTTGCTGTGTTGGGTCTTCGTTTCTGTGCGAGGGCTTTCTCTAGTTGTGGCAAGTGGGGGCTACTCTTCATCGCGATGCGCGGGCCTCTCACTATCGTGGCCTCTCTTGTTGCGCAGCACAGGCTTCAGATGCGCAGGCTCAGCAGCATGTGGGATCTTCCCAGACTGGGGCATGAACCCGCATCCCCTGCATTGGCAGGCGGATTCCCAACCACTGCGCCACCAGGGAAGCCTGACTCTGCTTGTTTTTGATGACCGTGAGAGTTTTGAGGAGTGCTGGTTGGGTGTTTTGTAGGATGCCCCCTACTGGAATTTGTCTGATGTTTTCCTCACGATTAGACAGACTGAGGTTATAGGTTTGGGGGGGCCTCCCCTTTTAAAAATTATCCCTATATTTGGATATAACATCTTAATGCCAAAAGCTATGCTGACCCATGTTTGTGGATTCAGAAGGCCACTCAGCTCCCATTGTCCAGCAAACAGCTCTGTAAACAAAGGCTCCTGGCTCTGATCTTGGTAAACAGGGACTTCCTTCCCTCCGATGACGTCTTTGGAGCCAGAAGGTGATCCTTGGAGCCCTGTCCTTGCCTCTCCCAGACACCATTGCTTCTTCCCAGGGTGGGGACTGCACGGGACCCTCTGTCCCCACGCCAGGTGCCAAGTGCACACTGTTGGCAGATGACGGCAGGCCTGACGCTCTTCCTGCTGCGCAGAGGACTTCGGGTGAGCCGTCCAAAGTCTGCCGTGTCCGGGCTGGGCGGCATGACGGTGGCCCCGCTTGCTGCCAACTGTCCCTGACTCAGCCCATGGATATTCGTTGGGGAGCAGCCATTCTCTTTGGAGGTTGATTCACGGCACACTCATCCCCTTGGGAAGGAGTAGATAGGCTGATGGCATTTCCCTCTAGGGCACAGAGTTCACATCGGTGTTGGGAGTCAGGAACCCTGTGCTTTCCTAGGGCTCTATCCTGGTTTCACTGTGTGACCCTGGGCAAGCGCCTTTCCCTCTGAGTGGCCAGACTGAAGGATCCGAATTTCCCAGCCATTCTTGGTGGCCAGAGGAGGCCTGAGCACAGTGAGCAGTGGAGAGGGCCGTGGGCAGGGCTGTGAGTGTAGATTCCCCAGCTGGCTCCACCGCCAGCTGCCATGACATTTCTGGTGCTGAGGCCAGACTTGACCCTTCCCCATCTAGGGGTCCTTTCTGGCCTGTTTCTCTATGACAATAGGGCTCCCCCATCTCCAGCATGTGTGGGGTTCTTTGTCTGATACATGCTGCCCTTCTAGACCAGAGTGGGCAAACTGTTTCTTTAAAGGGCCAGATAGTAAAAATTTTCAACTCTGTGGGTCATATGGTCTTTGGGACAATTACTCAAATCTGCCATTGTAGCATGAAAGCAACCATGACCATTTGTTAAGTGCACAGCGTGGCTCTGTTCCAATAAAACTTTATTTACAAAACCACATGGTGGGGCAGTTCTACCAGCCCCTATTTATGTATTTATTTATTTAATTGAAGTATAGTTGATTTACAGTATTGTGTTAGTTTCTTGTGTACAGCAAAGTGATATATATGTGTGTGTGTGTGTATACATCTTTTCCATTATAGGTTATTACAACCTATGGATTACAGATCCCTGTGCTATGCAGTAGGTCCTTGTTGATGATCTGTTTTATATATAGTAGTATGTATACGTTAATCCCAAACTCCTAATTTATCCCTCCCCCACTTTCCCCTTTGATAATCATAAGTTTGTTTTCTATGTCTGTGAGTCTGTTTCTGTTTTGTAAATAAGTTCATTTGTATCATGTTTTTAGATTTGACATATAAGAGGTACCATATGATATTTGTCTTTCTCTGTCTGACTTACTTCACTTAGTATGATAACCTCTATGTCCATCCATGTTGCTCTAAATGGCAAGATTTCATTCTTTTTTATGGCTGAGTAATATTCCATTATTTATAGGTACCACATCTTCTTTGTGCATTCATCTGTTGATGGACACTTAGGTTGCTTCCACGTCTTGGCTATTGTAAATAGTGCTGCTGTGAACATTGGGGTTCATGTACCTTTTTGAATTAGAATTTTCATATTTTCTGGATATATGCCCAGGAGTGGGATTGCTGGCTCATATTGTAACTCTATTTTTAGTTTTTTAAGGAACCTCCATACTGTTTTCCATAGTGGCTGCACAAATTTACATCCCCACCAACAGTGTAGAAGGGTTCCCTTTTTTCCACTCCCTGTCCAGCATTTATTATTGGTAGACTTTTTGATGACAGTCATTCTGACTGCTGTGAGGTGGTACCTCATTGTGGTTTTGATTTGCATTTCTCTAATAATTAGCGATGTGGAGCATCTTTTCATGTGCTTGTTGGCCATCTGTATGGCTTCTTTGGAGAAATGTCTGTTTAGGTCTTCTGCCCATTTTTGATTGGGTTGTTTGTTTTTTTGATACTGAGCTGTATGAGCTGTTTATATATTTTGGAAATTAAGCCCTTGTCAGTCGCATCGTTTGCAGATATTTTCTCCCAGTCTATAGGTTGTCTTTTTATTTGGTTTATGGTTTCCTTTGCTGTGTAAAAGCTTATAAGTTTGATTAGGTCCCGTTTGTTTCTTTTTGCTTTTATTTCTTTTGCCTTGGGAGACTGACCTAAGAAAACATTGCTGTGATTAATGTCGGAGAATGTTTTGCCTATGTTCTCTTCTAGCAGTTTTATGGTATCATGTCTTATATTTAAGTCTTTAAACCATTTTGAGTTTGTTTTTGTGTATGGTGTGAGGGAGTGTGCTAACTTCACTGATGTACATGTGGCCAGCCCCTGTTTTAGACCACAAGCTCCATGAGGGTGTGGACCATGTCTGTCTTTGCCCCCTGACCATGTCCCAGAGCCCAGCCTTGTGCTTGGGACCATAATTCCTCTCACCAGTACACTGATCTTTCTTTAGCTGACCCTGCTTAGCTTCCAAGAAACTGACGTGGTGAGATTTTAAAGCAGTGGAAAGGAATTTCTCTCCTCACTGAAAGCTCTTGAAATACCTAATCCATCTCCCTGTCCTTGTGTGTGAAATTCCACCACTAGAGCCATTCCTTTCAATTAGAGTGGATGGTTTTGACCTCAGCGACCTTTTGACACAGGAAGATAGTTCATTAGTCCCTCAGATTAGCTCCAAGCTCTAGGAAGGTGACTGAGGATGGACACGTTTTAAATGGGATGAAATGAGGGTTTAGAGTCGTAGGCACCGCCCTGGAGGGCAGGCTTGGGTCAAGCGCCTTGTTATGGGTGTCCTAGAATCTGGAGCTCATAACACCCTAGATGCTAGGACAAAACACCCTGAGAGACAGGGCTTTTTGAGGAGGTTCAAAGGCCTCCACTAGAGATGGCAAACTGTGGCCTGGATGATGAGCTTTGTCACCAGCACAATTCTGTAGAAGTCTGCTCAGGTCTTCCAGACCTCTCAGATGCACAAAGTTAGTGGCAGCCTTGGCTGGTCCTGCCCTGAGCCCGGAGCCCCCACACTAGGCTGCCCTCCTTAGCTTGTGCACGGGGTGGCCCTCCTGCCAGTGATACTCACTCCATAGACCAAAGTCTGGGAGAAAGATGAACCATTGTGCCCACCATTACTTCCACCACCACCACCACCACCACCTCCACGATCATCATCATCATCACCCCACCACCGCCTGCCCCTCCCCCATCACCCCACCACCGCCTGCCCCTCCCCCATCACCCCACCACCGCCTGCCCCTCCCCCATCACCCCACCACCGCCTGCCCCTCCCCCATCACCCCACCACCGCCTGCCCCTCCCCCATCACCACCACCACTGCTGTTACCACCACCGCCTTCTCCTTGGCTATCACCATAGTCACCACCACCATGACATCGGCCACCTCCACCATCTCTCCCACTATTACCATCACCCTCGCGACGATCATCCCCATCCCTGCAACCACCACAGCACCTATCTCTGTCTTTATCGTCACCACCGCCACGGCGCACCTCTCCCACTCTGGGGCCTGAGCCTTACCTTGCCCACATAGTGGGGCAGTGAGCCGTTTTTCTCTTCATCGATGTGCATCTGGTTCCAGATCCAGTCTCTCTTCTGGCGCCGGTGAACGGGCAGCGAGCTGGGGGTGTTGGGTCGGCCAGGGTTGACGGCCGCTGCAGCTGCTGCCAGCAGGCCCAGGCAGGTGCCCCCTGCAGCCAGCAGCATCACGAACAGCTGCATCTTCCCGGGAGGGACGGCTCTGAGGGACGAGGAGAGAGACCATCAGGGAATGTGGGGTGCGAGCATCTCCCAGGGAGCACGGAACTGTTTAACCCTTCATCCTTCACTCTCTGCTCAGACTAGCAGAACCACACCCTCTTCCTGCCCCCACGGAGCTCCTAGTCTGGGAGGGGAAGCCAGACACAGAAACAATTCCTACTTAAGGGTCACATGTGCTATTGGGCAAGCAAGCATGGGCGACAGGGGAGGCTAGAGGAGAGCTGTAGGGAAGGTTTCCTGGAGGAGGGAGCAATGCTGACGTGGATGGTAGCTCCCAAAGCCTTGTGCGGTGGACACCCAGCTTGGATTTGACAAACGGGGAAACTGAGGCACAGAGAAGTTAAGTTCACGGTGGAGTAAATGGTGGGGCTGAGAATAAAGCCCAGGTGCCTGACCTCAACAGCTGACATTTATCAATAAGTGTCATCAATAAGTATAATAAGTACCAAAAAATAAATATCAATAACGATTGAATGCCTGACACTCTTCCAAGCACTTTATATGTGTTATCGCCCTTAATCCTCCCAGTAAGCCTCAAGGTGGGTATAATTTTAGCCCTCACTTTATAGATGAGCGGAGGAAGAGAGAGGTTTAGTAAAGTTTCTGAGATCACCCAGACGTGAAGCCTCAGAGTCAAACTCAAACCAAGTCGGCCTGGCCCCAAAGTTCATGCTTCCTCCTACTGCCCTCTCTTGACCTAGCAGCTGCTGTGTGGTGGTATTTAAAGACTCCTCTGAACAAACATGCCCCCCGGCTAGTCCGAGAGCCCCTGTGGCAGTGTTGCTTTGATGTTGTCTTTAGAAGGCTCTTAAGAAACCCAAATGTCGTGACCTAGAGGGCCAGGCCCTCACCACACGCAGAGCTCACAGTTGGTGATTAGCTTAGGAGCTGTCACGAGAACAGGGGTGGGATGGGGTGGTGGGTAGAGAGGCCGGGCTCGCAGGACCAGCTTCGTAGTTTGTGGGGCGTAGTATAGAATGGAAACATGGGGTCCTTTTCTCAAAAGTTGCTAAGAATTTCAGGACAGAGAGAGAAGAACATGAATCCCAACATGGGGTCCTTTTAAGCACAAGACCCCATGTGATTGCCCCCATGAAGGCAGCCCTTGGGACGTGGGATCAACCTGGATGGGGATCTGGGGTCACCCAGAGATCAGGGCCCGGCTTCATCCTGAATTCCAGAAGGAAGAGGGCTTGTCTCACTGCCCCAGGGTGGGCCGAGGCTGGGACCTCGGCTGTCACTATGCCCTCTTAGCCCTTGACCCCCTCAGTCTACCCTTGCTGGTCCCTGTGTCACTGACCTTTGGCTCCTGGGATGGTTCAGAGGAAGAAGTGGGAGTGGGAATCAGAATCAGGGCTCCTGCCTGGAGAGAGGCAAGGACCCACTGGGTGCTGGATGGGAGGCCATCTCCCTGGCTGTCCCCAGCCCTGGCTGCAGGGAGAAGCTGGATTCTGCACAGCACAGGAGGTTTCTAAACTCTAGTAACATTTCCTCTGAGACACTGGCGCCAGGCTGTCCTCAGTGAGGGCTGAGGGTGTGTGTGCAGGCTGGCCTCTGGGCCTGCTGAGCTTAGCATCCAGCATCCCTGTGGCCCCCTGCTGCTGGCCCAGGCAGAAGTGGGCTCGCAGGGTTTGCTGGGACAGAGCATTCCAGCAGGGCCCGGAACGCAGGTGCCATGTGCCTGGGAAGGCTTCCGGTCCCAGTTCCCCCAGTCCTCAATGAGGTGGTCAGACTGGAGGAGACCTGGTGCCCTTTGAGGTGGGCTGTGAAAAGGGCAGCTGCTCTGGGCAGGAGGAAGGCAGTGAACAAAGGCTCAGGGAGCAGAGAGTTCTGCCAGGAAGCTGGTCCTGACTCGGGAGGCGGCAGCTGTGACCTCTGGCCAGCCTCGCTGGGCTCAGGCCCGGTGGGTCATTTCCTTCTTTGCTACGAAAGGAACTGCATGTCTTGCTCCCTTCTTCCTCCCTCAAGTGAGAAGTGACTCAAAAAATGAAAAAGTAAAACAAATAGAAATGAAACTGAGAAATGGGGAGAGAGAAGTTCTCAGGCCCCTGGGCAGGACAAGATATGAGACCGCGCCCTGAGCGGATGCGTATTGAGCATCTACTGTGTGCTAGGCTTTGGGGTGCAGCAGTGAGCGGGACAGACAGGACCTGTCCTCGGGGAGTGCACGCTGTCGTGGGAATTCCAGGAAAATAAGTACATGAGGAAAAGCATCAGCTGCTGATCAGAGGCTCTCAGGGAATTACACTGGGGGACACAGCAGAGGGCAAGGGGGCAGCTGGCTGAGACTTCAAGGCCAAGGGAGGCCTTTCAGAGAGATGATACTCATGCCAACATCGGAGTGTCAGCCCTAGGAATGGCAGGGGAAGGGAGGGAATTCCAGACAGAAGGATCAGCACGTGCAAAGTCCCTGAGGTAGAAAAATGGTTCGTTTGTTTGAAGAACCAAGAGAAGGCCCTTGGGTCAGATGAACAATGGGGGCTCCAGAAGAGGTGACCAGGTCGGGGTGGTAGGCTGAATGATAGCCCCCCAAAGATGTCCACATCTTCATCCCTGGAACCTGTGAATATTACCTTCCATGGCAAAGGACTTTTAGCAGATAGGATTAAGTTAAGGATCTTGAAATAGGGAGATTATCCTGGACTACGTGGATAGACCCAGTACAATCACAGGGTCCTTAAAAGATGAAGGCAGGAGGGTCAGAATCAGGAAAAAGGAGATGTGATGATGGAAACAGAGGTTGGAGTGCTGCGGGGCCCCAGGCCAAGGAATGGGGGCGGCCTCTGGAAGTCAAAAAATGCACGGAAATAGATTCTCCCCTAGAGGCTCCAGAAGGAAACAGTCCTGATTCTCACCCACCGAAACCCATTTTGGACTTCAGACCTCCAGAACTATAATAAATAAATAAATTTGTGTTGTTTCAAGCCAACCACCTTTGGGGTGGTTTGTTACAGCAGCTGGAGGAAACTAATGCAGTTGGGTTGTACAGGGCAGCCTAGAGAGAGCTTTTTCCTAAGCACGAGGGAAGGTGATGTGATCTGATTTGAAGAGATCCCTGGCTGAGGTGAGGAGACGGGCTGGGAGAGGGGAGACCAGCAGGGGAGGTCACTGTCATCCAGGCGAGAGTTGATGGTGGCCCAGACCAGGTGTAGAGGTGCGTGGCCCTGGGATGTGTTTTCGAGGTGGAGTTAACAGGACTTGCTGTGAATGGAATGTAGCGGGTGAGGGATGTAGAGGAATCTAGGCTGGCTCTTGAGCCTTCGGCCTGAGCAGTTGGCGGGGGCAGGGCTTTGCTGAGATTCGGAAGACGGGTAGTGGTACCAAAAGGTCTGTGTGAGCTGTGTCAGGTTGGAGTTGGTATGAAACATCTCTGTGGCCATGGCCAGCAGCTGCCGGAGACCTGGCCTGGAGTGCGGGAGAAGGTGGGGTCCCTTCACATGGCTGGTGCTCAAACTGTGAGGCTGGAACATGAAGGAGGGCAGGTAGCGAGGGAGGAGAAGTGGCCCAGGACAGCCCCATAGGTCTTTCTTCTTTCTCTGTCTCGTGAACTTGTCATCCAGGGTTGAGCCCAAATGTCCTCCTCTGGGGAGCCGTCCCTGGTCCTCACCTTGCATCTCATGCATCCCTGGGCATCTTCCACTGCAGCACTGCCTGGGGCTGGTCCCAGGGTTGACACCCAGGTCCCATGGCTGGGCTCAAATCACAGCTTCCTTCCCTTCCCGGAGAACGGCTTTCTACCTGCCCTGTCTACATCTTCCCTTTTCCCCGAGGCCCAGCCACATCTGACACATGGCTCTCTCCTCTTTGGGTTCACACAGAGCTGGGTGATGGTCGTAATCGCAGGCTCTGTGGTTTAGAGAATGTCAGTTGTGCTGCTTTGCTGCTCTGTGACCGTGTGCGAGACTCTTTACCTCTCTGAGCCTCAGTCTCATCATCTGTACAATGGGAACACTAGTGTCTACCTCTCAGGGTTGTTTTCAGGCCTGAATTAAAAAAAACATTTGTAACATGGCCAAAAAAGTAGCTAAGAATAAAACCAAGCATGTATGGATCCTCGCGTTGAGCCAGGATTTGAACTTAGGCTGCCTTTCACCCCGAATAGTGCCTTTCCATCATGCCACTCTCTCTCTATTTCTGCGGTGACATTAACATGTAATAATAATAATAATGATGGTAGTAATAATAGTAATAATAAGCAGCTGTTCTCCATGTTTGGCTTTCATAGGTGAAATCTCATTTAGTTTTCACACTGTCCTCAGGATGTAGGAATTATCATCCCCATTTCACAGAGGAAGAAACTGAGGCTCAGACACAAACACCTCGTAAGTGGTAGATCTGGAACCCTCACCCAGATTTATCTTTTTCTAAATCCTGGGCTCCTTCTACACCCAATCTCAGAGGGTCCTGAGGGACTTTTCCATCTGCAAAGCCATGTTTATTTGTGTCTTTTGCCTTTTGTGTTAGAAATTTGTCCTCATAAATGGGGGCCGAGAGGAAGGGTTTTGTCGAAAAATCATTCCTCCTCCTGCTGTTGGAGAGGAAGTCAGCCGGCAGGATTTGCTGGACCCACAGCTGGAAACAGAATTTCCCTTGGCCACACCTCTGGAGGTGTGGTCAGAGCACAGTTGGGGTCAGGTTTATTTTAGCCCTTTACTTTCCTATAAGTAGGAGTCACGTCTCTTGGTTGCTCTCACCAAGTTTTTGGAGAGATCAGGCCGCTGCTGGGTGGGTTTGTGGTACCACAGTTGTGTAGTGGGCCTGAGGATCTTGGAATTGATTTCTGTGCTCAGAAATGCCCAGCTGAGTAGCCCCGGGGCCTTTCCTGACAACAGACATGGGGGAGAGGGGATTCGCTGGGCAGCTCAGATGTGCCTGCTGGGCACCCAGAGGCCAGGTGCTGGCCCGTGTCCCTGTTACCCAGGATCCGTGATGATGCTCGGTCCCTGGAGCTGTGTTAGAGGCTTTTGGGGGCAGCTCCCAATGGACTGATGGGTGAGGGTGGGCCCTCTGTGCCCTTGGTCAGTCTGGGAAGGTCTAGGGGCCCCACAATGAGAGGACAGAGTGTGTGGCCCGGGCCCCTGGTCATGGGCATGGAGCCCAGGAGGAGGGGCGGAGGAACCTCGGAGCACCTGGGAGGTGGCTGGGCTCAGTCATGCCCGGATCAGAGGGCAAGGCCTTGGAGAACTCCTGGGTTTGGGTCTGTGTCCACAGTGGGTGGGACCACTGAGCTCAGAACCTAGGTGCCTGGGCTGGGCCTGAGGACTGAGGGGGGCTCTGAAGGCTGAGCCACGCTGGCGGGGGCTGGAGAGGTTGTGTGCCTCCGCTCCTCTCCAGTTCCCTGTCTGGGTCTCAAGGGTGCTGTCCAGTGGTTGGGACTCCGCGCTTCCACTGCAGGGGGCGCCGGTTCAGTCCCTGGTTGGGGGAACTAGGATCCCGCATGCTGTGCAGTGCAGCCAAAATAAATAAATTTAAAAATTAAAAAAAAAAGGGGGGGGTGTTACTTGGTGAGCCTCGAAGAGGAGCCCCAGCCTGTGGGATGGTAACACCCACCAGGCCTGGTCACAGCTTCTGGCCTTTGCACTTGCCGTTCTCTCACCTCTGCCTGGACTTAGGTCACATGTCACCACTTCTCTGAAGCCCTCTCTAGAGCCTGGAGGTTATACAGTCATTCAACAAACTTTTATTGAGCACCTACTGTGTGCCAGGTACTGAACTACAAGTGGGGAGCCTACACAGGCTGCACCCTTGTGTAGAGACATTAACCACTTGATAAAAAACACAGTTTCAAATTGTGGTGCTTTGATGGAGGCGTAGAGGAAGGTGTGAGAGGTCAGAGAGGGGAGGGCCCTGATTTCTCGGGGGGTCTCAGCCCAGCAGTGAATCCTGCCTCTCTCTGCTCTGCTGTGAGACAGTAGGCAAAGCTCCCTTTGGTCTGTTTCTCTCTGTGGACCCCCCTCTGTCACTGGCGTTTGGGCTCAAAGGGGCTGTGAGGTCCGCTCAGCCCTGTGCTCTTTAAAAGAAGGAGCCAGGGCGACCCAGAGGGAGATGGAAGGGGGGTGGGTTGGGGCTCCTCCTTTTGTAGTTAAATGGCCCCTCGGAAGCCTGGACCAGCTGGGTGCTGCTCAGCGGGCAGCCTGGCAAACGCCCCCGGCTGGGATGGTTCTGCCCCGACCCTGTTCAAGCCTTAGGTTTCAGGGGCTAAGTCTGGGCGTTTATTGAGCAGACTGGAGGGCCCTTGGGGGTGGGGTAGAGGAAGACTCCAGGTCAGGGATACACACATGACATCCTCAGGCCACACGGACACACAAACATGCTGCCTACACAAGCACACACCCCTGTCCCCCGAAGAGTCTCCTCTCTGTGGGGCTGGCCCCTCTCCCGCCCAGCACGCCCGCCAGCAGCTAGAACAAGACCTGAGAGCAGATCCCAGCCCCAGGCAAAGCCGCGGAGGGTGGACTGGACGCTCAGTCCCAGCCCAGCCTCCTGCAGGCTCTGGGCTGCAGCCCAGAGGCCCTGGGTCAGGGATGAGGGGCCAGGAGGTGGGAGGAGAGGCCCAGAACCTGCAGGGGTCGGGGTGAGGGCGCTAGAGCCCCTGCCCCCTGTGTGGCCCTGGGCGGCTCTCCCACCGCCCTCCCACTCCACACCTCGAGCCTCAGTCTGGGGTCGAGGTTGGAGCCAGTGACCCCCAAACTTGTTCAGGGATCGCCGCACTGGGAGAAGGAAGGGTGAGTCCCCGGGAGCCTTGGGGCCGGGCAGCTGTGAGCTGGCCCCTTGGGGCTTTATCCTGGTTTGGGGCTCCGTTCAGCCCTGTGACCTGCTCTTGCGGGTCCCAGACCCGATCCTCTCCCCTCGGGTTCTGCCAACAGCCTCCCTCCCTCGGCTCCCCTTAGAGCTGCCCACGCTGCTCCCCTGCTGACCACTCCTCCCTGGCTCCCCACACCCTGCAGGATGAAGCCTAGCTCCTGAGCCAGCATTCAAGACCCAGCACTGGAGTGTCCCTGCCCACCCCTCTGGCTCTCCTCTCCCGCACCTCCCTGCCCCACCCAGCCTCGAGGAGAACTGGACGTTTATGGAATGCACAGGCTGTTCCCTCTGCCCGAATGCCCTTCCTCGCTGTGGCCCCTGGGTGAAGGCTCTGCTTCTTTTCAAGCCCCAGTCCGTAACCCCCACAAGGTCTTCTGATTGGCTCCCGCCCCAGCGCAGCCTCTGCTTGCGGGCGCGAGTGTCTCTGACCAGGCATCCACTTCATCCCGGCATCCAGCTGCGTGAACTCAAGGCCCGGAGGACCTTGAGGTGTCTGTGTCCCTACTGCTGTCTGTCAGCCTGCCTCGGTCTCCAGCTCTGATCTTGCACTCCTTCCCACCTTCCTCAGAGGATTTAAAACAAATCTGCACAAATCTGCCTACAACACCTTGGGTGGTCAGAGAACATACAGTGGTTGATATAACTCAGAGAAGCTCCTCCTGTCACCATACAGCATCTCTAATGGCCCATCACTTTGTCAGACACACCACCATTAGGATTTTGATCCTTTGAGGACAGTGAGATTATCCTTCTTATGGGCCCCTGATGAACATACACCCGTGTGCAGGGGGCTTCCGAAGGTAGGGCTGGCAAAACAGAGATCATGGGTTGCCATTCACATACTCATGGCAGACATCACTAATCAGTTACAGTGTTTGTTCCCACGGAACTTGAATTCAGCCCCTGAATCCTTGATACAGTCTTTGAGCTAGATACAACCAATTCACCAGACCTAGTGTGCGATTTGAAACAAATTTGTCCTGGGGTCTCTGGGTCATTCCCTTATCTCCTAATGCGGCAGCTCAAAGCTTGAAGGAGAGAAAACCCACCCTTGGGAGAGCCTTTTCCAGCCTCCTCTGGGTTTTCTGACTTTGCCTGGGGCTCTGAGGCAGTCATTGGCGGCAACAAGTCCCACACACTTGCCTGTTTGCTCATGAGCTGTGTGGCCTTAGGCCCATTCCTTGCCCTCTCTGAGCTCTAGCTTCCTCATCTCTAATGGAGGATTGAATGAGATCATGGGTACAAAGCCCAGCACACAGTAGGTGCTTAGTAAATGTGTGGGTGTCTCAACCCTCACCTACCCACTCAGCCTGGCCTGGCAGCTGTGAGCTTGACTGGCCGACTCACACCTGACCTCATTTCCTGGTTCTGCCCTGGGCCCACCTCCTGCTCCTGTCTGTTCTCCTCTAGAAGGAAATCTCATTCATTGCCTTCCTGGTCCAGCCCCATGGGCCCTACTTCCCCCTCCTCCCAGTGTCTGCACCTGCCAGAATCTGATCATTATGCTGTGGCAGACAATCTGGAGGTCCCTGAATGAGTTTAGAGACCATGTGGTCCATCCCTTGCCCTAGAGAAATTAGAAGACTGAAGCTCAGAGAGCAGACCCAAGACCTCCCAGCATCCTCTGGGGCTCCTGCTCTTCCTCCAGGGAGTCTTCCGTGATTTCTCCACCCAACATCAGCTTGGATCTGGGTTACGATGGGCTTGTCAGTATCTCTCCAACCAGAAGCCAAGCCACTGAGGGCAGCAGTTGTCTCCTAGAACATTCCTCCCCCAGGATCATTGGGTTCCTGGCTCATCCTGGTGCCTGTTTCTGTGGCTTGAACTGTCAGGTTCAATCCTCCCCGGCTTCTCCCCTCTCCAGGCTTCCCTATGGAGCGTGACAGGGCAGTGGGGTCAGAAGGGGCTGGCCTTATTCACATCCTGCTTTCACCTCATAGTAGCTGTGTGACCTTGGACTGGCTGCTCAGCTTCTCTCAGACTCTGTGGTCCTGTCTGTCAAATGGGAGTTCTTTTAGTAGCTTCAAGGGTGCCGAGGGGGTGCAGAGAGGTGATGGAAGTAGTAAGGGATGGATCCCATGGGCGAGGGGCTCAAGATTTTTTTCCCTGAGCTAGTGGCCAGTGTGTCCACTGTGTATCCCCGACGCAGCAGCAGAGCTGTGAGTCATCCAGCTATGGGAGAAAATAAGCATGGCCCCTCCAGCTTCCTGCTCCCATGTCCGGCCCTTGTTCAGCAGCACAATCGCTCAGGTCTAGACTGCAGGGTGGGCAGCTTAACCCCTGCAAGGCCAGTGGGCCCCTCGCCTACCCCCTCACCACTGGAAGCCAGAATTAGCAGGGCTGCCTGGCAGCGCAGAAACTCCTGGGCCCCTTGATCACCTGCTGCCCTCCAGGCTGGCACCCACACATGGCTGGACCCAGGCCACATGGGAGGGTCCCGCTGTTCCCCATCACCTGAAGATGAACCAAAATTCTCGGTCCTGGTTCTTACTCATGGCCTTCAGCATCACTGGCCCTCCTGCCACTCCCTGCTCTGAAAACCTTCTGGCTGCACTGGCCTCTCCAGGTCCAATGAGCTGCCCAGGCTCCCTGCCTCCCCTGGAATGCCCTTTGTCTCCTGTCAGGATCCTGTCGCCCACCACCCATGGCAGAAATGTCCATGGGGTGGGGGTGAGGAACAAGCATAGTGCTTGGCGTGGAGTAGCTGCCCAGAGCGCTCGCTGGAGGATGAGCTGACGCATCTCTCACCTGCTGGGGACTGACCGACCTCAGGGGTCAAAACCTTTGTGACACTCAAGCCATGGTCAGCTCTGGGTGCCAGGTAAATTCAGCTGTGATTTCTTAAAGCTCCCCTCCTACGATCCGTTCCCGGTACCAAGTGTGTATATCGCTTCCTTTAATTGCCTCATGAAAAGACCCTTTTTTCCAGTTTACAGATGAGGAGGCTGCCACGTGAGAAGCTGCATGGTTCTGGAAAGAGCCTGGGCTTTGGGGTACGAGTTCTTGCTCCAAATCTCAGTTGCCTCAACTGAGAAATGGAGAAAGGCTGTATCTAATTCATCGGCTTGCTGGTAATATAAAGTAATGAGCTCCAGTGCTTCAGAGCCTTCTGTAGACATCATGTCCAGCTCTCATGATGAACTACAAAAAGAATCGCCATCTCCATTGTTCAGACAAGCAAACTGAGTTTTGGAGACACTGAGTAATTTTCCCAAAGTCATGCGGGAAGTGAGTGGTAGAGCTGGGATTTGTATCCAGGACGGCTCTCACCCTAGACCGCCTGCCTTCAGGTCTTTGGAGGGAACTTCTCTAAAATATGAGGGCTGCTGGGTTGCTTGGGCTCCAATCTATGGGTACTTCAGTTTTGGGGGAGAAAAACTACAGCTTCCGCAGCTCGTAACCGGCCCCTACGGTGTCTGGGGAAGGAGGTGAGGGGATTCCACAGGTAGGGCCTCAGGTGCCCAGAGTCAAGCCTCAGCTTGCCTGTACTGAAAGTGGGGGCAGTGGCTGACAGGGAGGGGTGAGGCTCCAAGCGCCCCTTCCAGGGCTCCTCTCCCAATCCCAGCACAGAGCCTTTGAGGGGAGGGGATGATGTCATCCATGGTAAATCCTCTCTCGTGGGGGAAGGGGCACCACTTGGGTGCCAGTCCTCTGCCCCTGGCATGCTGGGCGACTCAGGCGGAATCCTGCCCTCTGAGCATCTGAGCCCAGCACCCACGGAAGCCAGTGGGCCCTTGAGTCTGGGAGTCTACCTGTGGGAGAGCCGAGCTTACCCCTTCCCCGAGAACATCCCTCCGTGTCCGCGGCACCACCCCTGGGCGCACCTACCCAGCTCTGTTGTGAGCCAGGAGACCCAGTCTACCCCAAGGAGTGGCGCGTCCCTGGGAGCCGATGATGACCATTCTACATATGGGGAAGTCAAGGACCCTCACTCACCTTGCCTGTGGGCTGAGAGGTGTGTCCGTTCCGTCTGGCTGTCCGGCCGGGGCTGAGCGTGCCGTGGAACTGTGCAGAGCTCGGCCAACGGCCTCTGGAGGGGAGCCCCACCCGGCGGTGAGGGAGGCCTGGCCGCCGCCCCTTCAGGTTTTCCAGCTGGCCCTGGCCCATGTGCAGCCCCCCCCGCCCCCACCAAGGATGGTTTCCTGTTATTGTTCGTTTGTGAGGGCCGGGCTGGCTGCAGAGAGGCAGGCCCCGTGGTGGGCGGCCTCCTCGGCCCAGCTGGGCTGTCCCCATGGAGGCCTAGCCCTGGACTTGGCCGGGATGCTTAACTCGGGCCCCAACCCCAGGCCTCAGCTCTGGGGCTTTGAGCCCAACACCTGCCAAGGGGCTTCGTTCATCTTCCTTGTAACCCCGAAGGCAGGTGCCGTCACCCCTACTTTATAGCTCAGGACACTGAAACTCAGCAAGTTTAAGGTGCTTGTCTACTCAGCTGGGGCGTAGCACAGCCAGAAATCCAGCCTGGGTCACCCTGGGCCCAGAGCCAGATTTTCCCTGGTGACTCCATGACATGCTGGGGGAGGGGCAGACTTTGCAGTGGCTGGGGAGGCCTCAGGAGCCTCTGCGGTGGGGTGGGTAGGAGATGGGAACAGGCCGCAGCTCCTGGGTCTGTGAACTGGATTGACTTCCGGTGGGCGTGGGCCTGGGTTCCAGCTGTAAGGTGCCAGCCTGGGTGTTGGGGATTAGGGGTGTGCCGTCTGGGTTTAGGAATATCAGGTGGAGCCAGGTGCCTGATAGGCCAGTCATGTACCTCCACCCCAGCCTCAGTTTCCTCTTCTGTAAAATGGGGATAATATAACCTCAGCCTCACATGGCTGTTGAGATAAACAAGAGTCCAAGAGGGGCGTGGAAGATGGGGAAGCTGAAGGCAGGACCAGGGACCGTTAGAACCAAGAAGCTGCGGGCAGAAGGCGCTCAGATTCTGTTAATCATGAGAGTTACAAGAGGAGGTTTTACAAACCGCAGATACTGGGGCCCCACCCCAGTCCCCAACTGATTTGGAATCTCCCAGGGCAGGTAGTGGGAATCTTTGACTAGTTGCCCCTGTTTTTCCATGGATGGATGAATGGCTGGGAAGTCCCGATCTGGTTCTCTTATACAGCTGGGCAAACAGAGACCTGAGAGGGAGAGAGCCTTGCCCAGGGGCACTAAGTCAGTGGACACTGGTGTGGAGATGGGGAATGGAGTGGGAGGGTATTTTTGGGGAGGGGAAGATAAAGATTTCCCTGTTCCAGGCATGTTGAGTTTGAGATGGCTTGTAGACACCCAAGTGGCCATGTCAGATTGGCAGTTGGAGATAGAGGTAGATAGTTGGATACAGGTGGATACAGTTGGGGACGGGGGTGGATTTAGTGGATACAGTTGGAGACAGTGGGAGACAAGGGTGGATACAGTTGGAGACACTCAGCCTGGAGGTGAGTTTTGGAAGCCCTGAGCGTATGGCTGGCACCTGAGGCCATGGCAGTGGACGAGCTTACAGGCAGGGAGGCCCCGGGCCTCTGAGATTTGTAGATTCCTTAGGAGAGAGCCCAGGGAGGAAGGAGGGAAGCCAGGGGTGTTGGCTGGGTCAGCCTGGGAAAGGTGAGCACTGAGACTTGACCACTGGATCTGGAAGTCGGTCATTGATGGCTGTGACCAGAGCAGGTTAACGGGAAAGGAGTAGACGTGAGGGACTGAGGGGGGCGGCGGCTGGTGCAGGGAGGTCAGGAAGTGGAGGCGTGTGATCCTGGCTCCTTCCCCCAGACTTGCAGTGAATGGAGCAGAGAGATGGGCGGCTTTTAGGTTTTGTTTTAAAGCAGTGCTGGCATGTTTGTGTGCTGAGGGGACTCCAGCAGCAGGGAAGGCAGACCGTGCTGGAGGGAGGATGGTCCTGAGGCGGGCCTCTGCGAGGCCGCACATCACTGGCTGTTCGTGGAATGAACAAACAAAAGCTCAGCACTTTTTTCTCCAACAGGATTAACTCTGCCTTCTCCTGCCAGGGGGTGGGGTGGCCACCGAGAAGCCAGGACCGGCCAGGGCTCCATCCCTCGTGCCTCAGCCTGACTTCTCACACCCGCCTGTGCCGACTGCCTGCCCTTGTGGTCTGTGTGCCCGTGAGGTTGGTCCAGGCCTGGGCATCACTTCCTGCTGGGTCTCAGACTCAGCTCTGGTGGCAGACAGGGATGGGGTTTGTCCTGGCACCATCTGCCAGTTCCCTTTGTGATCTCAGTCTGGGAGGAAGTTGACTCTGCCCTGAAACCCGCTGTTCCTGTCATTAGTAAACAAGGGGCTGGCCATCGGGGCGTGTGCCCCGGGGGTGGGGATGGGGCCTCCACAGAGAGGTAGTCCAGGCCATGGAGGGAAGCTCGTGCCCCTGAGGGTCCCCTCAGGGTCTCCTGCCCGATTTCTGCCACTGCCCAGCCTCGATTCCAACCCCTCTGGAGGCAAAGGAGGTGACGGGAGGACACAAGGCCAGGAAGGTGCCATCAGGAGCAAAGGAGGCAACCAGAGGGCCGGCAGGAAATGGGATGGTCTGCGGGACCTGATTAGTAGCTGGAGGGGGAAGTGACAATGGAGGCGGTGTGGGTGGGCTGGGGAGTGTGATAACAAGGCCTCTGCCAGGACATAAGTTGACCAGGGAGGGGGCCCTATGACATCTTGCTTGGAGAGGTTCAGGCTTGGGGGTTGACAGACCCGGTGCAGATCCTGTGCCAGCTTATCACTGGCTGTGTGACCTGGAGCTTCCTCTCTGAGCCCCTTTCCTCACCTGTGAAATGAGTTACCAGTTCAGACTGCAGGGCTGTCAGAGCAGCAGATGAGACAATGAAAATAAATGATTGTAACAGCACACATGCGTCGAACAGGTATTTCTCAAAGTGTGGTCCTCTGGCCACCTGTCTCAGAATCACCTGGGGAGCATGCATTGAAAATGCAGATTCCTAGGCCCCAGCAGGGCGGCAGAGGCAGAATGGCTGGCAGTGGAACCCTGAGACCTACACGTATGTAGCTCCTAGGCCACGTGTTTGCACACTCACATTGGAGGACCCTGGCCTGGGAGCTCTCCCTCCATGGGACACCCCTTTCAATCCTGAGGACAACCCTGGGGGAGGGTTCTATTGTTATTCCCATTATACAGATGGGGAAACATAGCCTGGGAACTAAGTGCTCCCAAGATCACAGAGCTTGTCAGTGGTGGACTGGAAATTCCCAGCCAGGCCTCTGTGTCCAGAGGCCATCTCCTCACCCACCAAGCTTTCCTGCCTGGCTGAGTCTGGCGCGCAGAAGGGGCTTATCAGCAAGCGATCCCGTTCCTTCTTCCCCACAGTGTGGGAGGCCCAAGGATGGCACAGGGAAGCCGGGCCACCGGGTCTTTGCCCGCACTCTTCCGCTCACTGGGCTGCTTCCTCTGCCCCCCTCACCTGCCTGCCGAGCCCCCATCCCCTGCTCCCCAACGAGCTTGTCTCCTCTGCCCTCTCCTCTGCCACTCCGCTCCCTCCTCCGGGCCCCTGAAGCCTTTTACACAGACCCCCTTCACGGCCCCCCACCTCGCACATCTGCTTCTCTCTCTTCCCTGCACCGGGACTGTGTCTCCTTTGCGTGTCTGTTCCTGGTGGGCACACAGCACGGGGTGAGCGCTCCATAAATGTGGACTTGAAACCATGGGCTCCTAGAAGGGCAGCCAGCCCACTGTGGATCAGATCTGCAGCTTGTGCAGGGAGTGTGTGGGTGTGTAGGGCTCTTCACCCCGGCACGGGGTGGCCCCGCACCTGTAGGCAGAGCCCTGGCAGAGAGCGTGAGCACAGCACACAGTGTCACAGAACACGGAGGGAGGGATAAAGTTAGGAGGCGCCTGTGAAAGCGCCCGGGATGTACTCCGTGGTTCTATCCACAGCTTGATTTGGTGGCTGAAATATTTTTCATTTCCTTCCTCTTTTCTCCAGATAATTGCTCGAAACCTGCAGTTGATGAGGAGTGTGGGTACCTGAGGCTCAGACTTTCCCTGGGCTGGGGGGACAGAGGGGACAGTTGAGCACCCTGGGCTCCCAGGCTGCCCACTGGGGATGGGTGTGGGGGGCGCAGGAGAGGGCTGTGTTACCCGTGAACCTGAGCGCAGGGCGCTGTGTGAACAGCCTGCTGAGTTTTAGATGAAAGGAAAGCACTTTGGCCTTTGGTGCAGCAGGGATTTGGGGAAGGCCCCCTGGCTGTGGAGAGGGCAGTGAACACAACCTTCCGAGGAAACAGAAGGGGAGGTCGGTGTAGGGTAGCCTGCAGGGGCTCAGGAGGGAGGAGGGGCAGGGGAGGAGTCTCACCCTCAGCTGTGGCTCCGCAAGGAACAGGGAGCGCTGCTCCAAGCAGGGGCTGGGCTGGGCTCACCTCTGGGCGCTCAGAGCTGAGCTCAGGGTGGGCCCAGAGCCGGGGTCATTGAACGAATGAATGCGCGAACGAGAGCATGGATGAGTGGGTGCATGAGTCGCCGGCACGTTGAGACAGACCCGGGCGTGGGGCGAGTGTAGCTGTGGTCCGTGGTATATTCCAGCACATAGTGGGTCCTTTTCTCAAAGGCTTCAAGGAGGCACTGATTCAGTCAGTCAGCCTCTCAGCCCTGCTGGGGGCCCAACTCTGTGCCGGCTCGGGGTGGGGAGCCAGGGAGGTGAAAGAGGCTGTCCCTTGATAAACTCTGAGACTGGGGTGGACTTAATTACAGTCACCAACCTATTATGTGTCTTTCCTGGCCCAGGCTCTGAGCCTTATTTTTAAAATTTTTTTATTTTTATTTTTTTTTCCGGTACGCGGGCCTCTCACTGTTGTGGCCTCTCCCGTTGCGGAGCACAGGCTCCGGACGCGCAGGCTCAGAGGCCATGGCTCACGGGCCCAGCCGCTGCACGGCATGTGGGATCCTCCCGGACCGGGGCACGAACCCGTGTCCCCTGCATCGGCAGGTGGACTCTCAACCACTGCACCACCAGGGAAGCCCTGAGCCTTATTTTTAATACACAGGGCGACCCTGAGAGGGCGTATGGCTCTGCCCCTTTTACAGCACTGAGTAGCTAGCCCAGGGCGGCACTGCCCACCTCAAGCCAGGGCTCCTGCGAACGTGCTGAGCCCTGCTGAACACTTAGGCTGAGCTGCTGCAGCCACCTGCCTCCGGGCCTTTGCCTATGCTGTCCTTGTGAAACAGGAGGGAAGGGGCCAGGGCACAATCTTTGAAAGAATGACATAGCCCAAGGACACAACATAAACTGTTTAGAACCAAATAGGTCCAAGATGGCGGACAAGTTGACTTCCGCTGACCTTGAGCCTCAGTATATGCTCATTGTAACACATCCACAGGCGCCATGGCAGTTCCATCCAAGGCTGACCATAAAGGTCAAAAAGTGGGCGGTGACCTAATTCCTGGAAATCCCCAACCCTTCCCCAAAATAGCTGCAATACTCCTCCCACTCATTAACCTATGAAAGTACCCACCCCTATAAAACCCGAGATGGCCCACACTCTGTCTGTGGAGTGTTTCTCTCTAAAGAAATCCACTTCTTACCTACCACTTTGTCTCTCACTGAATTCTTTCTGCAATGAGACATCAAGAATCTGAGCTTCATTAAGTCCTGAGACCAGGTGGTGTGTGATCTCAGTTCAAAGAGCATGGGTTCAAGTCCTAGTCTGGGGTTTGGTTGGGTTCGAGTCCCCGCCCTTGGGGCTCAAGTCCCAACCTGAGTTGCATGGTTTCCCTTGCACGCAGCAGGCTCTTCCTTCCTACCTCTGTTAGCCCAACCCAGCACCACCCCTCCATCCAGCCCTGCTAAACTCCCATTCTGGAAAGCATCTTGCCCCTTGGAAAGATCCCATCTCACCTGTACCCCACTCATTCAGTTCCAAAGCCTACTGGGCTCCTCCCCTCTTATATAACGATTCCTCACTACAGCCCTGAGAAGTGTAGGTACTATTCATATTCCCATTTCCCTGATGAGGGAGCTGAGGCTCAGAGAAGCTGAGTAATTTGCCCAAGGTCACACAGCTCCTGAGCAGCGGAGCCAGGATTCCAACCCTCGTCTTCCAGTTCCCAGATGAGTGCTCACTCTACATCATCATCCTACTCCAGTCAACATGTCATTGTTTGACAGTGTTTTGTGCTTGTTTATTATGTAAAACATACATTGCATGATGCGCAGCCTTTGTCTAGCTCTGAGGTGGGCGTGGGGGATGCAGAGGTGACCCAGGCTGGGTCCCTGCTTTTGATGTGTCAGACCAGTGTGGGCAGCACTGGTGGAGCCAGGTTGGTGACAGAGGTGTGTGCCTTGTGCTGGGGGTGCTTGGAGGAGGTAGCCTGGGGAGCTGCCAGAAGATGGGCAGGGCAAGAGGAAGGACTGGCCAGGCAGAGAGAACAGCAAGGTCAAAGGCACGGAGGCCTGTTTGGGAAGGAGAGGCCATTCCCTGGGTGGAAGCTTTGAGCTGCTGGGAGGGGGAAATCAGGGACTGGCTGGGGTGAAGCCAGGCGGCCGGGGCCTTTCAAGCCACACTGGGGAGCTCAGGCAGGGGGACCCCGGGGGACCTCTCACCGGGTGGGCCCCAAGGAGCCCTGAATTTTAGGTGATTCACCCCGTCCAGTCTGGTGGTCTGTGGCCAGGCTGGGGAGCCACAAGCTGTGGCTGTTGAGTGTACAGTTGCTGGAGCTGGACTAAGTGAGGCCATTCCTTGGCCAGGAAGGGACTGATTGAACAGGGATTGAATTCCCGACAGTGAGAACAATACCTTATCTGCACAGCACTTTCCCAGATGTTTCTCACTTTTCTCCCACCACATCCGGGCAGGCTGTTAGGAAGCGGTGTTTGAGCTCAGGGCTGAGGGGTACCCAGGAGCAGCCTGACGTGAGGGCTGAGGTCCCGGGCACGCCTGCTGCTTACCATCCCGCTGATCCTGGACACATCTTTGTTGCCTCAGTTTCCCGTTCTGTAAAATGGGAGTGATTGTGTGTCTTCCTCATGGGGTTGCTGGAAGGAGTCATCGAGAAGGTTCAAGTAAAGTGCACAGAGCTGTCTCTGTCATACAGTAGCCACTTGATAAACGTTAGTCATGACAGTGACGCCACAGAGAGGTTGATGGTGGGGGGCGCACGTGTGAGGGTGTGAGCGCGGCCTCTGCATGTGCGTGGCGTTTGTTTGGCGGCCGAGTGGCTACATGTGCATGTGCCAGAGCTTGCATGGACCATGTAAGACGCCCACATTGATGTGACCATGTATGTTTATGGGTGCCCAAGTGGGCTGAGGGGTACAGCTGGGCCAGAGGAGGGCCAGGCCTGGGGGCAGGCCCTTTCTCCTCCATGATCTGGAATCATCTGCCTCTGTTACCCTGTTGACCAAGCCTTGTGCACCCTCATCTCCTGCAGAAGCCCAGAGAGGTCAAGGCTTTGCTCCAGGGTGGCCCAGCGAGCCGGGAGTGGCAGGATGGGACCAAGGGCCCTTCCTCCCTGATTGGAGGGCGAGCCTGAGTCTGGCAGAGAGCTTGCTCTCTGGAAGCCAGGACTTCCTACCTCTGGGCCCCGCGTTACTCGCATCCTGCATCAAGTGTCCCAGAGAACAATGGATGGGAGGCTTTGCCATCTGTGGGGCAGGAAGGTGGGTCAGGAGCCGCTTGATCCTGCCTCCTGATGGGGCAAACAGGGCTCTGGCCCTTCTCCAGGCCCCTCAGCTGTCTCCAGACCCTGCCCCCTGTGGCCTGTGAGGCAGATCTTCTGGGCACCGTCCAGCTAGGTGGTGGGAGTCTGAGCTGGTCTTGGGGAAGGAAGCTGCCAGGGAGAACTCAAGGCAGACTGGGGGGAACTGATCACAGCTGGTGGAGGGCTTGGGGGTCCCCCAGCTTCATCCACCTGCCATGCCACTGAGAACCAGGAGGGAGTTTGAGAGACTCTGCCCAGCCCAAAGCAACCCTCCCCAGCCCCTGGGCTCATGCTCACATGCACAGGGCTGTCTCTGAGCCTGTTAACTCAGTTTACGTACAGTTCTAACAAGCCTGCGGGCAGGGAGGGCAGGGTGGTGCTGTGGCAATCCTGCCAGCGGAGAGGAGGAAACTGGGGGTCTGTTTGTCTGTGTGGACGACTCTTCAAGGGCTTGGGCTGTTTCTCTACCCCTTTGTGTCTGAGAATCTGGCCATCATCAGGGATTCCCCTGCCTTGGGCTGAAGGACCACTTCTGTGAGCAGGTCCTCCCACTCTGTTTGTACTTCTGGGAAAGTTTCCTTCTGCTTTTGAGTCCTGGCTCTGGTCACTCACAGGAAACACATGGTGGTCGTTGGCTGGAGTGAGGGAAGACTGGGGTTAGGGTGGTGGGGTTTGGAGGGTCTAGACTCCTGGTGACAAGGGAGACTGGATGGGGATGGTTTGCCACTCTTCCCCACCCTGTAGGCCAGCGCTGCAGGGCCTCAGCTCTGGGACTCTCACTATGGCCCTCCCTCACTCTGGGAGGGTCATACATAGTCTCACCCCACCCCACCTCTGTTTTCACTAGTCTGCTGTTTGGTGCCAGTTCCTGCCTGATGACCACCATCTTTTGCTCTTTGGGACAAGGTCCAAGTTCCTCAGCTGGGTATTCAAGGCCCTGCTGCCCGCTGCAGTCCTGCTTCTCACCCTTCAGCTCCAGCTATGCCGGGGGAGTGAGTTCCCTACAAGCACGGTGCTCTGTCAGGCCACAGGGCCCTTGCATGTGCCATCCTACTGCCTGGAATTCCACCTCCCAGAGAACCTCTAGTCCTTCCAACTTCCTGAAATTCAATCCAAATATCATCTTCTCCATGACAAACAACAACAATAGTTACCCCTCTTAAAAAAAAAGAAAAAGCTTTATTGAGCTTTATTTATTTTTTAAAAGTTTTGTTGAGGAATAATTGGTATACAATAAATTGCATATGTTTAAGGTATACAGTTTGACAGTATTTGACATATGTATACATTTGTGAAAACATCACCACAATCAAAATATTGACCGTATTTATCACCCCCCAAACTTGTCTTATGCCCCTTTGTATCCCCTGCCTATCTCCCCTCCCCAGGCAACTGACGATCTGGATTCTGTCAGTGTAGATTTGTTGGGATTTTTCTAGAATTTTATATATGTAAGAACCTTTATTTAGTGTTCCTTTTTTTTTTTTAGTATATTCACAAAGGTGTGCATCAATCACCGTTATCTAATTCCAGAACATTTGCATCACCCCAAAAGAAACCCAGTACCCCATTAGCAGTCACTCCCGGTTCTCTTCCGCCCCCAGCCCCTGGCAACCAGGAATCTACTTTCTGTCTCTATGGATTTGCCTTTTCTGGACATCTTCTGTAAATGGAATCATACAATATTTGGTCTTTTGTGACTGGATTCTTTCACTTAGCATAATGTTTTCAAGGTTCATCCATGCTGTGTATCTATCAGTACTTCCTTATTCTTTTACGGCTGAGTAATATTCTAATGTGTAGATATTCCACCTTTGTTTATCCATTCATCAGCTGATGGACATTTGGGTTGTTTCTGGTTTTTGGCTATTATGAATAAGGCTGCTTGAACACTTGTTACAAGCTTTTGTGTAAAGATTAAAAAATTGAAGTACAGTTGATTTGCAGTATTGTGTTAGTTTCAGGTGTACAGCAAAGTGATTTGGATACACACACACACACACACACACACACACACACACACACACCTTCTTTTTTTATCTGTTAATCCCATACTCCTAGTTTATCTTCCCCCCTTCCCCTTTGGTAACCAGAAATTTGTTTCCTATGTCTGTGAGTCTGTTTCTGTTTTGTAAATACGTTCATTTGTACCATTTTTTAGATTCCACATATAAGTGATATCATATAATATTTGTCTTTCTCTGTCTGACTTACTTTACTTAGTATGATAATCTCTAGGTCCATCCATGTCACTGCAAATGGCATTTCATTCTTTTTTATGGCTGAGTAATATTCCATTGTGTATGGGTACCACATCTTCTTTTTATTTTATTTTATTTTATTTTATTTATTAGTTTCTGCTTTATAACAAAGTGAATCAGTCATACATATACATCTGTTCCCACATCCCTTCCCTCATGCATCTCCCTCCCTCCCACCCTCCCCATCCCACCCCTCCAGGCGGTCACAAAGCACCGAGCTGATCTCCCTGTGCTCTGCGGCTGCTTCCCACTATCTATCTCCCTTACGTTTGGTAGTGTATATACGTCCATGCCTCTCTTTCGTTTTGTCACAGCTTACCCTTCCCCCTCCCCATATCCTCAAGTCCATTCTCAAGTAGGTCTGTGTCTTTGTTCCCATTTTACCCCTAGGTTCTTCATGACATTTTTTTTAAATTCCATATATATGTGTTAGCATACGGTATTTGTCTTTCTCTTTCTGACTTACTTCACTCTGTATGACAGACTCTAGGTCTATCCACCTCATTACAAATAGCTCAGTTTCGTTTCTTTTTATGGCTGAGTAATATTCCATTGTATATATGTGCCACATCTTCTTTATCCATTCATCCGATGATGGACACTTAGGTTGTTTCCATCTCCGGGCTATTGTGAATAGAGCTGCAATGAACATTTTGGTACATGACTCTTTTTGAATTATGGTTTTTTCAGGGTATATGCCTAGTAGTGGGATTGCTGGGTCATATGGTAGTTCTATTTTTAGTTTTTTAAGGAACCTCCATACCGTTCTCCATAGTGGCTGTACCAATTCACATTCCCACCAGCAGTGCAAGAGTGTTCCCTTTTCTCCACACCCTCTCCAGCATTTATTGTTTCTAGATTTCTTGATGATGGCCATTCTGACTGGTGTGAGATGATATCTCATTGTAGTTTTGATTTGCATTTCTCTAATAATTAGCAATGTTGAGCATCTTTTCATATGCCTGTTGGCCATCTGTATGGCTTCTTTGGAGAAATGTCTATTTAGATCTTCTGCTCATTTTTTGATTGGGTTGTTTGTTTTTTTGATATTGAGTTGTATGAGCTGTTTGTATATTTTGGAAATAAAGCCCTTATCAGCTGCATTTTTTGCAGATATTTTCTCCCAGTCTGTGGGCTGTCTCTTCCTTTTGTTTATAGTTTCCTTTGCTGTGCAGAAGCTTATAAGTTTGATTAGGTCCTTGTGTGAAGATGTTTTTAATTCTCTTGGGGTATGTATTTGGGAGTAGGATTGTTGGGTCATATGGTAACTGTAGATATCTTTGAGGAATTGTCAAACTGTTTTCCAGAGCCACTCTACCATTCTACCATTCTACATTTCCACCAGCCATATACAAGGGCTCTAATTTCTCCACATTCTCACCAACACTTGTTAATGTTTGTCCTTTTGATTCTAGCCATTGCCGTGAGTGTGAAGTGGTATCTCGTTCTGGTTTTGATTTGCATTTCCCATGACTAATATTGTTGAGCATCTTTTCATTGGCTATTTGTATATCTTCTTTGGACAAGTGTCTATTCAAATCATTTGCCCATTTTTATTTGGGTTATTTGTCCTTTTTTTTGCTTCTGTTGCAAGTTTTTTATATGTCTAGATATAAGTCCCTTATCAAATATGTGGTTTACAAATGTTCTATCCCATTCTCTGGGTTGTTTTTTTTACTTTCTTAATAGTGTCCTTTGAAATATAAAAGCTTTTAGTTATAATGAAGTCCAATTTATATATATATATATATAGTTTTTTTCCATTTGTCTGTTGTGCTTTTGGTATCAAACCTCAGAAACCATTGCCTAATTCAAGGTCATGAAGATTAGCTGCCAATTCTTGAGACTTACCCTGTGCCATGTATATATTACCTTCCCTCATCACATCCTGGCAAGGCAGGAATTTTCACTCCTATTTTATAGATGTGAAATTGAGGCTCAATTCATTCCTGGGCATATAGCGAGTAGATGGCAGGGTGTCTAACTTCAAAACTGGGCCCAGATTGGTGCCAGGGTGACCCACAGATAGCCTGGAAGCATGGCAGTGGGTTAAGGAAAAGAGTAACCAACATTCACTGAAGGTTTCCTTTGTGCCAGGCGCGGTGCTTGGCGCTTTATATGCATTAGCTGACTTTCTCTCTCTCTCCATGGCAGAGGCTCTCAAAAGTATGTGACAAAGTGAAAGAGTGGCATGGACATATATACCCTACCAAACGTAAAATAGATAGCTAGTGGGAAGCAGCCGCATAGCACAGGGAGATCAGCTCGGTGCTTTGTGACCACCTAGAGGGGTGGGATAGGGAGGGTGGGAGGGAGGGAGACGCAAGAGGGAAGAGATATGGGAACATATGTATATGTATAACTGATTCACTTTGTTATAAAGCAGAAACTAACACACCATTGTAAAGCAATTATACTCCAATAAAGATGTTAAAAAAAAAAAAAGTATGGCTCTGACGTGCAACATCAGCCGATTCTTGGGCCCCACCCCAAACTTGCTAAATTAGAAACTCTGGGGGTCGGGCCCAGAAATCTGTGGTATTTAAGAGCATCAAGTGATTCTGATGCGCGCAAGCGCGAGAACTGCCGCCCTAGAGCAGTGCTTCTCTCCAGGCTGCACACTGCAATTACCTGGGGAGCTTTTGTTTTGTTTTGCTTCTTTCCTAAGTGCTAGGTTGAGGAGAGGCACACATGGAGATTCTGATTTAATTGGTCTGGGTTGGGGCTAGACTTCTCTGGGTTTTAAAGCGCCCCAGGAGATCCGAATGTGCACCCAGGACTCTAATGACTGCCTTAGGAGCAGCTCCCACCACTAGCTCCATTTTATAGGTGCAGAAGCTCTGGGAGATTAATGGGCGTGATCAAGGTTATATAGCCACGTAGCAGGAGGGGGAGCTGGAATTCAAAGTCCCTGCCTTTCCACTTCCTCTCCTTCCTCCCGTTCTTTACTTTTTGCTTAGTATAGATCCTGTGTGTTGTTTCCGCAAGCTCCCCTCTTTCGGAAAGTAACTGAGGCACGATATCGCCATCTAGTGGCCGTTGATGAGAACTGACGAGCAACTTCAGGACTTCCAATGACTGTGTTCTCAGGGGACACGGGTGGGAGGAGAGAAGGTGACCATTCACGTTGCCTAGACAGACGTTTTGGGGAGACGTGGGCCCATGTTTCCAGAAGATGTCTTTTGAGAGGAGAGTGGCATGATGGCAGGTTTCATGTTTAAGCTCTGCTGATTAGAGGTCATTCACAAACCCCAGGAGGGGCTGGAGAGAGAGTCTCTTCTTGATCAAACTTGACCCAGGGTCTGTAACTTTCTCCTGGGCCCATCTGTGTACTTCCTTGAAAAATCTAGTTTTAGCAAGAATGCTGCTAAGTCAGTTTAACCAGAGCCTCGAAATCCGATATGGTTCCTCACCCTCCAGCATCCTCTAGGTGATGTCTGAGCTCCCTGGCCTGTCTTCAGCAAGAATCCTATTAGGTCAGTTTAGCCAGAATTCCCCTTACCCCTGATGTTTCCTCTTAGTAATTTTCCGTCCACTGACCCCCACTCATCCGGATCCTTGGCTATAAATTCCCACTTGCTCATGCTGTTCTCAGAGTTGGGCCCAATCCCCCTACCCCCACCCCAAATCTTATTGCAGTGGTCCCTGTACCTATGGCAGTGGTCCTCAATAGAGTCTGCCCTACCATCTTTAACAAGTACCATAAATATATTTTTCTTTTAACACTGGGGAGGCTGGGTCCTAGGCAGGGCTGGAAGGGGAGGCAGAAAGGAATCTGAAATGATGGATACTCATTTGGGCAGGAAAGCTCGGCTCACCTCCGTGTGGGCATTGATTCATTCTACAGGCAGCCACTGTGGGTCAGGTCTGAGTGGTGCTGGCTCTCAGACATCGGGGTGGGGGAAGCGTAGAGTATTTGGGGTACTCAATCCCCTGTGGTCCCATCAGGTCTGTTCTTGGCCCTGGGAGGGGCTCCAGTGGAGGCAGGTGGGGTGGGGCACCTGAGGTGGCTGTGTTGGGGGGCAGCCTCTTGAAGCTGGTGCCTAGGGTCTAAATAGGAGCCCACAGAGATGAGTCAAACTTGATGGCTGCTGCCTACTCTGCTCGCTCCTCTGGGATCAAACAAGGGCCCCTAGGAAGTGCCTCAGAACCTCTTAGGTTCTGGCATGGCTGGGGTTCTCACCAGGGGCAGGGACGTTGAAAGAAATAAAGCATCCGAGGAAGGAGGGAGTGATTGGCTATGGGGAGGGCACTCATAGGAGGTACACATAACAGAAGATTTACCATCTTAACCATTTTAAACCGTACAGTTCAGTGGCATTCAGTACATTCACATTGCTGTGCACATTCCCCACCACCCATCCACAGAACTCTATCCATCTTGCAAAACAAAGCTCTATACCCATTAAACAGTAGCTCCCCCTTCTCCCCTCACCCAGCCCCTGGCAGCCACCATTCTACTTTCTGTCTTTTTGATTTTGACTACTCCAGGACCTCATGTAAGTGGAATCAAACAGTATTTGTCTTTTTGTGACCAGCTTATTCCACTTAGCATAATGTCCTCCAGGCTCATCCACGTTGCAGCATGTGTCAAAATTTCATTCCAATTTAGGCTGAATAATATTCCATTGTATGCACATACCACATTTTCTTATCTGTTCATCTGTCGATAGACACTTGGGTTGATTCTACCTTTTGGCTATTGTGAGTAGTACTGCTATGAACGTGAGTGTACAAATATCTGTTTGAGTTTCTACTTTTAATTCTTTTGGGTATAAACTCAGAAGTGGAATTTCTGGATCATATGGTAATTATATTTTTAATTTTTTAGGGACCACCGTACTGTTTTCCATACTGGCAGCACCATTTTACATTCCCTCCAATAGTACACAAGTCTTCCAATTTCTCCATGTTCTCAAAAATTTGTTACTTTCTGTTTCTTTTTTTTATAGCAGCCATCTTAATGGGTATGCAGTGAGATATTTCATTGTGGTTTTGATTTGCATGTCTGAAATGATTAGTGACATTGAACATCTTTACATGTAGCTTGGAATTCTTTTATTTTGTATTTATTTTTAAAGAACAGCTGCCATTTTCTTTTTTTTTAACATTTATTTATTTATTTATTTATTTATTTTTGGGCTGTGTCGTGTCTTCATTGCTGCACACAGGCTTTCTCTAGTGGTGGCGAGCAGGGGCTACTCTTCGTTGCTGTGCATGGGCTTCTCATTGCAGTGGCTTCTTTTGTTGCGGAGCACGGGCTCTAGGCACGCGGGCTTCAGTAGTTGTGGCACGCGGGCTCAGTAGTTGTGGCTCACGGGCTCTAGAGCACAGGCTCAGTAGTTGTGGCACACGGGCTTAGTTGCTCCGCAGCATGTGGGATCTTCCTGCACCAGGGCTCGAATATGTGTCCCCTGCATTGGCAGGCGGATTCTTAACCACTGTGCTACCAGGGAAGTCCTGGAATTCTTTTATAAAATTAAATCTTAGTGGACAAAATGGATTTAAATACTACCTCCCATACTATTGGCAGGTAAACCATCTAGCCTGGAAGCTTACCATTAGATGTTATATATTTGCTTTTTCATGCAAATGCTGTTCTATTATCTGTGTGTGTCAACTTCATCTGATAAAAGGCTCCTTTATTCCCAAACACACATTTGTATCTCATGGAAAATAAAGGTTCTGTGGAACACAATTTGGGAAATACTGACCTAGAGGAAGGTCTACAGTGGTATGTCACAGGGCTCCATCCCAGGCCCATCTAGATCAGCATTTTTTGTCAGTGACTTAGAAGAAGACATTGATTGTCTACTGATCAAATCAGTGAGCTATTCAAACCCTGATGGGATGGAGAACGTGTTGGGCGATAGGGTCAGGAGCCAAAGACGTCTTAACAGGGTAAAGAAATGGTTCAAAGTAACAATATGTGACATTACAAAGATGAGGTCAAGGCCTCGCACCTGGGCTTAAAAAACAAATCAATGGACTTCCCTCATGGTCCGTTGGCTAAGACTCCACCCTCCCAATGCAGGGGGCCCAGGTTCGATCCCTGGTCAGGGAACTAGATCCCACATGCTGCAACAAAGATCCTACACGCGGCAATGAAGATCCTGTGTGTGCTGCAACTGAGACCCGGTGCAGCCAAATAAAAAAAAATAAACAAACAAATAAATAAATATTAAAAAACAAAAAAAACAAATCAAGAGCAGCCACCCAAAGACAAGGGAGACACATATGAGAGAAACTGAGGACACTCACTCAATAGGATAATAATGTTAAAAGTAATGCTAACATGCATTTCCCTATTTGGCCTTTATAACAATGCATGATGTAGATACTATTAAATCATTCAATGGGGAAATTGAGGCTCACAGAAGTGAAGTAGCTTACCTATGGTCACACAGCTTGCTGGTGACAGAACATTAATCACGGAAAAAAATCCTTGCTAGCCACACCCTGATTGAAGTGCTGTTCTTATTCCTTTCAAGCAACCATAGGATGCTGGGGAACAGCAATGGAAATGTAACCTACAGTAGATTAGGAGGCCGCAAAGGTAGTGAGCTCCCCGTCCCTGGGGGTGTTCAAGTGGAGCCTGGAAGACTCTGTTGTGCTGTTGTGATGGGGATCCCAGCATCAGATGGTAACTAGGATAAAGAAAATTTAAGGTCCCTCCTTTCCCTGCTATAGCAACTCATTACTTTAAAGTCAAGTTTATGATATGAGAGAACTCTATTTTTTTATGCACTGAATGCGTGCATTATTTATAATACTTTAGGGTTTCTCCTGTGACAAATACGCATGCTGTATTTATTCACAAGTTCTAGGACTTGTGACAAATTTTACATGACGATTTAGGGTTTATGTCTTGGCTGATTATTAAGACATTTACAGTTATTGTACATTTATATTTATGATGCGGGGCTAGTCATATTTATGATGTACTGGATGCCCAGTCATTGATCAGGATCCCAAGCTGAATATCTTACATCATTCCTGCGGGGAAACGTGTCCTGCTTTATGACAATTCATTTTATGATGTGGTTTCAGAAACTCAGCAAATTTACTTTGGGGAAAAACCTCCCATCATCACTAGGTTCAGAGAAGTCTCATATACTTAGACGTAGACAAACCTAGTTGCTATGTGGCTTGGGTGAGTTTCTCAACATTTCTGTGCCTCAGTGGCCTCGTTTAGGAATCGGAGGGGAGGAGACACGCCCTTCCCAGCGTGACTGAGGCAGTATATGTGGCAGTGCCCTAGTCAGTGACACATCTTCCCCTCTTTTGTCTTTCTTGGCGTTGGTGGCGCTGCCTTGGGAACCGTGAGCCTTGAAGGCCGGCAGCTTGCCCATAGGGGCTCCAGCTTTCGGGATTCTTCCCAGGAATCCCCTTGCCAAGCAGCATCTTTTCAGCAAACATGAGGATTTTGCTCAGGGCCTCCAAACTAAACTAGTTTCATCTTAAATAAAAGAAATCAATCCTTGCAGCTGAGCTTTGTTACGACATTGATATGGCATAAATTTTGAGGCAGCCTGGCTAATAAATAAGCGGAAAGGCAATAAACATTAGGGAGAATTATCTGTGAGGTGATCTGGGCAGGCAGCTGGGGAGAGGGGTGATTCTCACCTCCCTCAACCTGCCTCCCTTTCTGCTCCTGGCCTGAGACCCTTGTCAGTGGTAGGGTGGCCTGGTGTGTGTGGTGGATTTGGGGAGGTGAGGGAGGGTCTGCGGGACTCCCTGAGACTCTTGGTTTCTCAGAACAGCCCAGCAAGTAAGGAGGGGCTGGTCCTCTTGCCCTAGGTGCCCAGCCACTTAAATATGCATCTTGGTCCCCAAGCTGTGTGACCATGGGCAGGTGAATTAACCTCTCTGTGCCTTGGTTATTTCACCTGGAAAACTGGGAGCACTTTGGCAGGCATTGTGTGAGATGCAGGGACAGTACCACCAACAGTCAGCACGCCAGCATGTGTTAGCCTTGGTTATCACAGGGTTCAAGGAGCTGTCTGCCAGGTGCTCAGCTCATAGTAGGCGCTGTGTGAATGGCAGGAATTACTATTCTGGAGGGTGCACTAATGAACTTTTGGGCCCCCACCCTTAAGTCCTGGACCCGTCCTTCTCCTACCATGCTTGTGTCCTGCTGTGAGTCCCACTGCGGCCCCAGCATGACCCATCATCACCTTCCTGGGTGCCTCTCGAATCACCGGATTCCCAGAATCAGAGTTGAGGATCCTTGACCTCTGCTGGACGTACCTCCAGCCTCCCCCACCTTCCCCTGCTGGCCTCTCTGGGTTCTCTGGGTCACAGTCCCCACATCGCGGGGGCATAGCGGGGTCTCCAGACAGCTCTGCAGCCTGGTTCGCCCATCCTGAAGAGGATGCCCTCACCCGGATAATTGCATTTTTCATAGTGTGTTAGCAACTTAATTACCGGTTAATAGGAACCTCAAATAAATAACTCTTACCTACACCTGCTGACTGGTAGGTGATGAGGAAGAAGCAAATGTGCACTTGAAAAGTAATACATTTCCCCCAACATGATTTCTGTCTCCGGTCATAAATGTCAGAGATAAATGAATCTGTTTTATTAAGAATCTGCACATTGGTGCAGGGAGGCATCTGCTAGGCGGTGAATCATGGAGCCCCCGCCCCCCCGCCCCCCCCCGCTCTGTATTGTCAGCACCTGCCAGCATCGCCTTCCTGCAGAGTGCTGGGAGCTTTGAGGGGCTGGGTCAGCCCCCACCAACCAGGCCCCCCCACCAAACCCAGACCCTTCCAAGTGTCCTACCTGTTGGTGCAGACAGCTTTGATGCCCCAGCATGACCTTCCCCAGGACCCTGACCATAGCTGCCCACCCCATCCCCGACTTCAGAGGGTGGCAATCTCAACTCCAAGCTGTGCAGCCTCTAGTGAATTGCTTGCACTCTCTGAGCCTCAGCTTTCTCAGCTATGAAGTGAGAACACTAATGTTCAGGCCCAATTTATCCATTAGACACAGTACCTAGGGCCCAAGATACTAACTGATGGGCTTTGGTGGACAAAATAATGGCCTCCCAAAGATGTCTACTTCTTAATCCCTGGAAACCGTGAAGATGATATGCTGCTACATGGCAAAGGGGAATTAAGGTTGCAGATGAATGTGTTGCTAATCAGCTGACCTTAAAATAGAGAGATTAGTCTGGATTATCCTGGTAGGCCCAACGTGATGATAGAGGTCCTTAAATGAGTCAGAGGGAGGCAGAGAGGGAGCATCAGAGTGATGCTACATGAGAAGGACTCGACCAGCTTTGAAGATGGAGGAAGGGGCCACGAGCCAAGGAATGTGGGTGGCCTCCAGAGGCTGGAAAAGGCAGGGAAATGGGTCTCCCCTGGAGCCTCCTGTAAAGGAAGGCAACCCTGCCGACACCTTGAATTTAGCTCAGTGACACCTGTTTCAGATTTCTGACCTCCAGAACTGTAAGGTAATAAGTGTATGTTATTTTAAGCCACTATATTGATGGTAGCTTGTTATAGGAGCAGTAGGAAACAAATACAGGGGCCCACAACAACCTTCTAATTTCTTTTAAAATCAGAAGATGAATGTAATCCAGGCTGGATTATAATCCTCTTTATACCAATGCAATCATAAAATATAACTTTTAAGATTTTTTTTGATGGAGGAAGGTGCCCACAAAGGCAGAAGCGCCGCGGACCCGTGAAAGTCGAATGCAGCCCTGATACTTCTTGCCTCTCTGCCTTGATGGGCTTAAACGAAAGAATGTTGGCAAAGCACCTCCTAGGCTGTGCTCCCACACAGTAGGACCCCGAAAAGCTGGCAGTAGTTGTTTTCCTGTTTGTGGTCAGTTTCTCTTCTGAGCCCTGAGGCTCCCAGTTGGGGGGCTGCACTGTCCTGAGGCTTGAAGCCCCCTGCTGGGACCCCCTCATCTCCCGTCTGGGACCTCATTGACTTAAGAGGCCTGTGAGGGCCCAGCCTTGGCTTGCTGTTTTGTCCTTTCCTCCTGGTCCCCCTGTGCCTGGATCCATTGCTGAGTCTCCTATAGTAATACAATAGTCTGAGCACCTACTCTGTGCTTGGATTTGAGGGTGGGGGTCTGAAAGCAGCACACCCACACGTATACCCCACCCCCTGCCGAATAGTAACATCTTGGAGTTTTTGAAACCACCAGATGAGGCAGGTACCAGCATCCCACCTGGAGTCTGCGTGCCCCCATCCTGCCCGGCAGAATTTCCCTCATGTCCCCGATGTGAGAGTCACTGGGGAACTTGTGAAAAACACAGTGCCCAGTCCCACACAGCCCCACTGCACCCCAACCTCCTGGGAGGGCCTGGGAGGCTGCTGTATGGTTTCTAGGGGCCCGGGTGATTCTGTCCTCAGCCCAGAGACCCTGAGGTCACACTGGTCACAGGGCTTAATTTGCAACAGCAAGGGAAGGGGGCAAACTGAAGGGGATGGACATGTGGACTGGGGTCCTTTCTGTGTGTCAGGGCTGGGCTAGGCATGGCCACATTTTGTCCCCATGGCCATCTTTCAAGTTGATGACAACCCCATTTTAGAGATGGGAAAAACTGAGGCCCAAGGAAGCAGCAGGAGAACTCAGGAGTCATGGTGATTGAAGCAGGTGGGAGCCCACTGCAACAGCCTGGGGCTGATGGAGCTGCACCAGGACATGGGGCCACACTACAGGGGCCCTGCCTGGAGGTGGGGGTGGGAGGCTTCTCCTCCTGACACAGTCACAGCGATGCTTAGCGTGACAGAGCCCACTTTCTCCCTCCTCCAGACCACGGTCCCCTAATGGGCTCTACCCAGGCTCTGCAGTTCAGCCCCAGCAGTGCTGTGTGTGTGTGAGAGTGTGTGTGTGTGTGTGTGTGTGTGTGAGAGAGAGAGAGAGAGAGAGAGAGAAAGAGAGATAAAGGGAGGGGAAGTGAGCCCCCTTCCAGCTGGGGTGGGGTCCATCCTGATTTGGAATGGTTCCTCACAAAGACCCCCTTTGTGAGGCCTGTTGGGGCTCAGGTTCACGGGCCCCTGGGAGGAGGGCATGGCAGGACCAGGTGGGCAGGAAGAGCGCCCCCTGCAGGGGCCAGCCCAGCAGGTGCAACACCAGCCCACTCCTACAGGGAGCCCTCTGGGCCTTGGCTCCCACAAACTCACCTGCTCCCCAGCCTGTTCCCTCCGTCTTAAAAAAAAATTATTGAAGCATAACATGCATACAGTAAAGGCCACACATCTTAAATGTACAGCTCAATGAAAAAAAAAGATAATTCCAGTAGCTCAGAAATTCCCTCAGGTCCCTTCTAAGTCTGCATCCAACTCTGTCCCCACCAGAGGGAACCACTATCCTGACTTCTTACTGCACAGAGTAGTGTTGCCAGTTGCTGAATTTTATACAGTCCTGCAGTACGTTCCCTTCTGGCCTAGATTCTCTCACTCTGGATTATGCCTCTGACGTTTATCCACATTGTTGTGTGTCAGTGGTTTATTTAATTATTCATTTAATTGCTGAGTAATATTCCATTGAATTCTACATGGAATATGCCCCGTCTAGTCCTTCATGGGTGGATATTTGGGTCCTTTCCTGTTTGGGGCTATTGTGGAAAGTCAGAGCATTGCCTTGGCCTGAGTATTTTTGCAAACATTCGTGAGCTTCGGAAATTCCCCATCTCACACCCATCCTGACCGTCTCCTTCCTTCTCTTCTCCCTGCGGCACCTGTTCAGCCACTGATGTTTTAGGAGGCTTTGATGGGCTCTTGGCTGTGCTGTGGGGACTTGCAGCTCACTGCAGGGGGGTCCAGAGCTGGCTCTGACATTTTCTTGGTCTGGCCAGGGTGCTGGACAGTTTCCCTTTGTCCCATCGTTGCTGTCCTCCCCCGAGACTGTCTGCTACAGGCCACCTTTTAGCACCCGGGTGATCCCACCCCATCCTCTGCTGACTGGCTTTCAGCCAATCTGTAAGGCTGTTTGTGTGCTTCTCAACAGCCTTCATGGGTGCTTGTCTTTCGAACTTGGAGATTTGTCAGAGATAAAACAGGAAGGCCACCGCCTTCAGAGAAGGAGCTCTGCGTGAAGTTGGGGCACACTCTCCTGGCCGTCTTTCTGGAATGTTGTGGGTGTCAGCACTGCCGTCTGTGTTAACAAGCTTGTGTAGCCTTGAACGTTCTCTTCTGTGCACGTGTGTGCGTACATGCTAGTCAGCTTGTGTGTGTGTGTTTGTGACTGTGTGTGTGCCAGCCAGTGTGTGTGTGTGAGTGCGTCAGTCTGCAGGTGTGCTGATGTGTGTGAGTGTGTGCCAGGCAGTGTATGCATTCCTATGTGTAAATGTGTGTTTACAGGTATTGTCATGAAGAAATTTCTTTGGAGGAGTTCCCTAGTGGTCTCGTGGTTAGGATTCGGGGCTTTCACTGCTGTGGCCTGGGTTCAATCCCTGGTCGGGGAACTGAGATCCTGCAAGCTGCACGGCACAGCCAAAAAAAAAAAAAAAAAAAGAAGAAGAAATTTCTTCGAATCTGTTTTCTTGTTTTAAAAGGGTCCTTCCTGCCTCCGCTCTGTCTACTCTGGGCTCTTGGCCAGTACGAGCCAGCAGCCCGGGGACATGCTCCTTCTGCTGATGGAAGAGAAGGGCTGGGCTATGCCCTGGATACTCTGCCTTTGACCTTGGCATGGTCATGGGCGGAAGGGCACCCCAGCTCTGCTGTGTGAGAGGCTGTCAGGGCGGGAGCCTGAAGTGGTGGAGCTGGGCTTGGGAACAGCGGGACAAAGGCCTCTTCCTTAATGTCATGGGGCAATAAAGAACTTCAAAGAGATGGTGAAGGCTTATGGGCCAGACATGGGTTTGAGCCTAAGTCTCAACAGCTGTGCTGATTTTGCACCTCGCTGTGCCTCAGTTTCTCATCTGCTGAATGGGATAATGGGTTCCAGGTCAGAAAGAGGCAGAGAGTACCCCGAGAGGAGGCTGGAGAGGAGGTGGGCCTGGCTCACTGGGGCCTGCAGGCCCCCATGGGAGCCGGACTTTCATCCCAACAACAATGGGAAGCTGCCAGAGCAGCAGAGTCCAGCAGGACTTTCTCTGATGGCGGAAATGTTCTGTATCCCAGTTGTCCATATATATGGTAGCCACGACCCATATGTGCCTGCCGAGTGCTTGGAGTGTGGCACAGTGTGGCTGGTGCAGATGAGGAGCTGAAATTTTTGTTTTATTTACTTTATTTTTTTATTTTTTAAATTTATTTATTATTTTTGGCTGCGTTGGGTCTTCGTTGCTGCGTGCAGGCTTTCTCTAGTTGTGAGCAGGGGCTACTGTTCGTTGTGGTGCGCGGGCTTCTCATTGCAGTGGCTTCTCCTGTTGCAGAGCACGGGCTCTAAGCACTCGGGCTTCAGTAGTCACGGCACGCAGGCTCTAGAGCGCAGGCTCAGTAGTTGTGGCGCACGGGCTTAGTTGCTCCGCAGCATGTGGGATCTTCCCGGGCCAGGGCTCGAACTAGTGTCCCGTGAACTGGCAGGTGGATTCTTAACCACTACACCACCAGGGAAGTCCGATTTTAGTTACTTTAAATTTAAATTCAAATAGCTGGGACTAATGGCTGCTATATTGGACCTACCACTAGAGGGCAGCACTAGAGGATTTCAAGCAGTGAAAGTGACACCATCCAATTTCCTGTAAACAATAAAGCTTCAGGCAACTCTTTCTTTGCGCCTCCCCAGTTTTTTGTTTTTTTTTTTTCTTTTCTTTCGCCCATGAACTCCAGTCCTGAGAGCTATTGACCTTCTTCACAGGGACACTGGAGGGCAGCAATGGGTGTAAAAGACCCGGCATTCCCTAAGTGCCCAGTGTATGGTGGCTTCCTGGATCTCCTGCCAAAGTTTTGTTATGACTAACGCCCAGCCTCAGGGGGAATGGCCAGAAGAGCCTTCTCTGCTGAGCTTTGTCTTCTTTGCCTGAGATGGGGAAGGGCGTGGGAGCGTATGGCGGCTCTGTAAGCAAATACAAGTCCAAGACAAAAATCCTTGTTCCTTAGCCTCTGCAGAAGTCAGGCTCAGGGCTGCTCAGCCTGCTTTGTTCTAAAACCAAGTTCAGTGAGAAATAGAGGGGAAAAGAACAGCCTTGAACTTGGAGTCATGAGGCCCTGCTCAGCTGCCTGCCTGCCTGCCATGGAATCTTGGGCAAGTTGCTTAGCAATCTCTGGGCTTTAGTTTCCTCACCTGCCATCGCAGTGATGATGACAATACGTGTCTCTTTTGACCCAGTGCAAGGAGCTTTGTCCACACGACCTCATCTCCCCTTTTGGCTACTCAGCGGGGCTGGGATGACAATTCCCCCAATTTTCAGTTGAGACTGCTGAGTCCCTCTCAGAGGAGGGGAGCTACCCAGGTCACAAAGGCAGCGAGTGGCAGAGTCAGGATTTGAACCCAGGTCTGTCTGACTCCAAAGCCTATGCTCTTCCGCCTTATCGCACCAGCTTGCATGGACAGGGGGCGGTGGAGTGTGGGGGGATGGAGATGCTGATGACGAGGTGGAGGAGGATACACCCTGAGTCTCCTCCAGCCACTGCCCAGGGACCTGAAACCCCTGGTCCTCAGTGTCCTCATCTTAAGAGTTAGGATAATTCTACAGTCAGACTCAAAAGCTTGTTATGAAGATTAAACAGGATTTTGACTGTGTACGTGTCTTGCACCATGGGTGTTGGTCAGGATGTAAAAAGCAATAAGTGTTCAGAACAAGAAAGCCCTTGAGGTCAGGGAAGCATCATGGGGAAGGCGGTACTGCAGCCTGGGAAGGCCCTGGGGGCTGGGGGTGGGCGGCAGGGATCTAGCAGAGAGGACAGGAGGGGACGAGCGTTGTGGGATGAGGCGCGAGGACAGCAGGGTCGGGGGGCAGTCTCTGGAATACGGCAGGGGACCCTCGCAGTGGACACTGGGTGAGGCAACACGTGGCAAGGGCTCAGTAAATATTTTTTCCTCCAGGTACCAGCCCCTTATTGTGGAAGAGAGGGGCAGAACCTCCCCACCCGCTAAAAACCCCCACAGAGGATGAACATTGATTTTTCACTCCAGGTTCAGGGGACACCACCCAGTGATCCACACACACACTGCTGGGGTGACCTCTCTGCCCTCTTCGGCATCTCCCAGGCTCTGTTCTTGGGTGTGGGCCTCTGTCCTCTTCTCAGTGGTTCTGAAACCACGCACCTCAGATTGGGACTTGAACCCATGCGGCTGGGACGCAAACCTGGCCAACATCCACGGTCTTCCAACAGAGATCACCCGTCTGGTTTCATTAATGAAGCTCAGGTCCTTGATGTCTCATCTCAGAAAGAATTCAGTGAGAGACGGAAGTGATAGGTAAGAAGTGGATTTATTTAGAGCGAAACATGCTCCACAGACAGAGCGTGGGCCATCTCAGAAGGCGAGAGTGGCACCAGGGAATGGGGTTGTCCCAGTTTTTATAGCGGTAGGTAATTTCGTAAGCTAATGAGTGGGGGGAGTAGTATTCCAGCTATTTGGGGAAGGGGTGGGGATTTGCAGGAATTGGGCCACCGCCCACTTTTTGATCTTCTGGTTGGCCTTGGAACTGTCATGGTGCCTGTGGGTGTGTCATTTAGCTTGCTGATGTGTTACAATGAGTGTATACTGAGGCTCAAGGTCTAGTGGAAGTTGACTTGTCCGCCATCTTGGGCCCATTTGGTTCTAATCAGTTTATGTCATGTCCTCAGGCTATGTCATTCTTTTAAAGGTTGTGCCCTGCCCCCTTCTCTCCTGTTTCAGTTCTGGTCTCTCCTGTCCCTCTGTCACCTCCATTCCCCTCTTCCTAAAGTCCCACTTTCTCCTGAGTTGAGCCCCTGGGGGGTGGGTGGGGAAGCCTTGATTCTGAGATGGAGGCGGGGCAGGGGGAGGCCCTCAGGGCACAATATCTGCAAACCTGTCACACCCAGGGGGTTAACATATGGCTAGCACTTCTGACAAGACTTGTTGTACTAAAGGGGGTCCCTCCCCCTTCCCCTTGAGTTATGGTAAAAAGTATTCTTGCTGTTAAGGGCACCTTGCAGTGGAGGGAGGGAGGGGCAGGGCCAGGCTGCAGGAAGCAGAACGGGTGACAGACTCCTTCCACCAGACAGGACTTGGTCAGCTGTGTAATGGAGGACGGGGCAGAGAGCTTGTCTAACCGCCTGTGGAAAACGGGCTCCCTTCAGGCCCCCGGGAGCCCACGTCCACCCTGGGACAGGCAGCCACAGCTCACTGCCCTCACCTGGGCTTTAGACATCTGGCGCTTCTGAGACATCCTGGTGTCTGTCTGTCCGACACCTGCCCCGTGGGGGAGAGTTCATGCCCTCAGCCTAGCCACGAGCTCAGGGACAAGTCCATCACCCCTTCCTTGTGGGGAAGGTGTGGCCCAGTGAGTCAGGGACCCCCACAGCTGCACAGCCGAGCTGGGACAGAGCCAGGCCTCCTGTCTGCTGTTCCTGTACCCGCTCCCCTGCCCTGCCCATCAGTGTGCCCGTGGACTCTAGTGACTTCTGCCAGGGCACCTGAGAGCTGCACTCGAACTAAAGTACCTGCCCCCGGGGAACAGGGTGAGCCCAGAGAGGTTGTGCAGACTTGCCCAGGGTTGCACAGCCTAGAACACATCAGCTCTGGGCTCGGTGTTGGGGTCCTGGGACAGTGCCCTACCCCGTCCCCTTCCCATCCCAGGTAGGGTCTGTTCCCTCCTGGCTGGGTGGGTCTCTTTCTCGCCGTGTGTCTCTCCGAGGGCCCATTCTTGAGCTGCTGGAGGTTCTGGTCACCTACACCATCTCTTCTTGTCTCTTTACACAGAAAAGAAAAGAAAGAAATTGTTTGGGGGACATGAATGCTGGTTTTATGCCTTTAATCTCTCTGAACAAAGTATACTTGCTTAAGAATTTGAAGAGGGAAAACAGTCACAGAGAGGTTTTTCTTTCCAAGAAATGATATTTTTCTCCACTCTCCTCTTTTTTTTATGTAGGAGGGTGGGAGCTGGGAATTAATTTGTACTCAGAAAAGATAAGGGAAAGTTGCTGCTAGCTGCTAGGCAGTGCTCAGGTGTGGCCTTGAACTAGGGAACAGAATACTAGAGATACTGATTGATTGATTCATTCAAATGTTTATCCAGTGTCTCCCATGTGCCAGGTGGCATGAAAGATGCAACTTGGGGAGCAAGATACAGTCACAGTCTCTGCCGGGGCATTTTCTGTGTAAAAGCCAGACTTCTTTTTTTTTTTTTCCCCCCAATCCATTTGTCACTCTGTTGCCAGAGGGCTTGTCCTGAAACACAAATCCAGTCACAACATGTGCTTGCTTAAAACCCTTCAGGGTCTCCCCTGTTCTTTTAGGTCACGGGAAGTACACACTCCTCACCAGAGCCTGCCATACCCTGTGTGACCTTCCCTCCTGTCCCCTCCTCAGGTCATCACCTCCCCTGCCCCCCCTCCCCCTCTAATGCATCCCCTCCCCCGCCACTCTTCCCATCCACCCTGACTATCCATGCCAACAAACCCGGAATGGTCTACATTGTTCACCCCAGAGTTATTCATGTTAATGAATTCAGGATGCTCTGTTTTGCCCAACTCAGGACTATCTGTGCTAGAGATTCAAAATGCTCTACACCAGCTCTGTCCAATAGAAATACAACGTGTGCCACATATTCAGAGTTCTCTCATAGCCCCATCCCCCAAAGTAAAAAGAAACAGGTGAAATCAATTTTAATAATGTCTGTTTAACTCACTAGAGCAAAAATATTATCAACATGTAATCAATATAAAAATGATTAATGAGATAGTTTACCTTTTTCTGCACTACGTCTTTGAGATTTGGTGTGTATTTCATACTCAGAGCACATCTCAATTCAGAGGTTAATATTTCATTGGAAATACTTGATTCGAATTTAGATTTTGTAACATGTAAATTAAAATGAAATGAAATATTTAGTTCCTTAGCTTCACTAGGCACATTGCAGATGCTCACTTGTCATAGGTGGCTAGTGGCTACCCTTTTGACTGAGCAGTTTTACACTCTTCGACCCAGGACTGTCAAGGCTTTCATCCAGGATGGTCTACACCCTTGTTTCTCAGTAGCGGCTCCGTTGACTTTTTGGATGGATAAATACTTTGTTAGGGATGGGGGTGGCTGTCCCGTGCATTGTGGGATATTTAGTAGCTTCCCTGGCCTCTACCCACCTTGAGTTGTGACAATAAAAAATGTCTCCAGACATTGACAAGGCCCCTTGAGGCAAAATCACCCCCAGTTGGGAACCACTAGTCTGTACTGTCTAACCTAGAACTGTCACATTCAGTGGTCTACACACTGTTCCATCCAAAACTATCCATGCCGTCAAATCCAGGATAGCTAGCCTGTTTAGTTCAGAATTGTCCATATTGGTCAACCCTTGGCCTCCCCTGTTCTGTGTAGAACTCTTTACCCTGCTTAATAAGGAGGGTTCTACACCAGAAGTCATGAATTGGTACCCCAAGAACAGAACCAGGCCTTCAGATTGCAGATTATGTGGCTTACAAAAAGTTTTAAAATATTTTTTTTGTTTTTAATTTTATTGAAGTATATTTGATTTACAGTGTTGTGTTAATTTCTGCTGTACAGCAAAGTGATTCAGTTATACATATTTATATTCTTTTCCATATTCTTTTCCATTATGGTTCATCACAGGATACTGACTTATATAGCTCCCTGTGCTCTGCAGTAGGACCTTGTTGTTTATAAAAAGTTTAAGAATATTTGAATTAATTGCCAACCTTTTAACTTCAGGAGATTTCACATAAAAGTCTGGATTTCTAGTTTATCTGGAAAGCTCTGGTCTCACTGAGACCCCATTCCCATTTATCAACTATCAGTTGGAACTGAGACCTGATCCCCCCAGGTGGGGTCCTGTGCCTCTCCATTCTGTGCTCACGACGTCCCACTCCACTCACTGCATGTAACAGTGATACCCGCCTGAGCCCTCTGGGCCTTTGAGTCTGTGACCCCAGGGCTACACGAGTCTGGACACTGGTCAGTCCAGGCTGGTCTGGGAGAGAGGCCTCAAAGAGGCCTGCACGTTAGAATCAACCATGCAGCTTCTGAAATACAGTTGACCTTTGAACAACATGGATTTGAACTGCACCATTCCACTTATACTCGAAGTGTTTTCAGTAAGTACATACTATAGCACCACACGATCAGTGGGTGGTTGAATCCACGGGTGTGGAATGGCTTACATGGAGTGCTGACTGTAAAGTTATACCTGGATTTTTGACTGCGTGAGGGGCTGGTGCCCCTAACCTTGTTTAAAGGTCAACTGTATGTGGATTCCCAGGCCCATCCCAGACTTTCTGAAGCAGGAACTGGGGTAGGGGTAGGGAGGCATGTGCCGTATTTAAAAAGTTTCATAGTTGATTCTGGTGGTACCTTGATTTACATGTAATCAATATAAAAATGTTGATGCTTGTCTAGATGGGCCACCCCCTGTAGATAGTCCACAGTAGATGATCTCTCAGGAGTAATCCTGGGTCTCCAGCTGAGCTTTGTAGCTACTCAGAGGCTTCGGGCATCATTGTCCATCAAGGCAACCCCAGAGCTTAGACATCACTTTGCTGACCTGGAAGACTGCAGAGACCATAGTTTGTGGATTGAATTGGGCAGATGGTGCCCTCCCCCTCCCTTGTCTCTGAATCTAGCTCTGGCTGCACATTTGGGGGCTCATGGACCATGAAGCTGACTTAGATCCCCCCTGTGGTAGATATTGGGGTGCTTGGCCCAGTTCCTCCCTTCAGGGCTCACACACCCACCTCTCAGCTGCTGAGTGTATCCCTTTATGGCTGCATCACTTACTGGGCATTGCCCTCAGCTGGTGGGAACTTCCTTGTGCCATGTTATGCTCCCCTGTGGCCAATACACGTGATATTAAGACCTGCCTCCTTGCATCAGTTTGGGGCCTCCCCAGGTCCACAGCTTTCATAGGATTGGCTGAGGCCTCAGCTGCTGCATTTGGGGGTCAGTTTCTCCCTCCACCCAACCCTGCCCTCCTCTCTTCCTTTCAGGTATATCTACCAGAAACACTCCCCAATAAACCTCCTATGTGCAAAGATCCATCCCAGAGTTTCCCAGGGAAACTGCTCTAAGACGCCCATCTTTTTGGCAGTTCTTTGCTAAGAACTGGCATCTTTTCAGCACCAAGAAAATCATCTTAGAACATCTGGGTCCTTTTATGGCTGGAAATTCCATAGAAAAATGGGCTCTCCAGTTGTGGTTCGTGGCTAAGCGTCTGCTGTTGGCTGAGAAAGTCCCCGGATCGTTTGGATACTATTGCAGCCACCTCAGATGTTGACATAAAACAAGGAGAGGCATTGAGAAGTACATTTCATTTAAATAATCAAACCAAATCCAAATGCGTGTACACCACAGCTGTTCAAGAGGAAACTGTTCCAGCCCCTCTGGTTTCCTCCAACTGTGGGCCTTCTGTCCTGTTCAAACCTGTGTTGTCATCTGGCTTTCACATAGATGTGCAAAACCCAGGTTTTGGCTTCCTAGTTGACCAGCCCAAACTGGAAAGATGTGTCTTGTGGTCACGTGAGCCCTTCGCCTTTCTCCCACACCAACCATCTGACTTATATTTCCAAAAACCATGTCTGGTGTGGGCAGTCCGCTGCTCGGGAGCTCCTGTGGGTGCCCCATCATCTTCAGAATAAAGTTCAAGTTCTTTGATCTGGTATTCTGGGTCAGCCATGAGCAGGTCCCTGTGTGATTCTCCTACTTCCTTTCAAGCTAGTTCTCAATACTCCAAACTCCAGCCAAACCAAATCACCTAAACTTTTCTTGAAGATTCCCTGCTTGTATGTGTCTTAGGTATCAGTGGATGTGCTATTTCCTAGAAATCTCTCTGTACTTTGTGTGATTGGAGAACTTCTATTCATCTGTCAAAACCCACTTTGAACATCACCTCCTCCAGGAAGCCTACCCCCATTTCTCCAGGCAGAATTAATCTCTGCCATCTATGGGCTTCCCCTGCATCAACAGCCCTTTCTTAGCATTATCACTAGTCTCATGCCTCTGATGTCTGCTTTTTGATGGGGATGATGGATACTTGTCCAAGTTGACTAGTGGTAAGAGTCAGGGTCTGCATGATCAGTCCTGTTATCCCTTGGTTGGGAGTGGGCCCCATATCACAGCGGAGAGATTTAAAAGCTGAGAATTTGGAAGTTTTAAATGAAAAACTCACATCCTGCCCCAGGCACCTGTGGCTAAGAACTGTCCTAGATGTCTGTCTGGCTCTGGTCTAAATTCTGCTCTTCTGTTTGTCCCAGACGTTCTTGTTCCGGGATAGTGTACCGCTACAACAGCAGAAAGCATCCAGAGATCTCTATTAAAATAGAATTTGAAGAATTCAGGAGACAGATCCCACATCTCCCACCTTTCCACCAGTCTCTGCCTGACAGCTTCAAGGCAGTGAGGTATAAAGCAGCCCCAAATCTTTACTTCCTTCTCTCCTTCCCGGGGAGTTGCTTTAGGCTCTCCCTGGCCTGGAGGCATGCAGTCTGATTATGTTTCCTCTGTCCCATTCTAAGATCTTACCCAAAGTTTCTGCCTCTAAGGCAAATTTGGATCCAGACACCAGTGGACTCTCAAGGCATGGAGGACATTCTGTGACCACTACATCTGCCTTTTTATTTAACATGCACTTTAAATGATGCTGACTCTGTGCCAGGCACTTCTTGGAACACTTCACATCTTGTAACATACTGTTCTTGCTGGGGAAGCAGACTCTGAGTCAAATACTTGAGTGCAGCGATGGTCATGAAGGAGTGGGGGGTGTCTCGGGCTCAGCACCAGGGGAAGGAAGGTGTAAGAAGCAGGATCGGGCAGAGGGGGAGTTGAGCTGTGATGCAGTCCCAGCAAAGAGCTCGGCCAGCCCCACAGGCAGCTCTGGAGCTGGGATGGTCCCCTGGAGCTGGCTGAGTGGGGACAAGGGCTCTGGGCCTTTATGCCCCTACACTGATCAGTCATGAATGCAGGCTGCCCTTGGAAGGAGATGTGACCTTGGGCGAGGCAGTTTTCTGCAGCTGAGGCAACCCCCCAAAGAGGGCTGACAGCTGGAGGCCGTCTTCTGGCGGAAATAAGGCTTTCGTTTCAGAAGCGGGAGACACATCATAGCGTCCACCACCTACATATCACCTCATTTAATTCTCACAATAATCTAGTGAAATTGGTATTATTATTGTCCCCATTTTACAAATGAGAAAACTGAGGCTTGGAGAAAGAAGTTAACATGCTTTGGGCGAGGCCACGTGGCTAGTGTGGGGCAGAGCTGGGATTCCAACCCAGGCCAACCAGCCCCCAGGTCTCTGCTCCTGAACTGGGCTTTGTCTTACTTAATTTGCCCCCAGACCCCCTCAAGGCCATGACTTCCCAAAAAGGGGCCCTGGGAGTGTTTGCTAGAAGCTCCCTGAAGCTAACACAACATTGTAAATCAACTACACTCCAATAAAAATTCAAAAAAAAAATGATGAACTCCAAACACTTTAGACTTTTGATTAAAATTAAGTTGAGGCCAGAGGCTTCCGGCTTCAGGAGCAGATGCCTGGAGAGGACACAAGCACTTTTGAGGATGCAAAACCCTGAATTAGCCATTAGCCTTTATTTAGATAGACGAGAGAAGTGCAGCAAATATTTACATACCAGTTGCCACGGAATTCAAGCGAAAGCTGTATTTATTCTGTATCTTGTCATCATAAAGTTGATTTTCCTAAGTGCATTTCCTAAGGGGACGAGGAGTGTTCCTGAAATATTGAAAGGTTTATTTTAATAGTTCCAAGGACCGCTGGCTTGTACATTTGAGACTGTGACTGCTTGTGATAGGAAACTAAATTTGTTAGAATGTTTGTAGAAAACTATGTTTGTTTACTTGAAGTTGTAAACTACGGTTTTTACAAGAGGTTGGCTTCGTTCACTAACTCTTTGAAGGTGAGCCCACGTGAGCCTCACAGATCGAATTCTAATGAGCCTGACCAGCACACAAAACGGTGCCCATTCTCAGTTAGGAACACAAATAAAGGCATTCTTCCTTCTGGAAAGATTATTTTGCAAGAAAAATGAGCGAGTGAAAACGGAAGACGTTAAAACACAGCACAGGACTCTAACGGAAAACTTGAAAACACGGCACAGAGCCTTGATTTGCTTTGAAAACTGTGCGAGGCCCCCTGGAATCGTGGTCTGACTGCCGACCTGCTCAGTCCGGGACCACAGGACACACCCCACCCCAGTGTCTTGGTCCGTTCTGCTGTTGAGGTGTCTCGTCTTGGGGTGATGGGGGGTGAACTGTTGGCCTCCTAGCCCCCAGGACTCAGAACGTGGCCTTATTTGGATATTACAGAGGGAATCAAGTTAAAATGAGATCCTTAGGATGGGCCCTACTCCAGTATGACTTGTGTCCTTATAATATGGGGAAATTTGGACACCGACGCACATAGCAGGAAACCTGTGAGAAGGGAGAGGATGGCCAATCTACAAGCCAAGGAGAGAGGCCTGGAGCCGATCGATCCTGCCCAGTCCTTGGAAGGAACCAACCCTGCCCACACCTTGATTTCAGACTTGCAGCCTCCAGAACCCTGAGACAGTCCACCTCTGTTGTTTAAACCTCCTGGTTGTGGTACTTTGTTATGGCAGCCTCAGCAAACTAATACTTTATCAGGGCTTTCCTGATTTCTCTCGTTTTAGTGAGGGTTTTGGCAACTACCTCATTCTTCGCATCCTGCCTGCACTGCCACAAAGGGGCAGAAATAACTTCGCAGTGAGGGTCCAAGCTGCCATAGTACTTTCCAGAAAGCCATACAATACTCCCACCTCCACCCCTGCTGTCTTGTGTTGTTCAGAAGCAGCACCACCTACGTGGCCACTGGGTAGCCCTGGACTCGTCCGTGGGCACTGCTGCCCCTCTCCTCCCCTAACCTGTTGGCCTCACTGCCCCAGTGCCTGCTGTGGGCCATGAACCCTCGCCCTGTTCATTTTCACTGGCCTCGGCGCCAGCCCGATACTCCGATTCAGATAGTGCCCTCTGCCCATACCCTTTTGTCCCGGCCACCAAGACAGGCTGCTATGGCATCAGCCACACCACGCCGTAAGGACACTCAGGGCCAGCACCTGTCGGGCTGCGATTCATTTCCCTTTCTGGGTTCTCGGTCTTCCTTGGGTGTCATTTTTTAACTGGAAATTGGCACTGGATTGAAGATAGCAAATCTGGGAGTGTGAAAAGAAATTTATTTTCCACTGGAGAGCCAGGGAAATGCTTTAAATATAAGCTGTGGGTGCAATTGCAGTGTTGGACATTGTAAGTGCCCCATGTGTGTGTAAATCTACGGGACCCAGTGTGTGGTCCTGGGCTGGTATGCGTGAGCACAGGTGCCGGCATCTGTCTGCAGAAGGTTGCGTGTACCTAAGTGCCCATCTGTGTGTGAGGTGTGCACGCCATCGTGTGTGCAGATAGGTGGGACTGAGAACACGCGTGTGCACGTGGTTTGTCAGTATTTGCACGTGCGTGCAGGTGCATGGGCTGTGGGGCCGGGTCTGTAGCGGGAAGAAGTCAGAGTGGGACCGGTTTCCATGCGGGGCCCCGGAGGAGATTTGCTGAGGGATAAGCATCCCGCTCCCTCTGCCACATGCTGCCCACGTCAGTTGGATGCCGGGTCTGTGTTTAGAGGCAGATGTGCCAACTTTCTCGGCCCCCTCGGTGGGCTGCGTCTGTCCTGCTTGCCTGGTCTCAAGCACGCGGTCTTTGTTGCGAGCTTGGACACACAGGCAGCGTTCTTCTGCCAGGAGCCTGGCTGCAAAGGCCCCCTCCACTTGGCACGGTCCATTCTAAGAGGTGGGGGCCATCCCAGCCCCACTCATGCCAGTCAGCTCCTGCCAGGCCATGCCCACCTGTCATTTAAGCCTGCTCTGGACATGGCCCAAGGCTGGCCTTTCATTCTAGCATTCCCTGGTCACTCTGATACTTGCCCTTTAGTTTAATTTAGCAGTGCAATATGCTGGGTGCCCCTCTGGGAACATTCACCCTCCCAGCCCTTCCAGTTTAGAGAGAAATGCCTTTGAAGTTACCTGGTGCTCTGCTAAGGAAGCCCTCAGTAAAGGTTGTCGATGTGGATGGAGGTCAGTGAGGTTACCCCACCTCCCTTCCTAGCTTTCACATCTTCATTTTGGACTCATGGCTCTGCTCTCTCCCCTGGTTTCAGTACTACCTTCTCAACAGATGAGAAGCCCCCAAGCCCCATGGCACCCCACCAATGAGGTCAGCCTCCACCCTCACCCACAGGGGGCGGTTTAGACTGGTTTCCATCAACTTGCATCCTGTGTTGAGTCTTGACTCACTTAGAAGTGCCAGTCCTCCAGGGCAGGGAGCCAGGCCTGTCTCCCCTGTTGCCTGTTCCCTCTCCTCAAAGGGACCCACAGGGGAGACCTAGGCAGGTGACAACCTATCGGGTGTGGCTCAGTGACCCTGCCCAGGTGGATTCAAGGACCAGGTAGGACTGGAGAGTCCTGGGTGCATTTCCCAGGACGTGCAGTGGAGTGGGAAAGGCACGAGACCGAGGAGCTGAGCTCAGGGATGCTCCTTCGGGGCAGAGTTGAGGGGCCTGAAGGGTTAAGGACCCCACAGATGGGACAGGTGATGGTCTCTCAAACCATGCACTCTGGTCGCAGGCAGGTGCACCGCCTGGAGCACCCGTCTTATTCTACACACCCTCCGGTCACTAAAGACCCGGCACCTACCTGGCCCTGCCTTCTTCTGCCTCCTCCATCTTTGTCTCTCCTGAGTGCCCAGCACAGATCTGGACGTAAAGCAGGTTCTCCCTCTCTGCTTCCGTTCCACCCTCATCTTTTGTCACTTTCAGGTATCTTTGGACACTAACCTTTGGTTCATAGTCAGTTTCTCCTCCCCACCATTTCTCCCTCTTGTAAAATAGTTGACTTCCTAGAGGGCAGAACCAGGAGCCAGGTTGTGGGGCTTTGTGGAAGATCATATGGTTTCAGTATAGGGTTGGCAGATTAAATACAGGATGCTGTTTTTACATTTGAATTTCAGATAAAGAACAAATAACATTTTTAGTTGTCACAATAGACTGAATGATTGTGTTCCCCTAAATTTCATTTGTTGAAGCCTGATCCCCAATGTGGTGGTGCTGGGAATTGTTAGGTCATGGGGGTGGGGCCCTCATGAATGGGATTAGTGCCCTTATAAAAGGGACCCCAGAGAGCTCCCTTGTCCCTTCCACCATGAGAGGACACGGAGAAGACTGGCCATGAACCAGGAAGTGAGCCTTCCCCAGACACTGAATCTGCTGGCACCTTGCTCTTGGATGTCCCAGCCTCCAGAACTGAGAGAAATACATGTTTATTGTTTAAGCCACCCAGTCTATGGTACTTCGTTATAGCAGCCCAAATGGACTAAGATGGAAATAAGTGTGTCCCATGCAAAATTTGGGACAAACCTACCATGAATTGTGTCTGCCCCCAAAATATGCCCCAGTCCTAACCCCTGGTGCCTATGAATATGACCTTCACTTACTTGGAAATAAGATCTTTGTAAATGTAATCAAGTGAAGATGAGGTCATACTGGAGTAGGGTGTGCCCTAAATCCAACATGACCGATATCCTCATAAGAGGAAAAGAGACAGAGAGGGATGATGGCCATGTGAAGACACAGAGATGTAGGGAGAATGTCATGTAATGACAGAGGCAGAGGTTGGAGCTATACGTGTACCAGCCAAGGACTGATGGCAACACCAGAAGTGAAGAGAAAGGCAGGGAACAGATTCTCCCCCAGAGACTTCAGGGAGAGCATGGCCCTGCCGACACCGTGATTTCAGATTTCCGGGCTCCAGGACTGTGAGAGGATGAAGAAAACCACCCAGTATGTGCTACTTGGTCACAGCAGCCCTAGGACATGAATACACTTATCAAAATTATTCACTGTCTGAAATTCAAATGTAGCAGGCCATCCTGTGTTTTTGTTGCTGGGTCTGGCACCCCTACTCAGGCAGCACCGGTTTTCTCCTCTGTAAGGTTGTCAAAGATGCTACCTGGTTTCCCTTAGGACTTGTGTGGGCATCCTCTGAGGTCCCCAGAGTGAGTGGGGTCCTGCTGTGAGGTAGAGCCTTGTCTGTCCTTTCTTGGGACCCCCTGCTCACTTCTGTAGCTAACGCACCATCTCCATTTCTCTCTTCATTAAAGATGAAAGAAAAAGAAGGGTGTCTTGCCATTTGCAATGACATTGATGGACCTTGAGGGCATTATGCTAAGTGAAATAAGTCAGACAGAGAAAGACAGATACTGTCTGATCTCACTTATCTGTGGAATCTCAAAAATAAACAACAACATAAAACCAAACTCATAGATACAGAGAACAGATTGGTGGTTGCCAGGGGTGGGGTGGGCGAAATGGGTGAAGGGGGTCAAAAGGTACAAACTTCTAGTTCTAAGATAAATAAGTCCTGGGGATGTAACGTACAGCATGGTGACTGTGGTTAATAATACTGTAGGGCATATTTGAAAGTTGCTAAGCGAGTGGATGTTAAAAGTTCCCATCACAAGAAAGAAAATTTGCAACTGTGTGGTGATGGATGTTAACTAGACTTACAATGGTGATCATTTTGCAATATATACAATTACTGAATCATCATATTGTACACCTGAAACTTATATAATGTTATATGTCAATTATATTTCAATTACCAAAAAAAATGCAAGAACTGACCATAAAAACTCCGTGGTTGGGGCTTCCCTGGTGGCGCAGTGGTTGAGAGTCCGCCTGCCGATGCAGGGGACGCGAGTTCGTGCCCTGGTCCGGGAAGATCCCACATGCCGCGGAGCGGCTAGGCCCGTGAGCCATGGCCGCTGAGCCTGCGCATCTGGAGCCTGTGCTCCGCAGCGGGAGAGGCCACAGCAGTGAGAGGCCCACGTACTGCAAAAAAAAAAAAAAAAACCCGTGGTAGCTTGGTGGCCCTGAAGAGGGAGAGTTGACTGCAGCTTAGCCCATGTGGCCTGGGGATGGGCAGTGGAGCCTGAGGCTCCCGGTTCATGAGTAGGCAGATGGGTCAGTGTATGGATGCTTGTGAGCTGTGTCTCTGGGTGGTGTTTGCAGTCCTGACAGGGCCATAAGTTACTGTGTGACCTTGGGCAAGACCCCTTTTCTCCCTTTGGTTTCCCCAACTGTAAAAGGAGAGAGCTGGCTGTACCCCAGGGGTCTCTAACAATGCCCCCCAATCCAGACCCTCTCTATGACTCCTGCTTGCCACCTCTTTCTTGGGAGAAAGGTACTTCATTGAAAATCCTGATCTGGAGCAGATTCCACCAGAAATCAACAGAACCTGCAGGCACGCTCTTGCCTGTCTGTGCTGGAATCTTTAAAGCACACCCAGAGGGCCTGTCTGCTCCAGAGCCTGCTTTGAGCCTGACACCCGGGCAGGCCAAGGAAGGCTGTTGTCCCTGAATGAGGTCTCAGAGTGACCGCTTGGAGGCTATCTGGCAGGAGATCTGAAAGCGGGCAACGTCCATCCACCCAGTTGCTGCCTTTGGTGGTGGGACGGCGTCCAGCTAAAGTCTGGGGATGTACATTGAAGTTTTGGGAAGAGGGGCAGCGAGGTGATGGGGTCAGAGGGTTAGTCACTGTGGAATCTGAGCAGGCAAGGAGTAAAAGCCTTTGTACATGGGGCTAGTTTCTGACGGTGGGTTTAAAAAGGGACTGTGCCTATGAAAGGGAGGAAACCGCTCTCTCTTGAAATCTTAGACACACAACACCTAAGTGAGCACTGGTGGGGAAGACTGGGAGAAGGGCCCCGTGCTTCTAGTCCTGGTGTGCTGAGCGCACCTGTCCTGGGGTGTCCTGGGGTGTCCTGGGGTGTGCCATGTGTGCTGTGTGACTTCAGCAAGTCTCTGGGCACCACTGGCCTCAGTTTTCCTGATGAAGTGGTGATGCTGAGGACCTCTGTCAGGGACATTGTGGCATCTAAAGAGCCTGGCAGAGGTAGGGCCCCAGCCTGATGGCTGCCACGCGGTAGGTGCCCCTCTCCACCTTTATTCAGCCAAGGCATGGCTGGGCTTGGCCCTAGGACGCAGGGAGAAGCTCTCCTTCCTGCTTCTGGAAGCTACCATCCAAACAGCGAGATAGCCCTATGCCGAGGCCAGGGCTGTGGGAATAGGTGGCCTGGGGGTTGGGGGCGTCTGTGAGGGACAGTCAGAGGTCCTTAGGGCAGGGGTGGGGGTGGGACAGGGTGGTCCCCGACATCCTTTAGTGATTGACACTGAGCCTGCCAAGTGGGGCTGTCAGAGGGCAGCCTCTCAGGAGGGTCTGAGTTGTCAACTGGCATGAAGACCTCTGATGGTTTTCTCTGAGCAGGGACTTTTCCTCGAAGCTTTTCAGAGAGGAGTGGAGAACAAAGGCTCCTGTTGACCTGGAGTCCTGAGCCGGGAGGAGAGGGGTGATGCCTCCTTGGCTTTGGGGCAAGCTTGTCTGTTTGAGCCCCTGTGAGGCCTTGTTCCCGCCCCGCCCTCCCCCAGAGCACCACAGCCCACCCCCCGTCCCTGTACTTTCACCCCGCAGTTCTCCCTGACAGCTGCTCCCTTGGCTCCGCCAGGGCCTCTGCGCAGGCCTGGCGCGTATGGGGGTTGGACTGAAGGGTCCAGGGGGCCAGGCAGGTTTCCAGGCATGGGAGGAGTCCGGCGCTACCGGGGACAGCTCTGCCACGAGGTCACTGTCCCTTGGCTGTTCCCCCACTCCCAACAGCCCTGCTCTCCGACTATGGAATGATTGGGCTTGACATGTTCATTTGCTGCCTGTTAAATGTCCATCTTCTGGGCCCGAGCAGGCGCCGGTGGGGCGGGCTTGAAGGCCTCACCATGGACCAGCTGCCGCAGCTGCTTTACATGCAGCATAAATATTAACCTCTCCGAGAAGGAGGCTCGTCTGCAATTGTCTTTGGCCGGTGGACGTGACTGGGCTGTTTGCCTACATTCCTCCTCGGCCTCGCCTGGCCCATCAGACCCTTCCAGAACCCTGGAAAGCTGGGTGTCGGCTGACCTTGGTCCAAGGTGGGGTTCAGCCCCCAGAGCCCCCATGGAGAAGAATCCCGTCCCGGCAGAGGAGGGAGGAAGAGCGTGTGTGGGCAGCAGCCTGATGTTTATGGGGAAGCACTGGGAAGCACTGGGTCGCTCACTTCACATCCTGGTATTGGCTTCCTCATCTGCAAACCAGGAACGGTGACCCTACCTGGCTTCACGCTCCCAAACCTGCTCCTTAACTGGCAGCGCCATGAGGGCCGAGGTGATGTGTGCTGCCTGCCCCGCCCCCTGCCCCGTCCCCCTGCCCCGCCCCCTACCCCATCCCGCCGGGGTGATCTTGCCTCTTGGAGTCACCAAACCTGGGTGTGAGCCCTGACCCCATCGCCTCCATCATTCTGTGCATATTGACTGGGTGCCAGGCTCAGTGCTGGGTGCTGGGGTCGAAGTGACAAACGGGAGCTTGTCAAGGTCACCGTGGACGAAGCCACACCACTGAACAAAATAATTTTCAACAGTTTCAAGTGCTGTGACTGGGGGCTACGCTCACCCGGGTGGTCACGGTCTCTGAGAGGAAGTGACACATCTGAGCTGAGCCTTGAACCTGTGTGAGCCTCGGTTTCTAATCTGCAAAGCTGTGGTGGAGGCCCCGCCCCTTCCCTTGCTGTAATGCTTAAATGAGATTGTACATGCCCAGGGTCTGGCCATTGTGGGAGCTCGGCCCCGGGGCCTCTGGCTCTTCTCCCTGGTGACCATGTGGCCTCTCACCACGTCCTCAGACTCGGGCTTCTCAAACTTCTGTGTGAATCAAAATCATCCGGGAAACTTGTTAAAAGTACAGATTCTCAGGCCTCCCCGCAGTGATTCAGCAGGGCAAGGCTGGGACCCTGGAATCTGCATTTTTACAGGCATTGCTGGTGACGTGGGTGGCTCACAAAAACACTTAGAGAATCGTGGCTTAGACGCATCCCCCATCACCCCAGGGAGACACAGTATTCCTCCCCCAATCTCCGAGGCTCAACTCTATAAACCAGTGGGGTGGTAGTTTTGGGGTACAACTTGCCTCTGCCCCAGCAGACCTGGAAAACATGCTCTGAAAGCTGAGGCCTGTTTGGTCTCAGTCCTGGGCAGGGTTTGCCCGCTGGACCATGTGAAATGCTGCTTTGAAATAACCAGCTGCTCAGAATCCCAAAGTGTCCTGAATTTATTAACACGCAGAGCGTCTTTCGAGAGCCTGATGGGGAATATTAAGTGCCACTGCTGGCCCTGGAATGATGCTCTGAGGGGAGCAGATGTCAGGTCCAACAGGCTGGGGGGGCAGCAGGGTGTGCTTCGTCCCACGAAGAGGAAGATTGGTGCCCCAGGGGCGGCAAGCCAGTGGGTGGTCAGTGGGTGGGGCTGTGCTGGCTGGGTTTTGGCCTCTCTGAGAGTTCCAGAGGCTCAGCCCAGGGTCCTCCTCCCCGCCTCCCCCCATCTTCCCACCGCCTTCCTGGTCTGAAACTTGCTTTCTTGCAGACCCAGGTACCTCGTCAGCATGTATCACACACGCTAGTGCAATGATAGCTGCTAATTATATATCCTGGCTGTTACTCTGCTGCCAGTTGTGGGAATTGAAGCAGGATGATTTGGGGCCAGGAGTACTACCCCCTTCCTCACCCCCATATGTTATTTCATTCACAGGGCTGCTTTTTTTTTTTTTTTTTTATACAAAATTCGGTCCTATCTGAAATTTGTTCTTATTTCCCCGCCTCAGCCCCGCCAACCGCACCCAGCCAGCTGTGATCTCTGGCTGCTGCCTGGCCCTCGGGGGAAGGACAGGAGCTCAGCATGGTTCTTGCCTGGGGCGAAGAGCAGTCAGTGTCGTGGGGAGGTGGACGCATAAGCAGGGACACCTACCGGGGCATCCTCTTCTTCTGCCATCTCCTCTACCCCTAGCCACACATGGGTGACTTGCTGTGAATGGCCCAAGGCCACACCCTCCATCCTCACCCCAGGACGGGATCTGCTGAGACAGCACTAGGGTTGGGGCAGAGCCCTCGCCCCAGACAGCCAGGCCGGTTACCCAGCCTGGGTACCCACTGCTCTGCATGCCCTCCCCCCTCCTCCATCTCTTCCTGAAGCCCGTGGGCCTCCGTTTCCACATTCGCATAATGAGGATGCTAACAACACCTACCTGGCTGGAATCAAGTCAGTGGTTCTCATTCCTGGTGGTACATTGGAATCACCAGGGTGATTAAAACAAGTACCAATGCCTGGGTCCACCCTGAGACCCACCTGAGCAGATTTCATCAGAATTTCGGGCGAGTGGGGTCTGGACATCTGCATTTTTAAAAAGGCTGCCAGGCGATTCCAGTGTGCAGCTGGGAGAGAGAACTACTTCTATACGGGCAGCTTCCATGATGGGGTCTGGCACACAGCAGACCGAGTGAGGCCCCTTGTCTCATGATTGTTTATTGTGTTAAGAGTATTAAGTGACATTGCCTTTGTAACCACTCGTTCGTAACCAGTGGGCTACGAAGAGCTTCATTCATTAAAAAAAAAATCCTTAATCAAAGAAAGAAATATAAATATGCCCACGTACAGGGCGCATTAATAAGGAAAAGTTACCAGTTGCAGTGTCTCCTTCCCCCACCCCATGTCCAGGGAGGAGGAAGAGGGGTTGGAGGGAAGAATGTTCTGGAAGGCCGATTGGCCCTCGGGGGAGATTCCCCGACCTAGAAAGGGCATAGGATTTTTGGTGCACCCCTCATTGGGTTTGGGGGATGGGAGAGGTAGCCCACAGGGACCCCTGGGGAAGCTAAGGGTCTTGGGCCCTGGGCTCCCTGACCCAGCCCCCCAGGTGTAGAAGAAGTGGTTGAACCACAGGCTACGGACTCCAGATGGTCAGAACGCCCCAGGGCTGGAGGCATTACTGCCGCTCAGCCTTCGCACAGGGGCACTTCTCACGCCCACCCCAAGAAATCGAGATGGAATTTCCCAGAACCTTGTGAGGCAAGGCTCAGGATCTTATCCCCTGCACGGGGCTTTCAGAATGAGGCACTGGGGGCTGTGGTTAGGGACCCCCAGGGGCCTTGAAAGCGGGCCCTGAGGTGGGAGAGGAGGCAAGTCCCTCTGACTGGGAGGGCAGGGCTGGAGTGTGCTTCCCAAACCCGTGTGGGCATTTAGATGACCTGGAGGAACTAGTGAAAATACAGATTCTCAGGCCCCCCCTCAGATTTCGATAGAGTGGGTCTGGGGACCTGGGGAGTTGCCCCAGTGATTCTGACTTTACCATGCTCGCTCAGGCACGAGAGTCATGGGGCTGGGGAGAGGCAGGAGCCGGGATGCCTCAGTAAATGTGGGGAACGCCGGCCCCTCCCCGACTGCATCTCCTAACTACCCCCCTGTCCCCCAGCCCTGCAGGCCACGTGGCCGGCCCTGTTCCTCTGGGAGCATTTTCCAACCTTCCTGCTCTCTGGGCTTCCCATGGGCCCCCCATGGGCCCTCCGGTGGCCATCCCCTCTCAGGGTGAGGCCTGTTTTCCCAGCAGGGGATGGAGTTCTGCAAAGGGGTGTGTGTGTGCGTGTGCATGTATGTGTGTGTGTGTGTGTGTGTGCAGGTGTGCACTGCTGCAACATTTGCTTGAAACAGGCTTTTCTTTTGGAGTCAATTTCATTCTCCTAATACTCAAATAGGATACACCGCTGTGCCGTTCTGTTTGCAGATGATTTTTCTCTCTGATGAGCAGAGTGTCAAAGACACCAAGTAAATGAGTGGAGAGAAAGGAAAATCATGATAATTTACAGGAATTAGGAAGTGAAGATTTCAAACCTGGTGCAGGCTGCAGAAATGTGGCTCAGGTGGTACATCCCCCTGCCATGAGGGCAGGGGCCACTCTCTCCATCTGGTTACAGGAGAAAGAAAGGCTCAGGGGCTGATGGGATGCAGGGCTGATAAAGCGCAGCCTCATCCTCGCCAAGCCGGTCCTCTCCACCCACTACTGGCTTCTCCAGCCACTTGCCCTGGTCTGGTGATGACACCTACACCTTCCCACTCCCCTGCATGGTACCCTTCAGACCTCCCCGTTGCCCTGGGGCTACATCAATTGTGGCTTGGTGTTCAGGAACCCTCCGTCACTCTCCCTTCCTGTACCCTTGGCTTCCTGGATAAATTATTTGTTGAGTGTGTGGATGAATCATCCCCGCACTTGTCTAGAATAGACCCATCTTCTCCACTCCTTTGCTCCCGCTGTTTCCTCTGCCCTGAGTGCCTCCTGCCTCAACTCCACATGCGCACAGCCCACCTGCTTCTCCAGGTCCCGCTGAAAGGCTTCCTTCTCTACCAAGCCTCCTCTGAGACTGTCAGCCTCCCTTCTTCTTCTGTGTTCCCACTGCCATTTGTCTTGAATGCTGAGCGCTGTTCACAGCCCTGCCCTTTTTTTATCTTTGTCCATTTCCATATCTGTTTTTTCCCTTACTATTCACCTCCATGTGTCTTGAGTGGTGCTTGGTACATAGTAGGTGACTAGCGCACAGTAGGTCCTTAACTACTGTTAGCTGCAGAGCCAAAGAGGTGGAACACACATAGTTTTGGGACCTTGGGGAGAACCTGGCATCTGCCTGCAGGACAGAGGGCTAGTAATAAAATAAGAAGTGTGACCTCCCTGGTCACTCAATGAGAGCCCGCTTTCTAGGGACAGAAGCTTGGGGTGGGGACACTGAGAAGAGAGGTCACATTTCTTTTTTTAAAATAAATTTATTTATTTATTTTTGGCTGTGTTGGGTCTTTGTTGCTGCCCGCGGGCTTTCTCTAGTTGCGGCGAGCGGGGGCTACTCTTCGTTGTGGTGCTCAGGCTTCTCATTGCGGTGGCTTCTGTTGCGGAGCACGGGCTCTAGGCGCGTGGGCTTCAGTAGTTGTGGCACGCGGTCTCAGTAGTTGTGGCTCTCGGGCTCTAGAGCGCAGGCTTAGCTGAGACAGTTGTGGCGCACGGGCTTAGTTGCTCCACAGTATGTGGGAGCTTCCCAGACCAGGGATCAAACCCATGTCCCCTGTGTTGGCAGGTGGGTTCTCAACCACTGCGCCATCAGGGAAGCCCCATGCTAATGATATCTTTAGGGTCATTGGGAATGTTGGGGATAATGTCTGTAAAGTACAGGGTACCTTATAGGAGCTTGATAAATAATGGTTAGTGTGATTATCATTATCATCATTAACAGCCCTGATTTTTAATTCATTTATTTTGTAGTCACTGTTGTTCCCTCCAGCTGTTGGTGCCTGTGCTGGGATCACCTGGGGCCGTGAGCCAGCCATTTAATAATTAGCTTGGCAGATGCAGAATGTGGTAGACCCCTTGCGGGGGATCACAAATTAATTAGTGTTGTTTGTGGAGAGGAAGCCCTTCGGCAGCCTCGATGGGGACAAGGCAGGCCCATGGGCATCTGACCTCACTCCTCATGGCTCTGCAGAGGGGTGAGACCCCTTAACAACAGCAGGAGGTGGGTGCTCGTAGGGTCTGCAAGGGACTGCATGTTTGGCACATGGGGCCAGGCTCGGTCACACCCCCTGGGCTCAGGGGAGCTGTGGAGAGAAAGCTTCCCCACCCCACCCTGATGTATGACCTGTGCGTATGACTCAGTTTCTCCACACGTCACTCCATCCACTATCTGAGTCTGGGTGTCCCCTGCTCTCCACACCCAGAACTCCCTCAACATATCACTGAGTAGCACCCATCCGTCTTCTCCTTATAGCCTCCAGCAGCCCAGAAATCATGACTCATTCATAAATGGCAGTGTCAACTTCTGTTTCTGTCTGGGGCTGTGGAGGCACACAGGACTCCTGGCACTGGTGTTTTCTAAGGATTCTGGCCTTACTTCATCCCCCTGGGGCAGTGTGTGGGCTAGTGGCACCCTTGTGTCTGTCCACCCGTGCCCTTGGGGTCATCGTCGCCTGTACCTCACTCTGCTTGAGGCCTTGAGCAAGCTACTTTCCCTCAATTCACGTGTGTTATATGCTTTTCTAAGTTTCAGGGCTCTGAGGCAAACTCTTCACACACGTGAATTATCTCACTTACTAGCCATGGTGTACACAGGTAACAGCTATGTCCTTCCCATTTTATAGACAAGGAAATGGAGTCTCAGAGATCAACCTGGATCACAAACCTGGTAAGGATTGGAGTTAGGATTTGAACCCAGGCGGTCTGACTACATAATCTTTTTTTTTTTTAATTGAGGAGTAATCATAATAGAACAAAATGCACAGATTTTAGCTGTTCAGTTCAATGAGTGTTGACAAATGTATTCACCCATGTAAGCAGCACTCTAGGCAAGGCATAGAACGTGTCCATCCTTCTTCATGTTTCTTCTCCGTAAGTCCTGTCCCCCATGTGGAGGCACCCCTGTTCTGAATGCCATCACCATAGGTACACTTTGTCCCTGGATTTTGTAGATGTGGAATTATACGTATATATACTCCTTCAAATGTACTTTTATATACTGTTTCTATCACTCAGCTCAGTGTTTTTGAGATTTACCCATATTGCTGCACATATCAATAGTTCGTTACCTTTATTGCTGAGCAGGATTCTGTTGTATAGACGCACCACGCTTTGTTTATCCCTTCACTTACTGATGGGCATTAGGGTTACTTCCAGTGTTGGGCTAAGATGAATAAAACTGCTCTGAACATTCACCTACAAAGCTTTGTGTGGACATATATCTTCATTTCTCTTGGGTAGATACTTGGGGTGGAATTGCTGGCTTATAGGGAGGTGTATAGTTAACATTAGAACTGCCAGACACTTTCTAAAGCAGTTGGGCCATTTTATACTCTCACTCCCAGCGTAAGGGAGTTCTAGCTGCTCCACGATCTTTCCAGCATTCGATGGCGTTGATCTTTTGAATTTTAGCTGCTGTAGTGGACGAGTATTGGTATCTCATTTTGGTTTTAATTTACATTTCTGTGATAACCAGTGATCCTGGTCTTATTTTTCATGTGCGTGTTGGCCATTCATATATTTTCTTTTGTGACATGTCTATTCTAGTCTTTTGCCCACTGAAAAAATTCGGTTGTTTGTCCTTTTATTGTTGATGTGTAGGAATTCGTTATGTAATGTGGATATGAATATATGTTTTCCCCAGTCTGTAGCTGGTTTATTCATTTTCTGGTGAGCAGAAATTGGCTGCGGCCCCCTCACCTTTGCTTATAGAGGATCCTTGGGAGTGTGAAATAAGAGAATGTGATATGCCAAGTATACGGCAGGTGTGCAAAAGGAGCTTATTTACTTTTCCCTTCTCCCTCCTCCTGCCAAGGCCTCCCAGCCCATTTTCTCTAACTGGAACAGCTTTCCTCTCCTCTCCATCCATATGCCCACGTTTTACTCATCCTTCAAAGCCCAGTTTAACATGGACCTCTGGCACCAAGCTCCTTGGAATGTCCCGACCCATGGAAACAACCCCAAAGCTGGATTAAATAGTGATTCTCTTTCATTAAGGGCGTTGTGTTCTCTCATTGACTCTGGGAAGATGCTAGAGATTGACAATGTTTTGCTATTGAGTCCATTTGGCTGATGCTGAAACTGAGGGCTAGAGGAAGGTCAGCTGACACATCTGTAGTTACTGGTCCAGCCAGGACGGAGACACGGTCTTCAAATCCACGGGTAGCTCTCAACTGTCCATCACCGTTGACTTCATCCCAGCCCTCCCCACATCTTGCTTGGACCATTGTGGTGCCATCTTCTACTTGCTCACTCGGCACAAATTCTTTCAGTGTCGACCATTCCCAGGGCCTGCATTAGGCTCCCAGAATACAGTGTATAGTCGTTAATCAAGCATCACCCTGCCCTCCAGGGGTTCCCAGACCAGGGGAAACGCATGCACTCCAGTCGTTAGAATGTGAAGTGCTCAGAGGCTGTATAGCAGATGGGTGCACTAGGGCCCTGGAAAGAGCACTGCTTTCTCTGCTTGGGGGCGGGGGTCAAGGGGGACACCAGGGACATCGTCTCACAGGAGCAGCACTCGAGCCAGTGTTTGCCAGCTGAATAGCCTTTTCCCAGGTAGAGAGCCCTGTAGAAAGGAAGGGCATTGCAGAGGGAGGGGAGACCATGTGCAAATGTCCAGAGACACTGCAGAGTACAAGGGATCCAGGGAAGCGCATATGGATGGGCACCACCCATGGGCAGAGGGGCTGTTGGGAGCTGAGCTTGGAGAGGTTGGTCATGTGAGATCATGAAACACTTGACATGTCAAGTAAGAAGCTTGGGTTTTATCCTGAAAGTGACGGGGATCTTTTGGAGGATTTGAAGATGGCGAGGGCAAGGGAATCAGTGCCAGGAGCCTGTCTGTGGCAGTTGCTAAGAGGATGGATGGGGCTGGGCTGCTTTAACCTGAGGCGCGTGGGACATTTTTCCCACAGTCGGTCCCTGCGAGAGATGACAAGGTGTGCCTGACCCAGGCCAGAGGGCATGGGGGTGGAGGGAACAACTCATCCCCGCCCAGTGGAGCTGCTAAGAGGTCACTGGCCATGATGTAAGTAGAACACAGAGTCACAGTAATACAATGCAATCCCCATTCGAAAAGGGCAAACTGGAGACTTCAGTGGAGAGCAGCATCATGTCCTGTGGATGGCAAAACGTGGACCCTGGTGTCTGGGAGTGGACGTGGCTGTGTGTTGGCCCCAGAGGTGGCTTTGGGACGAGCCAGTGGTGAGTCTGGGTGCAGAGGCATGAGACAGGGGAGGTCAGAGGGCCTCTCTCCAGGAGAGCCTGGAGGTGGGGGAAGAGTGGACGGGCTCTGCTTAGCATCTGGAAGTTTCCCGTGGTCAGATCGATGTGGGTTTGCCTCCCGCCTCTGGGACTCGGCTCTTGGAATAAATCCCTTCATCTCTCTAAGCCACAGTCTCCTCATTTCTGAAATAAGGCTAATAACAGCCTCTGTCCTGGAGTTTTTTGGGGATTTAATGTCCAAACGCATGTAAAGAAAGCATTTGGCCTGCAGTTAAGCTCCATACCTGCTGGATTCTGGGCCGTCTGCGAAAGTCACCATGAAAGTCTCCTGGTGCTGTTGTTTTCCCTGTCCTGCCTCTGGAAGCTACCCAGCCACCAGGCGCCCAGCTAGTGCAAGGCACAGACATGGGAGCCGATTCCCAGGAAAACCCACCCCCAGGGCACTGGTACCCCCTCCCTCAATCCACAGCAGCCACGGGCCCCCAGTAGGGCCCTGGCAAGAGTAATTGGCACCTCTTTTGGTGAACGCCTTCCTGTTGCTGCTCTAGTTAAATAAACATCACCCTCTGGCGGTTTTCTGGGCTGTGCCCACCAGGCAGTTAAGGAGCTGACGTTCCAAAGGCAGTTTCTCCCCGTGGAGGTTTTTTATAGGTTGTTCATGCTTGCTGCGCTACTGCTAGATGTCCTCCCCGCCCGTCCCAGGCCAGGCCTGCTCAAGTCACCCAGACCCCGGGCACTGGGCTCCCTTGTGGCTCCCTGGACCGGGGAGCATGGAGCAGGCCCGACAGGGATGACCACGCAGGGTCCTGGTGGTACCCTTCTCTCTGCCTGCAGGCTGTGGAAAGTTCAGGCCTGTGAATAGTGCCAGGATTGCCCAGAAACACTGTTCTTACTGAAAACCAGGAAACCTTCTCCCTCACCTCCAGGGCACGATGAGGCAGAACACTCTGTCAAGTGCCTTAATAAGCCTCTGCCATTGACGCGACAATAGCTATTAAAAACTATCAATTGTTTAGATATGGGGACTGGGGAAGAAAGCTCTTGGGGGCACTTTTAAAGTCGGCAGTGTGTCAATAGTAGTGTTTTTAATTTCCAGCTCAGCGATGGTATTTAAAACATGGGTTATGAAAGTCCTTTGGAGGAAGAGAACTTCCGCAGTCATGCAGATGCTGACCCAAGGAAACTTCCGTGGGCATCCGGGGTGCTCTTCATACCCTGCTTCCCGCATTGCCTGGTGTGGGGTGTCTCAGGCTGGGGCTGGGCCCACGGGCGAGGCCCAGGTGGTCCTGTTTGACTGGACTGGACTTTCCTCATCTCTAGCCAGAGGCCTGGGTTCCTGCTCAGAGCCGTAGCCCCACCGGGGGCCGCTACCCAGGATGGCCAGTAGTGGGAGCTGAGGTTCTCAGCAAGGGCTGCTCCCGCACAGTGTAGAAACCCAAGGAGAGCCTTCAGCGCCAGTGCCTTTTCCGTCCGGGATTCCGAAAGCAGGCCGGGCTGGGGACAGCATGGCTGCTGACTGGCCTGGCAGAGGTGGACGGTATTGAAAGGAGCCCATCTCTAAGCAACATCCGGGTCCCTCCTCACCAATCTGCCTCCCTCCTAAATCCAAAAAGCACGGTTACGTTTTGGGCGGCACACAACCAACTTCAGAGTGACCTCTTCCGGGAAACCTTCTGGAGGGGACTGTCTTGTGACAGCTCCGGGTCCTTGGGCATTGTCTCCCCAGGGAGAAGGAAGCCGAGGACTCTGTTCTGTTGCTTCCTCCTTCTCTTCCTCTTCCTGCTCTTAACCGTCCCCCCCCATTGAGCACCCCTGATTTGCAGGGAACTGCGGGCATGGCATTGGGGGAATTGGAGGATGGTGGGCACTTCTCTGAAAGACAAAGCCCCGTATTCAAGGGCTTTCCACTCAATTTGGAGATGTGGGAATTTGATTCAACATATTTAACATTATCTGAGGGCCCAGATGAGAAAAAGTAGAGTACGGGGAAAAGAGAATAGATTAGGTGACTGAGTTGCAGTCTTGGCTCCACCTCAAAGAGCCAGTGTGATGTTGTGTTATTTAAACCTGCTTGGTCTCTATTTCCTCATCTGTAAAATGGGGCCAGGCATCCCCATGTTAACCACAGCCTTGTTTTGAGAATCACATATGGCGATGGAAGAGAGATGCTTTCTTAACTGCGAAGTAAGCATCACCTCCTTTGTGAACTCCCCAGGCCCCTCGTCCCACCAACTGTCTGTCTTCCCAAACCTCCTGCTATCCCAGCTAGGGCTGTGTGGGTTCACTGCTGTTATTTACCTTTCATTAAACCGAAAGCTCAGAGTAGGGATGGTGGATATGCCTGATTCATTAAGCTCACAGCCTGGGGAATTCCCTGGTGGTCCAGTGGTTAGGACTCGGTGCTTTCATTGCCAGGGCCTGGGTTCAATCCCCTGACCGGGGAACTAAGATCCTGCAAGCCATGCAGCACAGCCAAAAAAAAAAAAGAGTTTAAGCTCACAGCCTGGTGCTTTGCAGGGAATGTTTACAGACATTGGGCGTGAGGTGTTGGGGTGAGGGAAGCGTGAGGATGCCTCACCTCTTTCCAGTTTAGGGTCCTGGGCTAATGGTGATGCATTCAGGTGTGTGGGGACCAGGTGCATGTAGGTGGACACTGACTGTGGGCTCGGGCCTTGACTGATCCCTGGGGAGAGAACCTGACCACTGAGAAGCTGGCCGCAGGGGCCTGGGCTGTGGACACACATATTGGAGGCCCTCAGGGTGAGGGTGGGCATTGAAGTCCTGGGAGTGGGTGGGTTTCAGGACAAGAGGGGGCACCGTTTCCCACAGGGTGGGCTAGATGTCACTGAGAGTGGGCAGGTCATAGGGGGATGCCATCAGGGGCCCAACGCGGTTTTTACAGAGCTGGGACACGGAGTGAGAAGAGTGGCCCCTTTTGGAATCTCCATCAATCCTGTCTTGATGGGGGAGGCGGTTTGGTGCCAGTGAGCCCTCTGGTTTGTGCTAATCTCCCTTTCAGATGAAGAGCAAGCAGGTGCTTTCAGCAGGCAATAGAGCCCAGGGACAATTTATACTCTGTTTTCTTTCCTGGCTACTTTTGAGAAGTGATACTGTTTTTACATACCATAGGGATACACTGTTTCCTTTAGGTACATTTATTTGAGTTAAAAATAAAGGGAGTCAGTGTAAAGAAAAATATTAAGTAAACAATAGTACAGGAGGCTTGTACGCCAATGATTGTAGTGGGGTTGAGAGCCCCAGTTTGGAGTCGTGGGTGGCGATCTTGGAGAACTCTGACTCTTCCAGTGGGGTGGCCTTGGACCTCTGAACCTCAGTTTCCCTATCTGTAAACAGGGCTAATAATACCTTCTCAGAAGGCTGGCTATGAGGAGCAAAGGAAATGATGCATGAAAAGTACTTGGCCCAGGGCTTCCCTGGTGACGCAGTGGTTGAGAGTCCACCTGCCGATGCAGGGGACACGGGTTCGTGCCCCGGTCTGGGAAGATCCCACATGCCGTGGAGCGGCTGGGCCCATGAGCCATGGCTGCTGAGCCTGCGCGTCTGGAGCCTGTGCTCCGCGACGGGAGAGGCCACAACAGTGAGAGGCCCGCGTACCGCAAAAAAAAAAAAAAAAAAGTACTTGGCGCAGAGCCGGGCGTGCAGTAGGTGCTTGGTAATTGTGTCTCGTTAGACATTTTAGCTTGTAGCAGGTGTGGGTGGGGCTATAGAGTCCAGGCCAGAGCCCGGGGAGCATGCCTCTTGGGGGTGGGGACAGGAGGAGGTGGGATGCTTGAGGAATGGCCAGGGAGGCACCAGGGAACCCCAGAGGGCATGACCTGCGGACCAAGGGAGCAGAGACCATCCCACCCCCGCCCCGTGCGGGACGCCGGGGGCTGTGACCTGCGCTTTTGCCTCGGGGTGGAGCGACCTCCTCACTCTGCTCTGCCACTCCACTTCCGCTTCCTTCCAGGTTTAGTTCAGAATTACAAGTGTTCACATTCATGATAGGATCCTGGCAGTGTTAACCTTGGAGGCTCTAGCCTTTTCTCCTGAAGTTCAGTGTTAACGTACCAGTGACAATGGTCTCAGTGTCCTCAGGGAGCCGGGGGCTCCGGCTGATGGAATTATAATTCCTTCCCAGCGTGTAGGCGAGAGGGCTGCACCTGAAAATAGTCATGAGCTTTCAGTCCCTCCCTCCTTCCCTCGCTTCCTTCCTTCCACAGGTATTTATTGAGGGCACACCAGGCGCTTGTATTTTAACCTTTGCCAAAACCAGGGGTGTCGCCTTCTCTGGCAGAGGCCTAATTTCAGTTCTTTAAGCTAAGCAAGAGGCAGAACTTCCAGGAGCCGTGTCACTTGGATCAATCCAAGGATCCTTCTCTGGTTCATCCGCTTCCAGTGTTTACACAGCATTCAGGTCACACACGCACAATGCTTTGGGCTGTCTGCCTGTGCGAATTCATCTTGTCGGTCTGTTTGCTTAGTTTTCAGCGTCTGGGCAGAAGAGCCAGCTTCTTCCCCTTGCCTCGGGCAGCTCGTCCATCAGTCAACCCTCCCCCGCCCCAGCCGGGCTGGCTCTCTCTCACCATCCTCCGTGCCCACTGCATTCACGTCTCCTTTGTGGCCTTTGAGGGTGTGGTTCTCCCTTTCTGGAGCACTGTCTTTCCTCTCTTTCATTTTTGGAGACACCCTAGGCTCTTCCTCCTCCAGGAAGTCCTCCTGAGGTGCTTCAGTGCTTCCCTGCTCTGAGACTCCACAGTCCAGGCCCCACCTGGGGCGCTGGCCCTGGATCACCTGGGTTCCCCACTGGGGAGGCGACTCCCAGGGGCGGGGCCTCAGTCTTAGAAGTGGTATTTGCTGAATGCTCATTGTGTATCCACCCACGAGCTCAAAACCCTCCTGTTGAGGCAGGTGCTGGATGGACCCCATTTCAGGTGAGGAGGTGACAGGTGTGCTCGGGATCACACGGCAGAAGAAATAGAACCAGGGCTGGACTTCAGGTGCTCTGGCTCCAGAGCCCCACACTCGGAATGTTCCTCTACCTGCCCTGCCCTACGCACGGTGCAGGCTCGGGGAGCTGAGGAAGGAGAGGGTCCCCGTAAGCCCAGGCTGCCTGGATGCCAGGTTAAGCATGCTGGGTGATGGTTTTAACGTGGGAAGTGTCTGGTAGGCGTTAAGCAAGTTTAGCCACATAGAGGTGGGAGCTGCTGTGTGTCTCTGTACAAAGCCCCCCTCTGGTTACCTGAGCGCTCGCTTCTATCTCTGGAATGGCATCCCTCCTACGCTATCATTTGAAGCATTGATTTATTTTTGCTTTGCTTTATTCCCTGAAGGATTTCAGGTGACCTACAAGAAAACATTCAATAAAGTCCTCATAAAATATAAATAAGAACAACAAGGGAGGACGCCGTTCACATCGGGAACCGGCGTTTGCTGCATCTGGTGGTCCTTCGTGGACTGGATTGCCCTCTCTTGCCCAGTTCTTCTGTTCAGAAAGGTCACGTCTGTCACATGATTTGAGTTCAATGGTCCAGGGTCGAGGCTTTTCTCAGGTCCCCCGTGCAGGCACTGTCAGTGCCTTCGCATCCCAGCCCAAGTAGCTGCTCTGAAAGGCCCGGGTCACTGTGGGCCGCCTTGGTACCCTCCTCTGCTCTCCTTGATCAGCCTCTTCATGCTGAGAAGGTGGCCCTGCCCTCTGGCCATAACCTGGTGGCTTTCCAGATGTGATGAATGTGCTGTAAATAGGGGCGATGTCTCAGCTGTCGCAGAGAATCTGGTTGGGCCAAGGGGCCACCCGAGCCTGGCACCAAAAGGCCCTCTTCTGGGGGCAGCTGCTGTGCCTGGCTGCTTGGTCTGCTGAGTCACGTGGGTGCTGGTCCCACAGATGACGCAGAACCATCCTCTGCTACGATTGGCTTTCATTCCCTCAAGGAAACATGGTTACCGGGTTGGCTTTATAAGCCTCTGGCTCTGAGAAACAAGGGAAAAGGTTATCGTGAGGACGCTGAGTTTTGCTTGCTGGGAGCCCACGGAGAACCAGGAGGAAAGCTGACACGTGTGAGCTCCCAGGACACACATGGAGCCCAAGGGATGCTTTCCTTTCTCAACTGAATCAGTCTCACTCAATGATCTGCAGCCCTACTGGGTTGGCAGTGTGACTAGTACATGTGAACATGCAGGAGATGCTCCAGCTGGGGACACCGAAGACCGTTTTGATGGATGTGCTGCCTGCCGTTCCAGGGAGAACTTTGAGAACTGGGCTGGACAATAATAAGGGAGGAGCCTTGGGAAGGGCCAAGTTTGAATCCCAGTTTGGTTTGCTCTTGACCAGTTCTGTGGCCTCGGCCAGGTATCTAACCCCTCTGATATTTGAGGATGACCAGAGAGGATGTCTGTAAAAGGCCCAGCACCCATAGGAGCCCAGAACCAGCAGGGTAGGGACAGAGCCAGGCCTGCTGTGCTCTGGGGAGTCTGCATGGATGAGGTCCCTGCCTTTCTGGAGCCCGACTTTTACACACAGGTGGACGTACAGTAGACTCTTGGACATGTAAACAGGTGACTGCATCAGGAATCCGTGCCCAAGGCAAGCATGGGGGCTTGGCGAACTCTGAGAGGAAGCCCCTGGCCAGCCTGGGGGTGGTGGTGGTAGCTTAGGACAGGTAAGAGTCATCCAGGTGAAGCGAGCAGGGGAGGAGGGCATCCCAGGCAGAACAGAGGCCTGGAGAGGGGGAAACGGCACGGTACTGTGGGGAGGGTCAAGGATTTAGGGGTGTCTGGAGAATGGCAGTTTTTGGAATCGTAGAGCTACGAGAGAGGAGGCTGGGCTTATAGAAAAGGACAGGATTGTGCAGGGCAAACCAAGGGGCTCGGGCCTTGACCTTCAGTGCCCCCTGCCTGTCTCCGCCTGTCCAGCCCCCTCCAATCTTGGGTCAGGGCTGTGGGTTGTGACCCCAGAGGCATTTTCAGTGTGGGTCTGCAGTGGCTGGTGGGGCTTTTCATTGCCCTAACCCACAAATGGAATCCCGTCACACCCCTGCTCTAGACCCTTCACTGGCTCCTCACTGCATTCCTGATGAAGCCCACACTTTTGGCCTGGTCTTCACGGCCTTGTGTAATCTGATCACACCCCCCGCCTCACCTCTCTCCACCCCGCACTCATACTCTCTTCTCCCCATCCCCCTTTACCCAAGTCACTCCTGAGCATCCTTTGGGGCTCAGCTCAGACTTTGCCTCCTCCAGGAAGCCCTCCCTGACTCGCTCGGAGTCCCATGGCCCCTATGCTTCCCCATCTCAGCACATTTCACACTCAACTCTTTGTCTGGCTCCCCTACCAGGCTGTCAGCAACGTGGGGGCAGAGGCAGGTCCGTCCTATTCCCTCTGTTCCCCGGGCCCTGTCACAGTGCCTGGCACTTAGTAGGTGCTCATTAGCCATGGCTGCATGAATGAATGATTGAGCGAATTAATGAAGGTCGTTGATTTCTTCTTGGCAATCTGCTCACTTCCCTGACCCCAGCTGGGGCCCTGCCTGCTTACATTGCTTCTTTAGAGATTCTGGAACTAAGCCTTTCCTGCTTAGGTTCACCGTGTATTTTTATTCTGGTTTTTCGGTTGCACTGCTTGGTGCACGATAGCACTCCACGTTTCATGTCCGTGAGCCCGCCCACTCCGTTCTGATGCTTGAACCCTTCTGATTCTTCAGTGGGAAGACTTCTAATCTTCCCCGGGTACAGCCATTTCAGAAGCATGTTTCAAAGCTTCTTGAAATCGAGATGCTGCGGCTTTGATGTCTCTGTTAGCACCTCTGCAGGGCGTTCAGGCTAGCTCGCTGAGGTCACCCGGGGCCTGAGGATGGGGAGGTGGCGCCCCTGTGGGATCCTGGGAAGTGTTGGGGTGGCTATGCAGCCCCTCTGCCAGGACTGGAGGTGACAAGAGCTACCCCTTCTGCCCAGGCTCCATCCTCTGCAGGGCCCTCTTCTGTAGTGAATGCTGGGGCTTCTGCACACACCTCTGCATCTTAAAGGTCTTCGCACCCATTCCCCAGATGCTGGGACTATCTTCCAAGCTACACCCTTCACTGGAAATTGCCCTGGGCCATGGGGAACTGCCTCACCCCAGGTGTAGCCCCTTCCCTTAGCTAATAGCTAACAAAAGAGGGGATACAGTTCTGGAGGTCTGGTCCCTCTGGCCTCAATTTAGGACAATTCCAAGGGACCACCCTGGCTCCAGAGTGCTCCTGGAATCAGCCGAGGCCTCAGTCACCACCGCGTCACCCACTGCATTGCGCTCAGCTCCTCCCTCCGCCCGACCCCACCTTCCTCGCTCCCTTGCATGTGTGTCTCCCGGGACCACTTGGCAGTAAACGTTCTTCATGGACTTTCCATCCGAGTCTGTTTCTAGGGAGCCCACTGTAAGACACTCTCTCATCTGTTAGGTGATGGGCTTCCTGACCACCAGCTATCAGGGAGCGACTGAGAGAGTGGGGGTGATGAGGCAGCCCAGAAAGAGTATCTCTGGTACGGATGCCTGGAGTGTTGCCACCACAGCCCCAGGATCCCTCTCCTTTCCCTGGACCCGGTTCCTGCAGGGCCCCGGGTCGTCGTCATTACAGCCTGGGCACAGGCTGAGCCCTTCTTTCAGGTCTGGGTTTGTCTCTGTCTTGGGATTTTGCCTGAGAGAGTGTGACACTCAAGGCTTGTTGAGAACTAGGTGAGTAGGTGATGGTCTCTGGTAAAAGCTGGATTGGGGAATTCAGCTTGGCCATCAGGCCTAAGGGAAGTTTCCTACATCCTACTGGTGAATCCAGGATGGAAAGAGGCCCCACGGCCACATGCCCAAGAATGGCCATCCTGCCTCTTCCTGCTTACACGCTGCCGTAGACTCTTTGTGTCCTCCCCAAGCTCATATGTTGAAACCTAATTCCCAAGGCGGTATTTGGAGGTGGGGCTTCGGGGAGGTGATTAGGTCATGAGGGTGGAGCCTTTGTGAATGCAGTTAGTGCCCTGATTAAAGAGACCCCCAGAGAGCTCCTCACCCCTTCAGCCATGTGAGGATGCAGAAGACAGCCATCTATGAACCAGGGTCGCACCACACACCGAATCTTATGGCACGTTGATCTTGGACATCCCAGCCTCCAGAACTGTGAGAAATAAGTTTCCATTGTTTATAAGCCACCCAGTCTGTGGTATTTTTGTTACAGCAGCCTGAACAGACTAAGACACTTACAGACGCGGGAAGCACAAGGGAGTTTCCTAAAGTCACCTGAATTTTCCACTGCTGCTGGAACAAATCAAGACAAACTCGGTGGCTTAAAACAACACAAGTTCACTCTCTTGCAGTTCTTGGGGCCAGAAATTGGAATGGGAGGCCATTATTCTGCCTCCCATGTCATCCCTGTGGTGGCTGGTTGTCAGCACCCCCTTCACTGACTGTCTTCTCTTTCCCACACCTGCTGGTGGTCCCTTCACTTGCATTCGAAACTTTGTCTTAGGCTCTTCTTTGGGGGTTGGGGGACCAAAGCAATACACTTAAGCAGGGCTTTCCAATTAAAGACACAGCTCAAAGATAAGGTAAACCCAGGCTACAAAGACTCAAGACGGAAAGCAATGAGTTGTGATTGGACCTGGCCTGTCGGGGCCGCTCGCTGAGGGTGAGCAGCCTCCCCACCTTGCAGAAGGATGCGTACAGGGGGTGGCAAACACCTCCACCAACACGTCCCCTCCGCCCCCAGGACTCCTTGTTCCTGCCAGGTACCAGGTGTCACTGTGCTAATGAATGACTCATTCTCCTCACTTAGCAAATTTCAATTTTAAGTAATTGCCTGAATCAAAGTTATTTATTGGATCCTTAATACCTTTCAGATTTGAAGCTGGTTTTGATTAGCCTCCATCACTTTTAAAATGGAAAATACGTTTTCCATTTAGTGGTGACTTTCCTCCATGATGACACAGTTGCTCATGAATACCGTTTCAGTCATCACTGAACTTGGGGAGCACATCCTGTGTCGTCCCCTCAGGATTACTCCTCCTCTGTCTTCAAAGGAGTTTTTCATGATCACAGCCCTTGCTGTGGCTGGGCACCCACTGGGCACTGAATAGCTGATTGGATGCTTTCTCTATGGCAAAACAGGCTCTAGTTCTCTCTAGTGGCTGTGCTGGACAGCCTGGGACCGGAAGCCCCTCCTGGGCTGCACGAGGAAGGTTCAGCTCGTGTCCCAAAATCAACACCGCTCCCTGTCTGGGGCTGTGCGGCCCTGGACCCAGGTGCACCTGAGCACCTCCTTTTGGGAATGAATTCGGCTGCTGATACCTGGTGATGGGAGCATGGTGTGGGGCCTTTCAGGGGAGCCGTGCGGGGAAGGGGTCCTTTATGAAGTGCGCTGCTGGTTAGCTGCTGTGGCTCTTGCTCAAAACCCGCTGTGAGTCAGTCCGTCGAGAGGGGAGATTATTATTATTATTTTTTCATACCCACAAGATGTTGGAGTATTTTGAAAAGAACAAACCCTTGTATTTGCGACAAGCCTCACTGAGGTGGAGCAGCTCACTTTACAGATGTCAGCCTCTGAGATATTATTTACCTCGTTAAAAAAGAATCATGATGAACGCCAGGTGCAGCCCAGGCTCCATCACCTGCAAGGCTTAGAGGGCCCAGCTGAGAAGTGGAGGCCCTGGAACGCCAGGGACGTAGATGAGAAGGGGACCTGCAGTAGCTGGCTTTGAATGGGACGCAGACAAACCTTTGGGAAAGCCAGTGGGGGTGCCATCGGTCGGAGGTGCGTCTGCGTCATCCAGCTGGGGCTGAGGAGCCCCAGGGGTGGGGTGGGGTAGGCGACTTCATCCCCCCCTTTCTACAAGCCCTGCATCCGGAGGAGCTGCTCCTGTCTTCTGGGTGATGGCAAGGCCATTATAATTTGCAGATTTTTGCTTTCGAAACACACCATAGAATTGTCCTGAAGAACAGATTTCTTTTTAACATGAGGCTGGGGAAATGATTCTTGTTTATTAAAACATACACATACAACAAAATCCTCTTGACTTTGTATTACCAGAATCCGCCTGGAGGCGAGGGTGAGGCAAAGGAGATTGTATTTTACTTATTAAAGGAAACACATTTTCTCCCTGTTTCTTGGCTTCAGAAGCAGATACCCTGAGGAACGACTGACTCCCGGGAGATGGGTGCAGCCTCGGAGGGAGGGGGAGGGAGCCAAGGCTTGCCACGTTCCTACTCCGCTCCCGAGGGTTAGGTGATTCTGCAGGATCGACGAGGGCTGAGGGCCGGGCCACCTGTGCTGTTGTGTGTGTGGCACTTTGCAGGTGCTCGGTGACTATTCTGTGAAGGAATGATCTCATTCAAACCCCCAGGACCTTCTCCAGTAGGTACTAATATCTTCCTTCTACAGAATCCTGGACTTTCTCATGGCATCCCCTCCTCCTGGGTGTGTCATGTTGCCGCCGCCCCCTCCCCCCGCCCCGATTTCTCTGGTTTGGGGGCTCCACCTGCTGTTATAGGACCTTCCACCTCACCTGGGGATTCCTGAGAGTCCCCGATATCTGTGAGCTCCTCTCTGCCCTTTCGTGGCTCCTCCATCTTCTTCCTTCTCCTCCTCCCCACCTTGTTGGTTTCCGTGAGTTGTAACATCTTTGGGGGTCACCCAGGAATGTGGTGCCCATGCTCAGAGCTCTCTCCTGAGGCTCACCTGGCTGCCCACCCTCAAGGACCCCCGTTCCCTGAGTCCTACACGCGCCCAAGCCACGCTGCGTAACCTGCAGACATCAGCACGGTGCCTCTCTCCTTGGTGTTAGATTTGTCACCTGGTGGTGGTGGGGTGCTCCTCCTGTGCCGGCTCATTCGTGCCCCCTGTGCCTGGAGTTCCACGGGCGGGTGATCCTTCTGCAGGAATAAAGGCAAACTCCAGCCCGCTGCCAGGTCCCTTTCTGGGCTGGAATCTTCACCTGCCTCCCTCTGATCTGAAACACCCCTAGAGCTGTTTTCAGAGTTTCCAGACTCCACTAGCAGCAGCCTCGTGGCTGAACTATGACACGAGTTCAGTTACCGTTTCCGAAAAGTCACCTTAGAGACTTTATGTTGTGCTTGCCTCTTCAGCTTCTCTGTGGACCGTTTTTTTTCTGTATTTTGACAGTGAATTTCTCCACGCATTAAAAAAATTACCAATTAAAACAAACACAGAGAGAGAATAAATGAAATTTCGCTGATTTCTGCCATCGGCGCGATGCCCCAGATTCTTCATTTAGTCTGGAAAGACATGGAAGCTCGATTACCCACAGAACTGGGTCAATACGTTGTAAATGTCAGAACAGGTTTTTTTTTTTTTTTTTTTTCACCCACAAATTGATGTTGGGTGTCATCCTCAAAGCAGCCCACACATCTGACCTGGCTCCGTCTCCCTCAGAGTTCACGGGGAGAATTTAACTTGAATCCTTACAACGAGGGCAGTGTTGTCCCCACTTCACAGATGGGGAAACTGAGCCTCAGGGAGTTTGAGCAGCTGGCCCAGGTGAACTTAAATTTGAGTTTAGGTCTGTTTGTTCTAATAGCAAGGGGTGTTTCCAGCCTATTGAATTATGTAGCACATGCCTGGACTCTACCTGCTCAGGTTAGTATGTCTGTATAAGAAATTACAGCATCATTTAGCAGCTAAAAACAAGAAGTTAACTGGGCTCACAGATTCTGTGGTTGGAGTTCAGGTAGCGCTGTCAGCTGGAAAGACTGTAAATTGGGGAGTGACTTATAGAATCACCAGGAGGCTCATTCCTTCACTCATTCATTCATTCATCTGCTACGTGAGCTGGGATGATTGGAAGACTAGGGTTGCGAACTGGACCCCCTATGTGTGGTCTCCCCACATAGCTTGGCTTCCTCCCAGCCAGGCAGCTCAGAGTAGCTGAACTCCTTACGCAGCAGCTCAGAGGGCCAAGATGGGTGTTTCAGAGACTAAGATGAAAGCTGCGTGGCCTTGAATGACCCAGCCCTGGAAGTCACACAGCGTCCCTTCTGCCTCGTTCTACTGTTGAAGGAGTCACATGCCGACTGAGACCCCAGAGAGGCGAAGTAGACCCCACCTCTCGGCGGGAGGAGTGTCAAGGCCACGCTGCAGTGAGGATTTGGGAGGCGGGCATATTGTTGTGGTTGCTGGGAAATGCATTCCGTCCCTCTCCTAAGCCAACCCGCTGTCCATCAGTAGGTTCTATAAACGGGTTGCACTTTAGAGGTACAAATGCAGCCCCAGGATGGAGTCTTAACAGGGGACAAGAAGGGTGGTCTGCTCCATTATCAGTCATCTTTCTTGCCAGTAGGTCAGACCCACACAGAACCCAGGGGAATATAAAAGAGTTCTGTCCTTCATGTCCAGCCAGTATCTTCCAGGATGGGTCTTCTGATCTCGGCTCTTGGGGCCACCTCCCCAAGTGACCACTGTGCTTGTAGTCCCTTGAAATGAACATCCTTCTCTCTTCCTGTCTCTCCTGCCCTCTAGCTCCTTGGTGCTCTGATTCCCTGGACCCCTCTCTTCATGAGCCCAGTCTCTGGTGGGGTCTGAAGCATGCAGTCCCCTCTGGTCCTCCTCTGCAGGGCCACAGGCAGCGTGCGGGGAGCAGGGACTCAGGGTCAGGTGGCTCTGCCCTGGACATAGCTGGCCTCCTCTTATCGTATCTCCATGTGATCAGATGCCTCCTTCAGTTACCGCAGCCTTGGGAAGGGCCACAGCCCAGGAAACGGGACCAGTGTGGGAGAGCGGAGAAAAAACAGTCCACCTCATAAGGAAAGGGTCTTATTTATGTTTTTAAAAATTTATTGTTAACAATATTTTAGCTATTCTTGTGTCCTAATTCTTGCCTGGAAGAGGCGGGAAGGTATTTCCCTATCTGATCAGATAAAGGGGGGGGAGAAATGGATTAGTTTGCTTGTTTTGACACTTGTTGGTACCGAGTATCTATCTGGAAACTCCTTCCACAGTCAGAAAATCACCCTTCTTTGCCTCCAGCATGGGTGGCCCCATGTGGTGGGAACCAGTGAGGAAGCCTTTCATCTCCTGGTTGCTTTTGTGTCCCTGGTCCATCTTCCCACTGAACAAATGTCATGGCTTGGAATATTGCAGGAGTGTAATTCCTGTGGGGCCCACTCCCCTTGATGAAAATAGTGCAGGGGAGCAGTTGGCCTGCTCCTGGGACGCTCTGTGTGCACTTCTGTGCATGTGGCTGCACAGGTGTATGTGTGTGTGTCCATCCCACACTTTCCTCCGCTGTCATGGTACTGGGCTGGCTCTTTGTTCATTTCAGTTGAATCCATCCTAATGAAGGTTCTGGAGGGCTGGGGCTGGGGGTGGGGTGGGGAGCAGGGTGCCGCCCAGGACCTTTGCTCAGGGAGGGGACACGGGACAATCAGTAGGCAACTTGAGGAGCACATGACAAGTGCTGTGATGGAGGGGGACTTACCCTGCCCATGGGTGGCTCAGGGAGGGGACAGCCTGAGCTGGAAAGGGCAACAAGGGCTTAGGAGTTGCAGGGGGTGGTGGAACACGGCGCAGTGGATTTGTGTGAGCCTCCCTCCTCCCTGCTGGAGAGACCCCTCCTTGCCCCATGGTGTCTGCCTCAGCTGTGTGCTCTAAGGAGCGTGGGCCTTTCCAGGGGGTTCCCTACTTTTTTTTTTTTTTTTGCGGTACGCGGGCCTCTCACTGCTGTGGCCTCTCCCGTTGCGGAGCACAGGCTCCGGACGTGCAGGTTCAGCGGCCATGGCTCACAGGCCCAGCCACTCTGCGGCATGTGGGATCTTCCCAGACCGGGGCACGAACCCGTGTCCCCTGCATCGGCAGGCGGACTCCCAACCACTGCGCCACCAGGGAAGCCCCCTACTTTGATTATGAAGAACAAGACGGAAGAAAGAGAGGCAGAAGTGGAGGAGAGAGGGAGAAGGGCAGGGGAGGACTCACAGGGCAGGAGCATGGGAGCGGGGCGCCGGGGAGAGAGACGAGGGTCAGGGGTTACGGGGTCCTGAGCAGCGGCAGGCTGGAGAGAAGGGGGGAGAGAGCAGAAGGGAGATGTGAGAAGGCGTTAGTGAGGGGCCTCCTAAGACCTGGAATCTCAGAGGGTCTTCGAGAGCTGCAGGTAAAGACGGGAGTGACCTTCGAAGCCATCGTGCACGCGGCACAGCCCAAGGCCAGGCCGGCTTTGCAGCGCACACCAAGCTGGAGGGAAGGCGGGGTCTGCGTCCTGCGTGGGGAGCTGTCAGGTGTTCAGCGTGGCTGCGGCAGAGGGTGAGCCAGGCAGCGCAGACGAGCTGAGGCTGGAGGGAGCCCGAAGCTTCGGGACCTGACGGGCCATTTGTTAAGGCCGAGCTCCGGCTGGACGACAGTGGGAGCCGCTGAGAGTCAAGTGCGACAGTGACAGGGCAAAAGGCTCCCTCTGCCTGCAGCCTGGACGTTAGATTAGAGCGGGTGGGAGCGGGCACAGGTGGCCTGGAGGAGGCTGGGGCAGCATCCTGGGAGCGCGGATGGAGCCTGAGGGAGGGGAGGAGAGAAGAGGGGTGGGGAGCAGTGGGAACAGAGTCAGCAGCACCGTGGGCGACTGCGAGGAGGGCGTGATGGAGATGAAGGAGCCGAGGGTGCTCCCAGATGGATAACTGAGAAGATTAAGCGAGACAGGGAGTAGGTCACCTGGCACAGAGCAGCTAAGCTGCCCAGTAGCAGGGGGCAGCTTCCATTAGAACAACGATCATGACATTTTCACGTGTGTGACGAATTGTGAAGATCTGTCCCCATCATGAGGCACGAGCTCCCTGAGGGCAGGGACAGTCTTGCCTTGTTCACTGCCCTGTGCTGGATATGAGGCAGGCACCCCCTAAGTATCCCTTGAGTGAGTGAAGGAATGAACAGACTCGTAACCACCGCCGGTCCCTTTCCTCATCTTTGCCTGCTTTGGCCAGCAGATGGCGCTGTTCCCAGAAAGAACCCTGGGGCACTTGGGGAAATGGGGTTGGTCCCATTAGCTTGGTTCCAGGGTCCATCTTCCTACTGGACAAATGTCATGGTTTGAATGTTGTAGGAGTGTAATTCCTTTGGGGCCCACTTCCCTTAATTAAAATAGTGCAGGGGAGCAGTTGGCCTGCTCCTGGGAAGCTGTGTGTGCTTGTGTGTGCACCTGTGTGCATATGGCCGTGCAGGGGTGTGTGTGTGTGTGTACACGAGGGGGACAGGGGAGGAGGGGGGTTTTCCTTGGTGTGTCCAGGTCAAAGATCACATGGGTTTGAGTATTTTGGCTCCTTAGAGCCTCATGTTTTGGGGTCCTGTGGGGAGATGGGCGAATATTTCTTTGTTGAACATGCCAGTTTTCAAACCTTCAGTGGCTGCCCTCAGCCCCTCCTTAGCCCGGAGTTCACCCTCCTTTCCAGCAGCATCCCCCTCACGCCCTTGGTGTTCTACCCTATGGGCGGGATGCATGGTGTTGGCACCGTGGTGTCTGCAAGGTCCTCAGGCTGAAACGTCCTCCCCACACACGCCCTTGCCCACTCTAGGCCCACACTGCACCCACCCCCATTCTCGCCCACACCCTCTGGCCTGGTGGCCATTTGGCTCTTGTGCTCTTCTCTAGTTCCTGTTTATCAGTTGGTTATTGAACTTTCAAAAAATTTCCTCCAGAGACCAAAACAAGCTAGGAAAATATTTTAATGTTTGAGTAACGTGGGGCTCTCCAAAGCATGGTCCCAGGCAGGAGCCCCTCTCACCTGGGTCTAAGGATAGTTCAGGGATCTTTCTCTCTCTCTCTCTCTCTCTCTTTTTTTAAATTTTGGTAAAAATCACATAAAAGAAAATCTACCGTCTTAACAATTTTTAAATACACAATTTAGTAGTAAGTACACTCATTCACATTGTCGTGAAACAGATCTCCAGAACTTTTTCATCTTGCAAAGTGGAAACTCTGTACTCACTAAACAACTCTTTCCCCCTCCCCCAGCTCCCATTCCACTTTCTGTCTCTCTGAATTTGACTACTTCAGATACTTCCTATAAGTGGAATCGCACAGCATTTGTCTTTTTGCGACTGGCTTATTTCACTTAGCATAATGTCAGGTTGTAAGATGTGACAGGATTTCCTGCCTTTTTAAGTCTGAAGAATATCCCGTTGTGTGTGTGTTTGTGTGCGTGTATGTGTGTGTGTGAATCTGTCTCACATTTAAAAAATCCATTCGTCTGTCGACAGACATTTGGGTCGCTTCCAACCCTTGGCTACTGTGAATCATGCTGCTATGAACATGGGTGTGCAAATATCTCTTCAAGACCTTGCTTTCAATTCTTTTGGATATTTACCCTGAAGTGGGATTTCTGGATCATATGATAGTTCCATTTTTATTTTTTGCGGAACTGTCATCCTTTCAGACATGCTCTCTACTGCCTGAGTTTAAAGTAGGGTCCGATGCGGACAGGGGTCACACTGGAATGTGGGATTCTGCATTTGGGTACCACTGTTCGGGAGGAAGTAAAATCTCAAGAAGAGGGAAACCCCTCTCTGGAGGGGTGTGTGTGTGACAGCATAGGGCACGTTCTGGCCTCTTTTAAATATACAGACGGGGGGACTCTGCCTGGGGCCTGATGGCAGCCGTTTCGGGGCTCTCGGGGGGTGGGGTGGGGTGGGGTATCGGGGAGCCCCGGCCTGCCACCTTCAGTCCCCCGCGCGCTAGGGCTCCGGAGGCCGCCAGGGGGCGCTGTGGCCACGCGGTCACCCGCCTGCCCGCCTCCCCGCCCGGCTCGGCCCAGCGAGCCGCACCTCCCGGCAGTGCTGCCGCCGCGCCCCCGCGAGCTGCCGGCCAGCGCCGCGCAGCCTGGGCTCCGTGCCAGCCCCCCGCCCCAGCCCCCGCGGCCCGCTGAGACCTCACCGCCCTTTGCGCCTCAGTTTTCTTAGCTACGAAGTGGCGCTGCGCCCGCCCCCGGCGGCCACACCTCCGACCCAAGCCTCCTGGTTTCTGGTTTGTGTTCTTAAGGTCGCGAGGCCCTGGAACTCGGTGCCCCACAGATCCAGGTCCTTTCATTTGCCCCGTCAGAGCTGGCGACATCTTCCTCCCTGAAGGCTTCCTCCCTCCCTCCCCTCTCCTTTCTCTCTTGCTGCGGGTTCAGCAGAAGACTCTGCATTTGATCCTGGGTCTCCTCTCTCCGGGGAGGTGCTTTCCCGTGCACTGGAGCCTCGATCCTGCTACCCCCAGACCCCCCACCCCGCCACCCCGTACACCCTCACAGGCACCTTTGATTTGATGCATCCAGACGTGAACTCAGCACCCCCCTCCCCCAGCCGGCCCTTTCTCCAGTGTCCCTTTCAGCTCCACTGTCCCCAAGAGGGGACAGAACCTCAGGGCTTCCGAGGACTGGATGGGCTGTCCTGAAGCCCACAGGGGGAGTGTTAAATGTGCACGTTCGGAGCCCCACTCCAAACACTGATTGAATCCGGCCCTCTGAGGTGGGCCTTGAATGTGCATTTTGAGCAAGTGCCCCCATGATGCTAAACTTTGAGAGCTGCCGCTCAGGGGTCACTGTGGCCACTCAGAGAGTATGGACCTCTGAAATGGGTGTGAAAATGTACCGTTGAGGTGTTAGGCTGAATACATATTGGACTATTTGTAACCAGATCTTTACGTGAGCCTGTTAGGTGTGAGTCTCTGTGGACGCCGGGTAGGTGGTGTGAGGGTTCAGGGCTGGGTGGGAGGCTCCAAGGAAGAGGAAGAGGGGTCCGTGAGGAGGAAGGCAGTGTGGTCTGGAGCACGGAGGGTGCAGCTTGTGGGGGCCTGGGTCTGGCAGAGGGCATTGCAGTCCTTGGGTCTTGATGTTTTTTGAGCCAGGAGAGACCTTTTATCCCAGGCTACCACTGCTCTTTTGGTAGGGAAGGTGGCCCAGAGGGGGACAGTGAGTGAGAGCAGGAAGCCTGGCCCAGGGGCCTTGTCCCCAGGTCAGGGGTCTTTCCACAGCCCACCTGCCTGGTGGAGGCAGTAGTGAGCTATAGAAAGTTCTAGAGCACTCTCCAGGATGAGAAGGTCATTTCTCCAGCTGGAGGGCGGCAGATCACATGGGTCTGCAGGCCCCTCTCTGTAATCCAAGTCCTGGGCCTGGAGCAGAGGAAACAGGGAGAGACCCTGGAGCCATGGCTAGTCTCCTGTGGGGACTGTGGACACAGATTCAAACGTGCTGCCCCTTTTACACCTTTGGGGAGGAGGCGTGGGCATCCATCAGGGGCACCGCCTCTGTCCCTGCCCAGGCTCCTTCCTGAGCTCCTTTGCAGTACATGTTAACACCATGTTTCCATTAAGCTGGCAAAGTCATGAGAATAATTTCTTTCTGAATGGGGCTTACACATTCATACTTTTAAAGGGTACAGAAGTATGAATCTGCCCCCACTGCTGACCCAGCCTCCCAGTTCCTTTTCCTGGAGGCAACAACTGTGACTGGCTTCCTGGATGCTCTGTGCAGATTAAAGTGCACATGTCCATACATCTCCTCTTAAACATATAGTACATTAGGCAGCCAGTTCTGCCCCTTGCTTTTTTTTTTTTTTGTGGTACACGGGCCTCTCACTGTTGTGGTCTCTCCCCTTGAGGGGCACAGGTTCCGGACGTGCAGGCCCAGCGGCCATGGCTCACGGGCCCAGCCGCTCTGCGGCATGTGGGATCTTCCCGGACCGGGGCACGTACCCATGTCCCCTGCACTGGCAGGCGGACTCTCAACCACTGCGCCACCAGGGAAGCCCCTTCCTCTTGCTTTTGACTTAAAAAAATAATTTAAAAAAATGTCTTAGAGGATATTCCATATCACCATATGAGGTTGATCTGTCTCCAGCTGAGGCGTTAGAAGCATGTCTCTGGGGACACTGCCTGTACTTGAATTGGGGTCCATCACTTACCGGCTGGTGACTGTGGGCAAGTTGTTTAACCATTCTTTGCTCCAGTCTCCTCATTTAAAAAATAAGTGTATAAATACTTATTTCATGAAGTCATTGTGAGGATTCAAAGACAGAAACATTCCACACCGGCTCTGGTATGCCGTAAATGCTCAATAAATGTTAATTATGGAATAATCCTCTCATTTACTTTAATTTTGAAAAATCGCAATGTAAACTTGAAACTGCCCCCCTCCCTTGTAGTGATGTCATGGAAAAGACACAGGCTCTGGAGACCCTCTTACATTCTGACTTCGCCGCTTGCCACATGTGCGCTCTTGAAGAAATGACTTTTCAGCCTCTCTGAGCCTCTGCCTAACCCATCTGCAGGATAGGAATAATGATATCACCCCTGCAAGGTTGTTGGAGGGTCAGATGAGATAATGGTTACAAAGGTACCTGGAGCAATGCCTGGCGTGTGATACAGATGATGGTAGCAATACCGTTAGAAAGAACCGCAGTTAATGTGCCTGGCTCGGGATGTGTGTAGTCTCACCTGGGCCTCCGGGAACCCTATGTGAGCACTTCCCACATGCCTGGCACTGTTGTATGTGTTCTGTGCTTCTCTCTGACACAGCTACTCTATTATCTCCCCTTTCCAAAAAAAGAGACTGAGGCTCAGAGATGGTAAGTAACTTGCATAAGATCACACAGCTGATAAAAATCTGATTTCGTGTATGTCTGGTTCTAGACCTGGAGGCTAGTGGGCTGTACCTTGTGCACTCACCGGGGCTCTAAGGGGGCTGGCTTCAGCACTCCCCTCTCCCCCTGCTTCTTCTCTCTCTCCCTCCTTTCCTTTCCCTTCTCACACCCTCCTCCTTCCTTCTCTTTTTCCTTCTCCCTTTTGTTCTTTTCTAACTCTCTTTCCTTAAGTCCCCCTCTGTTTGCCCAGACTCAGGACTGATGTCTTGGTGCCCTCTGGGGGCCAAAGGCAGAGAGAAATAACATGAGCAGCCCCCTCCCCTCAAGGGGCTGACTCACCCCAGGACCTGCAGGAGACCAGCCCTGCAGGGGAGTGTGCGTGTGTGCGTGTGTGTGTGTGTGTACCCGTGTGAGGGTTGTATGTGTACGACTGTGCACTTCCTGCATGTGTGTCTCCATGTATGTGCTGCCTGGGGATACAGATATACTTGAATAGTCTCATGTATGTTCTGTCTGCTTCCAGAAAGGCCTGGAGTCCTTTACAACAAAGAGGCAGAGACAGGAGGGACAGGAAGCAGGAAGGGTGGGGGGTGTGCGCTCCTGTGTGTGGTCGTGTGCGCCTGTGGGTGGCAGCTCCTGGCCCTCCTCTGCCAGGGGCCCGCCTGTGCGCAGTGGGAGGACCTCGGCGCCCAAGCGCCTGGTCTGCCTACCCCAAACGTGGCTGCCCAGCCAGGCTCTGCCCACCCAAACCTCTGCCCGCAGGATGTGTGCCCCGGAGCCAGAGGAGGCTGGGCCTGGTGTCTCAGGGCTGGGCTGTGGAATCACACCCATCTGCCTTTCCCCTCTGGCTCTGTGGCTTCCAAGCCCCTTAATAGTTCTCAGCTTATTGGGCTTATCTGGAAATGGGCAAATAACGGTTCCTGAATTTGGGTGGGATGGGGTGTGAGCACTCAGGATGGCTCAGCAGAGCCTGGGCTGAATACCCTGATCGATCATTCTGGAGTGTTTCCTGTCGTGGGTGAAGAGGAATGTCTCAGGAGGTGGGCGGTGGGACTTGGGAGCCCGCTGGCCCCGGGCAGGGTCCTCACCGCTAGGCTCTCCAGCTCAGCCCGTCAGAACAGTTCCTGGCCTGTGCACATCTGGAAGCAATTGTCTCCAGCTGCTGGGTGGGGCTCGGGCTGCGGTCAGGGCTGGATGCCCAAGCTTTGGGGACCTCCCCGGGGCTCTCAGACACCCCCTCAGAGCAGGGAAGAAAGGCCCAGGAGAAAGAAAAGAACAGGATACAGGCCAGGGAGTGAGGGGCGAGGACTGTCTTTTTGTTCTAAAGAACCTTTTGGCTTTTCCCAACAAATCAGAAAATCCAGCGGGGGAAACCAGTTTTCCTCTAGGCACGCCTACGTCTAAATCAAGCAAACCTGAGACACACATATGTTTTTGTTTCTAAACGAATCAAAGGGACTCCAGGTCCTAAAAGTACACGTTGAAAACTGCTCGTGTTCCACCCTCTCCTGGGAAGTTTTTGTTTCCATGACTTAAACATTTCCAGCAACTTGCCATCTCTTGCACTGGGCCTCATTAAATAGTGCCAGCGTGTCCAGATGTGCCGGGGGGCTGGGAGTTGTAGGACGGGAGGGGCTGGGGATCTGGGGCTGGAATGGATTGTTCTCTGCTCACAGACAGTGGTAGAACCATCTAGTTCTGCCCCCTCATCTTAGAGCTGAGAAACCAGCCCAGAGAAAGTCATGCAGCCAGGATTTTTCTTTTTTCTTTGTTTGGACCTCACTGCCAGGCACGCAGGATCTTAGTTCCCTGACCAGGGATCGAACCCGCACCCCCTGCAGTGGAAACACGGAGTCCTAAGCACTGGACCGCCAGGGAAGGCCCCACACAGCCAGAAGTGCCCCTGAAATGACAGTGTGGGAGGGCTCTGGGCTTGCCTGTGTCCAGTAAGCAGTTGTATAGCCTCCCCTGGATGACCGGAAATGCATCTTTTAAAAAAAAATTTTTATTGGAGTATAGTTGCTTTACGATCTTGGCGTTAGTTTCAGGTGTACAGCAAAGTGAATCAGTTATACATACATATGTATCCAATCTTTTTTGTTGTTGTTGGATTCTTTTCCCATATAGGCCATTACAGAGTATTAAGTAGAGTTCCGTGTGCTATACAGTAGGTTCTTATTAGTTATCTATTTATATATAGTAGTGTGTATATGTCAGTCCCAATCTCCCAATTTATCCCTCCCCCCCTTATCCCCTGGTGACCATAAGTTTGTTTTCTACACTCGTGACTTTACTTCTGTTTTGTAAATACGTTCATTTGTACCCTACTTTTTTTTTAGATTCCACATATAAGTGACATCATATGGTATTTGTCTTTCTGTGTCTGACTTACTTCACTTAGTATGACAACCTCTAGGTCTATCCATGTTGCTGCAAATGGCATTATTTTGTTCTTTTTTATGGCTGAGTAATATTCCCTTGTATATATGTACCACATCTTCTTTATCCATTCGTCTGTCAGTGAACATTTAGGTTGCTTCCATGTCCTGGCTGTGGTAGATAGTGCTGCATGTATCTTTTAAATTATGGTTTTCTCAGGGTATATGCCCAGTAGTGGGATTGCTGGGTCATATGGTAGTGCTATTTTTAATTTTTTAAGGAACCTCCATACTGTTCTCCATAGTGGCTGTATCAATTTACATTCCCACCAACAGTGTAGGAGGCTTTCCTTTTTTCCACACCCTCTCCAGCGTTTATTGTTTGTAGATTTTTTGATGATGGCCATTCTGACTGGTGTGAGGTGATACCTCATTGTAGTTTTGATTTGCATTTCTCTAATAATTCGTGATGTGGAGCATCTTTTCATGTGCTTTTTGGCCAGCTGTATGTCTTCTTTGGAGAAATGTCTATTTAGATCTTCCACCTAGAAATGCATCTTAAACATGATGGAGCCACATCTATACAAAATGTGGAGACTTTATTGTGGGAGGCATGCAGTGGGGCTGGCAGAGAGCAGGGCCTGGCCCTGCTCCCGGGGTTGGGGTCTCCCTACTCACTTTCCTGCTGAGCGTTATGGGGTGTCTCTCTCCTGGGCCTGCAGCTCCCCACGTGAAAATCATAATAGTTCTAACCATACTAACATTTGTCATTTAATGAGCCCTTACTATGTGCACTTCTTGCATTTCATCCCATTTGAAACTCCAGCCCTTTCCGGTGGATCCTGTTACTAGCTCCACTCTGCAGATGAGGAACCTGAGGCTCCGGCAGGTTAAGTGACTCATCCAAGATGTGGAGTCAGGTGTTGGGCCCAGGGGACTGGGGCAGACGTCACCCTCTCACTGGCTACTCTGCCCTTTGCCCCCAAGCCTTTGGTAAAGGGTCACAGGGCCCTTGGATGGAGAAGGTGAAAAGGGCTGTGTTCACCATTAGGGCAGCAGCGCCCTGGTGGTGGTGGGGCTGGAGAGGACCAGGGGCGGCAGCCCCCTCTTTGGGTGCCCTCCAGCAGGCCTCCCTTCTCTCCTGGAGTCCCGCAGCCTTGGCAGGAGGGTCCTGGCCACTCATGCCTCGGGAGTTAACTCTGAGCGCTGGCCTGCAGACTTTAGCATCCAATCGGGAGGCAGTGAGGCCCACGGGCAGCCTTTTCCCGAGTTCCTCCCTCGGCTGCTGGCTCTGCGCGTCCGTCCCCCACGGTGGCCTGGCCCATCTCTGCCAAAGGCAAAATCAGACTGTGCAGCTCCTGCAGAGAGGGCGGATTTAACCCAGCCTCTCGCCAGGCCCTTCCAAGTGGCTGACAGGAGGCCAGGGAGAGAATCCAGGGCCTGTGCCCACGACATTCCCAGCGACAAGGACGTCTCCGGGCTGGCTGCTGGCGGCTCAGCCACAGTTTCCCTGAGCCGGGAGTTGCTGGAGGACAGCAGGCACTGTGTGCTCCTTGTCCCTCCCACCTGGCTCAGGGTGGGCTCGTCATAATATTCCTGACTGAGGGAGCCGGGGACTTCCAGAACACTCCTCCCTGGACTGGGGGCTTGGTCGGGGCCGTGAGGATTGCTCTGAGCCCACTAATGGGCACAGCTTCCTGCCGGTGACAGCTGGTACTTTTCTGGTTTATTATAGTCAGTATTTAAAAAAATTTCCCTACCCTGGGGCTGGGCATTTATCTATTATAGATAAGATAAGGGAGATCAAGTTGGAGAAGGTTATGTGACAGCAACTGGAGGGCTGCTCGGCCCCTCCACGGAGCTGCTGTGTGATTTCTGCAGTATACTTTGTTCCACGGCACTTGATGAAATAAATAGCAACTGAAGTGACTTGCAGGTTTGCGGGGCAGTGCAGCCCAGGGGGCGGGATTCTGCGCCTCAGCCTCGGTGGTGAGAAGGTGACACTTCTGGGTGGAGCCCTGGGGAGCTGGTGGGGGCAGGACCCCTTTGTCTGATGGATCTCAGGCCAAGGACCTCGTCCCTGATGCCCTGGCTTCAGAGTGCTGGGCAGGAATGGGTGGGGTGCGTGGCGTCGGCTGTGGGCTTGGGGGGGGCTGTGTTCCGGCCGCGGGAGCCTCGCTGTGTCTCTAGTGGGTAAGACGCAGCCGCCTCCACCCCAGTTCAGTCCTAGGACCACAGACTCTCCTGTCCTACACCTCAGTATTGCTCATTTGGTCTCTTCCTCTCTGGCCTGGTAGGGGGGTGGAGGTCTGGCCAGATTCCATGAAGTGCCAGCTCTGGGAACATCATGGACTTAGGACAGGCGTGGGGTAGGGTTCAGGGGTTTGGGACAAGAAGCAAAAAGTCTGGAGCAAGTTGAAGGAAATGCAGGCTTAACAGATACCCAGCTTTTATGCTTCTCCTGTCATGAGATGCTCATTCACTAGGAGACGGTTTCCACCAGAGGACCTGGAAGCGAGAAACCGAGGGTGTGCAGGACATTCAGGTCTGCCCTTCCAGTTCATTCTCTACACTGCTGTGCGCCAGGAGTGCCCGCTGTGGCCGCATCACCTGGGCTCCCCGACCTTCTGGCTTCAGGTTCAGTTGGGCCAGTGAGAAGCAGCAGCAGGGGCTGGGGATGGAGGGGGAGGAGGGGGTGTGTCTTCCCTGCCCACTCCCTGCTGAGCTGAGGGTTGACGGTAGCTGTGCCAGGCAGCTGTGCTCACAGCTCTCTCCGTGCTCTAGTCTCCGACCTCCCCTCACACCCCGAAGCCTAGGGGTGCTGCCTGCCCCACCCTCCCTTGTTGGTCTGCCTTTTTTTTTTTTTTTTCTGGCCACGCAGCATGCAGGATCTTAGTTCCCCAACTAGGGATCAAACCGGCGCCCCCAGCAGTGGAAGCACACAGTCTTAACCACTGGACCGCCAGGGAAGTCATTGTTGGTCTGCCTGAAGCATGCCTGTACTTCTGTAAATTGTCCTGTAGTGGGTTGAATAGTGCTCCCAAGACATGTCCACGTCCTCAGCCCTGGAACCTGTGAATGTGACCTTATTTGGGGAAAGGGTTGTTGCAGATATAATTGAGTGAAAGATCTCAAGATGAGATTGCCCTGGGTTATCCAGGAGGCAGAGATTGGAGTGATGCAGCCACAAGCCAAGGAATGCCTGGAGCCTCCAGAAGCTGTGGAAGGTGAGGAAGGATTCTCCAGTAGAGCCTTCAGAGGGGTCGTGGTCCTGCCCCCCACCTCGATTTCAGACTTCTGGCCTCAAGAACTGTGAATAATACATTTCTGTTGTTTTAACAGCAGCTCTAAGAAACGAATACATACAAGTCCCTTCATTACACTCTCCTCAATCACCCAGTTCGGTGTCAGGACCCAGGCCGATGGAGAGGGGCATCATTCAGGAGACGTCTCATCCGAAGGCCTGTGGAGAGCACAGCACCCTGCCCCCAAGTCCCAAGGGGGCAGGGTCATGAGCCCTGGCCCAGGCTCTGCACTTATGCCTTCCGCCCACCCGATGTCACCTGCAGCCTGGGTGGACAGTTCCTGAGCACTGCAGCGACTTCCCACCTGGAGCACTTCCCACCTGGTCTCTGTGCCTGCGGCTGTGCTCCAGCTGTTAGAGCATGCTCAGCCCACCTGTGGGGCAGACTGGAGGTGCTGGGAGCTGCCGTCCCCAGGAGCAGCCAACCCTTAGTAGGTGGGGGAGTCCCTCTGTGGGGCAGTTCTCAGGGGTGTGTGAACATTTCCTAGAGGCACTTCTGTTATCTCCATTTTAGGGAGGAGGGAGCCCAGGCATGACAAGGCAAAGTGACTTGCTCCAGGTCACAGACCCAGGCTCCCAGCCCAGACAGAATCTGATTTCAGAGCTGGCGCTCACCACGACCCTGTCCCGGGACTGGCTGGTAAGGGCTCAGAGGAGAGGATCAGTCTCACGTCTCTGAGCCCCTACTGTGCATCAGGCACTGTGCTTATGGTAAGTCATCAGGCCCTCTCAAGACCCTGTGGTGTGGAAACTGGTGCTGTTCCCATTTAATAGAGGAGAAAACTGAGGTTCTGAGAGCTTAAGAAATTTGTTCAAGGTGACTCAATTGGTAGGTAGGGGTCAGAGCTGGGATCTGGGCTCAGACCCATCTGCCTCCACCCCCAGCTCCTTCCGGAAGTCAGGGCTGTCTCCCTGATGCCCCAGGGGCTGGTCAGTGAACATTTATTTTAAGCTTCATCATGTTATTGCATCTCATGAGAACGCACAGCTGCAGAATTCCACCTAGTTGTCAGGTAGGTCTTGTGTGGTTTTACTTAAAAATGAGTCTCCTTGTACACGCAGAATTCACCTTGGTGGGTCCTGGGAGCCAGTGCCTCAAAGAGATGACAGACAACCCCAGAGTGGCTGAAACCAGGGCAGCGAAAGGGGCTCTTAATAAACATGTCCTCAGAACTGCATGGCAGGTGCTCAGCCCTACAGAAGCTGACCCGACACAGGATTCAGTTCAGCCACCATGCATTTCCCCTCCCTCATCACCTCTGCAGCCACACCTTTTCTGGCATCGCCTCCACTTGCTTTTGGCATCTTCTGTCCTGCTCTCTGGGCTCCAGTAGATCTCCGCTTCATCCCTCCTCTCTGTCCTGAGGGGCGGGGATCTTTATCTGCCTGTCGCAGAAGAGAAACCAAAGCTCTTGGGAGCATCGGTGCCTGTGGTTGTAGCTGGGGCATGGTGGAGCTCTTCCTGGCCTTAGGGCTCACTCCTACCCCTACCCCGCAGGACAGGATGCATCACGCTGGAGAAATGCTCAGAGTCAGGGCGTCAGGCCTGGGGGAGCCCCAGTTGGGGTGAGTAGGGCGTGTGTAAGGCCAGGGGACTAATCGTACCATTTCTCCAAGGTCAGATGCACATCTCATGGAAATAGCTGGGCTTGACGGCAGCATCAGAGGGGAATCGTTGGGCGGGGAGCATGGACTAGAGGACGTAAAGCCAAGGATTTTATAGTCTGTCTTTCTGTCAGGAGGAGCAACAATAGGCCAGGTCGATTCATCTTCCTGAATAAACAAGCGGGTGAGTCACAGGAACAGCAGCCTCAGCCCAACTGAGTGTGGGTCTGTGTGCTCATGTTGGGGAGTGTGTGTGTGTGCATGTGTGGGTGAATGTGCATGTATGTGCATCCACGTGCACGTCTGTGTGAGGGTGAGAATGTGTGCATCTGAATGTTTATGTGTGTGTGTGTTGTGGTGTGAGTGTGTGTGTGTGCATGTGTCTGTGTGTGAGCATACGGTTATCTTGGTGAATGTGTGTACAGGTATATCTGAGCAGGTGGGTGTGTGTGAGTGTAAAGATGTTTGCATTGGGATGTATATATGTGTGTATATCAGTGTGTGCCTTTGTGTGCAGGTAAGTGTGTGTGTGTGTGTGTGTGTGTGTGAGAGAGAGAGAGAGAGAGGGAGAGAGAGAAAAGTAGTGGGTATATGGAGCTGGGGTTCAGTTTCTTTTCAAGACTCTCATAGAAGACATGTCAGGGGCCTTTAGAGACACCTGGGGAGACATGGGGTCAGGGATGCCCAGGCCCAAGGCCCTGACCATGGATGGGTGGCCAAGCGGCTCAGCTCACAAACGCTCTGCACTCTTGGCACAGATTCCTGGCACAGTCATGGGTGTACGACGCTTGGGGCCAGCAAGGGACAGTCTTTGAGTTACTCAGGCCCTGGATGCAAAGCCCAGCTCTGCCTTCTCCCTGTGAACCTTGGACAAATGAGTAGCCTCCTCAGGCTTCTGTTTGTTGACCTTTAAAATGGGGTAGTAACTCCCACGGATTGATGGGAGACCCCGAGGGGACCCAGACAGGAGAAAGCTCTGCGACCTTTGAGCACTGGGGGCTTCCCGTCATCCCCTCCCCCTCCTACCTGGGCCCCTGGCTGTCCTTGGAGGTTGGCTCTATGGAACATCATGTCTGAAGGCATCTGAGCATATCACACCAGCTGCTTTGCCTGATTCCCCCAACGATCAGGCTATAGCCTGGACTGCATGGGGCCCGGATGTGTCCATACATATCACTCAAAGTGCATTTCCACCAGGACAAGCCATTTAGAAACAGAACCCTCCTCAGACAGCCATTTCTGTGAAGGTCCCAGGGTGGCTGTTGGGAGCTGGGGCAGGACTGAGAGCATCTCACTGGCCACGTGAAGCTGCACAGTTACCCTTTACTCTGGTGCTGGGGTAAAAGCAAGGGCTTCAGAGGCAGATAAAGAGGGCTCAAATCTTGGGTTGGCCACTGCCCAGCTGTGTGACCTGGGGCAAGTTCCTTGACCTTTCCGGGACTCGATTCTTGCCCTGCAAATCCTTGCTACCTAGCTGACCTGCCTGCCCATGGGGAGCTGCTCTAGGGAGAGTTAGAACAAGGTGTCAGTATTAGTTTCCTCTTGCTGCTGTAACAGATCACCACACCCTTAGTGACTTAAAACAACACAATTATTATTTTATTTTAGATTTGAAGTCTGATGGGTCTCACTGGGCTAAGGTCATGGTGTTGGCAAAGCTGTGTTCCTTTTGGAGGCTCCAGGGGAGAATCTGTTTCCTTTATTCAGCTTCTGGAGAACACCTGCCTTCCTTAGCTCATGACCCCTTCCTCCATCTTTAGAGCACATCACTCTGCTTCTGTCATTACATCTCCCCTGACTCTGGTTGTCCTGCTTGCCCCTTGTAGGCACCCTTGTGAGCACATTGGACCCACCCAGATAATCCAGGATAATCTCCTATCTCAATTGCCTTAATCGATTCACATTGGCAAGGTCCCTTTTGCCATATGAGGTAACATATCACAGGTTCTGGGGACATCTTTGGGGAGCCATTATTCAGCCTACCATAGTACCCCCCTAAAATGAGAAGACTCTTTGGATGGCAGCATGGGTGTCCCCCAGTGCCCCCGCAGAGAGGCAAAACACCCATTGCTCACTGTCTCAGTCATTTTACAGACATTTATTAAGTGCCAACTCTATGCCAGACTAACCCGTGCCCTCAGGGAGTTTATGTTCTAGCTGGGCAGACCAATGACAAACATTAAAATTTATGACATGGCAGGTGGTGACAAGTCCTCTGGAGGAAAATGAAGCAGAGTGGGGGCATGGGGTGGTGAGGGCTGCTGAAGCCTCTCTGGGGAGGTGACATTGGAACAGAGCCTAAGATGAAGGAAAAGAGTGAGCCAGCCACACGGGTATCAGAGAGCTGATATGTTCCTGGTTGTAGTGGGTTGAATTGTGTGTGTGTGTGTGTGTGTCCCCACCTCAAATGATATGTTCAAGACCCAACCCCTGGGGGCCTGTGCATGTGATCTTATTGGAAACAGGGTCTTGGCAGATGTAGTTCAGATGTGAGCTAAGATGATAGGATGGGCCCTAAACCCGATGACTAATGAAGCCTGCAGTTGGTCTTCCTGCTATAGAGCAGTTTACCTCCGGCTGGTGAGCTGATCAGACCAGCAGCCTCTTCCTCTCCTTCTTGGTAAAAGGAAAATAAGTAACAGCAGCTGCCCTTTATTGTTCGTTCATTGCCAGGCATGTTGCATCCATCATCTCTATTCTCACGCAGCTTGGCCAGGCCGTTATTGTTAGGACCCCATTTCACAGATGAGAAAACTGAGGCTTGAAGACGCTGAGTGATGACAGTTGCCTACACACACTCAGCTACTGAACTGGGGAGCTGAGACTCAAGCCCAGGGGTGCGCTGTTACCCACAGCCCTACCGTGGGTGTGGTTTGAGGGCAGGGCCCGTTCATTCTTTTCTGTTGTCTCTTGTACAGAATAGCCAGTTAAAACATATTGATTTTTGCCTCTGTTAATGATCACTTAAGTTTTTTTTTTTTTTTTTTTTGCGGTATGTGGGCCTCACTGTTGTGGCCTCTCCCGTTGCGGAGCACAGGCTCCGGACGCGCAGGCTCAGCGGCCATGGCTCACGGGCCCAGCTGCTCCGCGGCATTTGGGATCTTCCCAGACCGGGGCATGAACCCCTGTCCCCTGCATCGGCAGGCGGACTCTCAACCACTGCGCCACCAGGGAAGCCCAATCACTTAAGTCTTGACAAGAGAGTTCAGTTAAATCAGAACTTCTGACAAATCCCAAACCAGTTTTCCCTTCTATGTTATTCATTCTGTAAACATTTGCTGAGAGTCCCTGCGTACCTGGGACACGCTGCAGGGTTATTTTCTCTGTTCCATCTTGAATAGACTCTTAATTCTATCTACAGTTTTGAAAAAGTAGTTTCTTTGTTGGTATTTGGGTAAAATCCTCTGAGTATCCACTGGGGCGGCCTCAATGGAGCCCAGTAGCCATAGCTGGAAACCTCGCCTCTTGACCGGGAGTCACACCCCTGATTCCTGTTCCCCTGTGGCCATTTGAGCCCATGGCTCTGCAGGGCTTCCTGTCCACCTGTATCTCCCTAGTGCTGCCTGCCCCTCTCCTGGGGGAACACACACACCTCGTGGCCTCCAGGATGCCACTGGTCCTGGTTTATCTTGTGCTTTGGTCCCAGAAGCCTTTCTTCCAACTCTTTGGAAAGCTGTTTTTCTTCCTTCTTTTGACTTTTGTTACTGTCACTGCCAGATCCCAAGAGCAATCAGAATGGCCATGTTTTGGGCATCTTTGGTGACCTTGGGCTCCTGAGAGCAGCTATTCTTAAAGCCTCTCAGCTGATGGCTGGAAAGCCGATGTTTTGTCTACGCCAGGATGTGTGGGTAGAAAAGACATAGTTGGTGGTGGGAATTGCTGAGAAATGGCAGAAGGGCTTCACGGAGTAGCTAAAGCAAAGATACATCAACGGAGATGACAAGATATCAGTTATTGCTCATCCAGTTGGCCTTGATTCAAAACTATTAACAACAATGAAGTAACTACTTGAAAATGCCCAGGCTGCAGGGTCTTGCCCCACCAGAGTGAAATATAAATGGCACAATTTCTCCAAAGAGCAATTTAGCATCATGCACTGAGATTTAAACAAGCTCCTACCATTGATCTAGCAATTGTTCTTCTAGGATAGAAGTTAGCTAAATCAACAGATGCAAAAATATTTATGTGTGAGGTTGTTTATCATTGGGTATAGTGGCAAAACTTTGGAAAGACCTTAAGTGTCCAACCATAGGGAAGTGGTTAAATAACCTATGTCCATCGGTGCATCTGTCCATCCACTCAATGGAATGATATGCATCCATTTAAAATGATGCTCATGGGCATTTTTGCTGCCATGGAAACATAATAATCATGGTAATAGCATTTATAATGGGCCAGGTACTGCTCTAAGCACTTTGCAAGGAATAACCCAGCAACCTGGCGATGCAAGGGCAATATTGGAGTGATGCCCACATTATAGATGGGGAAATGGCAGCCCAGGAAGGTGGAAAGCCAGAACTTGGCTCACATGGCACTGGGGGGTCTGAACCCCAACTGCTTCCTACCATCTGCCACTTTGCCTCTAACTGTGACCACAGAGATGGAAAAATCAAGGACACAAAACTTCATGTCCCACCTGATCCACTTTCACGGGGGAAGATGTCTGTTATGCATAGAAAAAAGACTAGAAAGGAAAACATCTGCAGTAGTTGGAGCCTGTGAGTGGTGGGGTTAGGGGTAGTTCTCTTCTGTCTGTTTTTGGATTTTCTAAATTCTTTATAACAATTGCTATATTACTTTTATTATAAAAATAGGTAAAGTGAGACAAGAGAGGCAGGATACAGGGAGATATCTGGCTGGGTGGCCAGGATCCAGGCCATCCTTCTCCTGGGGTGGAGGATACATGGGGGATACAGGGTATGCCCTCGTCTAGCTCTTGGCTGTTCCTTGCCTCCTGGGAGGGAGGTGGGGGGAGTGTTTTGTGCCTTTAAAGAAGGAAACAGAGACCCCTGTGTCCTCTGACTCTGGTCAGAATCCTGGGGAGACCAGCTTGGGACATTCCTTCCTCAAGGTCTTCTTAGAACCAAAACAGAAGGATTGGAAAGAGGCCTGAGGATTATCTGGGGCATTGGTTTTTTCATCATTTTTTTTTTCTTTTCTGGTGGCAGAACACTTCAAGTAGGTCTTACTCATGAAGCAGGGCAAGGAAATGATTATCTTGACATCCAGGACCCAGGTTTCTTTTAGAGAAGAGACTCTTTTGGAAAAATCCCTTGAGGGACTCCTTTGGATGAATGTGAGGTTCTAAGGACATGATCTAAAAGGAGATAGTAAAGCAAAAAGCACCTTTCTCTGTAAGAAATGAACATGATTTTTGGCATGGGGGAGGGGAGAGGAGTGAGGACTTAGATACCAAAGCAGCTGGTACCAAAATACTTTGATTTCTGTCTCCCTGATTGAGCCCTAACTGATGCAGGGATGAGAGAAAGTTTGACTTGACCTTGGTATTCAGCTTTGGGCGGCTGAACAGACAAATGCTTATTAATTCAGTGTCATTTCTGGAATCTGTGAAATTGTGAGTCATCAATGATTGATCATGTAGGTTATCATCATATTTAATTTACACAACAATTAGGTAATAATATGAGAATGTACATCTTTTCTACATATTGTTAATATCTCAACATTCACGTTCAAATATAGGTAAGCGTTGAAGTATTATAAAAAACAAATCTTTTTGTTTATATTTACAAATTTTATCAATTGTTGAAGTATAAGTTATTGCAAGAGTAAAGTACTGCAATAATTAATTTTGATTATGAAAGTTAATTTTATTTGCTAAATCATCTTAACATATTTTCAATTGACAAATAGGGAGATAGAATAACAGTTAATACAGATATTGAGAGTATTAGCTAGATAACTTTAGGAAGAATACTACTTCCTTTCTGAGCCAACCATATATATAGAAATTAGCTTATAATAGAATATTAGAATATATAGCATATAGAATATAGCATATAATAGAAATTAGATTATATCACAATTATAATATTTTTAGAGTTGTTACTGTACCTGCATGCATAACATTAAAGAAAATAAACTTTAACAACTGCATTCAATTTTTAGTTATTTAATTCTATCTAGGAATTCTATTTAGGTCATGAGGATTTCAAGAAAATATTTGGGTATTTTTCCATATCCTGGGAGGATGAATTGGAAATAGAATGTCACCTTTGCTACCTCAAAATAGGAGGAAAAATTCCCAGATTATGTATAGCATTCATGATGAATCTGATCCACATGTAATTCAGAATATAAAGAAAAAAAGAAAGTGTTGGAGAAAGATGAGGCAACCCCCCAATATCTTGCTTCTCCCATGACCTCAGTTGAGAGGGAGTATTTATTTAATATCACAAATGCAAGCTCGGCGGCCATGGGGCCACCTGACCTCTGACAGTTCTGAGGAATTATTATTCCTGCCCTAAGATGTTGAATGTTCAGTATGTGACTACTAAAATGTAAATTATAAAATTGTAATAATAATGAAATTTAAAAATAAGATACCAGAATTGTCCTTTGATCTCAGATGTAAATTCCATGATGGTGTCATTTGGTTTCACTTGGGCCAAAATGCAAATTTTGACACTTCGTCATTTGGCCGAAGCGTGCATGCCTTGCACCATGTGTACAGTTTGTAATTGCTGGTTTGCCTGTCTGCATCCCCACTAGACTGTGACATGCATGAGGAAGGGACTGTGGTGCCACTTCTCTGCTTCCTCTCAGCAATACAATTTCTGGCATTTGTAAGTCCTCAAACAATTCTTGTTGAATGAACAAAATCCAGCACGAGGCATTATTATTGTTACCACCTAGTGCACAGCTGTTAGGCAGCTGTTGGGTAGTCAGGGCCTGAGCCCGGCGTGCTCACACCCCCATGTATCATTCAGTATGCTTTTAGTTGTGGCCGTGAGGACTAGAAAAATCAAAGTAAAATGGCTCAAGTAATACAGAGAATTAAGGAAATTTCTTGACTCGTGTCTGTAGAGTCCAAGGTTGGGTGGGCCTTAGGGGCCGTGTGCTTCCCCAGTCCCTGAGGTTTATGGGGCCTGCCCTCCACAGCCTGCTTTTATCTCAGCCTTTGGGGCTGGGACCCTTCATTTCCTCCAACTCTGTACTCCTCAGAGAGGAAGACTTCTCTTCCCCAACCATCAAACTCATGCCCTGGGCTGCACGCTGATTGGGCCGATTGGGTCACGTGCCCACCTTTGTGCCAATCACTGAGACGAGAGAGGATGAGACTCGGCTGATTGGTTTAGGCAAATAGGGTCCACCACACAGGCCCTCTGTGACCCACGGGGCAAAGTGGAATGGAGTCCGGAATGGGCTGGGTGGGTGTATCAGTTTCCTATTTTTTCCTAACAAATCATCATGAACTTAGTGTCTTAAAACAACACATATTTTACTATCTTACGGTTTCTGTGGCTCAGGAGTCTGAGTGTGGGTTACCTGGGGGCTTTGGGTCTCACCAGGCTGAACTGTGAGACCTCGGGGACCTCTTCCAAGCGTGCTGGTGGTCAGCATAATTCATTTCCTTATTTCCTGTCCCTGTTACCTTGCTGGCTGTGGCAGGGGACTACTCTGCTCCTAGAGCCGGCCCTCAAGTCCTTGCCACCTGGTCCCCTCCTCTTACAGCATAGCTCTTTGCTTCATCCAGCCCAGCTGGATACGCCTCTCTGACTTCTTCCATCTTTGACCTCTGAACCCTGTAATAAGAATTCCGCTGATTAGATCAGGCCCACCCCCCAGATAATCTCCCCTGTGATTAACCAAAGTCAGCATATTAGGGACTTTAATTCCATCTGTAACATCTCTTCTGCTTCGCCATATAAAGTAACCTAATCAGGAGAGAGACACTCCAATGTATTCATAGGTTCTGTCCATAGGCCAGGGGAGGGGATTATACAGGGTGTGTGCATCGCGGTGGGAATCCTGGTGGCCATCTTAGACGCTGCCTACCAAAAAGGGTGAGCATCACCCATGTTCCTCATCCCCCTTCAGATCTTGTCCAGGTTTCTTGACCCTCAGTCCCAGCTGTGCCCACTGGGACAGCTGTCTCCAAAAAGGGACATCTTTCCCCTTTCTGCCTCTGCCTCTGCTGGGTGCAGACCCTCTGTACTGGACGAAGCATCAGGGTGAGTTAGCAGCTGGAAGAGATGTCAAACTCCAGTGCTGACCAGGACTGCCAGAGGCCGGGACTAATGTTTTCCAAACAAACTGTGAAGTCTTTACTTACTAGATGACTGTTTTGGTGCTTACTAGGTGCTAACTATTGCACTATATATCTTTCCTCCATTATCTAATTGAACCATCCCAACCACCGATGAGATTGTCATTAGTGGGATTTCCATTTTCTTCCTATTTTAAAAAGAAAACAGGGGCTCAGACAGGCTAATTTGCCCCAGGTAGTATGGCCAGCAGGTGGCAGAGCTGGGACTTGAACCTGAAGTCCCACAGACCGCAGAGCACTTTGTATTTCACTACTTAGGTAGCAGGCCTGCCCCCAGAACGTTCCAGACCAGGCCACCCAGCTGCACGTTTTGCCGATGGAGAAAGGGGGAGACATAGGTTCCAGGTCCCCACCCAGAAGGTCAGCGGCATTACTGGTTTCAATTCAAGTCTGAGCCTGGGGCTTGCAGATCAAATCCAAGTGCAGGGGACAATAGCCGCTTTGCCCCTCTGCATGCCTGGGAGCGCCACGCCTGGGCTCTGCTGGGATAGATCTTGCAGGCTTTAGAGAGCCCTCCACCAGGGAAATCCTCACAGAAATACAGTCCATTCGGTGCCAGGTGGAGAGGAAAATGCTGGTTGCTTTTTAATTTACCTTGTGAAATGGCTGCTGCTGGGCGTGAACGGTGGCCACCAGGTCACGGGCTGAGAGCCAGGCACTCTTGGGGCCCGATCCCTACTTGGGAGGCTGTAGCGGGGTTCGAGAGCACAGCTGGATATTCCCTGCTGAAACAACACTGCAAAACTCTGAGCACACTCAGGAGCTGGGCTCTTTGCTTCAAGGCATTTTAATTACTCAGAGAACTGGCAGCCTGGGAGGCAGGGCTGGGCGGAGGACAGCAGCAGTTGGGCTGGGGTGAAACGGCCCAGATATTGCTGCTGCTTCCAGCTGTGCTCTGCGCGGATGCATCTGGCAGACACTCCCAGGCAATGCTGTCCAATTGAAACAGAATATGACCCATGGATGTAATTTAAAATTTTCTAGTAGCCATAGAGGGAATCGGTAAACTCTATTTTAATGCTATACTTTAATTAAGCTGATATAGTAAAAAATACTATCATTTCAACATATAATCACTATAAAGATGAATCTTTTATTCCTTTTATTGTACAAAGTCTTGCAAACCTAGTGTGTATTTTATACCTGTGGCACATCTCAATTCGGACTCGCCACACTTCAAGGGCTCACTAGCCATAGGCTGTATTGGTTTTCCACTTAGTACAGCTCTCTTATCACCCTCCTCTGCTCAAAGACCTTCCATGGCTCCCTATCACCCAACTTATTGGAGCCAGCTATATAGTATGGTAATTTGTGTTTCTGCCTGCCCCTCTCTCAACATTAAGTGTTCTTATGGGGTCTAACAAGGCACTTATTATGCACCTACTGTGTCCTAGTGGGAAGTTGCCTGAGGTATGTTAATTGTCTTTTCCATCAGCTCTCAATAAATCTTCCTGGGATACATTGTGTTAAAAGCTTTATGTAATTTTCTGATTTCTCAGTACAACCCATGAGGTAGGTATTTAATTTCCATTTTACAGATGGAGATCGAACCCAGATTTGTTGGATTCCAAGTTGTTCTTTCAGCTACATTGTGTCGAGCCTGACACCTTAGCTGGACACATTCTGGGTTCTCAGAAAACATGTATCAGCTGTGTTGAAGTGAAACTATAGTTTCTTGGCTCGTTTTGGGATGAGCATATGGACGTGGCAGGAGGGGCCGGAAATCTATTGACTCGTGTGTCCTTCTTGGTCATCGGGATGCTCTGTCAGCTTGGGCGCTGGGAGTGCTGACAGTGGCCTCCGTGGGAGCTGGGTTGAGCAGAACCGGCGCTCTAGGCAGCCAGGCAGCAAATTGACACAGTGAACACCCCTCCCTGCATCAGGCTGATAACCGATGCTCAGCACCGTGGGCTTCTCGAGCCACTGCTACTTGCGTGATGCATGATTCACACTCGTTTATTGCTACAGAGTATGACGCTTAGCCTTGGTACCTTATTGAGAGCACCATAAAAATAAAGACGAGGGCTTCCCTGGTGGCGCAGTGGTTGAGAGTCCACCTGCCGATGCAGGGGACAGGGGTTCGTGCCCCGATCCGGGAAGATCCCACATGCCGTGAAGCGGCTGGGCCCGTGAGCCATGGCCGCTGAGCCTGCGCGTCCGGAGCCTGTGCTCCGCAATGGGAGAGGCCACAACAGTGAGAGGCCCGCGTACCCCTAAAAAAAATAAAAATAAATAAAGACGAGCTACCAATGTCAAAAGAAAATGTCAATTAGGATTACCCCAAAAAGAGAGGCCAACATTATTGTGCATCCTTTTAGTGAATTCCCTCTAATTAGTCAAATAAATATGCAGCCCTCCCACTCGGGTATGTGTTTGTTTGCTTTAAAACGTTATAATTACATCCCCCACTTTGGAAACTTCTGGGAACCGGAAATGCCGCATATGGGCTTTGGCTAAGAGGGATGCGAGCCGGCGCTTTGGCCGGGATGGAACTACCCGCCTGTGGAAGGTACAGGGTGAGCATTCAGAAGCAGGCTATGCCTTGCTCTGCCCTCACTCAGACACCCTCAGTGGCTCCCCAGGGCTTGCTGGCATCAGACCAGCTCCCCTCTATACAGAGGAAAGGGAACTGGGCAGAGAACCTGGAGAGGTGAGTTCTGCAGGTCCTTGAGCAATTCCCTAACCTCTCCACCCTCTGCTTCCTCTTTGATGAAACAAGAGGCAGGTCTAGCGGTCCCAGCCCTGAACCCTGAAGCCATGATGATTTCCATAACCATCACCAGGCTCTCTCCTTCCCATCCTGCAGTTCTTCACATCTCCCTCTTCCTGTTAAAAAAAAACATTAGAGCTTCAGTTTATATTTAGGTTGTATTTATTTCTTCTATTTCTGTGTATGTTTGAATATATATATATATATATATATACATTCTCTCTCTCTATATATATAGCTGTTAATAGAGTATAGCACATATATGCCTAATAAATATAATAAATAAATACTGATACATAGGTTGGTGATGTGTCCTGTAAAAACTTTTTGCTAAAAATTCTGTATGATTAAAAAAAAAGTGGAGACAATTAGTATGAAGAATGAGAACCCTGTAGATGAAATAAATTGGAGTCTGAAGACCTGCTGTAAGATCCTGGTCCTCCCTCTGGCTAAATGCATTGCCTTGGGCAGTGCTTGACCTTCCTTGTCCTGAAATAAGGCTAATCTGGTCGGGATAGTTCATTTTAAGGGAGGTTATTCTGAGGGCTGAATTACATAGTGCATGTGAAACTGTTTGGTAAACTACATCCTCTATCTAATGAATGGGGCAAATACAATGGGGCTATTCGCAGGGGACACCTGCTTACCCCAAGGGCTGTGATGGGTGCTATACACTTTGGCTCAGGAATGATCACAAAGCTCAAGAAGGTGGAGGTTATTATCCCTATGAACAGCTCAAGAGAGAACTTCAGAGAGGTGGGGGCTTGGTCAAGGTCACACAGCTAGTGTGTATTCCTGTCTGTTTTTTTTTTTTTTTTTGGCGGTATGCTGGCCTCTCACTGTTGTGGCCTCTCCGGTTGCGGAGCACAGGCTCCGGACGTGCAGGCCCAGCGGCCATGGCTCACGGGCCCAGCCGCTCCGCGGCATGTGGCATCTTCCCGGACCGGGGCACGAACCCGTGTCCCCTGCATCGGCAGGAGGACTCTCAACCACTGCGCCACGAGGAAAGCTCTCCTGTCTGGTTTTGAGTCTAAAGCTCACAATCTTCCTGTTGTGTCAGACTATGATTTGATCTTCAGAGCTCACACCGTATCCTGTAAATCAGCTTGACAGTTTTCTTCGTGTTTCGTTGCCGGCCTAGGATAGATTTGCTCATTTAAGATACCATTGACCTTATCTAATAAAAGGAATCAGGATCCAAGGAGTCTGTTTAACTCATTATTAAAGATCATTTCCTGTTATTATCTTCCCTGTAGCAAAATGAGCTGTTAACTCTCTTGTTAGCATAACCCAGCCAGGATTACTAGGAAATTAAGAAAAAAATCAGTTCAGTGATATGTGAGCCGAGCTCAGGGAATTCCCCATCTTCGGTGCATATTAACATTATGCCTTAGAATTCAAGGAAATGTTCTGTTAAGTGGAAAAAGAGTTGCAGAAATTTTACTTTCAAAAGTCAAGTAAAAAGTTACTTTTTTTTTTTCCCAAGTCAAATTAATTTTTGTCTCAGGGCAAGAAAAAGTAAATTAAAATCACACGTGCCACCTCCTCCCAAGGCCCAGTTCCTCCTGGGTTTCCATCCCCACTGGCTGGAGGTTTGGGTTTCTCTAGCCCAGTTTGGGCCTTGGAGGATGCCAGGCTGCAGAGTTTCTGCTCCTGGAGCCCTTGACTACGGCAGAGTGGGGGCAGCCTGTGCTTCCTTCTACCTGCCTACCCTCTCAGGTCTTTCCTCCTGGGCAGTTGTTGGCGGTGGAGAGGGAAGCAAGAACTGAGTTCCTGGTGCCACAGGGAGGACCTGTGTTTTGTGATATGGGGTGGACACGAGGTTGCTGGGACGCTGACCACCACCCCCTCCACTGGGCAGTGAGGTGCCGGTGTAGACGTAGGTGGGTGCAGAGGAAGTGGGGAGCTCCGGGCAAAAGGACTGGGTAGTGAGCAGGTGTTTAAAGGTGGGAGAAACCCAAATGCATGAGAGGCACGAGCTCACGGTTTGCAGCCCTCTGGGCCCCTGGCTGGCTGTGTGTGTGTGTGTGTGGGCACACGGCAGCCTGGTCTGGCCAAGGAGCCACTGGGCTTGGAATAGAGGATGTGAGGTGGACTCCTAGCTCCCTCATCTGACAGTCTTGAGGCCTCAAGCCAATCTCACAACTGCTTTGACCATCAATTTCTTCACTTGGAAGATAGAAATTTGCTAACATCTGGGGTTGTTGAGAGGATGGCGGGGCTGGAGGCTTCACCAGCACAGGACTCCAGGGTTTCAGCACAGCTATAGGTGACACTGCTTGGCCAGGGACACAGGAAGGGGCAGCACTTGCAGAGTCCCTACTGTGTGCCAGAAGCTCTACTGGGCTCACGACATAATAGTTATGGCTCAAGTTCTTGTGATTCAGTCATTCTCAAGAATACAGTATTAGAGTTAGAATAACCAGTGTGTCGACACAGTCAGGGATTGTGGGAAGCCCAGTAGGGTGGCCAACTTGTCCTGGTTTGTCTGGAACTTTCCTGAATTTACTACTGAAGTCCTGTGCCTCGGGAACCCCCACACTCCGGGCACGTTTCTAGGCAAACTGGGACAGCTGGTCACCCTACAGATCTTTGTTTTAGAGCTGAGAGCCAGGATCACAGACTGGCTCAAAGTCATACTTCTAGGGTGCAGCAGAACTGTTTTTAACCTGAGCCCATGATTTTGGGCAAAGATAGAATCCATCCTGGCTCGTGCCTGATCACGACTCACGTCCCACATGGTGAGCATCCAAAGAGATTAAGTTGCCATGGGCTCATCTCACCTGTTGGTATCTGACTTATAACTGTTCTTTGTTAACTCAATTATCTTTAACTTACAAGAACTGTAGCCATCAGGAAACCTCTGGATACTTTCTCTTTAATGAAACACAATTTGATTACAAATCAGCACAGTCCCCTGGCGGGACAGACTTTTCTGGAGGCTTTCAGCCTTCCCTGGCCACTTCAGCATGGTCTCTGCCCTTTGTGTGTCGGGGGTGTCCAGTGGAGGCTGCCGAAGTCCCCTGCCAGGGGAGGGGGCCCCCAGCCCCCAGGCAGCCCATCTGCTAATGGGAGCGTCGAAAACACTTTCTCTCATGGATGTGTGGGTGAGGGCTATTCTTTGTGGGTCCCTGGACCCAGTGTACCAGCAATGCTTTGCAGTTTCGCCACAAAATTTTGATCAGTCTGTAAAATTTTCTTTTTATTGCAACTGCTGATAGACACTATTGTGGCTGGTGTCAAGCAGACCAGGTCTGGGACTGGGGTGATTCAGTTGGTTGAAGGTAAAAGATGAGAGCCATGAAGCCACATCACAGGAACACATACGTTTATAAGATATTAGAGAGCTTTGTCTTGTGAATGTTTAAGGGTCTTGGGCAACATCAGCCCTCCTCCAAACTGCCTTACAGGGGAAGGGCGAAGCCTGGTGGGCAGTGTCCTCAGCGTGGCACTTTGATGGAGTAGTGAGACCTGGTTACACACCGCCAGGGACACAGTGGTACTTAGCGAGCATCATTTGGAGTCTTGTAATCCTGTCCTGTGTGCCAAACAAACTTTTATCACTTAATACCGTGCCTGCCACAGACACCAGGTTGAGAACCACAGTCCCCCAGTCCTTATCTCCTTCTGCCTGCTCAGGCTCGTCAGATGCTACACTTACCTCCAGCCTCAGACCTTCACTGACCCATGCATCTCCCCCTCCTCCCCGCAACTAGCAGCATATCACGGCATGGGAACATTGGAACTAACTGGCAGCAGTCTTCCACACAAGGACTCAGCGTCACACCGATGGATTCCTGGACCTAATTGTGCCTGATATTAGCTTCCTATTCTTGAGTGAGTCACTTGGTCTTTCTGAGCTTAGTTTCCTTAATTGGGAAATGGGGTTCATAACCACCCATGTGGGTCATGGTGATGAGTGAATGGGACGGCCCAAAGGAGAGGATTAGGAATTTGTCAGTAGCAAGTGGGCTTGGTGAGACCGGGTTAAGTATGGGTCAGCCCTTGGCAAATCACATGGTCTTGGGAGGCCTTTTGGTCTCTCTGGGCCTCAGTTTCTTTAACTGTAGAATGGGGGGGGGGGTCAGTGTAGCATCGATTGTGTTGTGATAAGGATGGAAAGACACGCGTGTTCAAGCATTGAGAGCGGTGTCCGACACGCAGTAAACTGTAGTCCGGCATGGATGGTGTGCCTTGGATTGGCCGTACAGTGCTCTTATTATACTGTCTATGTTAGGGCCAAGTGGTGAATTCCTAGGTGCTCAGTTGTAGAAAGAGAGAGCAGGAGAGGTGGAGTGAGTGGCCCAGGGTTTAGCTCACAGTGAAAGGCAAGGTCAAGCCTGGATGCAGGCTCTGGCTCTTTCTGATTGAGGGGTCAGCCTGGGTCCGGGAGGAGCGTCTTATCTGCACAAGAAGATGGATGAAACCTCCTCTGGGCCTTCCAGTCACCGAAAAGAGGGAGTTGAATGAGGCACACAGGGGGTCAGGTTCCACTCCTCATTATATCATGCATTAGCTGTGTGACCTTGGGCTAGTCACTTCTCTCTGGCCCACTCAGTGTCTCCATTTGTAACATTAGAGAATTGGACTGAACTATCCCTAGAATCTCTCCCTTTTCCTTCAGATTTTCCATGAGTTTCTAGGTACCATCTCTTTATTTCTTATTCATATACAATCTTGTTCCAGATTTCATCTCTGCCTTCCAGCTAGAATGCACATTCCTTGAGGCCAAGCATCTCCCCTGGAGGAGTCTAGTAGGTGACCCACACATGTGGGATCGGGGTCTGGGGTTGTGTGAAATAATAGAAGATATACATATTGGTCTCTGCCCCCAGTTCCTGAGCTCCTAAATCCCTTGGGATCTCCGAAGTGGTAGGAGTGTCTTTTGTACTAATAGGGTGACTCTTGGTGGGCTCCTGGGTGGCTTCAGGATGGGGGCTGGTCACCAGAAAGACCAAGCATGATTAGAAGCTGGGAACTTGTAGCCCTACTACCCATCCTCTGGGGAGGGGAAAGGGGCTGGAGATTGAGTTAATGATTACTCACGCCTGTGTGATGAAGCCGCCACAAAAACTTGGAGAGCTTCCGGGTTGGTGAACACACCCCGGTGCTGGGAGGGTGGTGTACCCCAATTCCATGGGGACGGAAGCTCCTGTGCTCAGGGCCCTTCGCCCTGTGTATCTTTTCATCTGGCTGTTCAAGTGTATCCTTTATTATATCCTTTATAATAACCTGGTAAACGTAAGTGTTTCCCTGAATTCTGTGCACCATCCTAATAAATGATTGGATCCAAGGAGGGGCTCCTGGGAACCCCAACTTGTAGCCAGTTGGTCAGGAATACAGTTGACAATTGGCCTCTGAAGTGGGGCCTGTTTTGGGGTACTAAACCCTTAACTTGTGGGCTCTGATGCTAACCCCTGGTAGACAGTGTTGGAGCTGAATTGAATTAGAGGACACCCAGCTGGCATCAGAGAATTGCTCACTGTGTGGGAAATCCACACATCTGGCGTCAGAAGCGTTGTGAGCCTGGCAGCAGTGTGAACGGTGGAGGAGAACACAGGAGTATTTTTCCGTTTCTGATTGCACAGCAGTAAAATCAGTACAATCTGGGGGTGGAAGTAGGGTGAGGGGAGCATGTGGCTCCACCCTGTCCCTCGGCTTCTTAGAGGAGAAACTGTTTTAATTGTTGGATACATCCCAGATCTACACAAAAGTGCATGGACATGGCTATTTAAATTCTACTTGTATTTGGCAATGCGCAGATCAGAAAATTTCCATCGAGACAGGTAATAGAAACAAAAGCACGACGGCCAGGACTCAGCTCAAGAGGCTGCTCTGTCATTCCGTCATCGGTTGCCTGGATGGGGTTCCACCCCGTTTTGCACAGGAGCGGTGTTTATTCACACGGATTCCTCTACCATGTTGCCTCTCTGGGTTCCCAGTATTCTTTCTCTCCCTCACTGGTTCCACGCATCCAGCCATCACTGTCTGTGGTTTCTCTGCTTCTGTACTTGTTCGAAAGCAGTGTCAAAGCAAATCTCCTTTATCTCACTGCAGGTCCCTCCGGGGCTCTCCGCGGTTCCAAGAGCCTCTCTCTCTGCCCTTCTCTCTCTTTTCCTACTTACGATGCTCACTCTCACCGGGGACTCAGATTTCTTGGGGCAGGTCACACAGGCATCACTTACTTTGCAGGGTTAGGTATCAGCCCTGCCTTGGAAGGCAGTGATGCTGAGGATGACCTCAGTGGCACACGGACACTGTCTCCCATCCCTCCTGCTGAATATTTAAGAGATGTTGAGCTTATGGGGAAAAGAAGGAAGGAGATATTTGAGAGGAGGGGCTTCGTGATGTGGGGAAGGTCATGGCCAGAGAATCAGAAGACTTGAATTCCCTTCTGCTCCTAGCTTGCCGAGGGGTATGGGTAAGTCATGTCACCACGTGGGACTCACTTTCCCCATATGCAAAATTAAGGCGTTGAGATAAGCAAATTATAAAGTCCGTTTCAAGCTCTCAGAGGAGACAGGACCAGCTCCTAAGGCCCTACTTGGGGTCCCCATTTCATCATCAAAACTGTCCTTTGAGGGGGCTTCCCTGGTGGCGCAGTGGTTGAGAGTCCGCCTGCCGATGCAGGGGACATGGGTTCGTGCCCCGGTCCGGGAGGATCCCACATGCCGCGGGGCGGCTGGGCCCGTGAGCCGTGGCCGCTGGGCCTGCGCGTCCGGAGCCTGTGCTCCGCAACGGGAGAGGCCACAGCGGTGAGGGGCCCGCGTACCACAAAAAAAAAAAAACAAAAAAAAAAAACTGTCCTTTGAGGAAGGTGTTATCAACCTCATTTTACAAATGGGGCAACCAAGCTTCCGAGAGATTTATCCCATCCTGTGAAAACATCTCTAAAGCCAGAGACCGAATCCAGATTTTTCTAAAGCCTAGAGCCCATTTTTCTAACTCCAGAGATTTGTCTAGTTCTACCCTCTTAAAAAGTAACACTTTGGTGCTCCTCTCAGGAAAGTTTATTTTCCTGCCCCCATTTGTACAGTGTGTTCGATGTCATGGAGAACTTTTCTTTCAAAAAATTTCCAGAGGACAAGGGATGTGTTATGTCTTCAGTTTTTGGCAACTTCACACAATAACCTTAACAGCCTTTTGGCTTCCAGCTTGCAGGGATGGCATTTCAAGTATGCGTGGTCGTGGAGAGCCTGTGGTTTAAAATTTTAAAGGAGGACACTTACCCCCATCTGTCTGTATTGGCTCCTGCCCTGTCCCTGACTTCCTGGCAGTCACCGCTCTGCAGGGCTCCCCACCTCCCACTCCTCTCCTCTCACAGTTGAGAGGGGCTGTGTCCCCCCTCCCTAGCTGCAAGCCTCGGTTCTATCAGCATGGCCAGCAGGCTCCACTGGGCCTTTCAAGCTCGCTGGCAATTTGGATGTCAGGAGCTGGGAAAATCAAGCTCAATATTTGATGACATTACAAAGTCAACCTGTTCTCTTTTCATCCCAGACAGAGTTAAAAAGCAGAGTTCTCACCAGGACACTCCCCCCAAGGAAGTGGGAGACAGTTGGTCTGGGAGCCACAGAGGGCTGGTGAGCCTGCCCTGGGCCAGGAGTTGGCAAGCTTGGGCGCCGGTTTTGGCTTGGAAGCCAACGAGCTGTTGACCTTGGGCAAGGCTCACCCTCTCTGTGCTTTAAATGTCCTCCTGCACGAATCAATGATTGCTCAGGCTAGGAGTACTCTGATTTAGGAACGATGCTCTCTGAAACACAGGATCAGCTTGTGGGGATGTTTCTATACCCCATGCAAACTTTAGGAAGGGCCAGGGTTTTCTGAGGGAAGGGGTCGGACGAGCAAGGAGGGGCCCTGGAGACCAGGTGAGGAAGCCTGGGCAAAGGAACCAGCTCTGTTTGTAGGACCTATGAAAGGTTCAGGATGCCTGGTCACTGTGCTTGGGCTTCAGGTTGAAGTCCAGAAGCTGTGGGGACCTGGATGATGTGGGTGAATCCAAACTTCTAGGATTCACTAGTTTGATGCTCAAGAGAGGCTCTGGGCTCAGTCACCACCAGACTCACACCTGTCCTGTTGCTTCAGCTTCCCCAGCATCTGTATGTCCTTCACCCAACCCCAGTACATGTGTAGTAAGAGTCTGTGGAACAAGCCAATTGGGCAGAAGCCTGGTTCCAAATGGGGATGTCTCTTCATGAACCTCCAGGATGGCTTTCTTTGACTCAGAGTCTGGACTGGCTGGAAGGAGAAAGCAGGACTCAGGGAGGTGTAGGGTGGAGCAGGTGTGATGTCAGGCCACCAACTGCCATGCTGGGCACAGGGCGGGCATCCGTGTCCGGAGGTATATTTGAAGACTGAACAGGAAACTGAGGCAAAAGCTCTGTTGTAGGGTTTGGTGACACAAGAGAGCAGTGGAATCCCTAGAAACAGAGGGGCACATCTAACTACCCACAAAAGAAACCTCACTTAATTCCCTAGAGTCGTTCCCTATAGAAAGCTGCTATGTTATATTTTGACCCAGAGAATCTCACTTGTTTCATGCAGTTATTACCAAATGGAAGTTTTCTGGGAGACCCCAACTGACATGGCAGTTACTGGTTTGATAGAAAAAGATCCTCCTGAATCTTAGAAGAATTTTTGGAATGACTTAGAAATAAACAAGACTAATGTCACCAGGATCTCTGTATATAGAGGCCTTTAATTACACTGGAGCTGGGAATTCTAGATTATAACATCTTATGAGAAATAGTCCCTCAGATGGGAAGCTCCATTGTGGACCATCTTTGAAAACAGATGTGTTTGGTCAACTTTCTCTTAGGGTACCGTAATCGTCACATGCAGAAAGAGCCATGTTAAGTCATGATTTTCTTTGAATATTTTTCCACTGAATTATTTCTGGCCTGGCTCAGTTCTTTGAAGATCTCATTTTAAAGAAACAATGAAAGATGTTTTCCTTATCAGGATGCCTAAAGTATGATACAAAACCCAGAAGCCACAAAATCATAAATTCAATTCCATTAAAATGGACTTAGCTAAATGCATCATAAACAAAATCAAAAGACAAACAAGATGTTTGCAGGCTATGTCACAGAGGAAGGGCTGGGTTCTCTAATATATAAAGAGATCCTGCAAACCAATAACCAAGGACTGGGAATTTAATAGAAAAATGGGCAAAGGATATGAATGGATTCCGTGGTGAAGGAAGCAAAACTTCTTAAGCATATGAAAAGTTGCTTAGTCTAATAAGAATTGAAAACTACATTGAGATAATCTATTTCATTTTTTAGATCGGAAAGGATCAGAAAGTTGGAAAATGACAAGCTAGTAAGGGCTGTGTATGTGCGAGTGTGATATTGGTGGTGGTACAAATTGTTATCACTTTTATGGGGTGGGGGGAATTTGGTAACATATTTCTCACTCAGGAGTCAAAGTTATAAATGTTATATTCACAAATGACAGTGGTTTTCCACATATACTGAAGTTTCCCTAACAGTATTTCATGGAATAATTTCTCCTAGTACAACGTGGAAGAGTTTTTCAGGGATACAGTCTGAAAAACACTGACACGTGTAATGCATTACATAGTTAGAATGTATCTGGGAGCCACAAACACCATCCAGTTCTAGCTGTGGTGATGTTTGCTGGCCCTCTTTAGAAAGAAAAAACCTGTATCATGGGGCTTCCCTGGTGGCGCAGTGGTTGAGAACCTGCCTGCTAATGCAGGGGACACGGGTTCAAGCCCTGGTCTAGGAAGATCCCACATGCCGTGGAGCAACTAGGCCCGTGAGCCACAACTGCTGAGCCTGTGCGTCTGGAGCCTGTGCTCCGCAACAAGAGAGGCTGCGACAGTGAGAGGCCCGCGCACCGCAGTGAAGAGTGACCACCGCTTGCCACAACTAGAGAAAGCCCTCGCACAGAAATGAAGACCCAACACAGCAAAAATATAAATAAATTAAAAAAAAAAAACCTCTGTCAACCTCCAGCTTCATTTTCTGCTCTTGGAAATGCATTACAGTCAGGAATATGAATGCTAGAGCTGAGAAAATGGTTCAAAACCCAGGGGAGCTGCCTGAGGACAGGGCCTGCTCTCCGTGGCTGGGACAAGGAGATGGCAGGACCTTTTCTCTGCAAGAACCTCCCCGGTGTGAGATGAGAGACCAGAGACTTCGCTCGCAGCATTAATTAGGATAGAGGCAACATTTGGAGATGACCTGTACAAGAAACCCTACCCAGGACACATTTGCACCCTGGGCTCCGGGGCTGCTGTGTGCCAGTAGCCTGGCTGCACGCCCCTCGATGGAAATCTCTGGCAGAACCTCTCCAAAATGTGTGGACAAATCTGCCTCTACAGGTTCTCCTCCTCAGCTTCAAGGTGAAACAGGTGATTTCCCTCCCTGCCTCTCAGTGAGCAGTAACGATCTGCTCAGTGCTGAGTCGGCACCCAACGGAATTGCCACGGAGCCTTCAGCCCTTTCACGAAGCAGGCAGGTGAGTAAATACAAACAGGCGAATGAACAGCGGGCGTAGCATCTCCACGGATGGAGTCTGTGGACCAGCTTCGTGCTTCTGCTGCTGCTTCCCCAGGACCCCCAGGGGCAGGGCAGCTCAGGGCTTGTTGGGGTCCCAACTGTCCACCTCTGTCCGTTGACCTGATTCACCTTTGCATGCCAGGGAAGGATGTGTCTTCCACCTAGGACAGTGGCCTTCAACCTTGGTTGTGCATGACAGTTGCTGGGGAAAGCTTAAAAAATGACTAATGCCTGGATTTCACCGCCCCCCATAGATTTTGATTTAATGGAGATGTTGACAAAGCTCCCCAGGTGATCCTAATGTGTAGCCAAGGCTGAGAACCACAAGTTAACCATCATTCTGTAGATTTGGGGACTGTTCTAGGCAGCCTGGAACGCATGGTGTCCCTGATTTAACCTTGGGAGACCCCTGAAAATTGTCTTCTAAGAGTACTTGATTATAGTTTTTTTTTTAATTAATTAATTAATTTATTTTTAGCGTGTTGGGTCTTCGTTTCTGTGTGAGGGCTTTCTCTAGTTGCGGTGAGCGGGGGCCACTCTTCATCGCGGTGCGCGGGCCTCTCACTATCGCGGCCTCTCTTGTTGCGGAGCACAGGCTCCAGACGTGCAGGCTCAGTAGTTATGGCTCACGGGCCCAGTTGCTCCGCGGCATGTGGGATCTTCCCAGACCAGGGCTCGAACCTGTGTCCCCTGCATTGGCAGGCAGATTCTCAACCACTGCGCCACCAGGGAAGCCCGATTATAGTTTTTTTTTAAAAAAAATTTCTAAGTGGATGCAAACACATTGGCATTTTATAGCATTGCAGAGGATTATAGGAGGGTGTCATGAATCTGATTTTGAGTTCTGTTATGTTTCCAACAGCCGCACTTTGCTACTTCACGCGCCTCCCTTCCGAGAAGTGGAGGGGTGTGTGTGGTCCGGTATCCAGCCCTTTGAGCTTCCTCTTGTAGTGCTGGAGAACCTCACACCTGCTCCACCTTCTCTGTAATTCACCTCTCCCTCCTGCAGCATCTTGGGCAATGGTGGGAGGAGAGCTCTGGATCTGGACTCAGCAAACCTTTCTGAGCCTCAGTTTCCTCATCAGTAAAGTGGGGAGTGTACTACCAGCCTCAACATGTTGTGGGTTACATGAGCCTCTCTGACACACACCGCTGGGGGGGCCAGCAGATAGCAGAGTACAGCCCCCTGCTCCCTCGCTGGGGAGACGGGCCTCATCCATGGGCCACAGTTTTCTCTACTAATAGCATGTCCTTAATGGGTGACAATCTCCTGATCCTCTTAGAAATGGCAGATGATAATTCCTGCATTGTTTAGGAAGAATGGATGACTATTTCACACTGACATGACACTGGGAATAAATCAAGTCTATTATAAATATTAATTTTTTTATACATAAACTTGACCTTTGAGCAGTGAAGTAAGAAGCTGAGAACATGCCTGACTGTTCTACAGATGGAAAGATTGAGGTGCCACCTGATCTAAAAATCTCACAGTAGCTAACTCTGCAAGGAGGGGAAGCGCATGGCATTTATTGAGAATCTTGGGTGCTAGGTACTTCCACTTTATTTGTTACAACCTTTCAGCAACCCTGCAGAGGAATTATTATTATCTCTATGTCTAGGCTGAGGAAACAGAGACTCAGAGAGGTTGTGTAACTTGCCCAAGACCACACAGCAAGGTGGCCAACTGGGCTGTGATTCTGAGTCTGATTCCACAATGCAAGCCCAGATCCCAGTGGAGGGAGACATGCCTTTCAGGCCATGAGCATAATATCCAAATCTCTGGAAGTTTTGGAAAATGGCTGTTTGTTTGGGCTTATCTTTTTCTATCCCCATCCCCATGGGGACCTTCTGGTAAGGAGATATTGTGGCCAAAACATTGACATTTGGGTCAGTGGCTTTGAAAGGTGATGCTTTCCATCTTTGCCCTCGCCTCCCGTCCACCAGCATTTGGTTGGCCTGTGTGCTACACTGGGGATACAGTGTAGAGTCTGTGACATGGTCCCTGCCCTCAAAGAGCCTCCAATTTAGCAAGAGGCCATCTGGGAGGCAGAGTGAGGGATGTGCAAGGGAGGGGTGGCCAGGGGACAGGGTTTGGAGGCTCAAAGGTCCACAGCAGGGAGTGTTCAACATAGCACTGCAAGTCAGGGAAGACAGCATGGATGAGGTGATTTTGGAATTTGGGTTTGGAGCAAGGTTGAGGTCGATAAGGAGAGGAGAAGGAGAGAGAACACGGGCAAAAGCATGGAAGCACAGAAAGAGGCTGTATGTTTGAGAAAGGAGGCAAGTCACCCCGGGCAGGGCAGCAAGCGGCGAGGCTGATGGGCAACTGGGGGGCAGCTAGGGGGCAGCTCCTGTGCCTCTGGCACACCATGTGAGCTGACTGTGATGGAAGCAGCCAGCACATCGGTTCTCTTGCTGCAATTCACAGTCAGTGGGCAAAGCTGGAGCAAGGTCCCACAGCCTCATCTCTTCAAATTAGGCTAAAGAGGTGAAATGGCTACATTGCTGCCGTTTTGCCAGTTGCCTCTTCTCTCAGGATCCCTCCTGTTAGATCCAAGGAAGGTGGCTTTCACCCCTGCCCACGGGCCTCTTGGATCTTTCCCAAGGCCACTCAGTGGGGACTTCACCTCATTACAGTCATCAGGAGACCTTCGCTATATTCTAATCATGTTCTTATAAAAAAGTTGACACTCATTGAGAAGGCCATGTTTGGAAATATATACATTTTATAAACTTATTTTTTACTTATTTATTTTTGGCTGCATTGGGTCTTCGTTGCTGTGCGGGCTTTCTCTAGTTGTGGAGAGCGGGGGCTGCTCTTTGTTGCGGTGTGGTGGCTTCTCTTGTTGCAGAGCACGGGCTTTAGGCGCACGGGCTTCAGTAGTTGTGGCACACAGGCTCAGTAGTTGTGGCTCACGGGCTCTAGAGTGCAGTCTCAGTAGTTGTGGCACACGGGCTTAGTTGCTCCACGGCAAGTGGGATCTTCCTGGACCCACTTTTTCCAAAGAATATATATATTTTTTTCTTTGGAAAAATAGGCCATATTTACATCTTTACCCTGTTGTTGCAGGCGGAACTTTATTAGCATTTCATCTGTGGTTTGGTGACGACACAAGCTGGTTTGAAAACCATGGGAAAGGAAATGTTGGTTGATGAATTTGTTTTTGTTCCTCACAGTTCTGACACATAGGAAATACTTAAATTGTTATTTTACCACTTTGTGCAAAACCAGTCTGAGTATCAGAGAGCTGTGTGGGCAGAATGTGGATGTTTTTGATTCCAGTAGTGGACGTCCAATGTGAAAGTCACGGAATCAAGCACACCTGGAGTTGGAAGGACTCTGTGGTCCACAAGTCCAATGCTTTAGTTGAGGGCTGCTGGTGACTGGCTGCCAGCATTCCTGATATATGGTAGATTAATTTCTGCTTGTATACCTCCAGTGACAGGGAACTCAGTACCTTAACATCAGCTCTGAGATATTGCTAGTGGGCATGTTTAATGATGTCACACAGGAAGTATCACAGCCTCCATGTGTTTCAGTTTTGGCTCCAGGGTTAAGTTGGAACAGCCCTTGGCCATAGTACCCAGGAAGCTGTTGCCTGTACCAAGAGAACACAGACTCAGGTGCAGAGGAATGTGGGCTGCCCCCGACAGTGACTGAGAGGTCACTGGAGTCTGCCCTAAGCAGTAAATATGTAAGCACTCAGGATCTGGGGACCCAGGAGCAAGAAGCAGACGCCCCAGTGCAGGGTGTGTCACAAGAACAATGTGGTTTGTGCAGAAACTTGCAGACCAGATGAGCTTGGAGGGTGTCTCCTCACCTGTCCTGGTTAAGGTCCTTACCAGTCCTCAGAGGGGAAAAGCTGGAGCTCAGAAATCACTGAGTACCTGTGTCATTCATTCAACAAATATTTGCTTGTAAGTTTTAGAGAGTGTATTACAACAAAGCGTTTTTATGGAATGTGACCTTGGTCATGCTCACCAAATCTTTTTGCTGTCATCCTAAAGTCAGGTGTGAAAGCTACCCTTGGAAGGATTGTAGATAGAAGGTTACAGATGCATTTCTGAACCAAGAGGACTAGGAATTTGGCTGGGGTCTGGAGTCCTGGGTCTTGGGTCCTGGGTCCTGAGCCGGCCGTAAGAGAAAAAGGGCTGCTTTCTCATCAGGGTCCCCCAGAGCCACCTGGGATGCTTGTTCACCAAGCAGAGATGCAGAGGGTCTGGGGTGGGTCTGGCCTCTGCGGTTTGAACAGGCTCCCCAGGAGATAGATGCTTGTTTGAGAAAGGCTGCCTTTCAGAGCACTGTCTTAACAAGGTACGGCTGTCCTAGGTGTGCCTCATGTCACAAAAGCCCTGTGAAAGATGACAAATGTTGCACCGATTTGCATCCTGTAAATTGGTTGTGTTGCATCCCCCTGCCCCCTGTGCCATCTCTGGTCTACAGAGAACTATAGTGTCTGAGAATCCTTTTCTAAAGGGCTTGACACACTGCCAGGTGTCACCAGAAACAAATGCATCACTCCTTTCCACGTTGGCCTGCTCGACGCCTGGAGAAATCTCTTGTCTTGCCCACTGTACCTTGGGAACAGGTGCTGGTCCACAGCTGAGCACATTCATTCCTTACACCTAACGACCTTGTCTGGCCATTTTCTCCATAGTTCAGTCTCTATCTGCTCTCAGCTTTGGGTCAGAGAGCTGTGACGTCCGACGTGCAGAACAGCCGTCAGAGCCTTGATTAGCAAGAAATGGGTCCCACTTCGCCAGAGCCCAAAGGTGGTGTGAGCTAAGTGGGCTCTGAAGATCCTGCTGGTGAGATGTGCTTTTCTCACTTCAGCTTTTAACACGTCTTGCAGAGAGCGGTGCAGAGCCCCCCAGCTGCGGTGGGAGCCGTAGGTACCGACATGTGGGCTAATGTCCACTGCAGTGGCAGCGGGGAAGGGTCACGTCACGGGGAGACCCCTGTGGCTCTGCACCTGGCCACACTTCCACCCTGCTTTTCCCCCTGGCTCCCAGGGAACCTGAGCTCCGTACGCCTGCTGAATGTTTAAGACTTTCTGCCTGCCTTGCATTGTGACTCTGACATTGGCTGGGTGTTACGAGCTGAATGTTTGTGTCTCCCCCAGATTCGTATGCTGAAATTCTAACCCCCAATGTGGTGTATTAGGAGGTGGGGGCCTGTGGGAGGTGATTAGGTCCTGAGGGTAGAACTCTTGTAAATGGGATGAGCACTATTAGAAGAGACGCTACAGAGCTCCCTTGCCCCTTCCGCCCTGTGAGGACACAGAAGACAGAAATCTATGAACCAGGAAGCTGGCTCTCTCCATACATGGAATCTGCCGGCACCTTGACATTGGACTTCCCAGCCTCCAGAACTGGAGAAATACATATCCTTTGTTAGAAGTCACCCGGCCTGTGATATTCTGTTAAAGCTGCCCAAACAGACTAAGACACCTAGTGAACCTGAGCAGGTGGCTCCACTTGCTGAAACTTGGTGCCCACACGCGCACGGCAAGGCTGCCCCCCTCACGGGCCATTTGTGAAGGAGGGTCATTCCTTCTTTCTTGGCTTGCAGCAAGTTGTGCCATCTTATCTCCTGCCTGTGAGGACAGCACAAGCTTTTATTCATATCTGGGGTTCTTCACTGCATCTAACTCAGAGACTGGCATTGCACAGGAAACCAGTGGTCAGAGGGAGATCGCAAACCCTCAGAGACGCAGTGGATTCCCCTCCAGGTGGGGAGAGGGGCCAGGCCTGTGTTCACAACTGCGTGAGCTGACTCCGTATACTGGATCAGTCTGTCTTGTGTCATAATGAAGCGCGATTTCCTTCCCAGTTCTCAGTCTTTGGAAGTATCCTCTGTGCTGGTTACAGAGAGGTCCCTGCACACTGTGTCCTCCCCCCGCCCCGCCATCTTGGAATCCTGGGGCCCACTGGCTACCTGGACCTTGGAGTCTAAGGGCCACTTTCATTATGAGGTCTTAGCTTTTTCCAGCTTTGAGCAAATACAGTGAAAACCAATTGGGTAATAATACAACCATGACTGGGGCCTTCAAAAACATTTGGGGAACTGACAGTGTTCTAACCAATATTCTTATTTTTTGTAATGAGCCTAACTTGCTGGATAGGTTAAAATGCTATTTTCTCATGCTGCATAAATGCAGTTTGTATGCAATTGAGCCCAAATAAAATTACCGTTTTCATTTTCATCAAATGGGGAACACGCTGATGAGGACAGTTGAAATGCAATTTATGATTATGTATATTAAGCTACCTTCAGGACACTAATATGTAGATAAATGAGACTTTCATTATTGTGAATCAAGATGCCATTAACCTTGAAAATTATTTACAGTTGTCACAAACATTCCTTAAAAAGGAAAAAAAGGACAATCTCCAGTTTTGTGGTTCCTCTTTTTTTTTTTTTTACTATTGTCCTAATTTATTATTATTTTTTTTTGGCGGTACGCTGGCCTCTCACTGTTGTGGCCTCTCCCGTTGTGGAGCACAGGCTCCGGACGCACAGGCTCAGCGGCCATGGCTCACGGGCCCAGCCGCTCCGCGGCATGTGGGATCTTCCCAGACCAGGGCACGAACCCGTGTCCCCTGCATCGGCAGGCGGACTCTCAACCACTATGCCACCAGGAAAGCCCTATTGTCCTAATTTTATTTATTATCCAGCTTTATTAAGGTACAATTGACAAGGGACTTCCCTGGTGGTCCAGTGGTTAAGACTCCACGCTCCCTATGCCGGGGGCCCGAGTTTGATCCCGCATGCCGCGGCTAAGAGTCCGTATGCTCCAGCTAAGACCTGGCGCAGCCAAAGAGATAAATAAATAAATATTTTTAAAAAGATATAACTGACAAATAATATGATGTAAGTGTAAGGTGTACAATATGAGGATTTAATACACATATAACGTGAAATGATCGTTAAAGTAGGGTTAGTTAATACCTCCATCACCTCACATTATTACCATTGCTTTGTGTGTGTGTGTGGTGAGAAAAATCTTAAATATATTTAAGGTCTACTCTCTTAGCAACTTTCTGGTATGTAATACAGTGTTGTTAACCGTAATCGCCATGGTGTACGTTAGATCCCCAGACCTTATGCATCTTATAACAAAGGGAAGTTTGTACCCCTTGATTGACATCTCCTCATTTCCCCAGCCCCCCAGCCCCTGGTGACCACGGTGCTAGGGAGTCTGAGAATTTCTCAGACCTTCTATGGATATACCTGCCCCACGCTTCTTCCTCCCTCTTGTGGCAGAATTCTTATACTTGCCTGCCTTCTCTTGATCTTGCAACACATCAGGCAGGGTACTGGCGTCCTCCCTTTTGCTTTCCCAAGGGTAGAACTGAATCTCAAGTTCGTGATGTCTCCCTGGACTGCACATTTGGCTGGCCTCCTGGGCTAGCTCCCTAGCCATCTGGCAAAGTTCACTCTCGCTGCCATCAGGGGTACACACCGAGAGCCAGCCCTAGGCTGGGGTTTTGTGCGGGGGGAGGCACATGGAGTACTGAGTGTGTCCATGGACCAGGGGGGTGGATCTGTGTGCAAGGGGTTCCTAGTGGCTCGTGGCTAGGCTACTTGATGGAGTCCAGGATCCTTGCTCCTTTAATGGCTTCTGAGGTCCTGTCTGCTGCTCTACCATGCTCTTCCCGTCCTCCAGTCGTGCAGCTCATGACTCAGTTACTCTTTTTTTAATTTTTTTTTTTGCGGTACGCGGGCCTCTCACTGTTGTGGCCCCTCCCATTGAGGAGCACAGGCTCCGGACGCGCAGGCTCAGCGGCCATGGCTCACGGGCCCAGCCGCTCCGCGGCACGCGGGATCTTCCCGGACCGGGGCATGAACCCATGTCCCCTGCATCGGCAGGCGGACTCCCAACCACTGTGCCGCCAGGGAAGCCCGACTCAGTTACTCTGGATGGAGTGGGAGAAATGGGCCTCTCTGGCAGTGTCCTGTGCAGTCGGGGAAGTCGAGCAGTCACTTGCTTACTCACATGATCTCATTTTCCCCCGTGGGAGAAATCACAGGCCAAGAATATCTCTCTTGACGCTGAGCTGTGCCACCTTGGGGGAATGGTGACATGGGTAAAGTCAGATTGTCCCTTTTATCCTCTCACTGCATCCACACTCATATTTTTATTTTATTTTTTTGCTGTGACAGTGGGCTAGAGCTTCTCTGCTGGAAACCTGGACTTCCACAATGGGTCTCTCATCTGTGAATGGTTGTTCTTAGACAGTGTTCTCTAGGGGCTCCTGGGCCATAGCCAAGAGGAGGTGGAACCAGTTCATGGGCCACTGCAGGGTCCGTAGGCAGGACCGAGGTTTGTCTGCCCATTACCTAGTGCACAAATGGGCAAGACTCTTCCCGGTCCTGTGGTATATGGGGCTGCATCCACAGCTCCCACAGATGCACTTTTGTCCCTCGATGGGCAGCAAATTGTTGTTGTGTTGAGGGGATACAAATGAGGGACATCTTATTCAGCCACGTTGTTGATGACTTGCTGTTCTCTTTGTGGGTCCCGGGCCAGGTTGCCTGAAGGTTCAGCTCTCAGTATTGAGCTCTCAGGCTTCTAATCACTGTCAGTGCCTTTGTACTGACTTCTTAGGGCTCTGCATGGAACCCAAACAAATGAGATTGGTGCTTTTAGTCTGGGTCCCTCCATACATTTATTTTCTCCTAGAGAAATTGTTTCCCCAACACTTTGCTCCCAAACGTCTGTTACTGAGAGGAGCGTGATGTGAGGAGGAGGAAGGAGACCTGATCAGAGTTCTGGTTCTGTTACTCAGTGGATGGATAACCATACATCTAGCCTAGCCTTTCTTGGGCCTCAGCTCTCTCATCTGTAAAGTGGGGACGATAAGACATGTTGCATTAGTTAGGATTCTTTGGCTGTAAGCAACAGATTCTGAGTGTAGCCAACTTGAGCTAAAAAGGAATTCGTTGGGAGGATATGGGTGGGGAATTTAGAAAAACAAAGGAAAAGAAACTTCCCTGAAAGAACAGAAATCGTGGTGCCCCTGGGGATTTAGTCAGGAGATTTCAGGCTGCTTCTGCTGGGATGAATGAACAGAGCAGTTTTCTTTTAAATTATTGGGGGAGGGGAAGGGTAAGCTGGGACGAAGTGAGAGAGTGGCATGGACATATACAGTACCAAACATAAGGTAGATAGCTAGTGGGAAGCAGCCGCATAGCACAGGGAGATCAGTTCGGTGCTTTGTGACCACCTAGAGGGGTGGGATAGGGAGGGTGGGAGGGAGACGCAAGAGGGAGGGGATGTGGGGATATATGTATATGTATAGCTGATTCACTTTGTTATAAAGCAGAAACTAACACACCATTGTAAAGCAACTATACTCCAATAAAGATGTTTTTAAAAATTAAGTAAATAAAGAGGTCCTCAGAGATTTGGGAATAGGGACAAGGAGGCCTATGTTCCGCCTCCCAGACAGCTCCCTGTGCCTGAGATTTATCCACGCTACACCCACGCCCCACTAATCAGGTTAAGATGCAGGGACTCTGTCAGCCACCCAGACAGCAAATCTTGAGCAGCCTGAGATTCTCAGCCAACGTTTACAGCTGCACTGATGCAGCCCAGAAACAATTCCCAGCCCTGGCTGTACAGGAGAATCACCTGGGAGCTTTTAAATATCGGCCTCCACCAGATACCCTGATTCTGTTAGGTGCAGCCCAGGGATGGGAGAATCTTAAAAGCTCCCCGGGGGCTTCCCTGGTGGCGCAGTGGTTGAGAGTCCGCCTGCCGATGCAGGGGACACGGGTTCGTGCCCCCGTCCGGGAGAATCCCATCATGCCACGGGGCGGCTGGGCCCGTGAGCCATAGCCGCTGAGCCTGCACGTCCGGAGCCTGTGCTCCGCAACGGGAGAGGCCACAGCAGTGAGAGGCCCGCGTACGGCAAAAAAAAAAAAAAAAGCTCCCCGGGTGACACGCATGCAGAGACTAAGTTGAGCAGTGCTGATCCAAGTGCTGAGTTGGAGGCATCCTGAGGCTATGCTCCCCCCAGCACAACTGGATCCACTTAGCTACACAGAGCAGCCAGGCCCTACCCACCTTGGGTCAGAGGTCATCCAAGCCCATCCAAGGTCAACAGACCAGGGAGCAGCCAGGGTTCTGGATGTTCTCAGGCCAGCGCCCCTTTCTGAGGGCTGGCTCTGTCGGGATTCTAAGTTTCAGCCCCTGCTCTGCCCCCAACTCTGGTCACTGGATCCCATCCCTGTCCACTTCCTTCTGGAGTGACCACTGAATGTAGATGGAAGAACCCAGAAGGCGGGGGCAGAAGCACCGTCTTAACAAGGTACCGCTGTCTTCCGTACAAGGGACATCCGTGTTCCATGCTCCTGGGGCTGAGTGTGGCAAGGGCTGGGTGACATCAGCAGAGACAGCTGGGGGAACGATAGGACCCCAGACCAAATGCATGATCCCCACATGGAGATCCACCCATCATCTCCCACCAAGCCTGATCACCCTCCTCCCTCCCACAGGGGATGGAGCAAGAAAGAGCAGGTGGGCCTCACCTCCCCCAAACCGTGTCCCCCCCTGCTGGTGCCCAATGACTGAAGGGAGGGAAGGAAGGCGACGAGGAACAGGGGAGACAAAGGGCAGGAAACGACCGTGACCTGCAGTCCTAAGAGAGGGCTTTACCCATCTCTTTAGTGTCACACTGCAGCAGGGGTCAGTGCCACACCTCGTTCCCTTGGGTCCCGAGTGGCCATTTCTGTGCACTTGCTCCTCTGAATTCACTTCCAACAGCGAGTCCCTGTGTCTCTGTCCTCAGCGGGGAAGGGGGTGCTGCCAGGGGTGGGGAGAGGGAGCTGCTGGGGGGCGGATTTGCACTACCGCCCCACCCCCAGCCTTGGGCGGCAGCCCTTCATCAAGGACTGATCCTCCCGCATGGGGCGTCTTCCAGCAGTGCTTTTCAGATCCCCTGGGATCTTGTTAAAAAGCAGATTCTGTTTTCGTAGGTCAAAGAGAACCTCAAAATTCTTCGCTGGCAGCAAACCCCAGGCGGTGGTGTTGCTGCGGGGCTGTGGGCCACATTTCAGGGACGGCAGGCCTGCTGGATCTTTCTTTCTGATCCTTGTTTCCTTCCGTCTTACTGGTTTTCCTGGGAGCACTTCCTACAAAATCACTTTGTTCCAAATCCTCATCTCACAGTCTGCTTGGAACCGTTCCCGTGATATTCACGGATTCATGAGATGGGTAATGCCGTCCCCAGTTTAACAGACGAGGAAACCGAAGCTCAGAGAAGAGGAGTCCCTGGCACAAGGTCACACAGCCAGTGAGGGGCCGAGAGGGGCCTCCATCCAGGTCTGCTGGACACTCAGACCCACTCGCCTCTCCCCACACCATTTGTCAGGTGATCCTCCCCCAGTACTCAGTCTCTTTAACCAAGCCCAGCATCTTGCTTCTTTGTGTTCAGGTTTGGAAACCAGTTGGGAGCAGTTAACAGACCACCTTGTTGACCGCTTCTCAGTCAAGCCTCTAGACCTGCAACCCTTTGCGCAGTAAAAATGCACCAAGATCTAATTGCAGCTCCAGTGCCAGGATTCCAGTCCTCCACCTGAGATGAAGCACCTCTCAGGGCCCCGTTCTTCTTTTATTTTGGCCGTAAGACAGTTAAGCAGTGGGTTCTCCGGAAGCCATTAAATAAGGCGGAATGTCAGGATCAACAGAAAGCTCTTCAGTCCTTTCATCCCTGTGGAGACAGAACAGGGGTCACACACTGTGTTCTCGGAGAGCTCCCGCAGCCCTGCCACCCAACGGCTGGGGAGCGGCTCGGGGCTGTGTGACATCCTGTCACCCCGGAAACAGCTCTTCTCTGTTCCCGGATGAGATACCTTGGCAGATGAAATGGCATCGGCCTGCCTGTAATGGCAGATACCACCCCAGTTGCCTTCACAGCTGTTACTGCCTCAAAGATACTAAAAAAGGAACAAATGTTTAACTGCTGGTTTGGAGTAAACACACCCATTTCCTAAAAGCTTCTTTTAACTTCACACACTGGAAAGCAGAGCAGGGCTTCCCTGGTGGCGCAGTGGTTGAGAGTCCGCCTGCCGATGCAGGGGACACGGGTTCGTGCCCCGGTCCGGGAGGATCCCACATGCCGCGGAGTGGCTGGGCCCGTGAGCCATGGCTGCTGAGCCTGCGCGTCCGGAGCCTGTGCTCCGCAACGGGAGAGGCCACAACAGTGAGAGGCCTGCGTACCGCAAAAAAATAAAAAATAAGAAAAGCAGAACATTTGTGGGGTGTTTGGCTGCCCCTCCCAGCCAAACTTCAGTACGAGATTTCTTAAAGCCGGCTTTTTGGGCAGGGGTCCTTCTGCAGGGTGGGGCTATTTTGGAGTTAACTCCATTGTTCACACAAGATGAGCACATATCTTGGTGGAGATAACAAATACGACTGCAAATGGGTACAGGCGAGGGCCGGGAGGAGGTAGCTCTCATTAACTGTAGCCTGGGTGCTAGCAGGCAGTCCTCATTTTATTGCCTCGCTTTAACGTGCTTTTGCAGATGACGTGTTTTTTACAAATTGAAGGTCTGTGGCAACCCTGCATCAACCAAGTCTATCGGCGCCATTTTCCCAAAGCATTTGCTCACTTTGTGTCTCTGTGTCACGTTTTGGAAATTCTTGCAATATTTCAAACTTTTTTGTTACTATTATATTTGCCATGGTGATTTGTGATCAGTGATCTTTGCTGTGACTATGCAAAAAAATTATGACTCGCTGAAGGCTCAGATGACGGTTCGCACTTTTTAGCAATGCAGTATTTTAAAATTAAGGTATGTATATTGTTTTTTCAGACGTGATGCTGTTGCGCACTTAATAGACTATAGCAGAGTGTAAACATACCTGTTATATGCACTGGGAAACCAAAGAATTTGTGACTTGCTTTATCACGATATTTGCTTTATTGTGATGGCTTGGAACTGAACCCGCAATATCTCCGAGGTCTGCCTTACAAAGAACCACACTGCATGGAAGTGTGGCTTGGTCACCTCTTTTTAGGTGAGGAGCAGGGGCTCTGGGAGGAAATGGCTTCCCTTTAAATCTCAGGTCAGCCCCTGTGGGCTAAGTGACCTGGAACAGGTTCCTTCCCCTCCCCCACCCGCTGTTTCCTCACCATGCTGGGCTCATGCAGGTGTGCACAAGTCACATGGGACAAAAGAGTAAGCCCTGAATCATTGTATGGTAGGTACTCTTGCAATCAGTGTGTGACTGTCAATCTCTAGTTCCAGGACCAGGGGAGCCTTCCTGTTCTCTATAAAGCACAATTGGTCCATCATCTGGTCATAGCCCTTCCACCCCGTTTGTAATTTTAGTATATATTTTATTTAAGGAGCCAACACTGCTCTGGATCAGATGGCAGCTCAGGCTGTTGACCCCCTCCTTGAACCCGATCCATGACACACTAGCAGAAAAATGTGGAGGTGGATGGATCTTAGAGCTGCTCCGAGCTACTGACACGAAGCTGGCGAGACCTGCTGATAAGCAGAAGAGGGTTGGGTCCCAGCATGGGATGATCTGGTCCCTTGGAGTGGGAACCAGAGGTGGGTCCTCTTAGCATCACTCCAGTGACCCCTGCTGGGGGATTTGGGTGTTCCATCCCTGTAACTTCAGGCTCTGCTGGACCTCAGGTCCTCGTTCCCAAGGGCACAGGAAGGGATCCTGTAAAGTTACAGCCTTTGCCTGGTACACCAGCAGCCCAAGAAAGGAGTTGTAATACTGGTAGGAGAATAACAGGGGGATTGTGTTGTTGCTACATAATGGGGGCAGGAAAGAATATGTCTGGAATTCAGCAGATACACTGGGGTACCTCTTGGTACTTGTAAGCCTGGAGATAATCATGAACAAGTAATAACAGGTGTGGTACCAGAGTATGGTACCCAGGTCTCGGACCCTTGGAAATGAAGGAGTGACAAGAGCCTAGACCAGTAGAAGAGCTGGCCAAGGGCACGCTAGAAAAAGGGCTAGAGGAGTGTATTAGCTTCCTAGGGATGCCATAACAAATTACCATAAACCGGTGGCTTAAACAATAGAAGTTTTTTTTTTTTTTTTTTTTTTTTTTTTTTTTTGCGGTACACAGGCCTCTCACTGTTGTGGCCTCTCCTGTTGTGGAGCACAGGCTCCGGACGCGCAGGCTCAGCGGCCATGGCTCACGGGCCCAGCCGCTCCGCGGCATGTGGGATCTTCCCAGACTGGGGCACGGACCCGTGTCCCCTGCATCGGCAGGCGGACTCTCAACCACTGCGCCACCAGGGAAGCCCAACAATAGAAATTTATTGTCTCACAGTTCTGGAGGCTAAAAGTTCAAGATGAAGGAATCAGCAGGGTTAGTTTCTTTTGAGGGCTTGTGGATGGCTGTCTTCTCTCTGTCTTCACATGGTCTTTCTTCTGTATCCATCTGTGTCCCAGTTTCCTCTTCCTACAAGGACACCAGATTGGATTGGGGTCCACCGTAATGACTTCATTTTACCTTAATTACCTTTTTAAAAGCCCTATCTCCACAAACAGTCACATTCTGAGGTACTAGGGGTAAGGATTTCATCACATGAATTATTTGGGGACAGAATCCATCCCACAACAAGGAGGTTCATGATGAGTATCAATTAAAACCTCAGGACCAACTGTCCCAGTGGGACCTGTGGCCTATCCCACTAAACCATCTGTTGTAAGTTTGTTTATTTGTTTATTTATAAAAGAAACCGTGACCAGTCATTGTTACCCACCCAGATTCTTGGACTCTTTTTAATCAATAGAAATTGGCAAGAGGCTAGACGAGAAATTCAGGCAAGGCTTTACTGGGACTCCTGTTGCAGCACGAGGAAGCCAGGACAAGAAACAGATGCGCTTTCTTGCTCCGCGAGGGAAGGAGGGAGAGCTGGCTCCTTAAATGGGGTGAGGGTGGGTCAGGCTGGAGGAGTGGCTTGGGTGGTCAGCTCGCCCCGTGGGTGGTCCTGTGTGCAGGGATCATGCCCAGTATCCCACTTTTGCCCCCCGACACCTCAGAAATGGCAGTGGGGTTTTGGCCTTTTTGTATCTTATTGTTCATACTTTGCCCCAACTGTGCATGTGTGAGGTTATTTTTAGTCCCTTATAGTTTCTTTGTATTCTGTCGCTCAAGGAGACCTTTGTCCAGGTGCAGACACTCCAGGAAAGGGTCCCGGGTCCCAGCCTGCCTTATCACCACCTTGAAAAATTCAGGGACGGAACAGAATGAACTTGATGTGGAGCAGAATTGGATCTGAGTGGTGCAGGGGGCCGTGGACTGCAGCAGCTGCTCTCAGAGCCCTGCCCGTATTCCATGGGCACTCAGGGTTCTCAGGCACATGGACGGCTGCCCACTGCAAGCACCCGTGATACCCTCCCAAGGGCTTCCTCTGGCATCTCAGCTTGTGCTCGGGACAGGCAGGAAGTGCTGGGAGTGATATTCCCAGGGTCGGCCCTGGGCTAATGAAGCAGTTGGAGAATAGATAAACTAGCTTCCTCATCCTCAGAGTGGATGGAGGTGCGGGATTCTAAGGTATACCCTACACCGGGGGTCCCCAACCCCCAGACTGCAGACCGGTACCGGGCCGCACAGCAGCAGGTGAACAGCGACGAGCAAAGCTTCATCTGTCGCTCCCCATCGCTCGCATTACCGCCTGAACCCTCCCCCTCCTCCCCTGCCACCTGTCTGTAGAAAAATTGTCTTCCACGAAACCTCTCCCTGGTGCCAAAAAGGTTGGGGACCGCCACTCTACACTGTCTCCAAGAGGTCAGTGGGGGGTGGAGCCCCAGTAACCCACAGAGTAACCTACTTATTCATGTACCCTGTATTGGCTTGCTTAATCCCCTTACTGCTCATTTCCCTGCTCTCCTACTGGTATTTCTTGGGATCATTTCCCAGATAAACGACTTGCGTTTAAATCCTGTGCCAGGCTTTGCTTCTGGGGGAACATCAGTGAAGACAGGAAGAGGAATGGAACCCCATTTGAGTGCCTGCCACGGGCTAGGAATTGTGCCAGGCCGTTCACCTCCTCATGTCTTTTGATCCTGTGAGGCCAAATTTATCATTCCCATTTTAACACGCAAGAAAACTAAGGCTAAACAATTTTCTGAGGTCCCAGCACCCCACCATGAAGTGGTGGAGCCAGGATTTGTTTCTGATGATGGGGAAGTCCCAGTTCCAAAGGACAGGTTGCTGACTGTGCTGGGCCAATCCTGGGCCTAGGAGTCAGGAGCCCTGGGTTCAAGTTTCAGGCATGGCAGTTACTTGGACAAGTAACTTCCCCTCCCTGGGCCTCAGTTTCCCTATTTGTGAAATATAAGAATAGGGTTAGGGCTTCCCTGGTGGCACAGTGGTTGAGAGTCCGCCTGCTGATGCAGGGGACGCGGGTTCGTGCCCTGGTCCGGGAAGATCCCACATGCCACGGAGCGGCTGGGCCCGTGAGCCATGGCCACTGAGCCTGGGCGTCCGGAGCCTGTGCTCTGCAACGGGAGAGGCCACAACAGTGAGAGGTCCGCGTACCGCAAAAAAAAAAAAAAAAAAAAAAAGAATAGGGTTAGAACATTTCTGAAAGCCCCTCTGGCTCATTCTTTACCTTCCTCAACACAGGTCTCAGATGTGACTTCTAGACAAGGCCTTAGAGGCTGTTCTGGAGGGTTTAACCTCTTAACTGATCTCTGACTGAGCTTTATTGACTGTCAGATGTTTAAGGATTATATGGATTATCTCCCTGCAATAAGACAGAAAATATAATTCTCCTAATTTCATTTGACTCTCTAGGAAAAGCAAATTTTTTGCCTGCTCTGAAATGTCATTGGGGGGAAAATTATTGGAATTCATTGATAAAACTCTAATCTTTCCCCATGTATTTCCCACGGATGTCATATAACTCTTTCTACCAGACAGTTTCTATAGATTTAATGAAGAAAATGAAGCAGGTAGGAGGGAGGATGGCAGCAGATTAATGGTTGCTTGAAAGATTATGCACAGATGGCAGCTGATAATGGATGGGAAGTTGGCACATGGATTCTAAGGGCTTTCTGTGCACCAGCACCATACTAAACATGAAACACACAGGACTCGGATGAGTCCTCTCATTTCTGAGCTAATTCTGAGAACTATCTCCATTTCTGAGATGAGGGAATTTAGGTTCAGAGAGGCTAAGCAGTCAGAAAAAGGTCACACAGCCAATTGGTGGCAGAGTTACAAGTTAGACCCAAGTCTAGTCTTGAAGAGTGAAGGCTTTGGAGCAGGAAGATGACTTAGATTTGAATCTTTCACCAATTGGTTTGTCATCATGTGATCCTCAGAAGGCCACCTGGCCCCTTTGAGTCTCAATTTCTTCATCTCAAAAGTGAGACTAACACCATTAATTGGGATACTGGGTATGTATTCAATAGCTGTGAACACAGTTTTAGGTATGTGGAAAGTGCTGTGACGTTATTCTTTCCCTTCACCCCCAGGGTTTCTCTGATATCAACCTTCTCACCCCACTCCCTTATCCGCCAGTAAGGTAATTCTGGCTGCCTGGTATTTCCCTGTGGGTCATTCACACCTGGAAGCAAGACCTTTGTCTTACCTCTGCTGGCAGTCTCCTACCTCTTTGGTATTTGCAACCACAGAAGGGTGTGCAAGTAGTTACCTGCACCGGATTATGGTTTTTGTTGATGACATTTTTACCATTTTTCCCTCTTCAGGGCATCTTTGTCCTGTTCTGGTATGGTCAGTGGTGTTGGCTGGTCTCGGTACTTTGGGATCCTGTAACTATTCACTGCCACCCAAGTTATCCATCCCCATTGCTCCCAGCATGCAGTCTCCACTCTCTCTCTGCTGAGATTACTGCCCAGGCCACACCACCTCCGCCCCTTGCTTAGGAACCTGGGCTCTAGTTAATGACTGTCAGAAGGTTATTGACAACCATTCTTTATCCATCTGCCATGAGACCCCACCATTAGAAAGTCACTTGTTTGGTTAAAGGTAAGGTGTCTCCTATTAAAATGCAACTATCTCTAGGGTATTCAAATCAAATTCTATCCACCATCCACACCTTAGCAAGAGATATCTTTAAGGAATGGGCCCCAGAGTGGGTAAGATGCTGGTGGTTCCGAGGAAACCTCAGCTGTCTTTATAGCCTCACTCCTGACCCTTCCCTTAAACAGTTGCCAGGCAGATCTGGGGACTCGGAGCAATATGAGGGACCATATGTACAAGAGGATACAGTTAAAGAGAGAGAAGTAAAACTAAACATAGCCCCAAACTCAGAAGACTCTGGGCCTCATCCAACCTCCCACCCAGTGTTTACTGTAGAGCATGACAGGCCAATTTGAGAACCTCATTGAAACTGGGAGAGATTTTGTTCAGCAGAGGAACAGTGCAAGGGAAGCAATAGGGAACAGATTGCTACCCGTAGGGACTCTTAAAGCTAACCATCTAAGACCCCTTGCAGGATAGGACCCATACTCATGAGAAACTGCTGACTGTGGAATCAAAATTGAGCAAGAAGGGGACAGTAGAGATGGAGTAGATAAAGTCCAGATAAAAGTGGGAGGAGAGAACAGGGCCAGGAAATCTCAGAGAGCAAGCCGCATACTTTTGAACGCTATACAAAAGAGTAGAAGAAAGATCCCTAGGAAGTTAGTATTTCTAGCTTCTGAACAGTGCCTCCTAAAAGTTCAGGAAAATTATTTTCACATAAAAAGGGCCACAGAAAAGAATCAAGATGAAATCCAGTACAAAGCTGTTATAAGAAAACAAGAGAATAAGGAGCAGAATAACATTTCCACAGGCAAAGAGACATGCCATAAAGCAGAACAAAGTGTAACTTTCTATTTCAAGTGAATAAAAGACATTATGATTCAAGATATAACATAATTAGAAAAACAAAGTGAGAGAACTCAGGAAAGAATTAGAAATTAAAAAAAAAAGACTGAACTGTAAGGAACCGAAAGAATATAAATATCTTAATAGAAATAGAAGGTGACAGGAGAGAGAAATTAAAAATCAAAGAGAAAGGAAAATAGGGCTTCCCTGGTGGTGCAGTGGTTAAGAATCTGCCTGCCAATGGAGAGGACATGGGTTTGAGCCCTGGGCCGGGAAGATCCCACATGCCACAGAGCAACTAAGCCCGTGCGCCACAACTACTGAACCTGCTCTCCAGAGCCCGCAAGCCACTACTGAGCCCTGCATGCCACAACTACTGAAGTCCGCACTCCTAGAGCCCATGCTCTGCAACAAGAGAAGCCACTGCAATGAGAAGCCTGTGCATCACAACGAAGAGTAGCTCCTGCTCGCCACAACTAGAGAAAGCCCGCATGCAGCAACAAAGACCCAACGCAGCCATAAATAAATAAATAAATAAGGAAGGAAGGAAGGAAGGAAAATAGGGGAAAAAAGGTATTCAAGAGAGATAAATATTGAAGATAAGCAAAGACAATCCAACACAGGAACAATAGGAGTCCCTGAAGAAGGAAACCAAGGAAAAAGAACAGAAAAAACCTCCGAAACCATAATTCAAGAAAACTTTCCTGGGACTTCCCTGGTGGTCCAGTGGTTAAGATTCCACCTTCCAATGCAGGGGATGTGTATTTGATCCCTGGTGCAGAACTAAGATCCCACATGCCATGTGGCAACTACTGACCCCACACGCCATAACTAGAGAGCCCGTGTGCCGCAACTGCAGAGCCCATGTGCTCCGGAACCCATGTGCCACAATGAAGAGCCTGTGCGCTGCAACAAAAGATCCCATGTGCTGCAACTAAGACCTGATGAAGACATAAATAAATAAATAAATGTTAAAAAAAAGAAAACATTCCTAAAAAAAAACCATTGGACTTAAAAGTAAAGATTGAAAGTATGTTTCATATTTTCTATTCCTGAGACTATTGACACAGAACTTTCAAATCCAAGACATATTCTAATATAATTACTGGACCCTAAAGAAAAGAAAAATCCTGTGGGTATCTAGGCCCAAAGACCTAGTGACTTTAAAGGAAATGAAATTAGATCATCATCAGAGTTTTGGAAAGTGATACTTAATTTCCCAGGAGAAAATGGTTAGTAACATTTAACGTACTTGAGGAAAGTGTGTGAGCCAAGGAGCTTGTGTCCACCAACCCTGATGTTCAAGTAAAAAAGGGAACAAACTATTATCTGTATGCAGGAATGCAGGAAATTTAATACTTTTGAGGACTGTACTAGAAAATGACCTTCAAACTGCCCAATTAACTAAGAAGACATTAATATAAGGAATTGTGGTAAGCTTTAAGTATAGAATTACTTGCAGAACTAACAAAAAATAAACAATTAATCGGAGAGAGAATAGTCTGTAGTGGCTAAATTCTCTGACAGTGTAAACAGATTGCAGCTATAAAAGTGTGAGGAGAATAAGAAGATAAAATTGAAAAAAAATTCTTTTAAAAAAAATTTTACTGAAGTATAGTTGATTTACAATGTTGTGTTAATTTCTTATGTACAGCAAAATGACTCAGTTGTGTGTGTGTATATATATATTATTTTTCATATTCTTTTTTCCATTATGGTGTGTCACAGAATATTGAGCATAATTCCCTGTGCTATACAGTAAGACCTTGTTGTTTATCCATCTTATGTATAATAGTTTGCCTCTGCTAATCCCAAACTCCCATTCCTTCCCTCCCCTATGCCCCCTCCCCCTTGGCAACCACAGGTATGTCCTCTTTATCTGTGAGTCTGTTTCTGTTTCATAGATATGTTGATTTGTATTGTATTTTAGATTCCACGTGTAAGTGATATCATATGATATTTGTCTTTCTCTTTCTGACTTACTTTGCTTAGTATGATAATCTCTAGGTCCATCCATGTTGCTGCAAATGGCATTATTTCATTCTTTTTGATGGCTAATATTCCACTGGGTACATATATACCATTTTATCTTATTTATCCATTCATCTGTCGATGGACATTTAGGTTGTTTCCATGTCTTGGCTGTTGTAAATAGTGCTGTTGTGAACACAGGGGTACCTGTATCTTTTCGAATTATAGTCTTGTCTGGGTATATACCCAGGAGTGGGATTACTGGATCACATGGCAACCCTATTTTTAATTTTTTGAGGAGCCTCCATACTGTTTTCCATAGTGGCTGCACCAAAAAAAATTTCTTTTTAACTTTCAGTAATCATATTGGTGATGGTAGTATTAATATTATTACTCTGAAATTATTATGTGTGTAATGTGCAATAAAACAAAGAAATAATTATGAGATATTCAGATTCTATCATCTCCCGAGTCTTGAGAATCATTATTCTTTGTGTGGAAGAAAGAAGATACAGATGTGATATAAAAGTGGTTATGTGCAAACCTCATAGTCTTGAATTCAAATCAGAAGTGCCAGTCAGTATATATTCATGTTATGGACATCTGTTCATATCACTTTTACTAGATAGGATGAGATCTAACTCATCCTGTAGATCCTTTAGATGGCTGAAGAATATTCAGTTATATGGTTTCACCACAATTTATTCAAATATATATATATTTCCTCCCAAAATTTTACTATTACATATCATGTGGCAATGTGTTTCTGAGTATATGAAAGAATATTTTTGAATGAGAAATTCCTAGGAATAGAATGCAGGGTCAAGGACTATGATTTTTGAAGTGTGTTATATAATTGCCTTCCAAGAAGGTTGTATCAATTTGCATTTCTACTATGAATGGCGGAGAGTACTGTCTTCCCACAATCTCATTAACCTATTTTCAGTCCAATGGGGAATATATTGCTTTGATATATATTTATTTGATCATAAAGAGAATCTTTTTTCAAGTTTATAGGCCATTTGTATTTCTTTTGTGAATTGCCTACTTAAAATTTGACTCATTTAAAGTCAAATGCTTTTATTGTTTATTTGTAGGCACTTACAACACATTAGGGGGTTCATACTTTTTCAGCTGTATATTTTGTAACTATTTTTCCTTAATCAGGCACTTATTTTAATATGTGACTTAAAATTTTTATGTAGCCAGACTCATCAACCCCATTCCCCTTTTAATGACTCCTGGATTTTCTGTAACATTTAAAAAAATGGTCTGCTTTGCCTCCAAGTCATAATAATCCTCTCATATTTCTTCTAGTAGTTTTACAGTTCTTTATTTTACATTTAGATTTTTAATCCACTGAAACTTTATTATGTGTGGAGTGAAATAGGTATGTATGCATGTATGTATCCTATCTATGAATCATCTATCTATCTATCATCAGTCTGCCCAACAGATAGGCAACTTTCCAACAACCTTCGAAAAATAGTCTATCTATTCCCCCTTGATTTGAAAAGCCACTTTCTACTCACTAAATTATCGTATGTAATAGGTGTTCTTTATATTTCATTATGTTACACTGATCTATGCCTGTATCTTTGCTGGTACCATAGCCTTTTTTTTTTTTTTTTCTTAAAGATGAGGGACAAGAGGTTGTAAAGTGTTTTTCTGTTCACATATGTAAATGGACCAAGACAACAGACAGACCTTGTTATACCAGAAGTCCGCTCTATAAATCCTAGGCTCCCATTCCAGCTCATCCCTCTGACTTCTTGGGTCCCCTTTTTGGCGTCCTGGGTCCCCTTAGCCTCTTGGTCTTATTTATCCCTCTAGGGGCCATTTCAGGTATTTCTATACCCTGACCAAATCTGTACCAAACTTTGAATTATTTTATTTATTTATTTATTTATTTTTTGCGGTACGCAGGCCTCTCATTGCCATGGCCTCTCCCGTTGCGGAGCACAGGCTCCGGACGCGCAGGCCCAGCAGCCATGGCTCACGGGCCCAGCCACTCTGCGGCATGTGGGATCCTCCCGGACCAGGGCACGAACCCGTGTCCTCCGCATCGGCAGGCGGACTCCCAAGCCACCAGAGAAGCCCCCTGAATTATTTTATATTAATATACATTTCAACATTTGGAACTTGCTCTCAAGTTCCCTGCAGTATTATTCTTTCACATATGTCTTCACTATTCTTGCACATTTGCTTTCCAAATGACCTTAAAGATCAATTTATTAAATTAAAATAACTATTAGGATTTTTATTGAAATTGAATTATATTAATAAATTAATTTGGACAAGAGTAAAGAAATATAGAGTGTGTGTCTTCACATCCAAGAATATCATCTCTCACTCTAGGTCTTTGGAAAATGCCTTTCAGTACATTTTCATAGAAAGTGCTTGTGTTTTTCTCATTAAATGTATTTTTAGATGCAGTATAATTGCTGTGGTATTTTGAATGTGGTTCTGCTTTCCGGTATATATATATTTTCAGTATGTTTTACAACTGATTTCTGCTTATATAAAGTTAAGTTATCACATTTAAAAATATTTACCCGCTGAAAGCAAGAGGCAGAGTCCATTCTTGTGGAGACCTTGAGGGCTGGGACAGGTGGTCTGGGGAGACACCTCTCCTGGGTGCATCACATGGTGATTTTCTTCTCTTCTCCCACATTTGAGGGCTGGCTCTGTTACAAGCTGAGCCTCATTCCAGGGTGGATTTTTCCCTTGCTTGAGCCTTGGATACCACTAAGTCAGCACGTCAGCTCACTCAGTGACCTTCCAGAATCTCCAGGCACCTGTGAGATTTATAACAAAATGCTACTCCTCCCTTTCCCAAGCCTCCCATCCTGTTCTCAGAGATGAGGTATCCATGGCATCACTGGTAGCCCAGAATAGTATCTATTTGCATCACACAAGTCAACATTTAATATGTACTATGTAGTCTTTCTTGATAAAACTTCTAAGTATACTTTATGGCAAGAGAGTTTAGATATTTCCTATAACATTAGATACTTTCAGGAGTTCTGGGGTAGGGAATATGCCAGCTTATTATACCCCATGTTGCTAATTCCCTGTGGAAATTGGTACAAAATTGCACTGACATGGGCAGGACAAAACCTTAGGTGGTAAGTGAAGCCATTGGGGTCTGTATTTTTCAAGCCTGTATAATATATATATATGTGTGTACACACACACACACACACACACACACCCCACCACCACCACCACCACCCCCTTCCCTGGCTTTCGGGTAGGCTCAGTACCCAGCAGGACTGAAGTTATGTACAGAGCCTTCACAATTAATATTGGAAACTGTCTAACAAGTTGTACAATTTGGTTTAATGGGACGTCTGATGAGTAACACATGGTTGTTTGTCAACTAAAAATAGGTTGAAGACCTTTCAGCAAACCAGGGGAGACATCTCGTGTCACATCTCACAAACAGCTGCGCCCTGCCCTGGGTACACGTAATTGCTGAAACTGACTGGGGAGGGCTGGAAGTGTTGATGCTGCCGTATTAATTTGCTCCATAAATCAACACATGAACTTGACAGCCCTTTAAAATCGTTATCATCGTGCATTTATCTTTTCTGTTCTGAAGGAGCTGTATCTGACTTCGATCCAAAGCAACTTATATTCATTAAACAAATATTTATTGAGCATTGACAGGTGATGAAGATTAGTATTGGCAGGGTCTGGGACCGTCTTCAAGAAGCTCACAGTTGGGCTTCCCTGGTGGCACAGTGGTTGAGAGTCCGCCTGCCGATGCAGGGGACACGGGTTCTTGCCCTGGTCCGGGAAGATCCCACATGCCGCGGAGCAGCTGGGCCCGTGAGCCATGGCCGCTGAGCCTGCGCATCTGGAGCCTGTGCTCCGCAACGGGAGAGGCCACAACAGTGAGAGGCCCATGTACTACAAAAAAAAAAAAAAAAAAAAAAAAAGAAGCTCACAGTTTCACAGGGAAATAGACATATAAGCAAAAAATTGCAGCTTAGTGTGATCAGGGCGGTGATAGGCATCAAGGTAGTGTTGCTGCAAAGATTCATTCATTCTTCATTCATTCATTTATTCATTCCACAAAGACTAAGACCTGCTAAGATAGAGGTGTGGCCTCTGCAGACATAGGACACAGTGCCTACTTCAGAGAGCTCAGTCTAGGAGCAAGGAACAGACATACAAATGGATTATAAACAAATATAAGCTATGGCAATCTGTAGCGGGTATGGTGGGGCAGGCCACAGCAGGGAGGAGGTCATCTCATGTAGGGGACTCAGGGAAGACTTAATAGGTGAAGTGGTGCTTGAGGTAAGTCTTGAAAGATGGGCAAGTGTTTATATCCTGGGTGGGTGAGGAAAAAAAATCAGAGGAAAAAAAACCAGTGATGGGACTGGCATGTGCAAAGGCCCTTTTTTGGGGGGGTGGGTGGTGCAGAGAGAACAGATTGTTCAGGACCAGGAAGTAGTGTGGCATGGACTGAGCATGGTGTGAGGCGGCTGTGATGAGAGGGGCGGCCAGAGGATCAAGTGCAGGTCACATCATGAATGGTCTTAAACGCCCAGCCAGGGAGCCTAATGTTTTCCCCATACCTCATTCACAGTCAAGTCCCAGCTTTGTTCTTCCTTCCTCGCATGATAGGGGAACATATGTATATGTATAACTGATTCACTTTGTTATACAGCAGAAACTAACACACCATTGTAAAGCAATTATACTCCAATAAAGATGTTAAAAAAATAATAACAATGATGTTTCTATAACCAAGGTTTAGAAATGTGATTTCTGAGAATCCCTAGCTCTATCCCTTTAATTTCTTCCCTATTAAGGAAACTAAAATAAATTATCTATAAAGATTGTTTTAAAAAGAAAAAAAATGTCTGCTCTAATTGTTTATGTGATGTAAAACACAATGCAAAGTCTCAGGCTTGAGAATACCATGCACATGAAATAGGAAGCTTTGAATTAAGTTTGATTGCCTGTTTATGAGTTTTTTGGCTTGCTTATCTGTTCACTTTTTTATCAGGCCCCACCTTAGAGCTAGAGAATCAATCTGAATATTAACAAGACCTTCCCTCCTCCCCCCACCAGGTGATTCGATGCTGAATTAAGTATGAGGAGCATTGGTCCCCCAAAAGAGCCAGGTCAGTCTGACTTCAAAATTTCTCCTCTTTCTAAGACCTCATGTTGCTCTATTTTTGGTTACCTCCCAGGTTTATTCCTAAATATTATGAACAGTTTTGGCCAGGAATAATGGATCCGTCGTCAGAGGGTGCATATTTCTACCTATAGTGTGAGTTTTGGGTTTAAAGTGCTGATACAGTTTGTGACTGATCAGAATGGAAAATAGCACATGGGGCTTCCCAATTTGTAAGGCTATGAAAAAGTCTTCATGGAAAATAGAGTAGAAAATTCTTCATGCTAACACAGAGTCAAGTGGTTTCTTTTTAAGCTTTTTTTTTTTTTTTTTTTGATGTGGACCATTTTTAAAGTCTTTATTGAATTTGTTACTATATTGCTTCTGTTTTATGTTTTGGTTTTTTGGCTGCAAGGCATATGAGATCTTAGCTCCCGGACCAGGGATTGAACCCGCACCCCCAGCATTGGAAGGCAAAGTCTTAACCACTGGACTGCCAGGGAAGTCCCTCAAATGGTTTCTTATGAAAGAAAATTCTGATATTAAGAAGAAACCCGGGCCTCCCTGGTGGCGCAGTGGTTGAGAGTCCGCCTGCCGATGCAGGGGATGCGGGTTCGTGCCCCGGTCTGGGAGGATCCCACATGCCGCGGAGCGGCTGGGCCCGTGAGCCATGGCCGCTGGGCCTGCGCGTCCGGAGCCTGTGCTCCGCAACGGGAGAGGCCACAACAGTGAGAGGCCCGCATACCGCAAAAAGAAAAAAAAAAAAAAAAAAAAAAAAGAAGAAACCCATACTGGGCATATACCCAGAGAAAACCATAATTCAAAAAGACACATGCACCCCAATGTTCATTGCAGCACTATTTACAATAGCCAGGTCATGGAAGTATCCTAAATGTCCATCGACAGATGAATTGATAAAGAAGATGTGGTACATATATACAATGGAATATTACTCAGCCATAAAAAGGAACGAAATTGGGTCATTTGTAGAGAAGTGAATGGGCCTAGAGGCTGTCATCCAGAGTGAAGTAAGTCAGAAAGAGAAAAACAAATATTGTGTATTAACACATATATGTGGAATCTAGAAAAATGGTACAGATGAACCAGTTTGCAGGGCAGAAATAGAGACACAGATGTGGAGAACAAATGTATGGACACCAAGGGGGAAAGTGGCTGGTGGTGATGGGGATGAATTGGGAGATTGGGATTGACACATATACACTAATATGTATAAAATAACTAATAAGAACCTGCTGTATAAAAAAAATTCCAAAAAAAGAATAGGGGCTTCCCTGGTGGTGCAGTGGTTGAGAGTCTGCCTGCCGATGCAGGGGACATGGGTTCGTGCCCCGGTCCGGGAAAATCCCACATGCCGCGGAACGGCTGGGCCCGTGAGCCATGGCTGCTGAGCCTGTGCGTCCGGAGCCTGTGCTCTGCAATGGGAGAGGCCACAGCAGTGAGAGGCCCGCGTACCGCAAAAAAAAAAAAAAAAAAAAAAAAAGAATAAAAATAAAATAAATAAAAAGAAACCCAATCTTATCAAGCCAATTTACTGGGCAATGTTTGCTGACATTGCAAAGTATTTTCTTCTTTAACTACTCAGTGTGCTTACTTATTCATTGATTCATGATTCCACAAACATTTGTTGCCTGTGCTGTGCCCTGGAAACAGAGGAGTAGTATATGATCACTGTCCTCAAGGAGTTCATGATCTGGAGGAAGAGACAGATAAAACACTAATTACAACCCATTGTCATACGTGATAGATTACAGCCCTTTTGTGACACAAACTTTTCTGCTGGTCCCAATTTCAAGCATTTTGTTTAATGTGTAGACCACATATGTGAGTGTCTCAAAAAGTTGTCAGATTTGTGTACTGTCACCTTAGTTATAGTCTAGTTATCAACAAAGTGCTTGGGAGTAGGGGAGTGGTACAGAGAAAGGGGTAGCTTTGTTGGCTGGGGACAATTCATAGGGTTGATAACCTTCATTCACTCATTTGATAGATATTTACTGAGGCAGGTATAGGAGTGGGGGATTGGGGGATTGGGCAGATTCTTGCAATATCAAGTATAACCTGTGGCAGAGTAAATGTCTGTAAATACATTTTTTAAAAATAAATTTATTTATTTTATTTATCTATTTTTGGCTGCATTGGGTCTTCGTTGTTGCACGCGGGCTTCCTCTAGTTGCGGCGAGCGGGGGCTACTCTTCGTTGTGGTATGAGGGCTTCTCATTGCGGTGGCTTCTCTTGTTGCAGAGCACGGGCTCTAGGCGTGCGGGCTTCAGTAGTTGTAGCACGCAGGCTCAGTAGTTGTGGCTCGCGGGCTCTAGAGCACAGGTTCAGTAGTTGTGGCGCACGGGCTTAGTTGCTCCATGACATGTGGGATCTTCCTGGACCAGGGCTCGAACCTGTGTCCCCTGCATTGGCAGGTGGATTCTTAACCACTGCGCCACCAGGGAAGCCCTGTAAATACATTTTTAATGGTGGTTTTTGTTTATTAAAAAGTCTGAATGACCAAGGGGGATTGGGGATTAGGAATGAACAAGATATCCTTGGTTCCTGTCCTTTGTCTCCCAGAGAAGATGCTGCTAAATATATAATCAGATGATAAATCAACTAATTCTGCTTGTGACAAACATTTGGGGGAGGTGGAGAGTTCTATGAGAGTATGTGATGAGAGAGGTGACCCAGCCTGAAGCATCAATAAATGCTCCTCTGATAACTGGAAATGTATAGTCTTTGACTTACATCACCCCATTTCCTCCTCCCCCAGCCCCTGGCAACCACTACTCAATTCTCTATTTCTGTGAAATAATTTGTGTGTGTGTGTGTGTGTTTCCCATATAAGTGATATCATACAGTATTTGTCTTTCTCTGTCTGATGGCTTATTTCACTTAGCATAATGCCCTCCAGATATATCCATGTTGGTGTCAGTGGCAGGATTTCCTTCTTTTTATTGGCTGAATAATATTCCAACATGCATGTGTGTATATATATTTATAGCACATTTTCTTTATTCATCCACAGGTCAAAGGTACAAATTTTTAATTATAAGAAGAATAAGTTCTCAGGATCTAATGTACAGCATGGTGACTATAGTTAATAATACAGTATCGTGTACTTGAAAGTTGCTGAGAGTAGTTATTAGCCACACACACACACAAAATTAAGTATGTTAACTGAGGGAGGTAATGGATATGTTAATAATCTTGATCTTGTTAATCATCCTATAATGTATATGTATAACAAATCATCACATTGTACACTTTAAATATATGCAATTTTATCTGTCAATTAGTCCCGAGTAAAGTTAAAAAAAAAAAGAAATGCTTCTCAGAGGCTATGACGCATGAGCTGATGATACTTGAAGGGAGACTACTGGAGGGAGGTGCATTCCATGCAGCAGGAACACCAAGTGCAAAGGCCCCGGGGCACGATGGAACTTGGTGCATTCCTCCAAATGAAAGCTAGTGTGGCTAGAAGAACATGGGCCATCTTGGAAGTTAGCTGTCCTCCTTACTTGGCGTTTGTTTAAATACTGAGCTCTCTCTCAGCCTTGTGGACAGGAGAGATGTGACAAAATAGAAAGAAACCTGGCCCAAGAGACCACTTACCACTTATTTAACCATGGACACTGACCTCAGTTTCCCCATCTACCCCAGTGGGGTTTCCTGCTCCCCCTCCCCCCGCCCTTATCTACAAGACATTGTGGATGGGAAAGTGCTCAGAAGCAGTACAAACTCTATTGTTATGAATTGTATTGTTATGAAGTCCCTGTCTCGCCTTCTGTTACCTCAGGGATACATCTGTGGGGTAAAGCGAGGTAAAGTGGCTATGATCTTGGCTTCCATGTTGAAGGGTGGTGGTTAATTAAAAAGACAAGTTTTTCTTCTTAAGCACACAATAGCATTGTGGAAAACAGCTGACTGTCCCCAGCTGCCTGTAAACACCCAACCGGAAGCAGCAGACAAAGAGCTGACTATGACAGAAAGGCACCAGGCTGTGCTGAGCTGACAGATGTCATTAGCAAGTGGGAATGAAAGGGAAATTGGCCAGTTGCTGGGAAAGACGATGCCTCTCTGCACTTCTTAGAAATCCGGTGGGCAGTACAATAGAGATGGCACTTGGATGGGGTGAGAGTCATGGCTGGGGATAGGGGTGTCTCAACCATAGATCCAGACCATCTCCAGCGCTGTGGGGACTTGAGGATGTAATTATTCTCAGATCGGGAATAGGTGGGAACCAGGGGAAGGCAGTAAATGAATCAAAGTTTAACTCTGAGGATTAACAGTTGAGGTTAATCAAACAGTGGGTTGAATGATGTCTCCCCCCACCCCGCGCCCTTCCCGCCAAGATATGTTGAAGTCCTAACTCCGAGTACTTCAGAATCTGATCTTATTTGGAAATAGGGTCTTTAAAGAGGTAATCAAATTAAGATGAGGTTGTTAGGGTGGGTTCTAATCCGATATGACTGATGTTCCTATAAAAAGGGGAAATTTGGACACAGAACCAGACACACACAGAGAGAAGATGGTGTGAAGACCCACAGGGAAAAGATTGGCCTTATAACTGGAGTGATATATCTTCAAGGGATATGTCAAGGGATGCCAAGGATTTGGCAAGGGATGCTAAGGACTTCTGGTCAACACCAGCAGCTAGAAGGAACAAGGAAGGATTTTCCCCTAAAGTTGTGAGAGAGAGCCTGGCCCTGCAACACTGTGATTTTGGAGTTCCAGCCTCCAGAACTATGAGACAATACATTTCTGTTGTTTTAAGCTACCCAGGTTTTGGTACTTTGTTACAGCAGCCCTGGGAAACGAATCCAAGGAGCTTTCCATGAGGATCGTTTAACTTCTCAAACTTCTCCAATAAGACAGAGGTATAATATTTTTGCCACAGATATGAGGGAGGCAGTCATCTTCTCAGAGCCACTGCCAGTTCATTCAAATGCTTATCATATCCCGACAATGCCCGCCTGCATGCATGCCTACTCTGTCCAGGCACCATGACAAGTAGGACATCTCACTGGGGAGTAAAAGTAGATGCTTCACAGAAAAGCAGACCTGGACCAAATGTCCACTCTGCTACTCCCAAGCTGTGTGATCCAGGGCATGCAACCTTCTCCAGTCTCAGTTTTCAGGTCTGTAAAAGGAGGATTATACCACCACTCTCCTGGGATGCTGGGGAGATTCTTTGGGAGTATGCATGTGAGGTGCTTAGCCCTGGCCAACCCGAGCAAGTGCTACAAAACTGTGATGCATTATGATTAATATGATCCTACAGCAGCTGTTTTCTTCAGCTGCAGGCATTTACTGGCTTGATGATCACAGACTGTGGGAGATGTTCAGTGACACCAAACTCTGACTCCCATAACTGACACCTTAGAGGATGGGGAACGGACACAGCTGGCTGTTTGCAGCCTCCCGTCTCCCTGGTGTCTGGCTCAAGGGCCTGGGTGTTTTTTTGCTGACTTCAGGCTTCTCCTAAACTCCACTCTGAACGCTGCCTGCTATGCTCAGGATCTCTTTCCCCTCTCTCCCATGGAAGCTCACAGTCCTTCATGTTGGTTAATCTATTTATTATTTATTTGTTTATTTAATTTATTTTTGGCTGTGTCGTGTCTTGGTTGCAGCACGCGGGATCCTCGCTGAGGCAAGTGGGATCTTTCATTGCGGTGCGTGGGCTCCTCTGTAGTTGTGGCATGCGGGTTTTCTCTTCTCTAGTTGTGGCACATGGGCTCCAGAGCGCGTGGGCTCTGTAGTTTGCGGCACGCAGGCTCTCTAGTTGAGGCATGCAAGCTCAGTAGTCGCGGTACATGGGCTTAGTTGCCCCACAGCACGTGGGATCTTAGTTCCCCGATGAGGGATTGAACCTGCGACCCCTGCATTGTAAGGTGGATTCTTTACCACTGGACCACCAGGGAAGTCCCCATGATGGTTAATCTAAAAGGGATGCCTACACTGATTAAAAAACCTTATACAAAGGTGTGAACAAATGATAGTTCATGCTACTCCTTGGGGTTTTACCATTTAAAATAGAGTTTGTTAACTTCAGAGAAGTTCTGTTTGTTGGAGTGGTTGTGGGAAATATGTTTGTGGTCTGGATTTGGGGGACAGTACCTGCTGTAGACTGAATGTTTGTGTCTCCCCCCCGCTAATTCATTTGTTGAAACCTAATCCCCAATTGAATGGTCTTTGGAGGTGAGGGCTTTGGGAGGTGATTAAGGGCCCTCATGAATGGGATTGGTGCCCTTATAATACAGACCCAGAGAGCTCCCTTGCCCCTTCTGCCAAGTGAGGACACAGCGAAAAGATGGCCCTCCATGAACTAGGAGGTGGGCCCTCTCCAGACACTGAATCTTCCAGCACCTTCATCTTGGACCTCCCAGCCTCCAAAACTGTGAGAAATGATTTCTGCGGTTTACAAGCCACCACTTCTGTGGTATTTTGTTACAGCAGCGCGTGTGAACTAAGATGGTATCCCTTTCTACTAAATGAACCCCAGAAAAAGACAGCGTGTCAGCGACGTAACACGTTGTTTGTGAAAGGCTGCCACTATGGTCTCTCCCATGACAAGCCCCTGGCTTGGCATCAGTTTCCACCTTCTGTACAGGATAGGAGGATTGTTTGAATTAACCAAAGGCATCTTGGCTTGCTTACTTGCTATTCCCAGAACTTGACTTACTCCCACTCCTGTGATGCTGTTCCCTATGCCTTTTCTTTCTCTGTGTATTACCATTTTCACATTAACGAAGTCAAACCCAAACAGGACCCATGACTGGAGAATATGGGAAACTTTATTTCAGTTATTGTCTCAAACCAGCAATAAAAGAGAATGCCTCTTAAGGCTAACTCTGGATTTGGCCCTGATATTCCCAGACTCTGACTCTTCACCTGCCATTCCCTCTACCTGGAGTGTCTTTTGATTACCTTGACCTTCTGTTCAACGCCTACTTGTCTTTCAGGGCCCTGCTCACCTGTAACCCCCTCTCCGAAGCCTTCCGTGCTGCTTGGTATCCCTGCGGAGGTGCTGGTCACATGGGATTGTTCACATATCCGTCTCCCCCTCTAGACCGTGAGGTTCTTGGGAAAGAGGACGGATCTAATTCAGAGGCCCAGGCATATAGTTGGGATCATTCATAATTGATGCACAAATGAGTGGATAAATGGGTGGAAAGAGGCAGGGAGAGATGGATGGATGGATGAAGGTGTGAGATAATTTCAGCATCTCTGATCCTGCTTCAGGTAGGGATGGAATTTACCTACAAGTTTGTGTTATCTTTTAATGTGGATACAGGTCTGCTCATAGCCAACATGAATGAGATAGATAGATAATGGATGGATGGATGAATGGATAGATAGATGAGAAAGAGAGAGAGAGAGAGATTGATCGATCTACTATGCCGTGAGCAACTGAGAGTTCGTAACCTTGCCTGATGCATTTCATAAATAGAATGTATTAACTCCGGAGAAGATGGGCTTGGTGGACTGTGTGGGAAATACTTTTGAGGACCACATCTGGGGGCGGTGCCCCTTTGTCCTGCTTCTATCGGAGGTTCCAAGCTTGCTCACCTGCGCCCACTTCCTGCTCTGGGTCTGGACTGCTCGCATCTCTGTGGCCTCCTGTCTCCTCCCTGCCTTGCCCTTCCGGCTGGATTTGACCTTCTCTGATTCGACCTGAATGGGTCTCAGCTGGACCTCCCAGCCCATGGGTGCTTGGGTGTGGCAGCACTGGAGGAACAGAGGGCCCAGAGGGAAGTCCCTGCTCATGAAGGGCTGGAGAAAGAACAAGGGGCTCCGAGCTGGACGACCAGCCCCGGCAGCTGGGATGTTTGGAATGTGTTGCTCTGATGCTGCTAAGCCGGTGGCAGCTTTCAGACAGACACCCCTTGCGGGCTTCTGTGTGTGTTCTTGCTCTCTTTTATCTAAGATGAGTGGTGATTGAAGCTGGAGAGGAGCCTATTGTCTAGAAAGAGAGCTGACCAGCAACAGGTTTTTATAAAATCCATGGTTCTTAAAGGAGAGAGCTCTGTCGATTTTGGGATCCTAAAGACCACTTTACACAAAAACCTATATGTGCCTTTGTCTGAAGGGCAAGGGGGGGCGGGTGGTCTCTTCCCCAAGGCTGAACTGTATTTGCAGGCAACCCCACCCTCCATGTATAAAAGGCATCCAAAGAAAGCCTCAGGCTAGATTAATGTGACTCCTTAAACTTGAAAGATTTTTATTCATATTAGGGAGACTGAGATAACTTATTAGATAAAACAGTACTTGCAAACTTGGCAACTTTTAGCCAGGCCATCACTTCCCCTGCCTGGGTTGCAGTTCTCTTACCTATACCATTGTTAGAATGTTGCTGCCATACTTCATGGAGCTGTGCAGATCAAATAAGTTCACATGCGTTGTAAAATGTTAAACAGATGCTAAGGTTTGATGGTCATTATTATGAACATAGTACCAGCCATCCATCTCAGAACAGAGGAAGTCTGCAAAGTGACCTGGAGAATTAATGGCACCAATGATATTTATCCTTCGACATCCATCTCTTCACAACTGTCTGTGTCAGAGTCTCCGGGACTGGACGTGGAGAGGGGTGGGCAGGTAGTAGCATTGCAGTGTTTCTCTCTTGGTTTTAGCATTTCTGGCTGGGGGCATTTGTGTGGGTCGGTAAAGGGTGTTGTTAGAATATGAAACCCTAAGTCACATGAGGAGAGAATTACTGGTATTCAAGGACTTCCAGAGTCTGCCCAGCAGGCCCTCACCTTCTGCTTTCCACTTTTACAATCACATTTTGTCTCCTCTAGACTTAGCTCTCTGCTACACCGAGGGACAGCCTTTTCCTGCTGGGGACCCATCTAGTCCAGTCCCGTCTCCATATTTGGATCACACCTTTCCTTTTTCAGGGAGTGAGAAGTTGTGCAAGTCTGAGATTTTATCACAGCCAGGGAACCCAGGAATTCCTGAATCCTCATGTCTATCCATTCTCCCTTCTATGATGTCCAGGAGGGAAAGCTATTCCCAGGATAATGAGAAGAAGGAGAAGGAGAAGGAGAGGAGGAGGAAGAGGAAGGGGAAACGGAAAAGGAAGGTAGCGAAGGGGGAGGGGGAGAAGGAAAGTTTGTTACATTGTTTAAGGGAGATTTAACCCCAAGAACTATGGTGGATTTCTGGTGTACCAGGCTAGACACTGTGAAGAGCTCCCTTTCGAAAATCTGAGTGGGCTCAAGAGACATCAGAGTAGCTCCGTCCGTCCATGTGCCTTAAGAACCAGACCCAGGGGCTTCCCCGGTGGCGCAGTGGTTAAGAATCCACCTGCCAATGCAGAGGACACAGATTCAAGCCCTGGTCCAGGAAGAGCCCACACGCCGCGGAGCAACTAAGCCGGTGCGCCACAACTACTGAGCCTGTGCTCTAGAGCCCACGTGCCACAACTGCTGAGCTCGTGTGCCACAACTACTGAACCCACTCACCTAGAACCTGTGCTCCGCAAAAGGAGAAGCCACTGCAGTGAGAAGCCCGTGCACCGCAACGGAGAGTAGCCCCCTCTCACCACAACTAGAGAAAGCCCGCGTGCAGCAACAAAGACCAATGGAGCCCAAAATAAATAAATAAATAAACAAATTTATTTAAAAAAAAAAAGAAAGAACAGACCCATCCTCATCAGGGTCACCTTGTTGAGGGAAAAACTATACTCAGAGACCCTGGCAGACAAGTTTTTAGAGCGTCCGAACAGGACTGCGGCCCCATTTCTGGATCAGAGCTGTCCCAGGCTGTCAAAGCCGGCTTGATGGTCTGGGGTGGCCCCTGAGTCTGGACCCCTGAGGGAGAACAGAGAAGAGGCAAAAGGGACAGAAAACTATGTCCCTGCTGCAGGTCTTGCCACTCTGGCTGCATGGAAGGAAGAGAGAGAAAAGAAGAGGCCATGTTCATACGAATTTGATGCCACTTCCAGCCCAGAAAGACTTTCTCCCCCACCTCCCCATCCCTTTTTTATTATTTTGAAAGTAAATTTTTAGTTTAGAACAAGAAGAGATATAAAAAATCACTCATTAAAAAAAAACTGACAAATACAGTGAACATGATAGAAACTTAGGAAAGATAATTTTATTGTTTTCTTGACATATCTCTAATAGTTTTCTCCCATAATCTTTGGCTACATACTCTCACTGTCTTCATATGGCCACAAATTTGTATTAGTTTTCTGTAGATAGAGGGATAATTCAGTCTTTCCTCTAACATGACTAATGGAAATATATTTATTATTGTTGCTTTAAAACAGTTTTTTCCCAGTTTCACTACTCTTTATTGGTAATAGTATATATATTTATAGGAATTCTGTCAAATTTGGGAAAACATTCTATCAGGTTTCTTACCCATAGAATCTCTTACAATTTCAGGGCAGATTTTTTTAATGCAGTTGCTAATTTTAAAAAAGATTTTTTATTGAGATATAGTTCATATACCATGAAATTCATCCCTTTGAAGAATGTAACTGACGAAGTTGTACAGTTATCACCACTGTCTAATTCCAGAGCATTTCCATCACCTCCAAAAGAAGCTGGGTACCCGCTGGCAGTCACTCCCCATTCTTTTGTCCTCCCCCGTCCCTAGCAGCCACGATTCTACTTTTTGTCTCTATGGATTTGTTTATTCTGAACATTTCCTGTAAATGGAATCAGACGGTATGTGGCCCTTGGTGTCCGACTTCTTCCACTTAGCATAATGTTGCCAAGGTTCATCCATGTTGTAGCATGTGTCTCTACTTCATTTTTTTATATGGCTGCATAATACTTCATTGTATGGATATACCACATTTTGTTCATCCATTCATAAGTTGGTGGGCATTTGGGTTGTTTCCATATTTTGGCTGCTAAGAGTAATGCTGCTGTGAATATTCATGTGCAGTTGTTTTCAAGGCATGTTTTCATTTCTCTTGGGTATATGCAGAGGAGTGCAATTGCTGGACCATGTGGTAACTCTATTTAACTTTTTGATCTTGAGACTTTCTTTTTTACAAAATTTTTGTTGGAGTATAGTTGATTTACAATGTTGTGTTGGTTTCAGGTGTACAACAAAGTGAATCAGTTATACATACACATTTATCCACTCTTTCTTAAGATGCTTTTCCCATATAGACCATTATAGAGTGTTGAGTAGAGTTCCCTGTGCTATACAGTAGGTCCTTATTAGTTATCTATTTTATATATAGTAGTGTGTTTACACGATGGGCAATGATACCTCTTCACCTTGAAAGCAGGTTAAGGTTGGGTGGTGGTGTGGTGAGCTGGGGGAGGGGACTGTTGAGCACCCAGCCGAGGTCTTCCAAGTGCTCCCTTCTCTCTTTTTTGATTGCCCAGAGCAATGTGTCCTGTGTCAGGGACACAGCAGGAAAAATAAACATATTTATGGGTTGCATTTCTAAAAGGTAGAAAATGAAAGTAATTGTATTTAGTCCCACGAGAGAAAATGCATCCTTGCCCTTTTAATTACTTAGCATAGTGCTTAAGAGTGAGCTGTAGACTGGGCTGCGTGGGTTGGCATCCCAGCTCCACTACTAACTAGCTGTGGACCTTGACTAGGTTACTTAACCTCTCAGTGCCTTGGTGTCATCATCCATAACATGGGGAGATGCTAACACCAATACTTTCCTTGTGGAGCTGTTGTCCTCACCTGAGAATACGTGTAACATATGAAACAGGGTCCCTGGAGAATGCTCAGCCTAAAGAGACATTCAAAAGGTCACTCTGAGAGTGGGTGTGGAGGACAAGTAGGCAAGGGTGGGAGGGGGGAGATGGGGATAATGGTTAAAAGACTCTTAACCATTCAGTCTCTAATCAATAAGCAATTTGCTGGTGTTTCATGAGCCTTTAATCAGATAATTTGGGGCCATGATCCAGTTTTGATGTCTTGTGAAACGCATGGAGTGTATTTTATTTTACTTTACTTTTTCTTTTTTACTGTTTTATTTCATTTTAGTTATTCATGCTACCTGGTGGACTTTATTTGATCATAGTTTCTTCATAGTGCAGTCGACGACCTGGATAATTGATATTTTTTTCTAGAGCCCCTCCCCCTATCAAACACACATTATAACACTTGATTTTATGGGCTTCAAATACGAAACAAGATCATATCATGTTTTATTGGAGTCCTACAATCAGAATGTAACTCTGTTCCTTGTGGCCAGGAGGTCTCTGAGGTGGATGCTACTTGTCGCCCTCCTGGCCCTTCCATTACATGGAAAGGACGGGCTGCTTAGAGGAGGGGGATTGTCCAGTGAGGGGGCCCCAGGTGCAGGCAGAAATCCACCTCTGAGTGAAGTACGTGGCTCTCCATCAGTGGACCTGGCTCTCTCCTGGCCATCAGGGGAGATTTGCACACTTAGAAGCATGAACGTGGGCGTATTCATGAGGCTCCTGCACAGAGGATCCAGTAGCTTCCAAGAGTAGCCGTCATCCTCTGTTGAGATTCTACACGCAGCCTGCGACCATACATTGGATTTCCTTGGTCCCTTGATAGTGGGACCAAAGCTCTCTGGGAACAGGTATGGGTGTTCCAATGGTGGGGATGATCCACCCACCTGTGGGAATCAATGCTGTGTGCTCAGGGTCTGTGTGAGGAGCTTCACGGGATCTGGTCGCCTCAGGGCACATGGACAAACTCTAGTGTCCAGCCATCCACAGCTGCAGATTTCTCTGCAGCTGTTTCCCTGAATCCAGGTACAGTGGCCTCTGTACCTCTCATCATTAGGCAAAAGGCTAGTGTCAACAGCCATCAGTTTAGTTAACTGCCTGGGCTGATATTTCTGTCCCCAAATGAGGGGACATTTAACTTCCAGCTAAAAGCATCACTAGGAGTCTTTAGTAAAACCAATGCCAAGTTTATCTGTTTGTTCGATCCTGGTAAAGAGATAACATGGGCTTGTTTATGCTTGTTTTTCCCCAATACAATCATTGACTTTACCTAGAGCTTTTAAAAAAATTAGCTAAAATCCACAGTTGAGTTAATAAACAGAGTTGAAAACCTCCAAACTGATAATGCAGGTACCATCTACTGATTGGCCACCCTTGATGGACATGGCCCAGCAGGTGACTCTTGGCTGCATTGTGCAGGCAGGGACTCTGTTTTCTAGAAATCTACGTTTCTTTTAGACCCCTCTTTTAGACCAGAGTCTGGGCCCTTGGGCACAATCATTGTAGTTACGTGCCTTCCAAGAATTTAATATCATCATCAGCCTGGCAGGAACTTGGCTTTCTTGTGAGTTTTGGGAGGTTGTGAGTGCCATCCACTCCACATTTAGATTCCCGCAGGTGACAAGCCTGGTTCCTCTATGTGAGCATTACATTTTAACAATGACATTAGCTAATTTTATTGAAAGCTTAAGGTGAGACCAGCATTGTTCTGATCACTTTATGTGCCCTATGAGACAATGGTGTTACCGTCCCCATTTTACAGATAAGGAAATGGAGATCCAGAGAAGATAAGCAACTTGCCCAATAATAACTAACATTACAGAGCTCTTTTCATGTATCAGACTCTCTACTCTCCATGTGCTGGGTTCTTCACATTACCTTTATTAAATCTTCAGTGATATAAGTACTATTATTATTTACATTTTTGTTTATGAGGATGCTCAGGTGCAAACAGATCAACTCACTTATTCAAGCTCACAGAGGTGATGTAAGTCAGGCTTGGACAATACCTTGGCCAGGGTTGCTTCAGTTCTCAACCATCATCCTATCCCACCTCTCAGGAGATATTTAACTAGAATAACTTGGTTATTTGTGAGCTTAGATATGTTGTTGAATTTTCCCCTTCAGGGCATAATGAATTACCTAAAAATGATTATTATGCTTTGCTCATAATTTATTTTCATTTCTGAAGCCAGTCTGCAGAAACTTAAAATATATCAGACTGAACACTAAATGAGATTTCTACAACCTTTTTGTGAAAAGTAATCGGCAATATCCATTAAAACAAATAACACACTTATCTTTTTATTCACTATTCCCACTTTGGGAAATTCTTCTATAGAAACAAAAGCACCAGGGAGATTAAGTGTATGATGAAGGAAGTTTGTGCAGCATTGTTTGTAATAACAAAAACTTGGGCGAGCCTGACAGCCCATCATTGGGGTGGAGGGAATGGAGACTTATGGGTAGATGGGTAAATCTACTACAGTGGATAAATCCCATTGTCCATAGAATGGGATGTTGTGTAGCTATGACCTGGAGTATGGTTAGGTGATAGAAACAAGTAGCAGAAACACCTGCAGAGGAAACAATTATTTAAAAAACTGGCTAGTGTCACACACCTTCCTACAAACATGTGCATTTGACTGTTTGTTAGAAGCATGGAGAGGCATGTGGAAGGACACACTTGCTGTTAACGTTCATTACATGGGAGGTGGCCCATACAAGGGGAAGAATGAAGTTGGGGTGCACTCTTTTTTGTGTGTGTGTGAAGGTTTTTAAAAAAATTAATTTTTAAAATAATTAATTACATTTATTTTTGGCCGCGTTGGGTCTTCGTTGCTGCGCATGGGCTTTCTCTAGTTGCAGCGAGCAAGGGCTACTCTTCATTGTGGTGCACGGGCTTCTCATTGCTGTGGCTTCTCTTGCTGTGGAGCACAGGCTCTAGGCACGCGGGCTTCAGTAGTTGTGGCGCACGGGCTCAGTAGTTGTGGCTTGTGGGCTCTAGGGCGCACGGGCTTAGTTGCTCCGCGGCATGTGGGATCTTCCTGGACCAGGGCTCGAACTCGTGTCCCCTGCATTGGCAGGTGGATTCTTAACCAGTGCGCCACAAGGGAAGTCCAAGGGTGCGCTCTTAATTTTCTGTGTTGTTTCATAGGAGGTGTTGAACCTGTACTTTTGAAGCTTTAAAAAAAACTTTTAAAAACCGAAGTATAATTTACATAGTGAATGCTTAGTTGGGTACGGGCATGCATAGCAATATCTTAACTGTACAGCTCAATCAGGTTTGACAAATGCTTCCAGCCCTGTAACCCACACCCCTGTCCAGATATAGGACACCTCCACCGCCCCAGGGAGCTGCTTTGTGTGCCCCCCCCCCCGCCCCGTCATTCCCTGCTACCCCCTCTACCAGAAGCAACCACTGGTTCAATTTCTTTCACCATAGATGAGCTTTTCCTGTTCTAGAACTTTATGTAAATGGACTCATACAGTGTGTACTCCTTTGTGTGACTTCTTTTGCTCAACACAGTGTTTCTGAGATTCATCCACTTTGCTGCATAAATCAGTAGTTTGTTCCTTTTTGTTGCTAGGTAGTATTCCACTATATGTATTCCACAGTATTCATTCCACTATATGGATAAACCACAGTTTATCCATTCTCCTGTTGATAGACATCTGGGTTGGCTGTTATGAATAAGCTGTTATGAATGTTCTTATATAAGTATTTTTTTCCTGTGGACATACGTTTTCATTTCTCTTGGATAAATACCTGGAAATAGAATTGCTGGGTCGAATGGTAGGCATATAGGCATATGCTTAACTTTATAAGAAACTGACAAAGTTTTCCAAACTTCTTGTAATTTTGCACTCCCATCAGCAACGCGTGAGAGGTCAGATCGCCCCACGTCCTTAACTGGCAGTTTGATATTGTTAGTTTTGTATTAGTCAATCTATTGGGTGTATAGCAGTATCTCCTTGTAGTTTTCATTTACATTTTCCTAACGACTCATAATGTTGAGCACTTTTTCATGTCCTTAAATGCAGACTTCCTGGTTCCAGCTATATGGTTAACCTTATATGAATACCACATTTTCTTGATTAATGTAGCTTTATAGTAAGTTTTGAAACCAGGTTGTGTTAAGTCCTTCAATATTTTCTTCTTTTGCAAAATTGTTTTGTTCTGGCTCTCATCAAAGTTTTGGTTACAGTTCTTACATATATTTTGTTAAATTTATCCCTATTTCATGTTTTTTGATGCTCTTATTAATAGTACTGCTAAAATTACAGTTTCCAATTGTTTCTTGCTAGTATGGAAATACAATTAATTATTGTATGTTGATGTTGAGGCTGTATCGTGCAGCTTTGCTAAGCTCACTTTTTAGTTGTTTTTTTTTTTTCTCAGCTTCCTTAGGATTTTCTACATACGTGACTATGTTACCTGCAAATAAACAATTTTATTCCTTCTTTTCCAATCTGTATACCTTTTTTTTTTCTTTTCCCTGCTTTGATGCACTGATTAGGACTTCTAATAAAATGCTGAAGTGGTGAGAGTAGGCATCCTTGCCTTGTTCTCTACCTTAGGGAGAAAGTATTCAGTCTTTCACCATGAAGGGTGACACTAGCTACAAGGTTACTATGGGAAACCCTTTATCAGATTGAGGAAGGTTCATTTTTATTCCAAGTTTGCTGAGCATTTTTATCATGAATAAGTGTTGGATATTGTCAAATACCTTTTCTGCATCTTTTGAGCTACTCATAGGCAGTTTCTCCTTAGTCTGTTAATATGCCAAATTATATAGATTGATATTTGAATGTTAAGCCAATCTTGTAATCTTGTGATAAATCTATTTTGTCATGATGTATTATTTTATATATCTATATATTTCAATTTGCTAACATTTTATTAAGGATTTTTGTATCTGTGTTCATGAGGGATGTTGGTTTGTGGTTTTTCTTTTCTTGTAATCTCCCTGTGGTATGGTTTTAGTATCACAGCCGTGTTGGTCTTATAAATGAGTTTGTCAGTATTTTCTTCCCCTGTTTCCTGGAGAATTTATGTAGAATTGGCATTATTTTTTCTTAAGTGTTTTTATATGATTCAGCAGTGAAGCATTATGCATCTGGAGTTTTCTTTGTGGGAAGGTTTTTGATAATAAATTTAATTTCTTTAGTAGGTATAGGGCTAGTTATATTTTGTGTTTCTTCTTGTGTCAGTTTTGTAATTTATGTTTTACAAGAAATTTGTCAATTTCATTAAATTATTTAATTTAGTGGCATAAATTGTTTAGAATGTTTCCTTCTTTTTACTGTTGCAGTGTAGATAGTGATGTCTTCTATTTCATTTCTGATATCTGTAAATTTGTGTTGTTGCATGGTATATATTTTTTCATCTTTTTATCTGTCGTTTATCTTTTTCTTCATATTTAAAGTGAATCTCTTGTAAACAGAAATTTATAATTGGATTTTGCCTAAAAAAAAACTAACCTGAAAATCCCTGCCTTTACGTTTAACATGATTATTTGTATGGCTGTGTTTAAACTTACCATCTTTCAGTTGTTTTCTGTTTGTCTTTTTTCCTGCCTTCTTTTGGATTAATTGAGCACTTTTTTGATATTACATTTTATCTTTTGTATTGGATTTTTACCTATACTTATTTGTTAATATTATATCACTTACAAAATAATCACATATTGAATGATTGATTTAAGAGCCTTGCAGTCGTGTACGTCCATATGCTCATCCTATTCTTTATGCTACTATTTTCATATATTTTACTTTTTTTTTTTTTTTTTTTTTTTTTTGCGGTATGCGGGCCTCTCACTGTTGTGGCCTCTCCCGCTGCAGAGCACAGGCTCCGGACGCGCAGGCTCAGCGGCCATGGCTCACGGGCCCAGCCGCTCCGCGGCATATGGGATCCTCCCAGACCGGGGCACGAACCCGTATCCCCTGCATCGGCAGGCGGACTCTCAACCACTGCGCCACCAGGGAGGCCCTATTTTACTTTTATAATGCTATATTCCTTGAAATACATTGTCGGTTTTATAAACAGTCAGTTGAATTTTAGAGAAATTTTCCTTCAGCCTGAATAACTTCCTAAAGAAAAAAAAAATTAATTTTGGCATTCAAGTCTACTGGTGATAAACTTTTAAAGTTTTTGTTTATTTAAGAAAGTTTATTTGTATTTTCATTTTAAAAGATATTTTCACTGAATTTGGAATTACAGTTAACTTAACTTACAGTTAAGTTTTTTTTTCCACTTTAAAGATGTTCCATTATTTTCAGGTTTGCATTATTGCTGATGAGGAGTCAATGATAAGTCAGATCATTTCCTTCTCTGTAATGTGTCCTGCCCCCACTTTGGCTCCTTTAAAGATTTTCTCTTTCTCTTTGGTTTTCAGTTATTTTATTATGATGTGCTTAGATTCGGTTTTCATTAAGTGTATCCTGCTTGGATTTTGTTGAGCATCTTGAACCTGGGGATTGATATTTTTCATCAATTTTGGACAATCTTTGGTATTACTATTTCTTTAGTTTTTTGGGGTTTTTGTTTGGTTGGTTTTTTGGACCCAAATCTCTCTAACCTCTTCTTTTGGCCCTCTATTTATCCAAGAGGCCACTGAGGCTTTGTTTATTTAAACAAATTAATAGACCTTTGTGGGGGAACAGTTTTAGATTTAAAGAAAAATTGAGTGGAAAGTACAGAGTTCTCACATACCCCCTTACTAACACCTTAAATTTTCTGCTATTTTCTTTTTATTGGGGTATAGTTGCTTTACAATGTTGTGTTAGTTTCTGCGGTACAATGAAGTGAATCAGCTGTATGTATACATATATCCCCTCCTTCTTGGACCTCCCTCTCACCACCCCACATCCCATCCATCTAGGTCATCACAGAGCACTGAGCTGAGCTCCCTGTGCTATACAGCAGGTTCCACTGGTGATCTGTTTTACACATGGTAGTGTATATACATCAATTCTAGTGTACCAATTCATCCCACCACCCCTTCCCACCACCCCCATGTCCACATGCCTGTTCTCTTCATCTGCGTCTCTATTTCTGCCCTGCAAATAGGTTCATCTGTACCATTTTTCTAGATTCCACATATATCTGTTAATATACGGTATTTATTTTTCTATTTCTGACTTCACTCTGTATGACAGACTCTGGGTCCATCCACATCTCTACAAATGACCCAATTTCATTCCTTTTTATGGCTGAGTAATATTCCATTGTACATATGTACCACATCTTTATCCATTCATCTGTTGATAGACATTTAGGTTGCTTCCGTGTCCCGGCTATTGTAAATAGTGCTGCAGTGAACATTGGGGTGCATGCGTCTTTTTGAATTATGGTTTTCTCAGGGTATATGCCCAGAAGTGGGATTGCTTGGTCATATGGTAGTTCTGTTTTTAGTTTTTTAAGGAACCTCTATACTGTTCTCCATAGGGGCTGTATCAATTTGCATTCCCACCAACAGTGTATGAGGGTTCCCTTTTCTCCACACCCTCTCCAGCATTTATTGTCTGTAGATTTTTTGATGATGGCCATTCTGACTGGTGTGAGGTGATGATACCTCATTGTAGTTTTGATCTGCATTTCTCTAATAATTAGTGATGTTGAGCAGCTTTTCATGTGTCTCTTGGCCATCTGTATGTGGCCATTTGTATCTTGGCCATTTTTCTTTGGAGAAACGTCTGTTTAGGTCTTCCACCCATTTTTTTTTTTTTTTTTTTGCGGTATGCGGGCCTCTCACTGCCGTGGCCTCTCCCGTTGCGGAGCACAGGCTCCGGACGTGCAGGCTCAGCGGCCATGGCTCACGGGCCCAAACGCTCCGCGGCATGTGGGATCTTCCCGGACCGGGGCATGAACCCGCGTCCCCTGCATCGGCAGGCGGACTCTCAACCACTGCGCCACCAGGGAAGCCCTTCCACCCATTTTTTGATTGCGTTGTTTGTTTTTGTGATATTGAGCTTCATGAGCTGTTTGTATATTTTGGAGATTAATCCCTTGTCAGTTGCTTCATTTGCAGGTATTTTCTCCCATTCTGAGGGTTGTCTTTTCATCTCGTTTATGGTTTTCTTTGCTGTGCAAAAGCTATTAAGTTTAATTAGGTCCGATTTTTATTTTTGTTTTTATTTTCATTACTCTAGGAGGTGGGTCAAAAAAGATCTTGCTGTGGTTTGTGTCAGAGTGTTCTTCCCATGTTTTCCTCTAAGAGTTTTATAGTGTCCGGTCTTACATTTAGGTCTTTAATCCATTTTGAGTTTATTTTTGTGTGTGATATTAGGGAGTGTTCTAATTTCATTCTTTTACATGTAGCTGTACAGTTTTCCCAGCACTGCTTATTGAAGAGACTGTCTTTTCTCCATTGTATGTTCTTGCCTCCTTTGTCATAGATTAGGTGACCATAGGTGCGTGGGTTTAACTCTGGGCTTTCTATCCTGTTCCATTGATCTATATTTCTGTTTTTGTGCCAGTACCATACTGTCTTGATTACTGTAGTTTTGTAGTATAGTCTGAAGTTGGGGAGCATGATTCTTTCAACTCCGTTTCTCTTTCTCAAGATTGCTTTGGCTCTTTGGGGTCTTTTGTGTTTCCATACAAATTGTAGAGTATTTGGTTCTAATTCTGTGAAAAATGCCATTGGTAATTTGATAGGGTTTGCACTGAATCTGTAGATTGCTTTGGGTAATATAGTCATTTTCACAGTATTTATTCTTCCAATCCACGAACATGGTATATCTCTCCATCTGTTTGTTTCGTCTTTGTTTTCTTTCATCAGTGTCTTATAGTTTTCTGACTACTGGTATTGACATCTTGCATTTGAATGCTTCATTTGCTACAATTGATAAACCTCCACTGATGTGTCAATATCACCCAAAGACTGTAGTTTACATTAGGGTTTACTCTTTGTGTTGTACATTCTATGGGCTTTGACAAATGTATGATACATGTATCTACCATTATCATATCATAGAGAATAGTTTCATCATCCTAAAATTTCCTTGTGTTCCACCTATACATCTCTTCCTCCCATCCCCCAGACTCCTGGCAAACACTGATCTTTTTATTGCCTCCATAGTTTTGCCTTTTCCAGAATGTCATGTAGTTAAAATTATACAGAATGTAGACTCTTCAGAGTGGCTTCTTTTACTTAGCAATATGCATTTAAGTTTCCTCCATTTCTTTTCTGTTTTTTAAATTGAAGTATAGTTGATTTATAATAAGGCTCCTCCATGTCTTTTTGTGGCTGATAGCTCATTTCTTTTTAGTGCCGAATCATATTCTATTGTGTGGCTGTATCATGATTTGCTTATCCATTCACTTATTGAAGGACATTTTATTGCTTCCAAGTTTTGGTAATTATTAATAAAGGTGCTGTAAACATTCAAGTGCAAGTTTTTGTGTGGATATGTTTTCCACTCATTTGAGCAAATACCAGTGAACATGATTGGTGGATTGTATGGTAAGAGTATGTTTAGTTTTATAAGAAACTGTCAAACTGTCTTCCAAAGCCTATCATTTTGCATTTCCACCAGCAGTGAATGGGCATTCCTATTGCTCCAGAACCTTGCTGGCATTTGGTGTTGTCAATATTCTGGATTTTTAGCCATTCTAATAGGTATCTTGTGGTATCTCATCGTCATTTTAATTTGCAATTCCCTAATGCCATATGTTAAGCATCTTTTCATATGTTTATCATCATCTATATATCTTCTCTTGTGAACTGTCTGTTCAGATCTTTTGGCCATTTCAAAGTTGGGTTGTTTGTTTTCTCATTGCTGAATTTTAAGAGTTCTTTGTATATTTTGGATGCCAGTCTTTTATTAGACATGTGTTTTCAGTGACTTTATCCCAGTCTGTGGCTTGCATTTTCATTTTCTTAACAGTGTTTTTGTTTTTTGTTTTTTGTGCAGAGTAGAAGTTTTAAGTTGTAATGAAGTCCAACTTAGCAATTGTTTCTTTCATTGATCATATTGTTGGTGCCGTCTCTAAAACATCACTGCCAAACCAAAGGTCACTGAGATTTTCTCCTGTTCTCTTCCAGGGGTTTTATAGTTTTGTGGAGTTAATTTTTGTGAAAGATGTAGGTCTGTTTCTAGATTTTTTTTTTTTGCATGTGAATATCCAGTTGTATCAGCAACTTTTGTTGAAAAGACTATCATTTCTCCATTGAATTGCCTGTGCTCCTTTGTCAAAGATCAGTTGGCTGTATTTGTGTCTGCCCTTTTTTTTTTTTTTTTAAATCTCTGTGCTTCAGTTTAGATAGTTTCTATTACCCTGTCTTTAAGTTCACCGATCTTTTTCTGCTACAGTGTCCAATCAGCTTTTAGGCCCATCAACTGAATTTTTCAGTTCAGATATTTTATTTGGGGGTTCTCAAATTTCTCTTTGATTCTTTTCCATAGTTTCCATACTTATACTAAAATTCTGAATCTATTCCCTAATTACTTTAAATGTTTGAACAGATTTCTGATACCTGTTTCAAGACACTTGTCTGTTAATTTCAACCTCTCTATTGTTCTTGGTCTGTTTCATTAGTCTTATTTTTCTCTTGATTATTGGTCACACATTACTGATTCTTCACATGACTAGTAATTTTTGATCATATATTGGAAATTATGGATGGCACATTGGATTTTGTTATTTTCCTTTAAGGAGTGTAGATTTTTTTTCTGGAAGACAGTTAATTTACATTTAAAAACCCCAACTTTATTCTTTCAGGGTTTTAAAAAAGCTTTCTTAGGGTTGTTTTAGAATAGTCCACTTGGTTAGAGTGGTAAGGTGTGTTCTCCCTGAGGTCTCTGAATGACCAGGATGTTCAGGGATTTATCTCAACTCTGATTGGTTGGAAGTACTTTGTTTCCCAGCACTGTAGGATCTCCAGTCAGGTCACAGTTACTCAGTAGTTGTTCTTAGCCAAGTCTTTTGGCATCTTGTCCTGTGTAAGTGCAGCTTAGTATTTGACCAAAGATTTTTTGTTTAATCTTTAAAAAAAGAAAAATAATAATTTATTTATTTATTTATTGGCTGTGTTGGGTCTTCATTGCTGCACGTGGGCTTTCTCTAGTTGCAGCGAGCGGGGGCTACTCTTCGTTGCGGTACACGGGCTTCTCATTGCGGTGGCTTCTCTTGTTGCGGAATGTGGGTTCTAAGAGCACGGGCTTCAGTAGTTGCAGCACGTGGGCTCAGTAGTTGTGGCTCGCGGGCTCTAGAGCACAGGCTCAGTAGTTGTGGCGCACGGGCTTAGTTGCTCCGTGGCATGTGGGATCTTCCTGGACCAGGGCTCGAACCCATGTCCCCTGCATTGGCAGGAGGATTCTCAACCACTGCACCACGTGGGAAGTCCCTGACCAAAGGTTTAAGAGGACCTTCATGCATATTTCTGGAGCTCCTTTTTTATGCCACGCCCTCCTCTCCAGTATTTTACCCCTCAAATTCCAGGTGCCTCAGCAGAACTCCAGTCTTTGTCTCCTCAGCTCCCAGAGACCACCGTGGTCTGTTTGGCCTCCATCTTCCTGCAAGGTCTGGACAGCAAGTTCAAACTGAAAACCAGGTCCTTTGTTTCCCTCCTTCATGGATCACAACCCTCTGCTGCCTGTTATCCAATATCTGAAAACAGTTGTTTCATATATTTTGTACAGTTTTCTAGTTATTGACAGCAAGAGGGCTAGTCTGATACCAGTTCATTTGTTACAGCTGGCTGGAGAAGTGCAATCACTTAATGTTTTTATAAAAGAGAAATAAATCACAAAGTATTATCTAGCCAGAAACATCTAGCGTCATTGAATGGGATGAGATAAATAGTAGAACTTTTTGGTTTGTGGGACACTTAGGAGAAATGCCTTGTTTCTCCTACTCTCCCTTTTCCCCAGCCATGGATGTTTAGAGGGCTGGTATCTGAGTGAGGGAGGGGAAAGGGGACAAGTAACCACCCCTGCTGTCTCTAGCTTAAGTAAAAGTTCCCATCCTTATGGCCCAATCTGGTCCATCAGGAGCCTGCAGGAAATGTGGGACAAATAAAGAACACATCTTTGTTATCTCTGACCACTGAGCACACATCCCCATCAAGGGACCATGGTGAGGTGGATGGTGGTCATGACCTAGAGGATTTAGAGGTCAGGTTCCTAGAACCTAACCATCCCACACAGTCTCCTTTGGCCCACAGACAGGGATAAAAAAGCCAGAGGATCAGGGCCCGATAGATGAGGAAACAGGAGAGGTAAGGGGCAAAGGTGTGAGCCAGTGGGTGGGAGCCCAAGGCTCTGCTGAGAATGGGTCTGGAGCTCTGATACTTCGTCACAGTGGTTGAACACTACCGTGGAACCCAGGCCCAAGGGAGGCACATACAGCAGACTTTCTACTTGGGAGTTCTACTTGGGGATAGGATAATATACACATTGAAATTGAACTCTCCCGGGCTTCCCTGGTGGCGCAGTGGTTGGGAGTCTGCCTGCCGATGCAGGGGACACGGGTTCGTGCCCCGGTCCGGAAAGATCCCACATGTCACGGAGCGGCTGGGCCCGTGAGCCATGGCCGCTGAGCCTGCGCGTCCGGAGCCTGTGCTCCGCAATGGGAGAGGCCACGGCAGTGAGAGGCCCGCATACAGCAAAAAAAAAAAAAAAAAAAAAAAAAAAAAAAGAAATTGAACTCTCCCAACTGGTATAGAAAATCAAATTTATTTAAGACAAAGCTTCCTGGGACAGTCTGTGGAAATACCAGAGGCTTCTCTTCTGGGTCAAGTACCCCACCCTACTGAGTGCCCAGCTTTACCGTGAGAGAAGTCTCTGTCCCAGTGGGCAGGCTGCTGGAAAAGGGCCTTTCCAGTGTCAGGAAAGCCTTGATCTGGGTTCTGAGTCACATCCCACGGGGTCATCAGTGGGAGTCTAGGGATTGCACTGGGAAGGGGGCTCTTTGAACTTGAGCCATCTCTCCCGCCTTCCACGTTTCTGGGGCCCCACTCGTCCTCTCTCTAGGCAGAAGGAAATTTTCTTTGACTGAGAACCTCCTTCATAACTGACCAGCTCGCCTCCCTCTTAGACACAGCTCTGAAGCTGCTGGTAAATTATTTTTAGGAAGCAAAAAACAGGTAGAAGGAGTCCACCAAGTTGAGCATTGGAAATGGCTTCTCCAAATTTCTTCATTAAGAATATTAGGCGATTAAACTAGAAACAGCTCTTAGAGATTTCCTACCTTGGGAAATCTGATTTTAAACGATGCTGGTAAATGCAGGCCTTGAATCCAGGCTGCTAGGTTGGTTCAGCAAAACAATTTCTACCACAATAGACTGCCTCTCGGTAAAGTTTAAAAGAAAGAAAGAAAAAAAGGGCCCTCTTTCAAAAACAGCAGCTCTGGGCTTCCCTGGTGGTGCAGTGGTTGAGAGTCCGCCTGCCGGTGCAGGGGACACGGGTTCGTGCCCCGGTCCGGGAGGATCCCACATGCCGTGGAGCAACTAGGTCCGTGAGCCGTGGCCGCTGAGCCTGCGCGTCCGGAGCCTGTGCTCCACAATGGGAGAGGCCACAACAGTGAGAGGCCCGTGTACCGCAAAAAAAACAACAAAAAAAACAATAAAAAAAAACCCCAGCAGCTCTGTGTGGAGAGCCCAGGGTGCAGAGATGAGGAAGAGTTGCAGCCCAGCTACTTCATGCTGCAGAAATAGAACAGGAGAACTGTAATTAGAGACGTTCCCACCCCCCTGCGCTGCAGCAGGCGATGGTGGATTTTGCCAGACAAAGCCATCTTAAATAGGGGTTTTTAGGAACTTCCAAACTAGAGTGTCTCACCATGACATTTTGTTGCTTGGAGAGCTTGCTGTGGTGGTTTGGTAAATTTTCAAGTTAAAGCAACACTTGGATTATCACATTCCCGAATCAGGACTAAGAAGATTCAGGCTGTCTAAATAAAGGAAAACAATCGTATTTAGTGGCCTCCAAATGTAATTAAACTGCCAAGTCAGTAATTTTCTAAATGTGGACACCTCATGCGTGCCTAACACCTTCGTTCCCCAATCAAAACGCACTAAAGGAAGGAAGAAAACAAAACAAAACAGAGAGATTTCACAGCGCATCCCTAAAAATTTAGCCTCCACCCTGCATGTGTGTGACAAACTTGTAGCCAAGTTAGGCGTTGCTGAGAAAGTCGCCCGTTTCATTTTACAAAGGCGGCCGAACGCTGGTTGGAATCTTGGCACAGGCCGGGGTCCCCCATGAAGTGAGGTGGGAGAGTCCCAGCTAGAAGCCCGGAGCATCGAAGCGGAGAAGCTGAGGGACCCGGACTGACAGTGGGCTGTCTTTGACTCCTGGGCCTGCCCTGCCCTAGGCTTACTGCCGGTAGTAAGGGCTTTGGCCACGGGCATCTTGAGTGGGTGTTGGTTTTCCTCTCGCCACGGAGGCCAGCAGCCACAGAGATGGCAGGTACTATGTGCATGTTTCCTGGCCGTTCAGGTCAAGGAAATGGGGAGAGAAGGACAGACAGAAGAACGTCCAGCTCTGTGGCCGTGGCTCTGTGATAACTGGGGGAATAGCAGAGTGTGGTGAGAGGCAGCGTCCAGTCCACTGGGCTCGAAGTGGCTTGGGGTGGGCTCCGTCCAGTGCTGGCCTCCCCTCCCCGCAAGAGGCAGCCAAGCTGGAGGCGGCGGGTTCCATTGTAGCCAGAGGCTAAAGAAAGGGCCCGGCAGTTTACTGGGCCCCTCTCATGAAAGGAGTTGGATACTGGCAGAAATTTCAAATTCAGACTGCGGGACCCGGCTATTTCTGTTGAAAACATGTGAATGGCTTTTCTGCCTCTTCGTCCACAGTGTCAGATGGGCACACGTCCAGGCCTGCCTCCGCGCCCAGCCAGCCTCCCAAAGCAGCTCTGGCGCGCTCTCTGCCGAAACCGTGAGGAGCCCGGCTGAATAAATGGCCCTGCAGAGCTCCGTGAGCGCTCAAGTTTAACATGCACTTGACCTCTTTGTCTTTCAGGAATGAAATTTATTGAGTTTGGATTCCAGCGCCCCCGGGCCCCCACTAACATCTAATTAACGAGACCACATTTTGACTTCAAAAGTGCAGGGGAAAATGAGGAGATGTATTATGATGTTCTCGCTGCAGGAGCCTCGGGGGAGGGGCTGGGGAGCTGAGCCAGGGGTCTTTTGAAGTGTCTGAGTTGGTGGTCCGCCGTTCTGCCAGAATGCAAGATAAGCAGGTCAGCCTTCCTTTGCTGCTGCCTTTTTTTTTTTCCCCAATAGAGAGCGATTATCTTTCCTTTTGTTGCCATTGACCCTTCTTGGCCTGAATTTCCCAGGCTCTGAGTCTGAGTTCCTTTGTTGCATCAACAGACAGGGGGGCAGCCAAGTGTATCCCCCCAATCCCCGAATAGTCTCCTCTTGCCTCCCCACTCTGCCTGAATCCCCACCACGAAAACCGCTTCTTTATCTCGGGGCTGTGTGTCTAGAAAGCGCCATGGAAATACATCATTAGAGACAAGGTAATGGATTAATCCACAAGAAGGAGACCCATGACTTATTGGAGTAGTGTTTGAGAACTACTGATTCAGTTCAATTCCCTATTTTCAGGCTGCAAAGGTAAAAGGATAGAGGCAAGGGAGGCACATTTGATATTTGTCCAAAGCAACGAAGAATAACTGCAGAAGCCATCTTGTCCTTTCTCCTGCCTCTGGGAATCCTAACCTGAGAGGATGCCGAACGTAGTTCACCCTTGGGAGACGGGGCTACTCACTGGAATGGAGCAGAAGGGACCTTCTGGGGCGTGAAGGGTGTGCTGGGACTTTAGCTGCAGATCACAGAGGCAGGTCTGGGCAAACGCAGCCCCACTCACCTAGGTAGAGGACTGACCAAATTGGCCAAATGCAGTGAGCAGAGGGTTGTGGGCCCTTGATTTAGGTCATGGTGCTTTCCAAGGAGGCCCCATCACGCAGGTGGAATAAGGCAGGAACCGGGTTGGGAGCAGGAGGTCACACTTGTTTTGCAGATAAATGAGATAATAATCATAAATCACTTATCCCAGGGGTGAGCCTACAGTATGTGCTCATCTTATTCATCACTGTTTTTATTATCAGGTAATGCGGATGAGGGAAAGGAGACATTTCAGAGCTGGGTGAGAGGGACGGAGAGAGGGAGGGATGGAGATGAAGACATAGGACAGGGCAGAAGTCAGCGACCCAGAGACTCCCTCAGACCCCTGGGTGAACCCCAAGGCACAGGCTTGTGGAGGCCTCCCATCTCCTGGGAAGAGAAGGGAAGAGGTGCAGGGACAGGTAGCTGCTGTTTGCCTCCAGCAAGCTCCACATGGTCAGGGACCATTTCTCACTTGTTCGTGGGTGTAGCCATGGCATGTAGCACAGTTCTCGGCACATAGTAGGAGCTCGGCACATAGGTAGTGGACATTGATGCCCTGCCCTATCGCAGAGCATCAGTTGAAGGTCACTTGGCCTGCCTTCCAACTGCCAGTTTCTACAAGTCTTCATTCCTGAAGACTTTCTGAGGTTCCTGAAGCCTACGTTGTCCCACTGAATGGAAGGCCAGAAGTGGGGAAATAAACACGACTGGAAAAAAGCAGCTGTCAGTCAATGACTGAGTGTGTACATACTCCAGCTCCCTCCCCTCTTTGGAGGGATGAGTCTAAGGCACAGGCTCTACAGTGAATATCAGAGGTCACCATAGGGGGAACTTGATAACTCATCCTTTACTGTCCACCTTCCTTTTCTTCGCTAACTTTTGTACTCCTCTCTGGGTATTGTCTTCACCTCCCAAACAGACGGCTGGTACTTGAATTCTTTCTGAGGGGCTGCTTCTGGGAGAATTCAAACTAAGCCAGTAACCAGTAGGTATTTATTGGATAATGAATAAACGCATGAGCTGGAGGCAGCTAGTGTCACTGCAGCTTTGCCCTTATTACTTGTCGTTCTTGAAGTCTCCTGTGCACAGGTAGAAAATGGGGTGTCCACAGACCAAAAATACACATTCCAAGTGTCCCAAATAGGGTAGCAAATGGGGCATCCAAAGACTCAGAAACACACATCCCAAGTGTCCCAGGAACCTCCAGGCTTTGTTCCTAGACTTTGCCCTTTGTCTTTGTGTTACTCGTCTTTCTGGCACGATCAAGAGGAAAAGATGCTTTCTGCTGTGGAGCCCCCATCCTTGGCCATGCTGCTTGGTGACCCCTCTTGCATCAAGAAAGAAACTTCCCTTCACTACTGTTTTCAGAGCTTGCCTCTCTCCATCTCTCATCTTTAATGATTCTTTAATGGAATTAGTCAAGATGTACATCAGACCTTTGTGGTTTAATCTCCAAGAAAGGCTGAGAAAATGGGAAAACAGTGCCTGTCGTGCAAAACAAAAAGAGCCACATCTTTGGAGAGATGACCAAAGTAGAGAGATGGAATCTGGGTGTCCAGGGAATCCAAGCTGCTGCTGAGCCCTTCCTCAGAGAAATTTGTTAAACAATCTCCAAGTCTTGTATGATTAGATGACAACATTTATTTGCAAATAGGAAGGGTGATGGTGACAGCACTATAATTTATGTCTTCAAGAAGTGGCTCAAGCCCAGCGTCAGAATGGATCCATTGCCATTTAATTTTACCCCTGGTTTTCACATTTTTGCATTTATATTGGGGATGTAAGTGACAGAATAGAGCATGTGACAGACCAGGTTGTTGTCAGCTTCCTTCTCAGATTGCCAATCGTGCTGGTTTTTGATAAGATAATTACCCCATTTTGTGTGTGTTTCTTGCTTCTCGTATGGCAAATTGGGCAATATCGGGCCTGTCTCTGGAACATTTCTCCTCATGAATTTGCAGAGGGAAGGAGTAGGTAGTAATTGTTACTTGAGGTTGAAAACTCCCCAGTTAAGCAGAGAACATCCTGGAAACTCCAGGCTGCCCAAACCTCCAAGGTCCTCTTATTCATCTCATACTCATAGATCAAATTGCCTTGCTAGCATCACCATATAACATCACCTTCTATTAGAGGGAGCATGTAATTTATCGTCCAAACTAAAACCCTTTTGAGGACGAAGGGGGACACTATCGATAATCATCCTGGGTTGGCAGGTATAAATTTGGCAAATTGGGACATACGGGCATGCTACCTTCTGTGTTTGTACGGCCCTTGTGATGGGGAACTTCTTTAAACTGCCAAAGTATATTTGTCAAAAGTCTGTTTTAGAAAACCCCTCATACTTAATGAAGAAATACACATTTCTTTTAAAATTAAGAAGACAAGGATGTCTTTTTTTTACCTTTTCAATGTTATATTGACAGTCTAAGTCAGCATAATAAAAGAAGAATATGAGACAGAAGGTGTAAGGATTGGAAAGAAGAAACAAAACTGCCATTTTTCATGGACAGTTAGGATTATCTGTAAAGAAAACCCAAGAGTCTTTAAAGATTATAATTAGAATTAATAAGAGAGTTCATTAAGTTTGTTGGATATAAGATCAACATCCAAAAATCAATTGTATTCTCTATATCAGCAAGAAGCCATTAAAACACTATTTACAATAGCAACCCAAAAGTAACATGCTTACAAATAAATATAATGAAAGCTGTATAAGATCTAGGAAAGAAAATGATAACACTGAAAGAAAACCCAAATAACCAGAGAGCTATACCATGTTCAAGGATATGTGAGCTCTATATTAAAAAGATGTTGGTTCTTCCCAAATTAGTTTATACGTTTAATACAATTCCAGTAAAAATCCTAATAAGATATTTGTGGAACTTCATGGGCTTATTCTAAATTGAATATAGAATAACAAAGGGCTAAGAATAGCTAGGGCACTTTTGGAGAAGAGTAAGGTGGATATTCACTCTGTCAGACACCAAAACTTATTATAAAGCTATGGTAATTAAGAAGGTGTAATATTCTTGTGGGGCTAGATAAATAGATGACCAAAACAGAATAGAGGAGCCAGACACACACCTAAACAAACCTTCTAGTGACAGAGATGATATAGCAGACTAATGAATGATGTGGGGACGATTGATTATCCATGTGGAAAATAATCAGATTGGCAACTCATACACAAAAATAAATTCCAGGTGAATTAAACACCTAAACAGCAAAACTTAAAAAACCTTTAGATGAAGATTTAGAAGGATATCTTCATGAGTTCAGTGTAGGAAATATATATATATATTTTAATTTGAGGTGTACAGAATTGGATTAATTATAATCCTCCATTTATAGTCCTTGTTCTGGCTTGCTTTTATTGTTATATTCAGCTATTATTAATAATGCAATAAGCACCTATGAAACCACCACCTAAAACAAAACCTAGGGCCTTGAGATAATAACCTACATCTAAAAGTATGGCCCCCCACCTCTCCCATTCCTTTGTTTCTGTAGCACAAGGAAACCATCATTGTGAACCGTATGCTCATTATTCTATTTATTTTCTCTTTATATAGTTTTATTCCATTAAGTTTTTCTAAAAGTGTATGTTTTTAATTTAATTGTTTTTAACTGTACAAAAAGGATATCATGCTATTTTCAATCTTCTGGGAATTATTTTGTTCATTTTATATTATATTGCTAACACTTTTCCATATAATTATGTTGCACGGTAGTTTGTTTGACTGCTTTATAATATTTCATGTGTGAATATATCACACTTTGTTTATCTGCTCTCCCAGTGATGGGCATTTGGTTTTCAGGGTGTTTGCTTTTATGAATGATGCTGTTATAAACATTTTTGTACAGTCTCCTGTTGTACATATGCAAGAGTTTACCATGGGTATCCTTAGGGGTAGGAAAAGATTTCTTAACGAGATAAAAAAATGATTGGTAAATTTGGCTTTATTAGAACTGAGAACTTTGGTTTTTCAACAGACATCTTAAAGCAAGTGACAAGACAAGTTATAAACTGCAGGCAGATATTTGCAGTGTGCACAACCTAAAATGCATTAGTATCAAGAATATAAAATAACTCTTATAAATCAAAAAGGAAACTACAAACAACCAAAATGAAACGGGTAAAAGACATGAGTCAGCATTTTGCATATAAAACTATATAGAAGGCCAATATGTACGCAGAGATGTTTCACATTTCTTTAACATTGGTCATCTGGAAAATGCAAATTAATGTTGCAATGAGATCATTTTTATCCACTCAATTGGCAAAAATTAAAAGTATGAAAATATCTAGTATTAGGGTGGATCTTGGGTTTAAGGATCTCTGAGACATTGCCCCGTTAGGGTAATAACTTTGGAAAGCATTTTGTCTTTACTTCCTACAGTTAAACATTCATCCAGGCACACCTCGTTTTATTGCGCATTGGCTTCTTGCATTTTTACAATTGAAGGTTTGGGGCAACCCTTCACTGAGCAAGTCTATTGGCGCCATTTTTCCAACAGCATTTGCTCATTTTGTGTCTCTGTGTCACATTTTGATAATTCTCGCAATATTTCAAAATTTTTCATTATTATTATATTTATTATATTATTATAATCATTTCATTATTATTATATCATTATATTTGTGATCTTTGATGTTACTCTTGCAAAGAGATTATGACTCAGTGAAGGCTTAGATAATGGTTAGCATTTTTTCTCTAAAGCATTTTAAAAAATATTTTATTTTTTATTTTCTTTTTTTTTGGCTGCGTCGAGTCTTTGTTGTGGTGCATGGGCTTCTATCTAGTTGTGGTGCGAGGGCTCCTCTCTAGTTGTGGCGTGTGGGTTCTCTCTCTCTAGTTGTGGCGCTCGGGCTCCAGGGCATGTGGGCTCTGTAGTTGTAGGGTAAAGCATTTTAAATTAAGGTATGTACATTGTCTTTTTAGACATAATGCTATTGCACATTTAATAGACTACAGTATAGTGTAAACATACCCTTTTGGTGCACTGGGACACCAAAAAAACTTGTGTGACTTGCTTAATTGTGATATGCACTTTATTGCAGTGGTCTGGAACCGAACCTAAAACACCTCCAAAGTATATGTGTATGTGTATGCTTATTCCACAAGACACAAAAGCCCAAACCATAAAAAAAGGTCAACAGTTTTTAGTAATAAATATTTATTTTAAACCTCTGTTATCAAAAGACACCACTGAAAGTGAGGAGTCAGCTGCTTGGGAGGAGATACTTGCAATAATATTACCAGTAAAGGACTGGAATCCAGAATATAGAAAGAACTGCCATAAATCAACTAGAAGACAAACACCGTCATGGAAAAGTGGGCCAAAGGTATGAATGGGCAAGCTAGGGAAGAACACAAACAGCTAATAAGCAAATACAGCTCAACTTCACAAGTCATCAGAAAAAAAATGCAAATGAAAACTGTAGTAAGATACTGTTTCATACTCATCAGATGAACAACAACAGTGTGCCCCAGTACCAAATGTTGTTGAGAATTTGGTGCCACAGATTTTTTTGTTTGGCTTTGTTTTGTTTTTTTTGCGGTACGCGGGCCTCTCACTGTTGTGGCCCCTCCCGTCGCGGAGCACAGGCTCCGGACGTGCAGGCTCAGTGGCCATGGCTCGCGGACCCAGCCGCTCCGCAGCATGTGGGATCCTCCTGGACCGGGGCACGAACCCGTGTCCCCTGCATCGGCAGGCGGACTCTCAACCACTGCGCCACCAGGGAAGCCCCACAGAACTGTTTTACATTGCTGTTGGGAGTATAAATCAGTAAAAGCAATTAGGAGAAAAAATGGTAAATTTTCAGAAAAGTTTAACATGCATAAACCCTAAGGCCTAGTTGTTCCATCCTTAGATGGAAACTCTAGAGAAACTCTCACGTGAGTTCACAAACAGATGTGTGCAAGATAGTTCATGACCACAGTGTATAATAGCATCAAATTGAAACAACCTGAGTCTCCATCAATAGAAGAATAAATAAATTAGCTGAATAATCGTCATAACGGAACACTGCAGAAGGGGTCAGCAAACCTTTTCTGTAGAGGGCCAGATGAAAAATATTTTAGGCTATTTTAGGCTATTTTAGGCCATGCAATCTCTATCACAACTACTCAACTCTGCCGTTGTAGTGGGGAAGCAGCTATAGACAGTACTTACGTGAACAAGTGTGATGTGTTCCAATAACTTTATTTATAAAAAGAGGTGGCCAGCTGGATTTGGCACATGGGCCACCTTCTCTACGGAAAAGAGAATGAATCCACTAGAGTGACATCTGTTGACAGGGATGAATCCCACCAATATGAGGTTGAGTGAAGAAATAAGTTGAAGAAGAACATGTATGTATGATACCACTTATATAAAGTTTTTAAGAAACATGCAACACTACCAAATTTCGTGTGATGGTTAATTTCATATATCAGCTTGACTGGGAATGCTCAGATAGCTGGTAAAAAGTTATTATAAGAGTGTTTCCAGAAGAGACTAGTATTTGAATTAGTGGACTGAATAAAGAAGCATCCTCACCAAAGTGGGTGGGCATGATCCAATCTGTTGAGGCCCTGAATAGAACAAAAAGCGGAGGAAAGGAGAATTTGCTCTGTCTGCTTGAACTGGGACATCCACCTTCTCCTGTCCTTGACATCAGTGTTCCTGGTTCTCAGGCCTTCAGACTTGGACTGAGGGGTACCATTGGCTCCCCTGGTTCTCAGGCCTTCTGATTTGGACCAGAACAGCATTGCCAGCTTTCCAGGGCCTCCCGCTTGCAGATGGTAGCTTGAGGGACTTCTCGGTCTCTATATTTGCATGATCCAGTCCTTCAAAATTTGTCTTTCTGTGATTGGCTTCTTTCACTTAGCATAATGTCCTCAAGGTCCATGCATGGTGTCCCAGACTGAAGAATTTCCTTCTTTTTTTAAGGCTGCATAATATTCCTCTGGATGTATATGTGTGTGCGTCTATATATATATCACATTTTCTTTACCCATTCATCTGTCAATGGACATTTAGTCTGTTTCTACATCTTGGCTATTGTGAATAGTGCTGTTTCAGTCAAGCAAAATGAATAAGCTCTAGAGATCTGCTGTACAACACTGAACTGATAGTCAACAATATATTGTACAGTTAAAATTTTATTAAGAGGGTAGATCTCACAGTAAGTATTCTTTCCACACACATGCAAAGCCATTGAAGGAAAGGGGGTGGGGCAGGAAGCACAAAATTTAATCATGTTTCTTTCAGCGCTTTCTGCCTTGAGAAGGTTTATTTCTGCTACTATTACAGTTCTTTCCTTTTTTTCTTCACTGTAAATGAGATCTTTTTCTTCTCTTCTGAACTTTTACACTTTGTCAGGAGGTGTTGTCCTTATGATTGGCTTTTTAAAGTCTGGTAGATTTAGAATTATAGAATCACAGCATTAGAGAAATCTTTAGAAGGCACTTCATGCATGCTGAAGGAATCTTTCCTTTAGCTGTTCTGAGAAGTGAGCATTGTTTTTGATTGCTTCTGGTGATGGGGAACTCACTACCTATAGAGGAGGCAGGACTTTGAATTAATTTTTACAGAGCTGGGGAATCAGGAGACCTGTGTTCTAGAACCAGCTCCATCACTAATTGGCAGAGCAATGTTGGGCAAAATTGTCACTTTTCTGTGCCTCAGTTTTCTTATCTGAAAAATGGGCTCAGTCCAATTGAGGGATAGAAGTGCTTGAGTCACAAACTGAGCAACAGCCCTCCTCCTCCCTAAACATTTTATATATTTTAATCTCATTTAATTCTCACAATGACCTACTTACATTAGTGCCATTTTATAGACAAGGGGATTCTTGCTCAAGGTCACACAGTAGGTGGCAGAGTTTGTGCCCTTAACCACTAGGTCAAATTTAATATGGAATTTTGAACCTATCCTTCCAAAACATCATGCGCTGTACATTTTACCTTACAAAACAGACATTGGTAAGTAATGTGTAACAGGCTCTGGGATTCTGCAACAGACAAGGTGAATTGGTGTGCATATGGCTAACACACTATGTGATCTCAGCCACCTTCCAGTGAATGCCTGCACCAGTGATGTACTTAAATGGTCCCTTGGTTTTGGATATTTAGGTTGTTTTTGAATTTTGTTATTATTATAAAAACACTGCAGTGAATATCTTTGTGCTTAAACCTTGGTCTGCATCTGATCATTTCCCTAGGAAAGAGTTCAAGATTTTGGTGCTTTTAAGGCTCTACCAAGTTGGGCCCCTCCCAGCCAGGCAGGTGAATGTTCTTAATGAGACTTAATGAGGTCGCAGACGCAGGTGCTCAAAGGTTGAAGCTTCTGGCCAGGATGGCTGAGCCCAGACTTCTTAGGTGTTGCCTTTAGCTCTGCGGGAGGAAGCCCCTTCCTCTTCTCTGGGTTTTGAGCCTCCTGGGCAGGTCCCACACAATGGACAACAGGTGACTTCACCATCTGCCATTTGCAATCCAGGCTGGAGCATCCCAGGGCGTGGAGAATTTTGAGGCAGTTTAGAGAATCCAGCCTTGTGGTTTCACTAGGAGACATTTGGAGGTGAGTTCATCTAGACTTGCCCTTCCCAGCGTTTGTTGGCTTGAAGATTTTCTCCGCCATAAGAAATAATCTTGAAAACCCCCTTATGAAATTTCAAATGACTTTTTTAAGGCAATATTTTCATGTGGTAAAAGCTAAAAATGTGATTTTCAGTAAGAAATGATGTTAAATCAGTATAATTATTAAAATTGGATTTAAAAACCATTTAAAATAAAATTGAAACTAATATTCATAATATAAAAACAAGCAAATTTTGATCTAATATGTGACAGATGATGCTGCACGAAGTATGAAAAAGCTTGATTTGTTAGCAACTAGATTAAAAATTGACATTTGATATCATGTTTGGATTTGGGACCTAATTGTATATTTAATGGGATCCAAAATTTAACTATACGTTACAGCATAAGAGCAGGCATATGTTGTTTTCAAGACCTGACATTTGGCATGCTGGAAATTTCTCTCAAAATTAAAGCTGTTCTTTTAAAAGTAATTTTAGTGTTCTGTTTCCAAAACGTGATTAAGAGCAAGGGTTTGCAAGCCTGTCTCCACTAATAAGATACCTTGGGCTGTAGATATTTTTTATTTCTAATAAATATACAAAGTCAGAACAGAACAGTTGGACAGACGGTTACTCTCTTTCCTCTTTAGAAAATGACTTTTGAAGTTGTGGAGACTTCCTGATATGTTCCTTTTTTATTTTTTTAATTACTTAGTTAATTTCTTTATTTTTGGCTGCGTTGGGTCTTTGTTGCTGTGCGCGGGCTTTATCTAGTTGCGGCGAGAGGGGGCTACTCTTCGTTGCAGTGCGCGGGCTTCTCACTGCAGTGGCTTCTCTTGTTGCGGAGCACGGGCTCTAGGCGCGTGGGCTTCAGTAGTTGTGGCTCATGGGCTCTAGAGTGCAGGCTCAGTAGTTGTGGTGCACAGGCTTAGTTGCTCCGCAGCATGTGGGATCTTCCCAGACCAGGGCTCAAACCCATGTCCCCAGCAGTGGCAGGTGGATTCTTAACCACTGCGCCACCAGGGAAGTCCGATACGTTCCTTTAGAATTTTGTTCTGATGAATGCAATTTCTAGATCTGGTTGAGATGAGCTGAAGGTGAATTTGCAGGATTATCCTCTCTTTATGCTGCTCTCGTGTTTCCATATCCCAGGGCGAGAGGGCCTGATGTTTGAGCTTGGGCCCCACGTCCAGCTGTCCTCCACCTACCTCTGCACAGGCCCCCCGGGCCAGCCTAAAGGTTCTTGAACCATTCTGCTTTAAAGAAAAAAACCCACATTTGACTGATAATTTTGATTGTTGCTTTTTAAGGAATAAAATGGAAACAGGCAGTTTTATTATTATAATGACTGAAAATCCTGGAATGCACTTGTGAACCCTGGGTGCGGGTTGAACCCCTATTGGAAGATGGTCATTTGGACAAATGCTCCTTCCAGCCCTTGGCTGGGTTCTCTGCTTCCCTTTGGACACAGGATGCCATGGATGAAGGCCTGATTTATTTCAGGATCCCCAGTCAGCAACTTTCCATTAGTGGGAAGTAGCAGGATTTGGGGGTCAAAGACCCTGGAACTCTTCCACCACAGCTACTTTGTTTCTCACTCTCTGCCTCAGTTTCCTCATCTGCAAAACAAAGGCATAGGATTATTTAACCTTGAATCCTGGTTCAGGATTTGAATTCTTTCTTAAGCACAAAATTCATTTTTCTCCTATCTCATGGCAAAATAATTTTAGGCAGCAATGAGTTTCCTTGAAAAAACCCCGTGGAGAGGCTTCTATGGGGGCAACAAACGTTGCTTGGAGAAAGTCTCAGAGAGAGGCTAGGCTACCACCCTACTCTCATTCTCCCTGATGAACGGTGAGCTACTTTTGGGCTGTGATTTTACGGACACCAAGAGCTCCAGGAGGTGCTTCCCTGGTGGCGCAGTGGTTGAGGGTCCGCCTGCCGATGCAGGGGACACGGGTGCGTGCCCCGGTCCGGGAAGATCCCACATGCTGCGGAGCGGCTGGGCCCGTGAGCCATGGCCGCTGAGCCTGCACGTCCGGAGCGTGTGCTCCACAACGGGAGAGGCCACAACAGTGAGAGGCCCGCGTACCGCAAAAGAAAAAAAAAAAAAAAAAAAAAAAGAGCTCCAGGAAATCCCCTTTACCTTCTCGCTGGTTTGACTGACACTGTCTTTTATGAACCTTCTTTTCTCTCCATGGGGAGGCGAGAGGCAGAGACAGAGAGATTTGCGTCTTTTCAGCAGGATGAACTGATAGAGGAAGCAAGGATCAAAATGCAACTCAGAGTCTGGGCTCCGCCCCCTCAGGAACCAGAGCTGGGTCAGCCCTCTGGGGTGAAGGAGTCCTCCTGGCCTCTTCTAGACTCAGGAAAAGGGGGCAGTCGTCTCTGTTAGTTTCACACCTGCAACTCCAGTTCTGGCCTCTAGAGGGTGTGGGACCCAAACTCCAAAGTGCTGGACCAGAAGCCAGCGGATTTGTGGGGAGTTCTAGAATTCTTGAATGCTCTTGCAGGAGAGGGTCCCTGGAGCCAGAATTAGATTGCTGAGGACTGGTTCGGGGAAGGGTCCCCAGAGGAGGTGGCACTTGAGCCTGAATCAAGAGATGAGCCTGTGTCAGGGAAGGGTATGTAGGGGAGACGGTACAGCAGGGGCACAGGGGGGGCAGTTTGGAGCCAGTGGGTGGTGCACGTGTGGGGTGAGTGGGGAGCAGACATGGAAGGTGGTCATGCCATGGTGGGCATTGCACCCCATGCCAAAGATGAGGTGCTTTTCTCTACAGGCCACCAGGAGCCACAGAACAGCCTGGCTTAGAAAGGTTAACTCCTGCCATGTCTGCCCCAGGGGAATGTCCCTGAAGGTCTTTGGAAGGCAATCGGTTAACAGCCCGAGCCGGTTAACCTCTCCACCCTCACAGACTTCTCCATGACACATTGGGCCATCATTCTCCCTAATAAAATAATATGAAGCTCAGTTATGCTCCTGTTCCCATGTTCCTGGACTTCATTAAGCACAGAGGAATTAAAAACTTGTATAAATTAATCAATGTACCATAATCCTAAAAATTAGAAGACGACTCCTTGAGGAAGTAATATAGTATGGGCTTTTTAATTAGCAGGGCCCCCGAGATTCACTGCTCACCCCTGCAAGTCTTGTTTTATGAATTGCTTTATCATTTGCAGGGGAAGGCCCCGCAGACGCCTGTTCTGAGGAAATGCTGGAAGCCGTAACTAATTCTCCTGGCTCCTACCCGCCTCAGAGCCAGAGCAGAATGACAGAGCTGGCCTGGCTTTTCTTTCTTCCTTTTCTCCTCCAACAAGAGTTAACTTTCAAAAGGAAATTCAGATAAAGGATCCAGAGGGGGAACTCAGCTACTTCTATCCTTTTTCCCGGGCGTGTGGAATTCAGAGCAGAGATTTTGGTGCCACATGGATCTGGGTTTGAATCCTGGCTCCGCTGCTTTCTAGATCTGTACTGTGAGCAGGTCACCTGTTCTTGGAAAGCCTCTGTTTCCTCCAATTTCTCCTCTGTCCTAGGTCTTTGTGAGAAACGCCTCCTGACAGTAAATCAGAGCTACCTGCAGACCTAGAAGCTTTCGCAGACACCCCGTCCTTCCTCCTTTCCGATGTGAGCTGAACAACATCTTCTCCCTGCCTGGGCTTGGCCATCTTCTTCTTTCTAGACCCTTCTCTCTTCTTAACTTACTCTCCTTCTCAACAACCTTGAACCATGCCAAGTCCTTCCATCCTAACAAAACCCAAACATACTTCTTCCTTGACCCCACTTTCCCCCCAGCTCCTGCCCCGTGACTCTCCTCCCCCTCTCACTCTCTGTCCACTGGGACTGGGCCATGTCCCCAGCATCACACTGACATTCGTCTCATTAGGATCTCCAGGGAGTCTTTATCTTACTAGACCTCTTGGTACCAGTGGACTCAGATGACCTGTCGCTCCTGAGAATCCTCTCTGGTTTCCTCCTGGCTTTTTGGACATTCCTTTTCAGACTCTTTTTTGCCCCCCCTTTTATTCCAGGAGCATTGGTGTTTCTCAGGCTTGTTATCTGTGCTCCCCCAGGGATGCTCACCCACCACAGAGCCTCTCTACTACCTACACTCAGGACTCCCACAGGCCTCTCTGGCCCCATCCTCTCTGTTCCAGACCCCAAACCCCAAGGCTCCTTGGTCATTCTACTTGGGCATCTTACGGGCTCTTCAAACTCAGTGTGTCCGTGACAAAACCCAACCCCTTCCCCTCCCAAGAGGGTTACTGCTTTAGAGTCCCAGTCTAGAAAATGGCACCAGTATCCACCCAGTGATGTAGAAACCTGCCTCTCCTCCACAGGGGCCAGGACTGGGTGTCTTGGTCCCCACTATACCCCCCAGGCCTAGAACGGAACCTGGGGAGTATCAGACCTTTGGTAAATGGATTTCATGGCTGGCTGGCTGACTCCGTTCCCTTTCTTTTCCATGAGAATTTGCTGGCCCAGTTAATGAATGAGAGCATGTTTGCTGTGAGTCCATCTTTCCTAACGGTTTCATCAGGACTGAGGCTGACACTGACCTTGATGCAGGTAACAGCCCCTCAGGACTTCTGGGTGGGGAAGAGTCCATAGTTCCAAGCAGGAACCCTCATCAATGACTTGTTTCTGTAGTCTCTGATTTGACAAAGGGCCTCTAGGTCAGGAATCGAAAAGACCCGTGGAGTCCTTCTCACCAGTGCCTGGGGGAACAGGAGACCCCAGCCTGCATAGGAAATTGCAGGGTCCCAGCTGTGCTGCCTGATGCGGCGCCCCAGGTGGGGACAGGTTTTGTTGGTGACCAAGGGCACAGTGCCTGTGTGGCACCCACCCGCTCCCCTGCCTGGAGGAGCTTCCCCAGAGTCAGAGGCCAGGCTGTGGCAGTGCTGGCCCCTCCCCCTGATCAGTCCCTCCTGGGGAAGCATTTGCTCTCTTTTCTGAGGGGTAACCGGCGGTACAGTCGCGAGGCAGCGCCACTGCCGTTTCAGAGCCGCCATCTGTTTTTATCCTGGTGCGTTTACCCTGTGTGTTTGGGGAAACATATAGACACACACACACAGAACGGCAGTGCTGCCAAAATTCGCACCTCCTCTCCCATGCAGGATCTCCCCTTGAAGGCTGGCGCTCTTCGGGAGCCTGCACGTGCCTCTGGATGGGGCTGAGGACCTGGCCAGGAGCCAGGGTGCAGATCTCTTTGCTGAGCAGTCCCGGCAGCAGTGGGTTCACGACAGCATGGTAGGAAGTGCCATCTGGCTCCTGCATCTTACTGGGGTGAGCCCCCTTCTCAGTGCCTCTTCTGTCTCTTGGGGGAGTCTGGCGTCTCTCTTGTCACCAGGAGCCTGAGCTGCAGAGGCAGAACCCCCTGCCCCTTTGAAGAAGGCATGGATCCCCTCAAACCCATCCTTGCCTCCCTCATACACTGTCAGCAGATGCCCTGAGCCCTTCCCTGCTTCTAGCCAGGCGTGGTGGGGGGAGATGGGGCCCTGGGTCAGGAGCCGGGAGTAGGCAAGCCTTTCTGCAGAAGAAGCCTCTTGCCTTTGTTTCCCCGGCAGCTCTCGTTGCCATGGATGGGGTCTTCCTTCCACGGGACTCGGTGGGCCTCTCTCTGACTTTCTAGGTGGCCCTAGTCCTGCCTTGTGGGCCAACGGGCAGGGGACCCTCCTCATTCTTTCCCAAACCAGGACTGGCTCCATGAATTAGGTAGGCTGATTCCTGGAACGCAGAGAGTTGGAATTCAGGGAACAGCTTAGGGAAACGCAAGGGGGGAGAAGGTCCAAACAGATACTCCTAAAGTATGGACTCCCTGCCGCCACCGTACACACGTGCCTACATACACACATGCACATGCACGCACGCACACACATGCACACACACACAGGGGTTAGGAATATCTCCCAGTTTGCACATCACTTGCACCTCAGGAGAGCTAAGCCACAATTGCTGAGGGCAGGTGTTCTGCGTACAAATACCATGTGACCATAAACCAGCCTGCAGAGCCCAGGCCCGAGTTTGCGACAGTCTGCAGAGCCTGGTCTGATGGCCCAGTTTTCATAATTTTTAAAAGTAATAAAGAAAAAGGCAATGCAGTTACAAAACCCTAATGCTCAAGGGACAGTAAAAGCCAGAAATGGCTCATTGTTTTGCCTTGGAAATCCAAAACTGGGGTTTCCGAACTTTTTTGAAGGTAGTGGAATCTCGTTTTGAAACAAAAATCCCCTGCAGACACACTCAATGTGTAAAATGCAGAAAAGTGAGGTGAGCAGTGGAAGGGGGGATGGGGGCTGTCAGCTCTGACCCTTCAGCCTGTCTGGAGTGGGGGGCACTTCAGAGCATCTTGAAAACCATTGACCTCAGAGAACAAGGCCAGCCCACTTTTCTCCAGGGCGTCCACCTCCAGCGAGATCCTGGGCCCTGAACCCCGGCAGCTTTTCAGTATCACAGCAGTTGATGGAGAAGTGACTCTTAGCCTTGCCTCTGATGGGAAGAGAAATGGAGGCCTGGACCGCATCCCTGAGTGGTCCTCTGTGATGGGGACCTGGGTGCCTGGGGGAGCCATGGCCTGCAGATGCTCACTCAGCAGAAATGCGGCGGCTCCACGGAGCACCTGCTCGAGAGTGGGGTCTGACATCTGGGCAGGCCTATGACCCACTGTCCCGTACCCCCTCCCTGTGTTCTCCAGGTCAGGCCCAGACCTGCCTTCTTGCTGTGGAGAGCCACCGCTTCCTGCAGTAATTCCCTGCAGCCCAACTGGTCTCAGAAACTTGGCAGCCACAGAACAGGGCTCCTGCAATCTCCCCCAGATCTACAAGGACACCCCCGAGAATTTTGGGATTTGCCTTATCTATTGATACCCATCAAAGAGAGCCACTGTGGACCTCACATGTGTTCCAGGGCTCTATTATAGTGAGACCGTGTCTTCTGTGGTCCTTGAGTTAAATGCAGAAGAAAGAGGCCTGGGGAGGGGGGGTGATCTCACAGCCTTAGGACAACTGTTATCTCGGGATGTTGGCAGCGGCATGAAAGATCAGTTGTGGATGTCTCACTAAAGTTTATCTAAGAAACCTTTTCACCCACTGCAACAGTTCATACCCTCATCTTGTTTCTGTCCTTCTTATCACCAGGGCAACCCGGGGTGCTTGCCAGGGTGGAGTCGGTTTATAACTGTCACTGACCCATCATTTTCTCATGCTGGGCCTCAGGATTTTCCACCTGGTGTGAATTTTGTCATTCGAGGGGCCCCTTAAAAGCATCCAGGCTTTACCTAAAATCTTAGCAAAGGATTATTTCTTGGGAATTTCCCCATATCCAGGATCAATAAGTCAGAAATATTTCTGAACTATGGAGACCTACGTGACGAGCAGGACTGTGTTCTGAGACACCGAGGGAGTGCAGTTCTCTCTGGGTCAAGCTGCTTAAGAAATCAGGACGTGCATTTTGACAGAGTGGGGAGGCCTCATCTGGTGGGAAGGACAGATGGAGAAGAAGTGTTAATTAGAGCAACTTGACCTCCAGCTTCTGGCTCTTATTTATGCAGGAATCCTGAACAGCTTTCCCTGGTCCTGTAAAAGTCACCCTCAACAGATTCCTGGGGACATCAAGGACTGGGGACATCTTCCCAGTTCATGGGCAGGTGCTATGTGGTCCAAGGTGCCAGGAACCCACTGAAAAAGGTTGGATCGCCAGCTGGGCCCTCTGAGGGTGAACATGGGTGCTGGTTGTGGAGACTGTGTGTACGTGTTCTCCTCTCCCATAGTTCCTTCTGATGCCCTTGACCCTTGTCAGGGGATGTGAGTTGCTATGGTGACGGGAGGGGAGCTAATCTGGGAGAAAACCTGGGGAGGGGTAAAATTACTAGAGAGAGAAATTTGACATAATGCAACCTTTGTCCCAATTTCCCCCAGAGCTGGGCTTCCTGCAGTGCGTTGCCTTTCCCTGCTTGACAGGTGGGCAGGTGGGACCAAGAACACTTCCCAGCTGCTGAGAGCCAGACTTGTCTTTGTTTCATTCCATTACCCTGGTGATCTCAGGGGCCACAGATGCTGGAAGGGGAGTCCCTGTCATGGTGATATCGGGCCCTGGTCTCAGTACCTTGGAGGTGGGGCCCAGTGAGTGTGGAAGGGTGATTTTGCTAAGCACAGAGGCGGCTGGTTGTGAGCTGCGCTCTCTTCCATGCGCCTCCTCTTTGCCTTCGAAGGGGCAGGAGGGGCCTCCTCCAAGGTCTTAACTTCTCTCCTTATACACAGACAACCTCCTTGTCAACACTGCGGAGACCTTGGCTTTCACCAGTGCCCTTCCTCTGGGGAGGCAGGTGTCAGGGGAGCCCTTGAGCATCTCCTAGATGCTGGAGATTGAGGTCAGCAGTGATAAAGATATTTCCTACTGGAATGTTGACAGTGAGGTGAAAGATGCAGCTCCTATGCTTTTTCTTTTAAATTACAAATATTCATCATTTGAATGAATCTCTCCCTTCTTCCTCCCTCCCTCCCTCCCTCGCTCCCTCTCTCTCTTCCTCTCTGCTTTCCTTCCCCCCGAGCTTGCTGAGCACCAGCTAAAGGCAAGGCTCCATGAGAAGTCTTGAGAATGCAACAGTGAGTAAGTCTGGGACCCTGTAGGGAGGAGTGTACAGCCCAGACTGGAGGAGGTAAAGGTCAGACATCTAAATCGAGGATGACTTCTGTAGAGGAGGCTGCATGTGGTGTGTGAGTGCAGAGGAGGGGCCAGATAACTGGGTCTGGGGGAGTCATGAGAGCTTCTCACGGAAGTGACCCTTGAGCTACATCTTGGAAGAAGAGATTTCTGAGCAGAGAAGAGGGGGTGATGTGCCTGGTAGAGGGTCTAGCATGTGCAAAGGCAGAGGACATACTGGACCAATCTGATCATTTTCTATGTTGGTCACCAAGGCTGGCCGTAATGGCAAAATTGGGGCATCCCCGTCATCGTCCTTTTCCTTCTCTGAGGTGTTGCCCTCTTATGATGCAGCTCTAACCTGCCTATAGGGACCTGCCTTCCACTGTGGGTCCCCCTCCACCCAGGAGGTCCCCAAGCCTTGCATTTCAGGCCTGGCCAATTACCAACTCCCACTCCCTCATTACTAGTTCAAGGCTTGTGTTCAAGGTCTAGAGCTGAGAGAGTCTTGGAGCTTGTAGGGAATGATGCCAAGTAGTAGCAAAGCTTCTTAAGCAAAGATCCCGTAGCTGGGGTGTGACATTATCAATCTCAAGCAAGTATAATGTGAAAAAGAACTTGAGGGTGGGGAGGCAGATGGCGGCGTCCAGATTTTTCTCCAAGTTCTGTTCACCTCTCCAGGAGCTGACTGCAGTTAAGGTGGGTGGGATCTTCCTAGCTAACCTTAGCGGCCTCCTAAGAAAGCAGGCCTCAGGCTTTGGAGATGTTAAGTCCCAGCAGCAGAGGTCAAGATGGGAAGACAGGCAGAGCAAGCCTGATGGACTCTGTGTGTGGGTTGAGTCCAGAATTTGGGATTTTTGAGGTGTGTTTCAGGCTCCAAGAGGTCTGGTTATGGCCTATGTGGAATGTCAAGGGATGAGATAAGAACGGGCAGAATCAAGGGCAAGGCTGCTTCCCCTGGTGACGTTTCCTAAGACTTCTCTCCCCCTGCTGTCCGCCTTCCCTCCCCGAAGCGGGAGTTGAGTTGGGAGGCAGATGGGCCTCGAGGGAGGCACTTGGGAAGTTGTAATGTTGTTGCTCCCGATGTTTTCTGAATGCATCTTTCCTGGGGTCAGGTTTGAACCAGGGAATTAGTGACCTGGCTCCTGCGGGGTGAATCACACCCCTTAGTGTTATCACATAATTTAAGCCTCTCTCTGAATCCGCATCTTCCCAGGACCCCGGGGGCAGGGCTGAACAGGGTGTGGGTCCTGGCTCCTGTCACTGTCCACCTCCAGGCCCCAGGGTGCCCAGTCTAGGATAATGCTTGCACTAAACTTCCTTCCCACTGTGGCCTCCTGCTTCTGCCCATTGACGCTCACACCCTCTGCTGCAGGAACGCGCCATTCTGGGGTGCACGGTCCTCATTGGCCCTGCTGCGCGTGTGCACCAGCCAGGCCTTCTGCTGTGACTGCCCTGTCCCCTCGCCACCTGCTGTGTGCTCTCAGGGTCCCGCAGGCACGAGCGCAGATGTTGTCTCCATGAGAAGCCTTTCCCTCCTGGGCTAGCCCCTACCTACCCTATCCGGAGTGGTCCTGTCTGTTCCTACTGCTGGAACTTGGGCTCCAGAAAGGCAGGAACAATGTCCCAGCGCCCAGCCCTGTGCCTACATGATGGAGAATGAGTGGGAGGATGGCTAAACGTCAGCTTGGCTGCAGGCCAGGCTGTGGGCCTGTCCTCACCGTGCAGGCTTTGGGGCCGTTCCTCCCTGGGAGAGCTGGCAGGGCTTTGCCTGTGGCTCCTCCAGGTGGTCTACTAGGCCATTCTTGGATTTGAGGAACAAAAGCTCTGTTTTCAGCTTTCATCTTTGTTTCCATTTTCCTTAGAAATAAGAGCACTGTTAGGCAAGCCCTCATTTCTGCCAGTGGCGTGTCTGGGAGGGAAGCTCAGGGTGTGAGCACTGCCTTTCTGCAACAGGATGGCCACAACGGAGCACCTGGGATGGAACTGCATCCCCAGTATCTCAGACTTGTGCTGGATAAGGACAAAGCCTGGCGCATAATAAGCACCACTCCAAGAATGGATGTGGGCTGGTTGGAGTGGGGGTGGCTCCTCGGGCAATGTCCCTACAGGCCGTGCTCCTCCAGGAGCAATGAGGGGCACGCAGTGGTGCAATGGCGTCTCCCTGAAATCCATGTCCACCCAGAACCTCGGAATGTGACCTTATTTGGAAATAGGATCTTTGCAAGTATAATGAGATAAGAATCTCAAGCTGAAGTCATCCTGGATCTAGGGCGGGCACTAACCCCGATTCCTAGTGTTCTCATAAGAATAGGAGAGGACCCACAGAGACTCAGGAGGAGGGCCATGAGAAGGTGGAGGCAGAGTGATACAGTTACAGGCCAAGGATGCCAAGAACCCCCGGAAGCTAGGAAGAGACAGGGAAGGGGTCCTTCCTCAGGGTCTCCAGCAGAATCCAGTCCCGCTGACACCTGATTGTGCACTTCTGGCCTCCAGACCTATGAGAGAAAACAGTAATGTTGTTTGAAGCCACCAAGTCTGTGCTCATTCGTTACGGCAGCCCTAGGAAACTCGTACGGGGTCGAGTTTTGGGGTCTCTGGCTTTGCTTCTCCTCTCCCCGTGGTCCAAAGCTTCCCCATACAGTGTCTTCTCTGATATATGTATGCTACAAAAGTCTGATGTCACACGGGTGAAAAAAACTGGGGCACAGTTTGTGACGTGTGGGTGTTAGAGCGGTAGGGACGCCCAACTCATGGTGTCACGTTCCTTCCCTCCACACTGGCCCCCTGATAGATCTTGGCCTCCCTTCTCTGCCTTCCACCTGCGATCTTTTCTTTCTTTCAAAATTAGATCCAATAGGGGAAGAGGTAGCAAAGAGATAAACAAGAGGTTACAGGTGAGACCCAGGGGTCCAGAAACATCCTTGGTTTAACAGCCCGACTCTGGTGGGTCCTGGGGCATCAGGGCTATTCTCGCCTCTGCTCACATGTCCTGTGGCTTTAGAAAACAGATAAGCAATGTGCCACTTAGCTTTCACTGGGTAACAAGCCACCCCCAAACCTGGTGCCTTAAGCAACCAACATTTATTTAGCTCATGATTCTGCAGATCGGCACTTTGGCGTCCATTGGGCAGTTCTGGTCTTGGCAGGACTCACTCATCTGTCTGTGGTCAGGTGCCAGGGTGGCTGGAGGTTAGACTGGTCTACAGCGGCCTCATTATGTGGTGGTTGGAAGGCTGTGGCTTAGGGTCATGGGGCTGACTGGGACCCACGCCTCTAATCCTGCATCAGGCCAGTAGGGCTGTCACATGATAATGGCAAGATTCAGAGAAAGAGGGAGAGAGCAGAAGCCACAAGCCTCTTGAGGCCTAGGCTCTGCGCATCACTTGCTCTGCATTCCATTAACCAAAGCAAGTCACAAGACCAGCCCGGATTCAAGGATGGGAAAAGAGACACTGTCTCAAGATCAGATGAACTGCTAAATCACTTTGCAAAGGGATGCGGTCACAAGAGGGCTAGAGAACTGGACCATTTTTGCTAACAGAGTCCCCTTGGCCAGCCCTCTTCTTGGCCTGGGTGGAAGTTCACTCAGCCTGAATTCTCTGCTATCCTCTGCCCAGGAGAGTCTTGCAGTGAGAGGTGAGAACAGAATCCAGTGTTTAGTACCCATACGTCCAGGCTGGGCCTGTAATATGTCATTCCAGAAATCTTTCTTTCATCAAACATTTATTCGAGCACTACCACAAGGCCAGGTAGAGAGACCACACAGGGACGCAGGACATCCTCACGGTAAAGAGCTTGGACTTTGGAGTTGGTCAGGTCTGGCTTTGGATCTCTGCTTTTACAGACTGGGGCAAGCCACTGTCTTTTTCCTAGGCCTGCTTCATTATCAGTAAAATGGGGGTAGTAATGTCCGTGTTACAGGGAAGCTGTGAGGCCTGAATCAGATACCCAAGGTAAAGTGCTTAGCACAGCACCTGGTCCACAATGGAAACCCGCTGATGGTGCCACGATTATTAATAATAAATGTAGGCTAAGGGAATACATAGATGAATGAAGGTCTGGCAACCTTCTGCCAAATGCACATGATTAATGCTTATACCCTCCCCATCCTGGCCCAAATGAAATATATAAAGGATCTAAGGAAATCCATCAGCCACCTGCTAACTTTCTTTCATAACAGGAAACCTCTCACAGCCGTGGCCAGGGCTCCTCTGTGACCGGGACAGGGGGATGGGTGAATAACATCCCACTCCGCTGCTCCCAGGCTCCGAATGCAAGCGGCACCCCTCACCGCGCCCACAAACTCCTCCTGTGATCGCGCCGCCTGGGCCCCGTGGTAACAGGAGCCACACCTGCACCGGTGGCAGCCAAGAGGCATTTTCCCGTCGGTTGCCTGGACGATCTTGTCTCCACACCTGCTCACAACCTTCGTTTTTTCTTCCTCTCCCAATCAAAGCACGCCTTTGCTCTCCAGGCCGCCTGTCTCCCGAGTGGAGTCTGCGGGGAGGGCAAGGAGAAAGCTGAGCGATGAGATGCTCAGCCGGCCCCTTTCAGAGGCTGGAGCTGTTTTTAGCTCTGCCTTTCAGCAGGCGGGCCTGGCCTTGGGGTCTGGGCCCAGCCTGGTAAATTAATAGCAGCAGAAGACTGTCAGGGCCCAGATAGCGCCAGGAGAGGGGAGGAAAGCTCCCTCTGAGCGCTGCTGGGCTGGAGGTGCTTTCTTACGTTGTCTTTTATCCTGTTGGAAACGACGGTCTCCCCTTTAAACGTGCCTTGCCTCTGTCCAGATGCTCTTTGTCAGGCGACCCCGTGTAATTAAAGACAACAAGCTCCCCCTCCGTATATTCTTAGTGGAAAATAGAAACACATTTTCTAATCCGAAACTGCATGCCCGCCTGAGAATGAAGAGAATGTAGATGCTGCAGGTTTGGGGGCAGTGGAGGGAGCCTGAAGCTTCCTGGAGGAGAGAAAAGATTTTCTTAAGTGGCATCTGTAAGTTTGAGGCTGCTCCCAGGAGCCTGGGATGGGCGAGAGTCGGGCTGGTTGACGTGCTGCGGGTGAAGTTTTGCTTTTTAAGCAAGAGGGTCAGTTTCTGGAGGCAAATGGGCTCCAGGCTGATACGATCTGTGGGCAAAAATAACTCTGGATTTGGATCTAACAAAGACTATAAAAGAGAGGCTCCGAGACTTGTTTTCCATCCTGGCGGGAGTCAGGGTGGTTTTAAATGAAGGGCAGATGTAGCCTGAGGCCCAAATCCGTCTCCCCCAGCCCTTCTGTAACCTTATTACAGGATAAAAAGCAAGGCAGGACGCTCACAGTAAGAGAGAAACGCGGCTTCCCCAGCAGAGTGAGGGGTTCTGGGGACACCTTTGAGGAAGGTGGGATCTTGCCTCTCTGCAGGAGGTGCTGGGAGAGGACGAGGGGGGTGGAGGCCCTTGGACATGTGCAGGGGGCCCTGACCTGACAGACAAGGTCAGGGCCAGGGAGGCCGGGCAGGAGGGGCTTCCCAGCTGGTGTGGCCTCGCAGGTCAGGTCAGGTCAGCCCCCTGCCAGGCCAGTCTTCCCCCGCTGCAGCCTAGACTGGCCTCACAGGACAAATGCTTCGTGACTCCATGGGAAAGGGCGCTGAAGCAGGAGCCGGGGCTTTCCAAGGTAGCACGGCACCTGGCACCTGGGAAGGGCTTGGTCCCTTATACTGGTGACAAAAATAACACATGCTCCATGCAGCAGGGACGTTTTACCTTGAAGCATTCCCAGGAGTGGGGGCTTCCCTCACTTCAGGTTTGGGGTGCTGGAGGTCCCTCGGGCTGAGTTAGAACCTTGTCTACACTCGTGACCATCTGAGCAGCTCGCCTCACCTGTCTGCACCGGGCTGCCATTCAGGTGTGGAGGGTGAGCAGCTGGGGGCGTGTTTCATCCTCTCTTTGTGCTTGCCGAAAGTTAGCTGCCCTGCTCTGTGCTCTCAAGGCATCTGGCTCCGTCCTCTGGCTAACTTGCTGGCTGGCATAACTTGTCTCTGTGGCCCAGGGCATGGGGCCCTCAGTATCGGGGGCTGTGCATTCATGTCTGTGTAGCCAGTGACTGGAGAGTAGGGGTTCAACAGTGTGTGTTCAGGGTCCTGACATGATGGACACTTGCTAGTGTTAGCATCTGGGCTTGGAAGCAGCAGCAGATAGTGTCTTCTGTGCTTTACAGATTCTTCCTCCCTCGGCCAAAATATGTAAAAGATTTTTTTGGAATAAGATCTTGCATCTGTGTAGTGTGAGGGTTTCTTAAAGCACTTTTATGTGAGGCTGGGTCTCACCTAAACTCTGTGATGAGCAGACAGCATTGCCCCATTTTACAGATAAGGCTACTTGAGGCATGGATGCTGATTGGCTGGCCCAAGACAATAACCATAAAGGTGGAGATTGCAGTCCAGAGAGGTTAGGTAAATGGCCCAGAGGCACACAGCCAGAGCCAGCCGGAGAGCTGGCCAGACCCCAGGCTTGTCAGTCTCCAGAATCCACATTCTCTCCCCTGACCAGCTACACAGAGTGGGTACCTGCTGTTGTCAGGCTCGTGTGTGGGGCCCACCCTACCACTCCTCATTTCCTTCCACAACAATCCTCTGAGCTGGAGAGTGCAGCTCCATTTGTTTTTTTAAAAAATAAATTTATTTATTTATTATTTTTGGCTGCATTGGGTCTTTGCTGCTGCATGCAGGCTTTCTCTAGTTGCGGTGAGCGGGGGCCGCCCTTCATTGTGGTGCGCGGGCTTCTCGTTGCGGAGCACGGGCTCTAGGCGCCCAGGCTTCAGTATTTGTGGCACACGGGTTCAGTAGTTGTGGCTCGCGGGCTCTAGAGCGCAGGCTCAGTAGTTGTGGCGCACGGGCTTAGTTGCTCCGTGGCATGTGGGATCTTCCCAGACCAGAGATCAAACCCGTGTCCCCTGCACGCCATCAGGGAAGTCCCACAGCTCCATTTTTCAGAAGAGGAGACTGAGGTTCTGAGAGGTTCCAGAGACAGAGCCAAGCTCCACCCCGGGTCCATCTCTGCAGCCAGTGCACTTTCTCTACAGCCAGCCCTTTCCTTTTTCCTCAACTTTCCTGGATTTTATACCCCAAGGCAGACAGTGCAAGGAGAGGATTATATCAGAAACATGTCTGGCGAAGATTTAATGGCGGGCGCTGCTCATAAACTTTGGGTGTTTGTGTCTGCGGGGCTCAGAGTTCCAAGCAGAGATGCAAATGGTGGGCTGGACCAGCAGTGCTGAGGCATATCTATGCTTCAGATTTATGAGGGCTTTGTTGCAGAGTGAGGAGGAGGAAGGGGAGGGAGAGGTAGGGAAGGGGAAGAGGTGATGAAGGAGGAAACTGCTTCCCTTAGGCTAAGAGTAAGAACTCTCCCTTCTCCTGCCAGCCTGCACCAGACCAGCCCCTCGCCGTTTTCTAGAAACAACCTCACATATCTTCTTTCTCTTTTGGGGAGGTGGGAGATCAGGTGGAGAAGGCCAGGCATTTGCCAAGTGGAGAAAGGTTTTTCATCATTTAAAGCTCAGATGGCCTTGGTACCTCCCTTCTCCCCTCCCCAACATTGCACATCCCACCAGTCACCAAGGCATCCGTCCTCCCTCTTTTTTTTTTTTTTTGGCGGTACGCGGGCCTCTCACTGTTGTGGCCTCTCCCGTTGCGGAGCACAGGCTCCAGACGCGCAGGCTCAGCGGCCATGGCTCATGGGCCCAGCCGCTCCGCGGCATGTGGGATCTTCCCGGACCGGGGCACGAACCCGTGTCCCCTGCATCGGCAGGTGGACTCTCAACCACTGCGCCACCAGGGAAGCCCTGTCCTCCCTCTTAAATAGACTCTGTCCCTTGGCTCCTTTCCACATCGCTCTCCTGGACAACTGGAGGAACCTCCCAGCCGTCCCCTTACTTCCACTCCTGTCCCAAACTGTCCCTCCCACACTGGCCCCAGAGTGACCCTTTTACAAATGCACACCTGACCGTGTCATCCTCCTGCTTAAATGCTTTTGTGGCTTTCTGTAATAATAGAGTACGCGTATATAGAGTCGCCTGCTGGTAAACCGGCTGAAAAAGGAAAGTCCTGATTTACAGTGTTTGCTGATTGCCTTGGTGTACGGACTCCCACTCTTTTTCAAGTAGTACTGTTTGGGCTGGCAACACGCAAGCTTTCCTCTGGTGGCAGGAGTTGGCCCTAGCACATCCCTGCATAGCACTGATGAGGCGCAGGGCCCTGCTTCAGGCTTTTTATCTTTGTCTGGGTCCTTCCTCTGCCTGGCACTCCCTCTCCTCCTATCTGTGTTTATCCAAATTCTCCCCACTCCTCCGTCCCACTTCCGGTCTCTCTTGCTCAGGGATGCCTTCCCAGACCCACCCCCATTGCTGGAATAGTTGGAAGTACTCCCAGAACACCGCATTTGCCCTCTCTTCCTACCTAGCAGGATCGTGGGTCCCCTCCTTTGGGGAGGGTGGTCTCTTTCAGAGGCCCAGCCACCACGTGTGAATTCCAGGTGTCATTAACACTTGTCAGTAATCAGGCCATTCCAGGGAGTATTGATACAGCACTAACAATGTAGTCAGGCTCCAGTGTGACCGCTGGTGGGGGAAAGAGAAGTGCCCGCCTGGAGCCCTGCCCTCAGGGACCAGAGAGCTGGCTTGGGGTTTCGTGAGCATCAGGGGGATGGGAGCCACGGGTCAGCAGCTCCAGCACTTTGTGGGGACAAGCAACGGCTGTTTATCCTCCGCCTGAACCTCATCCTTCTTCTGGCTACGCTTTCGCTATCGTCGCAGTAGATGGAGGCCATTTATCGTGATGAGCGGGTGATGTACTCATGAATGGGAAATCAGCAAGGGCTGAAGGGGGATTTTTCAAGGTCAGGATGTGCCCTTTCTATTGAGAGTTCAGTTCTGTCATGAAGGAGAGAAGCTCGGTGGCAGCTTTTCCTGCCCAGTCCCCTAAGGGGTAGATGGTGCCCCCCCGAGTCCTGCTTGGAACCTGCTGTCCACTCCAAAGCTTCCCTCCATGAAAAGGCTATCGTCTGGATAAAATAAACGTTTACGTTCCAGGGATCTATAAACTCTATGTAAGTGCTAGCGCGAGTGCATTAAAAATGTGGATTTTTTTTTTGTAAGAGCAAAAAACTGGAAATAACCTAAATATTCATCAGTACAGGGTTGGTTGAATCAAGGGCAATATACTTATAAAACACAAGGAGATTATCCTTTTTAAAAAGTGTGGTAGGGCTTCCCTGGTGGCGCAGTGGTTGAGAGTCCGCCTGCTGATGCAGGAGACACGGGTTCGTGCCCTGGTCCGGGAGGATCCCACATGCCACGGAGCGGCTGGGCCCGTGAGCCATGGCCGCTGAGCCTGCGCGTCCGGAGCCTGTGCTGCGCAATGGAAGAGGCCACAGCAGTGAGAGACCTGCGTACCGCAAAAAAAAAAAAAAAAGTGTGGTAGATCTCGTGATTTGCATGACAGCCCAGGATGTAAGTGGGATATGTGGGGTGATTCGTAATTTGGTAAGTGGGGGACAGGGCAAGCTGCAGAGTGTTTCTGTTGGCCCCCCAGAGTGGGGGTCGTGTCTCTTGTTCACAGCTGTCCTCAGCACCTGGTATAGAACCTGGCCTCAGGAAGGTCTCTGTAAATGTGACTATTATGACTATTGTCAGCAGGCCATAAGTAAATGATGATCAAATCCTACTTTGTATAATCCTATGTAGAGGCATCGAGAAAACTTGGAAGGAACCTCGCGAAAACATTAATAGAGCTTACCCCTGTTTGGAGTAGAATTAGCCGGCAGGGGATAAGATGCTCACTTAAAATATAAATATTGTTAGAATTTAGGATGAGCTTGTATTATTTTTGCAATTACTAGACTAAAAACCAAAAGAAGTGGGGAAGAGATCTCTTCACAGTCTTTCCCCTACAACCACACTAAGCAATCTGCTGTTGAGTACATACTTGGGTCTTTGCAGGCCTGGGGACTAGTCCTGCTCTATTGATTTCTGCCTGGTAAACTGTGGATAATAAGAGCTCTTTTCTCACGGGTCAGTAGAGAGAACCACATGCAGTAATGAGGGTCATGCGCTCAATGCAGCCACCCCTAACAGAGGAGTGGCTTGTAACCGTTAGCTGCTTTCCACCATTGCATGGAGTGTCATCCACTGACTTGCCCATGAACCTTTTTTCAACCCCTGGCCTTTGCTTGAGTTCATCAGAGTATCATTAGTTCCTAAAACATGATCAGGGATGAAATCCTCAGGAAGATGCAGCCCAACTCTGTCATTTTGTGGCAACCAGGGCCCAGAGAGGTTAAGTGACTTGCCCAAAGTCACACAGCTTCCAAGTGGTATGGATGTTATTTGCACTGAGCTCCAAAGCCACGTGCTTTCCTTGTACTGCACTGCCTGACAGGGACTTAATGTTTTGTCTTCCCGAGAAGACTTCTAGAGACAGAGATGCCTTACCCCAAGAGAAAGGAGTCACCAGTGGGGGCTTTTAACAATCTGGCAGAGGCCACCCTGTTTAGGGTTCACTCCCTTTGGAGTGAGGAAGGGAGGGGCTGGGCTGAAGAAGGACACCCACATTTATATGAACTCAGGGACTCCCCTGCTCTCACCCCCACCCCCATGCCCGGCCGGTCCTCTACAATCACACACCTGCCTGGGCTGATCTCCCCATGGAAAGGTCTTCCTTGGTCGTCACAAGCCTCAGAGCCAGCTAGAACTGGGTTCAAAACTGCTCTAATGAGTTGTGTGCCTCAAGTTACTTAGCTGCAAAATGGGGACAGAGGGACCTACCTGCCAGGTGCATGTTGAGAATCAAGGCAGATAAAGGTTACACCTGCCTGGTGTGGGGTCTGGCACACCCCGGGCAGCTGGGTGGATGAGAGACAGATCTGAATCTGTTTGATTAAAGGAAGGCACTTTGTTCTTGGACCTGGAGACCACCTGCTACATATGATGGGGGCTAGGATAAGAAAGCAATGTTTCTGTCTCAAAGTTGGTGTAGTCACCTTTCCACCATTCTGGAGGGCCCTAAATATGTATTTGGGAGCAGGGTAGTAGAGTAATTAGCAGGCATGGTCTCAGGAGTCCTGGGTTCGAGTCCCAGATCCACCATTTTCCAACTATCTGACCTCAAGCAAGTCCCTTGAATTCATGAGCCTCCATTTCCTCATCCATAAATTCAGGCTAATATTCGCATCTACCTTGTTTGTATTTTCCCTTGACTTCACCAGCATCCATTCCAGTATTAAATGGAATAAAGGAAAGCACTTTACCCAATGCCTGGTATGTGGTAAATATCAGTAAACGTCAGCTTCTTTGAATATTTTATCATAGTTATTATTACTCTTACAGTGCTATAGTCCTTCATGCTAGCCACCAAATATTTTGTTTACCTTTGGGCAAATGGTAAGATTGTACTTCTCTGACCGATTAAAGTTAGGCAGGGCCTCTGACTTGCTTGGGGCCAATGAAATGCTTATTGTGTCACTCTGGGCAGTTTTTTTTTGTTTGTTTGTTTGTTTGTTTTTTGCGGTACGTGGGCCTCTCACTGTTGTGGCCTCTCCCGTTGCGGAACACAGGCTCCGGACGCACAGGCTCAGCGGCCATGGCTCACGGACCCAGCCGCTCTGCGGCATGTGGGATCTTCCCGGACCGGGGCACGAACCCGTGTTCCCTGCATTGGCAGGCGGACTCTCAACCACTGTGCCACCAGGGAAGCCCTCTCAGGGCAGTTTTAAGGGCTAGTGTGTGATTTGCTACCTTCCCTTCTCCTGCCCTGAATGTAGAAACGACAGACCCTTTGTGGGGGTGAGCCACTGAGCGTGGGGCAGTTGTTACAGCAGCTAACCTTGGTCTCTCCTGACTGATACACATGGGCCGACCCCAGCATGGCGAGACCGTGGGTGATAAATGGCCTTCTGCCTTGTCACGTGAAGAGGTAGGAGAGAGAGGCAGAGGAGTTTGTGCAGTCCCTCACGTGGAAAGTTTTTTTCCAATGGAGTGCTTCAAGCTAGCAGGCCTGGCATCCTCCTCCCTCTGACTGGGAGAATTGGAGTGCATGTGGTAGACTGATCAGTTGGAGGACCAGACTGTAGCTCTGCATTTCCTCTTCAGTCCTCTGACTGAACTTGCCCCACCTATTTCTCTGCAAAGAGCGGGCTGTTTGTGCTTCTTGCTGTGTTAACTTCCAAGCGACTTCCAAGGATCACCACTCATGAGGATTTAAAAACTGCACTCCCTTGAGGCGGCCCTGGCAAAACTCCCCTGCGCTTGCTCCCTGCCAAATCTGTGAGCAGGCTTCCTGGGCAGGGCCGCCAGAGCAGGGCCTGTGTGAAATACCACCCCCTGGGGACCCTCTGAATCTCTGTGCCAGGGATCGTAGGAAAAGATGGTTGAAAACCCAGGTCCTCCTGAAGAGCTAAGGTTTCGACTCACTCTCATTTCTTTTAAGGTATAAATGATGGCAATAAAGCTATTCAACCCAGACTGTCTCAGTGGAGGTGAGCAACAAGATGCAAATACCTAAAAGTCAAGAGGTGCAGATGAAAGGGGTGAAAGAGAAGAGCGGGGGCTGGGATGGGCAGCCAGTCAGCCTCCCTCTGGGAGTTGATGCAGGGACTTCGAGGTCAGGTGGCCTGGATTCAAAACCTGCTCCTGCCACTTGGCCACTGTGTGACCTTCCAGGGAAACGGTGGATCGTTCTGAGGTCAAGAGAGTACAGTTGGCTCTGTTCATGAGCCACATGTATGCCTGTGCTGGGCTGTAAGTGGAGCACTCCGTGTCACCCCCACCCCCCAATCTGAATGCCTTATCCTGTGCACCTTAAAATGTATTGGTGCCAAAGCCAAGTGCCATTTTTTCTTTGTTTCACTACAGGGATACAATTAAATGGGCTCAGTTAAATTTTACAGTTGACCCTTGAACAAGGAGGGGTTTAAGGATGCTGGCCCTCTGTGCGGTTGAAAATCCACATATAATTTATAAAGGCCATCCTTGTCCACAGTTTCTTGGTATCCGCAGATTCAACCGATGGCGGATGGTGCAGTCCTGCGGTATTTACTACTGCAACAAATCCACGTGTGAGTGGCCCCACGCAGTTCAAACCCATGTCGTTCAAGGGTTAACGGCACTGAGTTCTTACTATGTGCAGACCCTGGGCTGGGTATTGTGGAGGGAGAGTTAAGAAAAGGACGCTGCTGGTGGTAACTCTCAAGACATCAGAGGGAGAGCTCGGGGTTAGAAATCAGTAAAACCGGTCTGGGAGAGTTGTTTCTCCTTCTCTGGGACTCAGGCTCCATGTGTCACACAGGGAGAAACCGATGGCATCTCCTCTGACACGTCCTGGAAGGACTAGATGAGAGGGGGGGTGTGATACCCGTTTGCAATAACTAAGTGCTACACAGTGTAGGGTGTTTTCATTCTTATCAAATCCACTGGTGTCCACTTGGAGGTCACCCCCGATCGTGTCCTTGAGGCCCCGTGAGAGCTTGCTGGGGTTTTCCACGGGATGACTTGATCGGAGACATTCCACTGGACTTGGTTTGCCTCAGGGGGCCCTGGGCAGCTCCCCATGTTCAATTTCTGTGAAGAGAAGGGCTGTGACTGCTGTCCATCCATGGGTTCTTTACTGAGAGCCAGTCCCCTGCATTCCTGTTCTGAGGAAGGAGGGACTGTACTCACTATCTGGTCTGCACGGCCGTGTGCCAGAGAATTGTCTTCAGTGTTGGAACAGCAGAAATTCAGAGCGAGGCTGGGGAGACCCGTTACAATGTCTGAGCGGGAGGCAGTGCAAATGGCTGGGGACCGGCGAATCTCCATGAGCCCCTTGAGCGTCAGGAAGGTATTCTTATTTTTAAAATACCACTGACTTTTATGATTTCTGAGCCCAGAGGCCCCTAATTGAGCTTCCCGATTGTTTCTTCCCTGAGTTTAAATTTTTTTTTAAATAAAATTGTTACCGTCTTAGCTTCAAAGTTGACCACAAGCTTCCCCGCTTCCCCCCATGGGCCTAGAGCTTTCTGGTCAGCCAGGGCAGGGCTGTGGGTGTGCCAGGGCCTGGGTTTTCCCTCTGGGAAGGTGGAAAGGCAGCAAGCTTGGCTTGAGAGTGCAAACCACCCAAGCTGGGTACTCTTATGCAAAACCCATGCACGGAGGCCTACTTAGAGTTAGGCGTGGTGCTGGGTAATGAGGGGAACAAAGGCGTGGCTGTTAGCTGATCCCCAAAGAGATGGGGAAGGAGGTAAATAAAGTCAATTGCAGGGGAATGCAGAGGAAAGGTCCCCAAAATGGCTTGAGGGTGTGGCTGGCCAAAGAGAGGCATTTGAGCAGATCTGTAAAAGCGTTTTAGAATCCCCAGGTATAGAAAAAAGGCTTATGGACATTTCAGCAGAGGGGGTGGTGTGGTGGAAGACTGAGAGGTGAGAAGTTCAGGTGTGTAGAGAAGATGCTGGTGGAAAAGGGGTGTGCATGAGACCGGGGTGGGGGCAGGGCAGATGGGAAAGGCCTGAAACCTTGAGGTCAAGTCTGTGGTTTGGAAAGATCTTCTGTTTGAATACCCCTTGTGACGGGAAGCTCACTACCTCCAGGGTAACCCATTCCACCGTCAGCTCTGACTTATAAAAATCCTTCTGAGAGCAAACCAGTGCCTGTTGGCCTTGGAGGGGCCTGGAGGACCAACCTAGGCCATGCTTGATCCTTCCATCCTTGTTTTTGTCCTTGGTAGAGTGACGGACACTTGGCTTGTAGACCAGCATGATAACTTCCTTTTACCACAAACATCACAAAGTTTAGGCATGTGCCCAAAACCTCCAGAACTTTCCGTTAATGACTGAGGTTGGCCTACTCTAAGGAATTCATCTGAATTCATCTCCACACTTCTCCTAGCGCCTCAGAACTTGGGGGACTTGGGATTCAACAGTCCTGATTTTGAATCGCATCTCAGCTGCTTTGTAGCTTTTTCTGACCTTGAGCATGTAACTTACCTCTTCAAGTTCCGCTTCCTCCGCCTGTCATAGGAGTTACAGGGTGCAAACAACACCCCCAGCTCCCTCCACTCTGGTTAAGAGGCTTCTCTCTTCCCACACCCTTGAGATGGCGTCTTGGAAGCTCGTTGGGCAGTGCTGTCATCGAGACGCTTCCAGAGCCCCTGATCCCTTTTCAATCGCCTTACTCCCCTGGGAATCGATTTATGTGTTTTTTGGCTAAAACAGGCCACCAGAGGAAGACTTTCTCCTGTTTCTGTAAATGTATCTGTTTTAGGGCTGCACTTTCCTTTCCGTTTCTGTCTGTCTGGGATGCATGTGCAATATGCGTTTTGCAGGCTGCCTCGGCCTGTTTTTAGACAAAATATTTTGACAGTCCGTCCTCCGTCTTGCCTCTCTAACTGTCTTTGGGAGGCCCTGGCATTTGTTTTTCCTGAGCCTTTGGCTCTGTGATCCTCTAAATCTTGAGCGTCCAGTAGGGTCAACCTGCCTGGCTGCGGGCCTGACCAGGAATGTGAAATTACCCAGCATCAGAGAAGGCAGGCTCCCCGGGGCTCACCCACATCACCCCCCTGTTGTCTCAGACTGGAGATGGAGGCCCAGAGAGCAGGGTTGGGTGACCTGTCTCAAGTCACAGGGCAAATTGGTGGCAGAGGTGGGGGGACAACTCTCCTCCCTTGACTCCACATCCTGCTCTCAGCTGGGGCCCTGGAGCCCCATGAAGTAGCCTGAGTGTTCCAGGTGTTTGTTCATCAGGGCTGCACACATTTTCCAGGCCTGCACGTCTTTCTGTAGGTCACCACCCCCATCAGTGCCCAGCTTGAGACTCAGCCTTATTCACGCTCAGGATGCCTGATTTGCAAACCCCAAAACTCAGAGCCAATCAGACATTTCCTGAACTCCATCCCTCTCCTGCCCCGGTCCTGACTGAGCGGGAAGTTGTGGCACCACTCAGGAAGCCTCCAGGGCAGGCGGTGGATTCCAGCAGCTGTGATTTGGGCAACTCGAGCTGTAATCCCCATCCCCACTCCCCCCCAGGACTCCACTGACAACCTGGCCTCACCCCGGGCCTTGGGAACATGAGCTTGTTTCACAATTTTCCTAAGAGTGAAATGATGTTCAGTATTCATTTTCTTGTCACTGCCGTAACATGACCACAAACTCAGTAGCTTAAAACAATACAAAGTTATCCTCAGGTCTGGAAGTCAGGAGCTCCAAGAGAGTCTTTGGGGCTGAGAATCAACACGTTGGCGGGGCCGCTTCCTTCTGGGGAGGCTCCGGAGAGAATCCACTTCCTCGCCTTTCTAGCTTCTGGAGGCTCCTGTAGTTTTTGGCTTGTGGCCTTTTCCTTCAGTCAGTTGCTTAGCATCTTCCTTCTCTGAATCGTCTGTCCTCACTCAGGCTTCTCTTCTGTGTCAAATCTCCCTCTGCTTCTCTCTATATGGGTATTCGTGATGACATCTAGAGCTCATCTAGAGCTTGGATAATCCAAGATCATCTCAAGATCCTTCATTTCATCACATCTGCAAAGTCCCTTTTGCCATGTGAGGGAACATTCACAGGGTCCAGAGATGACGGTGTCGAGGTCGTTGGAAACCACCCTCAGGCGGCCACAGTCAGTTCATGTCCTGCCCATTTCACAGACTTGGAACCTGAGGCCTGTAAAGGTTAAGGAGTACAGGGAATTCAGGTCTTGGATACCTGCTCCTTAATTCTAGGACTAGGGCTTGTTGAGGTCCTTTTGGGCTCTGTGGGCTGCTCTTTAAAAGTGAATAATCTGACACTTTCTCACATTGGTTGGTCGTTTTCTGGGGCTGGGGGTCACTTCATTGTTCCTTCGAAATCTCGGACAACCCCCCCACCAAATTTTCCACATCAATAAACTGAAGCTAGTAACACCTACCTCCTGACTTGGTTGGCTTTTCAGGAAGATTGCAGTAATGAGAATTGTTATTGCCTCTAGAGCACTTCTCTGCTGATCACTTAATGCTTCCTTCCCCCATTCCTCCCTCCCTTCCTTTTGATGCAATTGGGGCTCAACCAGCGGCTGTGAGGTTGGGTGCTAATGACTCCCAGCTGCCCCCTTCTTTTTTTTTTTTTTTACAACTTTACTGGAGTATAATTGCTTCACAATGGTGCATTAGCTTCTGCTTTATAACAAAGTGAATCAGTTATACATATACATCTGTTCCCATATCCCTTCCCTCTTGCGTCTCCCTCCCTCCCACCCTCCCTAACCCACCCCTCCAGTCGGTCACAAAGCACCAAGCTGATCTCCCTGTGCTATGCGGCTGCTTCCCACTAGCTATCTACCTTACGTTCGGTAGTGTATATATGTCCATGCCTCTCTCTCGCTTTGTCACAGCTTACCCTTCCCCCTCCCCATATCCTCAAGTCATTCTCTAGTAGGTCTGTGTCTTTATTCCTGTTTTACCCCTAGGTTCTTCATGACATTTTTTTTTCCTTAAAGTCCATATATATGTGTTAGCATATGGTATTTGTCTTGCCCTCAGCCTAAAGGGGGCTGCCGGGTGAGCAGCTGCCCTGGAACGCCCCCTGTTCCTGCCGTGGCTGTCCGTTCGGGGCACTGACTAACCTGAGGCACACAGTGCTAGTTTCCTTCGCCAGGTAGGGCCAACTTTTGGTGCAGTTCATGCTCCAGGGCTCTCCACGGGATCAGGCTAGCCTCTGCTCAAGGTTGCATCCTTCTTAGCTCCTCCTCTGTCCCGCTTCCCTCACTGCCCGCATCCTGAGAGCCCTCCTCACTGACTCAGGGCTACCCAACCCTGCCATGGGCTCTGCTTCTAGGGAACCCACCCTAAGTCACCTTCCCTTCTGCCTTTTAATTTTTTCTTGTCTCTCTTCTTTACTAGGAAATCAGGAGAGCGTCGTTTCATGGAATCCAAGTCAGGAGAGTTTCAATAGGAGGAGAGACCAGCAGCATCAGACGAGGGAAGCAGACGAGGAAATCAGGACCAAAGCTCGTCAGCCTTGGCATTGAGAAGGTTTACTGGTGCGCTCCTGTCTAATTGACTGTCAAGGTACAGTTAAATCTCACCTTCCTTCTTTACTGCTGGGTCTGTAAATCTTATAAAAACAAACTTTAATGGTGGAAAAATGCCAGGCAAGTCAATTTTCCTGCCTTGGCCTTAGTTTCCCTACCTGCAAAGGAGCTGGATGATCTCTCTGAAATTTTATGATTCTAAGAACGTTTCCTTGTGTGACCTGCAAATAAGAACAGTAAGAACTGTCCCACTTACCAAGCCTTTGATATGTGCCCTCAGGCATGCTGAGCGGAGGGTGTGAGGCATCTGCTTCAATCCTCACAACCACCCTGTGAGATAGAAAGTACCTTATCCCCATTTTATTGTTTCATCAACTTGTCTATGTGCCGAGGCCTCCTGGGTTCGTATCTCCAGCCTGGTTGTCGCCGCTTGAACCGGCTGGCTTCAGTCTGTTTCTTCTAACCCTGTCTTAGTGCAGGCTGCCATAACAAAATACTGTAGAATGGGTGGCTTAAACCACAGTAATTTATTTCTCACAGTTCTGGAGGTGGGAAGTCTGAGATCAGGGTGCCAGCATGATTGGGTTCTGTTGAAGGTTCTCTTCCTGGTTTGCAGATGGTCACTTCCTCACTGTGTCCTTACAAGGTGGGGAGGGAGGGAAAGGGGGGGAGTGTGGGGGAGAGCGATATCTCTGGTGTCTCTTCGTATAAGGACACTAATCCCATCATGAGGGCCCCACCCTCATGACCTCATCTAAACCTCATTACCTCCCAAAGGCCCCCATCTCTAAATAACATCACATTGGGGTTAGGACTTCAACATATGAATTTGCGGGGGGGGCACGACTCAGGTCCATAACAACTCCAGACAAGAGAGCATTAAATAATCACAGTGGGGCTCAACCCAGTGTGGGAACTCTGGTAGGTATTGTAGTACATGCCTCAAGGTTATCCCTCCAAAACAGTGAGGGGGCTGGGGTATTCATCCACCGATCCCGTCAGCCATGGGTTGAGAGCTGCTTCTAGGAGGTACTGACCCCTGGCCCTTCTGGTCTGCCCGTGTGAGCTGAGCACACTCCAGTGACCAGGAAAGGCACGGTGCTGCCGAAGTCTGCCAGCGGGTCTGAGGGCTGAATGCTGGGGGGTGCCGTCATTCAAATCCGAACAAAGAAGGAGGTGCCGTGGTAACTTTAGGAGGGGTAGTTTCCATGGAGTTGTGGGTGCAGAAGCCCCAGGGGAGTGGGTTGTTCATGAACAGGTGGTGAAGGAGAAGGGCTGGTGTGAGGCTGCCTCCTGAGTGAAGATGGGGGTGTGGGGTCAAGGGAGAGTGTTCTCAGGAGTTCCCTGGGGGCCTAGTGGTTAGGACTCGGTGCTTTCACTGCTGTGGCCTGGGTTCAGTCCCTGGTCAGGGAACTGAGATCCCACAAGCCACAGGGCATGCCCCCCCAAAAAAAAGAGAGTGTGTTCTTGGCTCAGGATGGGAGGCTCAGGTGTGTGCTTTTGTACTGATGGGGATGCTGGGAGTGGGGGTGAGGGAGTGGTGGGTGACGCAGGATGTGGGATGCGGAATCCAGGGAGGAATGTCTGGACATTGAAGATTTGAAGGCAGATCAGAGGCTAGAGGGAGCGAGGTCCTGACACACGTGCAGTGACTGGTCTGTGGGAAGGACAGAGCCTCTCCTGACCTGTGAGCAGAGGGAAGAAGGGAGAAGTGGGACCAGCTGAAGCTGGGTTTGGTAAGGAACCATGAAGGGACTCGATTAATGCCTTCTGTTCTTTCACGGAAATACGGTGAGGTCAAGACAAATGGATGAAGGAAGAGGGGTGGGAGGGGCATGATATTGTCGCCCCATTTCTCTTCTGTTTTTGGAGTGGAGTAAGCAAGATAGTTTATGTCTTTTTATATAGAAACACTTCTCATAGCTATCAAATTAATTGCAGTTTCTTTCATTGAAAATAAATACACAGCAGATGCTTCCGTGCACTTAGTAAGTTTCTCATGGTCTTTGAAATTACTTATTGGTTTCGCCTGTCAGCTTTGTGTGCACATGTAATGTAAAATGTACTAGTATTTTTGAAGGGCAATTTGGAATCATTAGTAGTCTTAACAGTGCATGTAGATTTTGACCCTACAATTTCCTGAAATTCGACACTTTCATGTTTGAAAAGCCAAAGGAGAAGATATCAAAGGCAAATTAGGAACTGGAAGAAAAGGATTCCTTGGGTGTTAGGAGGAGAGAAACAGCTAACATTTATTGAGGGTTTACTATGATCCAGGACCCGTTGGCTAAGATTTTTTTTTTTTTTTTGTGGTACACGGGCCTCTCACTGTTGTGGCCTCTCCCGTTGCGGAGCACAGGCTCCGGACGCACAGACTCAGCGGCCATGGCTCACGGGCCCAGCCGCTCCGCGGCCTGTGGGATCCTCCTGGACCGGGGCATAAACCCATGTCCCCTGCATCGGCAGGTGGACTCTCAACCACTGCACCACCAGGGAAGCCCGGCTAAGATCTTTTAGTCATTTACTGGGTTGCCCAAAAAGTTTGTTTGGGTTTTTCTGTAATACGAACTTTTTGGCCAACCCAGTACTTCCACAGTTCTATGAAGGAGGTATTATTATTGTTATCCTGGTTTTAGAGATGAGAAAATGGAAGCACATCTGGGTTATTAAGTAACTTGCTACAAGTTATAGACCCAATAAGTGGCAGGACCAGGAGAAGATGTTCTCCTAGTTCTAGTGCTTAGGTGGTACCCACATATCTCAGCCCTGTCATCTGATACTCATCTCCATCTAGTTATCTTTTTTCCCAGCTCTGTTGAGATAAAATTGACATATAACTGTGTAATTTTAAGGTGTACAGTGTGATGATGTGATACATGTATATGTCATAAAATGATGACCACAGTAAGGTTAGTTAATATCTCCATCACCTCACATAATTGCCATTTCTTTTTTTTGTGATGAGAATATTTAAGATCTACCATTTGAGCTACTTTCAGTTTATAACACAGTATTGTTAACTATCATCATTCTGCTATACATAGGTCCCCAGGGCTTATTCATTCATTTTATAACTGGGAGTTTGTACCCTTTGGCCAACATCTCCCCAGTTCCCCCAGCCCCTGGCAACCACCATTCTCCTCTCTGTTTCTAGGAGTTTGATGTCTCATATAGTGAGATCATATAGTATTTGTCTTTCTCTGTGTGGCTTATTGCACCGTTGCCCCATTTCTTTGGTCCTGGTGCACCATCAAAGCTCACACCCAGAAAACCCACATGGTGCCAAGAACTCCAGTGGGCTGATATATTCTTTGCAAAGTCCGTGACAAATAAAAAATCCCATTTCCCACGAACAGTTTATTACACATTTAAGGAGCTGATCACCAAATTACAATGACGAAAGGGATAATTCTTCAGACTTTAGGAAGTGACTTATAAACACTGACTCTTTTTTTCTCTGCTTCAGTCTTACTGGAAAAAAAAAGGCAAGATAAGCTGCATGTAACGTATAATGTTCTTCATTTGCTGCTCTGCTGTGATTTTCACAAATGGAGTCCTGAACAAGAGTATTGAGTTTGAGTTCAAAGTCCTTTTGTACTAAAATTATGGGTACAGGAATACGTAAAATTACATATTTTGTTGTCTTTGATATAAGATAGATACTCAGACTGTCCAACACAACAGGAGACAACTTTATTTTCCCGAACAAGAAATACAGATGCCTAAACAGTCTGATAGTTAACATTATGAGCTGTGGTTAGACATTGTGACACTAAGTTTGGAGCGTGATAATACCTTTCAGCGTTCCTAGCTTAGATCCTGCGCCTGCCACCATGTGTACTTCTGCATAGTTTATGGTTTTAATATTATTCTGCGAGTTTGTCCAAATCGTGTTATGATAAAATCCCTCTCAAAGAAGATCCAGCTGAGTAAGGAATAACGATGTTTGCATTCAACTTCGTGGTGGATTCCTTGGCTGAAAATGATCTCTTGGACCTCTTGCGTTTCATTAGGTAGGGATATAGAGAGACTAATCCTTTTGGGCATGAAAAACAGTTTATAACTTTGCAAACTCCTACTTGTCATTGGGGAGAAATGGAAATTCTGTGTACTCTTATCCTGGAAGAACAGATTACCAATGACATCAAAGATTTCAGTCTGGAGGGGCTTAGAGATGTGCTATCCACAATCACATGTGTGAACCTCTTGTCTGCAGTTTCTGATGTTTTTCATCACACACGTGGGACTGGGCTCTTAAAGAGTTCTGGGAATTCTGCACAGTTTATTTAGGGTGTTAAATCCCAGGATGATAAATTGGGGCCAGGAAATGAGCAAACTTGAATGTGGAGTGTGCTGTGGTTTGGTGGAAACGATCTAGTGGCCAAGAGCGGGGAGTGGGGGGGGGGGTTCCCGCCCCAGCCCTGATATTGATTCCTGTGTGGGCAGAGGCAGTTTCCTTCTGTGGAAAAGGAGAAATCAAGGGCTAGTGTGGGACTGTCTCCAAGGTTCCTTCCAGCTCAGACAGGCTAGGATTCTACAACCCTAGATCTGACCTCTGTTCGTTCTTGCAACCAGCTTTATCATCTGGGAATCTTCAGAATTCCGGGCAGGGGAGTCTTAATGAAAAATCTGTTCCCACGCTTTAGTGCGGCCCGTTGACAAGGTGAGGGGGTCAGGGGACAGAGGGAAATGAGAGCCCTGCCTGGGTTTTTAGTTACCGTTGGTGGTTCAGGTTGGAGAGGGGCCGTTTTCTTTAAAGACCAGTTATTTGTGATGGAAAAAACATACAGGTCAGTTTCCAGGAAGATCTGACCATTGGCTAAATATGTAGGTGGGGAGTAGGGTGGTGAGGGACGTCTTTCTCTGCCTGAAAGGCCATTGCTTTCTTGAATTGCACCGTGGTAGTGTCATGTATTTAATGTGGAGTGAGCAGTTGTTAAGAAATTATTAAAAATTAGCACTGGGCTACAGAATGCAAGGTGACAGATTGGTGCCCAGGGTGCTGGGGGAAAGACTAATTTACAGCCTCCAAGTGAAATCTCAGGTTGTTTGTTGTTCATTTCTGGAAGCATAACAGGACATTTGCAGCCTGTGTTGGGGAAATTAACCTGTTGTTAATTTTGGAAGCTGTTGTCAGGCCCCATCCCCACTTCCTTTCCTCAGCTTCAGAGACAAGGCAGACTGGAGGAGCCGGGAACAGCATCATCTCAGCATATGAGCTCACTCCCGAGTCCCTGGGGTGGGGGGGTCCTGCTGTGCTGCCTTCTGGCCTGGAAGCCCCAGGAGAGCAGGGACTGTCTGTTTTGTATTGTTGGTGTCTAGCACATAGTAGGTGCTCACTGAAGATTTGTTCACTCTGCAGCTCCTGGGAGCAACACTGTCACGAAGAGCAGACAAGTAGGAGGAGATGAGGGGGCGTGGGGCAGGGGGCGGGGGCTGTTACCGCCATTTCCCTGGCAGCAGACTCCCTTCTGGAAGCAGAGGAGAGGAGGGCCCATCTTTGGAGCTCCGCCTCTCCCTGTTGTTCTTTTCATCTGGGCTCAGTGCTGGGGGGGCAGCTGGCTGAGTAGCAGGATGGGCAGAAATGCTTTTTTTTTTTTTTTTGTAAATTTATTTACTTATTTATTTTTGGCTGCGTTGGGTCTGCGTTGCTGCGCGCGGGCTTTTCTCTAGTTGTGGCGAGCGGGGGCTACTCTTTGTTGCGGTGTGTGGGCTTCTCATTGCAGTGGCTTCTCTTGTGGTGGAGCACCGGGCTCTAGGCGTGCGGGCTTCAGTAGTTGTGGCGCATGGGCTTAGTTGCTCTGCGGCATGTGGGAACCTCCCGGACCAGAGCTCGAACCCGCATCCCCTGCATTGGCAGGTGGATTCTCAACCACTGCGCCACCAGGGAAGCCCCAGAAATGCATTTTTCTGCAGGTCCCACAGGGAGGGAATTCAATGGCCAGGGTGACTCTCTCTTGAGCATCCCAGAATCATCTCCCAGACTGGACTTCATCAAGGCCAACCTGAGGGCACCTTGGAGGGAGAGGAGCTGCTGTGCCCTGCTGTGCCCATGGCTTCCCGGAGGAGGGCAGAAAATGTCTGTGATCTGCCATTCGGATGAGAACTATCTTGTGTTTCTACGCTCACGTTCTCACATGGACATTATTCAGCTTTTGCTAATTGGCTTTATGATTTTCTCAGTAGTTAATATTCATCTGTCAAAGATGGAAGCATAAATAAATAACTTTGGTCGGCGCACACCTTCTTATTAGGCCATACATCATGTTAGAAAGTTCACATTCTTTAACCAGGAAGATGAAATTAGAAACATCTTGAAAAAGCCTTCTTGTTATCAATCATGTCATCTTGAACATGTTTCGAAGCTTGCTGCTGGCATCCAGAATAGATATTTTATTCAAAAGAATGTATTTAAAGAAAATGACAGCACTTTTCGATTTCAGCTTTTTGAAAACAGGAAATCTTTCAAGTCCTCCTGACTGAGCATTCCAGCACCTCAGCAGAGGACTGGAGTGGCTGGAGCCTTCTCCGGATGTGCCCATAAGGGTGGACAATTTTCTGACCCTTTAGAAAGGGAGTGAGACAGAAAGACAAACGGATCATGGTTTAGCAGAATGTCCTGGGTCTTGTGTGGCCTTAAAAAAATCACTTGCCCTCTTTAGGATCCAGTCTATTCATTTATAAAATGAAGAGGTTGTATAAGATTAGTGTCTTAGCTTGGGCTGCTGTAACAAATTACTTGGGGGTTTAAGTAACAAATACTGATTTCTCACAGTTCTGCATGTGGGAAGCCCAAGATCAAGGCGCTGGCACATTCGGTATCTGGGGAGGGCATCCTTCCTGGTTTGTAGATGTCCATTTTCTTACTGTGTCCTCCTATGGTGGAGAGGTGAGATCCTGTTTTATAATGGCATTATAATCCCATCACAAAGGTCCCACCCTCTTGACCTCATGTAACCCTACCATCACGTTGGGGATGGAGATTTTCCTACCCCAGGATCACTGCCTGCCTCTTCTGGGATGGAGACCACAGGACTAGACATTCTCCAGGGGCCCCTCCAGCTCTGACCTGCTCGACCCCAGGAGAGATGAGATAAGGTGTTCACATGGCTCCACGTATCCAGCCCCTCCTTCCAGGAGGGCTCAGGAGGGCTCCCCAGCCCAGCCACACCTGCATTAAGTTCCACAGCACAGGGCCAGTAGGAAGGCAGTCCCTGAACCAGGAGAACAGGATCCTTGCCTCAGCTCTGCCCCATTGCCCTTTACGGCCTTGGGCAAGTCACTTCTCCTCCCTGGGCCTCACTTTCCCCATTTATAAAATAAGGCAGTTGGATGGGCTGATCCCCAAGAGCCAAGGTTTAGTAATCCCCCTGGGAGTTAAGAGATCGTTAAGGCCTGGATGTATTTCTGCAAAAAAATAGAACCTGATCTATTTTCCTAAAGCCCAGCTCCTATGGGGCAGCATTTTCCTTATTGCAAAGACAGTTTAGAATCTGTTTGTCTGCAAATGAATCCAGAAAACAAAGGGACTTCAGGTTCAGGCCTCTGGTCAGCAACAGAGGGTCATTCTAGGGCCAAGAACCCTCAAAGCTTTCTCAATCCCTGCTGGTCCCACAAAACAAATCCCAGAGTCAACAAATTCCATTGAGCTGGCATCCAACGAGTCCTGGAATGTTGGACCTAGAACAAGAGCCAAACGTCTTCTGGTCCAACTTCCCCACTTGACAGTTGAGCAAATAGAGGCCCTGGGAGAGGACTTACTGCTTCAGGTCACAGCCCAGGTGGTGCAGAGATGGGACTTAATCCCATGGCTCCGGCCCCCCTCTGCAGGGCTCTCTCTATGACCCTCAGTTTGCTTCTTGTTTAAAAAAGCATTAACACAACTCCTTGAAATGCACAACTTGATTTTGAATTCTTTCTCTCCTTTATGCATGAATCTACAGTTGCAGTTTGTGAAAAGGCACAAACACTGAACTACACTTTAAGCCAAATGCGGGTTACCACACCCATCTACCGCTCTGAATTTCCAACATGAGTGACTGTCAAAATCTCATCATGGACAGTTTGCCAAACACTTCACAGCTGAGCCTCATGGAAAATTAATAATGTTAAGTGTGTCTGTGACATCTCATAGGAGTCAAACGGGTTGATTTATGGCAAACATGTGTTCCCCTAACCCCCACTTAAAAACAGAAGGTGTTAGATTGAATTACTGAAGGCAGCAGGCCAGAACAGACACGGTTAGGACAAATCCCACCTCCTAAGAGCCCACAGTCCATTAGGACAGATATGCCTCGTAAGCAGGATGGGCTATCAGAACGGCTAAGATAATTGACAAAGTGCTACGGGGCCTCAGCAGAGAGGGGAGCACTTCTGGCAGGCAGATCATGGCGGGGAGGCATCTGGACCGGGCTCTGAAAGCGCGGAAGGATTGGAGCACGTGCAGAAGTGTGCCTTGAGGCTCAGAGGTGAGAATAAATGGTGCACATTTGAGGAGTGGTGGATATAAGTGGAGATACAATTGAAAAGCCTGCTTGGAGCCCATCTGTAAAGGGCTCGAATGCCAGGCCAAGGCCTTCAGCCCTCACTGAAGAAGCAACCCAGCCCCTGTAACAACGGCGATTGATGAAGAGGGAGAAACATGGATTTTGGAGAAAAGACAGGCAAATTTTGAGGATTCTGCTTACCAGATGGTAACCTTTGGCAAGTCACTTATCGCCATCTCTCTAGTGGGGCACTGACCTCTGCTTGCAGGAGAGTTGTAGGTTACGTATCACTTTTTGCAACATAGGCATATCTCGTTTTATAGTGCTTCACCTTATTGTGCTTTGCAGATACTATATTTCTGCAGATTGAAGGTTTGTGGCAACCCTGTGTTGTCAGATGATGGTTAGCACTTTTTAGCAATACAGCATTTTGTTGGATAATGGATTTCTTTATTTTTTTGATATTTATTTATATTTTTTATTGAACTGTAGTTGATTTCCAATATTGGATTAGTTTCAGGTGTACAGCAAAGTGATTCTCATATATCTAATATATATATATATTCTTTTTCAGATTATTTTTCATTATAGGTTATTGCAAGATATTGAATGTACTTCCCTGTGCTATACAGTAAATCCTTGTTGTTTATCTGTTTTATAATAGTGATGTGTCTCTGTTAATCCCATACTCCTAATTTACACCCCCTCCTGCCCTTCCCCATTGGTAACCATAAGTTTGTTTTCTATGTTTGTGAGTTTGTTTCTGTTTTATAAATAAGTTCATTTGTATTAGTTTTTAGATTCCACATATAAGTGATATCATATAATGTTTGTCTTTTTCTGTCTGACTTACTTAGTATGATAATCTCTAGGTCCATCCACTTTGCTGCAAATGGCAGTATTTCATTCTTTTTTATGGCTGAGTAATATTCCATCATGTATATATACTACATCTTCTTTACCCATTCATCTGTTGATGAACACTTAGGTTGCTTCCATGTCTTGGCTATTGCAAATAGTGCTGCTATGAACATGGGGGTGCATTTATCTTTTTGAATTAGAGTTTCATCTTTTCAGGATATATGCCCAGGAGTGAGATTGTGGGATCATATCAGTCGCGTCAAAACAAACAAACATAGGAATAAACCTAACCAAGGAGGTGAAAGACCTACACTGAGAGTTATAAAACACTGATAAAGGAAACTGAAGGTGATTCAAAGAAATGAAAAGATATCCCATGCTCTCGGACCAGAAGAATTAACATGGTTAAAATGGTTGGGCTTTCCTGGTGGTGCAGTGGTTAAGAATCCACCTGCCAATGCAGGGGACATGGGTTCAAGCCCTGGTCTGGGAAGATTCCACATGCTGCGGAGCAACTAAGCCCGTGTGCCACAGCTACTGAGCCTGCACTCTAGAGCCCGTGAGGCACAACAACTGAGTTAATGTGCCACAACTACTGAGCCCACGTGCCGCAACTACTGAAGCCCGTGCGCCTAGAGCCTGTGCTCCGCAGCAAGAGAAGCCACCACAATGAGAAGCCCGCGCACCACAACGAAGAGTAGCCACTGCTCTCCGCAGCTAGAGAAAGCCCATGTGCAGCAACGAAGACCCAACGCAGCCATAAATAAATTTAAAAAAAAAGAAGTGGCCATGCTACCCAAAGCAATCTACAGATTTAATGAGATCCCTACCAAATTACCCATGCCATTTCTCACAGAACTAGAATAATCATAAAATTTATATGGAATCACAAAAGACCCAGAATTGCCAAAGCAATTCTGAGGAAAACAAGCAAAGCTGGAGGCGTAACCCTTCCAGACTTCAGACTATACTGCAAAGTAATAAAAACAGCATAGTATTGGCACAAAAACAGACACATGGATCAATGGAACAGAATAGAGAGCCCAGAAATAAGCCCACACACCTATGGTCAATCAGTCTTCAACAAAGGAGGCAAGAATATACAATGGGGAAAAGACAGTCTCTTGGACAAGGGGTGTTGGGAAAGCTGAACGGCCACAAGTAAATCAGTGATGTCAGAACACTTCCTCACACTATACACAAAAATAAAATCAAAATGGCTTAAAGACTTAAATATAAGACATGACACCATAAAACTCCTAGAAGAGAATATAGGCAAAACATTCTCTGACATAAATCTTAGCAATATTTTCTTAGATCAGTCTCCCAAGGCAAAAGAAGTAAAAGCAAAAATAAGCAAATGGGACCTAATCAAACTTATAAGCTTTTGCACAGCAAAGGAAACCATAAACAAAACAAAAAGACAGCCTGTGGACTGGGAGAAAATACTTGCAAACGATGTGACAGGCAAGGACTTAAATCTCCAAAATGTACAAACAGCTCATGTAGCTCAATATTAAAAAAAAAAAAACCCAATCAAAAAATGGGCAGAAGACCTAAATAGACATGTCTCCAAAGAAAACATGCAGATGGCCAGCAGGCACATGAAAAGATGCTCAACATTGCTAATTGGTAGAGAAATGCAAATCAAAACTACACTGAAGTATCACCTCATACTGGTCAGAATGGCCATCATCAAAAAGACTACAAATAATAAATGCTGGAGAGGGTGTGGAGAAAAGGGAACCCTCCTACACTGTTGATGGGAATGTAAATTGGTGCAGCCACTATGGAAAACAGTATGGAAGTTCCCTAAGAAACTAAAAATAAAGTTACCATATGATCCAGCAATAAAGTATTTTAAATTAAGGTATGCACATTGTTTTTATAGACACAGTGCCATTGCACACTAAATAGACTGCAGTATAGTGTAAACACAACTTTTATATGCACTGGGAAACCAAAAAATTCATGTGACTCACTTTATTGTGATATTTATTCACTTCATTGCCGTGGTCTGGAACCGAATTTACAATGTCTCTGAGGTCTGCCTGTAATGAGAGCCAACCTGTATTGGTGTGTTATGTCATGCACTGTGCTAAGCTTTATATAACTTGCATCGCTGAATCTGCAAAGTGACTTTCTGGGGTAGCTACTGTTATTATCCCATTTAACAGATGAGGACACTGGGGCTCAGGCATGGGCCCCTGCTTTGCACTGCCCAGCGTGAGAGCTTTCCATCTATGCAGTGATGCCACAGTGTCACACACGGTCCAAAATCAGTGCTCACTATCCATGTAGTCTCGTGAGAAGCCGGGCACATGCTATAAGTAAGCACTTCACATGAGCTTACCTCTTTAAATTTTGCAACAGCCCTACGAGATTGGCGTATTCCTCCTCGCATTCTGTGGCTGGTGAAGCCAGTGCCTGTTCCTATGACAGCTGATGTTGGAGAGCCAGGGTTTGGTTGATTTATCTGCACTGTGTCACATGCCCAAAGATTTTGATTTTATTGTCTGGGGTGGAGTCAGATATTGGCATTTGAAAAAGCTACCTGGGTGATTCTGATGCGTAGCTGGGGCTGAGACCCTGCTGGCCTGGTGGCAAAGCTCATATTCCTTTTTTTTAAAGATTGGGAGCAATTGATTGATTGATTGATTAATGGCTGCCTTGGGTCTTTGTTTCTGTGCGTGGGTTTTCTCTAGTTGCGGCGAGCGGGGGCTACTCTTCGTTGCTGTGCATGGGCTTCTCATTGCAGTGGCTTCTCTTGTTGCAGAGCACGGGCTCTAGGAGTGCAGGCTTCAGTAGTTGTGGCATGCGGGCTCAGTAGTTGTGGCTCACAGGCTCTAGAGCTCAGGCTCAGTAGTTGTGGCGCACGGGCTTGGTTGCTCCGCGACATGTGGGATCTTCCCGGACCAGGGCTCGAACCCGAGTTCCCTGCATTGGCAGGTGGATTCTTAACCACTGTGCCACCAGGGAAGTCCCAAAGCTCAAGCTCATATTCTTAACCAAGATTTTAAAATAAAAAAAAGCCATGTACTTCTCCATTCAGGGTGTTCATGGTTTCCCAAACCTAGATCTTTGTTCGATAAACAGACCGGCTTCAAATAAAATAAAGTTTGAATCATACTCCTACTACTGTTGTTAAAAAAAAAGTGCATGGGGAAAGAGGTTTTTCAAAAATGTAGATATACTGGTACATTAATAGAAGTGCCCAGGGCAAAAATCGCTTTTACTCACCTGTCAAGTTTCTGTCATTCCCCTGCCAACACAACGAACTTTATTTTCTAAGGATATTGAAAAGAATATGAATTGGGGGGTTCCTGAATGGTGGGAAGTGTGGGCTTTAACAGGCGAGCACAAAACAACTTTTCATCTTCATTCTTTCACTCTGAGAAAAGAACCGCTCTCCCAGGGCTCTTGGAGATGCCAGGAAGGGAACTTCAGAATTAAGGGGATGAATGTGGAAGATAATTTGTAATGTGGAAATCCACCAGGCTGCTTGCTTCTGTTTCTTGGGGCCGGTGCTTTTCCGAGTTGAGCTGGGCGCCGGTCTCGGCGTGGTGTCCGCCCTCTGTGAGGCCTACGTGCCACGCCAGTTAATAGATGACCTGCTTGACCCGCGTTCCCAAGCTCTCCCGGCTTGTCTGTCTCCATGACACATCCTCCAGCGCGTGAACAGACTTGGCCCTGCTGCTCAGGGAAGCTGTGTGCTCTTGGTATTGATGCCTTCAAGGAAGTGGCGGCGGGGGGGCACAGGCTGCGTCCAGGACCAGGCATGGAGGGTTGTGATTTCAAAACGTGGGTGAACTGCTTGGGTGCGTTCCGTGAACTGAGACTCGAAGCAGGTCTGGCTTGGCCACGAGTGCTGGCCATGCTGCTGAATGCTCCTCTGGGCTCTGTCGAGAGGTCGTGTCTGGTATTACCGAAGGGGCTTCACGTGGGAAGGGGCAACCTCCACCTGCTCGTGAAGGAAGGACTCACCTCAGTGTGGACATTTTAGTGACCATGAGAAAAAAACTGGTCTAAAAAGAGAAAAAAACTGGTTTTCTTGTTGTTTTGCTAAAAGTAACAATAATTATAATGATAGTAGTAATAATAATAACTGCAGCTAATTATAATTGCCAGCACTGTGCTAAGCACATCGCAAATATTGTGTATTCTAATGCTCACCACAATTCCCTGCGGTTGGTTTACTTTTAGCCCCATTTTACAGCTGAGGAAACTGAGGCTCAGGGAATTCAAGAAGATGGGTCTTGGAGGTGGCAGAGCCATTTTTTTTAACCTGGTCTTTTTATTTCTAAGCCTCGTGCCCTTTCATCTCTCAGGAGTGCAGACCTAGAAAGTCATTTTGTAAATTCGGTTGAAACATGCCTCTTGAAAAGTTCCTGCGATTAGTTCAAATCTGCTTTCTGAAGGGAGAGGAGGCATGTGCGGCCTCTTGCACATGACGTTCTTTCAAAGGGGCGCAGGCCATTGTGCTGTTTGCCCCCTTCCACTCCCACGGTTCCCCTCTCAAAGCTGGCTGACACCTACTCCTTCATCTGTTTCCCGCTGGGCTTTTCACTCTCCTATCATGTCATCCATTTGATCCATATTCGTCTGAAAATGTTCCCCGTTCCAAATATAAAACTGAAAACACGATCCCACTGGGAGCTTTTTTTTTTTTTTAAAGCAAGAAACTGTGGTGTGGAGTTTTAGAACTACAAGGGATCTTAGAGACAATGTAACCCAACTTTGTACCTGAGAAAACTGAAGCCCAAGGTCACTGGACAGTTAGGGGTGGATCTGCACACCCATGGTTTACTCACCTCTCCAGTGACGACCACACGATGGCTGGGAGGATGAAATGGGGTTACATTTGTGACATCCATCGTTCCGTATTTACTTGGTACAGAGAGGTGGCTGTATCTTGGGGAGACATGATGAGGGCTATCAGTGGGGCAGTGGGGATGGAGGGAGATGGGAAGGATTCAGGATGTGAAAGAAATGAGACCTGGTGGTAGGCTGTGAGAGGGGGAGCTCTCAGAGATGAATGACTCCCAGGTTTCTTCAAATGGGTTTCAAAGGATGAATAGGAGTTTGCCCAGTGGGTAGGGGAGGGATAGCCCTCTGCACAGAATGAATGGCCGTGTGAAGGCAGGGGCGTCAGTGGAGCAGGATGCTATGGGGCACGCTATAGGCATCTTCTGCTGGACTTCAGTTGCCCCAGTACAGCACAGAGAATAATGAAACAGGCATCTTAGCAGCGATAACAACCATGAAAACAGCAGGGAGAAAATGAAAATCAATGCTTTAAACAATGTTTGAAAGACATTTTAGTGTCTTTGTTGACTGATGTCTCATGAGCTCCATCCAGAGGCTCCAAGTTAATGAAATTTAAGCAGTTAGCCTCCCTCCTGACATGGCTTGTCCCCGATGTCACCAGAGCTGTGGGTCTGATGACTTCCCAGAGAGCAGGAACATCTCAGGCCCTCTGATCTCCCTCTGAGCTGCCTCTTTTATGGTTGTTGTCCGACCTGGATCAGAACTGGAGGTGGGTGGGGACCAGCAGGACTCATCATCACAGCTGCCAAAGCAGTTCCAACCACGCTTTCATTCCTCTCCTAAAAGTACATTTTAATCAGACTTTACAAATATGTTGATTTCTGACCCAATCGCCAAAGCACACAAAAGTGCCATTTATTTTGGAATGCTAAACCAAAGCCCGTTTTCTTCCATTTTTGTATTTGAATTTTCATTTGTTCCATTTCTGGAGCTGATTGTATGTCTTGAGATCCCGAGTCTAGGAGCTTCCTTCCGAAAAGTGGGTTTTTTTTTTGTGTGTGTGTGTGTGCACTCATGCACACTCGTGCATGTGTGTGTGCATATATACACACATGACTCTGCACAGACTGCTCAGCTCCTGAGAAGCAGAGCTGAGTGGGTGACCTGGAACCAGCCATGCCTGAAGCCTCCCCACTTATTGGGCATGTCTGACTTACAGGCCCTGTGTCCCCAGTAGGGATGCTCTAGATAAATAGGCCTGAGCACATCAGTCCTGCCTGGTCAGCTCCCCATCCCAGTCTTACCCACTGTGTACAGCAGCCTGTGGGCACATTGGAAACCACAGGGTACTTCACCCAGACTCCTGGCCTCACAGACTCCCTGGGACCAGAGCGTTTGCCACTGTAAAATCTAAGGGGGCCATTGAATGGCATGTTCCCTGAATGTTGCTCTGAGCTTGCCCAGGTGGAGAATCTGTCACCAAACAGGGTAGACCGCACAGCACTGACCACAAACCCTGTCCCAGAGCTCATGTGAGCCCTGCACATGTAATGTCATCTCACTTCATCCTTCCCACAACCTTGGTGACCCAGAGAGGTTCAGGAACAGGCTCAAAGTCACACAGCTGATGGAGCAGGACCAAGAAACGGGACAGTCCAGGTGCAAAGGAGGTTGGTGAGCTTAACCCTGGTACGATTACTGTCCCCAGGATGTGGCTGTGACATGTCTACACCTTATCAGTTATAGGGGTATTAAGAGTCATTTCCCTAAATACCTGTGAGCTGGAGAAAGAGTGAGGGGGGCACCCTGTAAAGGCTGGGCCTCTCTGGAAGAGGGATGAGGGCACCAGCGGGTACCAGAGGAAAGACCCATGGTGGGGAGGGACCCCAACTACCAGGGTTTGGAAGGAAACTCAAATGACTTGAGCTTACTAGCCTAGAGGAGGGAGGGAGAGGGTAGAGAAATATCTGAAACTCTTTGAAGAACTCAGAAGGAATTAGCTAGTGCCCCATGTCCCCAATGTGTAGCTGTTCCATACTGCTGAAGTCTGTTTGGTATAAGGAAGGACCTTTATATGATTGTGATGCCCAAATGCGGGAGGACCTGACTCAGATAGTAGTGAGTGCCCCGTCCCTGGAAGCATTCTATCAAAACAGAAACCACTTAGCTTATTTAATGAGAATTTCAGTATTCACTAAGTGCACTGGGGGTGGGCAGCAAAGACAGCCTTTTAAGCCTAACATAAAACTAAGCCAAAGTTTTAATTAATTTCCCAAATTTCCAGGAAACATTAGAGACAGACATAAAGTTTCATGTGGAAAGATGTTCTTCCCAGCACTATTTATCATATTAAACATTAGAAACAACCCAAATGTCCCCAAATTGGATATTAGTGAGGCACATTGCGGTACCGCTACATAATGTAATATTAATTTGTCATTAAGATGAGGTTTTAAAAACAACATATAAGTCACAAGAACAACTCACCACATAATGAAAGTGACAAAGGAGGATGCAAAGTTGTATAAATACATATATGTAAAAATACCTGAATATATGCATCTGTGTACAGGCACATGTAAATTGATCTATGAATAAGAAAGAGTGGATGGACTGTAAGAAAATGGTAACCAGTGATAATGGTCTGTTGGTGAGATAGGTAGGGCAAAATCCCGATCCGTATGCTGCAGAGTTTTTCACCAGGGGTCTATATCCCTTTTATACTCAAAGCACACGCTATTAAAATGTTGTTTTTGAAGACTAGAATGACATGGAGAAATACAGTATCACGTTAAGTGAAAAACGCAGAATGCAAAAATATGCATATATTATGACCCTAATTATGCACATAAATTTAGTTATTTATTCCCTGTTTGTTTCATGGAAGGTATTGGAAACAATATGGGTAAACACACCTGCACACCCTCCCCATCCCCACCCGGGGAACCCTGAAGCAAATATTGAAAAATGCTCATGATTGTCCCTGAGAGTTGTAGGTAATTTTGTTTTTCTACTCTATTTTCTTCAAAATTTTCCAATATATGTATATTTTTTTCTATTAATGTTTCTATAATCAAGAGGGAAGCCCTAGAATAGCCCCAAACAATTTCTGGCGCCTGTTAGGAACCCGGTGACAGTCAGTTCCCCTTCCTGTCATCACCCGCACCTTCTTGTTATCCCCAGTGAATGGGCAGATAGATGAGCCTAGACCTCGCAGACAGCGGGGGCCCAGGCTGTGCTGGGCTGGGCCCTGCGTCCTGCAGGAGGGGCAGCTGTGGGCCCCGCTCACCTGATCGCTCTCCAACGGTGCAGAAGGCCAAGCCCATCCCCAGGTTCAGCCAAGGTTCCTGCCTGGTGTGACCCTACGAAGTGCTTTGTTGTCACTCTGGAAACTGGCTCAGGAAGTCCCCAGGTCTCAAAATGCCTTGTTAAACAAGGATGAATTCCATCCAGGTTCATCAGCTTGAGCCCAGCCTTGTCATGACCCCCAGAATCACAGTGAGTATAAACGGGGTGACGTCACTCCCGGAGTACACCTCGAGTTTACTTATACTTTTGTAAAGAGGTAATTTGCAAAAGTGCAGTTAATCCCACCATGCTTTATAATTTAAAGGTGGCCAGAAAGGATTGCTGACAGACAGCTGATTAACAGCAGCCCTTAGTGCCAATTTAATCAGCATCTAATCCAGAGTCTATATTAAGATGGAATGAGATTAAAAAAAAAAAAAAGAAAAAAAAACCTCTGCCAACCCCCTCCACTGTTGTTTCGGTAGAATGCCCAGCTTTTCCCCACAGTTTGGGAGTCTGACTAAAAGCTTTGTTTGAATACTTTTCTTACATGAAAAAAGACACATAAATGTCAATTGTCAAAACATTAAGTGTGCTTTTTCCCATTGGAGGAATTGAATTACCTCCACTTCATTTGATATGTTTGTGGGGAACTGTCAATCACTCTGCCCAAGGTTGGGGGAGGGGGAGGGGAGTAAAACCAACTGTATCTTCCAACATTCTAGAAAGATAAGCCAGGGACTTCCCTGGTGGCATAGTGGTTAAGAATCTGCCTGCCAAGGCAGGGGACACAGGTTCGAGCCCTGGTCCGGGATGATCCCACATGCCGTGGAGCAACTAAGCCCATGCGCCACAACTACTGAGCCCATGTGCCAGAACTACTGAGGCTGCGCTCTAGAGCCCGTGAGCCACAACTACTGAGGCTGCGCTCTAGAGCCCATGAGCCACAACTACTGAGCTGATGTGCCACAACTACTGAAGCCCACGCCTAGAGCCCGTGCTCTGCAACAAGAGAAGCCACCGCAAAGAGAAGGTCGCGCACTGCAACGAAGAGTAGCCCCAACTCACCACAACTAGAGAAAGCCCGTGCACAGCAACGAAGACCCAACAGTGAAGACCCAACGCAGCCAAAAATAAATAAATTTTAAAAAATGGAAAGATAAGCCACCAGTTGGCACTCAGGAGCCACCTAGTTCCTGTCCTTCCCAAGGCATGATACATTTTTTGGTTTTGCCTTTGATTCTGTGAGTGATCTTGTAACCCTCCAGTAAATTCCCTTTAAAAAAAGTTAGTTCTTGTTTTTATAGTTTTCACACACACACACACACACACACACACACACACACACACACACACACGAAGACTCCTGATACCAATGTGTCGAAGAAAAATAGTTCAGAGAGGTTGAGGAACTCACACACGGTCACATAGTAACTGAAGGGCACACTGGGGTTTGTACCCTGGTGACGAGACTCCGGAGCCCACACTCATAAGCATTGCCTGGGGTTAGTTTTGCAAACCCTAACTTGATCCAGCTCTACGAGATCCCGTTTCCCTTTTCTGCTGCGATTCCTTGCTGCTCACCCCATGCCATCCCAGTTCTCTCCTTGCCTGGAGACAGCCCGCTCCATTTCTTCATCTCATCAGGACCCCAGGGGCTGCTGACACCTATTCTCACTGTTGCTTAAAGGTAGACATCACTAGGACCAGCTCCTGGAATCCACTTTAGGAAAGGGAAGGGGGAAAGTTTATGCCGCCAAACTTCCAAGGAATGTGCAGGGAACATAATTTGTGATGTGTGATTTGAAACACTAAACTCCTCCTGGGCTCCAAGCTCTGTCCTGCCTCTGGTCGCTGCTGGCTGATTCTCTGCCCCCATGGCTGTGTCACGTGTGCCTGATTGAGGAAGAACCATCCTTTTAAGGAGAACGGAGTTGACAAATGCTTCTTTCCAGTTTCTTGCAGTCTGAGACACTGGGCTTCTGGCAACATCAGCTCAAGATGGAAGCCATGTTGGTAAATAGTTTGTCCAAACCCCCCAAATAATCTGTTTGGCCTCCAAGGCTGCTTCCCCCACGGCTGCCATCACGGGCCTCGCATCTCCATCTTTTCTCATCCAGTCAGATGGAAGAGGGGAGGCCCGATGGCAGGAAACGGGCTCTCACATGCCTTCCTCCCAACGTGGAGAAGGTGGGCGGCGCCCCATGCTTAGTTAGGCTCAGTGATGGGCTCAGTGTTGGTGCCCTGGGGCCGGGTAGCAAGTCCAGGTCTGGAGATGAGGCAGTGGGCATCCTGGCAGAATCTTTAGCTTAGTCAAGGAGGTCACAGAAGATCCACAGCAGCCCTGTGGATCTGGGCAGGCAGGAGAAGAGACCATGGTGGAACAGAATGTGGGATCTGCAGGCAGAGCCCCTGAATGCACTTCAGTGTACTGGTCATGTCAGAGTGAACTCTAGACTCTTGTCTGCTCATTCTCAGTGCCCTTTAACTCTTCATCCTTTCCATGGCCTTCCTTGATCACTCAGCATGAAGGACACCATCCCTCTGCTCAGACGACATTTGGCTATTCCAGCATTCCAGCACGGTCCATCTGCCTCCTGAGCTGAGACTCATGCATATTTCTGTGTTCTCCCTCTTTCCCACTCAACTCACCATAGGTCATCAAACCCTTGATGGTGGGGCCTGGGCACCAAGCTTTGAGGAGGCTCCACTCAGCAGCTCTGGAGATCTTGGGAGAGATGGGAACTGGAGGAGGGGACCCCAGCCCCACAGTATAGGAGAGAGCCTAGTGCCAGTGGCTGGAGGTAAGGGACAGAAAGGTTGAGCTGAGTCACAGAGCAGAAGCAGATGTGGGGGGATGGGCACAGCAAGGTCTCATAATTAGCCAGAACATGCTGGTGGCAAGTGACAGAAACCCAACTCCATCTGGTTTAAGGGATTGAGGGGATTTACTGGAAAGCCCTGGAGTAGCCACAGACTTGAAGAAAGAGTTTCTTCCCATACATCTCTCCTCCCATAGATACACTTGTATAGAAAGGCCCTGAGAGGGATGCCTCCTTGCATTTTGCACAAAGCCCCTGACTCTTTCACTCTAGTCCTCGCCTTGGCCAGAAGCCACATCTGCACAGCCTTCTCCTCTAGCTCCAACTTCAACAGTCTCAGCCTGGGACCCTATTGGCTTGGATCACATGAACATCTCGGGTCAGTCCCTCATCCTTGGGTCTCAGTTTTCTCATATCTTGAATAGATAGGTGGGACTAAATGATGTCTGAAGATTCACTGGGTCCTCATGTTCTATGGGAGATGTGTCCTTTCATTTTGTATCCCCGGAACCTAGTATAGCATGGTGCATACCACACAGCGGGTCTTCTTACGTGTGTGAACACATCTGTCTCTTCCCCAACATCCGTTATAGCTCCGACCCACTGAGAACTGAATTTCATGGCATTTCTCAGGATCCTTGAGTCCTGGGCCAAGCCTTGCATTGGAAAAGACATGTTTGCAGACAAGGTCGGGGAGATATTTCTGCAAAGGCGTGGCAGCTTGGGAACAGCTGAATGTGTTGGATGGCCTGCTGAGGGCATTCCTCTCCATCTTGGCTCTGCCTTGCATGGAGGGTGGAGGGACGGGTGCCCAGAGAGCTGATGATGGATGAGATGAGGCCCCAGGAAGGGACTAATGGTTCTAGCCTGCGTGCTTCTGCCGGGGTCAAGGCTGAGGGCCCGCAGCGACATTCTGTGTGAACAATACTCCAGGCCGTCTGTGAGCTCCAGTCTCTGATGCTGAAGGAAACCAGATGGTTGTGTCAGTTGGAGGCGAAGGGTTGGGGGAGCTGGGGAAATGAGCTACTCTCTGTCAATTCAGCCCCATTTCCTCTTCAGGAGGCTTGGAAGGGCTAATAAAGAATTTTGGCATCAGAGAGAATAATGCATTCACAGTGTGGGCATCTGAGGTTGAATCCCACTTCTGTTACCCATTGTATGTGTGTCCTTGGACAAGCTGATGAGCCTCTTTGAGCCTCAGTTTTACCATCTGTGAGATGGACCTGACAAAGTTGTATCTGAATAGTAGCTGCACAAATATTGTTTAACTTAAGTTATTCTGTCATTTTTGAGTGAGCACATTGCCTTGTGAAGAGTTACAGGCATACCTTGTTTTATTGCGTTTTGCTTTATTGCACTTTGCAGATACTGTGTTTTCCACAGGTGAAGGTTTGTGGCAACCCTGCATCAAGCAAGTGTATTGGTGCCATTTTTCTAACAGCATTTGCTGTCTTTGTGTGTCTGTGTCACATTTTGGTAATTCTCATAATATTTCAAACTTTTTCTTATTATTATATTTGTTATGGTGATTTGTGATCAGTGATCTTTGATGTGACTATTGTGATTGTTTGGGGACACCTCACACTGTACCCATATAAGACGGAGAACTTATTCTATTGTTGAACTGACAACGAAGGATTTATATATTACATAAACTTAGTTGATAAAGCAGTGGCAAGGTTTAAGAGGATTGTCTCCAAATTTTGAAAGAAGTTCTATTGTGGGTAAAATGCTATCAAATAGCACTGCGTGTTACAGAGAAATCGTTCGTGAAAGGAAGAGTCAATCAGTGTGGCAGACTTCACTGTTGTCTTCTTTTAAGAAATTGTTGCAGCCACCGGACCTTCAGCATCCTCCACCGTGATCATTCAGCAGCCATCAGCGATGAGGTAAGACCCTCCACCGGCAGAAAGAGTACGACCCCATGAAGGCTCAGATGATGCTTAGCATTTTTCAGCAATGAAGTGTTTTTTTAAATTAATTAATTTATTTTTGGCTGTGTTGGGTCTTCATTGCTGCACGCGGGCTTTCTCTAGTTGCGGCAAGCAGGGGCTACTCTTCATTGCGGTGCACGGGCTTCTCATTGCGGTAGTTTCTCTTGTTGTGGAGCACGGGCTCTAGGTGTGCGGGCTTCAGTAGTTGTGGCACACGAGCTCAGTAGTTGTGGCTCGCCAGCTCTAGAGCTCAGGCTCAGTAGTTGCGGTGCACGGGCTTAGTTGCTCGGTAGCATGTGGGAATCTTCCCAGACCAGGGCTCGAACCCGTGTCTCCTGCATTGGCAGGCAGCTTCTTAACCACTGCGCCACCAAGGAAGTCCCAATAAAGTATTTTTAAATTAAGGTATGTACACTGTTTTTTAAAGACATAATTCTATTGTACACTTAATAGACTACAGTATAGTGTAAACATAACTTTTATATGCATTCGGAAACCAAAAGATTCCTGTGACTTGCTTTATTGCAGTATTTGCTTAATGAGCTGGTCTGGGTCTGAACCCGCAATATCTCTGAGGTCTGCCTGTATATCATAAATTCAAGGTTTCTAAGCTGAGTGTGGAGAGCCCTGGATCCGAGTGACTGCTGGGGCCAGGTTGGGGGTGTGGGGTGGGCAGGGCTTCAGTACGAGGCTGCACTCTGTCTTCTGATTTCAACTATGGAAGCTCCACTCACAGGGGTTTCCTGTGTTGGCGATCCATAGCGTATTGAATTTGACTGAAGTACTTCCTGCTCTAAAGTATCCCAGCAACTGATGGCAGAGTGGAATGAGCCCTGCAATGGCCAGCTCAGGCTCTTTATCAGCAACTCAGCAGTGCCAGGGTTGTGGTGAGGACCCAGGATGCCCACTCTGTCCCAGGACCCATGATAGGTGCTTTCCTGTGTCAGCTTGCTGATACGCACGGAAACCCTGGGACGTGGATAAAGTCTCTGGTGCTCAGCCAGGGTCCCACGACAGTAAGTGGGGGATCTGGGATCAAGTTTAGGAAGTTCCTACTCCCTGGAACACGTGTCACTGGGCAGCCTTGTGTGCCCTCCCTGACCTTATGCCTGGGTTGACTTTTTCTTTAGTTGATAAAGGCACACTGCACCACATTACTTTGGGAAGGGTTCTTCCATATCCCACTTCCCACTTGAGTCTTCCTCCCTCAACTCTCCATCTTTTGTTTCTAGCCTCTTTCTCTGCTCAGTTTTCTTTCTGATTCACCCATGACCCCCAGGAGATTCTCAGCTTGTTATCTTTGAATGGCCGGGGAGGAAGATGTCTGCTTGATAAGATGCCAGGGTTTCTATTAGCTTTGAGCTTGACACTTGTGCACGTTCTTTGTCCGGTGGGTTTTCTCCCCTCTGTGTGTGGCTGTTGCATAGCTAAGCAAATCTGCCCAAGGTCGTGTTCTGTGCTCTTGTTCATCTCTGAGTCCCAGTCGGTGCAGAAGATGTTGCTTCTCTGGTGACCAGTCCACAGCAGCATGGGGTCAGTAATCAAAGATGTTGCACTGTCAATCAAACACATTGATCTTTCTAACTTAGCTGACTCATTTTGTGGAATACACATGATTAATCCATCAAAAAGTAGAAGATCCTCACATTGTAAATTTGTGTATCTTTAGAAGAAAATTACATTTTCTTTCCCTTTCTCCCCCTGGTGCCATCACTGCCATGTGTCCGTCATCCTGTGTCAGGGCAGCACCTACGTAAAAGGGAAATGAGTGGAAAAGGAGGGAGGGACATGTGAGCAGAGCTTTTAGACACTTTACCAAAATATAGACATCAATGCGTCACTTTGTTAAAGCTGAGAAAATGAGAGTCTTTACACATAGGAAGAACTCAATAAATAACCACAGAAATTACACAGGAAGAAATGAAAACATCATGCTTTTCACTCTTCTCCAGGGCACACGTGCCCAGAGTCTGTTCCTAAGTTTCCAACTTGGGTGTAACGGATTTTTGGTGGCCTGTGAGTTTTATGTGGGTCTTTCCCCAAAGTGTTTTGAAATGGAGCAAAAGCGTGTATTCAGAGTTAGAAACCCTGAATTCTACTCCTGGAGTATCTAGAGCTTTTTCATAACCTTGGTCAAGCCTATTAAGACTTGAATTCTGTATCTGAAGGATGGACTATGCAAAGGTAGAATTTCTGAACTTGGATGTTTCCTGTGAGACCAAGTAGGATTGGTGAGAAGCCACCCTACCTACCTCTCAGGGGCACTAAGAAGGTCACAGGTATGGTGAATGCGACAGTGCCCTGAAGTGATGAAGAAATCTGTGTAAAACTCTATATGGTTGTAGTTCTTGGGGCTGATGCACTGTGATCCGTCCAGCTGGCTGAGGAGTGATGGGATAGGTGCTGCTTCAAGGGACGTGGACTTGGGCTGGACAAAGACTGACTCTAAGCCTCCACCCATTCCCACCATCCAGGGCACATCTGTCCTGGGAGTTCTGCTTTGCTCCTGCTTTTGGCCTCAGATCATGCGTCTAGTGATCATGTGTCTTGGCCACTGACTGTCTTTGCCCGGCTGGACCTGGGCAAGGCTGCTTCTAAACTCTGCTTCCTCAGGTTTTATTGAACATCTTGATCTGATAGAGAGGAGATTCCCACCCCCAAAGGCCTTTCTCCCAGTTTCCTACCCCCAACCCCACTCCTGGGTCCCTGTAAGAGTTCTGTAGCTCCTCCATACTTTCAGGAGACTGAGCTAAAACAAATAATGGATTTTTTTTTTTAATAACCAGAGGGACGAAATCTCATACAAAGGGAGTGATGGGTTGTCAAAATCCAAGCCAAAAGTCAAAATGGGGCTGAATGTTTTGTTCATATGACTGTGTAATTTGTAGATTTTTGTGTGTGTTGGGGTGGGCAGGCTGGACCATCAACATCCAAATAGCGAATCTAAATGAGACATTCCAGGAAAATGAGACACATTAGGCTTTCTCCTTTAATATCTCAAATAGAAAAAACAATTCTTCCAGCAACCACAAGAATGTCTTATTGCCAATAGGGCCACAGCCTCCAGTGGTCAGGCACTGATTCAGAGGATTAGAATCAAACTCCGGGTAATAGCAGGGGGGTGCCTACCATCCTGGGCAGGAAGGAATGGGGTCCGTTTGGGGTCTGATCTGTGTAGCAGACCGCTTACCCGTCCAAAGCGGAAGGTGTGTTAGACACAGCTGCATGGAGAACTCTCTCTGAGGACCAGGCCACCCTCAGTGGAGCACTGAGGAAGCACCAGGTGTGACCAGGAATCAGGTCTCTGCCCTAGTCTAGATGGCGTAAGTAAATTGAGGCTCGGTCGTGTAAGTGGCTTTGCCTGTTACCTCCAGCTGGTCGGCCGTGGGGCCTTGAACTTGGACACCGCCTGCTGTCTCCAAGTCCAGGGCTGTCTTGGGGACCTCAGAGAGGTCAGTCAATCTCTGCTACTCCTCGCTTCCTGGGTGCTCAAGACAAGGCCTGTTGGGCCCTTTGAGGACTCACAGGAGGCCCTGCTCAGAGTTTGGCGAGGTCTGCGCACCCCACACCTTCTGGGGGCTGCCCTCAGCTCCCCCCAGCTCCAGCCTGCAGCCTCTGGGCCTGCCACTCTCTTCCTCTATTTACAGACACTAATCATTTCCCATGCAATTGAACAACTTAAGCTGCGAAAATTGATAAGACAGTTTAATTGTTGGCTTCTATGTGTCTGCTCAGTATAGCTGGGTTTCTTGGGAAGGGGAGCTGGCAGTGTGAGCAGAGCCGCTTAATTAGAGAACGAAAACACTGGAGCTCGGTTAGGGAGCCCCAGCAGCTGCCAACCCTGGCCAGATTTCTCTGCACTCCCCCTTAGAAGTGGGGCCCTTTTTGTAAACTTTACCGGTACTGTCCTCTGGGTGGTAACAAAGATGCAGGTCACAGACACTTGGTGGGCAGTAGGGTAGTTGGCTTTGCATGGGGCAGCTCTAAACTCTTATGGGGGAGCTTGTTTTTCGGGGGAGAAGTGTGTGAGTTTGATGAGAAGACATAATTCGGCTTGTGTGGTCACAGCTAAGGCAGTTTTACCAAACAGCCTCCTCATTGGTGGAGAAGGATGGGGGCTGGCGCTGAGGAGAGTATGTGCAAGTCTTTGTGAGTTACTCATAGCTGTTCAGTGGACTTTTGTCTTTTCCTGAGTCTAGATGAGTATTTTTATTGCCATTTGCACAATGCCACATCATGGGGGATTAGTGCTGATTTTAGACCATGCACCCTCATTTTATTGAATCAAATCCTTGTGATAACTCTGTGAGGGAGGGGTAGGCATCTTTATTCTTATTGCAGATGCAGATCCTAAGACTCAGAGAGGTTAGGCAACTTGTCTGAGGCAACACAGCTAGGGAGAAGGATCAGGATTCAAATATTGGGTTGGCCAAAATGTTTGTCTGGGTTTTTCTGTGAGATGTTATGGAAAAACCTGAACGGACCTTTTGGCCAACCCAATAGGTTGTAGTGGACACTGTCAGGGCTCTGCACCGTCCTGTTTCTGACTCTCCCAGGAGGTCTTCCCTTGAGCTACTGGCAGTCCCACTGCCTCCTGGGCATCCTGCAGCCAATGAGGATCCATTGCTGGAGTATAAAAAAGGTCAGGTCCCTGCCGGGAGGCAGGACAGACCCCAGGTGTAATTTATGCTCTGGAGTCCCCCATGGGATCAGGCGGAAGCTGGGAGCTGGCCTTGAATCACACCCTGGCATGACTTCTTCCCTTTCTGATCAAGTCCTCCTCTCACTCCCCTGTTTCTTTTCCTTCTTCCTCAATAAATCTCTTGCACACACATTCTCCTCTCCAGGTCTGCTTCTGGGCCACCTGACCTAAGTCACGGATGTATGTTTGACCCCTGCCTGCCCTTCCTGGAGGCCCTGCAGCCTTGTCCCTTGTCCCATGTGGTCAGCATATCTCCCTAACTGGACTGTGAGTGTGGGAAACATCCAGCTTGGAACTTCTGCGTGGACCCAATTCCCAGTAACATAGGAGACAAGCCAGAAGGATCTCCTTGGGGTGGAATTCCTTAGCCTCACGAATGCACAGATTCCTCATCTGTAAAGTGGGGGTCATTAATAGTGTTGACAGTAAAGGACTCCTGAGGCATGAGTGAGTTTGCATATGGAAAACACTTGGCATTGAGGCCGTCCTGAGTGCGCAGCACGTGTTAGTAATTATTATTGGAATTCAAGCCTCTGTCATCCTAGTTGGGGTTCAGGACTAGTTCTCCCTAGTGCTGGGAGTTCTTGTAGGGCAGGAACCAAGCCAAGTGTTCAACATATTCTAAGCACTTACTCAAATTTTTCAGGGGGAGGGTAGGGAATTTTTAAAAGGCTGTGGTTGGATCGATAGAGTATTTGCCTGCCACTGTCAGGAAAAGTGTTCTATAATTTCGCTGTGACGTGTCATGTTCACTGTTCCGTTCTCTCTCAATCTCCCTTTCACTTGTGGGACAAGTTTGCCAAGCATTTCACCAGCACCGTGAGGGGAAGAGAGAGGAAGGCAGGAGATGGGCCAAGTGTGGCAAACAGGAGGAGCCACAGGCGTTACGGTGCTCCCCAGATGCCTGAATTTAGGGCCTGATTAACTTAAAATATTTCCCAGCTTCTGAAGAAGAGGAGCTCTTACAAGGGCTAATTTGAGGCTCAGAAAACTTGAAGATGTCTAAATCGCACATGGTCGGGTATGGAGCGCCGGTGGTTGTCAGGTCTGTGGGGAGAGCATTTTAACATTCAGGGAGCGGATGGTGGTACCCGCTGCCTGGCTCCCTGGTCCCATACTCCCTCTTGGCGGCTGCCTGGATTTGGGAACTTGCATTCTCTTTTCTTCCCCTTGTGAGGGCTTAGACGATTTTCCCTTTTGAAGGCATAGAAATAGATGGCTTTGGATTCAGAACACAGCCTCTGTTGCCTTCCTCCTCCCCGAGATGCCTGCAAAAATCAAAGTGGGGCCTTGGCGATGCCATTCCGTGCCATTCCGCTGGCGTCCTCTTGCTGTGTTAATGGGTCACACTCGCTGCACTGCCTTCCCTGCTCCCAGGGACGCTAGTATATGGGCAGATAGCTCTCCCTTTCCCCTCAGATCAAGTGGCACAGGGCCAGGCAGGGAACAGTTGGTTTTCCTGTCATGAACCATGCTGTGTTAACTTTTGATCTTTGACGGGGAGTTTCCTGCAAAGATGCAGACAGAGTGGAGGCTCTAATCCTGGCTGCCCTGCTTAGCACAGTGAGGCCTGTGGCAAGAGGAACATTTTGTTGCCATTGGATGGTGTGTTCATTTTCTATGGCTTTGTAGCGGCTTAAAACAACACCCATTTATTAGCTCATGGTTCTGTAGCTCAGAAGTCTGGCACAATGTGGCTGGTTCTCTGCTTAGGGTGTTACAAGGCTGATTCCAAGGGGACGGCTTGGCTGAGCCATATTCTGGGGGCTCTGGGGAGGAATCTGCTTCCAAGCACATTCAGGGTATTGGCAGAATTCGGTTCCTTGTGGGTGGAGGACTGGGGTCCCGTTTCCTTGCTGGCCATCACTTGGGGTTTCTCTGAGCAATTTAGAGCTGTAGGTATTCCTTCTCATGTGGTCACCTCCAACATCAAACCAGCAAAGGCACATCAAATCCCCCTCACGCTTTGACACTCTCTGACTTCCTCTGCTGATGCCAGCCAGAGAAAACTCTCTGCTTCTAAATGCTCAGCTGTTTGGGTCAGGCCCACCTGGATAATCTCTATTTTTTAAGGTTAGTTGACATGGGGCTTTAATTGCATCTGCAAAGTCCCTCACAGAAGTATTATACCTAGGTTAGTGTTTGATTGAATAACTAGAGGATGGGAATCCTGGGGGACAGGGGGAGATTCTGCCTATGACTGTGATGTGGTAATGGTCAGAGACCCAGGATAGCCTTGAATAGCCTCCCCCATCCCTGTAAGTTCCCCAAGGGAGGGAGGAATGCTCCCAGGGAAGCTTGAAAAATGGAAACAAAGCCACCAGCTTCTTATTCTCAGCAGGGCCTCTGTGGTAGCCCCAGGAAGACCTCTGGGGAACCAGGCAAGGTGGCGAATTTTGAGATCATAGGCTAAGGAATCTCTCCCAAGCTCCTTAGCAACCTGTTCCTGCTTTCTTTCTTCCATGTCTTCTCAACAGTACATACAGAGAAAATTGTGGCTACTTCTTGTAAAACTTAATATTGCAAGATGTCAGTATTTTATATTTCGATATTTGTTTACTAAAACAAATAATTGGTGACTTCTGATCCCAAGTGGCATCTTGCAAGCAATTCTCACTCAGCATCTTCCAAGGTCCTTCAAAAATGCATCTGAAGTAACAGAGTGAGCAAAATGGTACCCCTCCATCAGAAACCAAGACTGGCAGCCCACTAGCTCAGGCATCTGGGGGCAGTTTCCACAAAGGGCAGAGTGAAGATTGTTGTTGGAGACCAAGTATTCCATTCTAAGCAGAATGAATTGATCAGCTTAATGGAAAGAAGGTAGGCCTGGGGTCTCTCCCTCTCTATAGCATTCTTGAGGCATAGGGCCAGGGTCCCATCTAACCTGAGACTTGGACGTCTACCTCCCTAAACAGTAGTTCTGTATTTGAGGCCTCAGAGCACATTTCTACTTGCCTCCCTCTCTCAGCCGTGACCCCAGCACTTCCCTGGGCACTGTCTGGGACCTGATGGAGGGACTTGCTGTCCAGGCAAGTGTGGCCCAGGATCACAGGTCACAGTGCAGTGGATGGTGGAGGAGCCAGACAGAACCCTGGAGTAGTGCATTTTGGGAGCTGCAGTTTTTAATGAGCTCCTTCGTTTTGGGGAACTAGGCAGTCAGGGTCCAAGGTCTTTTCCCAGCTCTTCCATGTCAGCCTAGGTAGTACACTTAGCATGGGATGAATTCTTATACAAACACAACAGTCAACATGTATGGCCTTCCTGCTGTTCACATGAGGTGACTTTCTATTCTGGTTCAGAATTAGAGTATTCTGAAAAAGGAAGAACAACAAGGGGATCCTTACCTTCTGGTTATTGAAATGCATTATGAAACCAGTAATTAAAATAGTTCGTCACTGTTGTAAGAATAAACTGACAGATCAATGGAATAGACTAGATGGTCCTATGTAAACTAGAACTTGGTATAGATTAAAAAGGCTTCAGAAAGAAAATAATAAGGGCAAATGGTTCAACAAATTATATTGAGAAAATTGGCCATTTGCAAGGAATATCAAGTTAGATAGAGCCTCATCTTTTACCAAACCCTCAGTTATTAAAAAAAATTCAACCCTCTCCCATTCAATATACTCTATACAATTAAAAAAGCTGACAACAAGCTAGGTAAACGTCAGCATATGTTTGGCAGACAAAGGGTCAAAATCTTTACTAGACAAAGAGATCTTGCACAACAGGGGGAAAACTGGCAAAGGACATGAACCCACTGGTGAAGTCAAAGAAGCCATCTTTAAGAAATAATCAGGAGAACAAATACCTATTTACAAGTGTGTTCACTGCAGTACCGCTTAGAACGAAACATTGCAAAAAAATCCCTGAAATGTTTAACAATTGAAGAGTGGTTGAATAAATGATAGCATATTTATGTGATGTAATTTTGGGCAGTCATTATAATTGTGCTTGAGAGAATATCTACTATCATGGGACCAAATGTGAAGTTTCATTTTTAAACAATGGAAAACTCAGTATGCGTATGAGAATGCCCCCGTCCCCACGTACCTGCTGCACACACAAGAGCCCGTTAACAATGGAGCTCTGTGTGTGATGCAATTATATGGGATTTCTATTTGCTTCTGTATTTTCTTTTATATTTTATGTTTCTGTTTTCCAAATTTCTATAATGAGCTTTTTGCAAGCAAGTTATATGTTATTTTTTTATTTTTTTGTAGTACGCGGGCCTCTCACTGTTGTGGCCTCTCCCGTTGCGGGGCACAGGCTCCGGACGTGCAGGCTCAGTGGCCATGGCTCATGGGCCCAGCCGCTCCGTGGCATGTGGGATCTTCCCCGACGGGGGCACGAACCCGTGTCCCCTACATCAGCAGGCGGACTCTCAACCACTGCGCCACCAGGGAAGCCCTATATGTTATTTTAACAAATCAATACCTGTTAAGTTGGTGCATGAAAAAACTGAAAACACTGTGGGAACAAGTAGATATAGGTTGTGCTTATTAGTAGAAAATCATAATATTGTAAAGGTGTAACTTCTCTTTAATCTATTTATTAATAAATTAATCTATAAACCCAATGAATCCCAATTAAGACACTAAGAGGATTTCACTTTCAAAATTTTTTAAAAGGATTCAAAAGGCACCTGGGGGAAAATGTGCAAAAATAGGGCAATTCTGTAAAAAATAGTAACAAAGGGAAGGGTAGTACCAGCAGATCTCAAAATGTATCCTGAAGCTGTTGTACAATAATCAATAAGTTTGCTTTCAGGAAACAAATGACCATAAGGGACCACCCTCTCCCCCATCCCCATATATACTAAATACCCAAGGGAATTTTAGTATATGTTAAAAAGCACTTCCACTTAAATCTAGGGGAGGGAAGTATGAATTATTTAATAAATGGGACAACTGACCAGTCGTTTGGAGAAAAAAAAATTATAAAGCTAAGTTTCCAGTTCCTTGTTTCTTTCACTAGATGGATCAGGGGGTGATTTTTTCTAAACACCAAAGTCGGATGCCACTCCCTGGTTTGGAGCCCCGCAGTGGCTGCCTGTTGCGTTTAGAAGAGCCGCCCTCGTGATGTACGGTGGAGGCCCCTCCCACCTCTGTGAGCGATGCCCCACCTCCCTTGCCCTGCTCTCTGCTCTCTGCTCTGAGGATGCGTGGCTCTCTCCTCTCTGTTCTCCGGACTCAGCAAGCTCCTTCGTGCACGGAAGCTGCACCTGCTGTTACCCGCTTGCACGCTCCTCGTTGGCTCTTTCCATGGCTTCCTCGTTCTCACGAGACCCGGCCCCCTCCATCCTCGTTCATATTCTCCTGCATTATTTTCTCCATAGCGCTTGCCATCCTCTAAAATTATTTCTTCCTCCAGTCGCAATTTGCGGTTGGTCTGTCATCCCTGTACTGGGATTCGAGCCCTTGGAGGGCAGCTGTGTTGCCTTGTCTTGTTCACCCCAGTAACCCAGTGCATATAAACAATACCTGTAACAGAAGAAACCTGAGTCTCAATGAATGATTTTAAGCCTGAAAACGAAAGGAGAGAGAAGTACCTTTCCAAGCTGCCCAGAAAAAGTGAAAAGCTATAAAGGAAAGGAATGATAAATCTGACTAGACATTAATTAATGCATTAAATAAATAGGTGGCGAGGACCCACATTGTTTCAGGCACTGATGGAGGCGCTGGGGATGCAAGGGTGAGCAAGACCCACAAGGCCCTGTCTTCATGGAGCTTATATTCTGGAGAGGAAAGCAGAAGGAAGCAAAGAAATAAGTATCTATATGTTGTGATAAATGCAACCAGAGAGGCAAACAAGGAGCTGAGGTAGAAAATAGCAGAGGAAGATGTGCCTTTAATTGGGGGGATCATGTAAGTCTGCATGAGAGGGGCCATTTAAGCTGTGACCTTGAAGAATGGGAGGAGGAAAGAACATTCCGGAAGGAGAGAAAGCAAGGTATAAAGAACTGACATGGGAAAGAGCGCAATTATGCTTGGAATGAGGAGGACAGCGTGGTGAGGCCGGAGATACAGGCAGCGTCTGCACCAGGAGGGGCCTCCTAGGTCAAGGCAGAACTGTGGAATTTATTCTAAGAATGATGGGAAAGAGCAGGAAGGTTGTAGGCAAAGAAGCAACGGGATCTGTCTTCAGTTTTAAAATGATCACAGCTGTGGCAAGTGTGGAAGTGGGAGGATCAGTTAGAAGGTTATTTCATACATTAAAAAACATCCATGGCAAAAACATGATAAAGAAATAAAAGTAACAATATATCAGGAAAGAAACAGTTTATGCCTTTTCACCCAAGGCTGCTCTTCTGAATTATAAGAGGGTTATATGAAGTGATATGAAAAATAAAAGTTTAAAAAGGGCAAGGGCTCTATAAACAGCAGTTAATACGGGAACTCCCACCTCATCTCTCTCTCTCTCTCTGACACACACACACACACACACACACACACACACACACACACTTCTTCTAGAGAAAACAACACTGCACAATAATTGCCGATCAACACATGAAAAGACATTCACTGTTAGTCATGATAAAAGAGAATACAGATCAAAATAGTAAAAAGATGCCATTTTTCACTTCTCAGACTGGCAAATATTAGGACGTTTTTTTCTTTTCCAGGGTTGACTAGAGATTCAGAAAAGGGACACTTCCACATACAGTTAAAATGGGAGAAGGGTGTGTGGGGGTTGCTAGTGTGACCTGTCTGAACTACAGTTTAACTACATCTTTCAAGACTTTAAATGCACATGGTGTCTGGCCAGCAATTTCAGGTCTAAGAACATGTGCTCAGGTGTGTGCTCTGATCCTGGCCATGCTCTTAATGCGTGTATGGGGTGCTCATGGCACCTCTATTGTAATTAGAAAAAAATCCCCAACTAGACCACAGATGACCATCAACAGGGGTCTGGTTAAATGATTTCTGGTTTATCCATTAATGGCATGCTCTTTCCTGCTTAAAAAAAGCAGCCCAAGGTGTATTGTTACATGAACACCTGTCCAAGGTGTATTGTTACATGAAAAAAAAAAAAAGCAATGTGCGGAACAATGGAAAGCACACACACACATGCATAGTGTTATATGCAGAAATCATTTTCTGGAAGGGTCTATCAGAAACTGTTATATCAACAGGGGTTGCTATGGGGGGACTTTTACTTTTCATTTTAAACTCTCTGTGGTGTTTGAATTTTTCAAATATACTTTATGAAGTATAACAAAAATTTGTTAAACATTCTTAAGTTGAACAAAAATACCTTAAAAACAGGAATCAAGTTAGCTGTCATCATTCCAGGTACAACAAACAATAATAACCCCTAATCAGGAATAGTAAAGGTTATGACCAACCCCTTGCATTTGCAGGACTATGTACCATTTAATCTAATGTCTTCTGACATGACCTCATTTAGTTCTCCGGGACAGTCACAGTGATTCCCACGTCACTGATCAGACATTGAGGCTGTTGGGGAGGTCAGAGTCCACGTCAGGGTCTCTGATTCCCTGCGCAGGCCTTTTCTCTCTTGTACTCTGATGACAGTGATGGAGAGCATCTGTTGAAAAGGCAACTGCTCTGTTTCCCAACACATGCCAATTTGGGCAACGTTATGGGTTAGGAATCTATCTCAGCCGATCCTACAGTTTGCATTGCGACCTTGGGCGAGTCGCTTCCCCTCTGTGCACGAGCTCTAATGCATCTCCACGCTGTAGATACCTTTGATTTATGCTGAATGTCTTGCTGAGGTAATTGAATTTTCAAGGTGGTATGTCATAACTCATTCCTAGAAGTTTGAAACACAAGTTAATGGGCAACACTTAAAGAATTGGGGTCCTGAGCAACTCTGTAAATCCCATTCTACAAAGCGCATTTGTCATCCCCTTGGAATGACTGTTCAGCGGAGATGTGCGTATGCTGGCCTGGCTTGCTCTCTTTCCAGCTCAGACCCTGTACTTTCACGTGGGAGGCCACTTCTTTCCCTCCAGAAGCCACGCCCTCCTCTGGCCTCCAGCATCCGCTCTAGCACTGCTCTGGCTCCATCTCTTTATATATGTTGGTATTAATCCATCTTCTCAGGGCAGTATTCCTCACCACGTAGGCTTTGAGCCCAGTGCAGAATCTGGAACATTGTGTATACTTGAGAAGTGCCTGTGTAACAGATCCATGAATACCCAACCTTGGCTAATTGGCTTGGCTTGTCCTGCTGTTTAAGACTTTGTGTCTTTGAGTTGTAGATTTTGTAGTTGAAGACTTCTAGAATCTTAGCATAGGACTCTAATTCAGGGAAATGATAGAGTCTTAGAAATTGAGTGGAGGCAGTATGTGAGCTACATACATGAGCTACAGAGACAGACACCCCGGGTTTGAATCCCGACTGGATCCCAGTTCTCCTGGTCAGGGCAGTATGCGCTGTCAGGGCCCCCGTCATGGCCCACCAAGACTGTTCAGTGCGTTCCCATCCCACCAGCAGTATCTGCATCTCCTCTAAGGGATTTCCCCTAGAACTTCGAAAGCTCCTCTGTGGTGGAGGGTAGGGTGGAAGTGCCATGTAATTAACACTTCCCTTTCCCTGCCCAGCAGTTCTCAACCAACAACACTTGGAATTAACATTATGTTGAACCACATGAAATTGCCATTTCTGTAGGTCAAACATGATCGGATAATGGCAATTTTGTTGGTTCAGTCTAATATAAGTACTGCAGCTCCCCTGTCCCTTGGGTGGGATTGTTGGTAGAAGCAGCAGGCTTATTACTCCACAGAGTTTCCCCATTAGATTGATCCAGTCACCACCGTGTAGCTGGCTTAATAGCGCACTGTTTATTGCCTGGGTACCTTTCTTGTGTTACTTCCCCACTTCCCTACTGATCACCTCTCAAATCAGCTATGTGCTTTTCAGTTTTGTCTCAGGGTCTGCTTCTGGGCAACACCAGCCCAACCGACTCAGGGCTTCCCTTTTGGAGGATGGCTTCATTGTTGAGATCAAATGAGATAATGCATGTGAAGCACAGAGCTCACAGCAAGTGTGAATCAGTAGCAGCTGTTACTCCTTCCACGTCTAACGTGTTCCTTTGAGAGGCATGGTAACTGAAGCCCGGCGAGGAGAGGGAGCTTCTTCAGTGCCACTTCACGGGTTAGCATGGGTTCCTCACTTTTGGCTGAGCCCACGGTAGGTGATGCCAAAGGCAGACAGACCACCGGCTGGCTCCCTCCTTGCTTTCCTCAAGCTGTTGCACTATAAGATGTGATGGGGTCACTAGTCAGGCCTCCCCTTTGTTCACACGTGCAGGGATTCATCCAGGTGCTCATGTGCTTGTGCACAAATCTTGACTGTCCAACGGGGACGTTGGCACATGGGAGGGTGGGGCTGCCCAGAGTAGACCAGAGAGGGGACAGGGCAGGAAGTCAGGAGTAAGGTCCCCAATGCCGTATTTGCTGCCAAGACTCTACCCTGGCTGCGCTGCTTTGTCCAAATGGCAGGATTCTTGGGTGGAAGGCTTGCCAAAATGTCAGCTCCAAACAGACTGAGGGATAAGACAGGTGAGCATTTTGGAGCGACTTCTCATTCAGCCAAAAGCTGGACTGGCGTCTATAATGGAAGAACATCTCATTGCTGACCACTCCGCGGCTCTGATGTAGATGTGAAGTTCTCCTGAAGATACAGACTTCTCTCTCTCCCCTCCTATCCAGGTCTGGTTTAGGTGGGCCAGGTGGGAAAAGGGACATGATGACAGATGGTGACCTCCTGAGAAACTCCTTGTAAAGGAGTCTGCCTTACTGTGCTGGACACAATTCTGGATTTGGATTCTGGCCCTGGCTGTGTCCCTAAGTCAGTGGCAAAGCCCTAACATGTTAAGCCAGTTTCCTCCTCTGTCAGGTGGGAATTCTAATGTGTCCCTGAGACAGTCCTGCAACTATCTTTCAGGAAAGATGGCTCAGGCTGGTAGGAACCAAATTCATCCTGTCAACCCCTCTCCCACCTCTTCCTTATTGCTGGGCAAGGGCCAGAGCCATAATTCAAGTTCTAGGGGATATTACACGCTATCGAGTGTGTGATCTGCACCAGGGCTATTGTCTAAGAGGCAACATTTCCCAAAGTTTGTTCTAGAGAGCAACATTTTTGTGAACCGTATTCCTCACTAAAAGGCTTCTGTGGCGATTAGGTTAGCATGCCAGTTACAAAAGAAATGTTAACTCACTTTTAGGTCAGTTGAATTAAAACCAACATCAATTTATTAAGCATTTATCATATCAAAGCCCAGCTTGAGGCACATGGATGCAGAAGGGAATGATACATGAGCCTGGCCAGAAGGGGCCCAGTATCATCTGGAGAGACAGACTGGTGAGCTCATTAGTACCATAAATGTGCTAAGGGTTAGAGCAAAGGTGTATACAGGGCATGGGGCTAGCACGGGGAAGAAGTGATCCAGTCTGGATGGGAGTGCTCAGTAGGTCTCACCCTTGTCTGTTTTTTTTAAGGTTGGGTAAATTTGCATGGTAGCAAGATGACTCACACGACTTTCCCCAAAAGCACAATACCATATATAAGGCACAGAGGCTTGAAGCAGCAGGGGGTGTTTGGGGAGCTGTATGACATTTGACAAGTTTAAATGGATAGTTCCTGAGAGAAGGGGCATATCACCTGATATGGCTCCACAGCCACGTCCTCTCCGTATATTATTATGAAAAATAGAAACTGAGTGTGTGGCTCTGTTGACCCTTTGGAAACACCGTAATCAAATATAGACAGCTACTCAGATTGTCTGAGTCACCAAGGAAAGGATGCTACAGAAATGTGGCAGCTAGGAGACAGCCAGGCTGATAAAGGTGACAAGCATGGGAGATGCTGACAGAGACGGGAACTCTCCACTTCAGTGCTATGATGCTGGCAGGACTGGATTCACAAAGTGTACCCTCTGGAGCTGTGCCTCTCAAGCTTGATTGTGCATACATATCATCTGGGGATCTTGCTGAGGCCTGAGGTTCTGCATTTCTAACAAGCTCCCAGGTACTGTCCATGGTGCGGGTCTTCAGACCTCGCTTTAACAAATCTCTAGAGAAGGTGTTGGCAAACTATGGCCTGCTACTTACTTTTGTGAGTAAAGTTTTGTTGGAGCACAGCCATGCCCATCTGTTTATATATTGTCTATGGCACATTTACACTATGAGGGCAGAGTTGTGTAGTTGTGACAGAGACCATATGACCTGAACAGCCTAAAAAAATCACTATCTGGCCCTTTACAGCAAAGTTTGCTTACCTCTGCTCTAGAGTAATGGTTCTTGAACTTGGCCATACAGTAGAAATACCTGGGGAAGCTTTAAACATCTCAATGCCCAGGATGCACCAAAACCCATTAAATCATAATCTCTGGAGGTTGGCTTCAGGCATCAGTATTTTTTAAATCCTCAGGTGATTCTGACATGCAACCAAGATTAAGAAGCAGTGCTAGAGAGGCTGCCATGGTTCTGATTCACATTATGCCTGCAATTAAAAGACACAGCACTAGGAGGCAGTGGCACTAGTTAGGGTATGCACAAGAGGCAGAACTATTAGGAACGGCTATCTGGATAACTCCAACTGGCTCTGGCCACCAAGATCTAGTATAATTAGAACTTGCAGTAAAACTGAGAAATCACTCATAGGTGATCATCTAATATCAGCCACCTGTCTTACTCAGCTAAGGCAAACCTGCGGATCTGTGGGCCTCAGAACTTGGCACAAGATTAACGGCTTGAGACTTTAACAAATGACTCTAGTGGAAATTGCTTTTTGCCTGGACCTTATCTTTTCCAGTCTTGGCTGTTCTCATCTGAATTTTGCCCTGGGCTCTTTGTCAGGATTTCCATTCCATGGGTGGTATATCCTGTGACTTATACTTACGATTGGTTTAATTTAACTAGAATCTGCGTGGCTCTCAATAGCTTATAAAGGACTTTCACATCTATTATTTTATTTGGATCTTCACAAAACCCTGTGTGTGGAGTTTATTTCCAATTTACAGATAAGGACACTGAGGTTCATAGAATGGAAGTGACATTTTATAGAACTAGTGAGTGATGGAGGTGGGACTCTTACTCAGATCTGTCCATGAACCAGTGATGGCAAGGGTGAACGTCCTCCCAACTGGAGAAAATGATCATTTTGGCCAACGTTACAACGTTGTTTCCCCCTCCCCCCGCTGCTGCGGCAGCGTCTCTCCTGCCTCACTTCCTGTGTCTCTCTTCCAACTCCTTTCAAACGAATAAAAGATTTTACAGCTTCTTTATAAATACTCTGCAGGTTTCAATCCAGCCTTTTTGTAGATTCAAACAAAATCCCTGAAGGGGTTTGGTTCCCTCTTCTTTTTCCTTTGTGTTCAATACGTTTAAGCCATTTTAAATCTAATGCATCAGAACTGTTTTTGAACTCAGGTACCCAGTAACTGACTCACAGATGTGAGTTTGACCACTGGCACTAGTGCTGACCCTTGAGACCACCGTAGGTCATGGGGAAGACAAATACCCTCCAACTTGAATTCAATTTCATTTCCTCTGCCCCAGTGAAACTTTTTCACCTGTCAGCCTCATGGTCCTTGAGAACAAAGAACCAGCTTCCTTGACTCTGACCTGGGTGTGCTGTAGTGTTTGGAAGGTACTGAGAGATGCATGTTGGGCCCCTTTGGACTGGCCTTTCGCCCTGGGACACGGTTGTTGGTTGGATTCCAGCATCCAAATTGGTTTTCTGTCTTAAAGTCCAAACCACAAAGGTGAAAGGAAAGGAGAAGTCTAAATGCTTGTTGTTGAATTTGTGCTTCATCTCCTGCTTCATTCTATCAGGGAATCAATTTCTGATGTGCTCCTCTGAACAGAGAAAATGCTTAACTAAGCAATCCATGATTAAATGTTCAATGGGGAATGTCAGTTTTGGAATGGACAATAAATATAAGTGAAGAATATTTGATGATTATCAACCTTTGGAGATTTACTACACTCAAGTGGGCTGGTCAACCGGGATGATGGAGCTTCTGACAAATAACCCAGATATCCTGGGACAGAACTACTTTTGTCGCTTTAGTCTTTAATAGAGTTGGTTCATTAAGTGTACTACAATGAAATTTGATTTCATTTTTATATGTTCTGTCTTTAGAGATTAATGTACTTCAAATCATAAGGAAACAAAATATTTGTTAGAGGTGGTTTGGGGAAATATGGGTAATTACAGAGGTCTACTGGGATGTGCTGAAGCTAAGATCAGTCAATGGTCACGTTAAATCAGAGGGTTTGGTAACAAACCATGGACACCAAACTTGAACTAGTTTAAGCAAAAAATAGTATTTATTAGAAGGCTTTTAGAACAGCTCATAGAATTAAAGGACAAAGTGAGAAATCAGGCCATGGAAAACCAGGGCAAGTCCATGCAGAGAAATAGGTCTTCAGATGCCACAAAGACTGTCCCTCTATGTCTCATCTCTGTCTTCAGCTTTACTCTCTCCTTGTAAATTCCCTCCATACCTGCAGGGTCACCTGCAGCTTCCAGACTCACATCTCAAAAGTTCGCCAGTGAGAGGAAAAGGGATCTTCTCTCCAGTATTAGTTAATGCTCTTTGAGGAAAAGAGTCTGCTTGGTCAGACTAGGGGTCCCATGTCCAAGCCCTGGGCCAGTCACTGTGGCTGAGAGGTAGGGCTGGGAAGATAACAGCTCCTACTCAGAACAGAAGACAGGGCTGTAGGGAGGAGAGTGGCTCCTAGAAGTATGGATGACACAGGCTTGGCCTTGGGGGCAGTCACTGAGAAGCAGCCGCTCTAATTTCTCTCTGTACATTTATGACTTAGGAAGAGAATACAGAAAACTATAGGGACCATTTATGGAGATGTATATATGTGACAGGTCTTTAGATAGATTATCCCACTTAGGTCAAGCTACTGAGATAGGTATAGTTGATAATGCTCATTTTACTTACGAGAAACAAAGGTCCAGAGAGGTTAAATAACTTGCCCAGAGTGATGCCACTGATAGGAGGAAGAGCTAGAGTCGGATGCACACTGGGTGTGACCTCAAGGCCAGTGTTCTTTGAGGCTAGGTAACCATTAGGCTATGTTACCCCCCTATCAGGCTCCACATTGCAAGCTTTCCAAAACACAAGTTTGCTCATGGAATTCCCTTGTTAAATGGTCACCTTTGCTTACGGGGTGAAGTTCAAACTCTTAGTCCTGGCTGACAGAGCCCTTCCACCCTCTCTCCTGGTCCTTTTCCCTGAGAAAACCGACATCGAATTAACCAACAGTAATTGAACCCTTGTGGCTGGGTCCTACCTCTCATCTATAGGATGTACGGCTCACCATCCCGTACCACCCACTGCAGAGAGTCATTGAAGCTCACTGTCTTCTACCTCCTACACACCACAGGGCCTCAAGTCTGGGGCAAAATAACCCCCGAACTGTTCAAAGTTTCCAATCCCCTGGTTAGCATCAGAGGGAGAAAGCTATAATTGGTGCACAGCATTTAAATTCCAAAAATATCCTTAAAAATCTTTTTATCATTATGAGTGAAAAAAAATCAATAGATCTTGAGCAAAACTCTCTTTCGTTCCCTTCCTTTCCCTCCCTGCCTCGCCGTGCCCTTCCTTTCCCATTAACCCGCCCCCATCAACCGGGTGTTCAAGTTTGTTCTTATTTTAAGAGAACCTCTGTTGAGCTTGGGTGATTTCTCATTCCAGAGGGCAGGGGAGCCTGCCTGTTACGGACCTGCCTTTGTTCAAATGGCCCAAGTACATTCCAAAGTTGTCACAGCAAAGTCCTAGAAAATGGCATGTCTCCCGAGGGGCTTCTTGTGGATGCATTACCCTCCATCAGCCTCTCATAGGTCTGGGATTTATCTGCTCCCTAAAGTGAGATTGTTGGCCAGGCTGCTCAGAGGGTCTGTATGTGCTTGATGGGCATTAGTTTTCCTAGTCATCACTGAACAGGATGAGACCCACCCATGAGCCGAATCAAGGGACAGGCTGTGGAGGGGAGTGGGGCTGCCTGGGAGGCCTGGAGAAGAGGGGGCGTCTGTGGGTCAGGCGGAGAGAGGGGAGGTGAGTCTGAGGGATGAGTCAGAGCAGCACATCTGGAAGTAGACATGACGAGGCAGCTGGCAAGATCTCCCCAAGGTGGCTCATCCCCTGGTCCCAGAAAGAGCACTGGACTGGGAGTCAGCAGGCCTGAGTTTCCTCCTTGACTCTGTCATTGACTCAATGTGAAGCACAGGCAAGTCACATCCACTCAGTGACTTGCAGTTTCCTCATCTATCAGATATGAGGATTGATCAACATCAGTACTTCCTAAATTTTAAGTACCGTGCCGTGGCCATCATCCAAAATGCAAAGGCGGGCACATGAACAGTAATGGCAGCCCTGCGTGATTTCTGCTTTAATGCTCGATGCCCATCTGGAGCTAAGTTCAATTCCTGTCCTATAGGAACGCTGGGAGTTTTATACTTTCTTTATGATTTCCCCACTGCTGACCTCCTCAAAGGGGGGACCTGCCCAAAAGAGATGCTCCGTAGAGATTTCTGAATGAATGAATGAAGAAGGCAGGCAGTGCTGCCATTAGAACAATTCCTTCTTAATGAGGAATGTGTTGTGTTGTCAAGAGGGTAGGCTTTGACTCACACAGGTCTGGGTTTGTATCATGGCTCCACCAATAGCTGATGAGTCACAGTTTGTAAAACGCAGGCAGAATTTTCTTCTTTCCAGGGCTATCGTGAGGGCTTGTGACAATGCTTGAAGCATCCGGCGCACACGACGGGTGTGTAGTGATTGGAGGAAGAGGTTGGGAGGAGCCAGGTGAGTCATGGACTTGATATCAGGTGGATCGTGAGCCACCCCGGGGAGACTAGACTCTGCTCCAACCCCCTGGACATCGAAAAGCTTGATATTGTGACATTTGTCATTACTTTAGGTTTGTGGAACTTGTAACAGAGAGTTTCTTTCTTTTCTGCCTGCAATTCAGTGTGTGTGTGTGTGTGTGTGTGAAATGGAAAGAATCCTCCTGTGGTTGCAACCAACTCAGAAAAACATATATTTGATAGTATCCCATCCAGTTGAAGTTTCCTAGTTAAAAAACATGCATATTAACCATCATGTCGGGTAAGACCTTGGTGGAGTCACTTACCTGCTCTCAGTTTCCATTTCTGTGTTTATTGTGTGATACTGATGACACTGTTGAGCCTGATTCTTTGCCTCGGGGTCTGCTTCTGCTTCACTTGGACTCAAACTAAGGCCCTTTGGGAAGAGGACAAAACACATTCTGGCCAACTTGGCCTCCTCTGATGAATGGAGGGAGGCCCTGGGGAGCCATTTGAATGGCTTTCCATTTTCCATCATGAGTGACAAACATCATCAGATGAGGTGGTAAGAAAGGAAAAGTACTTCCAGTCATCGATGCTGTTGGGTTAAAGACGGATGACTTTGAATATGAGTCCTAAGCCCGAGGGGCCTGAGGAGGATGTGGCAGACTGTGGATTTGCTCCGTCCCTTGTTTGGTGCCATCCAGAAGTTTTGCTCCTCCTCAGTGGGGTAAAGAGAAGCTGCCTTGTTCATCTTTCAAGGGCAAGAACTGTATCTTCGCTTCTTTTTTATCCCATTATTGGAAAACCACGTCTTTTCACGTTTGTAATTGTTCTTAAGATTCTGGAGAGAAAAATGGCCTGATTCTTTTAAGAACAAAGCAAACCCTTCAGTGAGGAACATTTTCTCACTGGTTGGAAAAGTACACTGGGAAATCAGAAGGTGTGTGATTAAGAATCTCGTCTTCAGTTTGTGACTTTGGGAGGAAGGGAAGCAGAAAGCTTCCGTGACGCAGGGAAAGGGTTGAACACTTTTCTTTTTTTTCTTTTTTTTTTTTTAGCGGTACGCGGGCCTCTCACTGTTGTGGCCTCTCCCGTTGCAGAGCACAGGCTCCGGACGCGCAGGCTCAGCGGCCATGGCTCACGGGCCCAGCCGCTCCGCGGCATGTGGGATCTTCCCGGACCGGGGCATGAACCCGTGTCCCCTGCATCGGCAGGCGGACCCGCAACCACTGCGCCACCAGGGAAGCCCTAACACTTTTCTTGAGGTTCCCTGGGAGTGAGTGCTGAGAGAGCTTCTGTGGGGAATCAGTGCTGATTCCATCATGGAATCGGACTGAGAATTCTTCTGCTCCAAAGGCCACCGGGAAGCTGCCCGTGAGCCCTGTTCATCCCCTCCAGCTGCACTGCGCTCACCCGGGCTTCCCCACCTCCTGCCTCCTACCCTCCCAGCCACACCTGACACTGAGGCCGGGCTGCCCTCTCATCTCCCCATTCTTCCTCCCGCCTGGGCCAAGTTCAAGCTCTGAACCTGGGCACAAGGCCCTTCATGACCTTTTCCAGCCTTCCCGCCATGGCACTTGGTGTCTGTCCAGCCACCCTGCCATTGCTCATGCTGTTCTCTGTGCCTGGAAGGCCCTTCCTCACTTTGCCTCCTTGGCTGAGTCCTACTTACTCAGCACGGCAAAATACAAATGTTTTTCGGACACACCCGGGTGTGAATTATTAACTCACTGCTCTGTGCTTGGACAGGCTCTTGATACACCTCTCTTACTCCCTGTCAACTCTGCATAATGATTTGTTTAACTGCCCAGCTCCACTGTTGGGATGTGACTCGCTGCAGGGGTCACCATGTCAGACTCATTCTGGTTCTCCAAAGGGGGCGCAGTGCCTGGCCCATGACAGACACCTAGTGTAGGTTTGTGAAAAATAATTGGATGTCCTTGAACTTTACTTTTTCATGTTCACATGTTCCATCTTTTCACCTAAGCCTTAAACACCTAGAGAGTAGGTGTGATTTATTTCAGATTCTTTTTTTTTTTTAAGCAAGAAACTGTTTTATTAAAGATGCTTTGCTGGCTGCAGAGTTACAAGGATAAAAAGACATGGTCTCCTGCCCTCAAGTTGCTCAGTGTGCTTGATAGGGGTGGGGTGAGGGGAGGTAAATACATGAATGAATAATAAAAATAAGACTGATACTCTATAGACAGATTCTTAGATTCTTAGATTCATTAGATTCTTTTTCGAATCATTACTGATCTCCCATGGCCCCTTTGCCAGCCTGGGCAGGTTCTTGTGCATGATAAGTGGCCATTGGATAAGAGAAGGGATGACATTCACTCTTCTAGCTTTGGAGCTCAGCTCGGAGTCTTCTATCTCACACGGAGATACTGTCAGAGAATATTTTTATCATCCTGTCATGTTTAGAAAGCTGGGTGCTTGATCCAGGTCATTTCTGAGTCAAAAGTGAAAGAGTCTCCGGATCCCTGTGCTCAGAGAAAATCCCTGGCAGAGCCTCCTGCTTCAGGAGATGTGATATGTGCTTCTGCAGCATATCTCACACACCATGGGGTGACGAAAGGTAATTTAACACCTGTCCAGGCCTCCATAGAGGCTCTCCAAGTGGGCTAATGGGATGTCAGGCACCGCGCTAAGAGAGGGGCTGGAGCCCACCAGTATTACAGAGTCTAAGCCCCTCCAGCAACGGGCCCTGCCCCCTCCTTGGTTTCTATTCACAGGGCAGCCCTGGCTGGTCTGCACTCCGAAGCCAGATTCCTCTGGTAATAACACACCTTCTCTGTGATTCCCTGTGGGCTCCACGTTGTAGGGCAGTGCTCGAGGGCATGGCAGTGGGCAGCTGCTTCCTGGGTCTGTCCACAGTGAGCACTGGATCTGAGATGCAATTGTCAACATGGTCTCCCAGGTCTAGGCATCTATTGTGCGAGGGTACCCGAGGTTGTGTAAAGCTTGCAAAATGATTCACTGAGAAAGACAACCCGAAATATGAAGTATGGTAGATTTACCCAACAGTACTGCAATGGCTATTCTATTTTCAAGCAAAATAGGTTGCAGTTTGGTATAATGTTAACCTCTTATCTCTTTCCTTCTGGGAACTGGGAAGAATCCCCTGAGTCAGACCAGACAAAGCTTTCAGTGTTTCAGCACTGGGGATGGAGGCCTGGAAATACAGTACAGTGAAGTTGTATCTTAGGCTTTGTTAACTAATGCAAATTCAGTGAGAGAGAGAAAGAAAAATAGAAAGATCCAGATAGAGATAGAGACAGAGAGAGGGAGAGGGAGGGAGGGAGGGAGGGAGAGGGAGAGAGGCAGAGAGGGGAAGAGAGAGAGAGAGAGAGAGAGAGAGGGAGAGAGTGAATGAGCAATTAGCAATTTGCCTGGTCTGGTGGTTATACCTGCCATTCTCCATGAGCCCATTTCCAGGCAGGAGTGGGACGTGACCATGAGGCTAGTCTGCCCTTGGTCTTGGTACCTGTGAGCCTCTTCCAGGTTGAGCCCCTGGTTGTGGTCTCACTGTCTACAGAGGTGTGCTTCTTACATCCAGCTGTCTTTATTACCTGCTGCCCATTACTGAATCCATTATACATAGAAGCATCTTGTACTGGGCAGGGCTGTATGTACCAAATGAGGCAAACTGTAGTTTATGGACAATTTAAGGGTTTCTTAGGGGACGATTTTAACAGAAAAGACTTCTGTGCTGAACTTTAGACCCCAATTTCTGGGTCAGATGTGACTCCACTTAAAGGATAACACTAATGATGAGTACAATATAAACAATCATAACCATCTTCACTGTACTTACTCAGTCCAGCCAACAGGATAAGTACTTTCCATGGACTATCTTCATTTTATCTTCACAACAATTCTGTGCATCAGATATGATGGTATTTTGATGTAACTTTTTTTTTTTTTTTTTTTTTTAGTATGCGGGCCTCTCACTGTTGTGGCCTCTCACTGTTAAAAATGTAACCTTTAAATTGAGGTATACATTTCACAGAGTATATTTTGGTGACTTTTTCACATGTGTACACTCATGTTACCACCACCCTGATTAAGACAGAGCATTCCCATCCCACAGCAAGTTCTCCCATGCCCTGTGTCCCCCGTCGAAATGATCATTGTTCTAAGACTATAGCTTCTTTCTTGCAACATAATGTTTTTGACATTCATATTATTTATATACATATATGTGTGTGTGTTTATATATACATATATGGAGTTACATCGTGATAAACCCATCATAAGTTGAAAATATTGTAAGTTGAAAAGGCATTGAATACACCTTACCTACAAACATCATAGCCTAGCCTAGCCTACCTTAAATGTACTCAGAACACTTATATAAGCCTACAGTTGGGCAAAATCATCTAACACAAAGCCTATTTTATAATAAAGTTTTGAATATCTCATGTGATTTATTGAATGTGGTACTTAAAGTGATAAACAGAATGGCTGCCTGGGTACAGAATGGTTATACGTGTATGAGTTATTTACCCTTGTGATCGCGTGGGTGAGGGGGGGCTGTGAGCTCGCTGCCGCTGCCCAGCATCTTGAGAGAGTATCATACCACATATATCTAGCCCGAGAAAAGAGCAAAATTCAAAATTCCAAGTACGGTTTCTACTGATTGCATGTTGCTTTTGCATCATTGTAAAGTTGAAGAACCTTAAGTGGTACCATCTAAGTTGGGGACCCTCTGTATATAGACATGGTGGTCTGGAAGTCAAGGTAAGTTACATAAGGTCACACAGCTAGCAAGTGGTACAGCGTGGTTTTGAGCCGAGCTCCATCCTGCTCCAAGGGCTTTTAGCCACTGCCTCTGTGTGGGGAGGGTCATGGCAGCTCCAGTTTTCTAGTCCCAGGAGAGAAGCCTACACAGGAGCAGGTGAACATATACAGACTGAATACAAGCACGTAGACTACAGGATGCAGTAAATGTACTCGTACCGCCAAGTGCCCCTTCCCGGCCAGTTGTCTGCAAATGGATTAAACCTTGGAAATTTAGGCATTTTCCAGCATAGGAGGCTAGGCTATCACTAAAGCCAGAGTCTCCATCCCTTTATTCTGAGTCTTGATTCCTGAATTTAACAGAAGAGGTATTACTTTGATGTTCGAATCGTGCCTTTGATCAAAAGCTTGCTAGCTCCCTAGTGTCTCTTAGAACAAGACAGTAGTTCTGTTGTGCTGGCGTGTGTTGTAATATTTTGGACAGCAGAAATGACATTTACATGAAACAGCCATCCTTGGAATGCATGAGATAAGACACTTTCAACAGCTCCTCGAAGAAGAGTCTCCAGCATTGACTTTAAATCAAACAGAAGTAATAGTGTATCATCCTGCTTCCCCTCTCTACCTGGTGTTAATTAAAATCCTGATAACAGGACTCAGTCAACATCCAGATGAGGAAGACAAAAGCAACGCTTAAAAAGGTTCAGATGAAAGTACAGTTAAGCAGAATTAAAACAAACACCCCCTCCCCACCCACATACAGTGTCTTCATTCTTATTTGGCTTCTACTGGATGAGGTGATTAACAAACAGGTAATTGCTAAGGCTCCCCTGCTCCCCACCCCCCTGGAGTTTCCCTCTGAAAAAATTGAACAATTACTTTGTGCAATGTTATCAAAGTGTATTAAATTGTTCTCATCAGCTTTGTCCAGTTACCAAATTTAGCTGATTTGCGTATTGCACAGCAGAGTGGTGAAGGTGTTCCCATAGTGGAACCTCATTACTTCTGAGCAGAGAGAGGTTGTAAATGAAAGGTGGTTCAAATCCTTTCCTCTTACAGATTAGAAAACTGAGGCTCGGAGAGGTGAACTGACCTGGCTAAGGTTCACACAAGCTAGAGATAGGGCAGGCTGTGCCCCCTGCTTCCCAGAACCCCCATCTGTCTGCAGGGCTCTAAATGGGCAAACCCCGTGTTGTCCCCATGGAGGCCAGAGCACACTTCCACATTCCTGCACGTCTCAATTAGTTCCAATTGAGACATGACATCGAGCATGCACTTAAAATGCAAATCCATCCTGACAGGACCAGAAATAATAAAGGCGGATTATTCTAGTGCAACTCAATAGCTCCAGGATCTTGGAATTTTGAAGCGACAGGCTAAGTGGTCCTAAATGAAACATTGTTCTTGGAGGGTGAAAAACTAACTTCTAACACTTTGCATCTCTATCCCTGTCTCGGAACCCTCTTCCTAGACCTCTTTTTTTGTAACAAAGACAGTAATTAGCTCCTAAGAAATTTTGAAGAGAAAATAATTTAAAATTAATACAGAAGATGGAAGAAAGGGAAGGAGTCAAGATGGCGGTGTGGGAACACGTGGAGTTAGCATCTCCCCACAACTAGGGTGCCTGCCGGCTGCTGGTGGGGAACTCTAATCCCCAAGGAGAGGGGAGGAACCCTAGAGTGAACCGGTAGGACGTAGGGGGATGGAGGGGGGAGGAGAAGTGGAGGCCAGACAAGATTGGCACCCCTGAGGCCAGGGAGATCAGGAGAGGCAGGTGTGAGGGACTCTCCGGGAAGAGCGGGAGAGGAGTGGAGGGCAATCGCCTGGCTCACTGGGGCTGGGGAGCCTGCTGAGCTCTCAACCCGGTTCCCCTGCTCCAAAGCCCCATCCAGGTCACGTGGGTGCTGGGCGCATAGGAGGGAGGCTGGGGAGATCAGGAGAAGCAGGCGGGAGGGGGCCTCTGGGAGGACCGGGAGAGGAGCGGAGAGTGATTGCCCTGCCCACATAGACACAGGGAGTCTGCTGAGCTCCCAGGCCGGTCCGCTGCCCTCCAAGGGTCCCCCTTCCCCCCCCCACCCCCCACACATATTGGTCCTGGGGGCATAGGAGGGAGGCCCAGGAGATCAGGAGAGGCAGGTGAGAGGGGCCCTCCCAGACCCCAGACCAGAAGAGCAGGAGAGGAGAGGAGGGCGTTTACCCCACCAACTCGAGCCCAGGAAGCCTGCTGGGCTCCCAGATGAGGTCTCCTGCCCTCTGAGACCAGGGGTGAGGGACACACCTGGGCCCCTTCTGTTCCTTGAGCCTAAGCACCACCCCTCACAGCCCCCAGGGCCTTTTCCAGCCCTGTGTGTCCTGAGCATTGGCCCCGCCCTCCGCAGCCAAGACCCCCCCGCCCCGCCCTTTTTTTTTCTTTTTCCTCCTCCTCTTTTTTAATATTGTGGTACTGATGTATCTAACAGTTGTTGATTCATCTATATTTTTATTTTTACCTTCTTTCTAACATATCTGTTAGTTTCTTAGTCTAATTTTATTTTTTACTTTGTTATTGTTCTCTCTCTCTTTTTTTTTTTTTTTTTGTTGCCCCACACAGCTTGTGGGATCTTGATTCACAAGCCCAGGGTCGGGCGGAAGCTCCTGCAGTGGGAGCTCCAAGTCCAAACCACTGGACTAACAGAGAACCTCAGACCCCAGGGACTATTCATTGGAGTGAGGTCTCACAGAGTTTCTCATCTCAGCACCAAGACCCAGCTCTACCCAATAGCCTACAAACTCCAGTGTTGGAAGCCTCAGGCCAAACAACCAGTAAAACAGGAACACAATCCCAATCATTAAAAAAAAAAAAAACAAGGCAAAAAAATATGTCACAGATGAAGGAGCAAGGTAAAAAGCCTACAAGATCAAATAAATGAAGAGGAAAAAGGCAATTTACCTGAAAAAGAATTCGGAGTAATGATACTAAAGATGATCCAGAATCTTGGAAATAGAATGGAAGCATGGATTGAGAAAATACAAAAAATCTTTAACAAAGATCTAGAAGACCTAAAGAACAAACAGAGGTGAACAACACAATAACTGAAATGAAAAATATACTAGAAGGAATCAATAACAGAATAACTGAGGCAGAAGAATGAATAAATGAGCTGGAAGACAAAATGGTGGAAATAACTGCTAAAGAGCAGAATAAAGAAAAAAGAATGAAAAGAATTGAAGACAATCTCAGCGACCTCTGGGACAACACTATATGCACCAACATTCGAATTACAGGGGTCCCAGAAGAAGAAGAGAAAAAGAAAGAGTCTGAGAAAATATTTGAAGATATTATAGGGGAAAACTTGCCTAACATGGGAAAGGAAATAGTCACCAGGAAGCACAGAGAGTCTCATACAGGATAAACCCTAGGAAATACACACCAAGACACATATTAATCAAACTAACAACAAAATTAAATTCAAAGAAAAAACATTAAAAGTAGCAAGGGAAACACAAAAAATAACATACAAAGGAATCCTCATAAGGTTATCAGCTGATTTTTCAGTGGAAACGCTGCAGGCCAGAGGGGAGTGGCAGGATATACTTAAAGTGATGAAAGAGAAAAACCTACAAGCAAGATTACTCTACCCAGCAAGGATCTCATTCAGATTCAATAGAGAAGTCAAAAGCTTTTCAGACAAGGAAAAGCTAAGAGAATTAAGCACCACCAAACCAGCTTTACAAGAAATGCTAAAGAAACTTCTCTGAGCAGGAAACACAAGAGAAGCAAAAGACCCACAAAAAGAAACCCAGAACAGTTAAGAAAATGGTAATAGGAACATACATATTGATAATAACCTTGAATGTAAAGGGATTAAATGCCCCAACCAAAAGACACAGACTGGCTGAATGGATACAAATACAAGACCCATATATATGCTGTCTACAAGAGAACCACTTCAGACCTAGGGACACATACAGACTGAAAGTGAAGGGATGGGAAAAGATATTCCATGCAAATGGAAATCAAAAGAAAGATGGAGTAGCAATACTCGTATCAGCTAAAATAGACTTTAAAATAAAGACTGTTACAAGAGATAAGGAGGGACACTACATAATGATCAAAGGATCAATCCAAGAAGAAGATATAACAATTATAAATGTTTATGCACCCAGCATAGGAGCAGCTCAATACATAAGGCAAATGCTAACAAACATGAAAGGAGAAATTGACAGTAACACAATAATACTAGGGGACTTTAACACCCCACTCACAGCAATGGACAGATCATCCAAAGAGAAAATAAGTAAGGAAACACAAGTTTTAAATGACACAATAGACTGGATAGATCTAATTGATATTTATAGAACATTCCACCCAAAAGTGGCAGAATACACTTTCTTCTCAAGTGCACATGGAACATTCTCCAGGATAGATCACAAATCAAGCCTTGGAAAATTTAAGAAAATTGAAATCATATCAAGCATCTTTTCTAACCACAACACTATGAGATTGGAAATCAATTACAGGAAAAAAACTGTAAAAAACACAGATACATGGAGGCTAAACAGTGTGCTACTAAATAACCAAGAGCTCACTGAAGAAATCAAAGAAGAAATAAAAAAATACATAGAAACAAATGACAACGAAAACGTGATGACCTCAAACCTATGGGACACAGCAAAAGCAGTTCTAAGAGGGAAGTTCATAGCAATTCAATCTCACCTCAAGAAACAAGAAAAATCTCAAACAATCTAACCATACACTTAAAACAACTAGAGAAAGAAGAACAAAGAAAACCCAAAGTCAGCAGAAGGAAAGAAATCATAATGATCAGAGCAGAAATAAATGAAATAGAAACAAAGAAAACAGTAGCAAAAATTAATAAAACTAAAAGCTGGTTCTTTGAGAAGATAAACAAAATTGATAAACCCTTAGCCAGACTCATCAAGAAAAAAAGGGAGAGGACGCAAATCAATAAAATTGAAAATAAAAAAGGGGAAATCACAGCTGACACTGCAGAAATACAAAGGATTATAAGAGACTACTAAAACCAACTCTATGGGACAACCATGAAGAAATGAACAAATTCTTGGAAAGGTGCAATTTTCCAAGACTGAACCAGGAAGAATTAGAAAATATAAACAGACCTATCACAAGTAATGAGATTGAAACCATAATTTAAAATCTTCCAACAAACAAAAGTCCAGGACCAGATGGCTTCATAGGTGAATTTTCTTAAACATTTAGAGAAGAGCTAACACCGATCCTTCTCAAACTCTTCCAAAAAATTGCAGAGGGAGAAACACTCCCAAATTCATTCTACGAAGCCACCATCACCCTGATACTGAAACCAGAAAAAGATATCACAAAAAAAGAAAATTATAGATCAATATCACTGATGAACATAGATGCAAAAATCCTGAACAAAATACTAGCAAACAGAATCCAACAGCACATTAAAAGGATCATACACCATGATCAAGTGGGATTTATCCCAGGGATGTAAGGATTCTTCAGTATACGCAAATCAATCAATGTGATACACCACATTAACTAAGGAATAAAAACCATATGATCACCGCAATAGATGCAGAAAAAGCTTTTGACAAAATTCAATACCTATTTATGATAAAAACTCACCAGGAAATTGGCATAGAGGGAACCTCCCTCAACATAATAAAGGCCATATATGACAAACCCACAGCAAGCATCATACTCAATGGTGAAAAACTGAAAGCATTTCCACTAGGATCAGGAACAAGACAAGGATCTCCATTCTTGCCACTCTTATTCAACATAGTTTTGGAAGTCCTAGCCGTGGCAATCAGAGAAGAAAAAGAAATAAAAGGAATACAAATTGGAAGAGAAGAAGTAAAACTGTCACTATTTGCCAATGACATGATACTATACATAGAAAATCCTAAAGGTGCCACCAGAAGACTACTAGAACTAATCAATGAATTTGGTAAGGTTGCAGGATACAAAATTAATGCACAGAAATCTCTGGCGTTCCTATACACCAACAACGAAAAATCAGAAGGAGAAATTAAGGAAACACTCCCATTTACCACTGAAACAAAAAGAAGAAAATACTTCAGAATATACCTCCCTATGGAGGCAAAAGACTTGTACTCAGAAAACTATAAAACACTGATGAAAGAAATCAAAGATGACATAAACAGATGGAGAAATATACCATGTTCTTGGATTGGAAGAATCAGTATTGTGAAAATGACTGTACTGCCCAAGGCAATCTACAGATTCAGTGCAATCCCTATCAAACTACCAATGGCATTCTTCACAGAATTAGAACAAAAAATCTTACAATTCATATGAAAACACAAAAGACCCTGAATAGCCAAAGCGATCTTGAGAAAGAAAAATGGAGTTGGAGGAATCAGGCTCCCTGACTTCAAACTATACCACAAAGCTACAGTAATCAAGACAGTATGGTACTGGCACAAAAACAGATATATAGATCAATGGTACACGATAGAATGACCAGAGATAAACCTACACACATATGGGCACCTAATTTATGACAAAGGAGGCAAGAACATACAATGGAGAAAAGACAGCCTCTTCAGTAAGTGGTGCTTTGGAAACTGGACAGCTACGTGTAAAAGACTGAAATTAGAACACTACCTAACACCATACACAAAAATAAACTCCAACTGTATTTAAGACTTAAATGTAAGACCAGACACTATAAAACTTTTAGAGGAAAACATAGGAAAAACACTCTTTGACAGCAAGATCTTTTTTGACCCATCTCCTAGAGTAACAGAAATAAAAACTAAAATAAACAAATGGGACTTAAACTTAAAAGCTCTTGCACAGAAAAAGAAACCATAAACAAGACAAAAAGGCAACCCTCAGAATGGGAGAAAATATTTTCAAAGGAAACAACAGACAAAGGATTAATCTCCAAAATATACAAACAGCTCATGGAGCTCAATGTCAAAAAAACAAACAGTTAACCTACGAAGGAAGACAAACAGATGGCCAAGAGGCACATGAAAAGATGCTCCACATCACTAATTATTAGAGAAATGTAAATGAAAACTACAAAGAGGTATCACCTCATGCCGGTCAGAATGGCCATTATCAAAAGAGCTATAAACAATAAATGCTCGAAAGGGTGTGGTGAAAAGGGAACCCTCCTACACTGTTGGTGGGAATGTAAATTGATATAACCACTATGGAAAACAGTATGGAGTTTCCTTAAAAAACTAAAAATAGAACTACCATATGACCCTGCAATCCCACTACTGGGCATATACCCTGAGAAAACCATAATTCAAAAAGAGACATGTACCAAAATGTTCATTACAGCACTATTTACAATAGCCAGGATATGGAAGCAACCTAAGTGTCCATCGACAGATGAATGGATAAAGAAGATGTGGCTCATATCCACAGTGGAATATTACTCAGCCATAAAAAGAAATGAAACTGAGTTATTTGTAGTGAGGTGCATGGACCTAGAGTCTGTCATACAGAGTGAAGTAAGTTAGAAAGAGAAAAACAAATACCGTATGCTAACACATATATATGGAATCTAAGAAAAAAAACCAAAATGGTACTGATGAACCTAGTTGCAGGGCAGGAATAAAGAGGTAGACATAGAGAATGGACTTGATGACACGGGGTGGGAGGGTGAAGCTGGGGCGAAGTGAGAGTAGCGTCGACATACATACACTACCGAATGTAAAATAGTTGGCTGGTGGGAAGCAGCAGCATAGCACAGGGAGATCGGCTGGGTGCTTTGTGATGACCTAGAGGGGTGGGATAGGGAGGAAGGGAGGGAGGCTCAAGAGGGAGGGGATATGGGGAGATGTGTATGCATAGGGGTGATTCGCTTTGTTGTGCAACAGAAACTAACATGGTATTGTGAAGCAATTATACTCCAATAAAGATGTATTAAAAAACTGAATACAAATAATCTAGATAAGTTTGAGTTTTAAATCTTAGTGACTAAAAAAAATCATGGAAGTTATGTACTTTAAAAAAAAACTTTTATTTTATATTGGAGTATACCCAATTAACAATGTTGTGATACTTTCACGTGCACAGCACAGTGACTCAGCCATACATATACATGTGTCCATTCTCCCCCAGACTCCCCTCCCATCCAGGCTGCCACATAACATTGAGCAGAGTTCCCTGTGCTATACAGTAGGTCCTTGTTGGTTATCCTTTTTAAATATAACAGCATGTACATGTTCCTAGACCTCATTTGGACCTTGCTTTTATTTTAAAACTTTTATTATGGAAAGTTACCAACACATGCAAAAGTCAGAGGGTTGTATAATGCAGGCCAGTTTAACAATGACCTACATATAGCTCATCCTGATCTGGCTCCGTTGTCTCCTGATTCCCCACTTACTGGATGATTTTAAAGCAAATCATAGGCATTGTAACATTTCATCCGTACATTCTTCATTTGGTCATTCAGTATGGAGCTTGTTTCCTATTTTTTAACGTCACTATATTTTACATCAGTGAAATGTGTGCTCTATGAAAGTTTAAAATAATGAAATGTTATGTAACCATTAAAATGCTATTTTGACATGGGAAATTATCCTTCGTAGTTTAAGATAATTAAAACCCCAATGGAATGAATGTTCCATTCTGTAACACACACAGAGTCAGAAAGGGTGTGTATCAGGTCACAGTTTCTTCTTCTTTTTGCTCATTTTTCCTCTATTTTTTTCAATAAACATGCATCATTTATGTAACAAAAAGAAAAGAGCCCAAGGGTTTAAAGTCATCCATAAAGACAGTGTGATAGATTGGAAAAGGGATGTTGAATTCTACTAGTTAGGTTGTGGGATGATGTGCCAAAGAAGACGAAATGGCCACTGACGTGTATGTGTGTGTGTGTGTGTGTGTGTGTGTGTGTGTTGGGAGGGGGGTGGTCTCCTTAATCAAACTCAGTGGTAACAGGAGTAACAGTGATTAAGATTTTTCAATTTAACACATGTTTTATGAAGCACCTGCTTTGGACCAGGCGTTGTGCTACTTGTTGGGATTACAACTATGAAACTGGAAAGGGAACAAACACATTAGACTCTTATTACTCCAAGCATGGTCCAGTGATCAGCATCACCTGGGAGCTTGTTAGAAATTCAGATTCTCAGGCCCTTGGTGGGGGATTCAGATACACATTAAAAGTCTAAGAAGTGCTGGGCTAGAGCAGGGCATCCTTGACTGCTGGGACTGTGTCTCATTGGTTTCTGCCTTCAGCCTCACTCAGAGCCTGTTCAGAGGAGGGAATGGTGGAGAGAGAGGTCAGGGGTATCAACTGGCACTTGAAGTGGGTTCCTGATGGACCCATGTTGACCAGGTGAATGGATGATCATCCTTACACACTGTTTCCACTCCTGCCCCACAGCCTTTCTGACTCACCACTGCCAAGGAAGCATCTTCACACACCTTGGCCAGGCATTCGAGGCCCAGGACAGAATAGGCCTATTCTACCGGTCTCTTGATTCTTGAACTTCCATCCATCCTCTCCACACTGTGCTTTGTCCCCACCATCAGCAACTCAAAAAACATTGGTTCACATCTTCCATCTTCTTTAAAGCTCAGATGCCATGCCATCTCCTTCAGGAAGCCTTCCAGGGATACATAACCAGCAGGATCTCTTCCTTCTCCATACTTTGGCAGGGCCTACCGTCGATGCCATTCACTGGTCCCTCACGCATGTGCTGCTGCAAATAACCTTAAGCTCCCACAGCCTCAGTCTCCTCACCTGTAAAATGGAAATCACAGTTTTTTCCTTACAGGGAGTCTTGAGGATAAGTTGAGAAGTGGATATACAGCACTTAAGATGATGTCTGTCCTAATATATTCTAGGAACTGTTCTAAGCTTATTAATATCAGAAAAACATTGAACTTCATGATAATTCTATGAGGTAAGTACTATTATTCTCCTTATTTTACAGATGAGGAGACAGAGACACAGAACGATTGATGGACTTGCCCAAGGTCACCACAGCAAGTGAAGGGGAAAACAGAGGTAAGCTCAGGTGTCTAGGTGTCTACCTAACTCAGATGTATGTTTTTATGTGTGTATGATAGGAACACAACATGAGATCTACTCTCTTAAAGTTTGAAGTGTATAATATGTTATTGTTAGCTATGGGCACGATGTCGTATGGCAGAGCTCTAGAAGTTATTTGTCTTGCTTAACTGAAGCCTTATGCCTGTTGAATGGCAACTCCCCATTTCCCTCTCCCTCAGCCTCTGGAAACCACCATTCTGCTCTCTGCTTCTTGAGTTTGACTATTTTAGATGCCTCGTATAAGTGGAATTATACAGTATTTGTCTTTCTGTGGCTCACTTATTAGCACAACCTCAGTTGTGTTCATTTTGTCTCACATGACAGGATTTCCTTATTTTTCAAGGCCGAATAATATTCCTTTGGATGCATTTAGAAATTGGAACCCTTGTGGTTGGGAATGTAAAATGGTACAGCTGCTATGAAAAATAGTATGGTGGTTCTTCAAAAAATTAAAAATAGAACTACATATGATCCAGCAAGTCCACTCCTGGGTATTTGTCCCGAAGAATGGAAATCAGGATCTCAAAGATATATCTGTGCTCCTAAGTGTTCATTACAGCATTATTCACAATAGCCAAGATGTAGAAACAATCTAAGTGTCCATCAACATATGAATGGATGAACACACTCTTAAATGCCTGCTTTTGGTGGTTACTCAGCAATGGGGCAGCAAAGATGGTTATTTTTCTGTCCCTGCCTCCCATTGCCTAGCCCTGATATATAGTTGCATAAATTGATGCGTGTTGGTTACATGCTTTTCCTATCAGCAAGCTCATCTTTAGCAGCTGCTGTTTGGCTGGAAAAGGCACCCTCTCCATCCCCACTGGCCAGCTCAGATGTCTTGGGACAAAGACACATCAGGTGTTCTTGTGAGGAGTTGTGGCCTTCTTCATGGCCTTTTCCAGCAGCAGACAGATGGCCCCAATATCTCACTGCCCACCCATAGCATTAGTGGTTCTTCCTTGTCCTCAGACCTGGCTAGATGATGGAAATCAGGAAAGAGCCCTGGATGTGGAGTTAGGAGACCTAGGTTAGAGCTCCTTGATTTAGATATTGCGTGCCTGTCATTTAAGACTCTCTGAGCCTCATTACCTTATCTATAAGATGGGGAGCACAATATCAACATCACAGGGTTCTGAGTGTTGAACGGGAGCATGGAGAGAAGGACCCTTCAGACGACCGGTGTTCAAAGTGAATCCCAGTAGTAGGTGAGGACGTTGAGTGCAGAATCCACAGGCAGGTTTGGTTTTTTTTTTTTGCACACTTTTTGGCCACGCCCCACGGCATGTGGAATCTTAGTGCCCTGACCAGGGATCGAACCCGTGCCCCCTGCATTGGAAGTGCAGAGTCTTAACCACTGAACCACCAGGGAAGTCCCCACAGGCAGTTATTGAAGGTAACTTTGTGTGTTCTTTCTTTTGCTTGAAATTAGATCCCAGAGTTCTAATGACTAGTCTCCATAATTAATTTAAATAACTACATACTATATACTTGAGCTGATGTATCTCAATTACCATTTCTAGTAGAAAACAATATATTGAATATCCTTAAGTACCTTTTTTTTTTTTTTGACTTGTAACTTAGGATAAATTCCTAAGAGCGTGATTATGGGGGTGGGGTGGGGGGGATATTATGATCGCTATTCTGATTCTTTGTATTTTCTCATTGCTGTCTTATAAATCTTACCATAACTTCACTAGCATTGTTTTCTTTTTTTTTTTTCTTTTGCGGTACGTGGGCCTCTCACTGCTGTGGCCTCTCCCGTTGCGGAGCACAGGCTCTGGACACGCAGGCTCAGCAGCCATGGCTCACGGGCCCAGCCGCTCCACGGCATGCGGGATCTTCCCAGACCGGGGCACGAACCCGTGTCCCCTGCATCGGCAGGCAGACTCTAAACCACTGCGCCACCAGGGAAGCCCTAGCATTGGGTTTTTACTGTACTTTAAAAAAAAAAAAAAAAGCCCACCTTTGTGTTTTTTAACAAAAAACACAGAGCAGGTATCACCAGGTCAGCTGAATACCTTTCCCATACTCATAATATTGCACTTATCACATCAAATGGTAAACAATTTATTGTTCAATCTTTCTCCCGGCCCCCACCCAGATGTGAGCCAGAGGAAGTCAGTCTATGCTTATCTTAAACAGCTGGAACATTGTAGGTTTACAATCATTGTTTGTTGAAATCATCTCTTCCATCTTGCTGAACACCATGGTCACCTTACAGTGTGTTGAAATAAAACTTAAAATTAGCTTTGCCCTGGGATGGTGAGTGTTGGATTGGAACCAAGGCTCTGTTGGACTCTGAAGTTCTAGGAAATGGAATCTCAGGTTTATCAAAGCCTCGCTGCATTCCTAGGAGGAGGGGTGGGCAAAGCCTCCCAGCCTGATGTTTTGCAGAGGAAATTTGGGTCTATAACCCAGTAAACTGATTACAGATAAGATAGTTCCCATCAAAGGCTGATGCAGGCTGGGAGGGGGTCGGCAATACACGTACCACGTGATTTAATCAAATGCAGTCCCTGGTCTAAAGAGACAATGGCTGAAAATACAACCTGGATATTATTGCAAAGAGGGGGGCTGTTTGTAGATAAGCGTTTTTAGAAACTTATTTTAAGCTGAAAACCAGATGGAGATACGGGCTCCGTTGATGAGGAGGCTGTGTGTAAAGGGTGCTTGTGCCGTGGTTTCTGGAGGGACGACGGAGGAGCTCGGGAGGCTGGTGGGAGGATGAGGGATGCCAGTCTGAGCTCTGTTGGACGGTACTTTGAAATAACAAAGAAGAGATGCTAGATATGTTGCAGGAAAAGAAAAAAAATAAAGCTAGGGAAGACTGGCTGCCAGGTACCAGGAAGTGCGAGGGGAGAGGGTGATGAGGGAAGGAGGGCACTTGTGGGGCATCTCCTGCTGGCTTGGGGAGTGGGGCACAGCCCTCTGCTGGAGACATCACCTCTGAGGTCACACTGAGGGGGCGTGCAGAGGGGACAGGCAGCCTGCGGGAGGCCCCCTCCATCTGCCTCAGCCATTCACCCTCCACCCTGGCCTTCTAAGCCCTGGACTCTTTGTATACCAGCTGGGCTTTTGCCAAAACTCTCCTCAGTGGTTGCTTCACCTCCTTCTCTCTTTCCAACCCTTCATCTTTCTAGCTGCTGCCCCGAGTGAGTGACCTTTCAAAGAAATTCATCATTTCTCCACTGAAACACATCACATCCTTCCCCATCACTTCCACGAAGTCTCTTGGGTGTGGCGTTCCAGGCCTCCCACAGCTATTCCACAGGGACCTTTCTTTTTCTCATCTCAGCCAAGTCACCCCACCCCAGGTTTCCTCCCCTTCAGCCTCCTGTGAGGGTTTCCTTTTCTCGGACCTATATGCTTTTGTATAAGTGATTCTATCATCCTGGAATTCTCTCCCCCGCTTGTCTACGTAGAAAATTCCCACTCATCCTTCAAGGCCCGCTTCAAACGCCCCCTGACTCACAGACACTTCTTTGTTCCCATTTTAACACGAACAGAAATAGTTACGTTAAAGGAATGAAGATCTCACTACCTAATGGGATAAAAGGTGGAGAGCAAAAGGCATAGGAAAAAAGGACACGGACACAGAGTGACTTTTCTGTGCTTGGCAATTCACAGAGCCGGTCATATTTGGACATTTCTAAGACACTTGAGAACTCGAGGAAACTGTGGGCCCAGGTGGTGAAGTGACTCACTTGAGGTCACCCAGCTGGCATGGAGCAGAGCTGGGGCTGGAATCCACATCTTCCAGACTCCAAGGCCCGTGGACATTAGGTAGTGTCCCCAGCAGCCCTGAAAGTATGGTCTGGAGGCCCTGCTTATTCCCCCAGTGAGGATGGCAGTGGGGAAAAGAAGTCTAGACCTAGGCTCCAGACTTTGACACTCACCTGGTCCTTTCAACCTCAGTCTCCTCATCTGGAAAATGGGCATTTGGGCAAAATGACACTTAAGGTTTTTTTCTTCCCGCATCTGTAGTTGCTGATCAAGTTGGTAAGATGAGATTTAAAATGGCCTAAACGGAGGGCAGGGGCTGGAGGTCTGGCCCTAACTCTTTTAACTCCCTTCCTGTGTGACTTTCTGAACTCCTATTTGCCCATCTTACAATAAGGCACTTGGGTAAGATGTCCTCCAGGGCACCGTCTATGTCAAATATATGGTGCTTTTTTTTTCTTTTGCGTTACGCAGGCCTCTCACTGTTGTGGCCTCTCCCATTGCGGAGCACAGGCTCCGGACGCGCAGGCTCAGCGGCCATGGCTCACAGGCCCAGCCGCTCCGCGGCATGTGAGATCTTCCCGGACCGGGGCATGAACCTGTGTCCCCTGCATCGGCAGGCGGACTCTCAACCACTGCGCCACCAAGGAAGCCCCAGATTCTCTTCTTTACACTCAACACAGTTCTTGTCACACTCACTTTTTCCGCAAATATTTATTAAGCACCTACTCTGTATCCTGAGCACTCTTTTAGGTTGTGGGACTGCAGCAGAGAACAGAACAGACCAAGATCCCTGCCTTGTGGAGCTTACTTACTGGTCGGGGAGACAGAAGATAAGCCAATAGATGGACCTACAAGGTGATGGGTGGTGGTAAGTGCTGTGGAGGACAGTCTATCAGGAATGGGCAGCAGAGGTGCCTGCAGAAGCTCTTCTGAGGGGTGGCCAGGCAAGTGAGGTGAGGAGAATGAAGTGAGGGGGTGAACTGGGCAGGTATCTGGGAGGAACATCTGTCTGCCTCTGCTTCTGAGCTGCTGGTCTTTATGTCTCAAGTGTTCAAGAAGATTTTAGGTTTGGAGGCTGCATCTTTTGTGTCTCTCCAGTATCCTAATAGCCAAATGCAACATGGTGGCTCTCTTTTATCTCCCTCCAGTCTGATCTCTCAGTTTCTGTTTCTTTGAGGACCGTGGTCTGCCTGAGAGATAGATATTCTCACTTTGCCTGAGGCAGTGGCCATGTCTCGTTTGCAGTCTGGGCTGAAGCAGATTCTCCTTTGGACACTGTGACACGCTCTGAGAGACACCATTTTACTTCCCCCGGAAACGGTGTTGCAGGACTTGATGCCTGATCCCTTCACGCCCAGCGTCATGAGGGTTTCAAAGTGAACCTTGCAGAATTAACTCATTAATGATCATTAAATATTTGGGGCGAGTCAGTGCCTGACAAAATGGCTGGGGCGGAATGACTGAAGCGGGAGACTTCGGCACATGAACGAGGACTCTTGTCATCTGCACACCTGGTTGCTGGGAGGGGGGGACACCCCACGTCATGACAGGAATGCTCATCAGGAGAGATAGCAATCCAAGCGCCAGGTATTTGGCTGTCGTGTTTGTCAGTGATTCATGAAGTGATTATCAACATTCAAAACCACTTCATGAATCAACCAGGAACTGGAAAAAGATTTAACCATAATGAGCTCATTTCCCTAGAAATAGGACCCAACCCACTGGTGGGTCAAATGGTTGCCGTGGCTTAGACTTCACAGCCCCCCTTCCTACAACCTCCTCATTGCTGACAGGCTCATTTCAGGCCTCATTATGCTTTGTCGCTGAGCGCTCTGACCAAGAGCTGTCACATCCAGGAGCCTCACAGATGGTGGATTCAGAGTCCCTCTTTGTTCAACTGGGAAGTGGGCATCTCTTGAGTCTGTTATGAGCTGAATTGTGTCGCCTCTCATACACAGGCCATGAGTTGAAGTCCTAACCCTAGTACGTCAGAATGTGGCAGTGTTTGTATGGGTGGGCCAAAAAGTGCCTTCGGTTTTAAAGTAAAAATAAAAGACACATTTTTCGTTTTCACCAAGAACTTTATGGAACAACGTATTCACCCTCTTGGTCCACTGCCTTGTGCCATTTTCCAGGCAACTTCATCATTCCATCTTTCCAAAACTTTTAATCTTTTTGAGCAAAGAACTGTTCTAGGTGCCTTTTACAGCCTTCCAGGGAATTGAAATTTTTTCCATTAAGAGAATTTTGTAAAGACTAAAATAAATGGAAATCCAAAGGTGCAATGTCTGGTGAATATGACAGATGAATCAGAACTTCCCAGCCAAGCTGTAACTGTTTTTTTCTGGTCATAAAAGAAACATTCAATCTTGCCTTATCCTGATGGAAGATTATGCATTCTCTGTTGACTAATTCTGGACGCTTTTCTTCGAGTGCTGCTTTCAGTTGGTCTAACTGGGAGCAGTACTTGTTGGAATTAATCGCTTGGTTTTCCAGAAGGAGCTCATAATAGAGGACTCCCTTCCAATCCCACCATATACACAACATCACCTTCTTTGGGTGAAGACTGGCCTCTGGTGTGGTTGGTGGTGGTTCATTTCGCTTGCCCCACGGTCTCTTCCGTTCCACATTGTTGTACAGTATCCACTTTTCATCACCCATCACAATTTGTTTTAAAAGTGGAACATTTTCATTACGTGTAAGTAGAGAATCACATGTGGAAATACGGTCAAGAAAGTTTTTTTTGCTTAAATTATGTGGAACCCAAACATCAAAGCGATTAACATAACCAAGCTGGTGCAAATGATTTTCAGCTCTTGATTTGGATATGTTGAGTATGTTGACTATCTTCCATGTGGTATAACGTTGATTGTTCTCAATGAATGTCTCGATTTGATCGATAATCAACTTCAACTGGTCTACCTGACCATGGAGTGTCACCCAGCGAGAAATCTCCAGCACGAAACTTCACAAACCACTTTTGACACGTTCGATCAGTCACAGCACCTTCTCCATACACTGCACAAATCTTTTTTGTGTGTGTTTCGGTTGTGTTTTTACCTTTCTTGAAATAATAAAGCATAATATGCCGAAAAAGTTGCTTTTTTTCTATCATCTTCAATATTAAAATGGCTACACAGTGGACTTCCCTGATGATGCAGTGATTAAGAATCCGCCTGCCGATGCAGGAGACACGGTTTCAAGCCCTGGTCCAGGAAGATCCCACGTGCCATGCAGCAGCTAAGCCCGTGTGCCACAACTACTGAGCCTGAGCTCTAGAGCCTATGAGCCACAACTACTGAGCCCGTGTGCCACAACTACTGAAGCCCGTGTGCCTAGAGCCCATGCTCTGCAACAAGAGAAGCCACCACAATGAGAAGCCCTTGCGCCGCAACTAGAGAAAGCCCTCACACAGCAACAAAGACCCAATGCAGCCAAAAATAAATAAATTAAATTAAAAAAATTTTTTTAAATGGCTACACAAATCTCAACAATTTTGATAAGTCTTTTAAAAACTGCACGCTGATATGACAGCTGTCACATACAATCTAACAAAATTGTTTTGAATGAAGTTTACAATTAAGTGTCACTAGAGGCATCTTATGGAAAAAACTAAAAGAATCTTTTGGCCAGCCCAATAGATAAGGCCTTTAAAGAGGGGATTAAGGTAAAACATATGGGTGGGCCCTAATCCAATAGGACTGGTGTCTTTATCAGAAGGGGAGATTAGGCCACAGACACACAGAGGAAAGACCATTTGAAGACACGGGGAGAAGATGGCCATCTTCAAGCGAAAGAGAGAGGTCTCAGAAGAATTCGACTCTACCAATACTTTGCTTTCAGATTTCTAGCCTCCAGAGGCGGCCCTAGCTTACTAATACAGGGTTCTTGAGTGCATATGCCTCTTGGGAAGCTTTGGGGCACCCAAACTTTATTGACAGGGTTACATTGGCAAGGCACCTTCTCTAGAGGCTACTTAATTCCTTCTCATAGAGGCTCATTACCTTTCTCCCCACAGCCCTGGAATTGGCTGTCCTTTGATACTGATACCTGCCAGAAGGAAGCCCATTTGGACACCTCAGGCTGCTGGGGGCTTTCTTACTACTGGGCTGGTTTCCCCATTGTCTTAGCTTGGTTCTTCCTAAAAGCAGATCCTAAGACAGAGATGGGTACATGAGGTTTATCTGTGATGTGATCCCCAAATGCACTGTGAGCGAGTGGGGAGGCCAGACAGGGAAGAGAGCAAAGCTAATAATTGGGTTCATTGTCACTGGGGACCCTCTGGAGAGTGTGTGGAACACACCTAGGATTGTCTCACCAAGGGGCAAGGGAACTGAGCCATTTATCCACCAGCTCTTACCCCTCATTGGCTGAGGGTCTCATTTGTAACTCCCCTGCACTCTGGCTTATTTTTTACGCGGGCCAAGCACGCTCCTGCAGCCAGCAAAAACCCTCAGGCAGAGAGATGCAGGGAGATGTTGCCGTGTGTAGGGATGTTGGCAGTGACCCCTAGGGTGGGCCGAGGGGCTCTGGAGCAGCACCCGCAGGGCCAGGTGCACCCAGCCCTTTCCCCTCCAGACCTCCCCTTCTGGGGGCTCCAGCATGCTCTGCCCTCGCCCACCCAAATGCAAAGCACTCTCTCTGGCTGAGCTTTCACCTCCTTTCCAAGAGGCATTTGCTCCGTCCATACCCAGCATCCATTTCAGAGGCGTCACTTCAATAGAGCCACTTCTCTTCCTTCGGACTCACCACTCACCTAGATGAAAGGCAGAGTCTTGCAGAAACCGCAATGAAAGGATTCCTCGGCCAGCTTTCCTTTCTGTTGAAAGGACGGCTCCATCTCCCAGATCTCTGCATCCCATTGCTTCAGAGAATCCTGGGTGAGTTGGTGGCACAGCAGTGGGGTGGAGAAGTATTTCTGGAGCAATCGCTATCATTTCTCAAATGGCCCCATTTGGAAATGGCACCTTTCTGGGTTCTCTTCTGCTGGCCCCTCTAAAGGAGATTGTACTGTACATTCAGGAAGACTGTGCTCTCAGAATGGTTCAGTAAGTGTTTTGACATTAAGCCTCTAAACTTCCAGGGTTGAGGGCTGGGGGAGGTGTCCCAGATGTCATTTGTGGAGGCCTGGAGGGTGTGACAAGAGGAGCACGGAGGGAACGGGGGTGGCAGGGGAGCTTGATGAGCCAGCCCCACTTGGATGACCAGGCAGATGTTGGGTACCTTTCATGGAGCTGGAGAAGTCAGGGAGAGGGGCTGGCTCTGGGGCAAGGACGAGGAGACCAGCCTTAACCTGCTGAGTGTGGGGTGTCAGGGAGAGGCAGGCCAGATGGATGGGGTCCAGCACAACTGCACATCTTCCTTGTGCCCTGCCTGCCAGCCCTGCCTGAATTTCCTTTCTTTGTATCATGGCATCACCTCCTTCAGATCCTGGTATCATCTCCAACTTCTTGCCTTGCCCTGATGATTCTCTGTCTGGTTCCCAGTGAGGCTGGATGATACTGTGGAAGGAGCATCCAATCTGGAATCAGGCAAAGCTGCACCCAAAGCTCCGCGCTCTTGCTCCAGAGTTCTGGAGTCTGGAGCAGCCATGGGCCTCCAGTTTCCTCTTCTCTCCAGGGTCTCTGCTCCGTAGTCACCTCTGCGGAAGGGCAGCCCCTGGCACCCTAGCTAACACAGGAGCCGTCCCATCATACTCTAACCCTCACCTTGCTTATTTTTCTCCAAGGCTGTTACTGCCACCTGACATTTAAAGGTTTGTGTTTACTTGTCTATTGTGTGTATGTGTCTCACCAGGTTGTAGGCCCTGTGATGACAGAAACATCTGTAAATATTGTAAAATACTGTTCACTGCTGTACCATTCAGTGTACGAAGCTGCCTGGCACATAGTAGGTTCCCCGTCAATTTTTACTGAATGAGTGAGTGAAATAAATAAACCTCTCAAGATTGTAGATGTGACGAGGCCAAGTGTGTGCGCCCTCAAATACAGAAGACAACTCTGGGGATCAGGGATCCGTCTTACCAGGAAAAAATAAGACTGATCCCCTTCTAGCCCTTGTTTGGAACAGAGAAGGCCTACACGAAGCACACACCGAGCATTCATTTGATCAGCTGGACTTACTGCACCAGCGTGTCGAAGGCAATATTTCATTGGATTTCACCCCGTATTTGAAAGCAAAACAATTCGCATTTGAAAATCTCATTACTAGCATCTTCCCTCCAAATCCATTAACGGCGTGAGTGTTTCTGGCAACCGAGATCAGCTCGGATTATAGTATGAAATGCAACTCTGGGGAAAACTGTATATTTCAAGATGTTCGTACCATTCAATTGTCAAATATTCGCATGGTTATGATTCTCAAAGAAAGCATACAATGTAGGGAAATCGGTAACAAAATAAAAGGTCCGGGATGTATTGAGAAGGCAGCCAAAGGATTCCTCCCTGACATAGCTAATCCCAGGGACGGGAAATTAAAAACCACGCCAGAATATCAATGCCTCACACAGAGGAGGGCTTGCTTTTCTTGAGTGAGGTTCCAAGTCTCAGCCCGCATGGAAATCAAGGACTTCTTCACTGGACCTTCAGATCTCCTGCAGCCACCCTTTCCCCATCCCACAGACAAGAGATTCCTCTCCTCCTACCTAGACTCACTGCATCAGCTAAATCTGGCTGTTCACTAATCCCCAAATCCACATGGCCATCCCTGTCTTGGTGAAGTTGGATGACATCATTAGATGACATCATTGGATGACGCCATTAGGGCTGGAGAGGTTCTGTAAGATTGAAAATGCAAAACAAAAAATGAAGGTTGGGGTTCTGTAGTCAAAGGAATTGGGAACCACAGCATATGTTATCTTCCTCTCAGGGCTTCCAGTTCACCCAGGTATGTTCAAGGCTCAGATGTCCCATGGTCAAGAGACTTGTTTATATTTATTTAACTTAGCATTGTCCCAAGTTAGCTGGCTCTGCAGGCTTTAATTTGACCATATGAAATAGTCAAATTCTATGGAGAACTAGGGTACAAATTGAAATCCCCCGTACCTCCAACAGATGAGGCAACAAACAACAGGGAAGCTATCAAAGTGCCTGATCACTTGGCTAGTCAGTGGCAGAGCCAAGAAGGACTGGACACCAGGGACCATGACACCCAGTTAAGGGCTCCTCTACTGCTCTCCCTTAATTTGTTTCAATTCAGGAAAATTCCACCCCATCCCATCCCATCCCATTCACTCCACGAATATTTCTTGAGCACCTGTCATGGCCAGGAGTACTGTCCTGGGTGCTGGAATACACCAAACACATGAGACCGGGCCATGCAGAATCCAACTTTGCCCCCACAGTGTTAAGAGTCTAATTTGGAGCTTCTCATCATTTTCTTCCCATCTTCTCTCCCTCTTCTCTCTCTCCCCCTCCCCTTCCTCCTTCAGATCATGCTTCACTCTGAACAAGATAAATTGCCCTCAGACTCCACTTAAATTACATCACTGCCTGGGTGAGGACCTTGATTGATTCCTTTTTCTTCTCTCAGAACAGGTTTAGCCTGTGGGACCCTGAGCTCTGTGACAGCAAGGCCTGTGCTGGTCTGTCTCGCTCTGCTGAGCAGAACCCCTGGCTCATCGTAGGTGCTCAGTTCATACCCGTCCCGTGGCTGATGGCTGAGTGTCAGTCAGTCCTGCAAGACATCCTCGGACCTTACATTCTTAGCTTCGCCGCTCAGCCTGAAACCCTGCGTCCGTGGAGGGTGGTAGTCCCGGTGTGCTTTCCACACAGCACCACATTCCTTTTCTTGTGATTTTCCTTGAACAAGTCCTCCAGCAAGTGGAAGCCAACATTCAGTCCCTCCCACGTTGATTCGAATCTCTATCCAGCTCAGTTGCTCCCCTCTTCCAGAAAGACTTCACTGAATTCCTTCCTTCCTTCCACCCTCCCTCCCTTTCCTGTTCTTCATCAGGCATTATGCTAGGCCCTATGAAAAGAAATAGGGATCATGAGTAACCCCCGTCTTTGAGGATCTCACGGTCCAGTGGAGAAGACAGACAAGTGATTAATTATAATGCGGAATAATTTTGCCATGATACAGGCACTCACAAGCTGCCAGAGGTCTACAAGTGGAGAGTCAACTCGTGTGGAGTCAGGAAAGGCCTGTAGAAACAGCGGATGTACTAGCTGATCCTTGAAGTAAAATACGAAGTAAGACAGCAGGAAACTTGCTGGGGTCGGTGGACAGGAAGGGAGTATCAGACCTAAGAGCTGCAAAGCAGGGATATCACATCTAAATTTCCCAGCGAAGGCTGGGGACCTAATTATCTCTACATGTTATTTGGGGTCAGACCTCAAATTGAGCCCCAGTTTTGTGATTTCCTCTTCTTAGACAAGTTACTTAGTTTTACTTCATCATTTATGAAATCAGACTATTCTTAGCACAGAGATTGACACATAGTAGGTGCTCAATAAATGCATGTTGAACAAATGCATGAATATTTCCCTAACAGTTTTTATTGTTGAAAGTATTTAAAGTGATGAAGTTGCTTGTCACGTGTTAGTTGTTTCTCTCTCTATTTTTCTTCCCTGAGGGATGTGTAGAGAGGACAGGACATTGTCTAAGGCTTGAGAGGAGCTGTTTCCTCCCAAGAAGATTCCCTAACTTCCATTAGCTCCTCTTTCTCACCCCCACCTTCAGCTTTGAACTTTCTATTTAAATATAGATTATAAGCTAAATGGAGCCTCCTCCACCCCTAATTTTTTCTGAGTAAAATGTACTCCATGCAGCCGCACAAGTGTTGGCAATGACCCCTTTAAAAATTTCCAGGTGATCAAATTTTACTAAATCTGACTTTTTCTTGCTTCATTCTCCTGACCTCTTACCCTGCATTAGACAAAATCTTTGGGGCTTCCCTGGTGGCTCAGTGGTTAAGAATCCTCCTGCCAATGCAGGGGACACGGGTCCAGGAAGATCCCACATGCCATGGAGCAACTAAGCCCATGCGCCACAACTACTGAGCCCGCGAGCCACAACTACTGAAGCTCGCGTGCCTAGAGCCCGTGCTCTGCAACAAGAGAAGCCACTGCAATGAGAAGCCTGCACACCACAACAAAGAGTAGCCCCCGCTCACCGCAGCTAGAGAAAGCCCGCGGTAGCAGCAAGGACCCAATGCAGCCAAAAATAAATAAATTTATTTAAAAAAAAATCTTTCTGTGTCTCGGTCCCCTGTCAGTGGCTGGCTACTCCCCCCCGCCACCACCCCCCACTCTCATTTTCTCCCATAATGAGTTGTTCCAATGTGCTCGGCTACCCCTGAAGTAGAACCATATTTGGGGGATTCCCTTTGTCTCGGCAGAAACTGGGAGGGCACGGGTGGCAGAGGACAGTTGGCATTTTCTAGTAGATAGCTGTGCCAGTCACTGCGTTTGGTGTCTCATTTTCAGTGTCCCATTTAATCCTTACAGTGACCGTGGCTGTGGGAATTCAAAGTTCAGGCTTCACCCTGACCAGTTAAATCAGAAACTCAGGGTGGGGTCGAGACATTGGTATTTTTGAAAAGTGCTCCAGGCCATTCTAATATGCAGGCAAAGTTTTAAATTACTGCCTTACACCAGGCTGCCTGTCAGAAAGCGTCTTTCGGAGACTTTTAGGAGCCATCAATATAAATTATGATGAGGATGAGAGTGTACTTGGAGTGAGGCCATGGGTTGTGGTCACAACTTTGTTCTCAGGCAAGAACAAGTGTGTTCTTCAGGGAATAATCTAGTCAATCAAAAATACTCTGAGCCTTTTGCCCAAACATAAGGGAACCTGGAGTGCTAACAGTGGTAATACCCGGGGGACATTTCACAAAGTAACGCAGGAAGGAAGTCTAGCATGAATAGCTTTCCCATATAATAAGGGAGAGTTTTCATGTAGCACACAGCCTAAGAGTTGTGTTCAAGGTGCCAAAACCTTAAGATCTGCACTTAAGATCCACCACTGCAGAGGATCACAATTCAATCCAGGAAGATATTGTGTGCATTTTGCAGATCCCACACTAAAAAGTTTAGCAGTTTCCTTTATTGAGATTAACAGACAGATCTTACAGGAGGTAATTGGTCTATAGTCTATTCCTTTGTATGTGAGACATGGACAATTTTGATATTGTTTCAGATTAATTTCCGTGAGCTACATGTACCTGAGGGTTCCACTAATTCTTTGGTGGGGGGAATTGGTACTAGAAATGTACAGCAGTGATGTTGGCTATTAGTTGTAGTTTGTCTGATGCATATTTGTTAACATAAATCAGATACTAAACTCTTTTAATGATTTCCATATTGTGGGTTCAGTCATTTCCTGTCATTATGCTATTAGTAAAGGAATCTCTCCAGGTTTGTAAAGATGGATATTTAAGACTAGTAAGCTTAGCTGAATATGTGTCCAAGTTCTCTAACCCTCAATGGGAAAACTAGGCAAGCAGTGCCATTTCACAGAATATAGGAGAAATATATTCTTTTGGGGAGAGCACCTAAAATAAGTGTACCCCAATCTTGCACCCTTTAGGGTGGAAAAACTGGTGTGTTAAAGTCTACGATCATATCACAGTACAATTAACTATAGACATACAAATACAAAAGTAGAGATACAAATGGATCCCAGAAAAATGTAAAAAAAAAAATCCTGTATTTCTCCTTGGAATCATTTCAACTACACAATGCAATGATTAAGAGCACGGACACCGAAGCTAGGCTTCTAGGGTTTAAATCCCAGCTCTGCCACTTACTACCTGTGTGACCTTGGGCAAGTCGCTTAACTTCTCTGTGCCCCATATTCCTCTTCCTTGAAATGGAGATGACAATAGTACCGACAATCAGAAGGTTGCTGTGAGGATTAAATCTTATATTTCTAACGCATATAGAACAGTGCCTGGCACATAATCAATGCTATATATGTGTTTGTTAAATATAAACAGATGAACTCCCAGCAGCATTTCTCAAGTTTCAGTGTGCACATGAATCACATGGGGATTTTGTAGTAATGCAGACTCTGTAGGTCTGGGGTGTGGCCCAAGATCCTGTATTTCTAACAAGCTCCCAGGTAACGCTGATGCTCCTGACTCATGGCCACACTTTGGGTAGTGCGGGGTCTATGTGCTTCAGCTTGATGGGGAGGGAAGGATTCAGGTGTGACTCAAGGGCTCTATTTAACTTGCTTCCCAACAGCTGTGGGTGGTTGAAGGTGAACTCTTGGAGTCAACCTCTTGCAGTTGCTACAAGAGGTTAAGCCCTTTAATGCTCACGCTTGTTACTCTAGGACCCAACCACTTTTAATCACCAATGACATTCAATCATCTGGCTTCACTTTGAATAAGAGAGTGGTGAGGGGTGGAGAGTCAAATCCCACTAATGGAGCATCTTAGAAACCAGCCAATGTCTCCCCTTGTGAATATGGGCCTCTCCATGGTAAGTTTCTTGGGAGTTACTATGCAAAAATGGTCGGTCTCATCTCTGATTTGAGCCACCTTAGCAACTGCTCGTTTTGTGATCCTGCTTTGATAATTTCCAGGCCCATGGAGGAGACATGGGGGAGAGATGAGACCACCCCTCACAGCACTGAGAAAAATGGTTCACTCCCTACAGTCAAACTAACATTCTGGTTATTTGTTTTTTGAATGCGTGTTCTACAGTTAGCTTAAATTTGCCATCCACCAATTAAGTTGATGTAAGTTTATTTCATTGCCTCTTGATACACTGCCATATTTAAAGCATCTGAAAATGGTTTCAGGAAAACTAGAGCCCAAAGCATAGAAAAGGCCCAATTTGTTGAGCTAAAGAACTCAGGGTGAATCAGAGAATGATCTGTGCTGTAGTCGTGTTTATTGCGTCCTATTACAGCTGCCAGCTCAGCATTCAGGGGCTCTCCTGTCTATCCTTGGTCACCTGGGCCTCAGGCGGGTGACTGTGCCTACTTGGTAGGTGGTAAAGACAGACTGTGGCCTTATGACTTGACTGACCAACTGTACATGTTTAAGAAAGTGTTGCAAACTTACTAGAAAATTAACATCTTTTTCAAAGTAAGCATGCCTAAAAAAGGGAAGGAGGAGAAATTACTTAAAGCAATCATAGATAACATTGAAAAAGGAATCATTAGCAAAAACCAAATTTTTACAGAAAACAAATATTTCACCATGATTTGGTACCTTTCATTGATGCCCCCCATTATTAATCACTGCTTAACTGCACCCTGATATTTTCTCACGCTCTTGTATATGCTTTTTTCCCCCATATCTTCTTCTTTAAAAAATGTTAGCTCCTTATTTGTTTAATTGACATATAATTAATAGGCAGTGAAATGCACAGATCTTAAGATTACAGTTTAATGAGTTTTTGCAAATGCATGTTGCCACGTAACCCACATCTCTGTCAAGACACAGAACATTTCCATCACCCCCAAAACATTCTACCTGCTCCCAGTCCATCCTTCCCCCACCCACTTCCTCCTGGCTCTCAGGAAAACATTGCTCTGATTTCTTTCAACAGAGATTAATTTCGCCTGTCCTAGAACTCCATATAAATCAAATTGTGCAGGATGTATTCTTTTGTAGCTGGCTTTTTTCAGCATCATGTCTTTGAGGCTCATTTGTGTCGTTGCATGTATCAGTAATCCCTTCCTCTTTATTGCTGGGTAACTTCTGTTGTATGATTATAACTCCATCTTTTATCCCCTCACCTGTTGAAGGACATTTGGGTCATTTCTAGTTTTTGGCTATTACGAACAAAGCTGATAGGGGTATTCTTATTCAGCTCTTATTGTGCACATTTTCATTTCTCTTGAGTAAATACAGGCAGACTTCATTTTATTGCACTCAGCTCTATTGTGCTTCACAGGCACTGGGTTTTCTACAAATAGAAGGTCTGTGGCAGCCCTGCGGCAAGCAAGTCTGTTGGCACCATTTTCCCAAAAGCATCTCCTCACTTCATGTCTCTGTGTCACATTTTCGAAATTATTGCAACATTTTAAGCTTTTTCATTATTATATTTGCTATTGCGCTCTGTGATCAGTGATCTTTGATGTTACTGTTGCAAAAAGATTGACTCACTGAGGGCTCAGATGATTAGCATTTTTTAGCAATAAAGTATTTTAAAACTAAGGTATGTACCTTGTTTTTGTAGACATAGTGCTATTGCATACTTAATAGACTACAGTATAGTATAAACGTAACTTTTTTTTGGCTACTGCAAAAAACTTTATTGTTTACGTTTGGTCCACCGCTTGGGAGAGGGCTCCAGGGTGGTTGAAAAGCTGCCTAGTGGCTGTGGAGAAAGACTTCAGGCGGAAGCCTTCACCAGGGGGATGCCAGAGGGGCCCCTCAAAGGCTGCTGGGCTCTGGAGGCTCCTGCTTGTGCTTGAGGGTGAGCCTTTGGGAAGAGATACTGGCGCAGCCCAGCCTAGGGACCAGGCAGCCTGCAGAGGTCGGTCATGTGGTCACTCATCTTCTTGATGAGTTTCACCTGCTCCTCCCGGAAGCGGCTCTCCCGGAAGTGGCTTTCCCGGAAGTCACGGAGCTGGGGGTCTGCGCGGGCAGAACCCACGGCATGCAGATCCAAAAGGACCTGGTTCAGGTTCTTCTCTAGGACCATGGTGGCTTCCATAGCGTCCTGGGTTTTGCCCCACTCATATTGGGACGGCTTTTGCAGTCCTGGAAGAGGGCACGACTGCTGCGCTGGGTTTGCATCTTCAAGAGACGCTCAGAGCACTCCAGCTTCTCCTCGGCCGGTTCGCGGACAAAAGTGGCCCACGCTTCCAGAGCCACATTGTCGCGTTCGAAATAGAAGCCCAGAGAGAGGTAGGTGCGGGAGGCCCGCAGATGCACATAGACCAGGTAGTGGTTGGCAGCCTCCACCTGGGTGAAATAATTCTGATGAACCTGGGAACTCATGGTTGACGGGCAATTAGGAGCTAAGCTCAAAAAATGGTGTTGGCTGGTCCCGGAGGCTGAGGATAGCTGTAGAGGTTGGTTCTGAAGGTGACTACTGGAAAAAAGGGTGGAGGGTGGTCGGAAGTTGGAGGAGGGGGGTGTCCCTGGGTCTGTTCTGTCCAAACATTGTTGAAGCAAGAGACAGATCCGTGGACCACTGAGTGCACTGCCTTACCTGCGCCGGGAAACCAAAAATTTGTATGACTTGCTTTACTGAGATACGGGCTTTATTGTGGTGGTCTGGAACTGGACCTGCAATATCTCTGAGGTACGCCTGTAGGTAGAAGTGGAATTTCTGGGTCCTAGGGCAGGTGAATGCTTAACGTTATGGGGAACTGCTAGACGGATTTCCGAAGTGGCCGTTTTGCCTTCCTGATGTTATTGTACCAGAGTCGTGTAGCTCCACATCCTTATTGGAATTTGATGTTGCCAGTTTTTAAATGTCAGCCATTATAGTGTGTGCATAATTGTATTTCATCTTTGTTTTAATTTGCATTTCCTTGATGACTAATGCTGTTGAGCCTTTTCTCCATGTGCTTATTGGACACTCATGTGTATTGTTATAACATATATTTTTGTTTTTTTTTGGCCACGTGGCATGTGGGAATCAAACCCGTGCCCCCTGCACTGGGAGCACAGAGTCTTAACCTCTAGGCAACCAGGGAAGTCCCTCATGTGTATTCTTTAGTGAACTGCCTGTTCTAGACTTTTTACTCATTTCAAAAATTGGGTTGTCTTTTTATGATTGAGGTTTGAGAAGTTCTTTGTATATTTTAGATCCAGAGGCTTGTCAGATATATGTTTTGTGAATATATTTGTGAATTTTCACCTGATCTGTGCCTAGTGTAATAATGTCTTTTCATAAATTTTAAAAAATTTGAGAAAATCTAGTGTATCGGATTTTCCCCTTATGATGAATGCTTTTTCATTCCTGTCTGAGAAATCCATATCTACTTCAGAGTTGCAAAGATATTCTCATTTGGTTTCTTTTGGCAGTTTTATTGTTCTAAGCTTTTATACTGATATGTATGATCCATGTTGAATTAACTTTTGTGTGTGGTGTAAGGCAAGAGTTACAGTTAATTTTTAGCCCTTAGAGATTTACCCCAAGCTGTTTGTTGCAGTACTATTTATTGAAAAAAAAAACTGTTTTCCCTCATTGAATTGCTTAGGTTCCTTGACCCCAAATCAGTTGGTTATATAAGTATGGATCTTTCTGGACTCTGTTCCACTGATTTATGTGTCTTTCATTACCAATACCACAGTGTCTTGATTACCATGGCTTCATAATAAGTCTTGAAATCTGTGCGTGTAAGTCCTTATCTTACTCTTTTTCAAGATTGTTTAGCTTTTCTAGGTTCTCAAGATGTTTTTAAAATCATCCATTTCTAAAAATAAAAGTTAAGATTTTGTAAAATTAAGGTTTAAATACATTGAAATGCACAGGTCTTACAAACATATATACCCGTGTAAGCCACACTTTTATCAGGACGTTTCGATAACCCCAGAAAGCTCCATTGTGGCCTTCTTGTCATTCTGAGTTCTCAGAAATAACTACTGTCCTGATTTCTATCATGTTTTGCCTTTTCTAGAACTTCTTGGAAAGGAAATCAAGCAATGTGTACGTTTGTGTGAAGGCTTCTCTCTCAGCATAATACTTTTGCTTTGTCTATCAGTGGTTTGTTCATTTTTATTGCTGAGTATGATTCCACTGAATGAATACAACACAATTTGTTCATTCTTTCACCTCTTGATGAACACCTGGGCTGCTACCAGTTTTTGGCTATTGTGAATAAAGCTGCTATGATTAAGTTTTGTAAAAGACTTTTTGTGGATAGGTGTTTTCATTTTTCTTAGGTAAATACCTTAGAATGGAATTGCTGGCTGTGGACTAAATATATGTTTAATACTTTAAGAAACTGCCATTATTTATTGCGTGGGTTGTTTTTTATTGTAGAAGATACAGAGATAGAGATAGATAACATATATCTCTATATACACTTTGTCCGATTTTATGAATATTTTCAGTTTACAGCCTGCTTAATCATTTAAAAGTGTGTTTTTGATAAGCAAAAATCTTTTTTAAAATAGCATTTTGATAAAGTTCAACTTTTCAGTTTTCTAATGGTTACTGAATTCTATATCCTATCTACAAAAGTTTATCTAGCCCAAGTTCACAAAAATATGTTCCTCCTTTTCCCCTTGACATCTTACAGTTTTTGCTTTTATGTTTAGGTCTATGTATCCTGTGACACTGATAAATTCACTTAGTTCTATAAGTTTTTGTTTTGGATTCCTTAGGATTTTCTATGTACACTGCTGTGTAGTCTGCAAATAAAAGTAGCTTCACTTTAAATTCCTTTTATATGCCTTTCATTTCTTTTTCTTACTATACTGCCTAGAACCTCTATGCAACACTGTACTAGAATTGGTGAGAGTGGACATTCCAGCCTTTTTCCTGATCTAAGTGAGAAAGCATTTAATATAATGTTAGTTGTAAGCTTCTCATAGATAATATTAGGTTTAAGTAGATTTCCTCTGTTTCTAGTTTGAGAGGTTTTTTTCTCTAAATTGTCAAAAGATTTTTCAGCACCTGTTGAGATTATTATAGCTCTCCCCCCCACACCTTATTCTATTAATGTGACAAATTTTATTAGTTGGTATTTGAATGTTAACCAACCTTGCATTCCTGTGATAAATCTCACTTGGTCATGTTGTGTTATATTTTGTAATATTTTGTGCAGTTTGATTTGCTAATATTGTGTTAAGGATTTTTCATAAAATGTTCATGAGGCATATTAGCCTGCAGTTTTCTTTTCTTGGATGTTTTTATCTGGTTGTGACATTAGGTTTATGCTAGTCTCATACAGTGAGGCTGAAATTGTGTTCCCCTCCTCCAGGTTTATAGAGTGGTTGTTTAGGATTGGCATTATATCTTCCTTAGGTATCTGATAAAACCACCAGGACAGCCATCTAGATCTGTAGTTTTCTTTGTGGGAAGATATTTAATTACAAATTCACTTTCTTTAATAGATATATGGTGATTTAGATTTTCTACTTCTTGAGTCAATATTGGTAATTTGTTTGTTCCAAGGAATTTATCCAGTTAGCCTGAGTTTTCAGATTATGAGAATGAAGTTTTGTCATTATCATTTTAATGTATGTGGAATCTGTAGAGATATATTCTCTTTCATTCCTGGTATTGATTATTTGTGTTTCACTCTATTTCATCAGTCTAGCTGGAGTTTTATCAATTTTATTAAATTTCTCAAAGAACCCACTTTTGTTGCCATTTTTCCTGACGTTTTGATTATTTCCTTTTATATCATTTTCCATTCTTTATTATTTTTTCTTCTGCATACTTTGAGCTTAATTTCCTCATTTAAAAATCTTTTTAGGTTGAAGCTTAGGTAATGTTTATTTTTCTCTTCTAATATTAATCTTTAGACTTGTAAGTTTACTTCTAAGCACTGTGTTAGCTGCATCCCACAAATTTTGGTACATTGTGTTTTTTTATTTCTAGTTTAAAATATTGTCTAATCCCCTTTACAATTTCTCCTTTGGTTTATGGGTTATTTAGAAGTATAATGCTTAATTTCCAACATTTATGGATTTTCCTGGAATCTTGTTATTAATTTCTAACTCAATTTCATTTTGTCAGAAAACAAACTCTGTAGGCTTTGAATTGTTTTAAGTTTGAGACTTGTTTTATGGCCCACAGTAGGGTCTATTTTGGTGAATATTCCATGTGCTCTTGGATAGACTATGAATTAGATTGAGTTGATTGTAATGTTGTTCACATTTTGTATATTCTTGATTTTTTGTTTACTTCTTGCTATAGACTGAATGTTTGTGTCCCCCCAAATTCATATGTTGAAATTATCTCAGTATGATGGTCTTGGGAGGTGGGGCCTTTGATAGGTAATTAGTTCATGAGGGTGGAGCCCTCATGAATGAGATTAGTGCCCTTATAAAAGAGACCTCAGAGACTCCCTTGCCCCTGCCACCATGTGAAGACATGGCAAGAAGACAGATGACTATGAACCAGGAAATGAGTCCTCACCAGACACCAAATCTGTTGGTGCCTTCATCTTGAACTTCCCAGCCTCCAGAACTAAGAAATTTCTGTTGTTTATAAGTCACCCAGTTTATGGTATTCTATTCTAGCAGCCCAAATGGGCTAAGGTACTTTGTCTATCCAGAACTAAGAACAGTTGACAGGCTTGAACTACCACTTGTACACAGATATTTTTCAATAGTATAATAATAAATACTACAGTACTACATGGTACATGGTTGACTGAATTCATGGATGCAGAGGAACCTAGGAAATGGAGGGCCAACTATAAGTTATCCTTGGATTAACCCCCATGTTGTTCAAGGGTCAACTGCATTGAAGTCTGCAAGTCTTAATTGTAAATTTATCATTTCTCCCATTCTGTCAAGTTTTGCTTCAGTTACAGACAATTATGATTGTTATATCTTCTTCATAAATTGACGTATTTGCCCTTATTAAATGTTTCTCTTTATATTTGGTAATTCTTACCTTGAAATCTATATTATCTAATATTAGTATGGTTATTCCAGCTTTCTTTTAATCAGTGTGTCTTCATCTTTTGACTTCTAACCTGTTTGAACACATCTATACATGATATAGTTAGTGCCTGATATTTTAAAAAAATCCAATCTAATGAGTGTTGTCTTTTAGCTGGAGTGTTTAGTTCTTTTACATTTAATTAAATTATGTGTTTGGGTTTATATTTATCATATTTTTAATTTTCTTCCTTGTGGGTTAATTGAACATATTCTAGTAATTATATCTCCTTGATTGGCTTAGTAGCTATAACTCTGTGTCCTATATTTTTAGTGGTTACTCTGGGTTTTACAGTATACACCCTTAACTTATAACAATATACTTTTAATATTTTACTACCTCACATTTCATGTAAGAACCATACAGCAGTATAATGCTATTTTCTCATTATTTTGTGCTATTGTAGTCTCACATTTTACTTCTACACCTTATAAACCCAAAATACATTGTTACTATTTTGATTTAAATAATCTTTTTAAAAAATCAAGAAATGAGAGGAAAAATATTTAATATTCTCTATTTGTGGTGCTCTTCATTTCTTTGTGTAAATATAAATTTCCATCTGGTATCATTTTCCTTCTTCCTGAATAACTTCCTTCCACATTTCTCATAGTATAGATTTTCTAGCTATGGATTTTTTCAGTTTTTTCTATTTTATAATTTTTTATTTTACCATAATTTTTAAGGGTATTTGCTCTGGATATAGAATTTTCATTGACAATGTTTTTATTTCAGCCCCTTAAAGACATTGTTCTATTTTCTCTGTTGCATTATTTCTGGTGAATCAGTGGAAACTATTATTTTTTCTCCTGTATGTTATGTGTCTCTTCTATGGCTGCTTTTAAGATTTTTATCTTTGGTTTATCACAATTTGATGATCATAAGTCTTAGTGTTTTTTTTCTTTGCTTATAATTCTTGGGGGTTATTGACCTTCTTCAATCTATGAGTTAATATTTGTCACCAAATTTGTAAAATTTCCAGCTGCTAGTTCTTCAAATATTTTCTCTACCCCAGTCTCTCTCCTCTCCTTTGGGACTCTAACTTCAAGTGTGTTACACTACTTTATATGGTCTTGTGGTTGAGACTGTTCTTTTATTCAGCCTTTCATCTCTTTGTACTTCATTTCAGATACTTTGTATTGCTTCATGTATATGTTTACTGATCTCTGCTTCTGTAGGGGTCTGATCTGCTGCTTACTTCATTCAGTGGATTTAAACAATTTCAGATAATGTATTTTTCAGTTTTAGAATTTGCATTTTTTAAAAAAATGAATGTTTTATTTTTTAGAGCAGTTTTAGGTTTATAGAAAAATTATGCAGGAAATACAGAGTTCTCATATACTACCCCCACCCCCAAGTACATAGTTTCTTTCCTCTACTAACACTTTGCATTAGTGTAATGTTGTTACAATTGATAAATCAGTATTGACACGTTATTATTAACTAAGTTCACAGCTTACATTAGGGTTCATTCTTTGTGTTGCCAGGTCCTATAGGCTTTGATGAATGCATAATGGCATGCATCTACCATTATGGTATCATACAGAATAGTTTCACCACCCTAAAATCCCCCGTGCCCCACCTATTATCCCTTCCTTCAGATCTTCCTCCAAACCCCTGGCAACCACTGTCTCCATGGTTTTACCTCTTCCAGAATGTAATATAGTTGGAATCATAATATGTAGCCTTTTCAGACTAGTTTCTTTCACTTAGCAATGTGCATTTAACATTTCTCCACGTCATTTTGTGGCTTGATAGCTGATTTTATTCTTACTGCTGAATGATATTCCATTGTATGCTGTTTGTTTATTCGTCCATCTATTGAAGGACATCTTGGTTGCTTCCAAGCTTTGGCAATTATGAATGAAGCTTCTATAAACATTCATGTACAGGTTTTGGTTTAGACATAAGTTTTCAACTCATTTGGGTAAATACCAAAGAAAACGATAGCTGGATCATATGGAAAGCCTATGTTTAGCTTTGTAAAAAAGCCACCCAACTGTTTTCCAAAGTGGCTGTACTATTTTGCATTCCCACCAGCAACAAGTGAGAGTTCCTGCTGCTCCACATCCTCATCAGCGTTTCTTATTGTCAGTGTTTTGGATTTTAGCCATCCTGATAGGTGTGTAGTGTGGTTTTTTTGTTTGTTTGTTTTAAATAGCTTTCATTACTCAACTGAGATTTTCTATTTGTTCTTATATTCTGGTTTTCTTGAAGTCCTTGAATTTAAGAGCTACTTAAAAATTTTTTTCCTGCTAATTCTATCCTCTCTGTCTTTTTTGACTTTGTTTCTCTTGACTGATTTTTCTTCTGTGCATCTCATTTTCTGCTTCTTTGCATGTCTAGATTTTTTTTTTTTATTGTATGCTCTACTTTATGGATGCTAAGTTCTTGGATGTCTAGATTTTGACATCTGTTTCACAGTGGTATGTTTTTCCAGCAGAAAGTGAATTGACTTGAGGAGCTCTTAACTCACTCAAGGCTTAAAAAAAAAGCCTTGGGTGGGTCTAGGGCTAGAGTAACCATATTTCTAAAGTGTGGCCCTTTTAGTCTGTCTGTTGAATGCCCATGGAGTTGAACAAAGTCTCTCCACCCTCACTGGTTGGAACTCTTGGCCCTGTGTGACTTTGGCGGGGGGTCAGCTCACAGTTTTTCAGAAGTTCTTTTCTCCTGTTAGTAGTTCATCACTTGGCCTCCTGGGGTCTTGCCCTGTGCATTCAGAACTTAGTATTTGGCCAAAGACTCAAGAGGACTCTTATGCAAGTTTTTGGAGTTTCTCTCTTTCGATAACTTCTGTCCAGTACCTGACCTAAAACTTCCAGTGATCTCAGTCACCTTCAACTCTTTGTCATCTCACCCCAGTGAGGTATCATGTTCTCCTTCAATTCCCTCTCCCGGTCCCATGCCTCTACCCTGTGCCCTAATGCATCACCCAGGCAGAAGATAGTCGGGGCCACCATGGGCCTCACCTCACTTGTTTCCCTTCCCTCAAGCCTAGCAGTCATGTACTGCCTGTTACCTACATCTGAAATCAGTTATTTAATGTGTCCTATCCAGTTTTCTAGTTATTTACAATAGAAGCAAAATCTGGTATCAGTTATCCCTTCATGGCTAGATAGCAAACATCCCACTCATTCTTTGTGTGTAGGATTTAATATTCTTCCCATGACTTTTGTGTTTCACAGCATCAATCTTATCTAGCATCTGAGGCGCTTGCTTTTTTCCCTTTCTAGAAGACAAGTCTAATAGTATCTGGGTACTTACTAGTGCTTTAGTTTGAACATATAAACTAGCATTTGTTAAGTAGCATGAACTAGCACATACCCAGGGCTCTCTGGGATTTTTATCCCACAGTGTGGAGTAGGCATTACCATTATCCCACTGTTCCAGGTGAGGGAAGGGAGGCTGAGATTGGAGAGATTTTCCTAATACCTCTCAGCTGGTACACGATGATTTTCTGACTCTAAAGCTCTGTACTCATAGATTTTACTGTAGTTTCTACTGTACTGGTATGTTCTCAAACCGACTTCTCAGATCCTCAGGGCTCTAAGAGTTAGAGGGAGGTTGAGTGGATAGAGACATGTCCCATCCCCACTCCACTTCACCTCCCCACTTGCTGTTTGCACTACAGCAGATAAACTTTTAACTGTTTAATTTATTAGAGTCCCCTGCAAAATATCTTAAAAATTTTTTTAAATTTATTTTTTAATTGAAATATAGCTGATTTATAGTGTTGTGTGAATGCTGTACAGCAGAGTGACTCAGTTATACACGTATATTCTTTTTTTTGTATTCTTTTCTATTATGGTTTATCACAGGATATTGAATATAGTTCCCTGTGCTATATAGTAGGACCTTGTTGTTTATCTATCCTTTACATAATAGTTTACTTCTCCATGCAAAATATCTTAAAAGAATTTCAGCAGCAAATCAAACAAACACATCTGTGCCACACTGGGTATTAATTTGCCCTTTAAAAAAAGTGGTTTCCCCTATGATGAGGAAGAAACTGCTAAGGAAGTGAGTAAAAGAAAATCCCCTTTGTAGCTTTCTGCTTCCCTTTGTGTGATGTTACAGGGAGTGTATGGGTTCTTCAGTCTGAATCCTGGCTCTGCTGCACGCTGAGCTGTAAGGTTGTCCTTAGTTTATTCAAGCATCCATGGCCTCAGCTACACAGTCTGCACAGTTAGGAAAAGAATACTTTCCTCAGTGTTTGGTTTGTTTTCAATAAACAGATCTGAAAAGCCTGGCCCTGCGTGGTTGGCAGGCTCTAAGGCGGCCCCCAGTTATCTCCACCTTCTGCTGTTTGTGCCCTTCTGTGATCCCCTCTTCTTGAATAGGGGCCAGACTTAGTGATTTGCTTCTAATGAAAAGAATATGGCAAAGGTGATGGGATGTCATTCCCAAGGTTAGGTGACAAAAAATTGTGCCCTCCATCTCGGGCACCCCATTATACTCTCTCCCTCGCTGGCTCTGATGGAGGCCACCTGCCGTGTTATGAGCTGTCCTGTGAAGAGGCCCATGTGGCAAGAAACTGATGTCTCTAGCAGACAGCCGGTGAGCACCAGAGGCCTGCCAGCAGCCATGGTAGTGAACTTGGAACTAGCTCTTTCCCCAGTGGAACCTTATAATGATGGCAGCCCCTGTTGATACCTGGATTGCAGACTGTGGTGGGCCCTGAGCCGGAGGCACCCAGCAAAGCCACGCCTGGCCTTCAGAAACTGTGAAAAATAAATGTGATTAAGCTGCTGAATTTCAGGATGATTTGTTATTAGCGATAGGTAACAAATACAGTGTCTGGCACAAAGCTTGATGCTCTGTTAATAATCCTTTTCTCTCCCCCTGGCTTTCTTCCTTTTGTATCCCAGGGGAATGGTGACCTTTGTGGTGGCCTGACTCTGCTCATCTGCAGGGAGGGTGCTCACACTGGACTCTGACCTAATTGGAAGTGGAATTCCCCAAAGCAAGCTCTCCCTATTCTCCCTTGTTTTTTTTTTTTTTTTGATAAATATTTCATTTGGGTGTGGTGAGAGGTGAAATTTACATCCTAATTGTTTCCAGAGCCAAGAGTTCTAATGCACAGAGTTCTGATGCACTCCAAACACGTGGAGTTACAGACAGAAATCGTGGTTCATGTTTGTAGCATCCCTTTTACAAACACTCCAGCTGTACTAGGGCCTTAAAACAAATACAGTGCCGCTCCACCACGGGAAGGTGATCCTGCATCACTTCCTGTGGAAGCACGTTAAGAGTATGTGTTCTTCGTGAGGTTTGTTATCCCCCTTTTCCTTCTCTCTTACATTCCCTGGCTGACTATGAAATTGAGTCTCTTCCCATGGGATGGCTTTGAAGTTTTATCTCTTCTCAGATATAGGGTCTCAGCTTTCAGGCCCCCACCGCCCACCCTTTTCCAAGTTCCGAATCGACAGATTGCAAACTGAGACGCCTGAAGTCTTCAGAGTATTGTTCATTTGATAAAATGTCCATCCTTTGGCGGCGCAGACACTTGTGGAATTCCTGGCGTCTCGCCTGCCAGAACGAATTTCATTCGATCACCCTGAGAATTGAAGAAAGCCAGAGTCTTAGATCTAAAGCAAGATGACTGAGGATGGTGTCCTCTATGTTTTTTTTAACCTTAAAGATTCTGAGATGTATTTTTTTTCCTTGTGAAATCTCAAACTGGGGGAGAAAAATCTCCTCTAGGTATTTTTGCTGGCCCCTAGCATCTGTTCCAGATGGTTGAGGAACAATTTTACTCTTTTTTAAAAAAAGGTTCTTTTTATAACACAATCAAGGTTCAAGAATCTGCTACATGCTGGTGGGGAATTGCTTGAAGGATATGGTCCCTTCATCCTTTCCTAAGTCAGCACTTAGAACCCTGCAGAGGACAGCAGGCTGGTAAGTGTTCCAGGCAGGCTTGTGCAAGGCAGTAGGGAGAGGGGCAGGTTTCTAAAATGCTTCATGTTGTCTGTCTGTCTGTATCATCGTGTATGTATACAGACACCTATTTGTATGTACTATCACTCAGAAATCTGAGGCTGCAAGCCACACCTAGCCCAGTGACCTCTCTCTAGTATCTCATACCCAATGTCATTAGATCTCTGAAAGCTACGCATCTGGATAGTGACATTTACACTCTGCCCTCCCTCTGGTTTGAATGCTTTTACTGGATCTTTGGTTAGATGGCAGCTACCATACCACCATCCGCCTCATGGGGGCAGCACCACTGCCTCTCGTTCATCAATGAACCCCTGATCCTTACAGCAGTGCCTGGCTCAGAGTAGGCACTCAACAGATATCTGTTAAATGTGGACTAAATCTTGCTGAACGTGTTGAGTAAAGAAGGAAGGGCCTGGTGAGAATTTTCAGAGGATTTACTCTAAAATGTTGCTGACCATCATGTTCATTCCATACCGCGGTGTCCTCTTAAGGAGGACTCGTGGGAGAAGGAACTTGCTTGTTTTAGGAAGGGGAATACTTGTGCCTCTCAGGGGGAAAAAAAAATCATGCTGCTTCACTTGTGTGGACATAGATTTCCTCTTCGGGCTGGCTGCTAGGAAACTCAAACTGTATGCTTGATTGACCTCTTGCAACAGCACGAGACTTTATGGAATGCTTTGTTTAATCAGGGCGGGTCCTGTAGTTCCTCTGCAAGCACACATTTCTCATTGACCCCTAATATTTTGTGATTGTGCTATATGTGTCTTCATAAATAGTCTTCAGTTCTGGGGAGTGAATGCATATAATACCATGGAAAGGGAGTAGGAATTAAAGGAACATTGCCAGGACAGCATGGTGTGGTGCAGGAAACAGAGGGGTTCCCTGGAAAAGAAGGGGAAAAATAGTGGAGGAGGAATGTGTGGTTTAGAGGATGAAAAACAGGGCTGGGCTCCCCTCCCAGGCCTTCAGGACGTTCCAGGAGCTGGTCTGTGAGGGCTGTTGGACTTTGACAACAGGGCAGGCATCTGGCTAGCATCTCTGGGTGAACATGTGGCCTGGAATCCTCTCGAAGTGGGGAAGGAGGCCAATCATGAGCGCTGGCTGCTTGGAGTCAGGTTTATATCTCTACTTTGGCTCTTTCAGTGGCCACTTGCCTTCTCTGAGCCTCGGTTTCCTATCTGTAAAATGGGGGTAATGACAGTGCGTCCTGCTAGGGTTCTCTTCCAGGTTCAATGAGGCAATAAACAGAAGTATCTGAAAACATGTCCAGTGCTCCTTTGTTAGTCATTGTCAGTACTGCATTGAGCCCACCATGGATTCGTCTCATCTGTAGTCATCTCATGGCCAGGGTGGAGCGGCCCTGGGAAGAGAGAGGGGGATACAGTCTCAATTAATTTCTGTACATTTATTAGTAGGCCTTTTTTAGAAACTTTTTTTTTTTTACCCAAACATTACCAGCCCTCCTTGGGTTGTCCCTGCGTTCAGTCAGCACCTTCTGTCTGTAGGCAAATCTCACAGAACTTGGCATCAGTAAAAATCACAAATACATTCTCAAAGTTTTGAAAAATAATGCTGAGTTGTTTTAACTGAAGCCCTCTTCTCAGCAGGGGTCAAAGGAATACATTTATGCACATTCCACAGTGAAACTCTAAAAATCCATCTTAACATCTCATTTTCCAGTTTCTCTCCACGGCAGCTGCCAAATCACCCCACCCCTATTTCCCTCTCTCTCTCTCTCTCTCAACTATCTTTCTTTGTTCTTCCCTTTCAGGCTGTGTTCCTCCAGCTTCCTCCTCTCTCCTGGGCTCTTCTGATTTCTGTATACCTTTAATTTAGAGAAAGGATCATCAAACTTTTCTGTAAAGGGCCAGATAGCAAATATTTTAGGCTTTCTGGGCTATAGGTTCTTTGTCACAATGGCTCAGCTCTGCCCTTGCAACTCGAAGGCAGCCAGAGATAAGGAAATGAATAGGCATAGTTGTGTTTGAATAAAATTTTATTTAAAAAAACAGGAAGTGAAGTAGGTTTGGTCCACGGGCTGTGATTTTGGACTCCTGATTGCAAGCAATTTAGGAATTTTTTTTACCTTCATCAATTGATCTTTCTTTCTTTCTTTCACCACACTCAGCAAAATTGAAGATTCTGTTATGAATGTATCTGTCTTTGGGGGACCAGGAAGGTGGTGGGTGTTGTAAATAACCATTCATATTTTGTCCATTTCCTGTTGATTAAACAGGTCAAAATGATTCTTTGCCTATAAGGTCAAACAGGTCAAAATGATTCTTTGCACACCCTGCCTATAAGACACATGTATTTGGTACCACTGAGCGCTGAAGTTAGTGTGACAGGTTTCCCAGGTTCCTAGGTGAAGGGTGTGTGTGTGTGTGTGTGTGTGTGTGTGTGTGTGTGTGTGTGTGTGTGTGTGTGTGTGTGTGTGTGTGTGTGTGTGTGTGTGATGTTTAGGACCAGAGTTCTCTTGGCCAATGATGGGAAAAATTATGGTCCTATTTTTTGGCCTCTTTCACTTTTTCATTTGATTCTGGGAAGATCCTCACATCAAATTGTGTAATGGAAAAAGTACTGGATCAGAGCCAGAGGATCTGATTGCATTTTGGTTGTGGTATTACTTCTGTGTTGGACCTTGGCAAGTCCATCCACTCCCTGGTTTAGTTCTGTCAGGTATTAAACTAGAATCTTTGATCACCAAATCTTTCAGCAGTTGACTCTTACTCAGATGAAATCTCACCTGGAGTTCGGGTGTACATGGAATGAAGTGGGGCGGGGGCACCAGAGCCCGGCTCAGAACCCCTTTGGCCCATCACTCAGTCACATCCCCACCTGAGGGGAACCCAGGAGCATCTCCCGGAACCCAGGGGCTCTAGGCAGCATAGACTAAAGGTCACTAAACTATGATTCTTTGGCTTCTGTCTGCACTTCGGCCATCACCCAGTGTTCCACGCATCTCAGAAATCGTTTATGCTCCTTCAAAATGGCGGAGACTTATACGTTTGTCCTGATATACTTACTCACCGTCTCTTTTCCTGGTTGGCTCTTTACTCCTCCCAATTTTCATGCCTAACTCCTGCACTCCTTTACTTATCCTTTATGGCCCAACTCCAGAAACCCACTTCTAAGGTTCACCTAACTAATTCTTCCTTTTTTTTTTTTTTTTGGCGGTACGCGGGCCTCTCACTGTTGTGGCCTCTCCCGTTGCGGAGCACAGGCTCCGACGCGCAGGCTCAGCAGCCATGGCTCACGGGCCCAGCCGCTCCGCGGCATGTGGGATCTTCCCGGACCGGGGTACGAACCCGTGTCCCCTACATCGGCAGGCAGACTCTCAACCACTGCGCCACCGGGGAAGCCCTAACTAATTCTTATAGAAAACTTTTGGAAGAGCCACTAATTCTAGAAGAATCTCAGGTCGCAGCTTTCAGATATCCTGTTTAAATGGACCTTTCCTCCCTACACCTAAGAACTTAGGAGGATACAAATTCTGACCAGCAGAAGTTGGCGTGGTTCCCACGGGGCCATCTTGGAAGGAAGCATCATCCCCAGTTCTGGAACATGCCTGGCACTGTTGAATCACAGAATTCGCCTTTGAGAGGTCGCCACAGTGTTATTTAGCTCATTTTATTTAGATTTCCTCTCCTCTGTTGACTTTTTTCCCCGTCATCAAAAAGTAAGGATGTTTGGGCAAGAAAATAGAATTCTGGCCGTCGAGTGGAAGGGAGTTTGGGGAATGAATGACTTGCAGGTTGAAAAGGCTTCCTGCGAGACCTCAGTGGGGAGAATGTTAGAAAGTCAGACTTGCCAGCGTTGGATGTGAATAGCCTACGTCCTTGCCACGGAAGAGCTGCTTCTGCAGGATTCTGTGTCAAGGGGCTCTTTTTTCCGTCTGGATGGGTGACAGGGTTTGTAGTCCCAGCTCTGTCCAGATCCCACTGCTCTGCTGTCCACCTGGGCCCTTCTGACCTCAGAGGAGGCTGGGATGGAGCTGTGACTGGGCCAAACCTGACATAAATGGAAATAGGGATTCAAAGACAGAAAAGAAAATGATTTAGAAAGGAAACCCGAAGAAACTACAATCAGCCGCAGGTGGCTAAATCTCCATTAGCCTCCCGCTGTGCTGTTGTTCTGTAGCCAACTTGGATTATCCAAAGACAATGTTTAAAAGCCATTTTAACTAAAGTAGCAATCATGTAAAACCTTTACTCAGAATATATGTTTATCTGCACTTTCCTCTGAACAATTTCTGTTGAGGAATCACATGAAAAATCGAGGTCAAAAAAGACTGGTAAAGAGGGAAGATGTTTTGAGCAAGGCATACAACATTCGACATTAGCTCTTTGTGACTGAATGATTTTCAGTTGTTCCCTCTAACTAGGGTGACTGTCTTGGTTTGCCCATGACAGTCCTGGTTTTTATCTGTGGTCATGGCATCATGATTAGTAACATCCCCCTCGACTCTTAAAAGTGTTTCGATCTGGACAATAAATTAAATGGTCCCTCTGTTTACATATGCGGGGAAAGGTCCAGTCTCTGGGAAGGTGTAGGAGGTGATGTTGTAGCCAGATCCTTTTCATATGCAGTGGTCCGAAACTTAGACCTCAAGGTCTTGAACTATGAAACATGTCCTCATTGACAGATGCATTTATCACAATTTACACATTTTGCTCTAGCATACTAGAATCTTAAATTCCTTATTACAATGTGAGGCATATTGTAGACCAAATTTTTCTCATTTTTAAGAATCACACCTGGGGACTTCCCTGGTGGCACAGTGTTTAATAATCTGCCTGCCAATGCAGGGGACATGGGTTCGAGCCCTGGTCCGGGAAGATCCCACATGCTGTAGAGCAACTAAGCCCGTGCGCCACAACTACTGAGCCCGCGAACCACAACTACTGAAACCCACATGCCTAGAGCTGGCACTCCGCAGCAGAGAAGCTACTGCAATGAGAAGCCCGCGCACCGCAACGAAGAGTAGCCCCCACTCGCCGCAACCAGAGAAAGCCCGTGCACAGCAACGAAGACCCAACGCAGCCAAAAAAAAAAAAAAAGAAAGAATCACACCTGGGTTGATATGTTTGTTGACGAGTTGGTGGTCTATTTGCCATTCTTTGCCGCGCTGGGGATGGTTGTAGGGTGTGTCTGTAACTCTGGTTGTGCCTCTACCTCACATCTCCGGGAGGCTGAAGGAACCTTCCCAAATTGGGACGACGGTGTGTCCACTGCCTTCAAGATCATTCCTGTGCTCAGACTTTACGTTCGTATTAGTACCAATTGCTTGCTGCTATATATAATGAACAGAAAGTGCCATGGCTATTTCGGTTCTACCTTTCTTCTCACAGACTGAGCCAACTTTGACCCGTGGATTTGACTATTTGATGGTTATGTGGCCATGATTGAATGACTTAAACTTTCTGAGCTTATTTCCCCATCTGTGAAGGATCTAACAGTGCCTGTCTTCTCTTCTTGAGTGCTAAGGTGAGCCTCAGGTCCAGTGATGTCTGGAGGACGTGTGCTTTCCATACAGATGAAAGGCAGTTTTGTCATCCTGCTGGTGTATGGAGAGTAGTAATTAGCCAATTCCTGGCAGCTTAACCATGGTTTAAAATAAGCCCTTATTCTAATATTACCTCCCTTCCTTTTGGTCAGAGTACTATGATTTCCTTTTAGAGGATGACGTTTCTTGTCTTGTGAGCTTTAGTTTCTTCATCTATAAAATGGGGACAGTTATAGCATCTAAGACCCACACATGGCCACTTGGAGTTTTTCCTGTCCTAGAACTTTATGCCTCCATCAGTTTTTATGAAAAGAAAAACTCATTCTGCTCCTGAGTGATGGAAGTAGGACAAGCCAGCCAAGTCCCCTCTGACCTGTGAAGTTCAAATTAATTAATTCATGCATTGAGCAAATGTTTATTGACATCTTTGTGTCAGACAATGTGTGCCAAGTCTTTTTTTAAAAAAATTAATTTATTTATTTTTGGCTGCATTGGGTCTTCGTTGCTGTGCGCGGGCTTCCTCTAGTTTCGGCGAGCAGGGGCTACTCTTTGTTGCAGTTCGCAGGCTTCTCATTGCAGTGGCTTCTCTTGTTGTGGAGCATGGGCTCTAGGCACACGGGCTTCAGTAGTTGTGGCACGCGGGCTCTAGAGCGCAGGCTCAGTAGTTGTGGTGCACAGGCTTCGCTGCTCCACTGCATGGGGGATTTTCCCGGACCAGGGATCGAACCCATGTCCCCTTCATGGGCAGGCGGATTCTTAACCACTGCGCCACCAGGGAAGCCCCGCCAAGCCTTTTATGTATTTTTTCTCATTTAATCCTCAGCACATATTATGCGTTGGGTCTTGCTGCTTGCTTTGCAGATGAAGAAATGGAACTCATGGAATTTAAGCAACTTGCCCAAGATTACATAGCAAGCATGTTTTGAGGCTGAGATTTGAACTTGGATCTGTCCAACTCCATAGCCCATATTTTCTTTGCCGTGGCACTTGGCCTCCTTGCTAGGAGAAGAACAGTTGAAAGCATATTTTATCTAAGATGCTACGGAGTGATTGTCCCTTCTGTTCTGAGTGCCTGCAGCAGTAATGAAGGGTTCTGTGAGTATGAAGGATGTGGTGGGTGGGGGCATCTATTGGTCTTATCTGTCTAGCGTACCTTCCTTCCCCTTCCTCTTCCTCCTCCTCCTCCTCCTGATGATGATCATGATGGCAGACTCCTTCCTTTGGGAGATACACCCCACTGGCCCATTCCATTTAATTCTTGTGGGGTTGTCAGTTACAGAACCAGCTCCTCTGACCACAGGAGATTATGGCTGATCCAAGCCTAGCCAATCAGAATACTCTTCCCCTGGCCACAAAGGCTTGGTCCAAGGGGTGGGCACATGACCCAAACCAGCAATTAAGTTTCTTCCCTAGGTCTTATATATACTGGAGAAGGAAGATATTTTCTTTTGGGCCTCTGGGATGTTAAATAAAGATCCTGGATGCAGCCAGCTGCCCTTCCAGGCAGGTGGAGTCATGGGAAGCCAGAGAGAATGGAATTGACCTGCAGAAGGAAGCTAAGGAATGAGATAGCCTGGAAATACACTAAAAAATCACCCCCCATCCCCACTTTTCTTGTTTTTTTGAGTTTTATCTGTTATTTATAAGCGACTAATACAAGATGCTTCCCAGCATATGTTTGCAGAAACCCGGGATCTGGGAAGTGATTTCCTTTACCCGTGAGTGACAGGCAGGGGAGCCGGCAGTGGTGGCAAAACTGGACCATGTTTATGGTCATGTGTTGTGTGTTGTGTGTGTGTGTGTTTTCCCCAAGGATAAGCCATGTAGTCATTTGTTTGTTCCCTTTGGTTTGATCCACTCAAATAGCCCCTGTGTACCTGCCGTGGTCCGGGGACCTTGCAGGTGCTGGAGGTCTGGCGGCGGCCAGCAGCCCTGCTCCCAGCCCTCTTGGGACTCACAGTCCAGAGCCCTCTCTTCCCTGCAGCCTCCACGGCCCTCCTCTCAGCAGGCTGTGTTGGCTATTTAGAATCTACTACTTGGGGAGCCAAATTATTTACAAATTCTTTTTACTGGAGCATCCAAAGGCTTAAAGCCAGATTCTGTTTCTGAGGCTGGGGTCAGAGCTCCTTTCAGAGATACTTCCCTTGTCTTATTTCTCTCTCTACTTTATCCCCAGGAGATCATGCATTCAGGACAGGTCTCTTGCCAGAATCCTTCCTAGGGGAGTGTTTGAACTCATTTGAATATGTTTCTCTCTGTTCCTTTGAATTTAAACTCACTTGTGGGCCCTGATGGACCTTGAGGAAGAAGGTTATACCTACTTACGAGAACAGAGGGGCACAGAGGGTCTTGATGCTGTGCAGAACCTGGTGGTTGTGTCTGCTGCCAGGCCCCCATCCCCACTGGGCCTCCTCCTGCCCTCTTCCTATATCCCTCCCACCCCCTGCAAGCCTTTCCTGCTCCACATTTCCTTTCCACCTGGTTATCATGGCACCAGGTTGAGCTTCTCTGTAGGATCTTTCCTAAATGAATGTGTTCCTTTGGGTGCTGTCCAGCTCCAGGACATCCTGGCCCCCAAGCGCCTGGGACTGTGCTTCAGGGAGAGGACCAGAAATAGAGAATAGAAGATCTGGGGCCAGGGACACTGGGTAGGGATGGTTAGAATATTAGTTCAAGGCAAAGATAAACAGAATTGAACTGGGGAAGTGGAAGAGGGAGGGGAAGCGTGGGCAGAAGGATTTGGAAAGTTAAGGGGGTACAACAGAGAGGGAAGATGGTGTGCGTAGAATCACATAACTGGATGGTGCTGGAGAGCTGGGCTTGGAGGCTGGGTCCTCCTGACTGTGGCCAGTGCTCATTTGACAGTTTATTCAGTTGTCTCCCAGGCACAGACCTCATCTCAACTGCTGCTTCCCCAGGGAAGATGCCTCCAACTCGCCAGCTTAGAACAGGTTCCATGTGATACAGTCTCACAATGTCACATGACCTTCGCCAGACACAATCACCCCTAAGTGAGTGCTCGAGTGATAACTTGCCCACTGCCTGCCTTCTTCCTGGGAGTCATGCTGGTCTTGTTCATCACAGGAGCCCCAGTAAAACGTCTGGGACATGTTAGGCTCTCAAAAAATGTTCGTGGAGTGACTAAGGGAATAAATGCTGGAGCTGTAGATTTCTGATTTTCTTTACAAGCTTTTGGGCTGAGATATTCATCTACCTCCATCAGGACTTCCTGGCAAAGAGGGAGATTGACTGTATAATCATTGCCATTCACATGCATTTTATCTCAAGCCAGTTTTATTTTACTCCACACAAAAATACAAATAAAAAATATTTATGTGAACTTCCAGAAAGATACATGGGAAATGAAGAAGCCACTTAAAGACAAGGTGAGGGATACTGTATTGGCCACCAGAAGTAATCAGCTTCAGTTCTTCTGAGGGACGGAGAAGGCAGGGACTTGGAATCTCAGAGGAAAGACTCCAGGCTCCATGCTCCACCCCCCTTCCCCCTGCAGCTCCCGCATCACATGGCTGCCTCAATTTCCACCATGAAAAGTTACTGATACTTTGAATCTTTGGATTCCAATTAAATGTCAAGACTTGCTTTGAAGGGGTTGTATTCTGAACTGTTGGGAGAGCCTGAGATCGGGGGACATGGGAACAGATGGGGAGTGAGTGAAGGCAGTTACAAGAAGGCAGGGCCCCAGAATGGGGTAAGGAGAAGGCAGCGTCAGGGAGAGAGAAAAAGAGAGACAGGGCAGAGTTGTGTTCTAAACACAGGCACTGGCCTCTTCTTGAGACTCTTCTCCCACTAATTGAAGGAGCCTGGGGCTGGGAGATAGGAGACTTATTTTCGATAAATTATGCTTGACCGAGTGCCTGTTATATTCCAGGCACTGTTCTGGGCAAAGGAGCTACAGTGGAGAAACAACACATAGTCCCTCTTTTCATGGCCTCAGTTGATAAATGTGCAGAGACAGGAGTCAGCGAAGGTTATGGGGGTTCTTTACATTCAATAACCAGGAAAGAGGTCTTTGGAGAGGTGCGGCTTAAGCTGAGAGTTGAAAGCTAAGCTATGCAGAGAAGGAAAAAGCACTTCTGACAGAAGGAACTGCAAGTGCAAAGGTCCTGGGGCAGAAGTGACCTTTGTGGGCTAGAAGGGCTGGAAGGTAGTAGTGTGGGTGGAGCAGAGTGAGTAGGGGTTGTCGGCACCCGGTGAGGGTGGGCAGGTGAGTGGGGGACAGTCATGCTGGGTGAGTAGGCATGGTAGAAGGTTGGGCAGTCGGGATGCTGAGGAGTTTTGAACAGAGAAGTGATAGGACCTGAATCCAATTTTACAGACATCACCCTGGCTGCTCTGGTAGTGGGGGATATAATGGGGAGAAGGGAGGATGTGGGGGAATTGGGAGGAGGCTGTCAAGGAAGAGACCATTTAGAATTGGATAAAGGTGAAGGCAGTGGAGAAATAAAGGGACCAATTTGGGAGCTTCTGGCTTTTACCTCTGGTCCTATTATTGGCGGACCCTGCATTTTGGTCCTCAGTTTCCCCATCTATTAAATGAGAGCTACTCTCGAATGCTCTCCTAGCTCTGGGTACCTTGGAGGGTCTGTTCACTCTGGCCCTGGGAGCTTTTCCAAGGTCTATGTCTGTCTGCTTTTTCTCTCAAGGCTGCAAAACCCTCACTGGAAAGAATTTCGATTTATGGCTTAAAGATAAATTTCCTAACTTTCTAAAGTCTGTTCATATTTTAAGCGCGTGACTATCTTGTGTCCTTGTTTCTTGGTGGGAGGTGGTGGGTGAGGGTGTTATATACATTATTAATAAAATATGAGTACACTGAAAACATTTATCTTCATGTAACTTATGTGGGAAACATGATCGTCGGCGGAGCTTTTTGGCAAGCAGTTGGAAATGCATGTTTGCCCCAAACCTTTGAAAGCCCTTGATCAGGCTGGGGTCTTTGTTTCCAACAAAGCCCTTGACCCCTCGTGGTTTCAGTTCTGTTTACTCCTGGCAAGCGTTTCTGGTTCAAAGGGGGAATCTTTAAAAGCTGGATTGGGAAAGTCTATAAAATCTTAACGCATCTTTGACATCAAATAGCTCTTTCAAAGCAGTGATTTGATGAAGTAAATAGGAGCGGGGCAGCACAAGCCATATGGAACGCATTTTCCATAACTGCTCCACACTTGAATAACAAAGGAGAAAAGTTCTTGGCACGGGGAGTTTGGGATTTTAATGACCCTTAAATATTTGGCTTAGTTGCCAGATGTGTTTTACCAGGCTGAAAACCCCAAGAATAGGCCCTGCCTTTCTCTCTGGCAAAACATAAGCTAACATGATGTTGCTTTTCATAAGAAGATGTTTGTGCCTCATTGCAGAAAGCTTAATTCACCATGATTTCCTTAATTATCCACCCCCCTCCCCCAAACTGGCATCACTCCCAACAGGCCTCTGAGCATCGTTTCTGATTTCAGACGCTGAGCCGTTTGACGATGCCACAGAAGCCATCTTAATTATTCGAAATTGGGATCAAAGGGTTGAAACGTTGTTCAGAGTGAGTGTGGTGGATGGGACTGGGGTGGGGCAGGGGACTTTGTCATCCTGGCATGAGCGGCTCTGCCCTAAGTGGCCGTGGAGCTGCACAAGTCACTTGATGTTTTAAGCTAAAATGGGACAGCATCGCCTTCGAGCTGTTACTGTCAAGTTCTGGTTCTGATTATGAATGAATCTACCTGTGCTAAAAGCACAGACACACACGTTTGCTGCCTCTCAGTTGGCATCTTGAAAGTCCTGGTTTCTATGGGTGACCGCTTATTTCTTGGAACGTCTGTGTGTGGGTATGCAAAGTGGTTCTTATTTCAAGACAACCTCAAGACTAGTTTATCCAACTTTTATGCACTGATCAGTGGATAGTGGATCCCTAACAACCTTCCCCAAGGGAGACATACATTTACAACTTCAAGTGGAAGGGCCTTCAAAGAGATCGAGTCAGGCATCCCCATTTCACAGATGAGGAAACTGAGGCTCAGGGGTGGAAGTGACTTGCACAAGTCCACGTGGCTTGTCAGTGTCAGAACCAACATCAAAATCTCCCTAATTCATCAGCAGTTTGGCCCTCAAGTGACTTCTGTTTACAAAAATAAAAGGTATGCTCATGGGACTTCCCTGGTGGTCCAGTGGTAACGAATCTGCCTTGCAATGCAGGGGACGTGGGTTTGATCCCTGGTCAGGGAACTAAGATCCCACATGCTGTGGGGCAACTAAGCCCACGTGCCACAACTACACACGTGCCTGGAGCCTGTGTGCCACAACTAGAGAAGAGAAAAAGCCCGCATGCCACAACTAGAGAGAAGTCACGCACCACAATGAAGGTCCCGCATGCCTCTACCAAAAAAAAAAACAAAAAAAAAAACCCCGCAGCCAAAAATAAATAAAATAAATTAATAATAAATAAATCTTTTAAAAAAGCAATGTATGCTCACAAAGATGATGATTCCCTGACAGAAGATATTTAAGATGTACCCTTCAGGAGGAGAGGGGCAGGTGAAAGAGAGCAAACCACACGCCATGCTCTGAGCTAGAGGCTTCCCTTGTGCAGCGTTGCTTAGTCTTCCATTAAAAAAAATACAAAGCATTTTATGGAAGAAGAAACTGAGTTAGAAACATTAAGTGACTTTGTGATGTCCCAGAGCCAGGTGTAGGCAAAGTGGCTGCGGAGCCTTTGCCCTTCCCGAGATGGGACTGTTGGGCCCTGCACTGGGTCTGGAGGCCTGGAGCTGGACAACTGGGACTCTGTCTCTCTGTTGGATCCGGTGGTTGGATCACTGCCCTTCCAACTTCTTGTCACCCTGGAGGAGACTCTGCACGCTCCTCTCAGCCTGGCAGGAGCCCTAAGAATGAATCCACTTTTCCACCCTTGCCAATAGATGGATATGGACAAAAACTCACATGCCCTGTAAAACTGGGAGAAGGTTCAGAGAGGCCCAGACCAAAGTCGAAGCAGATACTGGAGTGTACTTTCTCCTTTTAAAAAATTAAATGCCATTCTGCTCAAACAAACAAACAAACAAAAGCACCACATACTGAATCAAAGTTTCTCTGCCTGTGGTGCACAGACCTGTGGCTGGGCTGGTGATGGTCACCAGAAGGGATGGATGTGCTGCTGCCTTGTTTCCCCCGCTCCCTCCATACTGTCCTCTGCTTGCTTTTCTTCACCCTCCCTGCCCCTCACCTGGCCGACTTCTGTAGGAGTTTCCTCCTGGCTGACGGCTGACCCCGCCTCCACTCCATCGGTTATACCCCTGGGATGTGCAGTGGAGAGCGTGACATTCCATCAAAGACCACAGACCTACTTGAGAATGGACTTGAGGATATGGGGAGGGGGAAGGGTAAGCTGTGACAAAGCGAGAGAGAGGCATGGACATATATACAGTACCAAACATAAGGTAGATAGCTAGTGGGAAGCAGCCGCATAGCACAGGGAGATCTGCTCAGTGGTTTGTGACCAACTGGAGGGGTGGGTTAGGGAGGGTGGGAGGGAGGGAGACTCAAGAAGGAAGGGATATGGGAACAGATGTATATGTATAACTGATTCACTTAGTTATAAAGCAGAAACTAACACACCACTGTGAAGCAATTATACTCCAATAAAGTTGTAAAAAAAAAAAAAAAAAAAGACCAGACATCATTAAGGGGAAAAGAGATCCAACCAGGGGGCTTGCAGCATGCCGAGGCTGAGAACCAGGGAATGAGATGAGAGAGAAGGGCCAGGAGTGCCCGGGATGGGCCCGGTCTCTAGCCAACCCCAGGGGAGGCTCCGACGTTCCTGCCCTGCATCCTCATCTCTGGGAGGTGTCAGAGGGTCCTGCACCCCGAGAAAGGAGACAGCTCAGCCCTGATTTTAGATTGTGCCGATTCCCAAACACAGTTTCCAGGTTTCTGTTTTCAGTGCAGAGGCTATGACCAGCTAGGTCTTTCCAGCATCCCAGACCTAGAGCGGGCGAGGGAAGCAGCTCGTGGGGTCTCTGCTGGGCCTGCTCCCTGGCAGCGCCGGCTCTGGGGCCGTTGAGCAGAGGGAGGATGACGGATGAGCAAGAACTGGGTTGAAACCAGGCAGCTTTGTGCTGTTTCAAGCATGTTAATTAAATATGGGGATTATATACCCCAAATCTTCACAGAAAGTAGATTTATCATACCTCATTGCCAGATTTTATACACTTCACTTGGCCAAGAGGGATGTTCTGTATTATAAAAGAATACTGGATTTTATGGTCCCAAACCTTCAGATATTAAGAGAGAAACATTCAGAAGTGACAGTGGTGAGAAGCGAGGTGGCACTTGTCAGCCCCTGGTGAGATGCTGAAGCCGGACAGAGTTTACATGGGCCACATGCTGTCTGGATGCAGCACAGGCAAGAGGGTTCAATGTAAGTTCAGGTTGAACCGGGCCAAGCTTTTGTCCTGGGAGCGCCTGTGGGTTCATTCTCCACTTCTCGGACTCTCCCCTCTGATTTTCACAGGACCCACTCCTGATGGGTGTGAGGGGTGTGTGTGTGGGTTTGAGGGGGTGTGGGTGTGTGAGAGGTGTGTATAGGCATGAGGGTGTGCATGTAGGGGTGAGGGAGTCCATGTAAAACTTAAGCATAATTTTAACTTTTATCACAGGAATAGATTAAAATGTCAGATCTACTAGGCTCTTAATAAAAAACAGCAGACCCCCAACCAGTTCCTTCTCACCTGCTGCTTGTTCCCTGGAGGCAACAGTTTTCAACTCTTAGGCTGTTTCTTTTTATGTTCACCTTTACATTTCTAAAAACCACACCTGTGCTGTTATTTTTGATGTTTGCTGTATTAGGCGTGACCTGTCGGCTTCCTGCTGTGGAAGAAGAGGGTTCAGCCCTCTCCCACCATCTCCCACACGCATATTCCGCCCCCCACCAATTCTCCTAATATATGTATCATCCATTTTGGTTCAGTAAACAGTGTTTCTATGACCATGTAAATATTATTCACAGTTGAGTCATGTACTGTCTCTTGATGATATTTGCTTTCTTCTGCAACTACTTATTTTGTCCAGAGCAGCAAGAATGGCTTTGTTTGTGCATTTGCGGGTTTTCCATGCATCCCAGGCTGGCCGTGCCTGTCAGTGAGGTGAACCCGCCGGGTGGTCTCTCGTCTCTGGAGCCTGCTGCCCTGCAGCTCCGTCAGGCGCAGTTGCTCTCCAGATTTGCTGCACCCGTCTCATCCTGGGACTTCCTCCCATCAGCCTGGGCGATCCCTCCCGTCTACTGTGCTCCATCTTCTGCTTCTTGGATTCCACCCTCCTCCTCTGTTTTGATTACTTCCTCACTGGATAGGTGGCTTCCTCTCAAAGTACATGGATGATAACATTTTGTAAGACCATGCAGGTCTCAGGAAGACCATTTTCCTACCTGAACACTGGATTGATCATTAGCTGGGTATAGTGTTCTAGGCTGCAAATATCTATTTTTGCTCACAACTTTTTTTTTTTTTTTTTCTTTTGCGGTACGCGGGCCTCTCACTGTTGTGGCCTCTCCCGTTGTGGAGCACAGGCTCCGGACGCGCAGGCTCAGCAGCCATGGCTCACGGGCCCAGCCGCTCCGCGGCATGTGTGATCTTCCCGGACCGCGGCACGAACCCGTGTCCCCTGCATCGGCAGGCGGACTCTCAACCACTGCGCCACCAGGGAAGCCCATTGCTCACAACTTTGAATTGTCTCCTAGGTTCCAACATTGCTGTTGGTGACACTTTAATTACTGATCTTCTGTCTGTGAACTGCTTTTTCTTTCTGGAAACTTTCAGTATTTTCTTTCTCGCCCTGGTGTTGTGATATTTCACAACAATGTGCCTTTGGATTGATCTCTTTGCTATCACTGAGCTCAGCTCTCAATGGACCCTTTCAATATGGAAATGCATGTCCTTTGGGACATTCTTTTATTCCTTTGATAATTTCCTCTGTTTTTCTTTCTTTTTACTTTCTAGAACATTTAGCAATCAAATACTGTTTCCCTGGATTGATTCTCTAACTTTTTTTTTTTTACTTTTCCTCTTCCATTTGCCGTTTTTGGTTCTATTTTACAAGTTTTATTCATTTTTGTTATTATTTTTTAACAGTACAATTGCTGTTTTATGGATGCAATATTTTCTTATCTCTCTAAGGGTATGAAAATTATGATTGTTCTTCCTTCTTGTATCTCTTAGTTCATTTGTTTATTGTTTGTGGGTGGAGACTTCCCTCAAATGCTTGATGATTCTTTTATCTTTTCTTAATATTTATTTATTTATTTGGTTGCCCCGGGTCTTAGTTGCGGCAGTCAGGATCTTTTTAGTTGCAGTGTGCATGTGGGATCTAGTTCCCTGATCAGGGGTCGAACCCAGGCCACCTGCATTGGGAGCACGGAGTCTTAACCAATGCACCACCAGGGAAGTCCCTGCTTGGCAATCCTTGGTTGTCCACACATGTCTGAGGGGAATGTCAGATTGCTGGTCAGGAAGATAAGTGTGTCAGGGCAGGGCTTATCAGCTGGGGCTTTGTTGTCCAGACATGGAGCCGTGATCTAGAAATTGCTTTGCTTTTCCCCCTGTGCCCCCTCGTCCCCTAGCCCCAGGACCCCCAATATTAGTATCTGTAACCCTCTTCCCTTGGGCTTGGGGAGGAATTTTCTCCTACCTGGGAGGTCAGGCTGGGCCGTGGGGTCCTGGTCTCCCTGCTCCGGATGTCAACTTCTTCTCAATCCTCCTGTTTTCAGTATGTGCCTCTCCACATCTCTAAGTTGTCCCTGTCAACTGAGTCCTGGACCCCTCTGGCCTACTGTCCCCAGAGAGCAGCACTACCAGAGTCTTTTGCTGGACGGTGGAGAGGGCAGCCACCTGACTGTGTGGGGAGAGGGGCTGGGGCCATGGGAGCCCCTCGTACACATTTTCAACGAATCATCCTGTTTTTATTCTCATCTGCACACTCCGTCTTCACAGCTTCCCTGTGACTCCTACTCTTGAGACTTAAGGGTTCTGTGGTCTCGTCAAATGTACCTAATATGCTTCCTCAAATTCTTGTGATCTTACCTGTCTCCCAGGACCTTGGCCACTTGCTGGGCCACAGTTAAGGTGGCAGTGGCCTCTACCCCCTTGGTTCTGGGCATTTGGCTGCCAGAGGCTGACCAGCTGCGTGTCCTACCTTTTCCTATTACTTCACCACCTAAATGGGGTTCTGGTACCCCCTGCCGACCCCAAGAGAGACCCAGCCGGGAGAAAGAAATGGGTTTCAGCACACACAAAATTTTACCAGCTTCCTCCTGTCTTCATTTGCCTGGTTGTCTGAGAACAAAATAACTGAATCCACTGCAGAATGTCAGGTAGATGGGAACTTGAGGACGCCTACTGATGTGCGCAGACTTGTCCCTGGGTCCATCCTTCCTCCAGATTTGTGAAAAGCCCTCCCATTGTCATTCTTTCATCTGACATCATCATGGACATTGGAGACTTAAGGGTGATTTCTTTTTATTTTGCAAGAAATCATAAGAAAACTTGGAGGATCCAGAGAGAAAATGTTCTGGGCATCATTCTTGTTTTTGAGATTCAAAAACCACCTGGTACAGAAGTGCAGCTGGCAGCTGGGAGCACATGTAGTTTCCCTGAACTGCATTTTCATGTCTCACTGTGATGTCAAGACCGAAGGGAGTGCTGGCCTCTCCTCGTGGGCGCCTCCTCCTCCTCTCACACTAGGTGTGCTGAAGGGCAAAGACTTTATCTTGCTTATCTCATAGCCCCAGCACCCAGAAGGATGCTTGGGATGGGTTAGGTGTCAAGAATACCTGTGGAATTGGAGACTGGAAGTCCCTCAGACATTTCCTTAGGGACTTAGGTACCTTGGGACACCAACCTTAGAAGCAGGTAGCCTGGAGGGTCTATGAGAACAGACATGGCCACACATCTGAAATAGGCCATCCAGCTGTGAACAGGCCTCGGCTGACAGGAGCCGAGATTGTGTAGTATCCTTCTCAAAGATGGTGCAGCATTTCAGGAATGAATGAAAACTTAACTTCAGATATTCCTCCAGCCCAGGAAAAATTCTTCCTTCGTAACCGTGCACCTTTTCTCCTCACTTTGGCTGCACTGTGTGGCATGCGGGATCTTAATTCCCTGACCAGGGATCGAACCATGCCCCCAGCAGTGGAAGCACGGAGCCCTAACCACTGGACCGCAAGGGAAGTCCCAACCTCGCATCTTTGGGAGTGTCTATTTGCCTTGGCAAGATCCACTTGGTATGCCGGCCCTTCTGGCTGTGCTCTCAGTCTTGGGAATAGCATCTTCATCTCCTCCCAGAGCTGAGTCTGTGTCTTCCATGCAGAAACCAGACACATGTCAGTCCTAAGAGAGTTGGCCCGGCCATTTAACCCAGACCATTTCTTAGCTTCAGAAACACATACGTTAAGTGTGTAAGTTGTGAAATGTAATAAAACAAACATCTGTGAATCCAAAACTCGATTTAAAAAAATATTATGAGACCAACAACGTTGAAACTCGGCCTCCCTCTCACAAACATAATCACTTTTCTGCATCTTGTACATGTCATTCACCTGCCTTTCTTTAGACTGTTACTGTATATGTATATAGCCCTAAACAATATATTACTTATTGTTTGGTTTAATTCTATAAAAATTCTATCATGCTATTAAGTATTCTTATGCAACTTGCTTTTTCTCTCTTACCAGAAAAAAGAATTTGTGAATTTCATTCATGACGATCTGTGTACTAGGCCTGTGTTAATTTTCACTATTGTGTTCTAGCCCATTGTGGGACCATACCACAATTTATTTCTCCATTTTCCTTTTAATGAATGTTTGTGGTGTTTCTCGTCTCTTCTAGGAAAAAAAAAAAGTGCTATAAACATTCTTGAAACCATATCTGGGTACCATGTGGTATATACCTAAAAATAAAATTACCAGGCCATATTGTAAAACTCAAACTAAACTGTACTAGCTGATGCCAAATTGCTCTCCGAAGTATTTGAGTCAAATCTTATACACTTCTGGAGAGAGTATAAAGTCTCGTCAATGTACATCTTCCCTGGCACTTGGTATTTGTCAGATTCTTTAATTGGGTGTGAAAATACATTCCATCATGTTTTCAACTTAAATTTTCTTGATTGCATAATGAGGTATCTTTTCAAAAGTTTATTAGCTATTCTAGTTTCCTTATTTGAGAATACACATTCTAGTCTTTTCCAAAGTTTTAAGTTGGATTGTGTGTCTCTTCCTCGCTGATTTTTTTAAGGAGTTAAATATATACTCTGGATTCTAATTATTTGGCCTTGGCATATGTCTTTCCCTGTTTGAGCCATCTTCTCTCTTTCAGGTGTCTCTCTCTTTTTTTTTTTTTTTTTTTTTCTGTACGTGGGCCTCTCACTGTTGTGGCCTCTCCCGTTGCGGAGCACAGGCTCTGGACGCGCAGGCTCAGCAGCCGTGGCCCACGGGCCCAGCCGCTCCACGGCATGTGGGATCCTCCCGGACCGGGGCATGAACCCGTGTCCCCTGCATTGGCAGGCGGACTCTCAACCACTGTGCCACCAGGGAAGCCCCTTTCAGGTGTCTCTTGATGAAGAGAAGTTTTTAATTTTAGTGTAGTTTAAGTGATCAGACTATTCTTTTTTTCTTGAATGGTTTATTTTCCCTGTGGATAATCAATTCCATTGTCCCAGCATCAATTGATTAATCCTACTGTCTCCCATTTGCCTGAGAAATTAGCTTTATAAAAAGAGTATAATATGTGCTTATATAATGGATTTTTTTGCTTTCTATTTTGCTCCGTTAGTCAATTTGTCTACCCCCACACCAATATCGCCTTATCCATTTAATAATTCTTGATGAGGCTTCCCTGGTGGTGCAGTGGTTGAGAATCCCCCTGCCGATGCAGGGGGCACGGGTTCGAGCCCTGGTCCAGGGAGATCCCACATGCCATGGAACTACTAAGCCCGTGCGCCACAACTACTGAGCCTGCACCCTAGAGTCCATGTGCCACAACTACTGAGCCCACGTGCCAGAACTACTGAAGCCCATGTGCCTAGAGCCCACGCTCTGCAACAAGAGAAGCCACCACAGTGAGAAGTCCGCGCACTGCAACGAAGAGGAACCCCCGCTCACCACAACTAGAGAAAGCCCACGTGCAGCAACAAAGACCCAATGCAGCCAAAAATAAATAAATAAATAAATAAATAAAAATAAAAGATAAAAGAAAACTTGTGAACATTTAAAAAATAATAATAATAATTCTTGATGACTGGTGGGGCAAGTTCCACTCCCTTCGGCTTGTGGTGGTGCCTTGACTATTTTTGTTCCTGTGTGCATATTTAAGGACTCATTAAAAATATGCATAGTAGGGGCTTCCCTGGTGGTGCAGTGGTTAGCAATCTGCCTGTCAATGCAGGGGACACAGGTTTGAGCCCTGGTCCAGGAAGATCCCACATGCCACGGAGCAGCTAAGCCCCTGCGCCACAAGTACTGAGCCTGCACTCTAGAGCCCGCGAGCCACAACTACTGAGCCCGCAAGTCACAGCTATGGCAGTCTGTGTGCCTAGAGCCTGTGCTCTGCAACAAGAGAAGCCACTGCAGTGAGAAGCCCGCGCACTGCAACGAAGAGTAGCCCCCACTCGCTGCAACTAGAGAAGGCCCGTACACAGCAATGAAGACCCAACTCAGAAAAAAAATAATAAATAAAATAAATTTATAAAAAAATAAATTTTTAAAAAGTCTAAAAAATATGCATAATACCATTATGACATCTAAAACAGAATGTTCTCACATACCCTGTTAACAAAGCAAATTTCCCAAACTGTTTCATGTTTTTGAAAACTCTTTGTTTGAATCAAGTTCAGGAAAAGTCCATCCCAAGAGTTTATCATGGTCTGGACTTTGCTGTTACATTACCTTAGTGTCGTTTAACATGTTCCTCTGTTCCATGTATTTCTTGTAACTAGACGAGAGACTTGATCAGATTCAAGTTCATTTTTGGGTGGGGGAGAGGCAAGATTACTTCACAGGTGGTAGTATGTATGCACTTCCATCAGGAGATGCATAGTATTTAGCTGTCTCTCTTTTGTGCTAATAGAAGCCATTGATCATCATGGCTTAGACCCATTAATTCACTAGGGATTACAAAAAGGCAGCATTCTAATTCTATCATTCTTCCCTACTTATTAGCTGGAATTATTTTATAAAGATAAATTTCCTCTAACTGTTCATTACCTTGAGGTACATTTTATGAAAGAAAATAGGACAGATTGGACCACACCAGAATCATCTATCCACACTGAGCACTGTCAGGTGATTCTTTTCTTTTCTTTATCAGTTTTGAAAATGACTTCCTCCAAAGGTAACAAATACATTTGAAAAGGTATCATTATAAATTCCTGGGTTAAATCTTTGTGCTTTAATCTGTTGTAGTTATTACCCTCACTGATGTCCAGTTGCCCCACCTACGGCCACTGGGAGTTGCTTCAAGTTAGATCCTGCAATTTCTTTACCTAACCCAGTAGTTTTATTTACTTTTCTGAAATCTGAAATTACAAACTATTCCAGGTTCATCTTGGACATTTTCAACCCCAGACCTGGAATTAGCCGTTTGTCTGAGATGTTCTTGTTCCTGTTAGTGCAAAATGCTATTCAAAAAAACTAGTCTGGGCATTAGGAGGCTTTATTGCTAGTAGCTTAGTCATTGCTTCTGGACGGTTAGGGTTGATAGAGCTAGGGAATTTGCACTTATATAACATACATACAGACGGACAGACATATGTACATGGAAGATAAAGCATGGGTTCTCAAGTTGGTGATTACACGGTCTTTATTTAATTTCATCAATCTTACTTCTGCAAGATTTCCCTTCTATGGCATTAATATCATTTTGAGTTCTCACCAAGAGTGTGGAAGTACTTTTTTCCTCATTTAGTTTTTGGAAAACTTTTGGGTGAAAACTGGTATCTCCGTGTAGTTTTAATTTACATTTGTCTTCTTTTGAGCAAGTTGAAAATTATGTGTTTTGGGGGGCGTGTGTGTGTGTGTGTGTGCATATTCATTTATTTATAAATCTACTTGTCAAATTCCACAAAAAAACTCATCGGAAATCTTTATTAGAATTGCATAGAATCTACAGGCCAATTCTTCTCAACTTGATATTTTTATGATATTGAAGTTTTCTGCCCATGAACTCCGTCTATTTCTTTACATATTTAGGTCTTCTTTAGTTCCTTTCAATAAATCTTTTTAATCTCTTTCACAAAGGTCTTGAGCATCTTTTGTTAGACTCTCCTAGGTCCTTTATGCATTTTGTTGCTATTGTAAATGATATCATATAAAACTTTGTGTACTTGATGCTAGAATAAATATAATTGATTTTTGTTGATTGCTCTTATGTCCAGTGGTTTTGCTAGTTTTCTATTTTAATAATTGTAGATTCTTTCAGGTTTTCCATGAAGATCATCTAGGAATAGTGATGGTTTTGTTTTTCTATTCCAGTCCTTCTATATTTCTTTTTTGTGTCTTGTCTGCTGCTGAATTCCTTCAGGACGATATTGGATCACACCAGAATCTTAGGTTATCTGCGCTGAGTACTGTCAGGTGTCCCCATCTGGCTGGGGAGCAAAACTTATAAAAAAAGCTTTACTCTTCTCCACTTGCCCGTACCCCATCTCTAGGTTTGACTTCTGTGCAGCAAGATGTTAGCTGAAGTTTTGCCAGTTGACTTGCAGCAGTGAAGCCTCCCATAGCTTTGCTTCGTCAGCCTGGATGGCCAGAGGGAAATGTGGATTCTTAGACCTCACGTCATTATGAGCAGGATGGGCTGGACTGAGACCCAGGGCGTCAGGAAGACCCTGGGATAGGGATCCCTGAACGAGAGTTGTAACATGTGGGTGTGGTGAGCCTGAGGAGAAGAGAGTCTTATGTCCTGAAGGTCCTGAGGGTCAGATGTGAGAAGCCATTCTACTGGCATCAAGATACAGGAGGAGGTAGACCAGAAGGCAAAGTGTTAAGTATTGGGAAGCCAGTAGGCCCTAGACCACAGTGAGGAGCAGGAACAAGTGTCCAGATCCAGGCTGTGTTGCCTGGATGTTACTTCATCAACCTTAGGTCTTGCGTGTACCCGTGGGTCAGTGTGGTTAGACTCAAGTTTAGCGCCATGAGGGCTAAATGCGATTATACGTGCAAAGCCCTGGCTCAAATCCTGGCATGCAGTAGGGGTTTAATCCACAGCAGTTCTTGGCAGGTGGAGCGTCTCTGTAGACATTCAGTGCTGTATCTGACAAGAGCTGCTGTAGGTTGAGCCCCTGTTGCGTGCCAGGACACCAGCTAGGGGCTTTGCTGTCTATTAGCTGTGGGCTCTTCTGCCAACTGGGTCATCCCCCCATGTGCCACGGCCCCAAAGTGTTCACCACAAGCCCATCACAGCACCCATTCTAGCCACCCGTCCTCTGGAGCATACTCTTGTTTCCCTGGTCTGTGGATTCTCACCATTGCACCCTGCCTTTGACACTTGGCTTGTTAACATGTTCTAGAGTCCTTTTCCAGTTTCTGGGCAGTACTCAGGCTGCAAGCTCCATCGGCAGACTAGTCTCTGGCCCCCACAGAGCTTGGGGGAATCTCTGTATCCATGACAAGTTGTTCCAGTCACGGGCTTATTTAGTATAGGCTGGTTTTTATTTCAGTCACCCAGAGAATAAATGAACAATGCAAATTCCTAGGACTCAATTCATCCAGGCCACAACAGAATCACGGCGGCTCTAGATTGGAGTCTGCCATTTGCTGTATGACCTTAGGCAAGTCTCCTTCGGTTGTGGCCCTCAGCTTTCTCCGTTCAACTGTTCAGGAATCTCTGACCAGAGGCTGGATGTCCCCTCCATAGTCTCCCTCCTCTGACCATGCTCCCGACTCCAGGAAGTATCCTTCTGCTGTAAAACTCAGCTGGGGAGGGGTTGGAAGATTCACTACTCTCATACCTTGCACTGTTATCATGACCAATCTCCTTTCACAGATTTTATCCTTCATTTTATGACAGCTATTAAAGACTGTTTGGAGTTCTCTCGGTTCCTTTAGGAATATTTATGCATTTTATAGGACTCTCATGAAGGAGAGGCGCCTTTATTAGAAGCAGGCAGGGAGATTCTGTATTAAGGGGCATTAGGTGGCCTCGCCCAGAGGATCATGATACTGAGGCTCCCTGTCCAACTCGCTAGTTTATGCACCTGTTTGAATGGTTTTCCTTGGGGGAGATTAAGGGATCTTTGAGAATTTCAGACTGTGCAGAGAGACTGCACTCTCACTGAGACCTTGCTGCTGTTTGCAACATCATCTGCACTTGTGGGAAGGGTGGGAAGAAAGGAGCCTGCACTCACTGTTCTGATTTTGCAGCTCCTCCGCCCATGCCTTACTTCGTTTGCCCTGGAAGGATCTGGCACCTGGCCAGCAGCCTGGATTTACTCTGGCCATGTCCCCAATGGCTTTAGTCCCCACCCCATGTTTCACCACTCTGCCTTCCTAGCACATCCCATATTTCATGGGACCTGAGGCAGTCTCTGTTTTTTTTTTTTTTTCTTCTTTAGAGCATTTTAGATTCATAGCAAAACCATGTGGAAAGTAGAGAGATTTCCCATATACCCGTTCCTTGACACGTGGGTAACCTCCCCCATTATCAACATCCCCCTCCAGACTTGGTCCATTTGTTACAATTGATGAACCTACATCTACACGTTGTTATCCCCCAAGTCCACAGTTTCCATTACGGTTCACTCTTGGTGTTGTATATTCTGTGGATTTTGACAAATGTATAATGACGTGTATCCACCATTTCGGTATCATACAGAATAGTTTTACTGCCCTAAATATCCTCATCCTTCCCTTCCCACTCAATCCCTTACAGCCACTGATCTCTTTAGTGACTGCATAGTTTTGATGTTTCCAGAATGTCATATAGTTGGAATCATAGGGTCTCTAGTCTTTTCAGATTGGCTTCTTTTACTTGGCAATATGCATTTAAGGTTCATTGGCAGTATGCATTTCTGTGGCTTGATAGCTCATTTCTTTTCCGCACTGAATAATATTTCATTGTCGATGTACCACAGTTTGTCAATGCATTCACCTACTGTAGGATGTCTTGGTTGCATCCAAGTTTTTGGCAATCATGAATCAAGCTGCTGTAAACAGCCATATGCAGATTTTGTTTTGTTTTGTTCTGTTTTTTTGCAGTACGCGGGTCTCTCACTGTTGTGGCCTCTCCCGTTGCGGAGCACAGGCTCCGGACGCGCAGGCTCAGCGGCCATGGCTCACGGGCCCAGCCGCTCCGTGGCATGTGGGATCTTCCCGGACCGCGGCACGAACCCGTGTCCCCTGCATCGGCAGGCGGACTCTCAACCACTGTGCCACCAGGGAAGCCCCATGTGCAGGTTTTTGTGTGGACATAAGTTAGGGGAGCAGAGGCAGGTTGAGGGGCATACCATGAATTCTCTAGTCTCGTCCTTGCTTTTCAAAGTGTGGTCCCAGACCACCCAAACCAGAGACTAGGGATGGTTAGACAGGTGGATTCCCAGCTCCTCCACAGACTGAATGAATCAGACCTTCAGGAAGTGGTCCCAGGACTTGACATGTGTCACTCCTTACTTCCATTCCCCCAAAGCTGATTCTGATTCTCACTGAGTTTTGAGAACCACTGACCCATGTGCTGGGTCTGTTGCTCGCCAGTCCCTGGACCTGGAAAAGGAACTGTCTCAGGGCCCCAGAATTCGCTTCCAGCCTGAGGGGTCCCCTTGGACTGGAGTCCTTCTGCCCTGGCCCCCAGCAAGCCTCCCTCCTCCCACACTCCTGTTTCCCACTCGAGCCTGCTGCTGTCTTCCTCTATTTCTCTGCGCCTTTTTCTCCATCTCATTTTAATGGATTCTGAAGTGTTAAGGCACTTAGTGAGCGTGAATTTCTCTCTGAAATCAGTCTCTTTCTGCAAGCTTGCTTCCCCCTTCTTTCAAGTCAGCTAAATCTCGCCTCCCCCAGGTTAAATGGCTCCGGGCGGCACCAGCCTTGAGTTGATTACCTGACGCCGTAGCAGCTCCAGTGCCGCTGACCCGGCCTGACCCGATTTGCCCAGAAGTGCTGTCCCAGCGTACGCACGGTCTCTATCGTGCTTCACCCTGTTTATTATCTGGGGGACGGCGGGGAAGAGAAGGATGCTTGGGCGGGATGGGGGAACCTGCCCAAATGGGAGTGGGAATGTACCAGGGGAGGGGATGGTCCTGGCCTCTGAAGTTTGGGGTGACCCCCGAGGAAAATAAGCAAATGCTTTCCTTCCTCAGCGATGACCTGAAGCTCCTTGTCCACACCGTGGGCCCGGAAACCTGGGGTCCCTGCACTGTGAGAAGCTAGGAGGTGTCCTGGAAACAGAGGGATGTCTTTGGGTGACCATGTGACTCTGAACCTGTTTCCTCATCTACAGAACAGTGACTATCCTGTTAGGTCCCTGACCAGATGATGGATACGTTATTATCATCATTAGGCTCTGATGGACAGGTGTTAACCTGCCCATTTTCCAGGTGCAGAAGCTGATACTCAGTGTGCCTAAGTGGTTTATCTGAGGTCACATGTCTGTCCTGCACAGTGAGTGGCAGAGAAGGATTCGAACCCAGCACTGCCCACTGAAGTCCTTAGTCCTCCCCTTCCCAGCAGGCCTTCCTGTGCAGTGTGGCTCTCGGAGCCCAGGAGGCAGGGGTCCTGGTGGGCTTGGGCCTCCACTCCCGACTTCCCCCTTTCCATTAGGGGTGGGCGTGGCTTCCTCTTGAGCTCCTGCTCACTCCTCATGGCTGGCAGCCTTCTCTCCTTGGGTCAGAGGGGGAGGGGTTCAGACGGTGAAGGGCCCCACCACACCCGTGGGGAGGCCTGCAGGCTGCTGGGCTGAGAGCAGAGGCCGAGCAGAGGCCGAGCGGTGACCATTCGTCATCACGGGAGGCAGATCAAAGGGCCAGGTTCACGTGTGCCTTATAACAATGTCTTGAGTGGTTTTGGCTCCCAAGGGCTGGGTTTCAATCCAGAATCTAGCTCCCATGCCATCTTTCACCTTGGTTCCCTCGACTGTCAAATGGGAGAGAATTATCCCGTGTCTGTACCCTCTCTGGTCTGGTGGGATTGTTGTGAAGATTGGACAAGTTATGTATGTGAGTGTACTTAGCACACTCCTTGGCACCCAGTAGGTGCTCAGAAATGTTTTTTATATTTGCACCTATGGAGACAAATAATACAATAAAAATCTGTTAAAAAACCAAACCAAAACAAAACCTTTAAAATGTCTGAGAGCAATGTATGGGTCGGTGAGGATAGGCAGGACAGATTTTCTTCCTGCCAAGGACACGCCATCAGCTCTGCAGCCCAAGGGACCGGACGCAATTCCACATCATAAGAATACCTGTCTTAGTTAAAAAAATATGCAGAGGGTGATGAGGGGCTGCGCTGACTACATACACATGAGAAAGTTCAGCCTCTGTTGGTGAGATCAGCAATAATTCCTCCTGGTTTCACGTCACACCGGGGTGTCTCCAATTATCTCAAGAAGGGTCAGGAACCACTCAAGATGTTATTAATTTTAATCCATTCTAATTAAATATATAAATGGGCCACGTACCACTTTGTGGAAGGAGAAAAGGGAGGAAACAGTATCTTAAGATCAAATTTGTAATTCTCGGGTACTGGTAGCCGACGTCTCAAGGGCTGAAAATCAGGGTTATTTTTTCTTCCCTTTCTTTCTCCTCATCGTTCTCCCATCCTATGCCCTGCTGGGTGCTCTGACTGATGCAGGCAAAGAATGGTTCTATCTAGAGAGCCTGCAGGGCCAGAAGACAAGTGAGGCTGGTGGGGTGGGGGGAGTGGGGAGGGTGTGTGGGGGTCCAGAGCCCCGGGTTCTTGTCCTGATTTTGCCTCTCAGCGTTGTGTGACTGGCTGAATCTGCTTTGGCTGAATCTCTAATGAGGTTCATCACCCTGTTCTTTCTGCTCAAGGTGAGCTTCAAGGCAACAGTGAACTGGCCAGGCCAGCGCACAGGACATCTGCATGCATTCCTCGGCTATGTTTATTAAGTACCGTCTTGTGCCAGGCACTGGGCAACACGACCACGGGAGAACAACTGTGAGCAAAAGGGGGTGGCTTCCTGCTCTCGAGCAGCTCGTAGCAGAAAGGGGGGCATTGGGATCTGGGTACCACGTGGAAGATGTGGCCCACAAGGAGACAGCGACTGCCACTGTCTTTGAACTGGGACATTCCTGGGCCTTCAGATACGGCTTCCGGGGACAGCGAGGGTCCACCGTGAGGACCGATGGGGGAGGGACTGTCCCCAGGCTTTCGCCTTTCCCTGCAGCAGTTCCGGAGGAGGTTTTGTGCTCAGCCTGTCTCTCTGTCTATGCTGTGGGGCAGGTTAGAGACAGTGGAGGGGTCCCAGCTCAGCATGATGGGGGGAGGATGGACGAAACCTGCCAATTGGCCCAGCTCCTAGTAAGGAGGAGGGTGTGCTGGGAGGGGGAGGTGGTCAGTCACGTGGTGAGGGCCAGGCTGCTGGGGAGAGGATATGCCCTTGACACTGAGAGGTTTCCCCGTGACATCACATCTTTTGAGGTCTCCCTGCAAGCCGTCTGGCTGTCCTCCCCCAGTGAGTCTCTTATTTAGGAATTCGAGAGACTCTGAAGACACTGCCCGAGCAGAGCTAGGAGCTGTAGGAAGTGGAGTCCAGCAGCTGCCCAGGGGAGGCTGAGCAGGTGGCCCAGGTGGAGGCCCAGAAGCAGGCCTGGCTGTTTTTGTTCTGAAGCACCCTGTCCCTCTGGCCCCTTGGCACGTGCCACTCTTCCCCTACGTCTCTGCCCCTGGCCAATGATGGTTCACCCCTCAGGTCTCATCTTGGATTTCCTTTCCTCCGGGAAGTCCCCCGATCTCCCTGGACTGGGCATGTGCTGTCCCCGTGGGGATTCACAGTCCCCCCACCCTGCGTCCTTCATGTGAAGATTCTCAGCCCCCTATCGAAACAGCCTGTTTTCACGTCTGTGGCTGCATTAGACCGTGTGCTGCGTATCCGCTGGCTCCAAGCACGGTGCTTGGCACCCAGGAGGGGTTCAGCAAATGCTTCTGGAATGAATGATGTTGAGGTTGTTGGTGCAGAGCCCACACCAGGGCTTGGGGGGACCAGTGCCACCTCAGCAGGAAGTAGACATCACTGCCTGCTGTCAGGGCCCTGGGATTAGGTGTCCCTGGCCTGGATCACAGATGGTCTTGAGGGCTCTGGGTTGCCCTTTCTGCTCTCTGTTGCCCAGGCTGTTCGCTGAAACTGCATTCCCAGTTCTTTAAAGGTCTTGGGTGATTTTTCAAACGTTTTATCTCCAACAGGCTTTGCATACTGCCACACATTTAAAACCCACACATAATTTAAGGGACATTTAATCAATAGAGTCTTGATTCATTTTTCCCTTAAATCATCAGTGTTATTGTTGTGAAGAGACCACTTGAAGTTCAGGAAGGCTCTTAAGCATTTTTAATAACCATTTTCTTCCCTTGTGCCCCATTTTTTAAAAAACTATCTTTTTGAAAGACACTTTTTCCATTGGTTGGACAAGCTCAAAATGCCAGATTCTCTGGGTTTCCCTGATGGCGCAGTGGTTGAGAGTCCGCCTGCCGATGCAGGGGACACGGGTTTGTGCCCCGGTCTGGGAAGATCCCACGTACCGTGGAGCGGCTGGGCCCGTGAGCCATGGCCGCTGAGCTTGCGCGTCCGGAGCCTGTGCTCCGCAATGGGAGAGGCCACAACAGTGAGAGGCCCGCGTACGCAAAAAAAAAAAAAAAAAAAAAAAAAAAGCCAGATTCCCAAGTGCTGAAATTGTGTACGATACGCAGTTCTGTAAGGAAATGGACTCCTCCAGAATACGTTCATATAAATATATATACATTTCTAACCAGAGCAGGTTTGGCTGGAGGTTGTCTGAGGGTTATCGGAGAAGGGCTCTCAGCTCCCAGTTGTGACTTGAGACTGGGGCTCGGGCGAGGGGGTCTGGTCTCCTCCAGGAACGCCTCACGTCTCACACTTGGAGGTGTCACGTCTTTGAAGCACCAGATGCATACGTGGCAGGCAGTTATCTCCATTTCCCTGGATCTGATTCGATTCTCTGTCCCTGCTGTGGTTTGCCAATTACATCATACTTTTACAGAGTGCTTAGTGCATACCAGGTATCATGCTAAAACCTTCATCTGCATCCTCTCGTGAAGTTATTATCCCATTTTACAGACAAGAGCATTGAGGCAGAGGGCTTCTGTGTGAGTTTCCTGTGGCCTCTGTGACAAATGACCTCAAACTTGGTGGGTCAAAACAATGGAAACCTAATCTCTTGCGGTTCTGGAGGCCTGAAGTCTGAAACCAAGGTGTCAGTGGGGCTGTACTTCGGAGAGGATTCCATCCTTGCCTCTTCAAGCTTCTGGTGGCTCTGGCATTCCTTAGCTTGTGACCACATCACTCTATGTGGTCACGTTGCCTCCTCCTCTTCATGGGTGGTGTCTGTTCCTCTCTGTGTCTGTCTCCTCTAAGGACACGTGCCGTTGGATTTAGGGCCCTTATGGATAATCCAAGATAAATTCCTCTTAGGATCCTTAACCTAAGCCAACTTTCTTCATATAGGGTATAATAATCACAGGTTCTGGGAGTTAAGACATGGACATATCTTTTGGGGGCCACCGTTCAACCCACTACCACTTGTAAAGAGCTCAACCAGCACCTGAACCCAGGCAGTGTGACTGCAGAGGTGGGGCTTCTCAGCACTGCCCTGGGTTCCCTGCTGCATGGCTAATGTGCTGGGACATCAGTGATAGAAACTGCAAAAGGTGCCAGCCTCAGTCAGCTTGGTTGGGGTTTTAATTGGTCTTTCCCCCTGAGGGTACTATCCTGTCTTAGTCCATCTGGGTTGCTGTAACAAAATACCACTGGCTGGGTGACTCTTAAACAACAGACGTTTATTGCTCACACTTCTGGAGGCTGGGAAGTCCAAGGTCAAGGTGCCAACGTGATCGTCCTCTGGTGAAGGTCCTTTACTGGTTCACAGCCAGCACCTTTGTGCTGTGTCCTCCTTACACGGTGGAAGGGGCTAGGGATCTCTCTGGAGCCTCTTTGATGAGGGCAGTAATCCCATTCATGAGGGTTCCACCCTCATGACCTGAGAACCTCTCACAGGCCCCACCTCCTAATACTATCATCTGTGGGGGTTAGGATTTCAACATGTGAATTTGGGGAGGTATATAAAAATTCAGATTACAGCATATCCTTTCAGTCTTTTTTTTTTTTTTTTCTATCTTGACAAAAATATTTGGGTCTTTTCACTTCAGCACATAAACTCCAAAATTTATGTGGCTGGTGTTATGTACTGTGGACCATGGCCTCACATTGTGGACAGTTATGTGTCTGCCGCTCCACCCTGACACAGTGGTGGGTGCTGATGGGGATGTGTGATTGTTATATTACATTAATAGATATTAATATGTATTAATATATCTATTATTAGATTAATCCATATGAAAGTATCATATTTTTGGACAACAAACGTCAAATATCAGCGATTTCATCGGGCTCAATCTCATATTTATTTAAAATATATCACCCCTCGGCATTCTCATCTCTTCCCCCAGCTTGTCTTCCTCCTTTTGCTTCCTCCAGAGGCCAACTGAATATTCCAGTCTCCTGCATGTGCCTTTGATTTCAGCACGTGGCTCGTCTGACGCATCTCCATTCTTTAGTCATTCAGGCACATCTTGGGCAGGTTTGGTGCTTTGTCATGCACCAAATCCCATCCTAATTTCGACTGTCTCCAAAGAAGCCACAAAGCAGCCAGCCCATCTTGAAGTCATCAGCTCGTATTAAAGGTTCAGGAGCATCTGTTTGAAACCAACATGTTATTTTCCTGCCTTGCGTACTGTGCCCACTAACATGAAGTACTTACGGGTAGTGTCAGGTTGGGTCCAAGTCTAAAAATATCCCCTTCCCTTCAGCATCTGGTCTTTTCTGAAGAGTGCCCTGACTCACAACCAGAACTTCTCCACACTCTAAACATTTACACATTTAATACATCCTGAAATATTAACCTATATTATGCACAAGCAGCAGTGTAAATGTTTCCTTTCCTGGCAAGGACTGTGTTATTGGAAATCATTTATTGAGATTTATGTCTTAACAGTGCCGAAGGGCTGTTTGCATTGTTAAGGTTGCCAAAAGCCAAGGTGGAAATTCTGGGGTGGTGTTTACGTGAAGATTTGGAGTCGCTAGGCATGGCCCTCCCAGGACTGAGCTGTCAATCAACCTGTTAACATTTCTCAAGTGTGCATTATTTGTGTGGCTACAAGATAATGCGCTGGGTGTGTGACCTTGGGCAAATTGATCTGCCTCTCTGAACCCTCGTTTCCTAGAGTCCCATCTTATGATGGGGTGATAATAATGGCACATGCTTTGTAGGGTAGCTAGAAGGGCCCGTGCATTTGGCCCAGAACCAAACCTACCTCCTTCTAACTCCAAATATAGAAGAGCATTTTGTAGGAAGTAAGTTCTCTGTTGCTGAAAGTGTCTCGGCAGAGATTGAGAAATCGATCAGCAGGGCTCTTGCTGAGGGGATCCCACTGCTGCATGAAAGAAGGGGACCTATTTGCCCATCTAGCCCCAGGAGTCTAGGATTATGTGCCATCTTGATCTGGGAAGAAGGTAAAAATGTACATCCTGGAAGGTGAGAGGCAGGAGAGATGATCAGAGACCTCAGAATCTGGTACTCAGCACAGAGTTAACAACTTGGTCAGAGTTTAGTTGCTATATAAGTGTTCAGTAATACGTACTTACTGCGTACTTGCTGTGATGCCAACATAGTACAAGGTCCTAGGGACTCATAGATGGATGTGCCTGAGCATCTGTCCTAAAGGAATGGTGCCTCAATATGTCTATTGCCATCACGAAGGATTTGGGGGAAAACAGCGCAGAGAAGAGAAAGAGAGAGAGCTAACATTTGTCAAAGACCTACTGTGTACCAAGCATGGTATATATTATCTCCCTAAAACTTTGTGAGTGAGGTACTATTATCTCCATTTTACAGGTGCAGAAATGAAGTCTCAAGGAGACTGTGATTTAATCAGTCTCTGTATCACTCAGGATGAGCTAGGTTATGCTGTAGCAACAAACAGCCCCTGAATCTTTGTGACTGAAAACAGAGGTTTATTTCTTGCTCACTCGGTATATCCACCATGGGACAGCTGTGGGTTCTGCTCCTTGCTCTTTTTCTCATTTAGGAACCCAGGCTGATGGAGCAGCCACCATTTGGAACCTTGTTTGCCATGCCAGAGGGAAAAGAAAGTGTAGTGAGGCAAGCCTTGGCCCTTGAAGTTCTCATTTCAGTGGCTTTAGCAAGTCGTATGGCCACACCCAACTTCCAGGAGGCGGGAAGATCAATCCTACCACCTACCTGAAAGGAGGGTGCCAGGATGCTGGTGCATAGCCCTACTGACTACCCGTCTCTCAGCAAGTGGCAGAGCCAGAAGTCAAGTCCATGCTCTGTCCACTTTACCATGTGGTTCTAGTGTCTGGTGACTCTCTGACTTCTGCAGTGAGACATGGTCCCACCTTGGTGACAGTGACACTGCACTGTGACCAGGCTCCCCTCCACCACTGTAGCCCCAAGCACCCTTGGTCCCACTTAACGTCCAGGCTCTTCATGAGGGATTTGCCCACTGCTGCCATAAGCAGCATGAGAGGCTTGGGAAAGGCTTCAGACAGCCTCCTCCCACCTCGGCTCCAGAAATAGGGAAGGCCTTCGCGGCATGCACAGACCAGATACCAGTAAGAGCCTCATCAGCAAGATGGAGCCAAAGAAGCTGGCCGTCATCTGAGGAGAACAAGAGGATGTGAGGGGTGTACAAAAACCCTACAGGCTGAAGAAAGAGACAGTCTTGAAAGTAGCTGTAGGGTCAGCTCAGGTTGCCATAACAGGATCCACCGACTGGGTAGCTTAAACAATAGAATTTTATTTTCTGACAGTTCTGGAGGCTGGATGTTCACCATCAAGGTGCCCACAGGGTTGATGCCCGATGAGGCCTCCCTTCCTGACTTGCAGATGGCTGCCTTCTCGCTGTGTCTTCGCTTGGCCTGTGTGCACACATGGAGAGAGAGACAGAGACAGAGAGACAGCCAGCTCTGGTGTCCTACAGGATAGGGCCTCAGCCTCATGACCTCAGTTAACCTTATTTTTTTTTTTTATTTTTATTTTTTATTTTTTGCTTTATAACAAATTTAATCAGCCATACACATACATATGTTCCCACATCCCCTCCCTCTTGCGTCTCCCTCCCACCCCTCCAGGCGGTCACAAAGCACCGAGCTGATCTCCGTGTGCTATGCGGCTGCTTCCCACCAGCTATCCACCCCACGCTTGGTAGTGTATACACGTCCATGCTGCTCTTTCACTTTGTCACAGCTTACCCTTCCCCCTCCCCACATCCCCAAGTCCACTCTCTAGCAGGTCTGCGTCCGCATTCCCGTCCTACCCCTATGTTCTTCATGACATTCCCTTTTCTTAAATTCCATATATATGTGTCAGCACAGAGCATTTGTCCTTCTCCCTCCGACTCACTTCACTCTGTATGACAGACTCCAGGTCCATCCACCTCACCACAAATAGCTCAATTCAGTTAACCTTAAATACCACCTGAAAGGCCCCCTCTCCAAGGGCAGTCTCATTGCGGGTCAGGGCTTCATTATGTGAGTTTGCGGGGTGGAGGCAAATTCAGTCTACAGCAGTAAGAGAGAAAAAAATCCACATTTGGGTGATGGAGGAGGCAGGGAAAGTGGGTCTGAGGCCCCAGTTTGAGCAGTTATTCTTTCTGTCATCCACGTCACCTCGAGGGCTCCGCGGCTCCGCCTACGTATATAAGGTGTGTGCTGAGTGCCTCGCGTGGGGCGGGGAGAAACACACAGTCCTTCCCGCCGCCCCTCTGAGCCGCTGTTTCTCGGTTGGCAGAATGGAGAGGGCCATTCTCACCTCGCAGAATTTGCTCTGACAGTTCGGAGTGAAGGTTCGTGGACATCTTAAAGGAGCTGCAGTTGCCTCAGGGCGGCCGTCCTCGCTTCTCCCCTACCTTGTGTCGGCACAGAGCTCGGGACATAGTCAGGCGGTAGATACGGGTGGGATGATCTGTGGGGCCAGGAGGTAACAGGAGGATGAACCACGTGCGTGTTGAGCTGGGGGCCCCTCCGCCCATCCTGAGCCAGAGCACCTTAGCCTCTGCCTGCGGGGGAGGAGTGTGACGAGAGCAAACGGCCAGCGTGGGGCTGAGGAAAGACAGTGAGCTTTGGGGTGGATCCATGGGTTCAAATCCCAGCCCTCCAACATTTTCTGGATGCGCAGTGTGGGACCAGGGTCCAAAAATGTTTAATGTGTGGGTGGGTCTCAATTCGCGGTAGCTAGTGCTATTGAGATATGGATCTGCCACAGGGGCCAATGGACATTCAGAGCATTCGAGAATTAATAACTCTCGCCCCAGGCTTCCCTGGTGGCGCAGTGGTTGAGAGTCCGCCTGCTGATGCAGGGGACACGGGTTCGTGCCCCGGTCTGGGAAGATCCCACGTGCCGGGGAGCGGCTGGGCCTGTGAGCCATGGCTGCTGAGCCTACGCGTCCAGAGCCTGTGCTCTGCAATGGGAGAGGCCACAACAGTGAGAGACCCGCATACCGCAAAACAAAACAAAACAAAACAAAAAACAAACAAACAAACAAACAAAAAAAACTCTCGCCCCTTTCACCACTTCTCTCTGGGGTGGGGCTGTAACCCAGTGGCCCCCTGATGATGGGAGAGTAGCTGTCCCTGCCACGGTCCCTCCCTAAATCACACACTTCACCTGAGCCCCTCCATCAGTGACCCTCCCCTGGGCATTCCCTCCTGGGCTGCTTCTTAAGCTACGGATGATGGAGAATTGCAGTCCCTTATCCTCAAGCAGACTCTTGATGGGAGGGTGTTTAAATTGGACCAATGGCTTACTGTTTTGTCCTCAAGAGGACGCAGGCTCTCTGAAGGCCCCTCCAGCTATGCATCATTGTAATGGCCCCTCTCGGAAGCTCCTGGAAGTCATCTGGAGAAAAACAGCCCCTTCTTCCAATCTTGGACTTCTCCGCCCATGCCACTGGTTTCTGACACGCCCTCCTGACTTCTGCTTTCCTCCCGGCCCTGCCCGAGGTGCCCGGGGCTCCCCAAGGCCCTGGTAATGCTCTGATGACGGCTTAGTTACTCCATCATCCTCTCTTGATTACTCTTCCTCCCTCATCATTATTCTTGCAGGACCACGGCTGTGGGTGCATGAACTCCTCTGGGCTGAGGCCCGGAGATGCTGCTGGATTTATGGATGTGCTTAATGGCGTTCACAGTCAGATTCCCCTGGGCACCATCAGGATGCCCTCTGCCATCTGGGGGTTCCAGCTGGCCTTTTAGTTGTATTCAAACTAAGTTTTATCGAGCACCCACTGCTGGCTGTAGCTGCTCCAGCGGTGGGTCTGCACTTTATGACTTACCAAATCTACTCTTCATCATATGCATAATAAGCATCCCCCATTCATTTAGTCCACACACGGATGGGGTATCTACTCTACAGCATGAACTACACAAGGGCTGTGTACTTCCTAGTGTTAGTAAAATATAAACGGTCCCTGCCTCGCACAGGCTTATGTGGGAAAAGAAACAAGACACATTATCTCATTCAGTGAATGAGAAATTAAGGCTTTTTTTTTTTTTTTACGGTACGCGGGCCTCTCACTGTTGTGGCCTCTCCCGTTGCGGAGCACAGGCTCCGGACACGCAGGCTCAGCGGCCGTGGCTCACGGGCCCAGCCGCTCCGCGGCATGTGTGATCTTCCCGGACCGCGGCACGAACCCGTGTCCCCTGCATCGGCAGGCGGACTCTCAACCACTGCGCCACCAGGGAAGACCAAGGAAGGTATTTTGGGACCCCAGAAGGAGAGACGTTGGGTCCAGCAGGACAAGAGTTGGGAGGGTGAGGAGGGGAAACATTGGACTTCCTAGAGTAGGTATTTCCCAGGCTGTGTCTTGAAGGATCCATAGGACCCGGACAAGCAAAGGATGGTACAGGGAGGAAGGGTGAGCAGGCAGAGGTGAAAGCATGGGCAGCGAGTGCCTTACTCTTACAAAGGTTAAGACCAGGGGCTGGTAGCTGCCGTGGTCCTTAACATAGTGTCTGCCCCAAAGTCCTCATTTTATTTATTCTCATTCTTAGAGAAAAACTCATGTTTGAAGACCCGCTTGAACCCAAAGCCTCAGCTTCTCCATCTGTAAAGTTACGGAAGTGAAGTTATTCATTTATGCTATTCTTACGAGTTTGGACCAGCTACATGATTTTGAATTCCAGGAGCTGAGCTCAGCTTTGACGTTTATTATGTGTTTTCTTCCCGAGCATGTGCTCGAGCTGATTTGGCTACTGAAGGTTGGGGCTGATGGGACTTCTTGGCTTCAGGGGCCAGTTTGGGGGAGAGAAGAAATTTTCTCCATCCCAAGCCACCACAGCCCCATGTGAGGCATATAAATGCTGATGGAGACGTAATTCACTTCTTGTTGGTCAGTGTTGCCAGGGAAGCCAGGATGTTGCTCTGAAGGCCTCTGCCAGGCTTCTCTAAAGAGAGGGGGCTGGGTGGTCTCTCTCTAGCCCAGGACAGCCGTGCCCACCAAGGAATTGCCCTCCCTTAAAAGATCCAATCTGTGTATTCGTAAAAATCCCTTTCCAGTCACCACCTTTTCTTTGCTCTTCTTCCTTGCTGTACAACTTTTCTCAAGTAAAGCCTGAGGCTTGAAGTGGGTTAAAGCAGAGCTTTCAAAGCCTCAGTGACTCAGGCTGGAGGAGCTTTTCAGAGACATCCCGCAGAATCTGGTCTGGCTGACTGCCCAGGGCTTGGTCCTCTCTCTGAGCCCTGACCTGAGGACTGCAGGACCCTCACTGGGCTTGGGATCCATCCCCGCGTTTGGTGAGTCACTGTCTGAAGCAGGCCTATTAGCGAGAAGTGCCTCTGGTGCCGTGGCCCTGTCCGCCCACGGGGGCCCCCTCCTCAGACCTCCTCCGCGTTAGCCTTGGCTGGCTCTCAGGTGGTGAAAGCAGCCGTACCTTGCGCTCTGACACTTGCCTCCTGCCGAGGGTGCCCGGATCACGGAACGTGAGCGCTGTCCTTCTTTTCCAGAGGCATGGGCTGCTCCCCTCTCTCCAGTGCATTTTCCACTGCGGCCTCTTGTTCTCTATTTAGCTCTGCGCACAGTCTTCTGGCATCTTGCAGACAGACTGCAACCCACCCCATCACATCTGTGTCCTCTTTCCCGTAGGGCCCAACAGAGTGGCAAATCAGTGACTGAAAGGGCTGATGCATTATGGGTGTCGTAGATTGATCAGTCCCAAGGCTTCACTCTCTCCTTGTGATAGGATTATACACCCACACCCCTTGCCCTAGGACTTTGTAGTGTCTTTCTACAGAGAAGGTGGAGTATTTATCTCTACCCCATTGACTCTGGGTGTGGTCATGGGCTGTTAGCCAATAAAATGCTAGTAGATGCACAAAAGCAGAGTCTCTAGTCGTACTTGTGTAATTTTGCCCAGACTTGCCTTTCTGCCGTTTGCTAGGAGAAGGGACTGCCCAGATGAGTTGCTGGTCCTGGAGAGAGATGTGGAGCAGACCTGAGCTCACCCCACACCCCTCAAAGCCAGAAGTAGAGCTTCCCCTGAAATCTACATACCTTAGAGGAATAAATATTTTTGTACCACTGGGGGTTGGGAGTTTTCTGTTACGCACAGCAACTTTGTAGAAGACCATCTGACTGTCATAAAGCATCAACTTGATGCAGGGGCTGCATCGTTTCCTAGTTCCATCAGATCCTATGTACGAACACGGTAGGAAAGCCCGAGTTTTCTGAATGGAGATGGAGGTGGGGAGGATGAACTCTGGTTCATAACTCAGTGTGCTTGGTTGATTCTCTGCTCCCAGTCTGGGTCCGGTGGAATCTACCGCTGTGTTATAGCCCAGGTCGTGTGTGGAATCTCTCAATTTTTAAGTATTGAATCAAATTCATATACCACTCTGCAGGCAAAACAAAAACGCTTCTGACCAGCCCGTGGATTGCCAATTTACAGCCTGTGGTTCATCCACCCCGAAAGTACCCCTCCTCTGAACCCTTGGCATTGGCTAAAATTCTCATGGAAGGATCCAAGAACGCAGAACAGCTGTCAGCCTAATGGTATATAGCCTGTTCTCTGGATGGTGTTCCTTTGGTGCTGCTGAAATAGTTCAGGTCTGCCAGGAGAAGAGCCCTGGACTGAGAACCCTGAGTTCTGAGTTTGAGTTGGAATCCTTCTGCTAGCTTGACTTGCTGTGGGACATTGAGTGAGTCACTTTCTCTCTGTGGGCCTTAGGTTTCCTATCTATGTAATGACTTTACCACTTAGAAGCTGAGAAGCTGGGAACGAATTACTTAACCGTTAGCATCCTTATCTGGGAACTGGGATCCCACTGTTCTCCTGACCGAGTTGAACAAGGACCCAAGGACTGAATCTGACATGAACAGAGGCTATGAGCACGCTGCCCAGCACACACAGTCCACTGGCTGTTCACTGTGGCTCCTGCTGCTGCCGGGTATTAACAAGAACAGTAATAAATGAAAAACATGGTCTGGGATTCTCTGCTCCCAGTCTGGGTCCGGTGGAATCTACCGCTGTGTTATAGCCCGGATTTGCGTGTGGAATCTCTCTACTAGGAGCTGGGGCCAAAGTTGGCACACAGAATTCTGGGGCAGTTGTCTTAATTCGAGCAGAAATGCACTGTTCTTATTTCCTCTCTGTCTAGTCCGAGGTCCTGCTACATCCTCTCATTCCCTGCCCAACCCCTTGATGCCCCTTGGTAGGTGTTCCCTTTACTGTCGGTTTCTTTGCTGACGGCCCGTTTGCATCCCTGTCCCTCACACTCGGCCCTGAGCACCCGCCTTCCACAGGTTGGCTCTCCTTGACTGCCTCCCTGCAAGGTGCTCTGCAAGGGGTTTCATGCTGAGATGCGAGACCCTTCCCGGCTGCCAGCCTGCTGCTCATGTGAGTTTTTAAACCCTGTAGCACCCAGGTCTCTTTCCCCAGGCCAGGACCAATAGTAAACAAACGGATCAGAACACTGCTCCAGACACCAGAGAGTCTAGGGGACGTGGTGAAGGTGGTGTAACGTTGGATTCAAAGCCATGTCATGGATTAGCAGACCCTCTCTGGAATCAGGGGACAGAAACTTGCTTCAGACTATCTTGAAAGAAAAAATGATTGATTCATGTAACTTGGAAGTTCACGGGTTGAGCCCGGGCCTCTCAGACGTTGTTCCCTGTCTCTCCCCACCCCCACCCCAGTGCCTTCTTGGTGCTGCTGGACTGCTGTGCTCCCTGCCTTTAGGGAACGTGACTGGTAGTGGTAGAAAGCCAAACGGGAACAGGGCTGCCCTTCACTTCCAAGGAAGGATTCTGATTGGCTTCCCTTGGACCAGTCACTGTCGCTGGGGGATGAAGAAGCAAGTTTGGCCGAGCCTGGCTGTAGCAGCAAGTGTGTGTGTGAGGCGTTACTGTCCCAAACATTTGCTCTAGAACCCCAAGCAACGGGGTGGGGATGTGGCTCTCCAAAGGAGATGAGCTGGGCTGCCCACGAATACTTGGCCTGTCCTGTCCAGGATGTTGTGCAAAAGCCTCAAGTCACTTCTCTTGGTTCTTTGTAGATCTCACTTGACAACTCTGGGTGGGGGAAAGTGCCAGCAGGCTCTCTACTGTAGGAAGGTCTAGTGTATACTGTCAAAGGAAAAGGGGAACTGGCTGGATTCTCTGCACCAGTGACATCTGGGATGCTGAAAGGAGTACACGTGGGCTTGCATAAAAGCAGAATTGTCTGACGTGCACGTATAGAAAGCAGAGGCTGGGTATTGTATAACATGGTGGGCCCACTTGCATTTAGATGGCAGGGAAAGGGCCCCTGCTCCTCCATGGGAGTTGGTACGCCTGCAGCCCATCCCTTGCATCTAGTCTGGCTCCCCACCCCATCACCTCCCTGACTCCTCTAGTTTAGGCCTCCTCTGTGCCCATTTGGACCCAGTTCTTCGCTTTGCCCTCCCACTCCTGCTGGCTCCCTCCTGCCCATGTCCCATGGAGCTGCAGGTACAGGTCTTACTGTGTTCCCTGCCTGCAAACCTCTGCCTGTTCTTATTACCCAGCAGAAGAAAGTCTCAGCACCTTTGTTACCCATGATCCTTCCTAGGCTCGCTTTTGTCCTCTGCTCCCGACTGAAAAAGCACAGCTGGGAGTCCAGTTGGCCTAGATTTGAGTCTTTTGCTGCCTTCTAATACCCAAGTAATTTTGGACTTGACATTCACTCTCTCTGGAGCTCAGACTCCCATAAAATGGAGTTGAAATCCTTCTCTCCCTCTCCTTCCTTCCCGCCTCTGCCTCCCACCAGCTCTCTCTCTCTTTCGCCCACTCTCTCTCCCCCCGCTTCCTCTCTCTGTCCCTCCATCTCTCTCCCTTCTCCCCAACTCCTGCTTTCTGTCACTTTCTCCCTCCTCTGCACACACACCTTGCAGTGAGCCGTGAGGACAGAGTGATGTCTCGTGCAGACGGGGCACCCAGAGCAGAGCCTGCCCTTGGTGCCTGCCTGTTGCCTCGTGTTCTCCACTGCATGTACCCTTGTTGTATCATAAGGGATTTGTCTGGACTTTATCCTGGGTTGCTGGCATAGAGCTTCTGAAACGAATTTCTCAAGTGGTGGGAGTACCTTTGTAATTCATGAGCCCCTTAGATTAAACCTAAGTTATGCTAATGAGATGAGTTGACTCAGTATGCAGATGCGTCCCCAGAAAGACCAACTGCTGCATGATTAGAGGGTTGGAGCTTTGAACCAGCCTGACCTCCGGGCTGTGGGGAGGGGCTGGAGACTGAGTTAGTAATCATCCCTCTGTAACAAAACCCCAATAAAAACACCGGACACTGAAGCTCAGTGGAGCTTCCTGGTTGGTGAGCCCATCAATGTGCCTGGAGGGTGACAATCCTGACTCCCACAGGGAGAGGACATGGGGGCTTACCGTTTGGGTCCTTCCCATCCCAGACCTGTCTGGTGTGTTTCATTATTAGGCTGGTCCTGATCTGTATCTTTTATAATAAAACTCTAATAATGAGTAGAGCGCTTTCCTGAGCTCTGTGAGCTGTTCTAGTGAATTATCAAAGGGGGACATAGGAACCTCCCCCCCCCAATTTGAAACCAGTTGGGCAGAAGCCTGGGTGGCCTGGGGACCCCACTTGTAGCTGGTGTCTGAAGTAAGAGCAAGTCTTGTCAGGAGGCCTGCTTAACTTGTGGGGTCTGCACTAACTGGGTGGGTAGTGCCAGCATCCAGTTGCAGTTCACTGGTTGACGTTGAAACAGAGCAATCTTCTACCGGGCTGTACTTCTCTGTGGGCTCTTCTCCTGTGATGTCTCTTTCTATCTGGATTGTTCTTCTGTTTCTCATTGGATCAGAAACTCCTATTCACCCTGCGAAACTCACATGAGATGCCCAGCTCTCAGAGGCTTTCTCCTTCAACTTATTGGAATGGAAAATCCCAAATACGTGCAATTAGAGAAAATAATACAACAATATTGTAATAATACAATAATACAACCAACTCACACACTTATCGCCAGCTTCAACAGGCACCCACTTCCTGCTCTTCTTGCTTCCTCTCTTACCATCCTTACCCCTCAACATTCAGAGGCTCTTCACGGCTCTTGACCTCTGCAGAGAGGTCAAAGGTGCCTGCTGAGGTCAAGGAACTGAAGACTTGTCCGAGGCCATCCCCCAGGGAGCACAGCAGACCTGGGATGTAGCTGCCTTGCATCAGTGACTTGTATGCAGAGGGAAATGAAACACACTTACATAAAAGCTGGATTGGCACGACAAGCAAATTTAGAGAACTGCGTGTCAGTTGAAATAATAAGACCACCATTGTTTGGAAGGCAGCAGATGGGAAAGAGCACACGTCTTCTCAACCAGCATTTGGGTTTATCTGAGAGGCCCATGTTAATTCAGTTCACCAAATATTTTTCCAGGAGCAGTGGTGTGGGCTGGATGGTAGCTAGGACCCGGTCATGCGTGGGGGAGCGAGGGTGGGGTGGGGAGGAAGATGGTGCTGGGATTTTCCGACATGTTCTCTCTTCTTGAAAGATTTTTACCCCACCCTTTCTCCTCTCCTCCCTCCCCCATTCCTCCCTTTCTAAACTGCCTGTGGAGCTCTGGCATTGTGCCGAAGGCTGGGCTTGTGGTGGTGGTGATGATGGTAAAGATCACAAGAATACATATAATAATGGGCACTTACATAGGGCTTATCATGTAGCAGGCACAGTTGCCAGGGTTTTACATGCATTCCTTCAGTGAATTCTTACACCAGCCCATCAGCTGATGGTCAGTTATCATCTGTTTAACAGATGGTGAAACTGAAAAACAGAGAAGTTAAATCACTTGTCCAAAGTCACACAGCTCCTAGACATGCAGAAAGGAATAAGACACACGGCTGCCAGCTTGTGTGGGCTCCCACAAGGATAGTTTTTGATCATCAAATAGAATAATACAGTATTTATGAGTTCTTGGTTGGTAGCAGTCCAGGAGAGATGGGGGTGGGGGTGGCAGAGAGAGGAGAAGAGAGAAACACTTTACAGCAGAATGCCAGCAATCAACATAGAAGGAATGAGAAAGTTACCAATTTGCGACCTCCAGTGCAAGGCCTACAAGGGATGCTGAGACCATTGGGTGAAAGGCATTGGGGAGCAGGATATTAATATGATTCCAGAGAATCAGCCCACAGATTAACTACAAATTACAGCGGGAAAAATGGGCCTTTATGGTGAGGATAGCAGCCACCACTTTAACTGATGATCAAACCTAGTGTCTCTAAGAGAGGGAAGTCCTGACGTTACGGGCCTCCTGATGTGATACAGTGAGAAGTCGATGACATCATCTACTTCAGGGGGTTGGGCCTGAGCCTCTATTTCTAACAGTACCTGAGGTGATGCGATGCTGTTGGTCTGATAACTGCAGTTTGAAGTAATGGAAGTCTAGATTAAACGAGGTCAGAGAGCATCACCACCTAACACAACGCGTGAACCTTTGTTGGTTTTAGACTCAAAGAAAGAAACAAAACTGTTTACAAAGGACACTCTAGCATCCCCAAAGGAACAACTGGGGAAATTTGAATACGTGTTACATATTAGATAAAAGTATAAACTTACTGTTAATTTTTCTTATATGATTTTATAGGAGAATGTCCTTATTCTTAGGAGCTATAGGCTGAAATACTTTCAAATGGTTTACACACCACACACACTTGCACACATACACATATAAAGAAAATGTGTAAAATCATTAGTGATCAAATGAAGGGAATTCATTGTCCTTTTCTGTAATTTTTCTGTAGGATCGAACATTTAAAAAAAAAATGAAACTTGGGGAAAATGAGGCTGGAAATAAGAAATGACCCTTTGGGTTGCTGTGAGGTCAGAGCAGGTGTGTCTTGAGCTCAGATGGTGAACCTGGGGGTGGGTGGTGCTCAGAATGCAGCTCCTCCCTCCCCACTTTATCTCACAAGCTAAGGGGGGCCCATGAAGGACTCCAGAAATTCCTGGTGCTGAGCCTTTTGGGGACCCCTTATTACATAAATGGGTTTGCTTCTCAGCTCCCTGCAGGCTTAGGGGTCCATTGCCTGGGGTCTAAGTCTGTTACTTCTTCACTTGTTTTCTTGCTTCCAGTGTTTGGTCGCTTTTGTCTTCTTGCTCATTTTCTTCATGTTTGTTGGTTTATTTTGTTTTTTTTTTTTAATTAAAAAGACCTTTATTTTTAGAGCAGTTTTAGGTTCATAACAAACTGAGGAGGAAAGCACAGAGCTTCACCCTCACCCCCATCCACAGCTGCCTCCATCATCAGTACCCGCCACCTGTTACAACTGATGAACCTGCATCAGGACATCATCACCTTAAGTCCATAGTTTATATCAGGGTACATTCTTAGTGTTGTGCTTTTATTTTACTTTCAAAACCCTTTCAGTGGGATTTTGGAAGGGAGAAAAAGTAAATATTGGTGTAAAACTCACCTTCTTTCCCAGAAATCACTTCCTTTTTTTCATGAAAATTTTTTTCTCTCTCCCTGGCCCTGTTGTAGCCTCACTTGTGCAGGAAAGTCTTGCCTTTGCCGGGCATTTGGAGGCTCAGGGATGCTGCAGGCAGTACTGGGCTCCCTCTGGATCCCAGGAACGGGGCAAGGGCTGCCCCAAGTGCAGCGTGAGGGCACCCCCTCCCACATTCTGTGCTCACAATGCAGCCTCCTCCCTCCCGGCTTGGGCCCTGGTTCCCTTGTCCCACTGGTATGGATTGGACATTTGTGAGTTATGTTTCTGTGTTGAAATTAATTGGCATGTGCCCAGAGGGGAAAACAAAACACCAGTGAGGAGTGCAAGCCCCGTGGCTGGCTCCCACTTTGGCAGGGCAACACCAGCTTTTCTGTGGACGCTGCAAAGGCTTTCCTCCTTTGAAGTGGTCTTTCTGCTCCATGAAATATTTAATGAAGGCGTGTTGCAGATAAGGCTTGAGACACCTCTGAATCTATTGGCTTCCCTTCTAAAGCGTGCTGCCCTCGGTTCTGTAACAAAGAGCCAGATCTGCTGGGAGCACCGGCTGGTACTTTGGAGGCCCCGGCGAAGCGGGTTCTCTCCTCTTGGTCAGGTCGGCGCTGACCTTTCCAGAACCCACCGCCCAGCGCTGCGTTGACCCGGTTCCCAGGCATCCGCGTCATCTCTGCAGAGGTGGCCTCTAGCCTCATGATCTCTAGGAGGAAACATTCCTCGCTGCTGTCTGCCCTCGATTTGCCCGACTTTGGACTCAAGAGCCTTTGTTCTTTCACCCTTAGAGGGCAGAACGGAGACATTCCCTGTCTTTGTGATCTTTCTGTTTACAGTTTTACCCAATTCCATGTAAGTGCTTCTCACCCAGCTGATTCTGAAATACATAAAGCCTCCCCTCCCTTTTGTCCTATAAGCTGCTTCATGTTGTTCCTTAACTACTTCCTCTTCAAAGGGGCGTGATTCCCTATCTCCTCAAGCCCCTTCCCCATCCAGCCTTCATAGCTCATATAAAGAACCCGCTTTCTCAAACAGAAATTCAGCCACCTCACTTCCTAGCCTACAACCAGTCCTTCACTGGTTCTACCACGATGATTAGACTAAATTTTACCTTCACTCTTGCTAGGTGTTCAGGAAACACTGGTTCACTGTGTGAATCCATGTCACGTCCACTGCCTGCCTCTTGGGGCTTGAAGCCCATGACTCCCTGACTCAGACTGCACATTTGAAAATGCCAGTTTTATTCCCCACTTTCTCACGCTGTTTCACCCCTCTGTTCACTCAACTGGTATGGACTGGGTGTCTGCTGTGCACCAAGTACTTCTCTAGATCAGTGCTATCTAATCGAAAGATAATGTGAGCCACATATGTAATTTAGATGTTCTGGTAGCTACATTAAAAGAGGTAAAAAGAAAAAGATGAAGTTAATTTTGATAATTTATTTTATTTAACCTCATATGTCTAAAATATTATCAATTTTAATGTAATCAATACAAAAATATTAATAACGATGTTTTAATTCTTTTTATCATACTAAGTCTTTGAAATCTGGTGTATATGTTACACATACAACACATCTCGATTAGGACTGGTCACATTTCCAGTGCTCAGTGTGGCTTGTGGCCACCGTATTAGACAGCCCGGCTCTGGGTAATAAGATACAGCTGTGTACAGGGCATCAGACTCCCCACCTTCAGTATGAAATAGATAACTAATAAGAACCTGCTGTATAAAAAATAAATTAAATTAAAAAAACAAAGAACCCCCACCTTTATGGAGTTTACATTCTAGTTAAAGAGACAGTAAACAAGAAAACAACGTGGACTGTAATTTCAGGCGGGCGTGCTTTCTCTGTCACTCGTCCATCTCTCACTAAGCTAGCAGCCCCTTGAGCTGCCTCTCTCTGAGGTAGTGGTTAAGACCATGGGATAAAGCAGTGGTCCCCAACTTTTTTGGCACCAGGGACTGGTTTCGTGGAAGACAGTTTTTCCATGGATGCGGGGGGCGGGGGAGGGTTCAGGCAGTAACGCGAGCGATGGGGAGCGGCAGGTGAAGCTTCACTTGCTCGCCTGCCTCTCACCTCCTGCTTTGCGGCTCGGTTCCTAACAGGCCGTGGACCTGTGCCAGTCTGCGGCCTGGGGGTTGGGGACCCCTGGGATAAAGGATTGAATCTCGTGTGCCCCTTGCTCTCTGTGATAGGGAGAATAATACCCCCCAGTTATGTCCACATCCTAATCTCTGGGACCTGTGGATATGTCACCTTAAGTGACAAAACAAGCTTTGCAGTTGTGGTTAAGGTTAAGGAGCTTGGGATGGGGAAGGTGATCCTGAATTATCCAGGGCAGCCGATCTCGTCACAGGAGTACTTCAAAGCAAAGTACTTCTGGCTGAAGAGAACCCGAGAGATGACATCATGAGAAGGACACGGTCTGTGTTGCTGGCTTTTGTGATGGAGGCAGGTGGTCATGAGCCAAGGAGTGCAGTGGCCTCTAGAAGCTGGAAAAGGCAAGGAAACAGGTTTTCCCTTAGAGCTGCCAGAGAGGAATGCAGCCTGCTGGCACCTTCATGTTAGCCTGTTGAGACCCACGTTGGACTTCTGACCTAGAGAATTGTGAAATTATAAATGTGTGACGTTTTAAGCCACTAAATTTGTGACAATTGGTTAGGGCAGTGACGGAAAACGAACACACTCGCTTTGGATTAAGTAATGAATAATTCACCGTTCTGAGATTCAGAAATTAGTTATATCTACCTCGTGGGTGTTTTCAGTGGATGAAAATGAGCTAACGGATATAAAGCACTCAGTACAGTGTCTAGCCCATCGTAAATGCACACTTACTGTCAGCTAACACTACATGGGTTGCTGCAGTTTCTCAGTGGGGCTGGCCTGGAGCAGGGACTCTGTCCGTGCTGGTTGAATGAACACTGAGTGACTGGCCTTCTATCACTGTCTTCCAAGACACGGTCGTCGGCTTCTTAGAGCTTGTCTGCTCCGTGATTTTGCAGAGTGTGGAACCCGGGGGGATTTGCATGGCACACAGTCAAACGTATTTCATTTGAGTCGTTATGCATTTTAATATGTATTGGAAAAATACAGCTGGCACATCGAATCCGTTATTCACAGATAAAGGACAACAGAGTGAACCCATTTTTAAAAAGTGTTGTGTAAACACTGGCTCCCATGGTGAGGGCAGTAGGTGAGTGGCTGAAAGCCTGATCTAGTCAGCTGTCTCATTCTAGAGATGGTGAGACGGAGGCTGAGGGAAGGAGGGTGACGTGTGGGCTGCGTTGTGACTGTGAAGCGGCCTCATCTCTCCACTCCCTGCTCCTGCTCGTATACTGAACTGTTTTGAGTTGGAACCAGCCCTTTAAATTCCTTAGAAACCAGTAGTCACTCTTCAGGCATGGAAAGGTTTTCAAGTGAATCTCCCTCGTGTTATGGAATTAAGGGACATCTTTGGCTCAGTCGGATCCCCCCTTTACTTATCCCATCTCCAGCCAAGGACTGGGAAATGTACACACAGGACCTTCATATTAGTCCAAACTCTTTCTGGTTGTTCAAGGCTAAACTATGACTAGAGCCAGCTTGGGTAGAGGGATATTTATTGGCTCATGGGCAAGGTAAGGTTGAACAAGCAAACCACAGGAAGGATGAAGATGCAGCTGGGCTTTGGGCATGTCCCACGGCAGGGGCTCTGCCATCTCTCTGTTCCTCTTTCGTTTCCACTTTCCCCTGTGAATGTCTTCCCGCTGCTCCTGGCCTTCATGTCTCAGCCTCACTTCTGCCGCTGCCAGATACCAGAGAGGGTCTGGCTTTGTTTTCTGGTTCCAATGTGAAGAATCCCAGAGACAAAGTCTATGATTGGTTGGGCTTGGGCTGAATGTCCAATCCTTGACCAATCAGATTGGTTGGGCTTGGGCTGAATGTCCAATCCTTGACCAATCAGATTGATTGGGCTTGAGTTCAATGTCCAACCCTGGACCAATCAGATTGGTTGAACTTAGGTTGAATGTCTAACCCAGGACCAATCAGCTGTGTTCAGTGGAGATGTTGAGGGGGCAAGGCCAAGGAAGAACATGGCTGCTTTCTCTCAAGCCACAGGACGCTGTTCTGCAAAGGTGGTGGTGTGATGTAGTGGTCAGACCTAGCCAGAGGCAACCTCTGGTCCAGCTTATGGACCTGCAAAGCTTGCTTGCATAGCTCAGACTTCTGCTTCTGCACTTACTAGTCTTTTTACCTCGGGAATATTTCCAATTTCTCTAAGCCTCAGTTCCCACATGTATAAAAGTGGAAATTTTGATACTTACTTTGTAAGATGTTATGAGGATTGTGGGAAATAACAGGTGAAAATATCTAGTGCACAGTAGGGGATCAAGAAATTTTTGCTTCCTTCTTTCCCAAGTGGCCAATTTTTCTTCTGGATTTTTGCTTAGGAAGCAGGTTTCTCAGCTCATGATTGAAACCCTTCTCTTATTATTTCCTCCTGTTGATTGGAAAGAAGCAAAACTAGTTCCCTCCTATAATTTCTTCTTCTAATACTGGTTTTAAAACATACTGGGTTAATGATAATTGGAGAACACCTAGGACATCAAAAAAAAATGTAGGTCACATTAACAGTGACTGCTGGAGTTCCTGAAATAAACATGATGGGAACTGTCTAGGGAAATGAACATTATGCAAAATGCTAAAAGGAATGGGGAGGAGATGGGGAAAGGAGGAATCTGCATCTGCTGGGAAAGTGCCTCAGGCAGTCGGCATCTGACCATGGGTCACAAGCTCATACATGGTCCAGAGTGGACTTCTACCTTCAGAAGGGTCTCAGGTCTGCTCTCCAGCAGGATGTCTGGGTGATGGCCTTTGACGCGTCACAGACTTCTGAGGACTGGCCCAGGGGGATGATAAGGATATAAAGAAAGCCATCTCTCCAGGAGATGAGGAGAGCTTCATCTCTGGGTCATATAGGCCCTCTACCTGCTGGAGAAACCAATCAGATCCTGTATTTAGAGTAGGCTTGGAAAAAGGTAAAGGGTAATGGCTTTGGGGTGGTAAGGCAGAGAAGAAGTCATGAAGAAACAAGGCAGGAAGGGAGCACTGAAGGGAGACCCCACGCCTTCACCCAGCCACCCGTTCCTTTGTCCCTCCATCTGTCAGCCATCCGTCATCTGTCCACTTGTCCATCTGCCTTGCTACATACATAATTCACTTCTTCTGTTGGTCTAAGGTGGGGGCGAGGTTAATGAGTCAATGCTGGAGAAATGGAAATGAGTTAGACAAGGCCTTTCCTACTTCACCAAGTTCACAATCATATATTTTGCACAATGCACAGTGAGGAAAGGACTGTATGTATAGAAATAAGAAAATAAGGAAGAATATTTAGAATACAGAGCACATACTAGAAAACCTGATCCATCAACTCAATTACCCTTGCTTGGTTGTTTTTCTCCTTGAGATTTGTTCTACGAAGAGCATCCTCATTCCTCTGAGGAAATTGGCCAGATCAACTTGAATTGGGGTGTTCAGAACAGTTATTCTCCTTGAAGTACCGCTTCCCTACTTCCTTACCCTTCAAAAACTATTGCATCCTGACTTGCTAGAAAAGGCTAAGGGGGCTTCCCTGGTGGCGCAGTGGTTGAAAATCTGCCTGCTAATGCAGGGGACACGGGTTCGAGCCCTGGTCTAGGAAGATCCCACATGTCGCGGAGCAGCTAGGCCCGTGAGCCACAACTACTGAGCCTGCGCGTCTGGAGCCTGTGCTCTGCAGCAAGAGAGGCCGCGATAGTGAGAGGCCCGTGCACCGCAATGAAGAGTGGCCCCCGCTTGCCACAACTAGAGAAAGCCCTCGCACAGAAACGAAGACCCAACACAGCATAAACAAACAAACAAACAAACAAATTAAATAAATGAGCCAGCCAGCCAAGCACTAAAAAAAAAAAAAAAAAAAAAAAAAAAGGCCAAGGCCCAGCCAGGCTGTTTCTGACTCAGTGTTTGTGAGAGTTGATGTGGGTGCGTGGGAAGAACGCCTGCCTGGGAGTTTGGAGCCTGGGCGTCTAGTCTCTTCGAGCAAGTCCCTTTCTTGGGCGGGCTGTATAATCCTCAGTTTTGCCCAGCTCTGACATTCCAAGGCCCTCAGATTCTTCCACCTTGCACCTCTGTGTGCCTTGGCCTGGGTGTTGATACTGATGGGACATCAGCATCCTTCCTGCTCCCTCCAGGAGAGGGAATTTTGCACGGTAGACAAGTCGGCAAATGTTTGAATGAGTTACTTTATGCCATTTCCTTATAAAAAAAAGTCCCTTTGTTGCCCAGATAAAAGACCAACAATGCCCAGGATACTTCGAGGACACCAAATCTATCTGAGAACAGAAGGAAAAGCTTTATACGGTCCTTTAGAAATGTCTAAGTGCCCCTAGAGTATGCCAAGCTCTGCATGAAGCCCTGGGCCCCACTGACAAGCTAAGACCCAGTCCTGCCCTCAAGGAACACACATTCTCCTGGGGAGCTGGGCAGGGGTGCAAATACGGATGCTATGAAAAAGGCTCCATGCACATGCATCCAGGTGCAGAAAGGTTTCCAGCTGAGGAGGTATGAAGCCATAGTCTTGAGGCATGAGCAGTGACAAGATGCGGACAAAGAAATCAGGAAAAGAGAACTCTGCATGAGGGAAGATGTGAAGCTGTGTAACTCAGTGATGGTTTTAATTGCAGGTAGCTAGGTGCTGCTGGCATTTGGGGTTCAAATGAGGAGTAACATCCATAAAGGCCTTGAACATTAAGCTAAGGAGCTTCAGTTTTATCCTAAACACAAAGAGATTTTGAGGGGTTTAAAGCCCAGAATGAGATGGTATCTTAGTTTGGGTTCCCCTGAAAGCAGAGCCTAAGATGAGTACTTGGGTGCATGTGGTCTACTTGGGTGCATGTGGTCTATTTGGAGGGTGATCCCAGGAAACAGAAGGGGTGTGAAAAATGATACAGGGAAGGAAGAACAGTGGAAACTGTGTGTTTTTGAGCTGGTACCAAGTATGGGCAAAGCAGATCTCCGTCTTGCTGGGGATCCTTTAATGAAGTGTGTAGAACGTGCCCCAGAATTGTCCCACTGAAGATAGGAAGCAGGGGGCATTTATCCACTGACTCCCATCCATCATTAATTGAAGGTTACCCTCAGAGGCAATGATTCCTTGCACATACAGCTGTTTGCCTGTAACGAATGCCCGTCTGCACTGCGAGCCCTGCCCTCACTGCCTCTCTCAGAGCACTTTTCACATGTGGACATGGAGAGTAAATTACCATAGATGTCAAAGGACCGTGCCTGACCTTCTTCTCTCTGCCTGGCCTCTCCCTTGTGTGATGGTCATTTTTACAGTCAAATGACTTTTAATCAATCATGGGTTCAGCTGACTCTGTGACTCCAGAGAAAGCCCAGAGGTAGAAAAACAGAGCAACATCACAGCGTGCACTTGAGGTGGGATACTGCATGCGCGCATGGCACCTTCCATCGTGGCTGCCCTTTACTCGGGTGAGCTTCAGGGATATGGAGCATCTTCTACACACATGGTTAGATTTGCCTTTTAGAACATCACTTTGGTCACAGTAAGGAGTATGGATTGGAGGGGCAAGACGGGCAGCAGCAGACATTATCTTATAGGAGAAATTCTCCAGTAATTATCTCAAGCCCAGTCAAAGCCATGTGATTTGAATGTTCTCAGTGGCAAGTTTGGTGCTTCTCTAAGAAAAATCCAGGGAAACAGTGGGAGTGGAACAGTGTCTCCAAGAGGGAGACTGAGGGTGAGAAGTTCATGTTATCTGGGTCTATATTAAAGGATATTTTTCTCTCAACTCGTTGGGTCTTGAGAGTTACCCTTGGAGGTGTTCAACAGCGAGATAAGTGGGGTCAGATACCAAGGAGGCAATTGAACTTTTGACCGTTCCCCTTTTCCAGAACCTCTGGAAGGCAAGTAAATATTTATGGACTCAGAGCAACACCTAGTTATAGAGTTGGAACCTCTGTCTTATTGCAGTGGTTCAATTCAGGCATTCACCTTGTTGGGGAGAAATTAAAGATTAAATCAGAGCTTTCAAATATCCTGTGGGATATATTGCTATAAATGTGGAGCATCCATATCAGATGCCTTTGGTCCAGAGAAAGAAAGGTTACATTAATTTTTTTTTTCTTGTGGAGATATAACATTTAAACCCTACAGAGCTTGTCCTCTGCATTTCCAGTGTCTACCATGTAATTGGGGGTAATTCTTCTCTTTCTTTTACCTTTTCTACCTTCAGTTGGGAGGAAATAGCTCTTCACTGCTTTGAAAAGCATCTTTCCCTAGACTCTAGGGCAAAGAAATCCCTTGCCACTCCCTAGTCATAAAAATGCTGGGAAACGCAGGACAGAGCCGGGTCTGCAGAGCAATTACTAAATGTCACGCTTTTCACTGGAAGTGCTTGGGCCATGGCTGTGGAGTTGGCCTTTGTAGGAACTGGATGCAGTCTGGTCTTATTTCTTGCAGCTAGGTTGTAGAGATGTCTGCAATTACAGGTCAGTTCTCTGAGCCACTGCTGGCATGTAAATAATGCCTGTCTGTCCTTCAAGCCCTGCCCTCACTGCCTCTATCAGAGCACTGCACACACGTGGACATGCAGAGTAGGGGATCATAGATGCCAAAGGACCATGCCTGACCTCTTCCCTCTGCCTGACCTCTTCCTTGTGTGGTGGTTGGTTTTAGAATCAGGTAAGTTGTAGTCTTTTCTCCACGGACAGCCAGTTTAATCTTCCTAGGGCAGCAATTGTAGCACATTTGTCTGTGTTCACGGAATAGAGCGATCAAGGAAGACTTCTTCTCAATGATATTTTCATGGGATTCTGTAGTTTGCATGTAGTATGTGCTCAGTAAACATTTGTTGGATGAACAAAGGAATTAATGAATGGGATGTAGCAAGATGCTAGGCACCGGAAGAGAAGGCGCTGAACTATCAATGGTGATTAGGACCAGGGACATAATTTGCAGGGCCCGGTGCAAAACGAAAACACACGGTCCCTTGTTCAAAAGTGAAGAAATTCAAGATGGCAAACATGAGACCATTAAACAAAGCACAGGGCCCTTCTATGTGCAAAGCCCTTTGTGACTGCACAGGTTGAATGTCTGTGCACCTGGCTTTGATGGTGACTAGCTTTGAGTACTGGGATCATGGAGTGAGCATATTCCATATTTGGAACATTCTCTATAGTAAACATGAATACTTTTAATAATCAGAAAAAATTATTCTAAAAACCTATAGAATAATAAGAGCAGCTGTATGTAGTCTGGACCATGAGTTGGGAGATCTAGATTCTAACCTTGATTCCCTTGCTACTTAACCTTTGATGAGCCTTGTCTACTCTGTTTTTTTTTTTTTTTTTTGCGGTACGTGGACCTCTCACTGTTGTGGCCTCTCCCGTTGTGGAGCACAGGCTCTGGATGCGCAGGCTCAGCGGCCGTGGCTCATGTGCCCAGCCGCTCCGTGGCATGTGGGATCTTCCCGGACCGGGGCATGAACCCATGTCCCCTGCATCGGCAGGCAGACTCTCAACCACTGTGCCACCAGGGAAGCCCCCCTACTCTGTTTTTGATTTCCTCCCTGGGATGGCAAGGAAGAGGTCCCAGGCCTCGTCCTGCCCAGTGATGCTACGATGCTGAGATTATCACCAAGAAAACATACCCTGAGAGTTTCTTGGACACAAAGGTTAGAAAACCATGGAAGGGTAGGTCTGCCAACATTTCCTCTGAATTGCCCTTGGAAACATTCCTGGCCAGGCTATCAGGAGCATAACCCTCTCTGTGAAAATATCTTCCCGCCAGAAGCTGCTGGTCTCCAGGGGGAGGGATGCTTTGTGTGGTCCTAAGTGGGCAAAGTGGAGGAGGACAGAGGACCCAGCCGCTGCCTGTCATTCTCACCCAGCACGTTGGCCCCGGGGCGGGGACGGGCGGCAAGGGGGCGATCTGTGGCACGCAGCCCCCTGTTTTCTTACAGCAATTGCATGAAGACTACAAATATTTGAGCTGATTGTACTCGCTTACATGCAGCAATGAATCATCTGGTGATGAGAGGCCTGAAATATGCCAGGATGAAATTAACGTCAATTGAAACAGAAAATGGATTCTAGCTCCCACCACAATGAGCTTTAGAAGAGGGGCCCGGGGAGCCCGAAGCTGACTGCTGCTATTCTTAGTGGCAAAAATGCCTACGCCACCGGCGTTGCTTTTTCTATTTTTATTTTCTTAAAAAGCTTCTTTTCAGCCCCTCCTGTGGGGGCACCTTCTAATCAGACTTTGGCTGAGGTTCCTTCTTGACGTTTTCGATCTCTGGGGGAAAAAATAAAAGAAAAAGCAAACTAGCACAAACCTTTAGAATCTAAAGGAGAAGAAAAATGAGGAATTGCATCCCTCCACCAAAAAAACTCTCAAAACGCAACAGCATTTGAGGTTCACTCTTTCCGTAAATGCTAGATGACTTCAGCTGTTTAACAATTAATGTTTTCAGGGGCAACACAGTGTTGAAGCGTTAACCAGTGCTACCTGCCCTTCATTTCCTTTCCACCTCACTTCTCTGCCAGTCATTCATTTCTTTACTGGCTTTTTTTTTTTTTTTTTTTGTGGTACACGGGCCTCTCACTGCTGTGGCCTCTCCCGTTGTGGAGCACAGGCTCCGGACGTGCAGGCTCAGCGGCCATGGCTCACGGGCCCAGCTGCTCCGCGGCACATGGGATCTTCCCGGACCGGGACATGAACCCGCGCGTCCCTTGCATCGGCAGGCGGACTCTCAACCGCTGCGCAACCAGGGAAGCCCTTTACTGGCTTTTGAATGTCGAAAACCACGCCCTACAGGAAGCAGAAGGAACCGACGCCTAGAAACAGATTTGGGAGGATTCATGGTGAGTCCAAGCAAGGCTTCCTATTGTAGAATCAGAAGAGGATGCCTTAGGTTGACGAGAGCAGACCTGGGAGGGGTGGGAGGTGCAATATAAATGTAGATGCTGATGGGTCTCTGAGCAAAGTCTTGAGGTTTATGAGACCCTCCTCAACCCTGGAGATGCCCAGCTCCCTGCGTCCTTCCACTGCTGATGGCTGGCCACCAGGGCCCATTCTGGAGAGTCCTGCCCACGTGTCCCAGCCACCCAATGGAGCACGTTGGGTGACCAGAGCCAGATCAGAGTCAGCCCAGATTCTCTGGGCAGGGATATGTTTCTGGAGTTAGAGAGACCCAGGGGGCTCCGGTCAGCTTAGCACTTAACTTATCTGAACTTCAACCTACTCAGATTTGAAATGGGGTTCGTGCAGCATACTCAGCAGAGAGGGGGATGGCATTAAATTATAAAGCATATATATAAATTATAAAGCAGATAAAGCTCCTAACTCTGTGCTCAGCACGTGGTTGCATGCGGTTGCTGGCGGAGGGCAGTCCACCGTGTGATGCTCCATGAGCATCCTTCTCCCTGGCTCTGGCCTGAGAGTTGGGCCGGTGCCTCAGCCTCGCCCCTGCCTCACTGTGACTCCATCCAAGCTTCTTGAGGACCCAACATCGCTTGAGACCGAATCCACTTAGGAAGTGAAGAGGTCCAGAGCCAGGAGCTGTTGGCGACCATAGCAACCTTTTTTTCTTCCTCTCAATATGAGGAACACGTTCTGGAAATATGAAAACCCAACCCCTGAGAGGAGGGCAGCCGCAGCAAGTGCTGTATTGACCAGCCTGGTGTTGGGGGGAAACCGTGTGGGTCGGAGCCTATGTCGGGCACTTAAGATTTAACAGCTGTGGCACGTCACTCACCTTCACCTCGCTGTGACTCGGTTTCCTCATCAGTAACTGATGATGACGACAGTGGCCTCCACAGGGTTGTGAGGATTTCCTGAGTGAACTCATGGAAAGTGCCTAGGAGGATGCCAGGCACCCAGCAAGAGTGTTCAGGAAGCGCTAGCTGCTACTATTGTTCTAGTATGTTACCTGGCTGCCCCTCCTTTTGTCTTGGTTTGCCTTGCCCGTCTAATTAGGCTCTCTCGGGTCAGGGGGCAAGGGTCGGGTCTTTTCTCTGGCGTCTCTAAGGAAGAGGGCTTTCCACGAGGACTCCTGGGCCTGGAGGGCCATTTGGAGCTGCACCTGCTCTGGGGACCGGGGACCACGGTGGCTGCCCTGGCTTCTCCTCCCCGCTGTGCCTTTGACTTTTCATCCTCTCCTCTGCCTCTCCTGCTTCCTCAGAACTTGGCTTCCCCGGGTCTGTCCATGACCCCTTACTTCATCTTTGAGAGCTCCTTGAGATGGACTTCAGAAGCAGATCCTGAAATGAAACTTCGAGTACCAGTGCTTATTTGGAAGGTGATTCCAGGAAATAGCAGAAAGGGGGTGAGGCTGTGAGGAAGGGATGAGCAAGGCAGCCAGTAAAGGATGTGTTATCAAGCAGGTTATCACTTTGAGCAACTGGAACCTCATCCCTTTGGGGAACCTGGGCCATCCGTGTGGAGTATGTGTCTCCAAGGAAGTCTGCACAAGGGGCCCTAGAGCCGGGGTATTTATATCTCACATCTCACTAGTCATTTTCAGGGCAGCTCTGGGGGCATTAACCTTCAGCACTTCCCACTTCCTCTGTGTGTTGGCCAAGCACGCTCCTGCAGGGGGACTTACAGGAGTTTGTCAGAAGCAGCTTTCAGCATATAGAGGTGAGGACCTAGAGGGCATGGGCAGGGGGCATCCAGGATACCTGCCATACCCCGTCACTGCTAACTGACAACTCCTCTCTCTGTTTTGCAATTCCAGATATGGGGTGGGGGAGGAGAGAAGGAGTGAGGAGGAAGTAGGGAACAAAAGAGGGAGGGAGGGAAGTGAAAGGGAGGGAAAGAGGAGAGAAGGAGGGAGAGGGAATAAGAATGGGAATGGATGTATGAACCTGAGAGAGCCCTGCCATCTCTGCTCCATCCTCGATCTGGTCAGCTATGGACAAGAAGAAGGGATTGTATGCTCCACCTGGGGCTGTGAGAGGGGAATGTTCATCCAAATGGACAATGGGTTATTCCTTTTAGACATTTTTCTTTGTATAATTTCTTCCTATAATTTCCCACGGGCTAAGGTGACAGAAGTGGGCTTGTTCTGACAGCGTGAGGAGAAGGGAGGTGAAATCCAATGGTCTCTGTCCCTTTCTACTTTTCCCAGCATCCGCATCAGCAAGCTACACTGAATTCCTTCCTGTTTGACAGCTGAGGCAATGAAAAGTCACATACACCCAGATGAAGCCCTGGGATAGTGGCCAGCCCAGAGCAGTTGTTTCACCTTAAAACAAGCCTCATCTTGGCTGTGTCATCACCATGAGAGAAGTCACACATGGCTGTGATGTTTTCTCTCTCCTTTGCAAAGAAATGGAAGAGGAAGTAACAGCTTCCACCCCTGACACTTTTCTTGCTCTGGGGTAAGTCACAGCTAGGAATGGCAAAATATCTTAGCCAAACTCTACCAGAAGAAAAATGAACTAATTTTTTAAAAATACATTTATTTATTTTATGTATTTATTTACTTATTTTGGCTGTGTTGGGTCTTTGTTGCTGCGCGCAGACTTTCTCTAGTTGTGATGAGCGGGGGCTGCTCTTTGTTTCAGTGTGCGGGCTTCTTATTGCGGTGGCTTCTCTTGTTGCGGAGCACGGGCTCTAGGCATGTGGGCTCAGTAGTTGTGGCATGCGGGCTCAGTAGTTGTGGCTTGCGGGCTCTAGAGCACAGGCTCGGTAGTTGTGGTGCATGGGCTTAGTTGCTCCGCAGCATGTGGGATCTTCCCGGACCAGGGATTGAACCCGTGTCCCCTGCATTGGCAGGTAGATTCTTAACCATTGCGCCACCAGGGAAGTCCCTGAATCAAGATTTGATATTCTGGAAGCAGAATCATTTTGCAGGATGCTTGGGAAGGACTCTCCTGGAACAATGATATACAAACTTAAATGAGCACACAGGTGACCTGGTGATCTTGCAGAGATGCAGATTCTGATTCAGTGGGTCTTCAATGGAGCCAGAGAATCTGAAATTTCTAACAAGCTCCAAGGTGGGTACCCAAGCTGCCAGTCTAAGGACTTTGAGTAGCAAGGGCTTGACCTTTAGATTTAGACATAACTGGATTCAAATCCCAGCTCTGCTGCTTCCTTGCTGGGGGAGGTTGAGCAAGTTATTTCGCTTCTCTGAGCTTCAGTTCTTTGACATTGAGAACGTGGAACAGAATTCTTACTCCTCAGGTAAGAGGATGCTGTGAGGATGTGATGGAATCATGTGTGCCAGTGACCACACATGCATCGTTCTACACTCCATTCCATTGCAATTTAGTAACGTGACGTTATTTCCCTTCTTCCTCTGGTCCTCTCTCCGCTCTAGGCAGTGGTATCTGCCCATTTCAATCAACATCAGGGAGGGCCTCGGACTGAAGACCAGCCTGGGGCAGATGCAGGCTTGTGGAGGGGTGCTGTGAAGTGTGGGCATTTCAGTGCCGGCTAGAACACCAGTGTGGCTGTCTTTAAGAAACAGGAAAGTGAATTCAGATAGCAGGTGGGGTCAGGAATGCAGCCTGTCCTGGGGAACCTGGTTGGGATCTGGTCACCCCACCCTTGCCCTGCTCATGGAGCATCCTCTGGAATCCATTTCCTGACTCTCAACTCATTTCTGATTCTGCCCTGGTCCTGTACTCCCACTCCTACCAACGTGCTCAGTTTACAAGCACTCCTGGTCTTGAGCTGCAAGGGCTGCCTCTCCCCAGGTAATCTTAACCCAAGGAAAGACCTTCTTTCTGTTGGTCCCCTCATTTCCAGGGCAATGAGCAATTCCCTCACTGAGTCTCAGCTTCCCCATCTGTACAATGTTGAGTCTACTTCAAGCAAGATCTACATACTTACTAGCTCTTTCTCCATCAATGGGCTCAACTACAGCAGTCCCAACATGGTTTTTTCTTTTTCTCCTCAACTCCATTCATCAGTCTTCCTTGTTGTTCATCACTGACCGTTTACTCCAAATCCTGCCTCATTTCCAGGCCCTATAGATGGAGGGCTGCCATATTCACATAAAATGGTGCACCCTGGAGTTGTGCAGTGCACAGCCTGCACAGATGTACATTGGAGGCTTGCACGGACCTATTGCCTTTGACACGGTATCCCATACTCTAGGTTCCAAACTCATCCCAGACCTACTCGCAGATCCTAAAACCCCAGGGTGGACCAAGTACCTGGCTCTCCCTCAACCTAGGGAGTTGAGCTCCAGAGTAGAGTTGGAGAGGATGGGTGCAAAAAAGGTAGGGTGCAAGTTGTGTGCGCATGAAGCCAAATGACAAAACCAGCACTCAGTACTGTAGGACTTTCTTGGGCCCTATACCTGAGGCTTAACATCATGACTCAGTATTTTAGTAAATATTAGGATGTGATGTTCTTCAGAAAGCTGTCTTGCTCAGCCTAGAAATACCACCTTGACTCAATTAATTTTGGTCACTAGATAACACGCTCTAGTTGTTTAATTAGCACTGGTCTATTTTGTATCCATAGCAGGAAATATCAGTTAGGCCTCCATCAGCCACAGCACCTAATGCCAGTCCCCCTTGAGGGAGTTCACTTGAATAGCTTTGTTTCAAGGTCACTGTTCACGTTTCAGTGTCCTTGTGCTTGCCAGCAAGAGGTCTCTGAGATCACGCATTTCATTTCATGCTGGCATTACAAAAAGGAGAGTTGATAAATAAACCATATTTAGTAGAAGAAATAGAAATGTGCAGTGCTTTTCTGACCGAAGGAATATCTATGGACACGTGAGCAAGGGGAAGAAGTTGTGGTCTGTGGATGTAAGACTGAAGCACATGCATTCAGTGGTTCCCTGCTGTCTAGAATCAGAACAGCAAATCTATAGCCAGGGTGCTATGGCGCCCTGGAGCTGGCTTGTGCCAATTTGTGATAGCCAACTGGGTACATTTCTTCCCAACTTTGCTTTCAGTGATGTCATGTTGAGGGCTTGAACTTAGCCATGGGGAGAGCATTTTTACCATGGAAATTGGCCAGTGACACACATCAGGGCTTTTCTTCTTTTTAGAGAGCAGTTGTTAAATATTTACTAGCATACCACTGCAAATGGATTGCCATTCCACCCCGCCCCCATCCATGACAGACCTCACTAATGGATTCTAACACATTTTCCCCCTGTTGAGCTACAGATGAGGCTCAGAAGCCTTTCCAATACATTTTCTAGGTAGCAATTACCAATGAGTTGGTGTCAGGTCATGTAGTAAAACTCACTCAATAAAGTCTCCTTACCTTGGTCTGGCATGTCTTGAAAAGGACCTTTAAATGGTGTAGAACAGTAGACCTCAAACTTTTAGATTTTATAAACCTTTAAAATGTCCAAAAATATTTTTGGAGCATGTTAGAATAACCAACTTATTATTTGGCTGAGAAAGGACAAACAAAGCAAAGTAATAACAACAAAATATCTTCCACTTTCTACCATCCTCATTTCATTAAAGGACATTTTAACACCACCCTCTAGATATCAAGTATATAATCTCAGAATAAAGACAGTTCCATTAAAGTGAATAATTACCTCTTCATTTCCCTCATTTTCCACCTTCCAATGTAAACTTTCTCTTGGATCAGGCTAAAGTCCATGGACGCATGTTTGGGAACAAGCTTTCAGAGTTCTGGGGCCTGAAGCCAACGACTGGAAGCAAAGCTGCAGAGATAAATGAATAATACAGTGCACGTGAAAATACCATTTTCAGTGGGGAAAAGGGTTTTACAAAATTTGACAATCTTACGTTTTTGTAGCCACTTTTATTCATTACTGCCCATTTCTCACTAGCTAGACGAGCTCAGTTAGAGAGTACTGCCCCTGTGTTAGTAGAAATTTAGAATATAACTAAATCCCAATATTTTTTATAGTTTGCTTGGTGAGACCTGGAGCAGTGAGATGGTCTGTTTATATCACTGGATTCTTTATAATATTAGGAATGAAGTCAGTGTATTCAAGAAAGGGGATGACTCAGAAGTCTACAACGAATAAATGCTAGAGAGGTTGTGGAGAAAAGGGAACACTGTTGGTGGGAATGTAAATTGGCGCAGCCACTATGGAAAACAGTGTGGAGGTTCCTTAAAAAACTAAAAATAGAGTTGCCATATGATCCTTCAATCCCACTCCTGGGCATATATCTGGAAAATATGAAAACTCTAATTCAAAAAGATATTGTACATGCACCCCAGTGTTCATAGCAGCACTATTTAGAATAGCAAGACATGGAAACAACCTAAATGTCCACTGACAGATGAATGGATAAAGAAGATGTGAGATATATATATATATATATATATATATATATATATATATATGAATATTACTCAGCCATGAAAAAGAATGAAATATTGCCATTTGCAACAACATGGATGGACCTAGAAATGATCATACTAAGTGAAGTAAGTCAGACAGAGAAAGACAAATATTATGTGCTATCACTTATATGTGGGATCTAAAAAATTAGTACAAATGAACTTATTTGCAAAACAGAGACAGACCCATAGACATAGAAAACAAATTTACGGTTACCAAAAGGGGAAGGGCAGAGGGATAAATTGGGAGCATGGAATTAACAGGTGCACACTACCATAAGGAAAATAGATGAACAGGGTTTTACAGTATAGCACAGGGAACTATATTCATATCTTGTAATAAGCTGTAATGGAAAAGGATCTGAAAAAGAGTATGTATATATATGAATCACTTTGCTGTATATGTGAAACTAACACAGTATTGTAAATCAACTCTACTTCAATTTAAAAAAAAAGAAAGGAGATAACTAAGTCTTTATTCACTTGTATATTCAACTAACATTTCAAAGGCACATGACAAGCCTCTTTCTGCAGCAACCTCCTTCTCCCCACTGCCCCCCACCCCTGACCAGTGTCCTTTCCTCCACTCTGGCTCCTGCCACGTGGCAGCTCAGTGTATCAAACTAAGAGGCAAGTCTGCTCAGGTCACTCCCCTGCTTAAAGTCCCAGTAGCTCCATCTTGTCTTCAGGGGGAATCCCAAACTCCACACATGACATACAAGCCCCCTCATGACTGAGTCTTCACTCACTCCTCCAGTCCCAATCCTCCTTGCTCTCCAACAAGCCCCTTGCCCTGTGGATGGAGCCAGTTTACTTTTCCTTCCCAACACTCGTTCTCTCTCTCATCTCTTTTCCTTGGTGAGGCTACTCTCTCCACCTGGATTACCCACATCTTTGACCGGCTCACTCCTATTCTCTTTTTAAGGTTCAGATCAGAGATAGTTTTCTTTAGAAAGTCTTTGGAGCTTTTCCGGGGTCTGTACCCCCATCATAGCACACATCTTGCTACGCCCTAATTGTCTATCTGTGTGTCTCTCCCACTCATCTCACAGTTCCTTGAGTAGACAGCATTGAATAACCAGCATCTGTTGGTTATCAAATCACTGTCAAAGAACTGAAGCTCAGACAAGTGAAATAACTTGCTCAGCTTCCCACAGCAAGGAGTCGGCAGAGCTGGGATTTGAATCCAGTTAAGTCTAAATCTGAAGGTCATGCCCTTGCTACTCAAAGCCCTTGGACTGGCATCATGGACACTGCTTTGGAGTGTGTTAGAAGTTTCAGATTCCCTGGCTCCGCTCCATCAAAGACTGGGTGAATCAAAATCTGCATCTTTGCAAGATCACCAGGTGACTTGTGTGCTCATTTAAGTTTGAATATCATTGTTCTAGGAGGGTCATTCTCAAGCATCCTGCAAAATGATTGTTTCCAGAGTATTAAATCTCAATTCATTTGTCTTCTCATAGAGTTTGGCTTACATATTCTGTCATTTCTAGTCATATAGTAGGTGCTCAAACATTTGTGGAACGAATCAGCAGGTGTACACCAAGCAGAGAAAGACTAGTCTAGACAAAGGGAATAGTGTGAGTAAAAATAGGCCAATGTGGAGGAGGATGTTATGTGTGTGAAGATGAAAACAGCCAGTGCGTCTGGGCAAGAAGGCGTATGAGGCCAAGTCTGGACAGGTAAGACTGGAAAGGTGGCCTGGAGTCAGTTCCTGAAGGACCTGGAATGCTATGTCTGGGGGCTTGGACTCCATCCTGAGCAGCAGAGGGATTTGGGAGCAAGGAGGTGAGAAATACGGGCTTGCCTGTTATAAAGAACATCCTGGTAGCTGACACAGAACATAGAAGAGTGGAGCGGGGCCGCTGGAGTCTGGTAGACCAGTTACCCTGCTGTTGCCATGGTCCATGAAATGGTGATGATGATCTAATCCAAAGTAAGGTATTGGCAGCGAGAGTGGAGGGTGGGGGACATTTGAATCTACAGCTCTGTGCACGGAGTACAAATATATTCCTGGAAGCAGCTTTGAGACAGCAAGACCAGATGTTCCTTTGCATGATATGGCAGAGGCACTGTCAGGTGGGCTCTGCTGGGAGGCATGAGATATGAATTGGTACCACTCGGAAACATCATTCGAGGAGTCCAACTGTGCAGGTTAGCGTGTAGCTAATTTTATTGGGAACAAACAGCAATGTTTAAGTGGTGGGTATTCTCGGGGCCTTGCAGATTTGGTAACTCTCTGGATGTTTCCCTTTGCCTTGGTGCCCATTAGGAAAATGTAAGTCTTATAAAAGCGATGCTGTTGCTCAGAACATTTTTCATTAGAGTCAATTTGTTTCCAAATTGACTGTAAATTATATTGCATTTTGTTTGAAAGAACTTTCTGAATTAAAGTAGGGAGCCGAGTATGCAATACTCAATGTGAAACAGAAGTTCAATTACCTGCAGTTACGAGCATGTTCTCCTCCAGGTGTGCAAAAATGGTATCTCGTATGTGAAGGATTTTAGGGCTGGAAGCTGCTTTACAGATTACTCAGTTCAGCATTCCCAAAATAGAGATGAAAGCACAGAGAGGGAAAGAAAATTGCCTGAGGTCACACAGCAAGTTAATGGCAAAGCTGGAACTGGTTTAGGTATCCTGATGGAGCTTTTTGATGAGATTAAAGAAAAAACAAATATGTTTCTGAATTTTCGTTTCACAGAATATTCAGTACTTCCTCTACAGACTAACATTAGAAACAACTTTACATCAAACAGATTTCAGAACAGATCTAGAGAGAAAATATGTCTAAAGATGTCAAGTCCCAGTTCATGGCACTGAAAATTCTAGAAAGAGCAGCAGGGCTACCGTGTGCTGTATTTTTCAATGAGCAGCCTACCACAGTCCTGCTTTTTCATCAAATCTGATTTCATGAAGACTGTTTTGTTAGGCTTTGGATTACCTGGCACAGGTGAGCATTTTGATGAACACCTAAGGCCAAACATGATGCTTCAGTCTTTCTCCCACCATAGACACCCCATTGTCAAGTTCTGCTGATTTCAGCTCCTAGCCATCTCTGGGATATATCTTCTCTGCTCCATCTTCCCTGATCCAGGCCCAAGTTCATCACCCTCATTGGGACCATTGTTAATAGCCACCTAGTCAATCCACTTCCCTCCCTTCCTGACAAAACCTACAGTCCCCAGCTAGCAGACAGATTTAATTTTTAAAAACTCAAACCTAATCACATTGACCTGTTACCCCAGCCAACATCCTCACTGTGGCCTGGGGCTGCTGTCGTCTGGCCCACCCCAATGTCTGGCATCCTCGCCCTCCAGTCTCCATCCCCTTGTCTGTTCCAGCCCACAGCTTTCCCTTCAGTTCTTCCTATTTGCCAGGTTCCTTCCTGCTACAGAGCTTTTGCAGATACTGGCCGCAATGCCCCAGCCCTCCAACCTCCCTTTGGGTATTTAATACCAACTCATTCTTCAAACCTCAAAAATTATTTTCTTCCTCATGTAAATCCTTTACTGATCCTCAGATAAGATCAGTTTCCCATATTATTCCCTGGCACAGTACCCTGGGTTCATTCTGTCAGTAGATGAGGTTGGGGGAATATCTCACTCAGAGCATCAGTGGTGGGGTGGATGGTGGGGAATCTAGAAGGGTCAAGGTCTTAACTTAAACCTGATGGTTTTAGTGTCTGAGATTCAGGTCACTGAGTACCCGGTGCTCTCCGCCCCTGGGCAGAACCTTTGCAGGTCCCTATGCTGGCTTTTCAAGATGTTCCTGTTACATGCCCAGCAGAGCTGGCGTTTGCTGCCTCCAAGTCTGGGAGGGTTAGAGATTTTATCCCAACAGCTAGAGTAGGAAGTGGGGAAGGAGGAGGGCGAAGTGGACAATCCCGAATTTCGTTCGCCTTTCTGTGATTTCACCAGTCCTCAATGCAGAAAAGAAAGCGGCATCCCGGAGTCCTTATAGTTTGTTCTCCCTGCTTTGACCTCTGAAAACCCCAAAGCCGAGCCGCTCCCCACTGCCACCACATCCTCTGCACATCAGCACACATCAGCAGCACTCGCTCGCCCCTGCTTTCCAGGGAAGGCTGCCGAGGACGCGTCGTAACTCAGGGTCTTCCTTCTGCAGTGGCCAGCGGTCCCCGCGGGAGCCCTGAACGTTTTAGCAGTTGAAAGAGTGAAATGAAATGGTGTAAATGAATGTGCCAGTGCGAATGCCCCACTCCGTCAATTTATGACTTGGGATCACATTTCACTCAATTCTGCCAAGTCACAGAGTAATTTGTGATAACACATTCTGGCGAGAATTTAGCGGAACCCAAATGATATCTGAACGGAGCTGCAGAAACCCCGGCTCTGAAGCATCCCCACAGGGAACTCTGTTCAATACAACAACTGTTTATTTACTGATTACCCTTTGGGAAGGGAGACCCGACCTTACCTCTGCTCTGCCCCTTGCAGATTGGCCTGCTGGACCCTCCTTAATCCCGTTTCTCCATTGCCTCGGGCCCCCAAGTCCTGCCCTGCTTCCCTCTGACATCATCAGAGTGATGGTGACAGGGGTTAGCATTTATGGAGAGATTAGACAGAGCAGGTAATGTGTTTATGTGCTTCATCTCATTTAATACAACAACCCTGCGATAGGTAGCTGTTATTCCTTTTACTTTCTAGAAGAGGAAACTGAAGTTCTGAGAGGTTAATTGCCTCCCTGCAGGTTAGCTCTGGTGCTGGAGCTGGGATTTAACCCCACGTGTGTCAGAATTCCTGAGGTTACAGGAAGAGTGGTTGAGATAAGGCGTATAGAAAGCATGCCGTACGGAGAAGGGGTTTTCTGATGAAGTGAAGGGGCCCCTTTCATGGGGGGTGAACAAGGCTGTACTACCTTATGCCAGAGGTGCCAGGGAGTTGGGTGCCACAGAAGCTAGGATTCCTTCTAATCCTTGAATTCTCTGATTCTGTTACATGCTGAGGTTCTATTATCAAGGTCTCAAAGTATCTAGATGCAATTGTACCATTTGTGGAAACTGATTTTTTGCGTCTTGTACATCCTCTCCATCGTGATGAGATTCCAGTGCTACTCTAGCTGCTGATGTTGTTACTGGGCGCTGTTAATTGAGTTTGTGCTGGGAGCTGAGGGAATGGGATGATGGGTTTTAAATCTATAGGGATTTCCTTAAGAATCCTACTAGCCATGAGTGTGTTTCCAAGCTTGAGCTCCATTTTCTCTGGGTTTTTTTTTAGCATAGCAGTGTGAACATCAGCTTGAACATCAGCAATTGATGAAACTGGTTTAGGTCCTGACTCTGCCACTTACCCGCTGCATGAACTTGGACAAGTCATTTCATTTCTTTGAGCCTGTCTCCTTACCTATAAAATGAAGTTTGCAATGCTTATCCCATGGGTTGTTGTGCGGCTAAAATGCTATCATGCAGGTAAAGCATTTAGCATAGTGCTTGGCACATAGTTCAATCTCTATGAGATGGTGCCTCTTGTCATTATTATGCTCTACTTAGTGTCAGTTACTGTGCAGTACTCTCTCTATCACTATTCTTGGAGCTCACAGTGACATAAATATTATCTTCACTTAAAGACATGATCCACAGGCTCAGAGAGGTGAAGTCACTAACCCAGAGACACTCGGCTCAAAGAGTGGCCTTTAATCTCCGTTTCCTCAGGTTCAGCTCTCTTGCTGTGCTCTACAGAGTGTGCCTTCCAGGGTAGCGCTGCCCACTGGAGGCTGGTGATCTCCCACACATGCCACACCCCAAGGCGATGCCCACCAAATGCTTTTTGACTAGACGGACAGGGACCAGGACCTTGTCATCTCCATCTTTCTTTTCTCTGTAGGAGATTGTTCCTTCCTCTTCTCTGCGCCCCAGTCTCCCTACATGTAACACAGGAGGGTTTGGACCAAATAGATTTCTATAATCCCTTTCTTGTCGTTAACTGGTTGTTGCATAGCACTAAGCATGTAGTAGGTGCCCTGTGACTTTTCATAGTAAGGCTGGGACTAGAGCGAGGCAAATAAGGCACCTAGGTCATAATAAGGAGGCACAGACTCTGAGACAGTACGTGCCTACTTAAATCTTATGCCCTTAGCCTCTCTCTTCTCACTGCAGGCTCACTTCTGCTTCATAAGGTGGGCGAAAGTATTAATGACTCAGTGGCCCAAACAAAATTATTTCCTCTTTTTAAATACCAGTGATATGTACGGTGATATTTTTAATAAGAATTGGCTGGTACTTTGAATAGCTCCGCTCAAAAAGACATTCTTGAAAAAGGCTATTATTATCTAGTTATATATCTTAGGCTTCTGGGGAAAACAGCAAGGGTATGGAGTTATAAGAAATAGAAAGGATGTAAAAGGAAAAGATGAAATTACTGTAACAACCATTAGACTAGCCAAGGAAATAATTTCCAATGATACAGTCATTATTTGTACAAGTGTCCCCCCTGAAAAAGCAGACCAACAGAATTTTCACACTTACTTCTTTGGTTTAATTGTCTATTTGTTTTGAAATGAAAGCTAATTAAAAGATTATTTTCATATGCTTTAATCACACTATAGCTAACTGTTGGAAAATTTGCAATTAACTGATGCAGCCATTGACATAAGAATGCATTTAAAAAAATAACATCGCTATTTGAATACACAGAGTGAAGCAATTAGTCCTTCCTTAGTTCTGAGTTATTTCAAGTGCTTTGAAATACTTGTGTGTTTAATGTTTAATCATCAAGGAAATATATCTGGCAATGCTTCTAGCCCCAGCATCATGAATTAAATATCATCCCTTGGGCATGGGAAGAGTTCAGGAAGAAAAATGGCAGCCTCCCCAGGCCCGGTGATGGGTAAATGCCTTCTTTGTCTGGGCACCAGCACAGTGAAGGCTCTTAGTGTGTCAGTGCTTCTCCCATGCGCCTCACTTTCCAAGCAGGCTGCAGTTGGTTGCCTTGGAGGGGAGCTGACTGAGTCCAGAGACCCCTACCAGAGAGGCGGTGTTAGATGGGATGTCAGTAGCCACAGGGGAAGGTGAGGGAGGGGCTACAGGTTGGCAGGTTGAATGAGGTACCTAGAATGTGGTGACCAGCACTCTGGGTAGAAGGATGTCACTGGAGCCTTAGGTGGTGGCATGGAGGATGGATGGGGACGTTTCAGACAACAACAGAGCTTGGTAAGGGGGTGCTACCCTGCAAGAAAGCTTCAGAGGTGTATAGACATCAAGAGGCTCATTGGCAGACAGTGACTGTGGCTTTGGTGTATAGGTTAGAATCAAAGGGATCTGTCCAAATTGGCAGCGACAGTCCTTGCCAGGAATATCCAGGAATATCCTGGGAAACCACACTGGCTATCAGACACAGCACACATCGGAGCCATAGGTCACACTTCCCCTGGATCAGCGGAAAATACAACAAAAGGCTGAAAGTTTTCATCTCTTGGAGACATGGCCATAGACAATAAATAAGCATTCATAGCTAGGCTTCATGCTGAGTTCTATACGTACATTTTCATATTTAATTCTCATAGTAGCCCAGTGGAGTAGGCATGCATATGATCCCTACTCTCTAAGTAGGGAAACTGAGGCACAGAGAGGTTAAGTGACATATTAGACTATAGCTATTCCTTATGCCTGTCTTATTAGCTTGTAGGGGAAATAAAATATGATATTCCCTATTGTACAGAGCACAGTGTGGCTTATACTGGTTAGAATACCTGCCCAAGGACACACACACTTGGTAAGTAGGTGAACCAGTGTTTCAAGTCAAGTCTTTGTGACCCCAAATTCTCTCAGGGCTCAGCGTGGGGGGGTGTGGTTCTGCTAATGTGTCGTGGGTGTGCAAAGACAACGGCTCTGTTGGTGCACCATGCTATCCCAGGAGGCTCACTCTGTGTCATAAATCAGGATAGTAGAATGGAAGCAAATGTAGCTTCCATGGGTCCTCAGATTATGCCCTCTCTTCTCAGCAAAACTAGTAAGGATTCTTCAGTGTAGGAATTAAAAATATCAGAAGCCCGAGACTGGGCCAATGACAGAAAAACAAATTTCAGGCTTCACACCTGCAGATATATTTCCAGATTGGAGATGATCTCAGGGAGTGCAGGGGAGGGGGGAGCTGAGAGTGACCACGGCCATCCCCGTTTCTAAAACTTGTGTTGACAGTGAGCAATAGAATGACGCTTCAGGGCTCTTGTCTGCCTGTCTTTTGTGGCATAAACAGAGGATGGAACTCCTCTCTGCCAGGCCCCCTCTATGCCATCTACAAGTCTGTCCTGTAAAGTGGGGTCCCCCTGTCCATAGGGAGGGTGGAGTGTAGTGGGAGAGACTAACAGAGAAGCCCGGAAGTTCAGTGTTGTGAGTGACCACAGAGCTATGACTCAGCCTGAAGAAACCGGGTTTGGGGGCAGCTGGCCACACTGGGAGCCAGAAGAGTGGGAACACACTCCTGGTCTTGAATTTCCATGGGGAAAACAGGGAGGGGACATTACAGGCTTAGGAACCATGTGTGCCAAAGACTGGGATGGGAAAGGGCTGGGTGGATTTGGGGACTGGAGGATGCTTTAGCATAATGGGGGTGTAGGAAGCAGGCACTGGGCTGGTGAATTAGGATTGCGAAGGCCTTGGAGTTCCATCCTTCGAGGGAGCCTGGATGTCCTCCTATAGCCAGCAGGCTGGGAGCCAACAGAGATTTGCCATCAGGGAATAAGGAAATCCGTGTATTTCACGGGAGATCAGAATTAGAACGTGTTTGAGGTGGTGGTGAAAGCCCAACCAAATGAACTGGGTTGCTTCCTTTTTTTTTGGAGGGCCACTTATTTTTATTTATTTCTGTGTTTATTCTCTCCCTCTGTTTCCACAGAGGAGGGAGGATGCACATATTCTGCAGTTATCTCTCAAAACTGAAGGCAACCCAAAATGATAAAATAAGTCACTGAGGGAGTGGGGCAGAGATTAGAGTCTCGAAGAGCAGGTTCGGAAGCGGGCTCCAGCACTGGCACTGAGGTTCCCAGAGGCCAAGGCAGAGCCAGGTTCCAGTGCGGTCACACGACACAGTCAAACTGCATCAACTCTTCCTGATACAGGAGAGGAAATGGTCTCATGGATTCGCCAAAAGGAGTCTTTCAAGAGGCATTTCAGGAATTTCAAAAAGCTGTTCTTTTTAAGTTTTTTAATTAATTAATTAATTAATTAATTTGTTTTTAATTTAAGTTATACTTGACATACAACATTATATTAGTTTCAGGTGTACCACATAGTGAATCGATATATATTTTTTTGCTTTCACTGAATTTATTTATTTATTTTTTTAATTGAAGTATAGTTGATTTACAATATTGTGTTAGTTTCAGGTGTACGGCGAAGTGATTCAGTTACTATATATATATATATGTATATATATATATATATATATATATATCTTTTCAGATTATTTTCCATTATAGGTTATTATAAGATATTGAATATAGTCCCTCTGTTATACAGTAAATCCTTGTTGCTCGTCTATTTTATGTACAGTAGTCTGTATCTGTTAATCCCATACTCCTAATTTATCCTTGCCCTCTCTCCCATTCCCCTTTGGTAACCATAAGCTTAGTTTCTATGTCTGAGTCTACTTCTGTTTTACATATAGATTCATTTGTATGATTTCTTAGGTGAATCGATATTTTTGTACGTTATGAAATAATCGCCACAGTCACCATCTGTCACCGTACAGAGTTGTTACAGTATCATTGACTGCATTCCCTATGTGTGCATTACATCCCCGTGGCTGATTTATTTGATAGCTGCAAGTTTGTACCTCATAAGCCCCTTCACTGATTTTGCCCCTCGCCACACACCCCTTTCCCTCTGGCAACCACCAGCTTGTTCTCTGTATCTGTGAGTCGTTTGTTTTGTTCTTTTAGGTTCCACATAGGGTTGAAATCATATGGTATTTGTCTTTCTCTGACTTATTTTACTTAGCATAAGACCCTCAAGTTCCATCTATGTTGTTGCAAATGGTGAGATTTCATGGGCTCCTACAAGGTGGGCTGATGGGATTCCACTGAGACTCAGTTTAGCACCAGAAATTCTAAGGGCAGCAGAGCAAAGGAACATGACCCAAGCTTGCAGATCTCTCTCCATCTGGCTTGATCGCAGCCTGAAATCTAGGCTAATGGGATGGCTTTTATTCTTTTAAGGCATCAGCATCCATTTTTAAAAAGATAATTGATTTCCTACGTGCAACCCCGGGATCCCGTGTGTAATAGGGAAGACCTGCATTCTCTGGATTGGAGAAGAGGCAGGGGACTGGCCTCTAGGGAGCCTCAGGGACACGCCCAGGAATTCCAGGCCTCTGGGGAAGATAATCTGGAAAACTGCTGATCTAAAGGAATGGCAGACAGCACGTCCTTCAGCTGATACTCTATAAATATTATTCCTCACGGATGGGGTTTGACGAGTATTGGAGGGTAACGTGCTCCGGCGGAGACGGATGCTCCGTGCTGCTGATGGCAGGTGATTTCACAAACACTGACAGGCCGTCAAGGGCCGAAAGCTCCAGGCTCACTTAGCCTCCAGTCCCAGGTCTCAGAGGATCCGGCCTTAGAGAATTCAAGGTCCTGAGTGTGGGCTCCGGGGCCATATCACCCCCACCTTGGCCCTGACGGGAAGCAGGGTCACACTGACAAAGTCTCTCAGGACTGGGTTGCTCTAGATCTTTTTAATTGTTTCTTGACATGCCTTTTAAGCTGTCACGCTGAAATGTGATTCCCATCTCTGTTTATCTAATGCCACCGGGGGAGGCACTTGGAGAATTGTTATGACTAGACGTCAACCTGCAAACACTCTCTCTCCCCTCAGCTGGTTCTCTCCACCTTCAGAAATGTCTCTGGAGCTGCTGAGCAACTGGCAGGGTCTTTGGCAGCAACTAAAATAAAGGACCGATCTTGGGGAAAGGAAGATCCTCCATGGTGCTTGCTGGACCTGGAGGTTCCCTCACACTTACCAGGCACCTACTCCGTGCCCAGCACCCAGATGGTTGGGGGTGGTGACCATGGGAAGGAAGGGGCTCATTTGTTCTTAGGGGCTCATGGTCAGGGGGTGAGGCCAGCACACCCACACGTATACTTTTCTGATGTAAAAGAGAGCCCAGAGAGGGTGATGCATGGGAAAACGCTGTGCTGGGGAGATCCACTCTCTCCTTCTCCACCCTGCTGTCTGCCCCAGAAGCTGTACTGCATGAATGACATCAGTGGGGTCTTCTGCATGCTGCTTCCGACTGGGTCCAGCCAATGGGGAGCTCTGAAAAGAGTTAGGTGGGAGGTCAGAGAGTGCCTTCATCGCTGTCACCATTATCAATAACCATTGCTAACTAGTGGGTGCAAACCAGCCCCAAATGCCTTGGACTCATAGTTACAAAGCAATGCTGTTTTTCAGTACATTTCGTGCCTTGACTAAGGGTCAGTATTGTCCAGGTGTTTTTGCAAAATAGCTCAGGCCAGTTCTGTGTTTCTGGAATTAACTTTCACAGCCAGGAGTGAGGTCAGAGTATTTATCCCCTAACTGCTCCCTGCCAGGTCTCCACTGGGCTTGGCTGGGTCCATGACTAAAGATCATTGCTTCTCCCAAGGAAGCTGATTGTCTTCTATTCTCTCTCTCTGGTTTCTGGTAACTACTCCCGTCCCTCAGCCTTTTGGTCCTAGGTGTGATAAAGTTCTGCTGCTCTGAAGCCTCAGGTTATTGCTTAGTGCTTTTAGTCCCCTCTCGCCTTACCTTTGTACACAGCCCCTTCAAAGATAATCCCCCTGGAATCACCCTGTTTTCAGTACACAATCCCTTTCTTATTGGAACCTGGACTGATTCAAGGAGGGATGGATTAATTCCAAAAACAGAAGAGTAGCTCTCAAGAGTTGAGTCTTAAAGGAAAGTGGGATATGAATAGGGGAAGAGTAGTGCTCAGTAGTGTGTCAGCATTTGTCCCTGGAGCTTAATCTACAGAGTCCCACTTAACTTTCCCAATAGCCTCCTAGGCAGGAGTGCCCTGGACGAGGACAGCCAGGCCTGGGGAGGTCATCTGAGAGCACGCTCTCGTGCCTGGCTGAGATAGGACTCTAATTCTGCTCAGTCCACCTCCAAGGTCTCTGAACCCTCCATTACCCCCTGTTGCCTCCCATCAAAGACCTGAGTCAAAGCCCAAACAACAGGTGTGGGCTGGATGGGGCAGGAAGACCTGACAAACAAAGGGAGATGCTTTAGAGGCCCCTTGGGAAGATAAGAGGTGACCTTGGCAAGTTCTGTATCTTGGAAGCCCAGGTCATAATAGTTGAGAGGTAGTACAGCAATGTGGGGCCCCAGTAAAGTTCCTGAGTTAAGAAGTCATTCAACGTTTCTTAGCCTCAGGTTCCTCAGTTATCAACGAGGGATACTGATAGCCTCTGCTTCAGAGGGTTGTGGTAAGAATCAACTAAGATGAAGCACATACAGCATCGGACACAGTCTTGGACCCGTAGTTGGCGTCCGACAAATATTGGTTATTATTGTCGTGGACAAGCGAGAAGTAGCAGGTGTGGTTGGTGAGGCAGCTGAGAGGAGAGAGAACGGCAGTATGATTTTATGACATGGAGAATCTTGGACTGGAGTGTCACCAAGTGCCAGAGCTGAAAGGAAATTTAATTGATCCTTTTGTCTGAACCCCCCCATTCTCAAATGCGTAAACTGTGGCCAGCATGGAGAGAAAGGCCTATTCCAGGTCACCCAGATTTTGATGGAAGGACCAGGACTTAAACTTGAATCTTCCACTTTTCTGTCTTGGGCTCCTTTCTCCAGAACCTCCCATGGAAATTCCTCCATTGATTTCCTCACTTCAAGGATGGTGATGACTCTCAAACGTGTTAATATCATTGTAAGGAATATTTGAGGAAAATAATGCCTATAAATCAGGCCAAATTCATTCTCGGAAGAGAAAACAATTGTTGATTTTGCACTGGTTTATTAACATACCCAGAGTCATGTAGCTCATAGAGGGTAGAAGGGGGAAGGCAGGATTAATGAAGACACTGCCTCTTCTGGCCTCCGAGTTGGTAGTCTCTCCTCTCTGTCACACTCCTTCAGCCATTTCTTTACTGAAATTAAGAGCTGTGGCTTCAAATAGAGCCACTTGCTTCACACACTCTTCCTTCCTTGCTCCAGGAAACCCTATCTTTGTGGCTTACTCATATAGTGTTGGTTGTTAAAAAATGCCAGGGGACAAAGAAACAGAGCCTGAAATGTTTCATCTGGAAAAACAAAGGCAAACACAGACAAACAAGGGGACAATTAGTTTTTGTTTGGGCTGAAGCCAGCAGGGTATTTGTCATGTAAGTGGAAGTCTGTAGAATTTAATAGGATTATTGTAGGGTGAGGAAGTCCATTTGGAGAGGGGGAAAAAGCACTGGAGCCAAACATGCCTGTACACATTTTTATAAATACTTAAACAAAAATCCAACCTAGGAACAACCCATCTGATGCTTGAAATAACATCGCCACCACCAATGGTGATGTGATGTTAATGAACAACCATTAACTCTGAACTAAGCCTCATTTTAAACACTCTACATTGGTGATCTCATTTAATCCTTGCAGGGCTACAAGACACATGTTGTTATTTCTGCTTTGGTAGTTAAAGATACCAGGGCCAAGAGGGGCTGAATAACCTTTGAAAAGCTACCAAAGTAGTAAGTGGTGGAGGTGAAATTTGAGCTTCATTCCAAGTCTTCTTCCTCATTTCTTTTTTTTTTTTTTTAACTTTTTATTTCTTCCTCATTTCTGCCTCCTCTGAAATGCCCTGGGAGCACAGGTAGGGTCCATAAACCCAGCTGATATGTAGGGAGTGATGTTGCCAGTGTGGACATCTGAGCAGGGCAAAGGTGTAAGTCAAAGTCTGTGGATTAATCCAGGGTCCAAAATCAAACATGTCTATAAAACAAGACAGGTAAGAATGTGGGATATGCTGGCCCAGTAATTCTAATGGAAATAGGTTTACTGTTGCCTTAAAAGTTGGAGTTAATGCCTTCTGAAGCCTGGCTTCCCTCCTCTAACATCTGCAGGAGCATATTTTCTGATTCTTTTCTCTGCCCCAGATGCCCAGCAAGATTTGGCCCTTGATATGGATTTGCTGATCTACTGACCAGCTGATTGATTGATTAATTGATATATTTGCAGTTGTATGGTTTGGGACTTCCAGCTGTAGCTGGAAGTTGATTTTAATCTTCACAGGTTAAAAACAAAAGCTGTCAAATCCCTTACAGGAGATGGTGATGAGACACAAGCTTATTAAAGAGAAACTGATGATTTATCATCCCCCAACAGCTCCAGGCCCAATTTTTTTTGTGCGTGTATTCTTGTCAGAATCTCAGTGTCTCATTCAATATCTAATTTATTTGGAGTTGTGTTGAGGGAGGAGTATCTTCTGCATTGGAGCATTGTCTCCAGTTTTCGGAGTAGTTAAACAGCAAAAGGAGAAGACCTGGTGGCCATAAAGGGTTTAGTCCATGGAAGGGGACACAGACCTGTTTTCTTTGAACCTTGCACCATGACAGTTTTCTCCCAAACCTAACTTCTTAAGGTCCTATTTTTTTTTCTGATTAAATATCCTTTGTTTTTATGTTGTCACCTTGATTTTAGAATTTTTCTCTCCCCCTTGCTAAGTACTAAAATGTTGTTTAGCAATATTTTGATGTTTGATGCATTTCACAAGCTAATTAACCTTTCTAACAGCACACATCAGTTGGACCCTCTGGCCAGTGGGAACAGTCACCTCATCTGGTTTGGCCAGGAGGTGGCCTCTTTCAGCATCACAGGAGAGCTGGGTCTTCAGGACAGAGGCTACTAGGCGTGCAGCTGGGCGCATGGGATCGGCTGGGCCCCTCTACTCTTTATCACTGGGTCGCAGTGACTGGTTCTGTGCGAGAGGGGTGGGGTCGTGGGATTCAAGCATGGCCTGTCAGAATCATCCTTGGGTATGGGATTCAAACGTGGCCTATCAGAATCATCCTTGGGTATGAGATTCAAACGTGGCCTATCAGAATCATCCTTGGGTATGGGATTCAAGTGTGGCCTATCAGAATCATCCTTGGGTATGGGATTCAAACGTGGCCTATCAGAATCATCCTTGGGTATGGGATTCAAACGTGGCCTATCAGAATCATCCTTGGGTATGGGATTCAAGTGTGGCCTATCAGAATCATCCTTGGGTATGGGATTCAAACGTGGCCTATCAGAATCATCCTTGGGTATGGGATTCAAACGTGGCCTATCAGAATCATCCTTGGGTGTGGCAGGTGGGCTCTGAGAGAGGTTTTATTTCTAGCAGATTTGCTAACCTGGGAGGGTATGAGCAAGGCTGCTGCTGTCCGCCTTTCCAGTTACAAGGGCATAGTGTGCTTAGGAGCTAGGAAGGAGAAGGCAGAATTCATAGATGGAAAGAGCTGTGATTGCAACGAGATTCCTTAGCTCTTCATTTATGAGGCTCAGTGAATTCTTTCTGCACTCCAAGCTAGTTTAAGTTGTGCTTCTGCTACATACAATCAAGAGACTGAACCAGTATTGGTGGGTTTATTTCCTCCATTTTACAAAGAGCTAAACTGAGGCTCGGAGAGGCTATGAGGCTCACACAAGTGGTAATTGGCAGAGCAGGTTGGCCTGTCTCAGAAGCTGCTGGAGTAACTGTGACCCAGTATCATAACACTGCCCTAGATAATGCCATGCTGGAAAAACACCTGGTTTTATCATCAAGGCTCATAGCCAGTTCCAAATAATCAGTCACCCCAGCATGAACAGGACACCTTCCTCTGCTTTCCCATTATTCCCTTGACTTACTTCATAATCATACTTCTTTACTTTCTAACGTTTTCACTAAAACTCAAATTAATGCATACACGTAGAAGTTACAGAGAAGCACAAAGAAGACAATAAGTTTACGCCGAACGTTGCCACCTAGAAGAAATCAGTATTAAAATGGTGTGTTGTTTTCTCTCCATGCGTAAGAATCCGAAGCGTTCACTTAATTCATCTGTGCCTTAATGAATAGATAAAATTGGCTCACACCATCATTCCATGGTTTGTATAAAGTCCCATGTCCTGGACTGAGTCCAAGCTCTGTCTTATACTAGATCTGTGATCTTGGGCAAGTCAGTTAAGCTCCTGGAGCCATTTTCTGATCTGTACTTATAAAGGGTTGTGCGAATAACATAATAGTGGTTTCTACAAAAGTTTTTTCTTTCTAGTCACAAAAATCTCTCATAAAAATTTCTGTGTGGAATCCCAGTATATAAAATAGATAAAGAGGGGCTCTTTTGGTGAGTGTAGAGCCACCTCCAGCCCCAAGTGACCTATGATGTGCCTTCAGTAAACTCCAGGGCACAGGGAGCTATTTTAAGGCCCTGGTCTATTATTAGATAATTTCCAAAGTGCTTTCATGAAAGAAACCCAAGGAAAAATGGCCAAGGAAAAAGAGAGGGGATAGGCTAAGTGGCAAAGAAAAAGGGCTGGAAAAAGGGAGGGGATAGGCTAAGTGGCAAAGAAAAACTCAATACATTCTCTCCTGTGAATACTAAATTAACAAGAACTCTACCCAGAACCAGTTTTTAGAAGATGACACTGAGGAGGGTGAAGTTCTCATTCTGGAGTTTCCTTGGCCATTGCTGAGTGCAGTCAAGGGCTTCTTAAGAGACCCCACGCCCCCCTTTCTCTAACTGCATGTCTAGAAGGGGTGGGACAAAGCTAAGGATTGAGACCAGCAATCCTATCTACACAGATGCCCAAAGACACTGCCCTTGGTGCTGGGAGTCACCCAGACATATCCGTTGAGTACTTGCTCTGTGCCAGGTGCTTTGCTAGATGCTGGGGATGCAGTGGTGGACAAAACCAGGCATAATCCTGTTCTCACCCTCTTCTCTGAGGATTTACTAGGTAGATAGGGAGTTAGACATAAGCCATCCTATTGTCTAATTTTACAATCCTAAAAATTTATGTAAAATTGCAATCTGTATATATGATGGATGGGCCCAGTCTGGGAGATCAGAAAGAATATGATGACATTTAAGCTATGATCTGAAGTTAACAAGCATCCCATGCCAAGGAAGAAGGTGTGCAAAGGTCCTGTGGCAGTTAGGGGATTAGTACCCTCCCCAGAACCGAAAGAAAGCCAGTGTGGTCTGGTGTGCAAGATAAGCCTGAGAAGGGGACCAGGACAAGCAAGGTTATGTGGGCCATGCCAATGATTTTGCTTTTTATCCCAGGAACCATGGAAAGCCAGAGGCTGTGACACCTGCCCATTTGAGAGATGATGGAAGATTGTCCCAGGGAAGGGCCTGTAGAGATAGAGAAAAGCAGATGCATCTGGGAATTTTTTGGATAGCAAAATAAAGAAGACTTGATAGTATATATGTTATAGTAGGATGTATTTTTCTTTCTGTTGCTGCTATAACAAATTACCACTAACTTACGGCTTAAAACAACAGCAGTTTATTCTATTTCAGTGCTGGTGTCTAGAAGTAGAAATGAGTCTTTTATTATTTATTTATTTGTTTGTTTGTTTGGCTGCGTCGGGTCTCAGTTGTGGCAGGCGGGATCTTTGTGGCTGTGTGTGGTATCTTTGTTGAGGCATGCGGGATTTCTTTAGTTGCAGCATGTGGGATCTTTAGTTGTGGCATGCGAGATCTAGTTCCCTGACCAGGGCTTGAACCCAGGCCCCCTGCATTGGGAGTGTGGAGTCTTAACCATTGTACCACCAGGGAAGTCCCTAGAAATGAGTCTTAAAGGGCTAAAAATCAACGTGTTAGCAGGGCTGGATCCTCTTGGAGGTTCCAGGAGAGAATCTGTTTCTTTCCTCTTCCACGTTCTAGTGGCTGCGGGAGAGAATCTGTTTGTTTCTTCTTCTACGTTCTAGTGGCTGCTGGCTCCCTTGGCTTATGGCTGCATCAGTCCAATCTCTGCTCCCATCATCACTTGGACTTGTCCTCTTGTCATCACATCTCCCTCTGCCTCCCTCTTATAAGGACCTTTGTGATTACATTTAGGGCCCACCTTGATAATCGAGGATAATCTCTCCATCTTGCATTGAAGATATGTAAGATTGTTTAATTTAATCACATCTTCAGTGTACCTTTTGCCAATAAGGTAAGATTCACAGGTTCCAGGGATTAGGACCTGAACATCTTTGAGGACCATCATTCAGTCTATCATATAAGGCAGGGAGGAAAAGAGATCCTGGGTGTTCCAGCTTTCAAATTGGATAGATGGTGCTGAGATGGAGTTCAGGTCCAAGATGAACTCAGTTTTGGTCATATTGAGTTTGACGTGCCTTTGAGACATCCAAGAGCAGCTGTCCATCAGGAAATTTGGAAACACAGCTCTGGAGTCCAGAAGAAAGGTTGGGGCTAGAAACACAAATTTGAGATAGTAGAATAATGCTGTAGTAGATATGCAGACAGTAGAATGTGAATAATGCTGTGGCATGGGTGAGATTGTATATAAAATAAGAGACAGGAGTGCCCAAGACCAAGTCTTGAAGAGCTTTTAGAGGAGAATAATGAAGTAATGGCAATTTTCAGGGAGGATCCAGAGAGGCAAGAGGAAAACCAGTAAATTTCTGGCTCAAAAGGCAAGGAGGAAATGATTTCAAGAAGAGAGTGATCGACTCTGTCAAAAATGTCTGGGGCTTCCCTGGTGGTGCAGTGGTTGAGAGTCCGCCTGCCGTTGCAGGGGACACGGGTTCGTGCCCCGGTCCGGGAAGATCCCACATGCCGCGGAGCAGCTGGGCCCGTGAGCCATGGCCACTGAGCCTGTGCGTCCGGAGCCTGTGCTCCACAACGGGAGAGGCCACAACGGTGAGAGGCCCGTGTACCGCAAAAAAAAAAAAACATAGAAGAAAAGTCTGAAGACTCAAGTAAACTGAGGATTGAAAATGTCCATGAAACTTACCACGTGAACTTGTATGCCAGAGTGATGGGAGCGGAAGGCATATTAGGTTGGAGCAGGTTGAGGGGTTGGTGGATGGGAAGGAACTGGAGAGCAAGTATAGAAAATTCTTCTGTATTCATATATATCATTCTCTCTGTATATTACCTATTCACACTCATCTTTCAGATCACACTTCAACCATTACTTCTTCAGGAGAGGTTTTCCTGACCACTCGACCCTCACTTTTACAAGTCCTCCTAGCCCTGTCTCTTTCCTGTGTAGCCCTGATCAAAAGCTATGGAAATCTGTTTATTCATGTGATTATTTTATCTAAGTCATTCTCTCTTACTGCTCACGCAAGCTCCTCAAAAGTAGGTTCTGGATCAGTTGTTTTTCACCATTGTATTCCCAGAACATAGTCCAAAACTGGCATATGGTAGGTACATGACTGACTTTCCTGAATGAAAAAAAAAAGATCAAATGAGTGCCATAGCTGTGAGATCAGAGATGGAAGCACTTTTGATTTCTAGAGGAAGCTTACTGTATTTAAAAGTGCACAGACTTTGAACTCAATAGCCCAGAGTTTTAAATCCAGACACATCTGTTTTTCAGTCCTGTGGCTTTGGCAAAATCAGATTCGCTGATCTTTGGAGCTTCAGTTTTCACAGCAGTATAATGGGATGATGACTTTGATGTAGATAATACCATCCACCTGATTGAGTCTGATATGCATTTTGCTCCCATAGCACTTCTGCCTTGTCAAGAGCTGAATCAGACATGTAAAACAATTGACATATATGAATTTTCCAGAAGTATTACTTTGGGAAACCATAAATGAGAACAAATAGAGAGAGAGAGTGGGTACCTGGCATACAGTAACAACTTAACAAATCCTGCCCCTTGGTTGTGTTGGGTTGCATTTTGTCCTTAGCATGTTGTGGTTGGGCCCTTGTAGATGCATGAGGAATGATTTCCTAATTAAGGAGGTGCCTTTGTGGAAGCTTGCACCTGCTGATGTTGATGAGGGCTCACTGTGTCTGAGCAGAGAGGAGGGGGCTGGGAGGACTGGATCCCCCTGCCCAGGGGCTTAGCCTTCCCCTTTCTTGATGCCATTCCAGCTGGGCACCTGGCAAAGGAAAGCTAAACATTTCTCCCCTGTGCCCACACCTCCAAGATCACATGCGGAGTTGGGCTGCCTGCTGGAAATCTGTACTAATTCCGGTTTATTAATTTGTGCCCCTATAATTAAACAGTCATATTAATTAGCATTTCTGCTTGTGTGCCTTCCTTTTTCATGTTAAGAGTTGAAGCTCAGAGTAATTATTTATATGATTTCTTAATTTGTTTTGGTTCCTGTTTTCCCAAAGTGATACTTTTGCAAACTTCATACAGAGCACTTGTTTTGCATGTCTGATTGTCGGCTCTTGAGAAGGCAGGATTGCTGTGGGAGCAAAATTGATCAGGTGCTGTCTGTGTTCTGGGCAGTAGGTAATTCAGAGCACCTATTCTTTCGGATGAATTTGCAAGGAGATTTGCAATCTCCCTGCACACTGCCAGTGGTTCTTGGATGGTTTTGTGTGTGTGTGTTTTGTGCATATGGGAGAATTCAAAATTTTTCTGTGAGGCAGTTATTCATCTTGGTTTGGTATCATCACAATGAACGACTGTTTTGTTTTCCTAGTATTGGGTTAGAATAATGGATATAACCTACATGGCACGGAGGGAATCAAGGGTTTTACGGCTTGGTTTAGGGACCTCCTTTTTGCCAAATGTTCCCTTTCATGGTTGATGGGAATAATTCCTTCCACAGGCATTTGTGTCTAAGCAGCTACTGTCACTCAAGGTGAGGCGGGCTCTGGTCCCTGTTTCTGAAGCATTTATTACCCACCAGGGGAGATAAGGTCAAAATAATTAATGGGTCAACACAAGATACCCCAAACACACAAGAGCAGGCAGACAGTGGAATATGGTGCCTCATCGATTATCTTCATAAGAAAGGATGCAGGTACAGGAGACCCAAAGGTAGGCGGTTGGGAGAGAAAAGAAGACAGAGAAAAGGAATTGGTAGAGGGGAGGAAGGGAGTGAGCGTTTCTGGTGTCCCTGGTTTGTGTTGGACACTCTGGGGGCAGATTCTCTTTCTAATTACAGCAACCCGGCAGCTTTGGCATCTAGCCCTGCCCCCAGCCCCATTTTATAGATGTGAAAGTAAAGGCTCAGATGAGGATTACATGACTCCTCCAGGACCATCCGCTAGAAGATGTCACAGGCAGGATTCAAACCCAGCCTGTCTGATCCCAGAGCCCGGCATCCTCCACTCTCCCATGCACTGGCACCCGATGCTAATTGGCATGTGCTTTGGAGAACATGAAAGAATTTACCAGCAACTCACAACTTGCAGACTGTCCACTATATGCCAAGCTTTCTGCTCTGGGGATGCACAGTGCTCAGGGCCATGTGGGGAGCGCATGGCTAAGGAGTTAGAACAAGGTAGTCAGAAACCTTTGAGATCGTAGCAACAGTAGCTGCTGCTGTTGAGCTCTTTGTGCCAGGCTCGTTTAAAACCTTCTACGTTCATGATCTCATTTGATCGTCATAGCTGCTGCCTAGAATAGGTTCCATTGTTTATTCCCATTTTATAGATGAAAAAACTGAGGAACAGAATGGTGAATGGAGAAGCAGGAGAAATGGATGTAGGTTACTGTTGTCATCCTGGGCTGGAGGAGGCTGGCAGGGACTGGAGGTGCCATGAGTGACAGGGGCTGGTCCAGCTGGGAGCCAGACAGATGGAGCCGTAGTGTCCATGACGAACTCTGGGTCCAGTGCTGCAGCTGGCCCTGAGGGCTCCATGTGGGAGGCTGAATGATGCTCTGGAGATATAGGTCCATTCCCAGTAGAACTGAGGCATGATCAGCAGGATAAGTGAAGCCCAGACAGGAACCATTGAGCTGTGGGTCCAGCAGCAGGACAGTCAGTGGAAAAGAAAGGAGAGAACGTGGGCTTTGGAATCCAGCCAGACCTGGTTCAATTCTTGGCCCCATCACTTACTCAATGTGTGGCTTTGAACAAGACACTTGACCTCCTTAAGCCTAATTCGTCTTCTATAAAATATGGACAATAGGACTTGCCTTGCAGGGTAGTAATGAAGATTCTATAAGATGGTACCTGGAAAGAGCCCTAATCAGTGCTTAGCACAGAATGGACATGACATAAATATTTGAGGAAGGATGAAAAAGAAAGAATCCAAGTGAGGAAATCATGGGATACTTCAAGGAGGAGGTGGCTTTTGAATTGGGCTTTAAAAGATGAGTAGGGATTATCTGACTTTTATGTGAACAAAGGCCGGAGATGAGTCCAGGATGGGCCTCCTGTAGGTACCTGTTGGGGCAGGCAGAGCAGCCCAGGATACTCTATGAGGCTCCAGGAGGCCTTGAGGGGATGAAGAGCAGTGTTCCTTCCCCATGAGGTCCCTATCATGGTCACTGACCTGGTCAGCACTGACTGAGAACCTGCTACGAGCCAGACTCTGTGCCTGATGGGTACACATATTATTCCCCACCTCCCTGTAACAAGAGACTCACTTTTGGAGAGGTTGGATAGCAACTCACCCTGACTGGCAAGGCAGGTTAGGGCTCCAAGCCCTTTCGTTCCACTACCCCTTTCATCTTGCATTATGCCTTTCATCATTGTAAGGATGAGCCCCCAGGATTGTCTGTATTGCTGGAGCCACTGCCTGGCTCCAAGCATCTGGGGGCTTGCCCATTATGTGAGCTGAGCTTCCCAGGGAAGACATATGCGTCGCTTACAGAGGCAGCGCTTCCTGACACCTCTGGCAACAACATTCCGAATTCTAATCGTGGAAATAATTTAGAAGAAGGAGATGAAGGTTATCATTTATTTAGGGGGCTTTATCTACAGAGGCCCACTCCGACTTTAATAAATGAAATGTGTTGCACAGAATGGGGATCACTGAGGCATGAGATACTGTGTCTGCCCACTGAGGGCTCTGAATAATTTACATCCTGGAAAGATATTTTATGACAGTGCTTATAATCTTCTTATTGGCTCAAAATCAACATTACAGCAGACGTCTTGGAAGCGATGCAGCTGATAAGCTTATCTCTTTATTATGTGACACGAATCAAGTCTGCTCAGGAAAGGGAGGTTTTGTGGAAATTGATTTCTCTTCGGATCTAGATATTTTTCTTTTCTCCAAAAACCGCCAATAAATAATAGAGGTCAGCTATTAATATTTCATTTTAATTAATATATTAGTAGAGGGAACTCTTTTAATTTGAAGGGGCACGGGAAGGAGGCTTCGCAAAGGTGATTTATCTGGAGGCCTTATCTCTGATTAAACCCGGCTCCTGTTGAAAAAGCTGCAGCTCCGGAGAGGTGCTGCTTTCATCAGCCTTGACTTCCCAGCTGAGGCGGGGGAATCAGGGATCTGACCGGGGGTGGGGGTGGGGGCTGCAGCTTTTTAAACAGGAGCCTCTTCTGGGTAATTCGTTGAGTCTGGTCAGTCCTGAAGAGGAATCCTGGGGTACCAGGTACCTGGCAAAAGATAAAGAGAACATTTTGCTTCCCCAGTTCTGCAGTGTTTGGGGCCTACGGAGGAAAGGGCAGGGAAGGGAATGAATTATAGCCCCTAAAAGTCCAAAAGGCTGTCTGTCTTTCTGTCTGGGCAAACACATCTAACACTCACAGGGTGGCTGCAGCCAGTGCAGTCCTAGAGGTGGCTTTAGAGTTCCGTACCAGTGCTCAAGTGGTAGCTCTGGGTTTCATTTGGGAAAATTAATCCCCTGCTCTGAGCCTCTGTTTTCTCCTCTGTAGACTGGGATAATGAGCTTTCATCTCACAAGGCTATAATGAGAGTTGAGTGTGGTTATGTATTCAAACAGCGCTCTATTCTGAGCAGAGCTTACTCTTGAAGATTTTAAACTGAGAGGTCCCGGTGCCCGGGGAAGGAATCCTTCTACCAGGGAACACAGCTGGATTTTAGGAATTGGAAGCTGAAACATCTCCTTGACATTTGGGTTCTTTGTGCTGCTAAACCAGCAGGCGAAGAAGGGGGTCGGCGAAGTGACCCGAGGAAAATGATCCCAGTTTCCGTGGCACATTGGGCTGTCGCTACAAAGCAGAGGGGTGGTCGGGCAGGGTTATGCTTGGAACCCAGGGGGTTTGCTGGGGCACCTCCTAACACTCCCTTTCCCAAAGTCCTGGCCAAAATAACTGCGGCAACCCAGTAAGAACAAGACCACCGAGGACTTAGACCTCAAAGAAATGAGGCTTGGTTCACCCTCACGGTAAAGAGCCCTCCCCGGGCCAAAGGTCAGGGGGAGGTGGAGTGGGCTGTGGAAAAAGAAACTGTGATTACAGACTGGAATCTGATGATCAGAGGACTCAAGTGAGGGGATGATCCAATTGACTTTACCCTGAAGTGACTCAGTAGCTGATGGGATTTCGTGTGTACCATGCATTGGGGCCGTGAACTTTTCACCCAGACAATAGTGGAGGCCCCTTGCTTTTTGGCTTGGGAGACTGTTCTTTCTGGAACATCATTTGGTCCTGTTGCCCTCTGGCTTCCGATTGTTTTTGGCCAATGGTGAGTATCTACATGGGATCCGAGAGAAGGTGGGGGATGGGAAGAGAGTGAGCTCCCTTCCCATGGATGCCCAAGAGCTGGCTCCATCTACTGACACAAAGTCACAGAGGCCTTGCCACACAGCCCTCTCTGTCCAGTTCTAGCTCTGAGTTCTGGTAATATCCTTCCCCTCCCCTTTTCAGGCCTGTGTTGGTGATGGCTCCCCAGTCACACGCCCTGAGGTCCTGCCCTGAACATCTCTTGGTGTCTCCCTACACCCTGCCCATGCCTGTGTGAATAGGTGCTTTATCAAACTAGCCCTGCATAACCTGTTCGAGTGTGTCATCATCCTTTCTCCCCCGTAGAGCCCTGAATAATGCAGATAGCGGCTGCACAGACACCGGCTGTGATCCAGATGCACAGAGTTTGGACAGGTGGGCAAGGGATTAGAGGGTGTAGTGGAAAGTCAAGAGACTGGGTGCATGCTGAGTACTGTTATCTGTGGGCCCCTGGGAAAGTTGTTTAGCCTCTCTTGGCCTCTTTAACTTCAACTATGTAATAATAACCACCAGTAATTATTATTATAATGGTTAAATATAATTATATATTATATATGTTATTATATAATTATATTATACTATTATATAATGTGATATTTAGTTATAATTACATAATTGTATTATAACTATAATTATAATAACTGGGAGTAATAATAATGTCTATACAACAGGATAAAATGAGATTCAAGATGCAAGGAGACTAAATAAAGACCTGGCACATGATAGGTGCTCAGTGAAGCTCTTCATTCCCTTTCCCTGGCACACAGTAGGCATTCAACAGATGTTAGATAAACCTAAATGAGAGATAAAGTATTTGCGTGTGAGTGGGTGTGGGCCCAGGGGGTGGATGAGGGTTGTGTTGGAAAAGAGACAGGTCTGCCTGCAGAGGTCCTTGAACCTATGCAGAGATTTCAGTATGGGGAACATTCAGATACACAGCTGTTTTGGCAGGGGGAGTGGGACCGGGGAAGGCCTCCAATACCAAGGTCATTCTACAGAATAAGGGCGGGGCATGGATGTGCCAGGCAAAGGCTTCTCAGCGGAAGGGACATTGTCTGGACTGGACTGGAGGCAGGGAGGCCTGAAGAGGAGGAAGGTCTGGCTCATAGAGGGAAAGGAACAGGAACATACGCTGTGCCCTGTGTGATGATCTGGGCCTCCACCCACTAGGGCCTCCCCTGTGGGGTCAGTGGCTGTTCAGGCTTGAAGCTCCCCGGTACTTCTCTGGGGGCTCATTGGGGAGGCACGGCCCCTCCTGAACTGATCCATAATTCAGAAGCACATTGGGATTTCGAGATGAACACAGTGTACAGGTTTTTAAGAGGAATCTGGGACCAGGAGAATAAATTAGAAATTGATGCTACAGAGTCAGGCATAATCCCACTGTCGCAGGCAGGTGGACTTGTGGGTCTTTTGCTTATTCCTTGAGCCAGTATTGGCTTTTTCCTCCTCTGTGCTGAGCAGCGGGCAGGAAGGATGGCTGTGAGCAAAGACAAAAACAGGCTTCCATGGCTCTACTTAAGGAGGTATTTGTTCCATGTGATTAACGAGAGTGGATCCTGAGAGCTCTTTCCCCACTTTCCAATCAAAAACATTACGTTAGTCACGCTGCCTTTGAAATCCTTCAACAGCCTGTTGGGTAGTTGGCTCAAGAATGGGCGCTGATTGGAGCTATGGAGAAAATTCTTGCTGCAGGCCAGTGATGCTGACACTCTTGGATGGAGAGACAGCTCTGGGCCCCGTGGACCCCAAGTGGGCATTCGGGCAAAGGCAGAAATGGCCAGAGGGCATGCATGGCGCGTGGCACAGTGATCAGATAGACAGCCTGAAATATCAAAGCAAGATAAACACCAATGTGGTCTCTCACTCACTCACATTTTATTTTATTTTATTCTGGGCAAGGACCTGCTATGCCCTGGAGCTTTGGAGATGGGGAGGACACAGCTCTGAGGAGCTCCAGGCAAGCTGGGGAGAATAACGTGGAGTCAGACCAGCGGGGTTCAGTGTGAAACCATCCTGTCGCAAGAGGGAGGGAGTTGCCGGGTTCCCTGGGAACAGTAGACCATGGGCTTGAGGATGTTCAGACAACGTCTCTTCATTCCCCACTGTGTCCTCAGAGCCTCACGCTGCGCTGAGCCAAATCCATTCACGATTATTTATGGGAGGGATGAATGAGTTCATGAATGAACACAGGCAGGAGGGGTGTCAGGAAGCCTTCCGCAAAGGATAGATGTGTGAACTCAGTCTTGAAACTCATGCAAGTTGGCAGAGGTTGCGGGGAGGGGAATCATCATTCCGGAGAGAGGGGGCGGCAGAGGGAGGGTGGCGGGTGACATATTTGATGCGGATGATGCCGGGCACCAACCTTCGGTTTTAGGTGGCCACCTTTGGAGTATAATTAGATCAGGTCTGGGACCTCTGTGGGGCTGTGTGTACTTCCTCAATGCTGCTGCTGCCTATAATTGTGATGCTGTTTGATAGCTACCAACCCCCTGGAACTTCTGATCCAAGTAACAATTATGATGCCTAACCTGTTCTCTCAAAGCTCAGCGCCCTTGGGGTGAGAAGTGGGTTGACAAGTCGGCTGAGGCGTATTTAGGTCACTCACTTGTCTCTTTTTAGTAACACTGAGAAGGGGGTTCAGATGCAAGGGTTTCTTTACTCAGCTACCTGGCTGGCAGTTTGCCTGGGTTCCATCTTCTGTTCAAACGGTAACACGTGGCAATTCACTGAACCTCTCTCCCCATCAGCTTCCTCATCTCCAAAGTGGAACAAAACAATTCACCTGATTTATGGGGCAAATCTTGTCCAGCTTGGTTTCCACGAAGTACAGATTCCCGCTGCAATCTGAAAGCCGAGCTTTCCTATGAAACCTTTTGTCAACCGAAATGGCATAAAGCGAAAGAAGAAATACCCTTTTTCCTAAAAGCAGAAATCCTCTTCGGATTTCTTTCAGTTAGCAAAACCAGGTACTAATGTAGGTCTTCTGTAAAAGTGAAGTGGTGTAAAGCAGACTTTTGAAAAACAGGGTGTATACCTGTACCCCTAAATCCAGGGAGAGTGATCTCAGACCTCCAGGAGTCTGATGGTATTGCCCAAAGCACAAAATGGTTTTGCTGTCTGTCGACTTATCTTAAAAATCACATAGGTTTGTACTCCAGCCCTCAGTAGAACAGTGTTTGCTTTATTTTTGCATATTTTAAATGACTCACAGTGAGCAAATCTGCGGTAAAGGGAGTGAGGCACTTGCCTTGGGCCCCAAATTTAAGGAGAGACCAGAAAACCTCAGGAATCAAGATACGTAACACGTTAATGCAATATTTAAAAAACTCAAATTGGCAAACTGGCCACCCCTTTTTGTACATAAAGCTTTATTGGAACCGGTGGCAGGATTAGGGTGAGGCGAGTGAGGCAGGCTTGTGCCAGTGCAGGAGCAGATCCCATCTTTATTTAAAACCGTGATAGTTTATCGGTCATGGATCTTTTAGCATTAAGTTTGATTTTAAGAAATATCACATTAAGATAGTATTTATCGGGCTTCCCTGGTGGCGCAGTGGTTGAGAGTCCGCCTGCCGATGCAGGGGACACAGGTTCGTGCCCCGGTCTGGGAAGATCCCACATGCCGCGGAGTGGCTGGGCCCGTGAGCCATGGCTGCTGAGCCCGTGTGTCCGGAGCCTGTGCTCCGCAACGGGAGAGGCCACAACAGTGAGAGGCCCGCGTACCGCAAAAAAAGAAAAAAAAAAGATAGTATTTATCTTGACTACTGAGTGTTTTGGCCCCTTTTGAATTTTGCACCCGAGGCTGGTGCCTCACTCGCCTCACCCTAGTCCCGGCTCTGTGTGCACTTAACTGCTTTACTCCTCGCCCTTGAAACTTGGCAGACAACAGACCCTCCAGGAAGCTGCAGCATGTTATTCTTCTGGCTTCATAAAATCCCAGAGCACATTTCTGGGCACCTTCATCAAAGAAGCACCAAGATATGTGAGGTTCTCCATACAAGACCGGGCGGCCGTTGCTCCTTGAAGGCAGTGGGCTGGTCGGTCTCCATCTACAAACTCACCTGTGGCTTTTGAGAAATCCCTTAAGCAATCTGGTCTCCACTTCCCCGTCAGCAAACACGAGGGGATGGGGACAGATGATCTTAACTGAGGCTAAATCTTCTGTGCTTCTCTGAAAGCATTCCCCCGAGGACCGTGGGGTGAGAGAGACCATGGCAGGCCCTTCCCCAGGCCAGACCTTCCTGTGAGTCATGGACTGAGAAAAGGTCAGTGTACCGACGCGATGTCCCTGGGTGTGAGCTAGGGAGGGAATGTTTATTGGTCTCTTAAAACTCTTCCGAGAATATAAGGCTTGTGCTAGCTGTTGAGGGAAGTGCGGAGGGGGTTAGGGAGAACCTGGACCTGCCCTGGCCTGGTGGGCAGTCTTGGGGATGGATTGTGGTCTGGAAATAAGAGGGAGAGGATGACACAGGCTAAATGGTGGGTGGAAAGTCAGCCCAGAGAATAGTTTAAGGCTGATCTGGGGAGATTTCTTGGAAAAGGTGAGCCTTGAAGGATGTGCTTCAAGTGTTGGCGAACATTTGGAACCCAAAGAGGAGCCTGGGCCATTGGTCAGGGTCCCCAAAGGAGGCAGACGGTGCTCTCAAGTGGGGGAATTGAGGAATGGTCAATAAGTGGACTACTTATGACAGTCCGGGAGGGTTAAGGGAAAATCACCGAGGGATGGGGAAGCACTTTGGGGTGACACTGGAGAGTCTGTACCATCCCAGATCTGAATAGGGAGGGGAGAGAGGGTTCCCCAGAAGCTAGAGGCAGCGGTCGCTGTAGATGAGGGCCAGGATGCGAGCTGAGGCTTTCAGGACCGGAGTGCAGCTGGAAGAGTGACCCGGGAGTCAGATCCTTACCCTGCTCTCCTTCCACACTCCATCTCTTGTCGGCATCTCCCATGGGATGGACTCAAGTGATGTCGTTCAGACAGGCCAGCATCCCAGGGTCCAGACCGGGGTGGAGAGGGAATCTGGGAAGCAAATGCGAAGAGGTAGCTCACTGGGTGAGAAGGTACAGTAACCATGTGAAACTGTGTCTGTGCAGACGGTTGTGTGGTTAAAGGAAGGATGAGGGTGGCGAGCCTCCATAGCCCTGCTCACTAAATCCTCACAGCAGCTGGCCAGGGAGCCGTTGTTACCTCCGTTTTTCAGGAGAGGATTGACAGTCAATCATCTCGGCCAGCTGTGAGTCCGTGGGTGTTTCTAGTGGCGGGTCGGGAGAGGAGTTTGACCCTCCCGTGGGGCTCTGAAAGGTGATTCTGCCTCTGTGCTGTGATCTCAAGGCTCCATCATGGTAAGAAGCTGTTTGATTCCTGATTGAGAGGAAGACATTTCCCTGAAGGCAGGGCTGCAGGAAGGGGCCAGGCAGAGGGAGGAGATACCTGCACACCTGAGATGAGGGCATTAACATTGGTCCTGCCAGCGGCCGGGGTGTCAGCTGTGTTCCGCGAGGCTGGCCAGACAGCGATGGAACTCGGGGCCCCCGAGTGGGGAAGGCTGGGGCTGACTCAGGGCCCCGCAGATCTTCAGACCCACTTTCAGGTGCGTGCCTTCAACCAAGCACGCTTCCTGAATGCCAGTCAGGTGCCAGGTCTGGCTGGCTGTTGAGGCTTCGCAGGGGGACGGAAACATCCCACCACTTCCACGTCATCCTCATCTGCCTTCTCATCACAACCAGTGTTGATCAAGCTTTGCTAGGTTTCAGGGTTTGAGTTCAGTTCTACAAGCCAATTGATGCACTTAATCCTTGCAACAACACAGCGGGGCTGCGCCTTGCATTGGGGTGAGAGATACTGACCAGAGAACCATCCAGTGTGAGACCAGCGCCACCATCACAAAATCGTATGCAGACCTTCCCGCGTGCTGTGTGTCCTTGGTCAGGTTTCTTTTGCCTTGGTTCCCATCATAGAAACCTCCTCATGAGGCTCTTTGGAGGGTGAATGAGCAGTGCTGGACAGATGTCAGCTGTTGTGTTGTTACTGCTTTGACTACCCTTGTCATGCCATCTTTTGGTCCTTTCTCTTCCTCTCCGCTTCCTCTCTGTCTTCTCTTTACCTTTTCCCAGCCCAAGGGCTTCCATCACTGGCTTGGGACTTCCCCCAAGCACAAGGTCTTGAAAAGACTTCCCGGTCATATGGGAAGTGTGTTAAGTGTGTATCATGCTTGCGTTCTTCCTGACTGGCCCCACTGGATTCGGAACGGGATCCCAAGAGCTGGATGGAGCAATGCGTGTGCTCTTCCATTTATGCCAGGGAGCGGCCTCCCTTCCCTGATAAACATTTTTGCACCGGCCTGGGAAAACAACAGCATGCCATCAAAGGTTTTCACAGATCACTGGGTACTTCCCCAGTAGGCTGATGGTACTTTTCTCCATTTGTACAGATGAGCAAACTGCCTCTCAGGTACAGAATGTGATTAGGTCATTCAGCTCATCAGAGGGGAGCCTGGACTGGCAGCAGGTCTGTCTGACACCGAAACCCCATTTCTTCCTTCTCACCAGATCGGTGAATTACTGTTCACTCCTCTCGTTGGCACTGCTTTTCCATTTGGGTTTTTGGAGGGGGCCCCCAGCCCCTCACCCCTTTGTCTCTACTGCAAGTTGTTGAGCTGTCCTGGGGCTTCTGGCTGAGGCTCAGCAGGTGGGACTTTGTCCCTTTAGGGGTGGAAGGGCTGGCCTTTGGAAAGTTCCAAATACAGCTACATGAGCCTGAGACTGTGGGCAGGCGGGGGAATGGGGGGAGGAGCAAACTACGAATGAAGAGAACAAATGAAGAGGCAGGATCCTGAGGATGAAGGAGCTGCCCAGAGAGACAGTGGAAGATGATGGAGGCTGCACGGGACATCCGGACTGGCTCAGGAGGCGGCAGAAGCTGGGATGTCCGTCCGCCTACCCTGGAGAGCACGCGATGGCACTGGCCAGAGCAAGTGGGAAGAATCAGGCACGTGACAGTGTGTAATAAAGCTCTCAACCTGTGGCAAAGACGGTTTTGTTAGCTCGTGCATGTACAGATACACCAATTTTTAGAAACGGAGAACAGTGACAGATGCACTGGAGCTGCCGCGGCTCCTGCAGTCCTGAGCGATACATTCTATATCTCAGGCTCTGAGCGGAAGGGGGGAATCTTACCCCATCTCCCCACGCTGGGGTCTGGAGTCACAGGGAACCAGCATCTGGGCTCTATTGCTACAGTGTGGAGGTTCTCACATTCTGGCACACCAGACTCACCTGGAGGGCTTGTTGAAAAAAAGAAACCAAAGGCACACCCACAGGGTTTCTTTTTTGGTAAATCTGGAAGAAGGCCCAAGTAGTCACATGCCTAGTAAGTACCCAGGTGATGCTGAGGCCATTCTTCTGAGGAACCACACTTTAAAGAACCCCTGCTCTAGAATTTCCCTCCTCCTACCTGCATGTAAGAATCACCTGAGAAGTCTTTAGGCCATTGCCAATCCGGACCGTCTGAAGCTTGGCTCCAGGTATCAGTACATTTTCAGAGCTCCCTGGCTGATTCTGCTGTATCAATCGATAAACACCCAGACTGAGCATCCCCACTCATCATATAAGTTTCTGAATATGATTTTGATGCCAGAATTGAGAATTACTGTCTTAGACCATAGTGGAGAGGCAAAAACCCAACAAAGTAGAACCTACAAAACAGATATAAAACTTAACAATTATTTGGTCTGATTCATTGAGTCAACCAGCAAATATTTCTTGACTGTACCATTTGCCAGGAATTGGGGGCAGCCAGTGGAGATAGGAAATGAATCAGCTATGGTGGTAAATAACGGACAACAGACATCCACTGTGGTAGGCTGGGGAGCCATTTTTAGTTGCAGGGGATACATTTAGATTTAAGTTAAGAGTCTAATATACATGTGTAGGTTATCACAAAATGTGAGTTCATCCCTTCTGCTGTTTGCATAATGTCCTAGGTGCCTAGGTTCTTTTTGGGTCTGGCTAAATAGATCTATGGAACTAGATCTGAAGGAAGAGAGTTGACACCCTGAGAAGGCTGATCAGGTAAATAATGTCCCTTCAAGGTGGGGGAACCTGCTCCCTTCTCCTGTACATACATGAGACTTGTCCCTCAGTGATGCTTCCAGAGCCCTCACCCTACGTGCTTTGCTGAGACCTTCCAGGAAGGAGAGGAGGACAGTTTGGGATTTGTCATACTTGGAAATTCAGTCAGGTCAGATTAACATTGTTTCTGATTTTTCCTAGAGGATGTAACATATCGATTTTGTCAACACGAGGCCAAAATCACTAGATTTTTTTTTTAAACATCTTTATTGGAGTATAATTGCTTTACAATGGTGTGTTAGTTTCTGCTTTATAACAAACTGAGTCAGCTATACATATACATATACCCCCGTATCTCCTCCCTCTTGTGTGTCTCTCCCACCCTCCCTATCCCACCCCTCTAGGTGGTTACAAAGCACCGAGCTGATCTCCCTGTGCTATGTGGCTGCTTCCCACTAGCTATCTGTTTTAAATTTGGTAGTGTATATATGTCCATGCTGCTCGTTCACTTTGTCCCAGCTTCCCCTTCCCCTTCCCCGTGTCCTCAACTTCATTCTCTAGTAGGTCTGTGACTTTATTACCATCTTGCCCCTAGGTTCTTCATGACCATTTTTTTTTTTAGATTCCATATATATGTGTTAGCATATGGTATTTATTTTTCTCTCTCTGACTTACTTCACTCTGTATGACAGACTCTAGGTCCATCCACCTCACTACACATGACTCAATTTCGTTTCTTTTTATGGCTGAGTAATATTCCATTGTATATATGTGCCACATCTTCTTTATCCATTCATCTGTCGATGGACTCGTAGGTTGCTTCCATGTCCTGGCTATTGTAAATAGAGCTGCAATGAACATTGTGGTACATGACTCTTTTTGAATTCTGGTTTTCTCAGGGTATATGCCCAGTAGTGGGATTGCTGGGTCATATGGTAGTTCTATTTTTAGTTTTTTAAGGAACGTCCATAGTGTTCTCCATAGTGGCTGTATCAATTTACATTCCCACCAACAGTGCAAGAGGGTTCCCTTTCCTCCACACCTTCTCCAGCATTTATTCTTTGTAGATTTTTTGATGATGGCTGTTCTGACTGGTGTGAGATGATATCTCATTGTAATTTTCATTTACGTTTCTCTAATGATTAATGATGTTGAGCATTCTTTCATGTGTCTGTTGGCAATCTGTATATCCTCTTTGGAGAAATGTCTATTTAGGTCTTCTGCCCATTTTTGGATTGGGTTGTTTGTTTTTTTTGATATTGAGCTGCATGAGCTGCTTGTAAATTTGGAGATTAATCCCTTGTCAGTTGCTTCGTTTGCAAATATTTTCTCCCACTCTGAGGGTTGTCTTTTCATCTTGTTTATGGTTTCCTTTGCTGTGTAAAAGCTTTTAGGTTTCATTAGGTCCCATTTGTTTATTTTTGTTTTTATTTCCATTTCTCTAGGAAGGAGGTCAAAAAGGATCTTGCTGTGATTTATGTCATAGAGTGTTCTGCCTATGTTTTCCTCTAAGAGTTTGATAGTGTCTGGCCTTACATTTAGGTCTTTAATCCATTTTGAGTTTATTTTTGTGTGTGGTATTAGGGAGTGTTCTAATTTCATTCTTTTACATGTAGCTGTCCAGTTTTCCCAGCAGCACTTATTGAAGAGGCTATCTTTTCTCCATTGTATTTTCTTGCCTGCTTTATTAAAAATAAGGTGACCATATATGTGTGGGTTTACCTCTGGACTTTCTATCCTGTTCCATTGATCTATATTTCTGTTTTTGTGCCAGTACCATACTGTCCTGATTACTGTAGCTTTGTAGTATAGTCTGAAGTCCAGGAGCTTGATTCCTCCAGCTCCAGTTTTCTTTCTCAAGATTGCTTTGGCTATTCGGGGTCTTTTGTGTTTCCATACAAATTGTGAAATTTTTTGTTCTAGTTCTGTGAAAAGTGCCATTGGTAGTTTGATAAGGATTGCATTGAATCTGTAGATTGCTTTGGGTAGTAGAGTCATTTTCACAATGTTGATTCTTCCAATCCAAGAACATGGTATATCTCTCCATCTGTTTGTATCATCTTTAATTTCTTTCATCAGTGTCTTATAGTTTTCTGCATACAGGTCTTTTGTCTCCTTAGGTAGGTTTATTCCTATGTATTTTACTCTTTTTGTTGCAATGGTAAATGGGAGTGTTTCCTTAATTTCTCTTTCAGATTTTTCATCATTAATGTATAGGAATGCAGGAGATTTCTGTGCAATCACTAGATTTATAAAGTCAAAATTTGAGTTTTCACATGGCTCAAATGAGATATCTAATATGCACATAAGTTGGAAGCTACAAGTTATTATTATTACTGCACAAAAGAAGATGGTTCTCTGAATCCAGTCTTAGTAGAACAATTCTAATCCACTCAGCCTTTAGCCCCAGCATAAGTCGTAGGTAGTTCAGGTAGTAGAGCAACTCCTTCGTAGGGCTGCAGGGAGGACTGAATATGGGTAAACATCTGGCATAATTCCTGGTGTGAAATAGAGATTCAATACACGTCAGCAGTCAACATACTGATGGATGTTACTGACTATCGCTGAGAAATCAGCCATATTGATAAAAAATTTGCTTTCTTGAGGGGAAACCTTAGCAAATGGAAAAGGGATAAACTAGAGCCAGATGAGGTAGTGTGAGCCTGGAAGAAGCAGGAAAGGTTGTATCAAGGTGTGTGTATGTATATGTATACAGCCTTAGGCTCTCTCAGCATGCTCATGAGGAAGGATCTCAGCTGTCTGTCACTTGGCATATGGCTCCTGTAGATCAGTCACTCGAAACAAACATGTTGGTTTTCAGAGTTCCTTGGGTGCAGATTTCTCTACCCACACAGCACCATGAATATAGTCTAATTACAAGCAAACTCTAAAAGTGCATGATTATGTGGCGGCTGATTTACAGCATTCTTTTTTACCCCTTCCCTGTCTGTGTCTGGGGAATGAAAGAGGCGGCTTTCTCTCTTAGACTTGAGTGAACCCCAGTGAACCTCCCTTGGGGAGGGCTGAGATTCCTGTTAACTGAGTGAAGCTTTGCAGAGGTTCCCCCAGTCCCTCCTCAAACCAGAAAGCACCCTTAGCACCCAAGCTGGGCTGGGCGGACTGGAGTATGGATGGAGGATGGTGTCCATTCTTCCTCTAGCACTTCTTTTCTTAGCAGTAAAAAAGAATTATGACAAATGACACTATTCTAGGTGTTTAGGTGTGTGTACGTCTCTGTTTAATAATGGGAAGCCTTAAGCATTAAGAAACTTAGCTTTCAAGTCTGTATTATGTCAGTTTTGCTGTGTGACCTCAGGCAATTCCCTTCCTCTTTCTGGGTCTGAAATGACAGAATTGGATTAATTGGCTTTAACATCCAAAGGGTTATAGGGACTTCCCTGGTGGCGCAGTGAATAAGACTCTGTGCTCCCAATGAAGGGGGCCTGGGTTCGATCCCTGATCAGGGAACTAGATCCCACATGTATGCCGCAACTAAGGGTTCACATGCCACAGCTAAGGAGCCTGCGTGCTGCAACAAAGGAGCCCGCCCGCCACAACTAAGACCTGGTGCAACCAAAATATCAAATAAATAAATAAATAAATAAATAAATATTTTTAAAAAGGGTTATGAATGTGCATACAGTTGACCCTTAAACAACTGGAGGGTTAGCGGTGCAAAACCTCCTCACAGCCAAAAATCTGCCTATAGCTCACAGTTAACCCTCTGTATCCGCGGCTCCTCTGTATCCTTGGATTCAACCAACTGTGGATTGTGTAGTACTGTAGTATTTACTATTGGAAAAAAATGTGCATATACGTGGACCTGTGCAGTTCAAACTGTCGTTCAAGTGTCAACTGTGTATGAGCTTTGAAAGCCAGGGTTTGACCCAATTGGGGGCATAAATGGAGACAGAGGGGACCCTAGAGTTTACTTCTTCAAGTCGTTTGTTTTACTGATGGGACTCCTGAGGGTTGAAAGTTGGGAAGGGACTTGTTCTTATCTGAAAAATGGGGGAAGATGGCAATGCCCACCTAATAGGGCTGTTGTGGGGATCCAGTGAGAGCAGTGGTCTCCAGCAGCTTAGTCTGTAACCCCCTTGAGGGCTGGATGGAGTAACCCCCCTCCCCCAGTTCTTCATCTTTGTTCGTCAGTTTTTAGCACAAGGCTTGGTACACAATGACCACTTACGAATGATTGAATAAAAAACGATACTGGAGTATGGGAAAGCGGCTCTCCCTGTGCCTCGTGCATGGAACACACTCCCTAAATGCTCCTTTCCCAAGGGACGTGATCAGGAAACAGTGCAGCCAGGACTATATGCACATTTCACTGAAACGTGCACACACCTGCCGCGTGCACTCTTTTTCAAAGGCAGCCTGTGCCATTTCAGTTCGGAAATGAAGGCAGAGAGCTTTTGGCAGCTTCCATGTGCTTTCAAGTTAATTTCTTTAGGTGGAGTTCTTTTATTTTGTATATATATTTTAAACAGTACTCCAAAAAACATCTCCCTTGGTTGGAGTTCCTGCGGGCCACTCTGAGTTCAGCATTGTTGGATGTGGAGGCTGGGGAAACAGCGGGCTGGCAACAGCACACTGACCTTCTGACTCTCCCACCTCAGGGCGGGGGCCCTGGGCCTGGTTAAAGCCACATGGACTACAGAGAGGGTGCAGTGTCCCCATCTCTCCTTGCCAGTGGCTGCCTCCTCTCAGGGTGTGGATGTGGACTCGAGAACCCAGGAGAAAGTGAGTTTTGTGGGCTAGCCTGGGAACTCAACACCCAGGTCCAGGAAGGATGCTGAGACAAAACACCCTCCACCTGTGCTTTCCCCGCTGAAAGGGCCACTTCCTCCCTTGTGAGGTAGTGAGTTCTTCACCTCTCTAGTTCCCTTTACGGTAAGGACAGTGAGTTTGGGCCATGCTTCCTCATCTGAAACACTAAATCCAGCTATCATGTTGGAGCAAGGCCCACTTTCCACGCACTGTGCTAGCTGCTTCCATACCCTATAACTTGATAGCAGCCTTGCTAAGTAGCTATTGTGCTCATCTCCGAGACAATGAACTTGGAGTCCAGAGAACTTCAGTCCTTTGCTCAAGGACTCATGTCTAGTATGCCACAAAGCCAGGATTTGGGGGGTATCTAAGTCCATATGTTCCCCAAGATCCCATGTTGGTTGCCTGCTTCACTTACCTGCGGTGTTTCACCTGCAGCATTCTCGTGACAGTCAAGGGAACTGCCGTGCCCTGCACACTTGGTGATGGCCTCTGCCCTCCTGTGCAATGGTTCCTGTTCCCGCCCCCTTCTCTTAGACAAACGGGCAACCCGCATCCCCATGTCTGCCTTCAGGGCCCCAGTGACTTCTCCATCCTTGTCTCCACCCCTCCCTTCACATAGCATCTGTTCCAGTGGAGCTAGACTCCCCGCCGTCCCCACATGCCCTGAACTCCTACCACAATCATTACCCACCACTGCCTTTCTGGGCAACGTGTCATTGTTTTCGAATAGACTCTAATTTTAGTTTTATGTTTCTAACTAAATTTTTCCATCCAGTTTTTAATTCCTCTCCTCTAGAAGTCCTCAGTGGTCACTTACGTCAGTAGCATCCACGATTCTGGTGGGCTTGCTAAAACACTGATTGCTGGGCCCCACCTCCATGGTCTCTGAATCACTTCCTCTGGGATGAGAGCTGAGGGTTTTACATTTCTAACTTGTTTCCAGGTGATGTAGCAGATGCTGGTCTGGGGTTTCATGTGTTTACTAAGAATCTCCTAGGGCCTCGATACTGAAAGAGGAGGAGTGTCCATTCATATGCCTGTACATTTGAGAAGATGTGTGTGTGGAGCAGATATTCTGCCTGTGAGAATCCCACAGTCTAGGTAGCAGTTCTCAAGCTCAAGTACACGTTAAAATTACCAGGGGAGCTATAAAGACACTCCATGCCTGGGCTCCATCCCAGAGCAGCTGAATCAAAATCTCTGAAGTGGGGCCTGCCGTTGTTATAGTGTTTTAGCTCCCCGGAGGATTCTAAAGTGCAGCCAACTAGGGTTGAGAACCACTGGTCCAGGAAGGCACAGTCTGGTAAGTGGAAAATCCTCTGCTGGAATCAGCCACGTGTTTTTATTTTTTTTTAATAAATTTATTTATTTTTGGCTGTGTTGGGTCTTCCTTGCGGTGCGTGGGCTTCTCTGGTTGGGGAGCAAGGCCTCTAGGCGCGCGGCCTTCAGTAGCTGTGGCTCACGGGCTCTAGAGCGCAGGCTCAGTAGTTGTAGCGCATGGGCTTTGTTGCTCTGTGGCATGTCGGATCTTCCTGGACCAGGGCTCGAACCCGTGTCCCCTGCATTGGCAGGCAGATTCCCAACCACTGCGCCACCAGGGAAGCCCAGCCACGTGTTTTTAAACAGAGACCTCAGGGAAGTGGTTGGGCTGAGTTAGAGGGAAGGACTTGAGTTGGGTGTCAACAACCCTGGGTTTTAGTTCCGTCACTGCTTTGTGGCTTCAGGCAAGTGTGTCAGCCTCTCTGATCTTGGTTTCCTGTGGGCCCCAGTGCTGTGGTGAGTCTGGGGGACCTCTGAGTGCCTTTCCCCCTCCTAGGTTAGTGATTCTAAGAAGAGCAATGCCGTGAGGATGAATCTCTGTCTTACTGCAGATATTAATAAACTCAAGGGCTGGTATATTACTGCAAATAACAAAGGAGAAGTAAAAAAAAAATATGTAGTTGACCTTTGAATGACACAGGGGTCGGGGCACCAACCGTTCACATAGTCCAAAATCCATGTATAACTCCTAGTCGACCCTCTGTATACGCAGTTCCTCTGTATCTGTGGTTCCGAATCTGTAGAATCAACCAACCAAGGATCATCGTGTAGTACTGTAGTATTCGCTATTGAAAAAAATTCGTGTATAAGTGGGTCCATGCAGTTTAAACCCATGTTGCTCAAGGGTCAACTGTACAGCAAAACTGTTTATTTGGAGGCCCGAAAACAAGATGAGAACATAGACTGGAGGGCTTGGTCCTTTTCATCTGTCTTGCCTTGTAGAAAGTAGCGTGATTTTGCCAGTGAGGCTTTGCTCAGAGCCGTGGTTCTCAAACTTAGTGCCTGGATAAGCAACATCAGCATCCCCCAGGAACTTGTTGGAAACAAATTCTTGGGACCCACCCCAGATCTCCTGAGTCAGAAGCTCTGTGGGTGGGGCCCAGCAGTCTGCGGTTTATCAAGCCCTCCAGGTGGTTGTGATGCACGCTTCAGTTGGAGAACCACTGAGCTGGAGAAATGTCATTGTCACTTGTGGCTCCTCCCCAGCCCCAGTGCCATCTGAGCACAAGGAGATGATCTCAATTGTGGGCTCCCTGTGTCCCGTAGAACACCTAGTTTCCAGTTTTCTTAAAAAGGAAGATACAAGAGAGCTTGGCATCCTGTGTTCGTTGTATGCATTGGCAATTTTTTGCCTTACTCAAATCGTGGACATTTTCTTCTACTTTGGTTTTGGAATTGAATGTCCTTTGTTTAACATAGATGAAAGGGAGAAGCCACTGCTACCGTGTATGACTGAGATGGTTATTTTCCTCTAAAGGTGTCCATGTTCAAGTTCACTCTTGGGATTGCTCTACTGCTGCAGTTACAGGAATCTAATCAGATTACAATGGAGAAAAGTTATTATTTAGATGTGCGTTGTTCTGTGCAAGGGAAGTGCCAGAACATTCCAGGGGAATGCCAGTCAGCAGCTGGACCATGATTCTGGCTGGCAAAAGGGTGGGCTTGAAAGGCTTTAGAGGAGAATGGCCACATTGTGTCAAAGCAGTTAAAAGGGAAGTTCTCCTTTACTTTCAGCACAAGAGGGCTGCCTGTAAGGATTCCAGGTCTGCTTTTATGAATATGAGACTCTAAGAAGTGTTGCAATTGTGAGCCATGGGGGACCATGTCACCTTGATCCGCCAATTTACTGCCGCCAGCAGTCAAAAGAGCTAAACATCTTCACACGCTTCCCAGTCCACTTTCATTTAATCACCCAAAGAGGTGCCTGGGACAATAGTCGTTGGATGTTACATTGATGTGATATATATTTGCTTCAACTAAGAGGAGCAAGTGCCTTTGAAGAGCCTGAAAATGGGAGAGGATTCTGATTCCCCTCCAGCCCTCTGACACCCTCAGGAAGTAAAAATAAGGTTTGGCATTAGTCTGACTCTTGTTTGACTGAAGCTTCTCTTAATGACAGTCAAATCTGCAGCCCCCAAACTGATCTCTGCCTTTTTTAAAAAAATTTTTATTTACTTATTTGGTTGTGCTGGGTCTTAGTTGCAGCAGGCGGGCTCCTTAGTTGTGGCACGTGGGCCCCTTAGTTGCAGCCGGCAGTCTTCTTAGTTGTGGCATGTGTACTCTTAGTTGCGACATGCATGTGGGATCTAGTCCGCTGACCAGAGACCGAACCTGGGCCCCTTGCACTGGGAGCGCGGAGTCCTATGCATTGCGCCACCAGGGAAGTCCCTGATTTCTGCCTCTTGAACTATCACAGCATCTGCCTGCTATCAGGCAGACCCCAGAAACCTTAGTATAGCATCCTGTTTCTGTGCCTATTCACTTGTAAAGGTGTTTTTGAATTTCATCTCAAGGTGATAGAAAAAAACCAGACATTGGGTAATGGCGTTTTGCTGCCTGCTCTCTTTAATTGATGTCTGGCTGGTTTCTTCCTCCCCCATCCCTCCTCCAATTTAGCTGCAGAAACATCTGTCTTTTTTATCCACCAATAGAGGCTCGAAAGGGTAACAAACCTGTTAGATAAAATATCAAAGTTATGAATTCTGATTGAATAAATGTGCATTCAAGAGATGATTCATGGCATGTGTGATGGTTTTCAATTGCTTTCTCAAAAGGTTCATGCTTCATTTCATTCAGAGCTTTAGTCAATGCCAACTGATTAATTATCACAGCACTAGTCATCTTTTGTTTAGTAAATACATACACAGGATCTGTCCGGGCTTGGCCGTATAGAAATTTGTTTTAAATGTGAATAAAAATGTTTTAAAATAGATATTTTATAGATGTTTTTAGAATTCCGCTAAATATTGGAAATCATTAGTTTCTTTGCCTAAAAAATGCCTACTAGATACCTACAAATGCCAACTATAGGCTAAGTGCTTGGAGGATGCACAGACCTTTCCTCAATGAGCTTACAATCTAGTGACTGCAAATCCTTCTATGTAAGTGATTTTAGGCTGAGGTATTCTGAATCCTGATTACTCAGGGTTAAGGACTTTAAGTCCCAGCTGGGGCACAAAGTGGCTGTGTGACAATGAATGAGATGCATCAACTGTACAGGACTCGGTTTCTCTTTTTGCAAATGACCTTGTCGGATTCTGTTGCCTTTCACGTCCTAGCAGCACTGACGTGATCTGATCCTAATTCTCGGGGTATTTTTGTTTGCCTCTCACCTCAATTTCAACAAAAGAGACCACAGATCAAAACACTGAGGCTTAGCTAAGAGAGTCACACTAGAATTCTTCATTTCAGAAAACTTCTTTCTTTCTAACTTTTTTTTTCATGAAAAACCTTTTTCATGTACTTTCAGTGTTCACACTATGACCCTAATTGCAAAAGTCAAAGGGAAGATCTCATTCTGGAGGAAATGAGGTAACTTTAATAGGTGGAAATGAGTGTCTTTTTCATTTCATGTGCAGTCTCTGAAGGTTTTTTTGTTTTGTTTTTTTTGTGTTTTTAATAAAAACACATTAAAAAAAAAAAAGTTAGAAAGAGACTTCATTAGCGATCCCTGGGGAAACTGCATGTTGCTGGTTCTGGAAGAAGTGACTACTCACATAGCTGGCTTCCTCAGACCCACTGGACTTCCTCCAAGTGGCCTTGTCTCAAGAGTCATCAGAGTGGGCTTCCCTGGTGGCGCAGTGGTTGAGAGTCCGCCTGCCAATGCAGGGGACACGGGTTCATGCCCCGGTCCGGGATGATGCCACATGCCGCGGAGCGGCTGGGCCCATGAGCCATGGCCACCAAGCCTGCGTGTCCGGAGCCTGTGCTCCGCAACGGGAGAGGCCACAACAGTGAGAGGCCCGCATACCGCAAAAAAAAAAAAAAAAAAAAAGAGTCATCAGAGTGGAATGCCAGGCTCAGGTGTGCTCTCACTGGGGTATTTCCTCCTCCACCTCATTAGTTTTATTTGGTTAAGTGTGGGTTATCGTGACTGCCAAGAGCAGCCGTGAGGTGGAGGGACATTTACTAAAGGGCACTGTTAGAGCTGGAGGGGAAAGCTGGAAGGCAGAGACGGCAAGAAAAGAGGTGCCCAGAAGTCACCTTCTTGGTGGGGAAAAGCCTGGGGAAGCAACTGTCACTGAGACCAAAATGCTTCAGAACAGAGTCCACTTGTTCTGGCCGGAGGGCAACTCAGGATTAGGGGACCGGCCCTCCCCAGAGGGAAGACAGGCATCATCGCGGTGGTAGAGGTGAACTGGTCATGTGTTTTATGGTCAGCCCCAAGTATGAACCCTGATTCCATCATGTTTAGGGATGACTTCAGACACATGATCCTTAGCATTTCTGTGCATTAGTTTCCTCATCTGTAAAATGGGTATACATGTAATGGTTTTGAGAATTGAATAAGTTAAAGATGGTAAAGGGCTTGCCCCAGTGACTGGTAGTTATTAATTAATTATAAGAGCATTGATGATTTCCTTACCTCTGTATTCATATTACCTCTCATGTGTAAGCACTTCACAGGTTAAAAAGCATGTCTATATCCTCAGTGTCTTTTGAGTTTTAATGATGCTCTGAGGGAGAGACCATGAGCTGCATTACGCAGATGCGGGAGGCCCGCCCAATGAAGAGGACCACCATGTAGCATCATTCTAGGTTCCAGTTGTAAAGCACTGGACAGTGTATGTTCATGGAAGAAATTTTGGATCGTATGGAGAAACATTAAAAATAGGCAAATTTTTTCCATAATTTGACCATCCAGAGATAACCATGAGAAGCACATTTGTGTATTTCCTTTATATTCTTCACATATGTATGCATGCATGGTGGGTGGGTTGTGTATATAATATGGGTGTCATACTATATGAGTATAATTTTGTAATTTGCAAGATAGAATTACTATAGCACATGTTCTTATATTCTTTAAAAAAATAATTTCAAACTTCATTAGAGCCCTAAATCTTTAACATTTCTACCTAATTTGTTCCATCAGTCGGCCTTTCTTTCTCTCGCTCTTACTCTCCCTCTGTATGTGTGTATGCATACGTGCATATATACATACCAGTTATCGTTATTCACTTTCTGAATCATTTGACAGCAATCTCCTTGCCATGCTGCTCACTTCTCCAGTCCCTCAGATGCTCCACTGCCATCTCCAGAGTCCCTATCACCTCCTCTCTTGGCCTCATGGGCACAGCAGGCCCCCACCACCATTCCTCTTATAATTGCATCCTTCCAAGTTTGTTTTCCATGATAAATTTCAAATTCCATGAAGGCAGGGAGCAAGCCTGTCCCATGCATAGCTGAGTCCCCAGCACCTGGCATGGTGCTGGTATGTAGTTGGTGCTCAATACTTGTATGATAAACAAGAAGAAGTATGTATGCTGGGCTTCTCCATTTTATGACAGCATGGAAACCTTACCTCTAAGCACTTGGGTCTTTGCTTTATTCCCATTTTCCGGATAGGAGGACTGAGGCTGAGCTCCAGGCCTCTCGCACCATGTGCTTATGTGAACACCTAAGTGGCTCTTGGCCTGAATCTGTGCTGTGTCATCCCGTCAGACAACATAACCTTTATGGCCGTACCAGGTATTTGTCGCTTGGCAGGGTTTAAGAGCTAAGTTTCCAGCTGCTGGCACGTGTTTATTTGTGACTCTGTCTGACAACAGGGAGGCTCTTCTTCGCTGTCCTCTTCTGCCTGACCTCATCCTTAACAATCCCACCACCACACTGCTCCCGGCTCCCACCCCTCTTTAGCAGCCCGTGATATTTGTTCTTCTTTGCCAAGCCTGCCTTGGGTAGACTGCTGACGTGGAAAAGACTGTTTCTCTGGCACCCTGAAGGGTTTTCAAATAAAGCTCCTTTCAGTTCAAAGACACCTGACCATCTAGTACCAGTGGTGTTACGTAACCAAAAGAAGGAGCAGAGATGCTGGCGTGCTGCTCCCTTCCAAGCCTTTATCTGAGCCTGATGAGGCAGCTTCCCTAGTGGGCTATGCAGATCTTTCTGAATAGCTCAGGGGCACAGAGACCCTCACCGCCCACCTCCCTCCCATGGTCCATGGAACATGGTGGGTTGCTGGATTCCTACAGATCTGGCTGGGTGGTGGGGTTGGGTTGGGGGCAGATAAAGTGCAGTATTCCAGAAAACGAGCAGCCCGTGAAGGAAGCAACCCTGACCTGAAATTCTATCAGTCTCATTTCAAGATTTCAGCTCCTTTCCCCACTCACTTTGAGGCCTTGGGAAACACGACCTCATCTGTAAAACAAGCTGTCGAGTCTGGAGGAATTTAAAGGACACTTAGAGGTGGCTGGAAATGATTCTCTGAGGAGTGCTTCCTACTGGGGCAAACGGCAGAGGACAGAGAAGTGTCCTGCCCTTGACAGCAGGAGGTCTTGATTTTAGTCTAGGCTTTGCCCTAAGCCTGACCTTGGAGCAGCGTCTGTCTTGCTCACCCTGGTAGCTTGGTCCTTTGGAGGGTGTCTGGTGTGGATAGGCCTGCAATAAACCTAACCTTAGTGTTTGTTCTTGTTGGATGGATTGACCTCTTTTTTTTTTAATTAAAAAATATTTTTTTGTTAAAATTTTTTTAATTAAAAATTTTTTTTAATCTAAAAATTTTTTAAATTAAAAAATTTTTAAATTAAAAACGTTGTTTTTTGGCTGTGTCAGGTCTTAGTTGTGGCACACAGGATCTTCACTGAGGCATGCGGGACCTTTCGTTGGGGTGTGCGGGTGGGCTCTTCCTTGCGGCACACAGTCTCCTCTCTAGTTGTGACGCGAGGGCTGCAGGGCGGGTGGGCTCTGTAGTTTGTGGCATGTGGGCTCTCGCTGAGGCTCGTGGGCTCAGTAGTTGTGGCGTGCGGGCTTAGTTGCCCCACAGCATGTGGTATCTTAGGTCCCTGATCAGGGATCGAACCCGAGTCCCCTGCATTGTAAGGCGGCTTCTTTACCACTGGACCACCAGGGAAGTCCCTGAGTTGACCTCTTGAAACTCCTTGGGATCCAGTGTTCTTACCAGTAAAATTGGGACAAGGAAGGATGGAGATGTAAGGCAAGCACTAGCTTCAGTACCTGGCTCGAGGTCAGTGCTTAAGACTGAGTTGCCATGGTCATTGCTTGATGCCGGGCTGTCTGCTTCCGGGAGAAGGCTCTTCCTGCTTTCTCAGTTCTGGGTTCCTGGCTGATGAGCAGAGCTGAGAGCCATTGAGTGCCTGCTCTGTGCCCTGCACGTGGCACATGCTGTCACATTTCATGGTCACGGCCACTCCCTGAGGCAGAATCGTCACCATCTCCAGGTTTCACATGAAGCAGGTGGCCCCCGGGGCAGGTCAAGATTTCTGTAGGTCACCTGGTTAGGAAGTAGCCAAACCAGTTTTCAAACTCCAGGTCGGCCTGACTCCAACGTGGGTGCTTTTTCCACGGCTCCCCACCACCTCTCCGGATGGGGGCTGTTTGACTTACCTGCCAAAGTCTATCCACTCACCTGTCATAGGAGCCATCCTTGGTGTGACCAGAGTGAGCATCCCAGGGCCCTTGGGATCCCCTAATCCCAAACAGGGGGTCTTTGCTACCCACTTTGGCATCCCCTGGCAGGCAGTATGGGTCAGACTGATGGCTTTTGGCAGAGAAATAACCACAGCATCATCATAGACTCCAACCGTATTTGATCCAGTGGCTAATGGGGTCATTAACAGAGAAGAGTAATTGTAGGTGTCCCTTGACCCTGATGGTTGCTGCCAGATCAATGGCTGTTTATCATCCTTCGGCTTCCCACTTAGGGTGCAGGCAGTGACATCAGAGTGGTCCTGGCATCCATTCCTGGGAAGGTGAACACGCTTCATAACCATCCCTGATGCTAGTTGATGCCCTCTGGGGTCCTCCTGTGGTAGGAGCTTACAGCTGCCTGGGCCTCTGGCCAGAAATGGGCCCCAGTAGCTCAGTATTCTCAGCGTGTGATCGGCTGGGCCCTGGTGGCACACGGGAGAAGCCATGTTTGGTCCTGAAAGGCAGCCAGCAAGTCTTCTTGAAACAGCACTAGCTAGACAGGATCAATTTCCCATTGACTTCCAGCCCCATCTCAGACACAGTGTAATTCTTGTCTGAGGGTTTATAAAGGCCATTGACTGTCTTATAAAAGATTTAAACACTTGCCTTGTGGCATGTGGGAGCTCTGTCTATCACACGATGCCTTTTTGACAATTTGAGGGGGTAGCATTGATTTGGGAGGGGGTCTTTGGTATTCCCACAGCAGGTGTGGCTCAGACAGTCCGTGCCGCCTGGACCTGGCTGGACAGAAGTGTGAATGGGTCAGTAGAAGGACCCTCCTCATACATCACCTGGAGGGCTCTTCTCCACAGGGGGTCAGGCTCCCTTTACTCCATTTTGCAAACACATCACATTGGACACAAGATAATCCTACAGGATAAGCGTGGCCTCTGCTGGAACCAAGGGCACACAACTGGGACATGATTGGAACCAGAGGCCTATTTATCTCACACAAAGGATGTTCTAGATAACACCAGGAACGACAATGATGACCCTTTGCACTTGGTTAGTCCCACTCTGTAGGGCGTGTCCTATCCATTCTCTTTTTGACTCACAAAATAACTCTGGAAGGTAGGTGGAGCCAAGATTGTCATATTTATCTTATAGAGAGGGAAACTGAGTTTCAAAGAGGTTAAGTGTGTATTCGACCAAGATAATCTCAGTTTTCAGGCAAAGCAGTATTTTCCAACTTATCTTTCTCCTACCCTTCTGCTGCGGACTCTCTCCGTCCATCCACTCTGTAGCCAGCCACTTGGTGCTTCCTAGGGAAAACGAGAGGAAAGGGATGTTAGGATTCCTGTCCTGAATGAGCTCAGGCCAGGGGGTTATGTGCACAGGGAGTTGGGTAATTGCATTTCAGTGTGTTTCGTGCTATATTGGCTTTATGGTCAAGGAAAATGGGAGCAGAAGAAATGGGCTGGTCAGAGCTCTGGGAGGGTGGTCAGGAGGGATGGTGGTCAGTCAAGTATGGCATCAGAACACAGGCACAGCCCTGACGCACGAGAGCACCCAGTTTGCTTGGGGAATTGCGACAGTGACATTTCAGAGAAAAGACTCTTGAGGTGCAGGGCAGGGACTGACAGAGGAGCATAGTCTGGCCTCCTTATCCTCTCTGATGGCGTCTCCCCCTCCTCTCCCTCTTGTTCAATTTCTTTTGCCCACACCGGCCTCCGTGCTGTTTCCCCAACACATCTCAGGGCCTTTGCACTGGCTCCTCCCACCGCCTGGCCTGGTCTTCCTCTGGATGTCCTTGAGACTCACAACCTCACCTGCTTCAAGTCTTTGCTCCAATATCTTTTTCTCAGTTAGGGTGACTCTGACCACCCAGTTGACACTTGTCACCCCTCCCGCACTCTAGACTTCCTTTCTTCATCCTCCATCTTCTTTATTCCACAGCACTTACCACCTCCTAAATTACACAGTAATTTACACATTTGTTATGATTATTACTTATGTTTTCCCCATCACCTAGAGTGTAAGCTTCATGGAGGCAGGAGTCATTGTTTCTGATTTATCCCAAGTGCCTAGAACAGTGCCTGTCATGGAATAGATACTCAATGGATGTTTGTTGAGTAGATGAATTAATGAATGATTGGCCTTCGGTGGTTAGCACGCTGAAGGGTTGGGATTCAGGGTTGTAAATAATGGGGGGCCTGGGATTTACTGTGCATGATGGAACTGAAGGAGGTTAGGCAGAGGAGTTCTGTGGTTATAGTCAGTCTTAGAGAGGCCTCTCCAAAGGCCTGGAGTGGCTATGAGGAGGGGCAGATGGGGGTCAGGGAGGATCGGGGAGACGTGATCCAGGTGAGGGATGAGGAGGTCCTGGGCCCAGGTGGGGAGGGTGGGGACTGGGGACAGGGGGACAGCTCATGGGGTTTGGACAAACTTGGCTCAATGGGCTGCTTGGAAGGCAGGACTGAAGTTGATTCCTCAACTTGAGGTTGAGTGACTGGGTGGAGAATCTGGTCATTCATTGACTCTGAGACCACGGCTAGGGGAAGCATATCAGGCACGGGGAGGGGGAGGGGGAGGGAGAGGGAGTGTTGGCAAGGTAGGTGGATCCATGCTGGGCTGCAGGCTGTGCTGACAATGTCAGGGCACTGTACATTGGCTTGGATGTTGGGAGTCATTTAGCATAGAGCTGGTTGGGCCACCAGGGACCTGGATTGATGTGGAATTATTAACTGGCTCAGTAGAAAGGTGGTGGGGTAAAAAATCAGAGTGGTTGTCTGACTGCCTTCTGCTTGGTATTCTAGGGTGGGACCAGATGCTCTGGTGAAAACACTTTCTCAGAGAGGAATTCAGTGCTTGTTAAGTCAGAGCAAGGAGTGCAGAGCCATTTCCTGTGGGGCTGAGCTCGGGGGCTGAGCGCGTCCTGCTTCTTCCTTTATCCTGAGCTCCCTGTGCTGGGGGCATCCGTCCCTACTCCTCTTTCTAGAGGCTCCTCCACCATCTCCTCCTCATCACACATCTGTGTGGTTGCCAGTGGTCCAGAGGTCTTCGTACCCATCACAGCCTCTGTGCTGACATACATCTCACCCAGCTCCTAAGGGGCTTCTCATATTGGACCGTGTGGACCCTGGGGTCCTATGGGCAACACCCCGCACCACAGTGGCAAGAGACCAGGTTTCGGTCCCAATTCTGCTACAGACACTGGACATGGGACCCAAGGAAAAGCACTTTCCTTGTAGAATTTCAGGGTCCTCCTCTGGAAAGGAGCATAGTAATGATTGCCCCATCTATCTAGGTCAGCATCCTGGAATCTGAGGGCTGATGATTGGAACAAACAGTTGGGCATGCAGTGGGCAGGGAGGGAGAAGGACCCTTTGGTCCTGGACTTGCAAATATCACACGAGATAACATCCGGTTCTTAAGGAAGTTGCCTCTTAACAGCATATTCTCTGTTCAGTGGTGCCTTCTGTAGTAGGAGAGCCATCTCAAGAAATAACCACATGAAGTTTGTTCCTGAAAAGGACATTTCCATTATGCTATAAATGTATCCCAACTTGGGCCACATTGGATGAATTTCCTCTGAAAGTTTAAAAAAACTTTTCTCTCCTACTAAGAGCATTGTTTTCAAAAGAGGGAAATGAATATGTGCCCTGACAGAGGGGAGCTCATGTGCATTTAAATTCCCAGTCACCATCCTTCAGTTAGCCCTTATGAAGGCCATGTTCACTGCTGCCAGATCATCCTTGTACACCATGCATAAGAGAGTAGATTTTACCCCTAGAGGCAGTGGGAACCATTTTAGAATGGTTGAGCCAGGAGAGTGACATTCCTATTTTCCCTCTTAGCTTGTAGTAGAGGCTGGATGGTGACGTGCATGAATTAAATATCTTTGGACAAATTTGGAAATTCAGAACACACCCCTGCTAGTGGGCTGGAGAGTTGGGAAAGATTTAAAAGCTATTATGCGGGTAGGGTCAGAGTTGATCGGACTTTAAATTACTAGATGGGAGAAGGGAAGAAGAGAAGGGGGTCAAGTGCAACTCCACGTTTGTTATTGACCTTCTTAGAGTAATTTCTCAGGAAGCCAGACTGCAGAGCCAGCGACGGTGAAGGAGCAGAGTGAGGAGTGTCGACAGCTCTTTGGAGAAGCTTGTCTGTAGGAAGGGGCTGGAGGGGGAGAGAGGGTTGAGGGAGATTTTTCTTCTTTTTTTTTTTTTTTTTTTTTTTTTTTTTGCGGTACGCGGGCCTCTCACTGTTGTGGCCTCTCCTGTTGCGGAGCACAGGCTCCGGACGCGCAGGCTCAGCAGCCATGGCTCACGGGTCCAGCTGCTCCGCGGCATGTGGGATCTTCCCGGACTGGGGCACGAACCCGTGTCCACTGCATCGGCAGGTGGACTCTCAATCACTGCGCCACCAGGGAAGCCCTTTCTTCTCTTTTTAACGTTTGGGAAGCCTGGGCATATTTACATGCTGAGGGGAGGGATCTTTAGTGAGGGGAAGCCTGGAAGCACAGAATACAGAAGTGAAAACTGATGGGCAAGACTCCCGAGTGATGCTTGGTACAGAGCAAAGTGGAAGCAGGGACATCTTCCCCCAAGGAGGAGGACATGGTAAAAAGAGATGCGGGGGCTTCTAAATCTGTGGGCAGGACTTCCCTGGTGGCACAGTGGTTAAGAATCCACCTGCCAGTGCAGGGGACACGGGTTCGAGCCCTGGTCCAGGAAGATCCCACATGCCGCGGAGCAACTAAGCCCATGTGCCACAACTACTGAGCCTGCGCTCTAGAGCCTGTGAGCCACAACTACTGAAGCCTGCGTGCCCAGAGTCCATGCTCTGCAACAAGAGAAGCCACCCCAATAAGAAGACCACACACTGCAACAAGGAGTAGCCCCCACTCACCGCAACTAGAGAAAGCCCGCGCACAGCAATGAAGACCCAACGCAGCCAAAAATAAATAAACAAAATTGACTCTAAATAAATAAATTTGTGGGCAGTGAAACAAAACATTGAGAGAGTTTATACCTAATCCCTCTATTACCATTTGGAAGTAGGAAGCCAGGTGCTGTGCTGTGGGACTTGAGAACAGTGGAGCAGCTCTCCTTAGAGTGATGGAGGGGGTTGGCCTGGGAACCAAGGTGTGTTGATGCCACAGCTGGGATGGGGGCCAGGATAGGGTGTGGCTGGGTCATGACCTCCAGGGTGAGGAGAGGGCCCAGCGGGGCAGCACCAGGGGCAGATGTTTGGTTTGACCCATGGTTGGGTTCTTCTGGGGCATGTGACAGAGGCACTGAGGAGCAAGAACCCAGAGGATGGTTGACGTGATGGATTGTAAGAATGGAATGAAGAGGGCTTCCCTGGTGACGCAGTGGTTAAGAATCCGCCTGCCAATGCAGGGGACATGGGTTCAAGCCCTGGTCTGGGAAGATCCCACATGCTGCGGAGCAACTAAACCTGTGCGCCACAACTACTGAGCCAGCGCTCTAGAGCCGGCGCTCCGCAACAAGAGAAGCCATCGCAATGAGAAGCCAGTGCACCGCAGCAAAGAGTAGCCCCCGCTCGCCTCAACTAGAGAAAAGCCCGGGTGCAGCAACAAAGACTCAGTGCAGCCAAAAATAAAATAAATAAATTTAAAAAGAAGAATGGAATGAAGAGAAGGGTTAAGCGGGGAGGTTGAGGTGCTCAAGGTGAACCACTCGAGGGACTGGACATTGTGATAAGGCCAGACAGAAGATGGCAGGTGATTGAGGGAGCTGAAAGGACATAGGCTGTGGTCAGATGTTAGATTTTAAGATTTCAGAGCCAGAAACTTTGTGAGTGACCTTAAGATCCTGTGTATGGCAGCTGATGTGGAGGTAAAAATGGTCACCGGCATGTCAAACACAGCATAAATGCTTTGGGTGGATTTCCTCATGAAATCTCATAACGATCCCTATTTTACAGAGGAGAAGCTGAGGCACGGAGGGAAGACGCGTCTTGATCAAGGAGCCACATCAAGTCATTGCTGGAGGCTGGGATGTGAAGGTAGGTGATCTTTTCCACTCTCAACCGCTATGCATAACACCCCGATGGCTGTTGGCTGAGTCAACTCTGTGCACGTGCATGATACTGTCCCCCAGGATTATGGCTGGTTGGGGTGGGGAGGAAGATGTTAAAACAGGGACTGAGTCTTCTGTGAAACGTTGACCTGTTCCCAAATGATAGCTGAAGTGTCACTCGGCCCCACCAGCTCCACCACCATCCATAGTGGCCAAGTCAGCTCTGGGCTTCAAAGGGCTGATAAGCTTCCCGTTGAGTGTATTACTCAGCCTTGTGGGGGGCACTCAGCTTTCTGGTGCCGAGGCTCTGTGTCTAACTAACTGGAGGCCAACCCCAGCACAGGGTTCAAGTCACCGCCATCAGTGGTTAGAATTGGAGCAGGGGAGGGAACAGCCTGGACGTGCGCTGCTGCTATCACAGAGGGGAGTGTCTCCCACAGGAAAAGCACAGCTGAGCAGGGCGTGCGTTGATCTGGGGGAGTGGGGGGCTTCTGTGCTCTTTACCACACTCCCTCATCAGGCCAAGGTGTACAGTCTCCCTGGGGCCATATTTTCCAAGAGGTGTCGGTGGGTGCCCCAGATGCATTTCAAATCATGTGGTCACTCTCTTTGGAATAATCCTCCTGGTGCAGTCTGGATCCAGGCGAATGATTTGGAGAATACTCTGGTTGTTCATCACCTTTGTCCAATTATCTCAGTTGGTTCTTTTTTTCCCTCGTTCTGGTTGAAAGCCTTTTTCCTCTCTGTTTAACCCATCATTTAAAAGCACAGCGTGGGGCGGTAGAAATATCTATATTCACTTGTGTATTTGGCAGCTAGTCTCTGGATCCTTCAAAAAATACATGGAACATGGGTTTTGGAAAAAGGTGGGCCTGGGTTTAATCCTAGTTGTGCTATCCTTGTGGGCAGGGGCCACATCGTGACATACTTTGGTTGTCACGAATGAGCTGTTTTTAACCTGTAAATGATAGGGGCGCTCTGTGGCCATGGGGGAGTTGCTTATACTTTTGGACCCTCAGTTTCCTTTTCTTTGCCCTGGGCTTTTGTAACAACTTGGCACACTGTTCACAAGAATGCACGGAGAAAATATTGGTAAAATCTCGGCACATGCATCCAAACCTGTTGATTTCTCCTCTCCTAGATCCCATATATTTTTTAACTGACAGGGAAATGCCATTTTCCCAGAAGAACTGGTGTGCTGGTTGCATTGCAGTGGCCTGCAGGGTTGCATTTTTTGTGCCTGTGTGGTGGGCGCCATGTTGACGCTGATGGCAAAGGTCATTGAAGCCATGGGTGCCTGTCAGTCTAATTAACCCAGCTGAAAGATGGCATTTTGGATGGAGCAGAAAGAGAGCTGTTAAGAGCTCATTTCAGAGCTCACTGCTTTAGTTCCTAGCAGCAAAGCTGTAGCCCCCCTCCTACCCCTAGTTCTGCTGGTCTGGAACAGGCCTGGTCAGGGGATGTGGTGGGATCTGCTTGGCCGGCGTTTGCACAGTAATCTTTGATGCTGGGATTGAACTAGGTGTGAAATAGTCCGTGATGCCTTACAGTTTAGGAAACTGCAATTGCATTCTTCACACCAGATACATTTTTCAGATGATCCAAACCTTTTCTCTGCTGGCAGCTTCCATTTCAGCATTTCTAGACCTGGAATAAGGTCATGGGCTCCAAGGGGGCCCGTGCCCGCTTTGGCTTTGCGGGAAGTCAGTATTCTGTCTCGGCCTTGCTGGCCATTTGAGCTTGGATGCTGTATCATCGGGCTGCATGTCATGTTTCTTCTCGCACATGGCATGACATTTGTTCAAACAGAAGAGGCACTGTGGTTCTAGGGAAAGAGCAAAGAGTTTGGAGTGATGCTGCCTGGGGTTGATGCCTCGCTTTCAAGCTCTCTAAGTCTCTGTTAGGCCAACTCCACACAGTGCTTGTGAAGTCCAACCACACAGATGAGTGTGAAGAAGCCAGGAACGATGCAAAGAGCCCTGTAGATATTACTGTTTTGTGTACGATTATCCTTCCATTTATAGACCCATACCTACATTTTGATGATAGGCTACGAGAATGTCACAGCTTATTTGTTAAAATATCATTAATCTCTCAGGCACCTAATAGAGGAGTAAAAATGGCTTAATATTTACATGCTCGTTATTTACCTTTAAATGCAGGATTTGGTTGGTCTGGTCAGGTGAGCTGCGGATGAGAGGGAAGTTTTGAGAATCTATTTACAGGCTGTTTTTTCTTTTCTTTTTAGTTTTGTTTAAAAAGTCAATGCATCATCCTCAAAGACTTTAATGGAAATTAAGTGAATGAAGTTCCCAATCTTTTCAAGGTTAATTAAAAAAACAGCGCCCGAACGGTCAGATTCGATGCACTAGGAACAGTAGGAAAAGTCAGTGATGGGGCTTCAGAGTGGAAGCTGGTAGCTACCTAGGTTCCCCTCCTCCCTCGTCTCTGCCCACCCACAGCAGCACCCTCACCGCATCCTCCTCTCCTCAAGAACCTGTCATGGCTCCCTGTCGCCCCATCGGTCCTCCAGGGTCTGGATCGTGCCCTCACTCGTCGACACTTTTCCCCCGGTTTTCTCCCGCTCATGATCTGTGTTCCGGTGTTTCTGTACTGCATCCTCTTCCAGATTTACTGTCAACCTGCGTGTGCATTTCTGTAAGACTAGCACCTCTGAGGCGCACCTCTGGCAGGACACTGCCAGCATTGAGCCGTTCCAGGCCATTTCTCCTACAAGAATGACCTGCCTTCTGAATCGCACTCTGTGCCAGCCCCACTTTCCGCAGAGATTGGTCCTAACTAGTCCAGAGAGGAGGGTCGCGCCCCTGTAGGTAATTCACTGTACCAACTCATAGCCCGTTGGAAAATTCTCACAGTGAGTTGCTTTAGAAGACAGTGAGATTCTAGAAACTCTGTCCCAACAGATCCCCGTTAGGATCAACTGCCCCTCTTAGGAACCTTCGTTTGGCTACTACAGGCATACCTCTTCTATCCTATAGCCTGTGAACAAGCTGGAGCATACTTGATCTTGTATAATCCCATATGTCCTGTCATGTCTGCACAGAACATCCCTTCAATGAAATTCACCAAATGCTTTACTATTATGGCTTCTCATGGGTCTTCAGAGGCACAGGTCCTTGAATCAGGAACCTTCCCAAATGTTGGTAATGCAAGCTATCCCTCTCTGGCACATATGAAGTAGGACTGGGGCATGAGGGCAGTGATGAGAAGAGGTCTGTTTAGAATGGTGTATAAGTTTTTGATTGCTGAAACAACTTACTACAAGCTTAGGGACTGAACACAACACAAATTTACTATCTTACCGTCCTGTCAGAAGTCTGACATGGTCTCATTGGGCTAAAATCACAGTGTCAGCAGGGCCATATTCCCCTACAGAGACTCTAGGGGAGAATCCATTTCCTTGCCTTTTCCAGCTGTTAGAGGTTGCCTGTATTCCTCGGCTCACTGTCCCCCTTTTCCATCTTCAAAGCCAGCAGTGTTGCATCTCTCTGACCATTCTTCCACCATCTCTCCTCCTGACTCTCCCTTCTGCGCCACTCTTTTACTTTTAAGAGCCTTTGGGATTACATTGGGCCCTTCTGGATAATCCAAGATAATATCTCTATTTTAAGGTCAGTTTATTAGCAATCTCAATTCCAACTGCAACCTTAATTCCCCTTTGCTATGTAACCTATTTACATATTCCAGGGATTAGGACTTTTTTGGAAGAGTCATTATTTTGCCTACCACAAATAGAGACTAGGAAATATGGTACCCAAATCCACTTTGCCTTTACGCAGAGTGAAAGCATTCAAATATATAAAAGACATCCCCACTGAGGTCAAAGCTGGTGAGACAATATGGGCCACGGCCAGGATAGAATCCCTGGCAAGTCACTCAGCTCACCAACCATGAACCACCCACGCAAACAACACACATTTACTGATGCCTGGTACATACTAGAGATTCTGAGGCAAGTGTTTATCATCATGGAGTGTGAGAGGAAAGGACATAAGGAGACAAGACACTGTGGTGAAGGCTTCAGAGAGGAGTGGGCACATCAGCTGACTCTTGAAGGAGACATAGGTCAGATGAAGATGTTCTCTGGGCAAAGTGGGGAGAGCGTTTCTGGCAGAGGTCAGAGCATGGACGAAGCATAGAGGTGTAGACCAGGACAGCATCTTCCAGAACTAGCCAGTAGCTCTCTTTTTGCCATGTTGGACCCTGTGGAGGCCTGCTGGGATCATGACTTCTAAAACACCAATTAGGTCTGGAAGGCTGTGGTCCAAGGCATTTTTTTTTGGTTTTTTGGTTTTTTTGTGTTTTTTTTTGTTTTTTTTTTTGCGGTATGTGGGCCTCGCGCTGTTGTAGCCTCTCCCGTTGCGGAGCACAGGCTCCGGACGCGCAGGTTCAGTGGCCATGGCTCACGGGCCCAGCCGCTCCGCAGCATGTGGGATCTTCCCGGACCGGGGCATGACCCCGTGTCCCCTGCATCGGCAGGCGGGCTCTCAACCACTGCGCCACCAGGGAAGCCCGGTCCAAGGCATTTTTGCTGGCAGTAAGCAAGGTCTTCCACATCAGAGGGAGCATACGGCTCTTCTTAAAACTGAAAGTGTTTATGCCTGAAGTGAACCCAAATTTTATCTAGGGAAAACAAAATAGTGACTTCCGGAGACAAACCAAACAAAACCAGAGTCATCCAGGGAAAGATAACCCACTTCCATGGAACAGTAGCCTGGTTTGTGCCAAATTCTGAAGCAGGCTTCCTGCTAAGGCCATTGGCCATAGAATCCATGTGGGGTTGCATCCCTTAGAGATTTAACTTGTTTAAAAGTAGGTAAATAAAATTCAGAGGAAAAAAAAGAATCAGTTTTTTTGATGTGATTTGACCAGAGATGTTTGGAGAACAGTTGATAGTGGAAAATGATAAGAGGTAAGCAGGTGTTAAAGGCTGAACTGTGCTTCCTCAAAATTTGTGTGTTGAAGTCCTAACTCCTGGGACCTCAGAATGTTACTGTGTTTGGAGATACAGTCTTCAAAGAGGTAGCGCAGATAAGATGAGGTCATTAAGGCAGGCCCTAATTCAATGTGACGATTGTCCTCATAAAGGAAATTAGGACACAGACACGTGGAAGACCACGTGAAGACACAGGGAAAAGATGATCATCTATAAACCAAGAAGAGAGGTCAACCCTTCTCACAGCTTGATCTCAGACTTCTAGCCATACAGAGCTAGAAAAAAATACATTTCCACTGTTTCAGATACCCAGTCTGTGGTGCTTTGTTATGGCAGCCCGAAAACTAATATAGTGGGTCACAAAAATCATGAGTCATTGAATGCCAAGAACTAGTTGCTGTGATGTATCACTCAGATCTTCTTTCGGGTCTGATGGCCTTCTTCCTCCAAGTGCTGGGAATACTACTGGCAGACAGCCCCCAGCTATCAGCTTCTTTCAGGAATTTGCCTTGGATCAGGCTACCTTGTCCTAGGTCATGTCCCCTTTCTCTGGGTGGTCTGTATCCAAGACTTGTTGCCATGTGCGTATTAAGGCTTGGTCCCTTTGCCCAACTTGGTTCAGCTCTTGAAAGGTAATCTGGCTTCGGAGCTTCCCTTGGAGTTGACTGAGGCCTTTGTTAGGACTGCATCATACCTTCTCAGCTTCTCTTCAATTCTCCTTCATTCCCCATTTCCCTTCCACATGGATTGATCCCAAGGGCACTCCCTAATACACTTCTATTTATTTGTTTATTTTTGGCTGCATTGGGTCTTCATTGCTGCACACAGGCTTTCTCTAGTTGCGGCGAGTGGGGGCTACTCTTTGTTGTGGTGCATGGGCTTCTCGTTGTGGAGCACAGGCTCTAGGTGCATGGGCTTCAGTTGTTGTGGCATTTGAGCTCAGTAGTTGTGGCTCTCGGGCTCTACAGTGCAGGCTCAGGAGTTGTGGTGCACGGGCTTAGTTGCTCCCCAGCATGAGGGATCTTCCAGGACCAGGGCTCGAACCTGTGTCCCCTGCATTGGCAGGCAGATTCTTATCCACTGAGCCACCAGGGAAGTCCCCTAATACACTTCTATATATTAACTGTTGTCTCAGGGTCTACGTCTGGAAGAATGCAACCTGTGACATCATAATAAAGAAATTGGACTTTGTCCTGACAGCATTGGGGAACTATTGAAGCATTATATTCTGATGTGGTATGATTTGTAGTGTGGCTGGTTTGACAGCTAAATTAAAGAGGATCAGACAGAAGCAAGTAGACCAGTCAGACAGGGCGGAGGGTAGGCAAAACGGAAGGTAATAGAGGCCTAGTTGTAAATGGTTATTCTTCACCTAAGGCTTCTCCTGGAGCCTCTACCTGCTGGGAAGCTCAAAACCATTCCAGTATATGAAGTGCGTTGTCCTGGCTTGACTGGCGTTTACATCTCACTCAGAACATTGAAGGGAGCTCAGGTCTGGTCTGCTTTCCAAGATGTGAGAGCCAAACAAGACTACAGGTGAATACATCGTGGGTGAATAATAAGAGCTTAATGCTCCAGGTATATCCTCAGGGATTTAGATGTGAATCAGAGGATAAAATACGTCCTTCCTCCTTCCCCCCCCCCCCGCAAGGGCAAGTGTCTCAGGAGCTTAATCCCACGGGATGCAAGCCCTAACTACCTATGGCTCTTCCCTCACATCACACCATTACTGAACCCTGAACACTTGATAATGCAGTTCCCGCTGTCTGGACTCCCTGACCTTCATTTACCTTATTCATCACGTAAGTCTCTTTTCTGCATTTATTGCTTCCAAAAAACCTATACTGATGGCTCCCTCAGACTGGGTTAGGTATATTTTTACTGTATTTTTATAGCCTTTTTTGTTTTTTTGACCATTAGACTGTAAACTTCAGGACAGTAGAAGCTATGTCTTCTTAGGGACTTGGAGCAAAAGAAGCACTGCATTCTTCTTCCCATGCAAAGTTTGACCATTAAAGAATATATACACAAAGAACTGATTATTGAATGGGGATCCCTTTATCTACTTTGATAATGCTTGCAAAACACTCAATAACCATCAGACCTAAAGATTCTAGTGAACTGTGTAGGAGTTTGTGGCTTAGACTTGGGACCAAGTGGTATCTCCTACTTGTTACATTATATTATGTATTTAAACTTTAGGATCTGCAGACTTGAGCGAACTATGAGAAAAGTAGCATGACTTGTAGGCTCCAGATTCCTAACCTTGTGAAATAGGACTGCAGGCCTGCCTGCATCAAGCATAGAAATCAATAGGAGAGTAGAGAAGGGGGAGAGAGGGAGAGTGGTGGGTTTGTCTTCTGAGAGGGGTCCTGCCCTGCTGGTTTCAGAATAGCGAGGCAGGAAGGAGGAGGAGAATGTGTGCTGCCAGAGCCTGGATGGCAGAGGGCAATGAAAGAAGGATTGTGTCTTTGGGACGGTATCCCTCATTGAATCTGAATTGACATTTAGATTGGGTTAGACATTGGGTTAGACATTCCTCCTTCCACACACAGGAACTGGGGAGTAAGAAGGCAGAGAGAGGGCCAGAGTTCCCTCTAAGGCATTTCCGTGCATGGGAGAAGTGGATGGAAATGTGGCCTTTACGAGATAAAGTGGAAACACGGGGGAAAGGGCACACATGACTTGCCATCCAGGCCTCTTGATTTTCATGTCCCCAGAACCCAGTGTGAGACTGGCCCGAAGTGGGTATCAGCCTGTGCTTACTGATGGGATGGATGAGTGGATCCCCAAGTGGTTAAGGGGTGACGGTTGCTGATAGATTTGTGGTTCCGCACCTTCCCCTGTTTCTTTCCGTTACTAATTAATGTCCCTGGGCCTGGGTAGTGTTATAAATGTCATTCATTCTCAACTCTGCAGGCCTGTCACTGAAAGCCCCCTCAGAATCTCTTGTAATCTCACCTTTAGCCACATCCGTCATGAGGGTGTGCTGTTATCTGAAATGAGCTCCTGCTAGGTGGGCAACGGGATGTGGCCAGAAGGGGCGACTGGGAGCCTGGCTGGGCTGCTGTCCCAGGGCTCCTTGCCAGTGTGATGATGGAGTGAGCTCTGTGTGGGACCAAGCAGGCCTTGGTATCTGACAAGGGTCAACACTGTAGACAAGTTAAAGGTATGGAGCAGATGGAAATCAACGGCAGATAGGTGCAGTGGCGTGGCTGTCTGTGCTTCATCTACTTATGGCAGAATGGAAACAGGATGGATGCCCTGAGTGACTGGGAAGAGATTGACCAGGGACTGTGGCCCCTTAGAAGCAGATAAGGATTCAGGAGAGAACTAGAAAGGCTGGACAGGAAAATGGAGGCCAACGCCCCATGGTGGGGTTAGGAGGGGACTGTTGGAAGGAAGGCAGGGTCCCTTCTGGGATCCACAGTATGCAGCCAGCTCCTGTGTTGGTTGCTCTGACTGAGTTTTGGTTGCTCAAACTTGAGTTTGAAGGGTGTGCTGGTTCCCTACATTTGGAGGAGATAGACTAAACTCTTTACTGCTCTGGGGTACATGCTGTGATGAGCTTCTGAGGTCCCCCTTCAGTGAGGACTTACTGTCCCAGCTGCCAGAGGACTGTTGGCAGACAGCCCTGTTATCTGTCAACCTCCTTTTGCAGAAACACACACCTGAGCTCTTGCCCCTTCTTGGGGTTCCCAATCTAATATTGAGTAGTCGGCATGGGAGTATAAAGTATTTGAGCTCAGCTTGGAGCAGTGCTGAAGGGTCAGTTCTAACTCCACAGCTTCCCGTGGTGTCAGGAAAATCTGCCATTGGGTTTGCTGAATGTCTCCCTCTGCTCCCTACTTCTGTTCCCTTCCCTTCCCCATGTTTTGATCTGAAGGGCATCTTAATAAACATCCAGCATGCTCAACAGCTCAGCCTTTGCTTCCTGGGCAACCTGACCTGTGACTGTCCCCTTTGTATAGTGTGTTCTCATCTGGTTTGGGAAAAGCCTGGAGTGGGTGAGGTTGAGTGTGAAGGGATGGGTCTGGGAGAGATGGGAGAAGGGGGTCAGGCTTGCACAAGATTGGATCTAGAGTAAAAGTCCCCCAACAGAATTTGTTCAAGACCTGGTTGATGGTACTGGTGACATCTTATTGCCGTGATGCTCAAAAGGAATGCTGTACTGTGGAATAGGGTGATGGTGGTGACCCAGAAGCAGATGGCTCGTGTTATGTGGACAGAATGACTCGTTGGATCCTGGGCCCCCTCTTGGGAAACAGTCTCTCTCATGCAGTCGGGTGGTCCATCAGTGAATAGATATTTCTAGAGCTCTTCTTTGATGAAGTTTGGCAAGTTGCACAACAAATTCTTAACATTGCAAATATAATACAGTTGTCATGGTTATAGCCATTAGGGTGGCCTAGAATGTGCAAGTATGGGTTTGAGTCCAATCTCTTCTGGAGAGGAAGGAGGCAAACTGGAGAGAATATTATGCATTCTGAGTGTCAAACCCCTATTCCTCAGATTTGTCATAGACACTGAAAAAATTTCTCCTTTTGTCATGCCTCCATCCCACACAGCCTCTGGGGAGTTACACTCCTCATATATTAATGTCTTATGAATAAGCAGTTCTTTGAGTACTTCCTATATGCCAGATTCCGTGCTGAAAACCATGGGCCACCCTTGGATAGCTCTCAGATTCCTGTGAGAGGCAGACACAGAAATAATAGAAATAATGGTGGCATTGGGGTTCTGGTAAGTGGTTTATGATTAGAGAACTGAAGAACAGGTATGCATGGCTCACAGCCATAGCCACCCACAAAGGTCCAAGTAAGGTGTATGCATGGCACAAACACGAGGAAAGGAGCAAAAGGCCACAGGGTGACAAAATTCTGTTAACTGGGCAGAGAAGACCCAGAAAGCCAGACTGAGTCCTGTTGGGCTTCCCCTTGTCCTAACACACTAAGGATTCACATGAAAGCAAGTCTTGGCGTCTGCTTTGTCTCAGATCTCTCCATGCTCCACACATAAGGTTCACACAGGGAATTGTAAACATTTAGTGCTGCTGGAAATTGAAGACAGCAAAGCATTAAGAGATGAGACTAACCACCTGGGCAGGTTCCAGGTCATCAAGGACCACCGTGTTATCATAGAGTTTCTCATTTGCCCTGAGAACAAGTGGCTTGAAATTGTATATTCATCAGAATCACCTGGAGAGCTATAAAAGCGGTGGCTCCATGGTCTAGTGCCTAGAGAGTGGCTCTCAAATGGGTAGGGGGCAGTGAGAAATGGTTGGCAGGGCCATTTCTGGGAGAGTCAGGGCTCTGGGTCCCCCAACTCTTAGGTGTGGACTCAGGGGAATGATGGGGTTTGAATGTCACATCCTGGGCGGCCAAGTCCATTGGGATCAGGTAGACTAAGGTTGTCAGTGATGGAGATGCCACATAGGGATAAAAGCTTTACATGAGAGACCGGCATCATTTCCATGTCCTCACATTGCCTTGGCCCTAAGGGTATTAGGACAAACTGGGAAAACTTTCAGATGTTCCAGCCAACCCAGTAAGGAGAAATCATTTCGTCGCAAGATCACTGGTCCCATTCTGGGGTCATTTGGCTGTTAGAAACTCCTCCCCCACCCCATGCCTTCCACCTATTGGTTCCTATTCCATCCCTAAGTGTTGATGGGATAAGCCAGAATTGATGCTTGAGGCCTTTTGTAGCTGAAATTAATAATCAATGAAATCCTCAGTCAGTAGGCACAGGGCAAAATAAATAGTCACTTGAAGGTGACCAACCCTAACTTAATGAGTGTGATTCATCACTTCAAGCAAAGTGCTATTGGCCGCAGATATTGGAATCAGATCTTTAGCAGGAGGATGGGGCTGCCTGGGGAGGAAGAGAGTGGGAATATACATGAGACCTCGATGCATTAGTTCTGCTGATGGCCCTGCATACAAAACATGGACCCCCTCAGCAACAAAGCTACCACTGAGCCACATTTGTAGGTCACATTTGGATGGCAAATGATTCATGAAAATACGTTTAATGTCCAAAAACAAAAGTACTGATTATCCAGTGAAGAAAGTATTAGGAAACTCATTAAGAAATATGTTTTTGTCCTTGCACTGGCCTAAGCATCACAATTACCATCCACACCCACACAAAATGCAGATACAATTGTGAAATGAATTTTGAAAATTGAGTCCCTCAAGCTTTCTGGTTCCCATGCCAACTGTGTCCATTTGATGTCACTTGGATCACGATTGCATGAAAAGTACTTCCTGTTCTAGTACTTCCATAGCTTCCTAAAGGATGGGACTGACACTCTGTACATTTTTGGTGTGAAAAAGAAGGTTCTATTGTTGAAGCCCCTTTTGTGAGACACTTCATTACTCACAGCTGAAAGCATCTGTGTTCTTCCTCCCGGCAACTCCTGCCTTTTGTGGGATCTCCCTCCCAGCAGATCTTTCCTCTTTCGCTTGTTCAAGGTCGCAGCCTGAAAGCTCATGTAAGCTCTTTCTCATCCCACCTCCTCCAGAGCCATCCCCCCCTCTTCTTTTTACCCCAGACTTACTGAGTTGAGTTGCGCACTTGCTTCCTTGGCCTTCTAATACCGTGTGCCCTCTTCCCTTTGTAAGATGACCGCCCTCCCTCTATTGGAACCTCTCTTGAAAGGCTTTGGAAAGGTCCAAGTTGCCAAACCCAATGGCTCCATTTCCATACCCCTGATCTGGTGCTCTTCACTTTCTCTCTTTTCCACAGAGCTTTGCCTCCGGTGGCATTCAGGAATCCCTTGGGCTGTGCTCCACATCTAAGCTCTCTCTCCTCTCACCCTCCTTCGCTCGCCTAAAAGCCAGTTTCCTCTGAACATATTTGGGTCTCTTCTTCTCCTTCTCTGTAGTATATCCTTTGTTGCTGTCTTCTCTGGGTTTCAAGAAAGACCTCCATGTGGGAGTTTCTCCCCACCCAGCCCCATCTCCATGCCAGGTCCTCACCTTTAGACCTGGGCGGTCTCAAAGCCCACTGGACACCTCAACCTTCGTGTCTGGTTTTACCTCAAATACAGCACGTCTGAAACCAAGCTGTCTGTGTTCTCTCATGAGCCTGTTTTTGTGAGGGCCTGCTGGTGTTGCTCTGGCCTGGTCTGGGGGCCCAGGCTATGGCATGTGTCTCAGTTTTGCTACCAGATTTTCCTTTACTGAGCCAGAGCCCTGCTACTAGTCCCTACCACGTCAGAACAAGGCAGAAGTCAGACTGCCTGGACACCAGGCCCTTTGGGTGCAGAAATAACGCTTTCTCAGGGTCTGACTGAGCCTGTGGTGACGTCCAGGGCCTTGAGTGGAGCTGAAGAATTGAGCAGCAGTTTTGTGTCTCCTGCCATGGGGTGAGGAGAGATGGAGAATTTGGGAAACAAGAGGCCCTGAATCTTGATTTATTCACTCTGTGTACCACCTCTGTCCTCCTCTCGCTAAGATGCAGAGTCTCTGCAGGCAGGAATGTTTCCTTTCCTTCACTGCTTGATCCTCAGCATCCAGGAGAAGGCTTGGCAGGACCTCAGTAAACATTCGTTGAAGGAGTATATTGAATTGGTTAAGCACATTCTCAGCAGATTCAAATATAGAAATAGAAATAAATCCCAGCAACTTGAGGTTCTTGGGTGGTTCACTTCTGTTTAGTTGAGGTTTTCTATTTCAGCCCTCTGGCCCTGGAGCATCACTGAGGTCAGTGAACCAAGGGGAGGCTCATGGCTTCTTCAGCGAAGGAGTTTCTGAATAGCCTCTGGCCAAATAGTATTGGAAAACTCTCAAAATATGCGTATCAAGTGTGAACACAATGCAGCTGTAATCAGGGACTTTGTTTATAAATACTGAGCTTAATTTTTTTTGTATGAAGAGAAGGTTAGAAAACCTTACAGCCAGTAGAGCAACCACATCAGGGACCTGAACAGATACGTGAGTTGATTGGCACCTTGAAATCGCTCCTAACTTGTCTTGCCTTGTCAAAATTGCATTTGCATCTGTATTGGAGCAGATCTTTTTTTGTGGCAAAAGTGTAAGTCCAGGGACACACGAGATAACTAGATGTTGCCTGCTGTTGGCGGTGGGGAGCACTGCTGAGAACCCAGGCTGGCAGCTGGAAAGGCATTAACCGGACTTTCGGGAAGTCCATGCATGATGAAGTGCTGTCCCAGATGGCAGCAAGCCCCCTTGGGTTTGGGGTTCTTAAGGAGCTTTCAGGGCATGCTATCCTATTCTCCCCAGTTAAGCCCCAGGCTTACCAGGGACCCCGCTTGGTTTGGTGCTTTATAATATTTCCTGAAGGTTTTCCTTTGCTTCATGACAATACGGGGACTGACTGAGGCTGCCTGGATCCCCACCAAGACGTGTTCTTGGTAGGGGTTTCTATGTCACTCTCAGCCCACAGTGATAGGTGACCTGCAGAGGAGTTCTGATCTTCATGGGGCAATTGTATACCTTTTAGGCCCGGTGGTTCTGGAAAATGTCTCTTTTCTGGACAGGTCAGGTCCTTTTCTTCACTGTTCCAGCCTCTTCTCATTTCCCCGATTCTCTTTTCCCCATGCCTCATGTTGGAGCATCACTTTCTTGTCCTGGGTAATCCCTAGACTTTGCAATTATACAAGAAAACAAAGCTCTCTCTTTACTGACAGTAACTGGGTCCACTAAACCACTGAAAGCTTATTAGTAGACACCCCAGACTACAGTGGGTACCCATGTACATTTCCATTTGCCTCATCAGTGAATGAGAGGAACTGTCTCACCACAGCCTTGCCAGCTTGGACTATTATCACTTTTTATTAGTCTTTGTCAAATTAAAAGACAACTATTACTGGTTCAGTTTTATTTCTTTAATTATTCAAGAGATTGAGCAATTTTTCATGTGTGGATTGGTCGTATGCATTTCTTCTTTTGGGTCTTACCTTTAACCTCTGTGAATTAATATTTTTGGTTTTTCCCTGGATGAATTCATAAATCAAAGCAGCCAGCCGTCAGACCCACATTAGTATATTTGTGCTGCATTGCAACTGCATGCCATTCTCTTCTTGTTCACCATGTGCAGAAATCAGTCTGGACTCAAAACTCAACAGGAGTGTGGAGACGGAATGTCTACTATTATTTCATTCATACATACATATATATTCATATATATGTGTATATATGCACACATATGTACATATTACATATATGTATATATTTAAATATGTGTGTATATATATTCAGTATGGTTCTATATTCAACTTAAAGTGTGTGTCAGACTTTAATGGGGAAATATTAGGAGCTATAGCTTTAGTGAAGAGTATTCTTAGGTTGAACCAATATGAGGGCCCGTGAATCAGAAAATATTTTCACAAGTTGCTCTGTAAATCCCCTAAAATTAGTCTCTGGATTCAGTATTACAGAAGATGAGCTGGTCTTTAATGGTAGCCCCCGATGCGCTTCTAATTACATGTTGGAACGCCCATCTGGTCTCTTTGCCCTCGACCAGCCACTTGCCATGTCAGATAGAAGGACAGGAGTGTTCACGTGCCTGGTGTTTTAAGTGATGGGCTCAGGTGTTTCTTCCAAATCCATAAGACTCTCTTTACGCCGCTTTCTGCAGAGGTGGGTTTCCCCAGCTAAAAAATGAACACGTGACCAGCACTCTTTTCTTCCGTGGATATTAGCATCTATTTCTGGGGTCCGTGTGGGGGGCGTGTTTTGGGCAGGGTGGGGTGCTTCCAGCCCCAGGGGCCCCTGGAAGTGCGACCTGGGCTTGGCGTGAAGCCAGCGGAACCCGAGGATTTACGAGACGCAGATTGCGCCGGCCACACAGTTGTGTTTATCAGGCCACAGAGCTGGGAGACTGGGGGTGGAGGGAAATGGAAATCTATTTTATGGTAAAGATGACTTATGCAATAAACCAAGTTTATGAAAGTGCTCACAAGGCTGGTGTTTAATGTTCACAGACACCATCGATCTCCCTGGTCTCACCCACCCTATCTCCTGTTCTCTTCTTCCCGACCTCACTGTTCTCTGTCTCTCCCCATCGCTCCCCCACACCTCCACCTTTCCCTCACTGGTTCTATCTCCTAGTTCCTGATTTGCTCCAGGAAGCCCAGGTGGTGGCTGCCACAGCCCAGGCTCACGCACCTCTGACCTTCACACCCACAGCTGGCCCCAGGGACACACGTGTCCATCAGAAGTTGATCACTTTCCCCGTTGCTGACAGCCATTCCCTCCAGCTTGCTCACTTGACTCCCCCCCTCTACTCTCTCTGTCCTTACTCTCTGACGCTGCCCCCAGCTCACTGCATGAGCACACAGCCCCCCTCCTCCACCCTAGGGTGCTGGCATCAGCCTTCCTGCCAGACCCTTCTATCTCATGCTGTCCTTCAGTGCTCAGACCCCTGTCGGTCTCCTGTCTGGCGAGCAGACTCCTGCACTCTTGTTTTCCTGGCTTTGCACACCCCTAGATTCAGCTTATTCACTGGTCCAAGTCAGAAATGCTCAAACTCTGTCCTGTGGGACTCATTCCACGTCGGCTGCTTGCTTGGCCTTTCCTATAAGATAAGAACATTAGTGACCATATGCCTTTAGAAGGGGGAAGGTGATATCCAGGTAGGAAATATTCATTCAACATACCTTCCTGGATATTTACTACATACTGGGGCTGGGCTAGGGGTCAGATGTCTCTCTGAACTGGTCAGACTGCCTGGGCTGGGGCTCAGCTCCAGGGCCTGCACCTGTGGATGGGAATCCAGAGTAGGAAGCTGAGAGGTTAGCCCAGTCATGGCAGACACTTGTGAGCGGGGTCGTTCGCTCTGCACGGAGGGCCTGTCGTTTCCCATCACTGTGTTCCTAAGTGCCAGCACAGACCTGGCCTGCTGCATGAGTACTCAGTGCTTGCTGGGTTGGTAAGGGAATGAACCATGTCTTGAATACAACGGTGGAAGGACTGGGGTTGTCTAGCCAGTAAAGATGGGAGGCTGAGCGAATCTAATGGGACACTTGGAGCACTGTCACAACAGAGTGTTTCATGGGCTTCCAAAGGCCTGACCTGAAGGGTGGCATTTATGAAGATGTAGATTTCAGCTGCACATCTGAAAACTAGTTGTTTCACGAGGACGTGGGCTGAATCTCAGGATGATGAACTCCTTGATGCTGGAGATATTCACTCAGAAAACACCACGTGACCTCTTAAGCGTGGTGATGTGGAAGGGAATTCTTACAAGGCCCGAATGATGGAAGAATTGTTCATTGGACGCCTGTTGTGTGCAAGGGACTATATCAGGCTCTGTGAATGGAGAGACAATGGAAGCCCTTTGTCCTAAGAAGTGCTCTAGCAGGTTCCTTGATTGGGTGCTCACTTTAAATAGACTCCCACTGTGTACACGGGGAAACTGAGGTCAGGACAGTGAAAGGCCTTTTCTAGAGGCATCTGCCATAGAATGCCTGTGGTGACCAGGCCCGTGGGAAGGGCTTACTTGCATCTTCTCACTTAGTCTTCCCATCAGCCCTGGGATGAAGATACGAGTTTTAGGTCTTCCACCCAGCATCAAACCCCATTCACCAGCCTCCTGATCTAGTGCTTTTCCCATTATAGCAATCACAAAGACAAATTCCAGACATGCAGTCACAGAGAGACTCAGAAGCTCAGGGCAGGGAGTAAGCAAGAGATTAGAAATAGGTGGAGGCGGATAGGGCAGGAAATGGATGCTCTCTGAGCCTGCTGTGGGCCAGACAGAGCTTTACCTACAATGTACGATTTGATACAAACAAGATCCCTGAGGGTTAGATGATTTTACTACCATTTTACACGTGATGAGCCTGTGGCTCAGAGCAGTTAACTGACGTGGGTTACACCACGCAGGTGATGAGAACTGGGACTCGGGTACCTCCTTACCGCCATTACTACCACCACCGTTCGCCTTCCGGTTACTCCCAGTCCTACTGCCACCCAGGAGGACTACTGGCTGCTGTCGCCACCACCCCGTAAGTATTGATGTTACTACCACGGGCACTAGTCCTCCTACCGTGCCTACTAGTATTATGATCGTCATATCACTAGTGTGTGACTCCTACTCATGACACACTCTTGAGTTATGCAGGGCGCATGCTGTGTACGATCGAGACTCAGCCCTCTCAAATCTCTTTGTTTAATTTTCAAAACAATTCAGTGAGATTTAGGATAGTCTTTACGCCAGAGCTGATGGGTTGCCCCACACTGTGGGGTAAGCGTCGGCATCCCTGATCTACAAGAAGAGGACAGGAGGTGGAAACTGGTAAACCAGGAACTAGCTTCCGTGACTCCTAACACATACTCATGTATTTATCTTAGGTTTGGGATTAAAACAAATTCAGCCTATTTTCGCTGGAATGTTTGCTTAGACTGGTCTCTCCAGAATTCAAGTCAGGTAAGGTCTCCAGAGAGAAGGGGTAATGCTTCTATCAGGAAGAAGAGCGGTGCTGGGCTTTGCCTGCTCCTCCCTCGTCAGGTGTTATGTCAGATGCTCCGTGCACTGTCTCTTTAATTCTCCCGCTGGGGGGCAGGTTCCGTCCACCCCATTCTACAGATCTGGAAGCTGAGGCAGAGTGAAGGCGAGGAGCTTGTCCGAGGTCCCATCTCCAGCCAGACATGGTCCTTCTGGCCCCCCATGCTTCAGTATGGGGCCTCTGCAATAGAATTAACATGTAAATCAAAACGTAATTGGCTTTTTGTGCACAGTTTAGATGAGATTTACTTTTGAAGAATGACTTTGTGTTCTAACCCAGCAGGCCCAGCTCCACGAGGCCCACTTGCAGTTAATAAGGGCCGGGGAGTGGGGCCATAAATACTGCTAACGATGCAGCTTGAATGAAACGCCCTATGAACCGTAATAACCCCCCCCTCCCCCGATTAATTCCAGAACGCTCTCTGTTCCTATTAGACCTGCAGTGGCTCCCCTGATGAGATCAATACAGTGTGGCGGAGTGATCCTAATAGAAGTGTTATTATCTTTTAATCTTCGGGAAAATGCCAACTTCTCAAATCCTTCACCAGGCCGCCTGCTTTATTTTCTTGGTGCAACCTTGAAGGCAGTTGTTTTCCCTGAAATGAAGATACATTAGAGTCTTTTCAAGGATTTATCAATAATAGGACCTGTTCCTTCTTTGCAGGGCCCACGGCTAAAAGGCACATTTGTATGCGGCGAGTCAGAACTGGTCACGGTGACCTTTGCTGTCAGCTGCGATTTTCCCAGCAGACAAATGCCTCTGGAGAGTGATTGTTAAAACAGATATTCACGGGAGGGAGACGGAGAAGCAAGAGGGGAAGAGAAATAACACCACTAACAAATAACCAAGGGAGAGTTGAGGAAGCCAGGCGTGTCCCCTGTGTAGCACTCCAGGCGGCAGAAATGGCCTTCACGGCCCTGGTCAGGAAGCTGGTGTCTTCTCCACCACTTCCACAGGTCTCCAGGGGCCCGAGCATAGTGGAACTGGCTGGGAGCCCCGGAAAATGAAATGTCACTGCCCTGTAATGAGTGTCCAGGCAAGAAGGAAGGAAGACAGGGATCACTCAGCCTCATGCCTCCAGGGGTGCTGGACCTTCAGGCCCACAGGGGGCAGGAGAAGCTGTGCATGGGGTTTGGTGTCCTTGTGGTGACACCTCTCTGGGAGGTGGAGCTACGTGGGCCATGCCTGTTGATGTGAAGATGAACCAGCTCATCAGTGACGGCGCTGGGAAGTCTGTAAAGGGTACCAGCGCCGCTCCTGCAGGTGTCCTCAATTCTGATGGAGGTGCCACACCAGGCCTGGCAGACAGCCCTAGGGAAAGGCAGCAGAGCCCATGGGAAGGAGGAGGAGTCCTCAATGCCTTTCTTCTTCCTCCTTTGCTTAAAGCAGCGTGCACATCCCTGAAAGGCAGCCTTCTTTGGAGGAGCCTTGGCTATCATTGGGTCCCACCCTTACCTTATGCAGAAGGGGAAACCAAGGCTACAGTGGGGAAATGATGGAGCAGCAGGGCTCACAGCAGGTCATCTGGAGGGCCATGTCTCCTGGGCTTCCGCCCAGGGCTCTATCTCTTCTTGCTCAGTGCTGTCACTCAGGGACCCAGGCTCCTTCTATCTCAGGGCTCTGCCATTCATGGGGGCTTCTGAATCCTGCATTTTATCATCTGTGTCCAGCCAGCAGACAAATGAAGAGGGGGAAGGGAATGGAGGTTCTTGTGGGCAAATATGAGGACCAAGGAGTATGTATGAGACCTCTGTACCTTGTGTCCAATTCCATCAGCCAGGACTCAGTCACGTGTCCCTGCCCCCCGCCCCGAAAAGTCACGTGCTGCGAAGTGTCATCCACCCGTGTACCACAGAAGGAGGGGGCATAGAACTTGTGATCAACTAGCTTATCATGGCTGTAGCGTCCTCATCTATAAAACTGGGGGACAGACTACCCCCTTTTTGGGCCACAGCAGGGACTATAAGGAAATGAAAGGTGTGAGAGCTTCTGACAAATAGTAGGTGCTACATTAATGTTAATCCTACCCCTTTGGTTTTGCCAGTCTCTCCTCTCATGGACTGGAGGCTTGAGCCCACGTCTGAGTTTCCCCTCCAACTCCGTGGGGCTAGATTCCTGATGGCTGGGCTTGGCCCTTTGGTGGGATTAAAGACAAGGTACCTTCCACATTCTGATCTGGCATTGAAGGTGGCCTTGCCTTGCTTGCTCAGCTCACTGGAGGCTGTTGGTGAGACTCTCCACCTGCCCATTGGCTCTCCCCTCCAGCCCCTGCCTCCTTCTATTTACGTCCCCCTGAGATGGTCTGTGATCTGATGCCAGCATATAATACCTGGCTCCTTAGATTCAGCTTTGCCACACCCGGTGTGCTCCAGGAGCCACACTGAGCTGCCTGGTGTCCTGTGGGGGTGGGGTTACCTTTTGGCTCCCTCACTTATGACCTCATGGCAAGTGGCTTTGCCTCTTTGAGCCTCTCTTGGATTATAAGAATCCCTTAAAAAGGGACAACCAACAGGTGGACTGTTAGGAGGAGGACACAAAATCATGGCTGTGAAATTGTTGAGCACAAAGCCCCACAGAGCAGCTTGGAGGGAGGGTGTGTCTCAAAAAGTGGCAGTGCACGCTGATGCCCCCTATGCTGACTACCCTCATTTTCCACAAAGGGGAGGTCAGGGTGCCCTGTGAGGGTGATCATAGTGGCAGAGTTGATAAGGAAGGGTTGGGGGACCAATATCCATAGACCACCCCTCTCCAGGGTGGTGCTGAAGGATGTGAGGTCCCAGCACCTTCTCATGCCCCTTCCCCTGGAGCCCAGCTGGATCACTCACTCCTTTGCCTCTGGTCCAGACTCAAGGGATGCCATAGCAGTTCTGGGCTGAAGAAATCTGTGTTCTTGGCTGAGCACAGAACTGAGGGGAGTATTTAGTTTTGCAGGATGTTCCTTCCCCAAACCTACCCTCTGCACCCTACAGAGCTTTTAGCACCAGCCAGATGAGTTCTGAGTAAACTCATCAGAGATAAAGGCAAATAGAACAGGTGAGAACAGTGGTGGGGTGGAGTGGGGGAAATGTAGATTCTTGCCTTGTGATATAGCTCCTTCCTGTTGTACCTTGGGCCATCTGTTCTCCCTTTTACTGAGATACTTAGATTTTTATGGCACCTTGTGTTTAGGATGGTACTCTCAAAGGAGGCCAGAGCTGTGCTGATGGGGAATTCCAGCATGTTTCCCATTCCCGGCCATTTAAGTACTTAACCTATCTCTGTGCCTTGGCTCTGCTGTTCACCAAGCTGGTCATGCCCTGTTCATCTGTCCTCATTGTACCTTTTTCAAGGTCCTACAGAAATATAACACTTCTTAGGAATCCTCTGATGGTCCTTGAGTCAGGGGAGACTTCTTCTTTCTCCAAACACACACACATATCTTCCTCTTGTCTACCTTGTGGCAGTTCTTACATTTTCTGGTAGGTATCTTAGTGCACTTCTTCTCCCTTTAGCTAACCATAGTAATAATCATAATAAATATGAATAACAGCTAACTTTTTACTGATCTCTAGATGCCAGGAAATTTACTGACATTATCACAGTGAATCCTCATAATGGCCCTTTAGAGGAGGCACCATCAGAATCACCAAGTTACTGATGAGAAAATTGAGCCATGCAGAGGTTAAAGAACTTACTGAAAGTCCTCCAGTCCGTGAATAGTGGTTCCAAGATTTACTGTAAACTCTTATGACATCCAAGTCCCTGTTCTTGACCACTGCAATCTGTCTTCAGTTTGACTATAAAGTTAAGATCTTGTAGATAACTGATTTGGCCACAACATCTCAGGCAGAGCATACAGAAGAGAGGATGGGCTTTGGAGTAGAAAAGATCCAATTGGATCACCCAATTGGCTTGAGGATCTTGGACAATCTACTTGAGCTCTTTGGTTCTCCTTTTTCCTTCTGTAAAATATAGAAAATTGCATGCACCACAGGTTTGGATGTGATGAGGCTTAACTGAGATCAGGGGCATGTAAGGCCCCTCCAGCAGTGACCCATAGGTAACAGTATAGCTAATACTTACCAAACACTTGCCCTGAGCCACATGCTTTTCTGTATGATGCATATGGATTAACTCATTTAACGCCTTAGAAAAATGCAGTGACTGGAGTGGCTATACAAATCTCAGACAAAGTAGACTTTAACACAAAAAATATTACTAGAGTTAGAGGATTATTTTATAGTGATGTAATGATCAATCTATCAGAAAGTCACAACAAGTATAAACATGTATGCACCTAACAACAGTGCCCCCAGATACATGAAGCAAAGGCTGATAGAATTGAGGAGAGAAATAGAAAGTTCAGAAATAAAAGTTTGAGATGTTAATACCCCACTAAGAAAAAAATAGGAAAGACTCAATTTACTAAGATCAGAGATGAAAGAAGAGATACTACTATTGACCTTACAGAAATTTTTTAAAAATCAAGTATAAGGGAATACTATGAAGAACCGTATGTCAACAAACCAAGAAACAGAAGATTTGAACAACATTGTATACAAATTAAAGCTAACGTATATTTATAGAACATTCCACCCAACAGCAGAATACACTCTTCTCTAGTGCAAATGGATCTACAAAATGTACCATATTCTAAGCCATAAAAAAGCTTCAATAAATGTAAAAAAGATTGAAATTGTGTAAAGTATGGTCTTTGGTCACAATGGAATGAAATTAGAAGTTCATTACAGAAAGCTATTTGGGAAATTCACAAATATGTGGAAATTAAACAACATACTACTAAATAACCAGTAGGTCATAGAGGAAATTACAAGAAAAATTAGAAAATGTTTTGAAATGAATGAAAATGAATATAAAAACATACCAAAACTTACATGATGCAGCTAAATCAGTGCTTAGATGGAAATTTATAGCTGTAAATCCCTATATTTTTTGAAAATAAATATCTCAACATCCTAACCTTCTACCTTAAGACACTAACGTAGAAGAACAAACAAACCCAAGCAAGCAGAAGGAAGAAAATTATAAGGATCAGAGTGTAAATTAATTCAACAGAGAATAGAATCAATGAAACCAAATGTTGTTTTTTCAAAAAGACCAACAAAATTGACAAACGTTTATTTAGGCTAACTAAGAAAAAATAGAGAATATTCAAAATACTAGAATAAAAAACAAATTAAAGGACATTACTACTGACCTTACAGAAACAGAAAAATAAAGTCTAAGGGAATTCTATGAGTAGCTGTATTGTTCAGTGGTGAGAGGTATTGGTGAAAGTGTTCTAGTGGCAGCTGAATTATTTACGAGAGTCAACCTTAGCCGAACACCCAGCATGAGTCAGAGATTGGTCACACCTTGGTGTGATGCGTACAAAGTACTCCTTTCACATGCCATATGCCCTCGGATCCTTATTAAGAGAAAACGTAACCTGAAGTAAGACTTGTAGTACTTACCATATACAATGCTCTGAAATTACTACTGTGAAATGCAGATCCAAAGCCCCTCGAAGTTCCTCAGTTCAGTAAGTTATCTACATTAATGGAGGTGGGATGGGATGGGAGTTAGGAACACAGGCTCTGGAGTCAGATGGGCCAGATCCAAATTTTATCTTGAGTCTTTGAGAAGCAGCGTGACTGTGGGCAAGTTGTTTAATCCTGAGCTTCAATCACCCTGGCAAGTGGGGGGGGTATCTTTGTCAGTTATTTTGAGGATTAAATGAGATAATGCTTGGTAAGTCCCCAAGCTTGGTAGATCCAGTGTTTGAAAAATGTGAGCCATTGCCATGAGCATGATGACAAAGCCTTATTCAGGTCACCCTCATTGATGCCACCAGTGTCCATCATCAAAGACAGTAGGATGCAGAGGGCTTCTCTAGCTGCTTTACACACATTTATTCCCTTACAAGGGTATTATCCTCATTTGATAGAGGAGGCAAATGGAGCCCAAAGAGATTAGATCACCTCTGTAGGCTCCCACAGTGGAATAGTCCTTCGAAAATGGTTATTCTGACCCTTTCTGCCCTCTTCTCACCCTGCCACTTTCATACCAAAGAGGGGGAAGGTATCATGGAAAGAGCTCAGCCTGGTGCTGATGAAGGACTTGATCAGCCAGCCTTCCATCCCTATGAACCATTCTCTTTCCCAGGTGCCTCTGTTTGCTGGGTGGGACTTTTCTTGTCTGAGGGTGAGCCAGAGGCTTCTTGGCCAAGTTGCTGGGTAATAGAATTCATAATTGCTTGTGGCTTACAATGTGGGAGGATAATTCTTCATTAGTCCACGTCACCCATTCTAATGGGAAGAAGGTGAGCTGGAAATGCTACCGGCCAGCACTGCTCTGGATGCTAGTTTCTTATGTCTGCAGCGTGGCAGTCTTGCCTTCCCTCCGGTTTACTGTCTAAGGCTTGTGCAGGCTGACAGATCAGGTTCTCTGCTTTCATCACCGTTCCCTCTCATGCTCATGGCTGCACTTACTGGTTTGAGTCCCAATTTTTACTCCTGGTCCTGCAAATCAAACTTAGACAGCATGGATGTACCCTGGAAATATCATCATTACTCATTTTTGCAAATGTGATTGAACTACAGCTTCAAGAAGTAACTTGTGCGAGGTCATACCATGGGTGGAGACAGGACATTGGTGCGGCCCGGGCCCCTAACCATGATGCCACCCGACCTCAGGGATGAGGGATAACAGGGCTTGTTGGAAAAACCTCCAGCACCTCTCTCCTTTGGACCAGCTCTATACTTCTTCTCTTGGTTTGGAGTGGGGTTGTGTGCACAGAAAAAGAAAGCAAGAGAGGTGCTTTCCCAGGTACTCTGGGGGCTCAGACTTGAAGGCTGAAGTGTGGGTATTCTCCAAGGTGGGGGAGAAGAGCCCTCCAGGTAGAGTGAAGGGCCCATGGGAAGGCTGTCCTACCATGCTTTCCCTAGATAGTTGGTGATCTGGTGCATGATGGTCCTGTGGGTGGGACCTCGGAGACAAAGGGGCTCAGTCCTTGTTCAGGAATATCTCAGAGCCCAGGGACACCTGGACTTAGCAAGTTCTGAGTCTCCTCCCCCGACAGTCCGTGCCTTTGGTGTCACTTTGGGCTGTTGGCCCTGTGAACCTCAGCTCCTTGGGGCTTTCCTCTCCTAAAAGGACCAAGGAAGACTTTGCACTTAGGGCCAAAAGAATCTTTACACCAGTGGGCAGAATGCAGAGGAGAAGATGCTGATTGAGACCTGGATGACCATCCTGGAGAAGGTGGTGAGTGAGGGCGGTCCTGCACAGCTGCAGGGAGGACGTGATTCTGACCCATGACTGCTTATGGGTCTCTGATGTGATGAGCTACAGTTTCTAGAACACACCTGGACAGAGAAGTGCTTAATAGATACTAGGGGAATGATGGAATTGGATAAATAAAGGGAACGGCAAGGGAAGGAGAGAAGACTTTGTGAATGAATGAAAACCTCAAGTAGTGATTCATTCACCATTAGCCGTGCACTTACTCTGTGCCTGGGACTTGGCTTCTGTTATTTCATTTAACCTTCCCATCAACCATGCAGGTGGATGTGTTTATACAGGTTTCATAACTGAAGAAAGTAAAGCCAGAGAGGTTGAGAGACTTCCCCAAGGTCACGCAGTCAGGATATGAGAGAACCAAGCTGTAGTCCTTCGATCTAGCTGCAAAGCCCTTATTCTCTATAGCAACATCCTTTCTTTCCTCTCCACCATGACTCAGGAGAAAAGTCAATTTTCAGTGGTTGTGGCTGTTTGCTAAAAAGAGCAATTCCCTTTCCTCCATCTCTAATTTTCCTTCAACTAATTGCAAATTAGTGGTAATTTTCGAATGAAAAGAGGGAGCCTGAATGCCATCCATTTGTGCTTACCCAGCAAAGCCCTGGATCTGTGACAGCTCCGTTGCCATGGCAACCTCGCAGCAAGGCCTTCCCTGGATCCTCGGCAGTGCTGCGTAGACTCTGGAAGTGTGGTCGCTTACCCTCTGGATTAGCCTGTTTCTTTGTTCAAGTGTCCCCAGCACAGGCCCAGAATTTCAGTGTTTAACAAGGCTCTGCTCTCCACTGCTCATTTTGATACCCTTTATTTTTAGGAGTTTAGAATTAATAGTGATAATAATAAAGAAGGAAAGAAGAAAAAAGTCCTGACAAACTTAGCCATGTAAACTGCAGGCTGAAGAAAAACTGCCTTTCCCCCCTAAAACATGGGGAAAGCATCCTTTTCAATTCAACTGCTACAGGTGATGGAACAGGCTTCCCTGCCCCAGGATCCTGTGGGTGCAGAAGGTCCTGCCTTCGATAGATCTGGAAGGCCTGGTGGATGGAAGAGGTATGATTAGCAAACATCCACTTGCCCCACCTCCGGCCCAGAAGGGTATCCCTAGCAGGGGGCTCTGGACCCGGAAGGAGGAAGGTCTTCGCAGAGCACTGTTTATTATTTGTGTTGTGAGTGTGTGTGTGTGCACATTCTCAATCCGTACCAGTTACTAATGACGTCCCCTGTGCCAGGCTCTGAGGATGAAACAGCAAAGGATTCCTATCCCCTGCCATTAAGTAGCTCTTCCCTAGTGAGGGAGACAAGTGGCCAATGAGGTGCTGTGAATGATGTGATGCCAGGGGTAGGGGTGGAGCTAGCACCATTGGGTGGGTGTGTTTGCAGAACATTTGCAGACAGTGGGAGATGAGCTTCACCTTGAGAGATATTAGCAACTTGCTGGAAAGATAAAGTAGGAAGAAACATAGCCTAGGCAGAGGGAATAACAAATATAGAAGCATGCAGGTGAGACAGGAGTTCATATATTTAGGTAACTCTCAGTGGCAAGTGTGGCTAGGATATAAATGACTGGGGCCAGGAGTCTGGCGGCAGAGAACAATACACATCGAGTAATTTAAAACATTACAGTGAAAATAAGAGCACTCGAGATCCTGGGCTTGGCACTGAATGGGAGCCAGGCCTCTATAAGACCTTTAGATTCCTCAAATAATGATGGAGGGCAAGGGCTCTGTGTTATCTTATCCCAGTATGACCAGAAAACCCACCCAGGATGGGGGAGTCAAGACCATGAACTTCCTGGTTCCTGGGCTGCAGGGAAGATTGGTGGCGCCTTGTCTAGTCTCCAGTGTGCATTTCAAGGGGGCTCCTCCCATGGAGATTGGGGCATCAGCTGACAGAGGGAGACATGGTGGATTTGCAGGAATCCATGTGCTGGGACCAAGAAAGGATTTTCATTCGTTTTGGGGGTTTCCTTTCAACTTCTACCAAGATGATGTGAACGGAGGCTGGACCATGGGGTGAAAGACGGGGGTACTGACAAGGTGGCATGGACCCCTAGAGGCTCCCAAAGCTCAGATCGTGCCAGTGTGAGGGACAGATGTCTGGGCAGAGTACATTCTGACTCTGGGTCTTGCAAACAGGCAGTCCCTCCTGTGTCACAGCCACGCATGCGCCCCGCCCCCTGCTCCGTCACTGATGATCTCCTGCTACCACCTCTCCTGTTCCATTGACCCTTCTCTGTTCTGCATCTTCTACAAAATTATTACTAATTAAGATCAACAATCACACACGATGAAATGCAATTCAGTGATTTTTTTGACAAATGTCTCACCATGTAACCAAAACCCCAACAAGATACAGAACATCTCCATCCCCCTAGAAGGGCTCCTCCAGCCCCTTTCCAGTCAGTACCTGCTCCCCACAGGCCACCACTGTTCTGATAAGTACCTTGTTTGTGAATCTCTTATAAATGGAATCACACAAGTATGTCCTCTTTGGGAGTCTATGCCTTGGGTTTTGTTGATATCTCCTGTCCTCTGCTCCCGCTTTGCCCTGGAGGAATCAGGGGCGCCTCCCAGGACTCTCTTGTCTTACTCCCAGAGGTTTCTTTGGGTTTCATTGTGTCTTTGTGAGAGTCATGTCATTTCGCTAAGGTTTCCCCTTACATCAGCATCCTGCCTGACCCAGGTCAGAGGGGATAGCAGGTCAGGGGGCCACAGCTCAGAGTGTCTGCAGAGCCGGAAGCTGAATGGCTCAGGCTCTGGACCTGCCTGGTCACCTCTCTGTGTCTCCCACATATGATATGGGAATCACGCAGTTGTGCCTCCTTCCAGGAGCTAGACTGAGATGATGCTTGTAAAATTCATAGCAGGATACCTGGCACTTAGGAAGTACTCAGCCTTCGTGTTAGTGTAACAGATCCAGGGAGCACAGAGTGGTGCCTGCGGCTTAAGAGAATATCTTAACCTGCAGAGGAGAACACGGGAGCTCCCTCCTCCCATTCTGCAAGGACAATGGTCATCTAGCTCAGATTTCCTGGGGGCGTAATATGTGTCAGGAACTGTTTTAAGTGCTTTGTATAAATACTTACTTTAAATCCTCACAATTCTGATGATATCTGAGTGACTGGAAGGCAGAGAGTTTGGCAACTTGTCAATGATCATACACATGGCCAGTGGCCTGACTGGGGTTCTTTCCCAGGAGATCTGCTTCCGCGAACTGGACTTTTTACCACTGGCCTTTACCAGGGGATAGTTCCTTTAAAGTACTCCCAAATCTGGGTAGCTTGAAAGAGGGTAGAGGTTACCCAGGACATGGATCAACTGATCATAGATTCTCTACCCCAAAATACTCTTAAAAATCAAGGGTATGATATATATATATATCTGTCTGTCTGTCAGGGATGAGATTTGTAGCCAAGCAATCAGCTGGAACAAATCTTTCTCCACAAGTGGGGTTTATACTTAAGGAAAAGAAAAGTATACACACCGAATAGTCACATTTAGGATTAATCAGGGACACAGTGTTCCCTGAGTGTGGCATTCAGGGTACTTGTCTTGCATTTGCATTAAAAAAAATAGGGTCAGGTTTTGCTAAAAGCAGTCAACAATAGCAGCCCCTGAAGTGTTAGAGAGGCAGTCATTTTCCTGAATATTCCTCTTTACCATGTAGGGCGCCATCTGGATGCCCTGCTGGCGGGAGAAACAGGCTGGTCTCTGTCCTGTTTCAGGAACCTCCCAGAGGAGGCTGGCAGGTGCCCGCCTTTCCTGCTCTCTGCACTGGATGCTCGTACCTGGGCTGGATGCGCATTTTCTTCCCAGATCTGGGGTCTGGGTCTTTCTGCACACTGGACATCTTTATTCTGTCTCTAGTCACACACCCCTTGGGACTTGCCTCTAGACTTTGGGAGACATTTGCCCTCACAGGTTACCCCCAAATTCATTAGTCTATAATAAAGGCCCTTTTCATTTATTTCTATTTCTTTGGGTTTAACCTCTTGGAATCTCAATGATCTCATAGTTCAGTGGGGATGGCAATAGTGAACACAACGGAATTACTGTGAGGAGTAAATGGTGTGACTTAAGGGCATCTCTAGCAAAGGCCCTGGCGAGGGAGACACCCTCGGCTTAACAATTCTGTTTGTGTGGAGCAAGAGAGATGTTGTTTCCTTTTGATTCTTGCTTAACCCCCAACACCCGTCTCCTGGGGGCTTGGGAGAGGTCCTCGTAGCTTCCTTCCTCTTCTCAGCATCATATTTCTCTTCTAGTCCTCTAACTTCCTAAGGAATAAACTTGCGACACTCATAATAAAATCCCTGAGGAATAACTTTCCAACAATAATGATAATGCTAGTTGTTGTTGATTAATGATCAATCACATATATTGGAGTTAATAACTACTTATGAAATGAGTGAGTGCAGTGATTGTTCATATTCACAACTACCATGCAAGGAAGCCCCAACCCCTCCCACCCATTTTACAGATGAGAAAACAGAGGCTCCTAAAGGTTAAGTGATTTCCAAGTGAAGGATATCACAGAGTTAGCATTCAGAACCTGGCACATGCATGTCCAAATCCTTTAACGGGGTCAGACCATAAAACCGCCAGCGCCCTGTCCCCCAGAACAGGTCTGCTCTTGAAAGGGTTTGCCTTGACTTGTAGTTATTTGCAGATCCCAGCCTGCAGAGATTGATTCTGAATTTATGATGCTCACTCAGGTCTTTTGTGACTTGTGCTCCTGGAATTTCATTAGGCCGACCTGTAATTGTTGTGGTAAATGTTTACACATCTATAAATTATTATTTAGGCAAGAGGGGCAAGGTCAACCTTTATCTTTTAAGGTGCTGGGAACCGACTCCATAGATTTCCTAGCAGACAAAGGGGCTGAGATCGGATCAATTATGGTCTGTGTTGCTGTTATATTGACAACACTACTTCTTTCTGTTAATTTTGAAGCCCCAAATGGGTCATCTTTCCTGAGCATGAAAAATTATCACCCTTTTACCAATTGTTTTGCAAGTGATTCCATTTTAAATCACTAATGACTGTTGATAGGGAGCAAAGCCCAAGATGCCTTTGGGGTTTCAGGCTGAACTTTATTTTACTATACTTTTGCTATCTGTTTAGGCTAATACCTCTATTTCCAACTCATTTACATTTTTGGCGTCATATACTAATTGTTTAAGATAATTGAAATCACAGCATTACAGAAACATTTATAAGTGGAAAAGAACTACTTATTACAACACTCATTATACCTCAGACACCTGTATATGTTTGTCGTCTAATGAAGCAGCCACGTGGGGTAGGTATTATTGTTATTTTCAAGTTGTTGAAACTCAGATGCAGAGTTTAAGTTACTCTGTCAAGATCCCATGGCTACAACAGTGTGAAGTAAGGTCTTTGTGGCCACAAACCAAATTCTCTCCCCTACGCGTTTAGGCTTCACACCAAGAGTCCTTTAATCAGTTTCTAGAACCAGGTCGAAAGGTGAAAGAAATAGTTGTATTTTTATTGTGTTTCGGGGTCACACTGTCAGCTTATACAGTGTGCTTGGTGGCAACACAATTACCAGAAATCATACAACATCACCTTCAACAACACTTTCCTCACTTCTTGGGACATAGGAAAGGGCTGTGTGAGCCTCATGACCTCAGGAGATACTCAGGGATTTTCGAACCTCCCCACATTTCCATTTTTCCGATCCTCTTTTTATTTTCACTTCTAATCTGAAACTGCCCGTAGGTCACGTACTATTGCTATGTCTCGTTCTTCTCTGAAGCCCTAGCAGATGACATGATAACTGACACATAGTAGGCACTTAAAATCTACTGAAGGAATGCAGAAATGCAAGAATCTCTATCTCCACCCGAAGGAAGATTATAAATACAGCCATTGCTAGAATGTAATATCCTGCGTGTTTATATGTGTGTATATACATGTATACACACACATATATATACACACGCGCTCCATGTTTCTAAATTCCCTTCATTTCCCTTTTAGATAATTCCACCATCTTACCACTGACAGGAAGAGGTAGGTAAGAGAATTGCTCTGTCCTCTGGAAAAGTAAATTGGAAGGCAATATTTTTTCAAGCCACAAAAAGCGTTAGAGAGACTCCCTGGTGACTATAGCCTTAAAGTCTGTAACTGGAAACCAAAGTGTCCCCTCTGTACTTAGAGAAGGTCTGGGATATGCTCCGCTGGTGTCCTTAGTTAGATCGGGAACATTCAGCCTCTGGAGGGTAATTATTGGCACTTAAGCTTTTCTCTCCCCAAAACACTAGGCAACCTCTTTCTCCTGCCCTGCCTGCCTCCTGGGGCCTCTGCCTTATTACTGAGAGAATTGCAAGGTTGGGCTCATTATTCTGGCCTCTTCTTTTCTCTTCTGGCCCACCCCCCTCTTTGTCCAGGTTACCCCTTAATGTGTAAATGCCCTTTATAACTCAAAATGCAAGGATTCCATCGGCAAATGAATACTCAGGTGCAACTCACAGTCACTGATTGCCCACTGTGTGCCAGGACTTTTCACATTTAATTACCCAGCAAAAACATTTTACTTAATCCAGCTCCTACTGTGTGTCTGTTCCTTTGTCATACACTGTGGGGATTGGCAACGAATGAATGGCCTAGAATCAGCCCTCAAGATCTCGTGGTCTGACGGGGATGGCAGTAGGTAGGGTCTTCTAGGAATTGTGAAGGCCGTGGAGATGTTGCCAGACTGTAGAACATCTAGTGCCCTCTTATAAATTTCCAGAATGAGCTAGGATCCTCCCTTTGAGGAAGATGAAACCTCACTGTGTTTGTAAGAAGTAACGACACTAAATTGTTTATAAAGACTTTTCTTGGTCCCTCTCCTGTCTGCTGTATATAAGAGCAGCCCACTTGAACAAGGAAAGGCCTTATTTAGGACCCTTCTGGAACAGCTTGCTTGGCTTGCAAACCCTGCTTGCTAGCATCTTGATTCAAATGTCCAAGCTGTCTTGCTGTCTCAGCAATGTCTAGAGGTGTTTATTCACTAGAATCTTCTAGGGGAAACACAAATATTAGTTGAATGGATTCAATTCACCTTATGAAATTTACCCCAAAAGTAACTTAAGCATATCTATCTGTCTGTGTGGAATGTTTACTACAAATAGCCTGTGTGTGGGTCTGGTTTCATGAGCAGTCCCTTCTTTCTAGATCCTGGGGTCACGTTTATAATGAGTAACAATGTCCAGGTCCTGAGCTGATCCACACACTTATCCCATCACATGGTTCTTCATTGTCTGTTGGCCCCTGACTGCATCCTGCAACTAATGACAAGAAATAGGGTGGAAAAGGTTAAAACAAAAGGCTAAAGGGACTTCTCTGTCAGTCCAGTGGTTAAGACTTAGCCTTCCATTGCAGGAGGTGTGGGCTCCATCCCTGGTCGGGGAGCTAAGATGCCACATGCCTTGGGGCCAAAAAATAAATAAAACATGAAACAGAAGCAATATTGTAACAAATTCAATAAAGACGTTAAAAATCATCCACATCAAAAAATCTTAAAAAAAAAAAAAGACCAAAATTGGTTTTGCATTTTATCCGGGAGATGCAGATGTTCAAATTCTCCTTAATATCATGAATGATGGAAAATGCAAGTGCGCCATCACTTGTGGGGCAAGCTCTTGCTCTTGGCCTCAGTTTCCTCAACTGTTCTACATCAAGCCCCACTCCTCAACTCCCTCCTCTGGCCTAAGGACCCTCATCTCTACAGTATAGGGGTAGAAGTTCCCTAAACATCCTCTGAGTTCTTTAGTACCATGGCAATTGTGAAAGATTCACCAACTCCACCTCAGAGGTTGTTGAATCTCTTGAGAGGCACTAGAACAACCCCAGTGAAAGTATTAACACATGGATGCAAATTCTTTGACATTCCTCCTTTCCAAAGATGGGGCCTGTGTCCTTGACCCTCGGGTGGGTTGTGACTACTTCAACCAACAGAATATGGCAGAAGTGACACTACGTAACTTCCAAAACTAGATCATAATGGCCATGTAACTTCCACCTTCTTCACTAGAATACTATATCTGGGAGCTCTGGGGCCAAAAAGTTGGAAAGGCCATCTGTTCCAATAGACCATCCTAGCTGAGCCCAGTTGTTCAATCATCCTATCAAGGTGCAGACACATGAATAAAGAAGACTTCAGGTGATTCTAAGTCACTCCTGGACATTTGAATCTTTCTAGCAGAAGTCCCGATGTTGTGGATCCAAGATAAATCATTCCCTCTGTGCTCTGTCTGAATTCCATACCCCAGGATCCGTGAGCATGTGAAGGAGTTGCTGGTTACGCTAGTACATTTTGGGAAAGATGGTTTATTACACAGCAACAGATAAGCAGACACCCTCAGAGGGACACCTAGCTGGCCCTTCGAGATGAAGTTTAGAAAGTTTGTTGTGGGGGTGACCTTCTAGATGGTGGAGGAGTAAGACGTGGAGATCACTTTCCTCCCCACATATACATCAAGAATACATCTACATGTGGACCAACTCCTACAGAATACCTACTGAATGCTGGCAGAAGACTTCAGACTTCCCAAAAGGCAAGAAACGCCCCATGTACCTGGCCGTGTGGCTGACAGGGTCGTGGTGCTCTGGCCGGGTGTCAGGCCTGAGCCTGTGAGGTGGGAGAGCTGAGTTCAGGACATTGGACCACCAGAGACCTCGCGGCCCCACGTAATATCAGTCGGCGAGAGCTCTCGCAGAGACTTCCGTCTCAATGCTAAGACCCAGCTCCACTCTACGACCAGCAAGCTCCAGTGCTGTACACCCCATGCCAAACAACTAGCAAGACAGGAACACAACACCACCCATTAGCAGAGAGGCTGCCTAAAATCATTATAAGGTCACAGACACCCCAAAATGCACCACTGGATGCGGTCCTGCCCACCAGAAAGACAAGATCCAGCCTCATCCACCAGAACACAGGCACTAGTCCCCTCCACTAGGAAGCCTACACAACCCACTGAACCAACCTTATGCACTGGTGACAGACACCAAAAACAACGGGAACTATGAACCTGCAGCCTGCAAAAAGGAGACCACAAACACAGTTAGTGAAGCAAAATGAGAAGACAGAGAAACACACAGCAGATGAAGGAGCAAAGTAAAAACCCACCAGACCAAACAAATGAAGAGGAAACAGGCAGTCCACCTAAAAAAGAATTCAGAATAATGATACTAAATATGATGCAAAATCTTGGAAATAGAATGGAGAAAATACAAGAAACGTTTAACAAGGACTTAGAAGAACTGAAGAGCAAACAAGCAATGATGAACAACACACTAAATGAAACTAAAAATTCTCTAGAATGAATCAATAGCAGAATAAATGAGGGAGAAGAATGGATAAGTGCCTTGGAAAATAAAATGGTGGAAATAACTACCATGGAGCAGAATAAAGAAAAAAGAATGAAAAGAATTGAGGACGGTCTCAGAGACCTCTTGGACAACATTAAACGCACCAAGATTCGAATTATAGGGGTCCCAGAAGAAGAAGAGGAAAAGAAAGGGTCTGAGAAAATATTTGAAGAGATTATAGTTGAAAACTTCCCTAACATGGGAAAGGAAATAATCAATCAAGTACAGGAAGAGCAGAGAATCCCATATGGGATAAATCCAAGGAGAAACACGCCAAGACACATATTAATCAAACTATCAAAACTTAAATGCAAACAAAAAATATTAAAAGCAGCAAGACAAAAGCAACAAATAACATACAAGGGAATCCCCATAAGGTTAACAGCTGATCTTTCAGCAGAAACTCTGCAAGCCAGAAGGGACTGGCAGGACATATTTAAAGTGATGCAAGGGAAAAACCTACAACCAGGATTACTCTGTCCAGCAAGGATCTAATTCAGATTCGTTGGAGAAATTAAAATCTTTACAGACAAGCAAAAGCTAAGGGAATTCAGCACCACCAAACCAGCTTTATGACAAATGCTAAAGGAACTTCTCTAGGCAGGAAAAGCAAGAGAAGGAAAAGACCTACAATAACAAAGCCAAAACAATTAAGAAAATGGTAATAGGATCATACATATCGATAATTACCTTAAATGAAAATGGGTTAAATGCTCCAACCAAAAGACATAGACTGGCTGAATGGATACAAAAACAAGACCCGATATATACTGTCTACAGGAGAACCACTTCAGACCTAGGGACACATACAGACTGAAAGTGAGGGGATGGAAAAAAATATTCCATGCAAATGGAAATCAAAAGAAAGCTGGAGTAGCAATTCTCATATCAGACAAAATAGACTTTAGGGCTTCCCTGGTGGCGTAGTGGTTGAGAGTCCGCCTGCCGATGCAGGGGATGCGGGTTCGTGCCCCGGTCTGGGAAGATCCCACATGCCACGGAGCGGCTAGGCCCGTGAGCCATGGCCGCTGAGCCTGCGCGTCCGGAGCCTGTGCTCCGCAATGGGAGAGGCCACAACAGTGAGAGGCCCGCATACTGCAAAAAAAAAAAAAAAAATAGACTTTAAAATAGAGACTATTACGAGAGACAAAGAAGGACACTACATAATGATCAAGGTATCAATCCAAGAATATATAACAATTGTAAATATTTATGCACCCAACATAGGAGCACCTCAGTACATAAGGCAAATAATAACAGCCATTAAAGGGGAAATCGACAGTAACACAATAATAGTATGGGACTTTAACACCCCACATTTACCAATGAGCAGATCATCCAAAATGAAAATGAATAAGGAAACTTTAAATGATACATTAAACAAGATGGACTTAATTGATATTTATAGGACATTCCATCCAAAAACAACAGAAAACACTTTCTTCTCAAGTGCTCATGGAACAGTCTCCAGGATAGATCATATCTTGGGTCACAGATCAAGCCTTGGTAAATTAAAGAAAATCGATACAGTATCAAGTATCTTTTCTGACCACAACACTATGAGACTAGATATCAATTACAGAAAAAAATCTGTAAAAAATACAAACACATGGAGACTAAACAATACACTACTAAATAACCAAGAGGTCACTGAAGAAATCAAAGAGGAAATCAAAAAATGCCTAGAAACAAATGACAGTGAAAACACAATGACCCAAAACCTATGGGATGCAGCAAAAGCAGTTCTAAGAGGGAAGTTTATAGCAATACAATCCTACCTCAAGAAACAAGGAACATCTCAAATAAACAACCTAACCTTACACCTAAAGCAATTAGAGAAAGAAGAACAAAAAAATCCCAAAGTTAGCAGAAGGAAAGAAATCATAAAGATCAGATCAGAAATAAATGAAAAAGAAATGAAGGAAACAATAGCAAAGATCAATAAAACTAAAGGCTGGCTCTTTGAGAAGATAAACAAAATTGATAAACCATTAGCCAGACTCATCAAGAAAAAGAGGGAGAAGACTCAAATCGATAGAATTAGGAATGAAAAAGGTGAAGTAACAACTGACACTGCAGAAATACAAAGGCTCATGAGAGATTACTACAAGCAACTCTATGCCAATAAAATGGACAACCTGGAAGAAATGGACAAATTCTTAGAAAAGCACAAACTTCCAAGACTGAACCAGGAAGAAATAGAAAATATAAACAGACCAATCACAAGCACTGAAATTGAAACTGTGATTTAAAATCTTCCAACAAACAAAAGCCCAGGATCAGATGGATTCACAGGCAAATTCAATCAAACATTTAGAGAAGAGCTAACACCTATCCTTCTCAAACTCTTCCAAAATACAGCAGAGGGAGGAACACTCCCAAACTCATTCTATGAGGCCACCATCACCCTGATACCAAAACCAGACAAAGATGTCACAAAGAAAGAAAACTACAGGCCAATATCACTGATGAACATAGATGCAAAAATCCTCAACAAAATACTAGCAAACAGAATCCAACAGCACATTAAAAGGATCATACACCATGATCAAGTGGGGTTTATCCCAGGGATGCAAAGATTCTTCAATATACGCAAATCAATAAATATGATACACCATATTAACAAATTGAAGGAGAAAAACCATATGATCATCTCAGTAGATGCAGAAAAAGCTTTTGACAAAACTCAACACCCATTTATGATAAAAACCCTGTAGAAAGTGGGCACAGAGGGAACCTACCTCAACAAAAGAAAGGCCATATATGACACACCCACAGCCAACATCGTTCTCAATGGTGAAAAACTGAATCCATTTCCCCTAAGATCAAGAACAAGACAAGGTTGCCCACTCTTACCACTATTATTCAACATAGTTTTGGAAGTTTTAGCCACAGAAATCAGAGAAGAAAAAGAAATAAAAGGAGTGCAAATCGGGAAAGAAGAAGTAAAGCTGTCACTGTTCGCAGATGACATGATACTGTACATAGAGAATCCTAAAGAGGCTATCAGAAAACTACTAGGACTAATCAGTGAATTTGGTAAAGTTGCAGGATACAAAATTCACAGAAATCTCTTGCACTCCTATATACGAATGATGAAAAATCTGAAAGAGAAATTAAGGAAACACTCCCATTTACCATTGCAACAAAAAAGAATAAAATACCTAGGCATAAACCTACCTAAGGAGACAAAAGACCTCTATGCAGAAAACTATAAGACACTGATGAAAAAAAAAGATGATACAAACAGATGGAGAGATATACCATGTTCTTGGGTTGGAAGAATCAACATTGTGAAAATGACTCTACTACCCAAAGCAATCTACAGATTCAATGCAATACCTATCAAACTACCAATGGCATTTTTCATGGAACTAGAACAAAAAATTTCACGATTTGTATGGAAACAAAGAAGACCCCGGATAATGAAAGCAATCTTGAGAAGGAAAAACGGAGTTGGAGGAATCAGGCTCCATGACTTCAGACTATATACTACAGTGCTACAGTTATCAAGACAGTATGATACTGGCACAGAAACAGAAATATAGATCAATGGAAGAGGATAGAAAGACCAGGCATAAACCCACACACATATAGTCATCTTATCTTTGATAAAGGAGGCAAGAATATGCAATGGAGAAAAGACAGCCTCTTCAATAAGTGGTGCTGGGAAAACTGGACAGCTACATGTAAAACAATGAAATTAGAACACTCCCTAACTCCATACACAAAAATAGACTCAAAATGGATTAAAGACCTAAATGTAAGTCCACACACTATAGAACTCTTAGAGAAAAACATAGGCAGAACACTCTATGACATAAATTACAGCAAGATCCTTTTTGACCCACCTTCTAGAGAAATGGAAATAAAAACAAAAATAAACAAATGGGACCTAATGAAATTTAAAGCTTTTGCACAGCAAAGGAAACCATAAACAAGACCAAAAGACAACCCTCAGAATGGGAGAAAATATTTGCAAATGAAGCAACTGACAAAGGGTTAATCTCCAAAATTTACAAGCAGCTCATGCAGCTCAATATCAAAAAAACAAACAACCTAATCCAAAAATGGGCAGAAGTCCTAATAGACATTTCTCCAAAGAAGATATACAGATTGCCAAGAAACACATGAAAGGATGCTCAATATCACTAATCGTTAGAGAAATGCAAATCAAAAGTACAATGAGGTATCACCTCACACTGGTCAGAATGGCCATCATCAAAAAATCTACAAAGAATAAATGCTGGAGAGGGTGTGGAGAAAAGGGAACCCTCTTGCACTGTTGGTGGGAATGTAAATTGGTGCAGCCACTATGGAAAACAGTATGGACCTCAACAAACTAAAAATAGAGTTCCTTAAAAACTACGAATAGAACTACCATATGACCCAGCAATCCCACTTGTGGGCAGATATCCAGAGAAAACCATAATTCACAAAGAGACTTGCACCCCAGTGTTCATAGCAGCACTATTTACAATAGACAAGACATGGAAGCAACCTAAATGTCCATGAATGGTTAAAGATGAATGGATAAAGAAGATGTGTGTGTGTCTATATATATATATATATATATATATATATATATATATATATATATATATATATATATGCAATGGAATACTACTCAGCCATAAAAAAGAATGATATAATGCTGTTTGTAGCAACATGGATGGACCTAGAGATTATCATACTAAGTGAAGTAAGTCAGACAAAGACAAATATCATGATATGACTTATATGTGGAATCTAAAGAAATGATACAAATGAACTTATTTACAAAACAGATTCACAGACATAGAAAACAAACTTATGGTTACCAAAGGGGAAGTGGGGGAGGGATAAATTAGGAGTTTGGAATTAGCAGGTGCAAACTACTATATATAAAATAGATAGACAACAAGGACCTGCTGTATAGCACAGGGAACTATATTCAGTTTCTTGGAATAAACTGTAATGGAAAAAATTAAAAAAAAAAAAGTTGTTGGTAGAGCCCTGGCCTCTAAACCATCTGTGTGTCTGTATCACAGTTTATAGGGAGCCTTTGCCTCTTTGTCCCTGAAAGGGTGTGTCTGAAGCCACCAAACAGTCACCTTTTAAAGAGGCTCGCTCGTTTCTCTTTTGCTGACACCTTCTCTTCTCTGCTGTATTCCTGCTTGTGCAGAAATTCACCTGCCGCACCTCCCACCCCAGGCCACATGGTTCACAGGCACAGACCAGGATCATCATCCATCCTTGGCAATCCTGTCAACACTGCTCCTTGTGCGTGAAGGCTGGGCTTCCCATCAGAGAGACTGCAGGGGTTGGGAATGATGAGAGGCAACATTCACTGAGTTTTCCCTGCACAGGAGGTGCTGTAGAAAGCGCTTCACATTCTTCATCCTGCTGACTCGTCCCAGCCCCACTGGGAGAGAGGCAGGTACTCGCGGGTTCCTGTTTAACAGGGGAGGCTTAGTGGAGCTCAGTCAGCAGCCCGCATGGTGTCTGCTGCACAGTCGGACCTTTAATTGTGAATGAATGAGGAGTGGTTAAGTGAGGGAGTCTGTGAAGAGGAACCCATGAGGTTGGGATCACAGGAAGTGAATGAAGATTGCATCTTCTCTTAAGGTCCCCACTGGAGGAAACAGGCTGGACACATGGCTGTCAGGGCCCAAGATGTCTGGCTTTGGACTCACGTAGGTCTCATGCCTTTGACCCCTCTGCTATCCTGCTTCCTAGGAAGACCCCAACCTGGGAGTCTGTCTCCAGCAGTTAGGGGTGAAATCTTGAGCAGCTCATGTCACCTGGATCTCGGTGTCCTCAGCTGTCACTTGGGGCTCAAACTTTCTCTCCTGTGAGCGTTCAGGGGCTTTCTAGGGTCTCATCATGCCCAGTTTGTGCAAAAGTGTTTGCAGCCTCTTGTTTCTGTGCATTTCCAGGAAGCACCCTGAGTTTCTCTTCCTTAGATACTGTCGTATTTTTAAGATGCATAGTTTTCATGTTTAAAGGAGAAGTTTAATAGAACTCTGGTTAAACATAAGTATGTCTCTTTCTTTTGTCTTTGACAAAGGTCTGAAACATTCAGGTTGTAGGAATCTTAATCCCAGGGTGACCTCCACCTCCTCCCTGGTAATGACAATGTCTTGCATCTCAAAGGTCAACCCAGTCAGAGCAATGAACCTGGGATGTATTGAACTGCAGCTTGGTGGTAATTGTTTCTTTTACTTTTCAGTAGATTCCTATTAGCTGGTTAAAGGTTTGCATTTGCAGAGGGCTCTGTGCCCTGCATGTGATTCAGTTCACCTCCAGTGCCCCAGGCTTGAGCCTGGGCAGCCACCAAGTGCTGTTCACTCTTCACACGACCGTCGTGATACTTCCTGCGTCCATTGTTTCCACTCCATCCTTGCTGTGTCTCCCTTTGTTGGGTTCCTCATCAGCTTTCTCCTGCCACAATCTCTCAGCATCCTCACTGGCCTGGCAGCCTAGCACTTCCTGTGTCCCCTCTAATCATTGATTTGTTGAGAATGCAAATGTCCCACCTCGTCCAAAGGAAGGGGCAGGGCAGGGATTCCTCGAAGTGGTGGAAGCGGTGTGGGGAAGCGGGCAGAGGCCAGTGCCCTGTGATCATCTCCCCGAGTGTTTGCCCCCCTCCCCCACCGCCGTAGAATACAGGCTCATGGAGGGCAGGGATGCAGGAATTCTGTGTTGTTTATCTTCATGTTCCCAGCAACCCACACCGTGGCTGCTGCAGAGGTTGTATCTGAACCTTTAATTGTGAACAAATGAGGAGCAGTTAAGTGTACAAGGATGTCAAGAGGAATCCATCAGACTGGGGTGATAGGAGGTGGACAAAAGGTGTCATCTGCTGTTCGGTCTGGACCTGGGGAAACAGGCTGGACAGAGGTTATCAGAGCCCGAGAGGTCAAGGGTCCAGGCAGGTGAGACGAATGCCGGGAGCAGTATGACATGTCGGCAGAGATCTGTCAGACTTGGCAGTGTGATCGGCAGACAGGGAGAAAGGCAGGTAGGAGCCATGAGCTGGGGTTTCACTGAGGACCAGCTTGAAGATCTGGGTCTACGGGAGCCTTCTGACCTGGTTCCCAATCATGTCTCTACTCCTTATTAGCGCTGTGAGCTGGGAGGCTTGCTTAATCTTTACGAGCCTCTGTTTCTCAGTCTGTTAAAAGGGAGTTGAGGGCCTCCCTGGTGGCGCAGTGGTTGAGAGTCCGCCTGCCGATGCAGGGGATGCGGGTTCGTGCCCCGGTCTGGGAGGATCCCATATGCCGCGGAGCGGCTGGGCCCGTGGGCCATGGCCGCTGGGCCTGCGCGTCCAGAGCCTGTGCTCCGCAACGGGAGAGGCCACAGCAGTGAGAGGCCCGCATACCGCAAAAAGAAAAAAAAAAAAAAAAAAAAAAAAAAAGGGAGTTGAACCACGTTGAAGAGGAAGGACACTTCTTTCTCTGACAGTGTAGACTCCTCCAGGGAGGAGAGATCTGGGGAAAAGGGTGTGGAGTCTGGAATCAGACAGATCCACGCTTAAATCCCAGCTCTGCCCCTTGCTACCTGTGTGAACTTGGGTGAGTCACTTAACATCTGTGAGCTTCAGTTCCATATTCTGTAAAATGGATAATACCCACCTCACATAGGTTTTGAGGAGACTGAATGGGGTTTTTATAAAGAAGGTGGGGGACTTCCCTGGTGGCACAGTGGTTAAGAATCCACCTGCCAATGCAGGGGACATGGGTTCGAGCCCTGGTCCAGGAAGAGCCCACATGCCGTGGAGCAACTAAGCCCGTGCGTCACAGCTACTGAGCCTGTGCTCTAGAGCCTGCGAGCCACAACTACTGAGCCTGCATGCTGCAACTACTGAAGGCTGCACTCCTAGAGCCCGTGCTCCACAACAAGAGAAGCCACGAAAATGAGAAGCCCGCGCACTGCAATGAAGAGTAGTCCCTGCTCGACACAACTAGAGAAAGCCTGTGAGCAGCAACGAAGACCCAAAGCAGCCAAAAATAAACAAATACATTTATAAAAAATAAAAAAAGAAGGTGGGTTTTGAGGAATAGTTGCTCTCATTGGGCAAATCCAAACTCCCCCCTTGGCAGCCCCATCCCCTCCCTCCCACCCTGGGCTCTGCTGTCATCTTACTTCTGCTCCCGCATCCCACCCTGCTAGCTCGAGTTTTGCCTCCTGTCTCTCCCCTGGCTCCATGAACTGCCCTCACTTTTCCTTCTCCTGAAGAGCAATTTTACATCCCCGGTGTTGTGTGAGCTTTTGACATATGTTAATGTTTGGAAAATCAGCTTGGAACAGAGAGGGGAGCCTTTCAAATATGCGCCCGGAGGCAACAAATAAATTACTTTTCAGCAAGCATTGTATCTGTTGCAAGTTAAAACCTAACAAAGAAAACAATCCCCTTCTGTTTTGTACACCTTGGAAGCTATGGGCATCCTCGTCTCTGGGTCAGAGCTCTACCTCTGCTACAGCCAGGGATGTACCATCAACAAAGGTGCCTGGTACCATGTGGCCAGCGTTGTGCAAGACCCTTAGCACACATATTCCAGATGAGAAAAGGCGGCTCATCAAGGGTAATTAACTTATCCAAACTTACCCATAACGTAAACTGTTGAAGCCAGATTTGAAAGTAGGCCTGTTAGATTCCAAAGCATGTGTGTTAACCACTCAACCTCATGGCCTCTTCGAATATAAAAAGTAGGGAGCATCACTTTCTTTTTTGAGAGGAACGAGTGCATTTTAGATTTCCTCTGGGTACAGCATGGATTGATGATAGGAGGGAATGCGAATAGAGATGGGGATTAGGTAGAAGGTTGTGGTAATTGGTCAGGTGGACAGGGAGCCTGAACTAAGGTCAAGAAGGCAGAGAGGGCTTCCCTGGTGGCGCAGTGGTTGAGAGTCCACCTGCCGATGCAGGGGACGTGGGTTCGTGCCCCGGTCCGGGAAGATCCCACATGCCGCGGAGCGGCTGGGCCCGTGAGCCATGGCCGCTGAGCCTGTGCGTCCGAAGCCTGTGCTCCGCAACGGGAGAGGCCACAACAGTGAGGGGCCCATGTACCGAAGAAGGAAAAAAAAAAAAAAAAAAAGGCAGAGATTTATCAGGCACACGGATGCTGATGCCTAGAGCTTTCTCCCAGGTGCACTAAGCATGAGTCTTTGACATTGGTGGACTAACCCCAGGCCCTTTCCATATCCTCTGTAGGTTTCTACCTTGATCATGCAGGATGGTCTCTGTACCTCGTTATCTTTGTATCTAGCACAGTGTGGTAGATTGTTTGCAAAAATGGCCACAAAAATGCCTCCTGGCCCTTTATCCAGTCTCCTTGGCAATATAACTCTGTGTTACCTACCATCAAGCAGTAGAGTCTTTTTCTCCACTCCTTTGAATCCAGGTTTAGTTTGGTCAGTGGGACATTAGAAAGTGAGATGCAAACAGAGATTTGAGTCCATTGGGGCTCACCCTTTCTTGCTGCTCTTTGGAACCCTGAGACTTCCTAGTGAAGATGCCCGAGCTAGCTAGCCTGCTGGAGCATGAGACGCCGTGTGGAGCCAAGATGAGCAGATCCGGCTGAGGCCCCCTTAGATCAGCCAGCAGTGTGAGCAAGGCCATGGAGACCACACAGCACAGGCGAGCTGCCAGCTGACCATGGAGAGCAGCTGCGTTAGCCCAGACCAGGAGACCTGACCCACAGAATTGTAAGAAACAATAATGTTTGCCTTTTTAAGCCAGTAAAGTTTGGAGTGGTTTGTGTACCAGCAAAATAATAGAGACTATCAGAGTCAATGGGCAGAAGGGGCTCAGGGTCTCTCTTGTTTCTGAGCTTCCACTGCCTTTGGTACCTTTAGTGCAGCACATACATATTCTACCCACCTTGAATTAGAACCTGAAAACTCCCCAGATATCTTGGGTCAGAGTTGAAGCTGAAAGTCACCTCATGTAACCTCTTTTATTTCCCAACTGGACTCTAGGCTCTTGGAGGCAGAGGCCAGACCTCTGGCAAAGAACCCAGACTCTATCTTGAAGGTATTTAGGGGCCTTGGAAGTTTTTACTTGTTTATTTGTTTTAAAATAATAATTGAAACTTTTCTGTATCCTGATGTGTTGGTGGTTATACAACTGTATGCGTTTGTCGAAACTCACTGAATTGTACACTTAAAATGAGTCAGTTTTACTGTGTGTATATTATGCGTCAATAAAAACATTAAAAAATATATAAACAGTTTTTAGTATGGGGAAGAATGAGAATTTGAATGAAAACTGTGGACTCCCAAGGCCCATCATGAAAACCATGTCACTATGACTAGCTATAGAAATTACATCATGATAGAATGACAAAAACTCAGATGGGAAACAAATGTATATTGACTGTTAAACACAATCTAGTTAAATTCCATTCACGGGAAGGTGGAGTAGATATACCTTTTCCTGTTCCTCTTGCTAAGTACCACTAGAAAATCTGGATATTATAAATAAAACAAACATAAGAAGACTCTGAAAGGTGGAAAGAAGAAGGCAGACAAGTTAGGAACATCGGGCCTAAGGAATGACACAGTTGCGGATTTTCTTTTTGCTTCATCTATCCCAGTCTAGTAGCTGAAGAATCCAGCAAATTGAACCCTGATAGTTGGAGACCAAAAAAAAAAAAAAAAAAAAAAAAAAAAAAGCTCTAGCAGAAGCCTGTTTTCTGTAGTCAAAGGACCAGGAAAAGATAGGCTAACAAGATAGCAAATTTTACTACAATAACTACTACACTTTACAGCCAAATGCCTCAGAAAAGACAGTGGCTCCGTCCCCATCTATGCCAGCAAAGGCCAGGTGAGATATCTAGACTTCCATTATTTCCCAAGAGAAACCCTTGCCTGGTAATGCCAGAGAAGTTTAAGTGGGGACTTTTATCCCTGCTGGGTAGTGATGAGGAACCTCCTCTCCTTAGCAGTGAACACTCTGAACTTCCACCCCTAATGGGAATAATAAAATGCCTCTCCCCACCCTTTCTGGGAGGCCTGTCAGAGGAGGCCTCCAGGGGAGTCAGGACATTAATCACTGCCCATCTGTAACAAGACCACATACTCTGCAGTATAAGTCAAATGGGAGTAGTAATGAATCACTTCTACCCCTCCAGACTGAGTGATATCAGTGGAGGCATACTGGGGGGATGGAACTCCCTCCCACCCAGAAGGAGTGAGGAGACAGACCCCTGTCGGTTGTCACCAAAGGTCAAGTGGGAGATCTGGACTTCTACCCCCACCTGGCAGTAATGATACAGTTTGCTACCTATGGTAGGAGAGAGAGAGACAGAGAGAGAGAGAGAGAGAGAGAGAGAGAGAGTGTGTGTGTGTGTGTGTGTGTGTGAGTGTGATCATCAATGATACTGCCCCTAACAGAGCAGTGTCAGAAAAAGCCAGCTAAAACAGAAGGTTAAAATAAGCTCCAGATAAATTAGGAATTTGGGATTAACAGGTACAGTACTACTATATATAAAACATAAACAACAAGGACCTTACTGCATAGCACAGGGAACTATATTCAATATCTTGTAATAACCTATAATGGAAAAGAATCTGAAAAAGAAAAAATATGTATGTATTCATATACATATTTATAACTGAATCACTTTGCTGTATACCTGAAACATTGTAAATCAACCTTACTTCAATTAAAAAAATAAAATAAGCTCCAGAGCATCATAACATAACACAATACCCAAGATATGTCCAGATTTCAATAGAAACCAAAATCATACGAATAAGCAGAAGGATTTCAAACTGAATGAAAAGAGGCAACGCATAGATGTCAACACAGATGATAAAGATGTTAAAATTCTCTGACAAAGATTTGAAAGCAGCCATCAGAACAAAGCTTCAGTGAACAATTACAGAAACACTTGAAACAAATGAAAAAGTAGAACGTCTCAGCAAAGAAAAACTCTCAGTAAAGAAGAAAAGATATGATGAAGAACCAAATGGGAATTTTAAACCTGGAAAAGAACTGAAGTGAAAAGCCCAGTGGGCTCAACAGCAGAGTGGAGGCAACACAGGAAAGAATCATGAACTTGAATATAGAAAAAAATGACCCAACACGAACAGTAGAAAATAGGCTGAAAACAAGAGAACAGAGCCTCAGAGACCTGTGGGATTATAAGGAAGATCAAATATTTGTGTAATTGAAGTCCTGGAAGGAGAGGAGAAGGAGAGGAGAGGAGAAGAAGTGTTTTTGTTTTAAAAAACAGAAACACTCAAAGAAATAATGGCTGAAAACTTCCCAAATTTGACAAAAACACATGAACATAGAAAGTTAAGAAGCTGGATAAAACCAAAGAAATGTCCACCGAGACATCATACTCAAACTTCTGAAAAATAAAGACAAAGATAAAATCTGGAAAGCAGGGAGAGAGAAGTCATATCTATAGGGGAAAAAACCCCACAAATTGAATGACAGTGGTCTTCTCATCAGAAACCTAGAGAGGCCAGAAGAAGGGGCACAACATTTTTTCAAGATCTGAAAGGAAAGAATTGTCAACATGCAATTCTATATCCAGCAGAAATATCCTTTAGGGATCAAGGAGGAAATCAAGGCATTCTCACATGAAGGAAAACTAAGAGAATTTGTCACCAGCAGACATACCCTTAAAGGATAGATAAAGGGAGTTCTATAAACAGAAAGGAAATGATAAAGGAAAGAATTCAGAAACACCAGGAAGGGTGAAAAAGACAGTGAGCAAAAATATAAGTCGACACAATAGACTTTCCTTCTCCTTTGAAGTTTTCTAAATTGTATTTGAAGCTTGAAGCAAACTTTTTTCTTTTTTATTCTATCAATATTTTTTATTGAAGTATAGTTGATTTACAGTGTTGTGTTAATTTCTGATGTACAGCAAAGTGATTCACTGATTCAGATTCAGTGTATACACATATACACACATTCTTTTAAAAATATTCTTTTTCCATTATGGTTTATCATAGGATATTGAATTATAGTTTTCTGTGCTATACAGCAGGACTTTGTTGTTTATCTATTCTATATATTAAAAGCTTACATCTGCTAACCTCAACCTCCCACTCCATCCCTCCCCCAATGCCCTCTCCCTTGGCAACCACCAGTCTGTTCTCTATGTCTGTGATTGTGTTTCTGTTTCATAGATAGGTTCATTTAAGTCATATTTTAGATTTCACATATAAGTGATATAATATGGTATTTGTCTTTCTCTTTCTGATTTACTTCACTTACTATGATAATCTCTAGTTGCATCCAGATCGCTGCAAATGACATTATTTCATTCTTTCTTATGGCTGAGTAATATTCCATTGTATATATGTACCACATCTTCTTTATCCATTCATCTGTCGATGGACATTTAGGTTGTTTCCATGTCTTGACTATTGTGAACAGTGCTGCTATGAACATAGGGTTGCATGTGTCTTTTCAAATTAGGGTTTTCTCTGGATATGTGCCCAGGAGTGGAATTGCTGGATCATATGGTAATTCAATTTTTAGTTTTTTGAGGAACCTCCATATGCACTGTTTTCCATAGTGACTGCACCAACTTACATGCCCACCAACAGTGTAGGAGGGTTCCCTTTTCTCCACACCCTCTCCACCATTTGTTATTTGTAGACTTTTTAGTGTTGGCCATTCTGACCAGCGTGAGGTGGTACCTCATTGTAGTTTTGATTTGCGTTTCTCTAATGATTAGTGATGTTGAGCATCTTTTCGTGTGCCTATTGGTCATCCGTAGTCGTCTTTGGAGAAATGTCTATTTAGGTCTTCTGCCCATTTTTCGATTGGGTTGTTTGTTTTTTTGTTGTTGAGTTGTATGAGCTTGAAGCAAAAATTATGACACTGTCTAATGTGGTTATAAATGTATATAGAGGAAATATTTAGGGCAGTTATCAATACATTATAAATGAGGAAGGGTAAAAGAATATAAAAGGAGGTAAAATTGCTATACTTCATTCATAGACCACCAGACTGGGCCCCTTTGAGGGCTGTTCCCACTGAATTCACCCAGCCTCGGAGGCTGATCCAGAAACTCTGTGCTGGGAATCAGGAAGCCTTTTTCTTTCCATCAGAAAGTTGCTGTGTGATCTTAAATAAATATATTGTCCTATCCATGTCTTAGTTCCCAAATTTGTGAAAAAAAGACAGTGATTTTATATCACCCATGGAAAGGTTTCTTCACAGGGAATTCTGTGACGTCTTGCATATAAAACAGAAAATTTAAAGTCAGAGGAACCCCACCCCTTGCCTCGCACGGACCACACAGCTTGATGACTGTCCTTCCCCGTGGACTTTATGGCAGCCCTGGCATCCTCCAGGTTTACGACTCAGTGCCTTCTCTCCGTGGCACCTCCCAGGAAGATCCAGGGTCCTTCTCAGTGATTTCCTCTTCTGTTTCTGTGCCCTTCCCCACACTGGCCAAGGAACACTGGGAAACTCCAAAGAGCGACTTTCTCCTCTCTCTGTGTACTATTATTGAATGACACATAAGCTGTGACTTCTCAGGGCTGTTCCAGAATCTGCCTGCCTTCTCCCCGAGAGGTGAGGTTGGTGTTCTCATGGCACGGTCTTGTCCTGGTCTTGACAGTGGTCCTGGCCAGCCTGATGCCATCTGGGGTTAGTGTCCATGCTTGGTGATGGCTGGCAGGCTACACTCTGAGCTATAGTGGGTGGGGCTGTGGAGACCAGGCTGCAGGGAGGGAGAGCTGGATGGGAGAACAAGTTCATTTTCACCCTGGAGCATCCCTGACCACCCCTACCCCCAGGGTAAAGCCCTGCCTTCATCTGTACTCCCAGAGGGACCAGTGCTTCCCCAGCAGAGCACGTGGCAGGCTCTGCAGGTACCAGTCATCTCCCCGCGAGATCACGAGCCTGGTGAAGGCAGGAATAGTGTCTTGCTCCTCTTATTATACCTTCTGCCCAGCGCAGGATCTGCCGCCAAGCAGGAGACCTTCAGGGGCTTGTGAACTGAACTGCACGGGCTTGTCTGCAGCTTCCTCCCAGCCGCAATTAGCAGATGGTAAAATTCCTCTCCAGGTGGTTCTTGACCTAACAGGTGCACACGTGGAAGGTCTTCTCCTTTGCAAGGCATTTGAGGGTCTGATTTATTATTAACAGGAAGTGGTGGGTCTGGAGTAGGTCCAGAAAACAGAGACATGAGTAAAGAGGCAACAGCTCCTAGGAGGAAGGTTTAAAGTAAATACAGTGCCTTAGTCTAGGGCAGAAGAAACAGGCCATAATGTATGAGGTGTCAAACCTGTTAGGAGTCTCTTGAAAAAGGCATCCCTCCCTTCCTCCTCTGCTATCCTTTCTCCCTCCCACCTGCCTGCCTGGAGCAAACATCGATTGAGGTTCTCCCATGCCCTCGGCACTGAGTTAGGGGATGGGAAGGATAAAGAGGTTTATGATGCATATTCTGTGCCTTCAAAACGCTTGCAATATGGCAGGAGACAGAAAACGAATAGCTGTAATAAGAAAACCAAGATTAGGTTGTATGAGAGGCCAGAGGGAGCAAGCAGAGATCACGCCGAGCTTGGATGTTTGGAGAAAGCTACATGAAGGAAGAGGTGAACTTGAACTTGAATTGGGGAAGGATTTGAATCAAATAGGGGAACTCATTAAGAAGGCAGGCTTTTAGGCAGGCAGACCTGCTCTGAATCCTGGTCTGCAGCCAACTAGCTGTGTGGTCTTTGTAAAATCACTTCACCTCTCTGAACTTTAGCTTCCTCCACTATAAAATTGGTTAAAATGTTCTCCTATAGTTGTCCTTTCTCCGGCAAAGAGCTGGTCTTTCTCTGCTAGGTGATGCCCATGAGCACACAAGCATGTTCATACCGCCAATTAAAACAGAAGCCTCTCCTTGAAACCACATTCCCCTTTCAGCTACCACCTGTTTCACTGCCTTCCTTTAGAACAGACTCCTCACACAAATTGTTTACTTGTCTCTCCGTTCTCTGCTCCCGTTCTTTCTTGTACCAGCTCCACTCAGGCCATTGTGCCTATCATCTCACTGTAATTGCTTGGGTTACGGTCGCCAGTCACCTACATGACGCAAAAACCAAAGGTCAGTTCTTTGATCAAATCTTACTTGGCTGAGCATCACTTGACACGAGTGACCACTTCTGCCTCCTTCATGTGGCTTCCAGGATGCCACTCTCTGTTGGTTTCCTCCCAGTTCCCCACCAGGTTGTGCCTCTTTTGCCCTTCCCTCTTCATTTCTCTGACTGTCATCTGAATGCTGGACCAGGCTGGAGCTCAGTTCTAGGACCTCTTCTGTCTTCTGGTACAGCTCTGGTGATCTCACTCAATAACGCCCTGACATTTTCCCAACAAATATCTCTATACCAGGCTCCCCCCTGATCTCCAGACTCAGACCCTCAGTTGCCTGCTGGCCATCTTCTCTTGGAAGTCTCATTAGCATCTGTTTTTTTTTATTTTTATTTTTTTCTTTTGCAGTATGCGGGCCTCTCACTGTTGTGGTCTCTCCCGTTGTGGAGCACAGACTCCGGATGCGCAGGCTCAGCGGCCATGGCTCACGGGCCCAGCCACTCCGTGGCATGTGGGATCTTCCCGGACTGGGGCACGAACCCGTGTCCCCTCCATCGGCAGGTGGACTCTCAACCACTGCGCCACCAGGGAAGCCTCTCTCATTAGCATCTGAATCCCATTATATCCAAAACCAAACTCTCTGTCCTCTCCAACCACTCACTCCTTCAGAAGCTTCTCTCATCTCCATTTTTGGCAATTCTATCATTTGTGTTGCTGAGGACAAAAACTTTGCAGTGGTCCTTGACTCTTCTTTCTTTCAGACTCCACATGAAATCCACAGCCAATTTCATGGGCTCTACATTCAAAATACATCCAGAATGTGAGCATTTCTCACCACTCCCTGGTCCAAGCCACCATCACCACTCACCTGGACTGTGAAATATAGTTTCCTAAGGGCCACCTTGCTCCCAAAATTGACTCACAGCCAGAACCATACTTTTGTAATGTGTCATATCATGTCACTCTCCTGTCCCAACCCTTCCTGTGGCTTCTCTGTGTTCTCAGAGTGAAAGCCAAAGTCTTGCCATGGCCTGTAAGGCCCCAGGATCTGCCCCCCGTCCCTCCCCCTTCTTTCTCATTCTGACTTCATCCCTTCTCAGGATGCTCAGTTCCAGACATGCAGGCTTCTTTGAAGTTACTCAAATCCACCAAGTATGCTCCTACCTCAAGGTCTTTGCATTGCAATAGCTGCAACTCTTTTCCTCCAGAAATTCCCAAGATTTGCTCCTTCATTTCCCTCAAGTCTCTGCTCATGTATGACCTCATCAGAGAGACCTTTCCTTTTTTAAAATTTTTTTATTGAAATATAGTTGAATTACAATATTGTGTTAGTTTTAGGTGTACAGCAAATTGATTCAGATACAAACACACACACGTATTCTTTTTTAGATTCTTTTTCATTATAGGTTATTATAAAATATTGAGTAGAGTTCCCTGTGCTATACAGTAGGTCCTTGTTTACCTATTTTATATATAGAGGTGTGTGTATGTTAATCCCAAACTCCTAGTTTATACCCCCCCACTTTTCCCCTTCGGTAACCATAAGTTTGTTTTCTACGTCTGTGAGTCTATTTCTGTTATGTAAATAAGTTCATTTGTATCATTTTTCAGATTCCACAGATAAGTGATATCATATGATATTTGTCTTTCTCTGTCTGACTTACTACACTTAGTATGATAATATCTAGGTCCATCCATGTTGCTGCAAATGGCATTATTTCATTTTTTATGGCTGAGTAATATTCCATTGTGTATATATACCACATCTTTTTTGGGGGAGCATCAGATGCTTTTTATTTTTTAATTTTTTAAATTAATTTTTATTGGAGTATAGTTACAATGTTGTGTTAGTTTCTGCTGTACAGTGAAGTGAATCAGTTATACAGATATCTACTCTTTTTAAGATTCTTTCCCCATATAGGTCATTACAAAGTATAGAGTTCCCTGTGCTATACAGTAGGTTCTTATCAGTTCTCTATTTTATATATAGTAGTGTGTATATGTCAATCCCAATCTCCCAATTTATCCGACCCCCCTTTCCCCCATAACTGTAAGTTTCTTTTCTACATCTGTGACTCTATTTCTGTTTTGTAAAAATGTTCATTTGTACCACTTTTTTAGATTCCACATGTAAACGATGTCATATGATATTTTCTTTCTCTGCCTGAATTACTTCACTCAATACGACACTCTCTAGATCCATCCATGTTGCTGCAAATGGCATTATTTTGTTCTTTTTTATGGCTGAGTAATATTCCATTGTATATATGTACCACATCTTCTTATGCATTCATCTGTCGATGGATACTTAGGTTGCTTCCATGTCTTGGCTCTTGTAAGTAGTGCTGCAGTGAACATTGGGGTGCAGGTATCTTTTCAAATTAGAGCTTTCTCTGGATATATGCCCAGGATTGGGATTGCTGGATCATATGATAACTCCATTTTTAGTTTTTTAAGGAACCTCCATACTGTTCTCCATAGTGGCTGTATCCATTTACATTCCCACCAACAGTGCAAGAGGATTCCCTTTTCTCCACATCCTCTCCAGCATTTATTCTTTGTAGATTTTTTGATGATGGCCATTCTGACTGGTGTGAGATGATATCTCATTATAATTTTCATTTGCATTTCTCTAATGATTAATGATGTTGAGCATGCTTTCATGAGTGTGTTGGTAATCTGTATGTCTTCTTTGGAGAAATGTCTATTTAGGTCTTCTGCCCATTTTTGGATTGGATTGTTTGGTTTTTTTTGATATTGAGCTGCATGAGCTGCTTGTAAATTTTGGAGATTAAACCTTTGTCAGCTGCTTCATTTGCAAATATTTTCTCCCATTCTGAGGATTGTCTTTTCATCTTGTTTATGTTTTCCTTTGCTGTGCAAAAGCTTTTAAGTTTCATTAGGTCCCATTTGTTTATTTTTGTTTTTATTTCCATTTCTCTAGGAGGTGGGTCAAAAAGGATCTTGCTGTGATTTATGTCATAGAGTGTTCTGCCTATGTTTTTCTCTAAGAGTTTTATAGTGTCTGGTCTTACATTTAGGTCTTTAATCCATTTTGAGTCTATTTTTGTGTATGGTATTAGGGAGTGTTCTAATTTCATACTTTTACATGTAGCTGTCCAGTTTTCCCAGCACCAGTTATTGAAGAGGCTGTCTCTTCTCCATGGTATATTCTTGCCTCCTTTATCAAAAGTAAGGTGACCATATGTGTGTGGGTTTAGGTCTGGTCTTTCTATCCTGTTCCATTGATCTATATTTCTATTTTTGTGCTAGTACCATACTGTCTTGATTACTGTAGCTTTGTAGTATAGTCTGAAGTCAGGGAGCCTGATTCCTCCAGCTCTCTTTTTCCTTCTCAAGATTGCTGTGGCTACTGGGGTCTTTTGTGTTTCCATACAAATTGTGAAATTTTTTGTTCTAGTTCTGTGAAAAATGCCAGTGGTAGTTTGATAGGGATTGCATTCAATCTGTAGATTGCTTTGGGTAGTATAGTCATTTTCACAATGTTGATTGTTCCAATCTGAGAACATGGTATATCTCTCCATCTATTTGTATCATCTTTAATTTCTTTCATCAGTGTCTTATAGTTTTCTGCATACAGGCCTTTTGTCTCCTTAGGTAGGTGTATTCCTAGGTATTTTATTCTTTTTGTTGCAATGGTAAATGGGAGTATTTCCTTAATTTCACTTTCAGATTTTTCATCATTAGTGTATAGGAATGCAAGAGATTTCTGTGCATTAGTTTTGTATCCTGCTACTTTACCAAATTCATTGATTAGCTCTGGTAGTTTTCTGGTAGCATCTTTAGGTTTCTCTATGTATAGTATCATGTTATGTGCAAACAGAGACAGCCTTACTTCTTCCTTCCTGATTTGCATCCTTTTATTTCTTTTTCTTCTCTGATTGCTGTGGCTAAAACTTCCAAACCAATGTTGAATAATGGTGGTGAGAGTGGGCAACCTTGTCTTGCTCCTGATCTTAGTAGAAATAGTTCAGTTTTTCACCACTGAGGACAGTGTGGCTGTGGGTTTGTCATATATGGCCTTTATTATGTTGAGGTAAGTTCCCTCTGTGCCTACCTTCTGGAGGGTTTTTATCATAAATGGGTGTTGAATTTTGTCAAAAGCTTTTTCTGCATCTATTGAGATGATCATATGGATTTTATTCTTCAATTTGTTAATATGGTGTATCACATTGACTGATTTGCATATATTGAAGAATCCTTGCATCCCTGGGATAAACCCCACTTGATCATGGTGTATGATCTTTTTAATGTGCTGTTGGATTCTGTTTGCTAGTATTTTGTTGAGGATTTTTACATCTATGTTCATCAGGGATATTGGCCTGTAGTTTTCTGTCTTTGTGACATCTTTGTCTGGTTTTGGTATCAGGGTGATGGCGGCCTTGTAGAATGAGTTTGGGAGTGTTCCTCCCTCTGCTGTATTTTGGAAGAGTTTGAGAAGGATAGGTGTTTGCTCTTCTCTAAATGTTTGATAGAATTCGCCTGTGAAGCCATCTGGTCCTGGGCTTTTGTTTGTTGGACGAATTTAAATCACAGTTTCAATTTCAGTGCTTGTGATTGGTCTGTTTATATTTTCTATTTCTTCCTGGTTCAGTCTTGGAAGTTTGTGCTTTTCTAAGAATTTGTCCGTTTCTTCCAGGTTGTCCATTTTATTGGCATATAGTTGCTTGTAGTAATCTCTCATGATCCTTTGTATTTCTGCAGTGTCAGTTGTTACTTCTCCTCTTTTATTTCTATTCTATTGATTTGAGTCTTCTCCCTCTTTTTCTTGAGGAGTCTGGCTAATGGTTTATCAATTTTGTTTATATTCTCAAGGAACAAGCTTTTAGTTTTATTGATCTTTGCTATAATTTCCTTCATTTCTTTTTCATTTATTTCTGATTTGATCTTTATGATTTCTTTCCTTCTGCTTACTTTGGGATTTTTTTGTTCTTCTTTCTCTAATTGCTTTAGGTGTAAGGTTAGGTTGTTTATTTGAGGTGTTTCATCTTTCTTAAGGTAGAATTGTATTGCTATAAACTTCCCTCTTAGAACTGCTTTTGCTGCATCCCATAGGTTTTGGGTCGTCATGTTTTCACTCTCATTTGTTTCTAGGTATTTTTTGATTTCCTCTTTGATTTCTTCAGTGTTCTCCTGGTTTTTAAGTAATGTATTGTTTAGCCTCCATGTATTTGTATTTTTTACAGATTTTTTCCTGTAACTGATATCTAGTCTCATAGCATTGTGGTTGGAAAAGATACTTGATATGATTTTAGTGTTCTTAAATTTACCAAGGCTTGATTTGTGACCCAAGATATGATCTATCCTGGAGAACGTTCCATGAGCATTTGCGAAGAAAGTGTATTCTGTTGTCTTTGCATGGTATGTCCTATAAATATCAATTAAGTCCATCTTGTTTAATGTATCATTTAACGCTTTTGTTTCCTTATTTATTTTCATTTTGGATGATCTGTCCATTGGTGAAAGTAGGGTGTTAAAGTCCCCTACTATGATTGTGTTACTGTCAATTTCCCCTTTTATGGCTGTTAGTATTTGCCTTATGTATTGAGGTGCTCCTATGTTGGGTGCATAAATATTTACAGTTGTTATATCTTGTTCTTGGATTGATCCCTGGATCATTATGTAGTGTCCTTCTTTGTCTCTCGTAATAGTCTTTGTTTTGAAGTCTATTTTGTCTGGTATGAGAATTGCTACTCTAGCTTTCTTTTGATTTCCATTTGCATGGAGTATCTTTTTCCATCCCCTCACTTTCAGTCTGTATGTGTCCCTAGGTCTGAAGTGGGTCTCTTGTAGACAGCATATATATGGGTCTTGTTTTTGTATCCATTCAGCCAGTCTGTGTCTTTTGGTTGGAGCATTAAATCCATTTACTTTTTTTTTTTTTTTTTTTTTGCTCTACGTGGACCTCTCACTGCCGTGGCCTCTCCCGTTGTGGAGCACAGGCTCCGGACGCGCAGGCTCAGCGGCCATGGCTCACGGGCCCAGCCGCTCCGCAGCATGTGGGATCCTCCCGGATCGGGGCACGAACCTGCGTCCTCTGCATTGGCAGGTGGACTCTCAACCACTGTGCCACCAGGGAAGCCCCCATTTACATTTAAGGTAATTATCGATGTGTATGTTCCTATTATCATTTTCTTAATTGTTTTGGATTTCGTATTGTAGGTATTTTCCTTCTCTTGTGTTTCCTGCCTGGAGAAGTTCCTTTAGCATTTGTGGTAAAGCTGGTTTGGTGGTGCTCAATTCTCTTTGCTTTTGCTTGTCTGTAAAGGTTTTAATTTCTCCATCAAGTCTGAATGAGATCCTTGCTGGGTAGAGTAATCTTGGTTGTAGGTTTTTCCTTTTTATCACTTTAAATATGTCCTGCCACTCCCTTCTGGCTTGCAGAGTTTCTGCTGAAAGATCAGCTGTTAACCTTATGGGGATTTCCTTGTGTGTTATTTTTTTTTCCCTTGCTGCTTTTAATATTTTTTCTTTGTATTTAAGTTTTGATAGTTTGATTAATATGTGTCTTGGCACATTTCTCCTTGGATTTATCCTGTATGGGACTCTCTGTGCTTCCTGGACTTGATTGACTATTTCCTTTCCCATATTAGGGAAGTTTTCAGTTATAATCTGTTCAAACATTTTCTCAGTCCCTTTCTTTCTCTCTTCTCCTGGGACCCTATAATTCGAATGTTTGTGTGTTTAATGTTGTCCAAGAGCTCTCTGAGACTGTCCTCAATTCTTTTCATTGTTTTTTCTTTATTCTGTTCTGCAATAGTTATTTCCACTCTTTCATCTTCCAGGTCACTTTTCTGTTCTTTTACCTCAGTTATTCTGGTATTGATTCCTTCTAGAGAATTTTTAATTTCATTTATTGTGTTGTTCATCATTGTTTGTTTGCTCTTTAGTTCTTCTTGGTCCTTTTTAAACATTTCTTGTATTTTCTCCATTCTATTTCCACGGTTTTGGATCATCTGTACTATCATTACTCTGAATTCTTTTTTAGGTAGACTACCTGTTTCCTCTTCATTTGTTAGGTCTGGTGAGCTTTTACCTTGCTCCTTCATCTGCTGTGTGGTTCTCTGTCTTCTCATTTTGCTTCACTTACTGTGTTTGGGGTCTCCTTTACTGTGTTTGGGGTCTCCTTTTCTCAGGCTGCAGGTTTGTAGTTCCCATTGTTTTTCATGTCTGCCCCCAGTGGCTAAGGTTGGTTCAGTGGGCTGTGTAGGCTTCCTGGTGGAGGGGACTAGTGCCTGTGTTCTGGTGGATGAGGCTGTATCTTGTCTTTCTGGTGGGCAGGTCCGTGTCTGGTGGTGTGTTTTGGGGTGTCTGTGACATTATTATGAATGTAGGCAGCCTCTCTGCTAATGGGTGGGGTTGTGTTCCTGTCTTGCTAGTTGTTTGGCATAGGGTGTCCAGCACTGTAGCTTGCTGGTCATTGAGTGGAGGTGGGTCTTTTTGTTGAGATGGAGATCTTTGGGAGATATTCGCCGTTTGATAGTACGTGGAGCTGGCAGGTCTCTGGTGTAGCAATGTGCTGAACTTCGCTCTCCCACCTTAGAGGCATAGCCCTGACGCCCGGCTGGAGCACCAAGACCCAGTCATCCACACGGCTTAGAATAAAAGGGAGAAAAAAAGAAAAATAAAATAAAGTTATTAAAATAAAAAATTAGTATTAATTTTTTTTTAATTTTAAAGTAATGAAAGAAAGAAAGAAAGAAGAGACCAACCAAACCAAAAAACAAATGCACCAATGATATCAAGCGCTAAAAACTATACTAAAAAAGAAAATGGACAGGTGGAACCCTAGGACAAATGGTAAAAGCAAAGCTATACAGACAAAATCACACACAAAAGCATATACATACACCATCACAAAAAGAGAAAATGGGAAAAATATATATATATATCATTGCTCCCAAAGTCCACCTCCTCAGTTTGGGATGATTCGTTGTCTGTTCAGGTATTCCACAGATGCAGGGTACATCAAGTTGATTGTGGAGATTTCATCCGCTGCTCCTGAGGCTGCTGGGAGAGATTTCCCTTTCTCTTCTTTGTTCGCACGGCTCCTGGGGTTCAGCTTTGGATTTGGCCCCACCTCTGCGTGTAGGTCGCCTGAGGGCATCTGTTCTTCGCTCAGACAGGATGGGGTTAAAGGAGCAGCTGATTCGGGGGCTCTGGCTCACTCAGGCTGGGGGGAGGGAGGGGTACGGATGTGGTGCGAGCCTGCGGCCGCAGAGGCCAACGTAACATTGCACCAGCGTGAGGCGCACCGTGCGTTCTCCCGGGGAAGTTGTCCCTGGATCCCGGGACCCCGGCAGTGGCGGGCTGCACAGGCTCCCCGGGAGGGAGGTGTGGAGAGTGACCTGTGCTCGCACACAGGCTTCTTGGCGGCAGCAGCAGCACCCTTAGCGTCTCATGCCCGTCTCTGGGGTCCACGCTGTTAGCCGCGGCTCGCGCCCGTCTCTGGAGCTCCTTTAAGCCGCGCTCTTAATCCCCTCTCCTCGCGCACCAGGAAACAAAGAGGGAAGGAAAAGTCTCTTGCCTCTTCGGCAGGTCCAGACCTTTTCCCGGACTCCCTCCCGGCTAGCCGTGGTGTACTAACCCCTGCAGGCTGTGTTCACGCCGCCAACCACAGTCCGCTCCCTGCGCTCCGACCGAAGCCCGAACCTCAGCTGCCAGCCCCGCCCGCCCCAGCAGGTGAGCGGACAAGCCTCTCGGGCTGGTGAGTGCTGGTCAGCACCGATCCTCTGTGCGGGAGTCTCTCTGCTTTGCCCTCCGCACCTCTGTTGCTGCGCTCTCCTCCGCGGCTCTGAAGCTTCCCCCCTCCGCCACCCGCAGTCTCCGCCCACGAAGGGGCTTCTAGTGTGTGGAAACCTTTCCTCCTTCACGGCTCCCTCCCGCTGGTGCAGGTCCCGTCCCTATTCTTTTGTCTCTGTTTATTCTTTTTTCTTTTGCCCTACCCAGGTACGTGGGGGAGTTTCTTGCCTTTTGGGAGGTCTGAGGTCTTCTGCTAGCGTTCAGTAGGTGTTCTGTAGGAGCTGTTCCACGTGTAGATGTATTTCTGATGTATTTGTGGGGAGGAAGGTGATCTTCGCGTCTTACTCTTCCGCCATCTTGAAGCACCCTAGAGGATTTCTTGAATGCTCTCTCTCTCTCTGACTTTGGCTGTTGTCTGTATCATTCTGCTTATATCTCACAATGATCATTATCTTATGAACTACCAAATATTCTCAGAAGTCTAGTGATTTCTCTCCTATTTCGCATTCTTGGAGAGAGGGTCCATTTGCCTATTGTTGGGAGAAGAATGAGTTCTGGCAGAGTTTGAAAGTTTCCTTGTTCATGTACTTGGATCCAAGAAAAATGAGAATTTCTTGAGGTGGATTTTGACTTACTTGGAGACTTGCCTCCTGTACAGGTGGTGAGATCAGTAACATCTTGGCATGGAGGTGGTGGTGGCTCTCCTGGGTTCATGGAGGTGGCCTGGGGCACTGCTGTCCTCTGTCCCTCCCACTCTAGCTAGACCTCTTCCCTTTGTCCCCTGAATGTTTCACGTATAGCTCCCTCTGCATCAGGGAAGCCTGAAGTCAAGCCCTTCCCAGCTGTGCTATGTCCCCGCTCTATCTATCTCCACCCATTGTCTCTCTGATTTTCAGATTCTATACGCTGGCATCACAGTTGCTTTCCTTAAATAGGCTCTGATTCCGAGACTAATTTGTTTTTCTACCTCAGTGTTTTCCAAACTGAGGTCTGAGTCAGAATTACCTGGGGGTAGACATGCAGATGCCTGGCCTCCTCCCTGACCATGAAAACCTGAAATCTATTTTTTTTTTTTAAAAAAAATCCTGTCTGCAGGATTTCTTGTAGAATCTGCACTTAATTTTTCGCTCATCCATGGTACTCTTGCCCATATTATTTAGGTATTATTTATTCTAATGGTGTTTATATATATTCTAATTTTATATATACTCTACTTACATATTTATTGGTCATTTCAAAGGGAACATTTAAAGGGTGAGGAATTAAATCTTTCAAATCCTTGAAACACTTGCTATCCTTAGATGGGTTTTTATATTCCTTATAAGTTTTTATGAGGACAATAAAACCATATTGCAGAAAGCTTAGGAAATAGGGAGAAAAGCATAATTTCCCCCATTTTGATGCAACGACTGTTTTCACGTCGGTATGGTCCCCTTGGGTCTCTGTAGAAGAGTATCCATAAACGTGAGCAGCATCGGGCGTGATGTGCAGTCAGAGAGAAGAGAGCAGACCCTGCTCTGGGCTCCATTCTTCTCAGAAGGCGTGGCCTTGGATTCACGGAGAGACCCACTTGCAAGAGACCCAGCCCCGGGCTCCCAGAGGCCCCCCAGAGGAGGAGGCGCAGAATGGCTCCAGGTCCAGACCCCCTGCATCCCCGGAGCTGGTGTGCACAGTATGATTTCCAATCTAGCCTGTGTTTGTTGTCATCTCCTATGTGCAGTGGATGAACAGGACCCTGCTGCTGCCCGGGGCTTCTATGCCGGGCTGGGGGTGGGGGAGACGTAAATAGCACAGGCTGAAATACCTGTCACCCCGGAGGGTGGAGGAGAGCGCGGGAGGAGGCTCAACCACTCACAGGCCAGAGGAGGGAGATGACAGGGGTGGGAAGTTAAATAGAGGCGGGCACTCCTGAACACAGCTTGGCCGGCCCTGCGTTTCAGGCACAGCCAATGGCCGTATGGGCTGGTACCGGCCCAGGCCCATCTGAGGGTCTTATGGCCTTATTCTCACCCCTGACTTGTTCCCAGGGGAGCCAAGGGACTTTCAAAAAGACAATATTGAGACTGACGTGTGCAAGATGTTGTGTTAGGCAGTGTCCCCCCTCAGCAGGGAATGGTATTTTCTCTCTTTATAATTGTATTATTTTTGTTGCAATTCTGAGATACTTAAAATATATGGAAATTGACAGAAAATGATGAAACACACACACATGTATACACTGGACAGATTTAAACAAAGACATTATATTGCCACATTTCATTCTTATTTTCTTTAAAGGAAATTTAAAAATTATACCGTTGAAGTCATCTTTGTAACCCTTATGGATTACATTTCTCTCCTGCCCTCCTTAACTAGAGGTAGACACTATTTTGAAGTTGACATGTGTTTCTCCTGCATGTGCTTTTTTGCTTTCATTACCTGGGTATGTAGTATGTGTTTTAAAGTATATTGCTATCTATCTACCTACCTACCTACCTACCTATCTGTCATGTATCTATCTGTTGTATGATACATATATTTTGTAACTTCCTTTTTTTCCATCTCTCAAAACTAAGTTTTTGAGAGTTACCCACATGGATCATGTGAAATCTGATTCTTTCATTTTCACGGCTATAGAGTATATTTCATTGTTTGAAAAAATTAAGATGTACTTATCCCTTCTCCTCTGAATAGACACTTGAGTTGTGGCAGAAAACATCCTTCCATGTATTTCCTTCCATGTACATATAAGAATGTCTCTTGATCATATTTCAGAGACAGATTACCTGGGTCTTTGGGAATGTGCAATTTAAGTTTCACTACATATTTCCAAATTGCTCTCCAAAAAGTTTGTACACATTTTCACTCTGTCAGCAGTGTAACAGATCCCATTTTCTAACATATTATCACACATCACAATTTTTGACAATTTTATGAGTACAAAACAGCATCTCATTGAGGCTTTTATTTATGTCTCTGATGATTGGAGAAGATTATTATGTTTTCATATGTTAATATGTGTAAGTTCTTTATATTTTCTGCATACTAATACTTTGTTGCTTATATGTATTGAAAATATTTTCTCCCAACCTCTGATTTATCTTTGAATGCTGTTTTCAGCAAGTTCTCTCTTACAGAGATTTATAACTCTTTCCTTTGGAAAGTTGTGCATTTTCATTTTGTTTAAGGAATTCTCCCTGTTCTGGGGCCACAACTATGCAGTTGGCCCTTGAACAGTGCAGGGGCTAGGGGTACCAACCCTCTTTGCAGTGGAAAATCCAGGCAAAATTTATATTCGACTCTTTGTATCCACTGTGCCTCCGTATCCACAGTTCTGTATCCTTGGATTCAACAAACAGTGGATTGTGTAACACTGTGATATTTACTATTGAAAAAGATCCACGTATAAGTGAACCTGCACAGTTCGAACCTGTGTTGTTCAAGGGTCAACTATAGTCTCTGAGATTTTCCTCCAAAAGATTTAAGGTTTTAGTTCTACATTTAAATCCCTAACCTGAGTGGTTTAAAAAAATCAAAACTTTTTTAATTTGGAAAAGTTCATGAAATTAAACTGTGTAGCTTATGTATGATAAAGCCAACACAGTGTAACCATGACTTAAGTCAAGAAACAAAACATCAGGGCCAGAGAAACCCTCCATATTCCTCCCTGTCAATTATAACGCCTTCATGTTGCCCCAGTTAATCACTAACCTAAGTGTGATGGCAGTCATATGCAGCTCTCCCTGCCCCCTCTCCCCATCTCAGAATTTCATCCCTGCCCTGGTCCTCCCAGGATCTCCATGCCTCAGTGCTGCCTCTGGACCTTGCACTTACCAGAGGCCTGACCCTTCCGGGAGAAGGCCCTGAGCTTGGGCTTGAAGGAAGAGCAGGTTCAGGAGAAGAGAAGAGTGTTCAGAGCCAGGGAGAGAGGGAGCCAGAGGATCAGCCATTGAGAGGCTGGAGGCTTGTGTCTTTCATCCCAAGGGGCTGGAGCAGAGGGCATTTGCAGAAAGTGTAGCAAGATGAAGCCAGGAAGATTTTATTCTCCCCTCCCTCCTGGACCAGCAAGAGACAGAACTCATTTTCCTTATATTGAACAGACACAGAATTTTCTCCTCATAATGCTTTAGAGAGAGAGAGAGAGAGAGAGAGAGAGAGCACAAGAAAAAATGCACAAGATACATAGAAACAGACGGGCTTGCAGAGAGCAGATGTTTTCTCCAAGATCCCTTCCATCTGACTAAAAACAGCTGGTGCTTCCAGAGCCACCCTGTCTCCTTTCTCCACCAGCTGCCATAATTCTTCCTCTCCTTATTTTCATTTGTCCTTTCTCACCTTCATGGGCAATGGCCTGGTGACCCATTCTGCCTTCAGAATCAGGGTATTGGGTCATTGTAGGTCCCGTCTTGATTGCTCCGGAAGATCTTGAGACTCAGGCTGTACACAGGACCTGCTGTTGGACTCTGGGCACTGGGGCTGGAGGCACAGACCCCTGGCTTGCCGGCCCACCCTGCTTCTGGTCCATGCTCACCACGACCCAAGACTTAATGGAACCCAAGTCCGTCTTCACTGTGGAAAAGGAGTGGGGAAGTTAGTCAAAGTGGGCAGAGGTTTGGGGAGGAAGGCATTCAGACTGGAATCCCAGAGGAGCTGTAGAAAACAAACAAACAAACAAAACATGTCAGGCCCTGCTCCAGGTTCTGGGGGATCCCAATGTCAGCTGGTTTTCCAAGAGAGACTAGAATTTTACGATGTCTCCTTTGCTTTAGAACTCACTGTTTTTTGGAGATTTAAAACCCATTAGGGAATGGCTTAAGAAGTTAATAACCTGTTATCATCCTGGAGAGTTGCATTTGATGTTTATAGCTTTTTGGCTTATGAAAATAAATTAAGTGAGATTGGGAGCCAATTCTTATTCACACCACTTACTGAAGGCAGATCATCCAATAATAAACAAATATCATTAATCTTAAATCCATGTGGGGAGAATATCATTTTTTAAAACTGATTGTACTTATGGGAATATATATATATATGAAAAGTAGAACCTAAACAAAAACTGCACTAATACCATAAACTTTGCATCTCTGGTACAGAATTCGATTTGTGTGGGAAAAACCAAATCAACTGTGAAATGTAACCAGAAGAGTAATGTTGATTACAAGGAGCACATAATTAGGGCAGCTTGGATATGCACTGGGTTCATCTTTGCTTCTACCAAGCCTGAGCACGACTGACTAGGTGTTCAATTTGGTTTTAATTATCACGTTAGTGTTAGTTGTAATTTCCATAAATGACTCTTAAGCCACAGGAATGGATACTAGAGTTGAAAGACTTTTTTTCCCCTTTTTCCTATTTGAACGTTTATTTCCCAATTATCAGGGCAGCCTGTGCAGGGAGACAAAGTCACACAAAGATGGTCATTTCTCAGTGTGATAATTCCAGATCCTTTCTGAAGCCAGGTCATTTGCTTCATTTCACTGGTGACAGTTTATTCATTCACAATTAGGAACACTTTCTTAAGTGTGAGTGTACTAGGAACTCAGAAATTTAGAAGTCTTTGTCTTTGCATTAAAACTGAGCAAGGGAGATATACATGAAAACTTTAAAAAAAATAATTAAACTGTTCTGAGATTGATTACACTCATACATATTAAGGTCAGTGATGATATAAGGTGATAGGAACACACAGAAGAGGGAGAGTAAAGCCTGCAGGGGTGAACACACAGAAGAGGGAGAGTAAAGCCTTTGCATACTGAAAGCCTTCAGTATGCAGAGGGGTACTTTGTGTTGGGTTTTGATGGATATATAGGAGTTCACTAGAGGAAGGAGGAAGAAATGACTTGAGTCAAGAAAGTACATGAGGCGTTCAGAGGACAGAGTGAAGGTCAGGAGGGCGGAGGACAAGGTGAGAGGGAGAGTTAAGTCTGGAGAAGAAAATTCTTGTCAGCTCGTTCACCCATCTTGAATACGTCCTTTACTCCCACTTATCATCTCTCACCTTAACCAGAGCAGAAGCCTCTGCATGGTCCTCCCTACTTTCCCCTTTGCCCTCCTCTGATCTGTCTTCCACACTGCAGCCAAAGGGATCTTTTTGAAACCCAAATCTTAGCACGTCACTCCCCTTGGCTCTCGGGATAAAGTCCAGATCTGCTTGATCCACCGAGAAGCTCCTGGAGCTAGCCTCTGCCAACCTCTCAGCCCTCACATCTTATCAATCGCCTTCTATCTCCCTAATTCCCACCACGCTGTCCTCCTTTTTGTTCGTAAGCCTGCCAGCCTCATTCCCTCCTCTGAGCCTTTGCATATGCTGTCCCCACTGCCTGGTAAACTCACCATTTTCTAAAATAAGCATCTCCCCTTTCTCTCTCCCATCCTCCTCCCACCTGTTCTGTGAGTCCTTTGGTTTTTTATTTTTTTCTTTCTTTTTTATTCCTATAACCTGTATACAGTCTGTAATTGTTCCTTTCATTCAGTATCATGTGTTTTTTGTCTGTCTTCCTCATTAGAATTCAAATTCCATGAATGGAGGAATGATCCCTGTCTTGCTCACAGCTGTGTACCCAGTACCTGGCACTGTGACAGGTACCTCCTAGGTTCTGAAAAATTACTTCTTGAGAAAATAGATGAAAGGGCCAGATTCCAGAGGGCCTTGTGTGCCAGCCTCTAGGCTTTAGCCCTTATCCTGTGAACAGTAGGAAACCAAGAGAGAGATTTAACCAGGCCTGCAATGAGCATGATGTGTGTCTGCCTGACACAGAAAATTAAGTTTAAAATATTTTCAGTAATTTTACTCATACCATGACTTCACTGTTATCCCTTCATGGTGATGCGATGATGGGAACAAAAAGTGATTTCCATTTCTCGAGTAAAACATAAAACCTCTCCCTGCAGGGCCTTAACACTCAGAATGAAAACTGAACCCACTGCCCCGTCCAGACAGACGAGCGAGCTGGTTAGCGGGAGAGGGATGGCGGGTCGCTGACAGCAGACAGGCCTCTGGTTTGCAATTTTAAGGGGACATAAAATGCTGGCTGGCTTTCACAGAACACTGAGCTGAGCTGCAGAAAACTATAAAATCTCCCTGTTGCAATATAAATATGGGATGAAAGTTGATTAACCAATTTTATGTTGTTATCTGAGCCTTCAATCCATTTGCACTTGAATTAAAAAGACACAAATTGAGTTTTGGCTGGACCGGCATTTTTCGACAAGCAATATAGATTAAATTCCTTTTTCACCTGAAATCTTTATCGGGCAGAGGATTTTCTACGATGTTGCGCTGCTTGATTTCTGTGGAATAACTGCCAGGGTTTAACATGTGGGCCCAGAATATATAGGCTACAACAAAAAAGGGCATCTCCTGAATTTTCTTCTAGGGCTGGGGCATTCTTGTGGCCATGGACACTTCATTTCTCAGCTAGGTTATCGTATGAGTCTCCTTGCAGGACTCCACATAGCTCTTGAAGCTACTTTCGGCCCGTCTCTACCCAACCCCTAAGACGTCTCACCAAACAGCCACAGGAATGTTCTTCCAGTGCAAATCTGGAACTGCCCTAAACCTCTCCGTTGATTGCTCGTTAAGAACACAATGTAATTCTTTGGCATGATCATCAAGGTCTTTGACAATGTCTACACATGCCTACCTTTCTAAACTCACCCCTTTCTTCTCCATCATCCTCCCACATTGACATGCCCACCATATTCTGTTTTCCAGGCTCACCTGTTTACTTGTCCCAGAAACCATCAGGTGCTTTCTCATCACCCTGCTTTGCTTCTGTTCTTTCCCCAGCCTTGCATGGCCCCCTTCCCAACATCACCACTTCCCTTTCACATTCTCTATCTCCTTCAAAGTCAAGTCCAGAGGCATGGCAATCCATTTTCTAGGAAGCAACATGGGAGACTGTAGCATCCCCCTGATGGCCTTGGGGTAGCATTCATTGGGGCAGGTGCCAGATCAGAAAGAGCTACATTAGCCAGATGAGAAAAGAGAAATTTCATCCAGAGAGAGGTATGCTTGTGCAGGGACATATGGTCATGGTTCTAGATGATACCATTGCCCAGTCAAGCTGGTGTCCTATGGCCTTGAGTATCATGCCATAGAGAGATGCCAGGAAGGTCTACCCCATCTAAATATCCCCACAGAGCTGTGACCTGGTGGGGCTCAGTTCACATGGTGTTCTGATTCTGAGTTCTGCTTGGGCAGCCTGGACAGTTCATCCTGAATCTCCATCCCCACTTGTCTACACTATTCTCATATCCATAGCCCTTTGATCACTTGAATCCCCCAGAAAAGCATGTCAACAGCAGAGAAGCCATTCTTGGCTTATGTACATCCAATCCATCCTGGGACCCTTGACCAGTTAACCTGGCTTCATAACCTGCAGCTGACAGCTAACAAAAAGCGTCTGGTAACACCCTTGCCTCATTGACAGCTGATGTCCTGACGTCCTGAGTTTCATCTGAGCTCCCTCCTGCCCCCATTTCCATGCTGTCCCTGCCCACCCAGCATCGGTTCTCTAGTCTTGTCTCCAGTCTGTGGGCTGCCGTATGTCCCTCAGCCCCAAATCTTGATTTGAATCTCTGGTTCTAACCTCCGGCTTTTGGCTTTGACCTCCAAGACTTTGGATTCTCCAGAATCATTCTCCCTGCCCTGGACACCATCCTCTCATCAGTGACAGCCTTACGCTCTGAGTTCGCCTCTGCTCAGGGAGGGGACTCATCCTGTGTCACTCTGCGACTCCCTGCTGCTCACTGAACCAATGCAAAACCCAGTAGTTTGGCCTTCAAGGCTCTTGCCACCCTGACCTCTCAGTAATCCAAGCCCTCCTTGGCTCTGTGCCCTACACTGTACCTTCTGCTCCAGCCCTTCTGTGTAAGTTGCATTCTTGAGCACACCATGAACTTGAGATCTCTTTGCCTTACTGTGTGCAGTGAGGACCTCTGTGGGGCTCTGAGAATCCTTCGAATTTGGATTCCACAATCAGAACCGGGTTCAAAGCCAGAGCATCTATGTGACCTTGGGCATATCACTTAACCCTACTGGACTCATTGCAGTGGACTCATTGGAAAATGAGAATAATGACCCCCACTTCATGGGGTTGTAGTATAGGATTCAGGGTGACACGATGCCTGGCACATGTCTCTCCCAGGGGCAAGATAACTTGAGGGCTCCTTCCCTGCCCCATCACTGACTTTGCCGGCAGTTAGGAAAGTTGATGGTGGTGCCTTGACTAAGGTGTGAGCGTGATTCCCTTGGACGGTCCACGGGCCTGAGGCTCAGAGGGTGGAAACTCCTCCTTAATGTGAGTCCCACTCCTTTGGAGGCCACACAGGGGCCATGCTGTGAGGTGCTGATGCAGAGATGACTCACTCCTGCTGGTCCTGGGTTCTCACCGTGTCCGCACTTGTAATGGGTTGAGGCTCCAGTTTTAGAATTTCTTTTTTTTTACATCTTTATTGGAGTATAATTGCTTTACAATGGTGTATTAGTTTCTGCTGTATAACAAAGTGAATCAGCTATACACATACATATATCCCCATATCTCTTCCCTCTTGCATCTCCCTCCCTCCCACCCTCCCTATCCCAACCCTCTAGGTGGTCACAAAGCACTGAGCTGATCTCCCTGTGCTATGCAGCTGCTTCCTGCTAGCCAGGGAACTGTCACTTAGCAAACCCCTGAGCTGAGACAATTCCATGGCACTGGGAAAGGGGGATGGGGAGTCTCTGGAGAGAATATCCTCCCAAGGAGAATGCTCCTGGCCAGGAGGCCATGCTGATTGCAGTGGACGGGGACCTCCACTAGCGAGCAAGGGGCCAGTTTCTAGTTCTGCTGATTTTTAGTGACGCTTGGGGAATCTCCTCCTCTCTTTATGCCTCAGTTTCTTTTATTTTAAATTAATTTTAATTAGAGTATAGTTGATTTACAATGTTGTATTAGTTTCTGCTGTACAGCAAAGTGAATCAGTTATACATATACATATATCCACTCTTTTTTAGATTCTCTTCCCATATAATTGGTCATTACAAAGTATTGAGGAGAGTTCCCCATGCTCTACAGTAGGTTCTCATTAGTTATCTATTTTATATATTGTAGTGTGTATATGTCAATCCCAATCTCCCAATTTCTCTCTTCCTCCTTTCCCCTTTGGTAACCATAAGTCTGTTTCCTACAGCTGTGACTATGTCTGTTTTGTAAATAGGTTCATTTGTATCATATTTTTAGATTCCACATATAAGCAATATCACATGATATTTGTCTTTCTCTGTCTGACTGACTTCACTCAGTATGACAATCTCTAGGTCCATCCTTGTCACTGCAAATGACATTATTTTTTTCTTTTTTATGGCTGAGTAATAGTCTATTGTATATATGTACCACATCTTCTTTATCCATTCCTCTGTCAATGGACGTTTAGGTTGCTTCCGTGTCCTGGCTATTGTAAAATAGTGCTTCAATGAACATTAGGGTAGATGTATCTTTTCGAATTATGGTTTTCCCTGGATATATGCCCAGGAGTGGGATTGCTGGATCATATGGCAACTCTATTTTTAGTTTTTTAAGGAACCTCCATAGTGGCTGCAACAATTTACATTCCCACCAACAGGTAGGGGGGTTCCTTTTTCTCCCCACCCTCTCCAGCATTTATTGCTTGTAGATTTTTTTAAAAAAATTATTAGTTTATTTATTTATTTTTGGCTGTGTTGAGTCTTCGTTGCTGCACGTGGGCTCTCTAGTTGTGGCGAGCGGGAGCTACTCTTCGCCGTGGTGCACGGGCTTCTCATTGCAGCAGCTTCTCTTGTTGCAGAGCGTGAGCTCTGCGCATGTGGGCTCAGTAGTTGTGGCTCGCAGGCTCTAGAGTACAGGCTCAGCAGTTGTGGCACATGGGCTTAGTTGCTCCGCAGTGTGTGGGATCTTCCCGGACCAGGGATTGAACCTGTGTCCCCTGCATTGGCAGGCGGATTCTTAACCACTGTGTCACAAGGGAAGGCCTGTTTGTAGATTTTTTGATGATGGCTATTCTGACTGGTGTGAGGTGATACCTCATTATAGTTTTGATTTGCATTTCTCTAATAATGATGTTGAGCATCTTTTCATGTGTTTGTTGGAGGTCTGTATGTCTTCTTTGGAGAAATGTCTAGTCTTCTGCCCATTTTTTGATTGGTTTGTTTGTTTTTTTGATATTGAGCTGCATGAGCTGTCTGTATATTTTGGAGATTAATCCCTTGTTGGTCTCTTTGTTTGCCTTAGTTTTCTTAATTGAAAAATACGGGCCCTGGCCCAAGAGATCTCTAAGTTCCCTCGAATGATTACATTGTGTGGTTGGTATTAGTGAGCGGCCCATGACAGCCTTCCACCCGCCCACACCTTGTCATGGTGCTGAAGTCAGATGCAGCAACAGAGGGCCAGCACCCCAGCTGACCCCTTAATGCAGCACTCAGTAATTGTCATGCCCTATAAGTGTTTGTTCATGGGAAAATATAAAACACATTTGATCATACTCTTTTTTGTGCCTACCCTGTACTGGGCGCTTTGCTTATATTGTAGCATGAGTTCCACCTTGTATTGGTGTGTATTTCTCCCAAAGCAGACTCTGGGACAAGGATGAGGGTGCAAGTAGTTTATTTGGGGGTGGGGACTGATCACAGGACGCATGATGCATGAGTGGAGGAGTGAGACAGGGAAGGGGAAACCAATTAAGGGTGCTTGGATGAATGGTTACTGCTGTGGGCACCTGGGGGCAGCCCCCATGGAGCTCATCTCAAAACTGTACCATTGAGGGGGATAAGCTGGGGGTTTATTCACCACTTCCTGGCCCTGGTTGTGGAGAGTCTTCTGGGCATTAACTCTCTGGCACCTTGGTGCACCTCTGGTGTGGGTCTCTCAAGCTGCCTTGGCTGGCAACACCTTTATGCAGGAGACACAGAAGGCCATTGGAATATCAGAACCACCTGCCAGCATCTCTGGGGCAGGTCAGAATCAGTGATGCCCTGGAGTCAGCTCAGACCAATGCCGATTGGGCTGATTGTCAACTTTTCAAGAATTTTTGCCGGCTGATCACGAAACACAGCCATTCTTGAAAATTACATTTTACAAACATGCACCAAATAAATTATATGAAAGACAAAGGTAACAAGTACTAACATCTCATCCAATTAATTTACTACACATTGCTATTCTCTACGCTCTGAGGTTATCACATTCATATGGTGAAATAACAATTTGATGATGTGTATGTATGTCATCAGCAACTCAGGGAATATTTATACCATGGGGATCAGTAAATACTATCAGGGCTTTTTTTTTTTTTTTTTTTTTCCTGCAAAGAACAGGTGGTTAAACATGAACCAACACCCCTGGTTGGGTTGCTCCTGGCAGGATACTGACTGTGTCTTTTACACACCCCATCGCAGCAGCCAGGGTCTTAAATGACCTACACAACCATTAAGAGGTGAAGACCTAGGTGATACACTAGGCTTCCAGGGGTGATCCCCAAAGCATCACCACAGAATTGAGGTGCTAAGGCTGCTGCCGCCTCTGGCACAGTCGGGCAGCAAATGGTAGACATGAGAAGCTGCTTGTGGAGTCAGGGAGCCCCCCTGCGGATGGAGGCCCCACAGCCATCTTTGCCCTGATCCACACCAGCGAAACACCTGCTGCCCTGCATGTGATGAGCAGAGGAAAAAAAAAAAAATCTCGCATCTGGATCTCCAGCTGCAAGGGACCCTGAGAACAATTTTAGATGTCTGGCTTCAGCATGCCAGAAAGGGGTTAAGTGCGTGGTGAGAAAGTGCTTCACTGTCTGCCATGGTGGTCACCTTCCTCGACAGCCTGAGAACGGTGGCTGCTTCGTGGCCCTCCTGTATCCCCAAAGCTCAGCACAAGGCCTGGGGTGTAGTGGGAGTTCAGTAGGTGTGTATTAAAGGAATTGTGACTCTAGAAAATGAAATTTCATTTCCTTTGGCTGGTCCTCATCTTTGTCAAAAAGGAAATTCTGAAAGGGAATTTGGACTCAGAAAGGAACACGTGACCTGAAAGCCACCCTACCTTCCCTCCCCTCCCACCTCTTCTCCTCTCCCTTTTGTCTTTTTCTTCTTCTCTCCTCCTCCTCCTCTCTCTCTCGGCTTCCATCAGTAAGAAACCTGCTTCTGCTGCAGACACACAGGAGGACCCTTCAAATCCAGCCCATGGCCTCTTGCATTCCATGCATCGCCTCTCTTAGCTAAACGTCCCCTTCTTTAGGGCACTCCTTCAGTGCTGCAGGATGATCAGGTCTGGAGGAGCGCCGTTCATTCAGAACTGGGACCTGGAATGATTGGGAAATGTGGTCCAGGAGGTCGGCCCCCCCCTAGGGAGGGCCAGGCTCCCGGCCTCAGGGACCGCCATGTCCTCCTTGCTGGGAGGGCATATGTATGGTCCAGGCAGCACTATCCGGACCCTGCTGGCTGGAAAAGGTCATATGCCCTTGTGAAGTATATGAAATACGTGCCTAAGTGGCACCATCACTGTGTCCCATTTCCCCTAATGATACATTAATTGGGGCTTTTAATGCCAGTGTTCTGTGGAAAGAGACATTGGCGTTGCGATGTTGCCTCTGATTGTGGGGTTGGGGGCTGGCCGTGAACCCTTGGAGAAATCTCTTTACCCCTCTATCCCAGCTCGTTCATGTTTAAGATGATCTGTAAGTGCTTTCAGCTCTATCCAGAAACCCCTTGGTGAGCGCCAACCCTGCTAGGTGTGGGGAGGGGGTGGCAGGAGCTGGGCTGTGTTGGGGTGGAGCCCAGGGATCTGCAGTTCAACTTGGGCTCCCGTGTTGGGGAAGTGGCGTACGTGCCCCCCTTTCTACGCCAAGCCCACCTCTACCCACCCCGCCCTGACTGCTAGAACAGGCCAGGGTCACTGTGCCCAAGGGGAGAGGCAGGAAGCTGGCCCCACCTCTCCATCTCCAGGGGAGCAGAGGCAGGGTCAGCTTCCCAGAGCACCTGCCGGGTCCTTCTCTTCTCTCCATGCTGCGGGAGTAACGAGGGGCAGTGCGGGTACTCCTCTGCAGACGCTGCCGCCTTTCTCTCTCTCTCTCTCTCAACCTGCAGACATTCCTGAGTTCTTACACTGAGATTAAGTTCAATGTCAAACCCACACCCATTTTTTTTTAAAGCCAAATGTGCAAAAAGCCAAGAAAAACAAAACCAAAACAACCAAGAGCCAGAATCAGGGTCATTGAGCAGCCGCTTAGATATTAATAACATAAAAAAAGCATTCCCAGTCTACCATAGTCCCTTCTGTAAGGAGCCCCCGAATCCCAGAGATGGCAGGGGTGATGTGCCGGGCAGCATGTACCCCTTGCAGGGTCACTCAGTCCCATGCCATCGCCAAGGCACCCAAGCCTTCTTCTGGCAGTGTAGACCGGCTTCACACGGACACGAGGTGGATGAAGGTAAGGGCTTCCTGGCCATCTCAATGTGCAGAAAGCCTCTGAGTCACAGCAGGGGCAGGATTGGGAGAGAAACATTGATTCTAGCCCTTGAAACTGATAGAAAATGCTCCTGACAAAAGAGTTTTGGGAATATCTCTAGTGAGAACTGCGTATCAGGTTGTTTTAGTTGAAAGTAAAAGAGAATAAATCAAATCTATTGAGTGTCTACTATGTGCCTGAAATCATTTTACATGCTGGGGGCATAGCAGTCATCAAAACTGAGTCTAGTGGACCTTAAGTAGCCAACCATGGGAAGGAAGCTTGCTGCAGCTGGTTTTGGGGCCGTCAGAACTAGAGACTTGAAATCCAGCAAGATTTCTGTGATTCGGCTTCTCTTAGCGTCACTCCCTCCACCCAACTTCTTCCTGTCTCTGCATCCATCAGGAGGGGGACACAATAGCTACCATCCGCACTTCCACTCCCATACGAGGATCCCAGGCTGATGCAGAAGGTGCCAAATGAGGAAACTGTAATTGATCAGCAGATAGGTGCTGCGTAAGTGACAGCCCCACATCTGGTATGAGACCAACTGGACAAGGAAGTTCCAGGTCCGGTGGATGGCGTCCCGAGGAGGACACGGGCAGGCAGACCACACAGTGGAATGCTTCCTTGGGCAGCCACTTGAGCCTGAAGAAGAAAGCACAGCTCAAGAAGGGGGACCAACCTGGACTGAAACCAGGAAGGTGAGGGTTGCCTTGTGTGACACCAGGCAAATGGCTTTCTGGTTCTGAGCTTGGCTGCCTGCCCCTGGAAGGACTGCCTGCATGCAGGGAAAACTCCCACCTGTGGCCTCCCCAGCATGTCTCCGTGAACAGCATATGTGTTGTTGGCAAGATCCAATGCCTCACCATTGTTTTCTAGTATCCTTATTTTCTTCCTTTTCCTGTGCCTGGAATGTCCCGGGCTCAGTTCTAATCCCAGATCTTTGCTTCAGCCCCAGCTCCCTGCAATCCCCATCCCTGGACTGCCTCGGGTACTCCCTTTTCCTTAGGAAAATATTACACACCTTCAAGGCCATCTCAAGCCCCCTCTTTCGGGAAGCCCTTTCCTATCTACTCACGCCCTCTAGTCCCTGAGTACCTGGTACAGTGTTAGAGCTGAAACATCCAACATTTCATTCTACGCTCCAGCACCTCTGGGAGGTTGGAGTCATTTCCTCCATTTTTCAGATGGGGAAACTGAGGCTCAGTGAGGCCTTACATTGCCCCAGGGAGGAGCTGGCGCCTTTGCAGCTGTCCCCTCTGTGTTATGTCCTCACTTTCTGGGGAGGTCACTTGGCATTCAGAGCAGTGGTTCTCAGACTTCGGGCTGCATGAGCGTGGCACAGAGACTGTTTCACAGTGTGATAGCTGAGCTGTGGAAGCAAACTCTGGGGTGGGGACCCAGCCCTGGGTGATTATGGCTGGTCTGAGAACCACTGACTTAAGAGATGGGCATTGTGGTGTAAGTGACGATGTGGGTTACGTGGGACTCGGGATTCAAATCCCTCCCCAGACCTATTGAGTGGGCTGAGGAATCTCTAATTGACTAAGTGGCCCAGGTGGTTTTTAATCATCTGGCGAGTTGGGGAAAGCTGATTGAGAGTCAAGCCCACCCAGTTAGCACTTCATTGTATCCTGCTTTATCTTCTTCTCCAATTAGTTCTTCTACATCAATTAAGCTCCTTGGAGGCCCAGACAGAGTACTCAGCTCAGAATTGTCCCAAGAGCTGGTGTGCTCCTGGCCAGGTGACTGGTGTCACCTGGCTGCTTCCACACTCAGGAGAGGCATTTCTGGAATGGCAGGAAAGGGGGCTCTGGCAGAGTGGACACAGGGGTCCTACACCTCCCAGCTTGGCACTTGCTCGTGCCTCTCATCTCAGCAAGGCTGAGTCCTTCCTGCTGCTTAAGGACCAGCTCCGGTTTCTTTCATTCTATGAAACAGACTTTATTACCCCCAGCAAGGGATGAACCTCATGCCATTGAGCCTTTTGATCCTTATATGAACTGACTTGGGATTGGCACTGTCCCTGGTGCGAGGCTTCAGGAACATCCCTGGCCTGACGCTGTGTTAGGCACGTACGTTGTAGACACACTTAACGTCTGCTCTTTCCTTCCTACTTCCTGTTTTGGGGAGGGCATCTTATCCACCTTGAGCATCGCCGGCGTGTAGAACAGTGACCCGCACAAATGCAGTTAATACTTTAGATTCCTGCACAAATCTCAGAGATATTATCAGAAATTACAGTATCGTTGCATTGAATGTGAATAATGCATGTTGTGCATGTGTGTTATTCCCACTTTTAGGTGCTGGATTCCCCCAGCACCTAGTCCAGAGCCTTACACAGGATGGCTTTCTAGAAGTAAGTTTTTTGTTTCTGACTGAAGTTATTAACTTCTCAGGGTGAAAACTTGTAAAGGGGAAAATGTGTGCTTCTCTGTTTAAAAAAAAAAAAAAATCAGTATCTTCCTCTTAAACCCACTCCTGACTTGACTGGCCTCCTTCAGTACTCAAAGGCTCTGAACATCAGTTTATTTACCATTAAAAATGGAAAAAATAATAGCTACTGTGTACATCTTTAAGTATCTCTGAAAAAATGTTTATCACAGTGCATACAGATAGCAAGCTCTCAAATTGTAGCTTCATGATACAACACAGACAACTTGAGGTTTAGACAGAAGGCAGATCATATATTTGTCCCTATCAAAAAAAGATCAAAACAAAATAAAGAAATTATAAAAACCCAGCGTTGGTGACCTTGCGATGGAACAAGCACACATATTTTGGAGGACTGTTTAGTAGTGCATATCAAGTCATGACTATTTTCACATACTTTATGTTAGAATGTCAGTTCTAAGACTTACTATGAGAATGATTTTTAAAAAGGAATAATTTAAATATAGGCATCAGTGTAATTTACAAAAATTGAAAATAAGTAAATGACAAAAATAGAAGGGTTATATAAATTATAGTGCATCAACATATGGAATATTTCACAGCAATTAAAAAAGCTAAAGGCGGGCTTTCCTGGTGGCGCAGTGGTTGAGAGTCCGCCTGCCGATGCAGGGGACACAGGTTCGTGCCCCGGTCCGGGAACATCCCACATGCCGCTGAGCGGCTGGGCCCATGAGCCATGGCCGCTGAGCCTGCGCATCCGGAGCCTGTGCTCTGCAACAGGAGAGGCCACAGCAGTGAGAGGCCCGCGTACCACAAAAAAAAAAAAAAAAATAAAGCTAAAGGCAAATCCTATGTAAAAACATGGACTGGTTTAAACTAGTATAATATTAAAAACAGTTTTATGTACACTTTGATTGAAATGATACAGAATTATATATTTACACACAAGCATCATGATTAGAAAAGAACAAAAAGACAAGAATATGTTTGCTTTATTATACTGGTGATGCTAAATTTATTGTATATACTTACACCTCTCTCAATATTTAAAGTCCCCCTAACAGTTCTGCAAGGCAGCTTTTATAACCTTCATTTCTCAGGTGAGGGAACAGACACAAATATTTTGCTAAATCACACATCTAAGAAAAGGTGAAGTAGGCCTTAGAATGAACTTTGTCCCTTTGACCCCCAAATCTGCACTTGTTTGAATCAGTTATTCACAAATTACACATGTGTGCATTTGGTGTTGGTTTCCTTTGAGAACTCATTTCTGAGTAGACCTTATTTCATGTTTCAACAATGTAGATAGATAAAGAGATACATCATAGGATTCATTATATATACTGTAAAAATGTATGATTACCATGAGGTATGTTGTCACGTGGTTGGCCTGAACACTTCCCCATATTCATGGGCTCGTGTAGACTCCTTTCGCACAGACACTAGACTTGGCTATGTGACATGCCTTGGCCAATGGGCCATTGGCAAGCATGGCAAGAGCAGGCCTTGATAAACACTTGTGAGTTGGGATTTGTCCTCTTGGATCCCAGCCACCATGTTATGAGGAAGCCCAAGTTAGCCACAGGATAGGCTTTTAGAGAACTAAAGCATCCCAGAAAAGAGCCCCAGGTGAACTCCCAGCTCACAGTTTGCACCAACTGCCAGCTCATGGATGATCCAGCCCCTGTCAAGCCTCTAGATGACAGTGACCCTTGTCAAAACCGTGTGGATAGAAGAAGCACCCAGTGAGCCTAGCCAACCCATAGAATCATGAGAAATAATAAATCTTTGTTGTTTTGAAGCCATTACATTTGGGGATGATTTGTCACCTAGCAGTAGATGACCGATACACTAGAAATGAAAAATTGTAAGTAGCAGGATAAACTTAGCACATAGTAGGTGCTTAATTAAAATGTGTATGGGGAGGAAGGGGTAAACTCTGTCGCTTGGCATTCAGATTCCCTTATGATTGTCCCCTGTAGCCTTCCACTGTAAGAAGACAAGCTCTTTGCTGAATTGAATCTATCTATAACCCAGGCCATCAGTCCTGGCTCAGGGCAGTCCTTCCTAGAGAGCAGACTGTACAGTTCCATAGCAAAGGGGCATTGTCCTTCTGGAAATGCCAGATCCTTTACAAGCTGGAGAGTCACAGTCACCGCTTGGTAATTGCCCTGCCCCCCAGCTAGTGCTTCCATTCTTGGCTCCCATAATAAAGTTCAGTCTCATGCTTATTTTTTATCTTTCTAAATGGAGCCTGCCATGGGATAGCCATTTGTATCAGGATCTTAGGCAACCATGACTGTTCCCGGCCACAGCATCCCCATGGCCACTGCCTCAGTTCAGGTCCCCATTATCCCTCCCTTGGATAATTACAGCAGCCCTAACAAGTCTCCTAGCATCTTGGCTTACACACCTCCATTCCATCCTCTGCAGCAGGCCATAGGCCATTTCTAAAGCACAGATTGAATCATTTCACTCTGCTTTTTAAAGTCCCTCCAATAGGCTCCCCACTGCCTCAAAGCAGCATCCCTCAAACTGGATTAATGAGTGTTTCATAGGGTGTGGGCTAGGAATGAAATGCGTAGTTTAGTACATTTGGGAAATCCTGGGCTAAACAAAGTTAACCGGGGTGTGTGTGTGTGTGTGTCTGTGTGTGTGTGTGTGTGTGTGTGTGTGTGTGTGTTACAGGACTTCTCAGAGCCTTCGATATGCTGATGTGAATTGTGACACTTCAAAAGAGGTGACATAAAATGCAACATTTAGGGGCTTCCCTGGTGGCTCAGTGGTTGAGAGTCCGCCTGCCGATGCGGGGGACAGGGTTCGTGCCCCGGTCTGGGAGGATCCCACATGCCGCGGAGCTGCTGGGCCCGTGAGCCATGGCCACTGAGCCTGCGCGTCCGGAGCCTGTGCTCCGCAACCGGAGAGGCCACAACAGTGAGAGGCCCGCGTACCCCCCCCCCCACCCACACCTCCCCCCCCCACACACACGCACGCACACACACACACATACACGCACGCACGCACCATTTACTAAACTTACTTTCTTGGCAGGCTGTCTTTGGTTCATTGAGTTAAGGTTTAGAATTGTTGAAGTATTTCCAAGTTCCTTAGTTGCAAGGAAGCATGCAAGCTTCTTCATGGTTTGACCCCTGCTTATCTCTCCAGCTCAAATCCCTATGTTTGTGCCAAGTTCTTGCTGACGACAACTTGGTGCCTTTGCATCTGCATTCCTTGTATCCCGTATCACCGGCTCTGCTCTCTCATAGCCTGGTTAATTTTTATTCATCCTTCAAATCTCAGGTCAGTCTTCCCTCCCCTGGGAAATATCCTATCCCCACTCACCCCACCCTCACCACCTTGGCCTGAGTTATATGTTCACCCCACATCATCCCATGATTTTTTTCCTGTTACATTAACTTCTCTACAGACTTATAATTGCCTGTTAGTCTTTCTTTCTAGGTTGCGTGTTTCTCTGGCTAGGGCTGGCTACTTAGCGCTTTAGTGGGCATTCGATAAGTGTTTATTGAATAAATAAGCACTGAAAAGTAGAATGAATTTTGAGACAATTGTTGTTGACTAAGAACTTCCTGGGAGCAGGAATATTTGTAGTAGGTGTCTTTTCAGGTGTCAATCCACCTGTGGTCCAAACAGGTCTCTCATATTGACCTTACTAACCCACAGATGGTCTTTGGGATGCTGTTTCCTAGAGCCGTGTAAGGTCACGTGAACAAAACTGGGCCTACTCAATTTACTGTCTGCAAATTTGGATTTGGCATTTGTTGGAAAGTTGTTCAAACGACAGAAACATAAACTCCATAGCTCTGCTGGCCACTCTGTGTGGGAGCAGATGGGAACAATGGGGGCAGAGAGAGAGAGGGAAGTGTGAAGGCTCAGATGTTACTTAGAAATAAGCAAAGATGGGGAGAGATGGTGGCCTGTGTTCCTACCTGGTCTTTTTTTTTTTTTTTAATAAATTTATTTATTTATTTTTGGCTATGTTGGGTCTTTGTTGCTGCGTGCAGGCTTTCTCTAGTTGCAGCGAGCCGGGGCTATTCTTCATTGCAGTGTGCAGGCTTCTCATTGCGGTGGCTTCTCTTGTTGCAGAGCATGGGCTCAGTAGTTGTGGCGCACGGGCTTAGTTGCTCCATGGCATGTGGGATCTTCCCAGACCAGGGCTCGAACCCGTGTCCCCTGCATTGCCACGCAGATTCTTAACCACTGTGCCACCAGAGAAGCCCCCCTAACTGGTCTTATATGCTCCTTTCAGTGGTAGCTGCGGCCTGGTTCTGTTGCCTGTGTTTGAGTTATGAGTGTATCATTCTGATGAATTTCCTTTTTCCCATTCCAGCTTGTTTGAAAGGGTTTTTTGTTATGTGTTACCAGTAGGGTCTTGACTAAGCAACATCCAATTATTTTTCCTTGAAAAACTCGAAATGTGGATGGCCCTGTCTTCATGCTTCTTTGTCACAGCCATGTTGTGAATATTAATGGTGATACTTAAGTGGGTCGATTTTGCGTTGAGAGCATGAAATATGTATGTCACTTAAAAACAAATGATTGTCAACATAGTGTCTGGGCTGAATTAGTCTCACCCAGCTTGTCACAGCTGATGCAAAAGAAAACTAGGGCAATGCATTTGTGCCAGACTTTATGGATCCCAAGGTCAGGACCTAAATGTGCAGATTTAGGAAGGTGCTTTCTGACTAATGATTTCTTATCATTAACTTGATGCACTGGTGGATTTATAGAGAGAAAAATGTTAATAAAAGGTTATTTGAGCTGCATTTCTGCTTTGCTGAGTTGTCATTCCATTAAACAAATTTGAGGCAATGTAATTGCTACAAGATTCTTCATATTTGCACATGAATTTGTGAATTTATTTGGGAAATGAATAGGTTTTAACTTGACTTGTTGGACTAATTCCATCTTCTTTTCAGGAGATATTCTGATTATGGTTTTCTATGAGCTGGCAGGATAGTAAAGCAGTTTGCTGTTGACAAGATAGCAGACAGATAGGTCCGGATTTAGATCTTGACTGTCACTTACTAATGATGTGACTTATGGCCCAGTTACTTCTCTGAGGCTCAGTTCCCTCATCTGTGAAATGGGCATAATGGTAATACCTCACCTATAAGGGGTCTGGTGATTAAATTTGATGATGTCAGACATTTCTCCAGAGAAGACATATAGATAGTCAATAGGCACATGAAAAGCAGCTCAACATCACTAATTATTAGAAAAATGCAAATCAAAACTACAATGAGGTGTACCACCTTGCACTGGTCAGAATGGCCATCACTAAAAAATCTACAAATGACAAATGCTGGAGAGGGTGTGGAGAAAAGGAACCCTCTTACACTGTTGGTGGGAATGTAAATTGGTGCAGCCACTATGGAAAACAGTATGGCGGTTCCTCATAGAACTAAAAATAGAGTTGCCATATGATCCAGCAATCCCACTCCTCGACACATACCCAGACAAAACTATAATTCGAAAATATACATACACCCCTATGTTCACAGCAGCACTATTTACAATAACCAAGACATGGAAACAACTGAAATGTCCATTGACAGATGAATGGATAAAGATGTCATATATATATATATATATATATATATATATATATATATATATATATATATACACACACACATACATACATACATACATACATACAGTGGAATATTACTCAGCTATAAAAAGAATGAAATAATGCCATTGCAGCTACATGGATGGACCTAGAGATTATAATACTAAGCAAAGTGTGTCAGAAAGAGAAAGACAAATACCATATGATATCATTTATTTGTGGAAGCTAAAATATGACACAAATGAACATGTCAGTGAATCAAAAACAGACTCACAGACATAGAGAACAGACTTGTGGTTGCCAAGGGGGAGGGGGCGTAAGGGAGGGAAGGAACGGGAGTTTGGGATTAGCAGAGACAAACTATTATACATAGGATGGATAAACAACGAGGTCCTACTGTATAGCACAGGGAACTATATTCAATATCCTGTGACACACCATAATGGAAAAGAATATTTAAAAGAATGTATGTATGTATAACCAAGTCACTTTGCTGTACAGCAGAAATTAACACAACATTGTAAATCAACTACACCTAAATAAAATTTAAAAATTTTTGATGATATGTGTTAAAAAGACTGGCATCCAATAATTGGTAGTTATTATCTCATCTTAAGCTATCTTTTGATTGTTCCTATTAGAGCAAAAAGGAAATTTGCCATTCACACAAATATTTACATACTTAACTGTGTGACTACAAATGTGTGATTTAGGCTAAAGTGGTTGAGGGGAAGGGTGCTGGAAGTAGTTACCCCCCACACACACACACACCTGTGACAGGTAGCATCCAATAGGGGCAAGAGTGAGCCCATATAAGTTACACTCAAAGTAAAGCCATCCCAGACTTCAGCTTCATGATTGTAATGTACATGTTTGGAATGTACAAAACCCAGGGAATGGACTCAGCCCATATGTGGGTAACTTATAATCATTAATTGGCTGATTGACATGGTGTTTGAAGCGCTCATATTTTTAGAACGTTCTATGGGATCCTAATCCCCTTCCTGAAAGTATCTGACAAGCAACAATTTTTGAAGTTAGCGTGCATGATGGGAATGACATGGAATTTAGAGTAAAACTTGCATTCTACTTATTTTGACTATTTCCTATTTCTTTGCCTTTGGGCTCATCACTTCACCACCTGGATCCTGTTTCTGTATTTGCAAGATTAGAATAAGAATATCGCCAAGTGACATCAATGTATGTTTGTACATTCATTCAACAAGTGATATGCTCAGGGCCAGGGATCCAGCAGTAAATAAACAGACAACAATTTTAACCTCATAGAGCTTACATTCCACTGGGGGAGGAGGTGAGATAATAAATATCTCAAAAAAGTACAATCTAGAGTTTGTCAGATAGTGGTAGCTGACTGCCCGGGAGTGAAACAGTTCAGGGAAGAAGGACTTGAAGTGTCAGTAGGGGGGTGGGTCATCAATGTGGAATAGAGTGGCTAGGCTAGAACCTAGGGGAAGATGATGGTATTTGAATAAAGACCTGAAGGAAGTGAGGGAGCAGCACATGATGATGTTGGGGGAGGGGTGGGAGCATCCCAGGCAGAGGGACCAGCAGGACAAAGAACTTGAAGTGGGAATAGGTCTGGAGAGTCTGAGGTGGCCAGAGTGGAGTCAGTGAGGAGGAGAGAAGCAAGAGATGAGGATGGAAGAGTAGGCAGGGGCAGCCATGAAAGGCCTTGTGGACCATTGTCAGGTCTTTGACTTTTCCATTGAGTGTGATGGGAAACTGCTGGAGAATTAGGAGCACAGCAACAGTACAGTGGGACTTAGGCTTAACAGTATTATCTAGACCCCCAGTGCCCCAAAGGGGAGCGACGGACCTTTGGAAATGTGGCTGATGAAATGGAGGGACTGATTTTTCATTTTATTTCATTTGAATTAAATTTAAAATCATTTCTTGATTCAGTGATTGGAAAACTTTTAAGTGTGTTGGGAACAACTTGGGTATGTGAATCTATTTTTTTTTCAACTGTACGTTTATGAATTCTAAATAGAGATCAGGTATTTCCAATAAAAATTTTACCATGTGAATTGAGATGTGCTATAATTGTAAAAGATACTCTGTATTTCTAAAACATAGGATGAAAAAATTAAGGTTAAAAAAATTCTCAATGATATTTTATATTCATTATATGTTCAAATAATTTGAATATATTGGGTTATATACAATATATTAATGTTAATTTCACATGCTGCTTTTTACATTTTTACAAATGTAACCACTGGAAAATTATGAATGACAAACATGGCTCATAATTAGAGAGTGCTGATGCAGAAAAAGTTGTGCACTGAGCTTGGCGTATATGAATGAACTCTTTCTTTTTCTTTCTTCCTTTCTTCCTTCCTTTCCTCCCTTTCCTCTCCTTTCCTTTCCTATCCTTTCCTTTCAAATGTATTGGGTGCTTTCCATGGGTAGAGCGCAGTGCTCCTAGAGAGAGATGTGGGTGCCCCCTGCCCTCATGGGACTTCTATTCTAGTGGGAGACAGAGACAGGACCAAAAAATCAAATAATGCAAAATTGTGGTAAGTGCTGTGTAAGCAAAACTAATGGTCTGAGAAAGAGCATGTTGGGGAGGCGGCTTCAGGTGGGCTGTCGAGGCAGTCTCTTGGGGGACCTGAGGAATTACTGCTGCCTGAGGATTATTATCAAATTGCCACACAGAAGTGCTTTTCAAACCCTCAAGTGCTGTCAAAGTGAGTTACTGTTAATATCTGTGTTCTTAGGGGCAAGGCATTTGGCTGGAATATGATCCCCTCGAGAACAGAGACTGAGTCTCAGTTAACATTTCACATGGGTGTCTGCTCTGTGTCAGACACATACAAGGTATTGGTGAGGATTGAAAGCATCGGGGACCCCTCAGGAGATAAATAGAGGCACTAAACAGGTTCTAGATTTCACCAAGTTTAGTTGGAAGGTAAATTCAGTGGTACAAATAGGAGTCAAGTGTCCTCAGGGCTGACTAAGTGATATGCATGGGGCGTGGTAGGGATCCTAGGAAGTGAAGACCAAGTGAGTGGGGAAGATCCTTAGAGGAAGAAGATGTAGCACGTGGGTCTGAATCCTGTGGGAACTTTGAGTAGGTGGAGAGGAGCAGGGAGGGCAGGAGGCAAGGGACAAGCAAAAGTTTGGAGGTGGGATCTGGTAGCTAAGACTAAGGATGCTCCCAGGAAGGAGGGGGAAGAATTGCTGTTCGACGCTGTCCTTTGCGACCAAAACTGTGCGTCTGGTCTTTGGAGTTCTGAGAAGTCACTAAATACGTGGGCTCAGAGAGAAATGAGATCTAAATATAAATCAGGTCTTTCTAATAAAAATGTACCATCTGAATTGAGTTAGTCTGTAATTGTAAAAGCATTCCAGATTTTGAAAATTTAGGATGAGAAAAAGGAATAACAAAACTCAATTATATCTTTTATATTTATTCTACATTGAAATAATATTTGGATATATTGGGTTAAACAGGTTATAGTAACATTAATTTCACCTGTTTCTTTTTTCCTTTTTTAAAAAAAATATAACCACCAGAAAACTTTACATTGCAAACATAGCTCACATTCTATTCCTGCTGCAGAATGACGCTCGTGGTCCTGCCGTGGCCAGGGCACCAGCAGGGGCAGCCTGGCCCCAGCCAAGCCCGGCTCTCCTCTCTGTGAAGGTCTTCAGATGGGCCTTGAAAGTCAAGGCTTCCAGACACCCTTGTAACTTTTTACAAGGGATCATCAGGTGTTGGAGTCACAGCCTCAACATCTTAAGGAGCAGCTTAGCCTTTGCCTTGGAAAGGAGAAAAGGTTCCTTGGTTAGATGCGCCCATATTTCTTTCCACCAAGAACCCTCGTTCATTGCCATGTGTCACTCTAGTGAAGTAGAAACTCTTGTCCTAACTTTGTAAATCACACGTATGGGGAGCGAGATCTTTGGCCTCGAGTCACACAGTGTAGACAGGATCCAAACCTAGATCCTGGACAAATCCTCACCCCACATGCAGTCATCAAGCCCTCGACAATAATGCTTTCAGGGACCTCCCCCATTAGCACCTCAGCCCCTCCTTGTTTCTCAGGCGGGAAACTGACACCCAGAGAGAGAGACAGAGACTTTGTCGAGTATCTTGCTCCGAACTAGCTTCCTCACCAGCAGTTCCCTCCTACATGGAACTCCATAGAGAGGAAGATAGTTTACCCCCTCCAGAGCCAGGGGAAAATGAGCCTCTCTCTTCCTGGATCCATTAATGTAGGACACTAAATCCAAGATCTATTAGGCAGTGACTTGAACCAGGAAAAATGTTGCCAAGGTGATGGTGGCCTGGTTGAGAGAGAATGTCCCCTTCCAAAATCCATCACCCACTCCTCCCCCTCTCTCCCGACCAACACTGACTTCCTGGAGGCTAGAGCTGTGCATCTGGCTTTCCTGTCTCCAGGGAGACTGGCAGCTGTGGACGATGCAGGCTGGGCGGGGACAGCGCTGGCTCCAGGTGACACACAGAGGCACCGGCTGCTGCTGGTCTTGCCCGAGATTTGGGCTGGGAGCCAGGCAGGCAGAGATAAGGCTCACCCTGTCAGCAGGGTGTCACCCTCCCACATGCTGTTTATAAGCACATCTCCTGCCATCTGGGCCCTGTCCCCACACCCAGCCTCCGTCCTGGGAAGCCGAGCTGTGTCACACACACACTCTGCACTTTGATGTGTCCCAGGCCAGAGCGTTTGGGTAGAAATGTGAGCTGGAGCAGAGGCTCAGTGCTGTTGTGGGACCTGAGAACTCAGACCCAGGGAGGACCGTCCCCAGGTGCCGCCATATCCACAGACGCCTCGGAGCCTAATCCTGGGGGGCTTACTGGAGGCTGTACCCAGGGCCTGTTGGGGAGGTGCCGGGCCCCCCAGCTCTGCCGCCCCCAGCCTGAGGGATGTGACAGCAGCTTGGGAACACGAGGGACTGCCCCTTCCCTCCCCAGTGTCCTCTGTGGTCACGGCTCTCCGTTGATTGACAGCATTTCACATCCCTAAAAATTACATTCTTTATCTGAAAAGAAACACCCTGAAATGTTAGCAACAGTAAATGTCTTTGGGTGCTGAGACTATGGATGATTTTTCTATCTCTAGTTTCCTTTTCTTTACTCTGAACATTTTCTTCACAGAGCCTATGTTATTTTATAACAGTCGTATTTGATCAAAGTTTTTTGGTTTTTTTCCCCCTGCCCAGAAGGCAAGATATGACTTCCATGGAGCAGATTGTCTCCTTGGAGCTAAGATGACTGCTTCTGAGTTTGCCCCAGCCCCGCCCACATCCCCACATGCTTCGTCCTCCTTCTTGCTCCATCCCTATTTCTTCTTCCTCAGGGGGGAAAAATGCTGTTCTCTTGAAGCCGGGGGCTTTATTTGTTTCATTTCATCATCAGAAATAAAGCCAGATTTAGGAAGGAAGTACCATGGGGGAGGAGAGCTCTTTGATCCTGCGTCTCGGGCTCCCACCAGCAGTTCACGCATCCTTGCCCAGTGTTTGTTCCACGACCACATCACTTTCATCTCACACTATAAGCTGTCACCACCACTCCTCCATTCCCATCACAACCTCGGAGGCTCCACTGGACATTTCCACGACTATTGTCTGTCCTCCCCTCTTACAGATTGTATTAGTCGAGATTCTCATTTATACAGCACCTGAGCTGGGAATTTGAATCTCTGAGCTTCTCTCTGAGCCTTTTCTTTCTCCATTTTGTCCGCTGACATGAGGAGCAACCAGCCAGCTTCATTACATTTGTTGGTTTCCCAAAAATGTTTGAAAGTATCATATGCACAGTCATCCAGCCCATGCTGCTTATAAATTATTGATGAGGAGTATGCAGGGATGGTATTTTGTGTATCTCTACTATCACACTACGCTGTAGACTATCAGTGGTCTCTTTGCTACTGGAAATAGAGTCATTAGTGTCTTTACATCTAATCAGATTAGAGAGTCAATTCCATAAACCCCAGAACCAATTCAGAAAACTCATCCTTAAAACTCTGTTCCTCTGGAACCATTCTTGGTACTAAAATCTATATCAGTCATGGTTCTCCAGAGAAACAGAACCAATAGGATCGATCTATATATCTAGCTAGCTAGCTATCGATTTATTATAAGGAATTAGTTCACATGATTATGGAGGCTGAGAAGTCCCAAGATCTCAGTCGCCAGATCTCAAGCTGGAGACCCGGGAGAGCTGGCAGTTAGTTCTGGTCCACTTCTGAAGGCCTGAGAACCAGGAGAACCAATGCTGTTAGTTCCAGCCCAAGGCCAGGAGAAGACTGATGTCCCAGCTCATGTAGTCAGACAGGCAAAATTCCCTTTTATTCAGCCTTTGTGTTCTTTTCAGGTCTTCAGTGGATTGGATGAGGCCCACCCACATTAGGTGGGACAATCTGCTTTACTCAGTCTACTGATTTCCCTTACTTGTTTTATGAGGTCATTGATTGAAAAGCATCACTGTTCTAGGTATTTGGTACTGAATGAGAGGGTTTTTCAGAATATCTATTTGCCAAGTTGACTGGACCAGAAGTCACCCATGTATTATTGGTATTTGTGGGTACACATGCATATATGAAATTTATTGAATTTTATTAAATTAGTAAATTTTATGTACTAAAATTATATCTTTGCATAATAATAATCATAGAATAGAGTTTACATCTGGAAGGCGGAAAGGAAATGGGATTAGAGAGGGACGCACAGAGGCTTCAAATTTATCTATAATGTTTTATTTCTTAGAAAAATGCTAAGATCTTATTAAGCTGGGCAGTTGTGAACCAGGTATATATTATATTATCTGAATACTTTATGGTATGTTGAAGATATTTTACAATGGAGGAAGGAAGGGAGGGAGGGAGGGAGGGAGGAAGGGGGAAAGGGGCAAGAACAGAGGAGATCAGGCAACACCCAGGGTGAGAGCCAAAATCAGGGTCCACGACCAGCTGGGAGGACCCCCGCCACCACTGTCCCCAGAATCTCAACGTTGGCCCGAACACTATTGCCACCCACTTCCAGAACAGAGTCTCTACGGTCCCCAAATCTTTGTGTCACCACCTCCCAGCTCCGTTCAGGCACATCCCAGGTTAAGTACCTCACTCTAGATGCTGGGGGGTGGGGGAGGAGAAAGGAGGTATTTTGCATTTTCACCTTCTCTATTGAGAGGCTGTCCCTGGTGCATAAAATGGAGAGTTTCTTGAGCACAGGAAGGGCATGGAGGTTCAAATAGCAGCCAGAAATGAAAAGCCCTAGGCTGGGTCCTGGACCTACAATCCTTCCTTCCATCCTGGCCCCATCCCCCCCTTGCTCCCAGAGGGGCAAGTGTCCTCAACCCAACTTTATGGGCAACAGAGAATTGGACTTGCTCCACGTCACTAGGTGAGCCAGAAGCAAAGCAAAGTCTGAAATCCACATCTCCTTAACTCCCAGTTAAGAGAGGTGCTTCCTGTATAAGCTTCCACCTCCTCTATTATTTCACCCGTATCACAGGTATGGTTACTTCCAGCGCACGCTTCATCTTTACCATGGGGAAAAGGTCAAAGAAAAGGTGACCTTTTTCTTTGTTGTCCTAGAGCATAATACTTCGGTGAGCATTTGGCTTTGCTGAAGCCAACATGGTAACAGACAGCCAGACATGGCATTGAATGGAGACCTATGTGGGAAGAGGTGTTTTCCCAAAGCCAGCGATCATGGCGGGGGTGGGGGGGCGGTTTCAGGGGCTGCGACAGTGAGAGGAAATGTCTGGTCTGAGACTTTGGGGGCTCTTCAAGTTATTCTGGGTAAACATCTGTATCAATAGTCCACCAATAATAAAGACTAAAGATCTTGATTGTAAATAGGAAAAAAGGGGTGGCGAGGGTACGATGTGCCTAAACAGAACGTATCTTCGTGCCAAAGACCTGGATTGTGTGCGGATCACTGAGCCTGCTTCAAACCGCCCAGCTGACTGTGTGCTCAAGGCTCAGAGAGGGGTCACGTTTTCTCAAAATTAAAATTCAGTAAGAGGCATCTTTCATTTCAATCTCCTGCCTTTGTGTAGCAGACACAATACTCTAGTGACAAATGCGGATGAATTGAATTTTGGTTTTTTTTTTCCCATAATAGTTGCATCCAGCAGCAAGCGAATGTGTTAGTTATCAGACATGAAAATAAGCATAATGCCTGGTCCTGAACTTGAAATTGCATAACTGCAGCCAAATGCCTTTTGACTGAATTGCATATTTGCTTTCCTTGTCTTTTTTTCTTCTTCCTCTTTTTGTGAAGTCTCCATTTATCTGTGATGACTATAGTTTATTAGTGGGCTGCTTTGGAGCACCCTCATTTAATGCATCGTTACCTCACCCACAGGCTCTTAGACACTCACCCCAAAGCTTTTAGCATTTATCTCCTCCAAACCTAGATGCTAGGACACATCTTCTTCCAATTCTCTCTCTTTTTTTTTTTAAATGCACAGATTCAGAGCCTATGTGTCTATTCAGGAGAATGGGGGCTTTTGTTCAGTGACCAGGGGCACAGTATTGAAAATGGGTATCATTTGAGTACTTCCTATGTGCTTGGCACTTTATGTGTGTTATGTCTAATCCTCACATCATCTGAGGAAGGGAGATATTATCCCCACTTAAGGAAACAAGATCTTAAAGAGGATGGTGGACTGATTGGAAGGGTGAGAGAAAGAGAAGGATAAGCATTAGACCCTGGAATTTGGCCTGAGTGCGTGGTAGGTGGTGTTGCCCTTTAAAGCTGGAAGTCTGCGGGACAGGGGGGTTTATTGCGGGGTGAAGATTAAAGGGCTGGTTTAGGAGTCATTTAATTTGAGAGGCCTGCTTAAAGACCAAGTGGCAATGTCGGTTACAGGGTTGATGAATTTAAGGGTTCAGAGAAAAATAGATGAACATTTGGTCTGGCCTTGGAATCGGTGTACCTAAGTAACCCCCTCAATGCCAGCCGGCTGGCAAGTGCCCGAGCCAAGAGTCTCACACTCATCCCCACCCCTTTCTGGCCTTTGTGACTGAAAAGCCCTGCTTACCCCTTTGTCCCTTATACCCCACTGCTGAGCCGTGGGGTGTGGGGGGGTGACATTCGGAGTCAGTCACCCACGCTGGGGCCTTTAGTCTGAGAAATAACTAGAAATTTTATAATTGAGGAAGAGGCTACATTTATCAAAGCAACATGTACAGTTCTTTGCCTCATTTTGTTCCCACCTAAACACAAGAGAAGATTGGAAGTGGGAGCTCCCCCGTGAGAGAAGGTCTCATTTCCTTGCCTTAAATCAGAATTATTGTAAGAATCACCATCCCATCGCAGCCATCATCCAGAGCGCTCTGATTCTTCTCAGGGTTCTCACAGACATTCTTGCTCTAAATTCCACCGAATAGGACTCAGAAAACTGTTTAATCTCCTTCCCTTTGACTTCTGTCCAGACCAGCTAAATTCAGAACAAACTTATTAAAAATGTATGTGTCTATAAGTCCATGAACTTACATACACTACCAAATGTAAAATAGATAGCAAGTGGGAAGCAGCCACATAGCACAGGGAGATCAGCTTGGTGCTTTGTGACCACCTAGAGGGGTGGGATAGGGAGGGTGGGAGGGAGACGCAAGAGGGAGGGGATATGGGGATATATGTACATGTATGGCTGATTCACTTTGTTATACAGCAGAAACTAACACACCACTGTAAAGCAATTATACTCCAAAAAAGATGTTAGAAAAAAAATAATGTATGTGTGTCGAACCTGATGGAGACAAACAGGGGAGTGTGTATGTTATTCCCTGAAAATGAAGATCATGATGCAGGATCTGTCCAAGAATCTTTTTGGGGTGGGAATTTAATTACATGACCATCAAAGAGGGCTACGTTAAACCACTCGTACCTAGACATTAAGTTAGCCACCTTTAAGGAAACCGACTACATCATGAGCCTGTCAGTCTGGCGGTAAATGTGGATTTTAGTCGTGTCGGTGGTTTCTGGTTACCATGGATGTATGGCGTGGCTCGAGAGGGGCTTACTCTTAGGGCAGAGGCAGGATGTCCATCTCTAAGACATAGTAGGAGAATAGAGTTAGGAGTTAAAATGCAGTCAAAGCCTGAGCATATAGCGCTCAGAGAAGACCCATTTATTAAAAACCTTTTATGCAAAAGGCTCTGTGAACAAAGCAGGAATGGTCAGTTCGGCTTATTGTCCTCTGGCTATCACAGGCTAATAGGGAACTGATAACCCGTTCACCAGTGATTTTAAAACAATGCAGTGATTTTAGGGGCAGAGCGAGATGGGGGTGAGAGTTGGAGATCCCACCAAGGACTGGGGGAAGTGGGACGGACTTCCTGGGAGGGGTATCATTAGAGCTGGGCCTCCGGTGCTGGAATTTGGATGAGAAGATGGGTGTGGAGGGAGAGCCTCACAGGCAGAGACAACGGCAATTAAAAAGGCTTGGAGTTGAGGACCCAGGATTAAGTCATGGGAAGAGTGACAAACACACTTTGACCACACAGGACAGAAGTTCTTGAACAGGGTTCACGATCACCAAGACTGAAATGGAAGTATGGAAAAACAGTCAAAGGACTGTGGATGCTTGGCAGTGATGGAGGCTGGGATTTATTCTTTGGGTGATGGAAAAGTACAGAGGTTCCTTGAGCAAAAAGAGAGCTGATGTGGTCAGGGATACACATCAGGGAGCTTAGTCTGACAACTGTGTGTGCCATGAACTTTGGCAAGGGGGCATGGCATTTGAGGCTACCATCCAGCCCCGGGAACATTTGTTCACAGAAGGGTGCCAGGGTATCATAAGCACATGGGTGCATATAAACATGTTAAAAAATCAGGGATTTGAACTTAGTAAAATCACTGGTCCCTCCAGCATCTTCTCTGGAATTCTTGCCTTGTCTCCAAACTAAATAACTCATCAGATTGTTGAGAGAATCCAATCATGTCACCTTTGGGTCTGATATCCTTCAGTGGCTATTCTTTTTTTTTTTTTTTTTTTTTCGGTACGCGGGCCTCTCACTGCTGCGGCCTCTCCCATTGCGCAGCACAGGCTCCGGACGCGCAGGCTCAGCGGCCATGGCTCACGGGCCCAGCCGCTCCGCGGCATGTGGGATCTTCCCGGACCAGGGCACGAACCCATGTCCCCTGCATCGGCAGGCGGACTCTCAACCACTGCGCCACCAGGGAAGCCCTCAGTGGCTATTCTTTGTCTTCTGAGTGTGAGCCAGGCTTTGGTGTGGAATTTCGGGTCTTTACCCATCTGGCCTCACCTCCCCCAAATCAGGGCTCCCCCCAAACCACCATGGCTGTTGTGTCATCTCCACTTATTCTACCAAAGTCTTTTTGCTCCTGTTTCTCTGCGTTCACTTGGCACTCCCTCATCCTTCTTAGGAGCTGGCTCTGTATTGCATTTGTTCAGGGGCCTCCACAGCTCCTTGAGTCAGGAGGCTTGTCTCTCATCCGTGGACCACCAGGGGTCAACACGATGACCCTGTGAGCAGATGCTACCCTCCCGTCCAGCCCCAGCAGTGCCGGCTTCTCAGCAGGAAGTTACACAGGAGTCACACCGTCCTCCAGGCCATCAAAAGAGTATCTCAGACCTCTGGCTTCTCTCAGGACCCCTGTTCAACCAGGGAGGCTGGCCTCTGGGGCTTTCCAGTGGAGGCTCTAGGAGCATGGAGTCTAAAGGAAACTTACTTTAAAGGATTGAGATAGCAGACAATTCTTGGCCAATTCTAGTCGAGAAGGTGCCTGTTGGCCTCTTTTTCCCAGGTCGTCCAGGGGAAGGGTTTTCCAAGCTTAAAGGATCTGGGTCCTTGGCTCCCATGACTGTGTAGGTAGAGGAAGCTGGCCAAGGGAGGTGAGTGCCTCTAATGGACTACGTGTCAGGCTCCAGCCTCAGTTCCAGACTCTCCACTAAAAAGTCCTGGTAAATGGAGACAGAGCTGCTCAGAGCTGTGTTTCCTCAAAAACACAGCCTCAGACTTCCCTGGTGGTGCAGTGGTTAAGAATCCGCCTGCCAATGCAGGGGACATGGGTTTGAGCCCTGGTCCGGGAAGATTTCACATGCTGTGGAGCAACTAAGCCCGTGCTCCACAACTGCTGAGCGTGCGCTCTAGAGCCCATGAGCCACAACTACTGAAGCCCACACACCTGGAGCCCGTGCTCCGCAACAAGAGAAGCCACCGCAATGAGAAGCCTGTGCACCGCAACAAAGAGTAGCCCCGCTCGCCGCAACTAGAGAAAGCCCGCGCAGCAATGAAGACCCAACGCAGCCAAAAAATAAGTAAATTTATTAAAAAAAAAAACACAGCCTCAGGTCGATCCTCAGTGTATTGTCATTTTTGTGCCATTTGTATCACATGCCTGCTCCTTGCCAGATGCTGTACATTGGTTACCTCCTTGCATCCACACCATGCACCAGTGAGTCCTTAGTCTGTACTGGATACAAGGTCCCATCTGAGGACTTGACATCTGACTATATCTCCATCCCATAGAGAAAAGGAATGGTGTCCACTGAGTGCTGCCGATGCCTGGGAAGGGGGTGGAGGTTCAGATAGCAGACCAGAAAGAATTAAGAGTCAAGTGCCCACTACGTCTATGACGAGTGAGCTCTTTCTACAAGATCTTTACTGTGGCCAGACCAGACCCTGGTCTGGATCCTTTACATACAATACCTCCTTCTTCACCCAATGCCCCCACCACCTTGCATCCTCATGACCACTTTGAAGGGGCCGCTGTGCCCATTTACAGAGCAAAAGGAATGGAGAGTTCAGTAACTTTCCCCAAATCTCATGGTTAGTAAATGCTGGAGCTGGTATTCAACTCCGGATCTGCTGGGTCAGAGTTTAAGTCCAGCCACCATGATAAGAGGGGGCTTTTGGAGGCTGGGAGACTGGGTTTTCTTCCTTGTTCTGCACAACTGAGCATGTGACATAATTCTCTTAATCAATATCTATTGACATAGAAATCAACACTGTGTTTATTGCAGTTTAGATCCGAGGCTCAGGAATCCTGAGTTCATGGTCAAACATTGACATTCACTCATGTGAGAAATAAATTGCTATACATCTCCGGGCATGGATTCTCATGTTAAAATACGTTTTCCTTGCCTCCATACTTCTGCATATGCTTTCCTCTGCCTGGAATGCCTTCTCCTTTCTTCTTATTTACTGTTCCTCATTCTTCAAGATGCAGCTGCAGCATCTCCTCCCTGGGTGATTTTTCTGAACACTCAGTGCAATCAGATGACCCCTCTTCTGGGCTCATGCGGAGATGCCAAGGTGAGGACCTCTGTGCTCAGCTGTGCCCAGTTACTGAGAGCCATGTGCTGGAGCCATAACGGTGTCAGCAGCTGCCACCTTCATGTATAACTTGGTTCTGCACATTGGCATCAAGCTGTGAAGTGGATTCAGCACAGAGGATTGGTTAAAGATGCTCTCACCTTGGAAACTTGACTCTGGGGAAAGATCCAGATGACTGCTTCTGTCTGTCTCCCTACCTCCAACTCCTGGGACCCTAATACTGTGGGAAATTAAATAGCAGAGTAGAGCTTCTGAGGGCACACATGCATCTGGTGGTAGAATTGAAATGTAGCTCCTTTAGTTAAGCTAATCAGGCTTCTGCTCTGGGCACTGGGTCAAGAGAAAATGGATGGCTGAGGAGACACCTGGATGGCACCAGCAGATTGGGCTTTGCGGCCTCCTAGTGAGCCCAGGCAGTCCTTGGTGTAATCCAGGGATGGGGTCTTGAAAAACCTTGTACAACCTAAACTTTGTATGTCCATAGGGCCCTCTGCTGCAGGATTTCCTCAGCTGGAGAGAGCTCCCGCCCCAACATCTTCCCCTCTTTGGAGGTGGCCTACCTCCTGTGGCTGAGTCCTGTGGGGGTCTAAAGGCCTGGCCCTCTCACCCCAACCAGGGACAGCTGTGCAGGGTCCCCCAACCCTCAGAATTCCCTGTGCAGTTGGCTGGGCTTTCCATGGAGACCCTGCTGCACCTAACCTGCTCCCTCTGCCCAGTCTGGCTTCTTTCCCTTCCCTTCTGTGGCTGTTGAGCCCGAGAGGACTCCCTAATAAGCCTCTGCTTATCGACCTCTGTCTTAGATTCTGCTTCCTGGCCAGCCAACCTGTGACAATGCCCAGAGCAATTTTGCCGTAAACCGTCACAGTAAATGAGAAGACCAGAGGGCCTCAGTCTCTCCTGAGCAGGACAAGCCCACAGCTCCCCTGGTCACATGTAAACGAGGAGTGGTTGAGGGGAGGCGGGTGGGGAGTCACCGAGGCACAGGGTGGATTTGTGAATGACCACGTGCACGGATGAGTGAAGTGGCCTGGTGGCCTGTGTGCTCCCTGGGGGCTGAGCTCATGCTGGGCCATCCATGAACCCACCACTCACTGGTTAGTGGTTCCTTCGTCTGGCCAAGAGGGGCCTCTGAGGACTCATCTTGTGTGCTCATCCTCTGCCTCTGCCTGGGTGGAAACAAACTCCATCTGGTTCTGAGGGACCTTTAGATGGTGTCCAGTCTGTCCACGCTGGAGGAGACCCTCCTTCTGAGGCTGCCAGCCTTCTGCCAAGTCTCCCCACCCTGTCCCTTTCCACTTAGGCCCTCATATTAACTTGCGAGACCTGCCACAGACTGGGTGGGTTAAACCACAGAAATCTACTGTTGCACAGTTCTAGAGGCCGCAAGTCCAAATCTAGGTGTTGGCTGGGTTGGTTCCTTCTGAGGGCTGGGAGGGAAGGGTCTATTCCAGGCCTCTCTCCTTGGCTTGCAGATGGCGATCTTTTCTCTGTGTTTCTTCATCATCTTCCCTCTATACTTGTTTGTGTCCAAAATTTCCCCCTCTTACAAGGGCGGCAGTCATATTGGATTAGAGTCCACCCTCATGACCTCACTTTAACTTGGTGACCTCTGTAAAAACCGTATCTCCAGATAAGCTCATATCCTGAAGTTCTAGGGGTTAGGACTTCAACGTATGAATTTTGGGGAGGACACAATTCAACCCATAAGACTGGCTTCTTTAAGCCACACCTGGAGGAAGGGTGTGGGGATGGCATACTGCCTCTGTCTCTGCTCCCCTGGTTTCCTAGAAACAGCAGGAGCTCTGGTGACTGACATCTAAAAGCAAATTGTCAGGACAGCCTTCTCACCCTTTCCATGGCCTTGTCAGCCTCTGTAATTGAACCTTTAGAAACCTCTGCCTTTTCCATTGTCTTTCTCGCTTGAGTCTAATGCAGTATCACATTCCTCTTCTCCCTTAACCTCTAACTTATGATGATGCTGATCTAACCCTTACTCTGCATCAGTTGTGCTCTTGTAGGCTGGACTACTGTTTTGCATTTTTGAATTCATTGACTCTTTTCTGCAAGTTTCCTCACCTTTGAAATGAATAACAGGAAAAAGTGAATGTTCTGTTTGCTCCAAATGCATTTACTCTTCTATTAAAAAGTCAGTTCATTTTTATTGAACACCTACTATATGCCAGGCACTTTACTATTTCACCTGTGGCTTTTAAAGGCATTGCAAGTGGTTTATGCTTGTCTGCTTATCTGATTATTTTGCTTGCTGATGTACCTAGCTATCATCCCCTCTTCCACAGTGTCAGACCATGGGATTTGCAGCTGGAGAAACTTGGCTCAAGTTCAAGTTGTGCCATTTGCTGTCTGTGTAAATTTGGTCAAGGTGCTTAAGCTGTCTTTTTTATTCATCAGCTGTAACATGGGAATAACAATAATTAGGTATCCCTAGGAAATGAGTGAAATAATGAAATACAGTTTGTGAAATTGCTTAACAAGGTGCTGGGCACTAGGTAGACACTCAGTAAATATTTGTTTTTAAAAATATTGTTTTTAGTCAATGTGCATCTAGTCAGTGTGCATCTGGGGTCTGTGACCCCAGACCCAGGGTAACAGATGAGCCAACTTCCAGGTGCTGTGGCTCCTGAGGGACTGTTGAGATCCTGGAGGGTCGCAGAGCCACATGGAAGATGTTACCACTGCCAGAGGGTCCTGAAAGCACAGCTGCTGTTGGAAGCTCTTGCTGTATAGATATCATTTCACCAATGACAAAATCACTTGACTTTTTCTAACTGGAGAGAACCTCCTCCTCATCCATATGTGTTAGTTTTGTGTTGCTGCTGTAACAACTTACCAAAAACTTAGTGGCTTAAAACAACACAAGTTTATTACAGTTCTGTAGATATGTATCTCACTGGGCTAAAATCAAGGGCTGTGTTCCTTCTGGAGGCTCTAGCGGAGAATCTGTTGCCTTGCCTTTTCCAGCTTCTAGAAGCTGCCCATATTCCTTCACACATGGCCCCTCCTCCATCTTAAAAGTCAGCAACTCTGGGCTAAGTCCTCACGTTGCTGCCATCTGTCTGGTTCTCTTTTATGCTCTCGTGATTACATTGAGCCTCCCACCCCCAGATAATCCAGGATAATCTCCCAATCTCAAGATACTCAATTTAATCACATCTGCAAAGTCTCTTTTGATGTGTAAGGTGACATATTCGTAAGGTTAGGATGTGGACATCTTTGGGAGACCATTATTCTGCTTACAATAACAAGTGAGGACACAGGCTCAGAGAAGGCAAGGGTTTGACCAAGACCACACAGCAGCTGGTGGGGGGTCAGGACTTAATGATTGGCTCAGATCTGGGGTGTGAGGTGGTGGAGGCAGAAAGGAAGGAATCAGAGATAAAAACAATGTCGAACCGTCCAGCATACTGTCCCCCTGCCTCTGCTTCACTCATTTCTAGAAGCTTCCAGAGTTTGGCCCATAAGCCAGAGACAAAGAAGAGGACACAATGATGATGTCAGGGGAAAATAAACGCACATTTCTTCCCGCTTCTGTTGTGGGTGGAAGCTCAGCTTCCTTGGTGTTACATTTGTGGACATAATTATCTGGTAACTCAAATTGAGCACCAGGAACCTGCTGGAGCTGGCGGGGAAGCTAGACCCCAGCGATACAGCTGGGGGAACGCAGAACCCATCGGCTTTCCAGTCTTCTCCCCCGAGCCTGCCTCATCTGCTCATATGTAGTCAGCTGGTGGGCAGCCAGACAGTGGCTGCTGTTCTGCAGAGAAACTGAGCATTTATCCCTGGGTCTCTCCCTGGCACGGGGTTGAAATGCCCACCAGAATGTGGCAGATGTGGTTCAAATCCCAGCTCTTCCTTTTACAACCATGGGGTCTTGGGCAGTATTCCTACCCTCCCTGAGCTGCCTTGGTTTCCTGTATTATAACATGACATTGACGGTAACTATTTCATATGGTTGACCTGGGAAAGAATACCGTGAGAATGCAATTAAATAAGGAAGCACAGGGCTAGGCACGTGGGAGGCTGTTGGGAATACCTGTTCTCCAGAAAGCAGCTGGGAATAGACTGGTGGGAGACAGGCTGGAGGAGACCCAGGCTCATTCTGCTACCTGAGCACAGGTGCACGCACCTGCCCCGGTTGGCCCCTGTGCGCAAGGAAGCTACGTTCCTTTATATTGCCATCTCCATCCATCCTAAACTGCTCCCTGGATCCCAGGGCAGCAAAGCTGTTCAGAGGGCCTTTTAGGGAAGAAGGCAGGGTGGCGGCATATGGTGCTATGAACTTGGATAGCACTGCATACCCTTCTCCTCTGCAGATTCTTCACGTGTGTCAGCATCTCAGCCGCTCTGAAGTCCCCCCACTACAAAGAAAGTGCGGCTGAACCTTTTCCAAAGACTTGATCTCAGAGATTTTTAACTGGACCATCTGGCAGGATGCTGGTGTCCTGAGGATCTCCTGGCACAGTTTGGGGACACTGGGTCAAATTTGCCTCTGGTCACAGCCTCCTCTCTGGCCACAGGTGCCTTTTCACGCAAAGGCTGAGGCAGCTCATCTTAGAAAATACTGAGCAATCCCAAACTATATAAAAACCCATTCCCCATACCCCTAGAGTTTCCCTTTCCATAAGTAGATGAATATAGCATATGTGGCAGAAAAATAAAATGCCTTATATGTCAGCCCATTTGTCTGGCTCTCTTTGCGGGGTGTTTTTGGGCCGGGTGTGGGTAAAGCTCCCATTTGTCAGGGCTGTGCTCATTGCCTCGGGCAGCTCCCTGGCTGTCTGAGCCTCGTTGTCCTGGACCCTTCTGCCTCTGGGCTCTGGGTTGCCCCTGCCCCCTGGCTGGTGGCAGAGAGGGCAAAAATGTCAGAGCTCCTCAATCCCAAACTGACCTTGGAGATAAAACCTCCTTCAGCCCTTCCCCCCACCCCCCAGGATGCTGCTGTTTGTCCTTGTGTGGAAATGAATGCACCCTGGGTTGCTTGATCCATCTATTGTTGAAACCTCGGTGGCAGGGGGGCTGCTGTGGGTCGGTCTGGGTCACCTGCCGCCCCTGTGCGCCTCTGCCATCCCTCTACCAGGCTTGCCTTTTCCCCCCAACCTTAAATGTTGCAATCCCACCATATCACCCAGACCAAGATCAAACACTTCCTTCTTCCTAAAGTCTTCTCTCTTCCGTTTTTTCTCCTGCTGACCCTCTGAACTATCCTCATGATTTACTGGCTTTGGTCATAATCTCTGTGCATGATTTTTCCCCTCCTATCAGGAGGCAAACTTCTCATTGGCAGCCAGTCTTATTCTAAGTAAGTGTTTATTGAGGACCAGCCGTGTCCCAGACCCCTTACTTAAGTATTTTGCCCTCTAACCACTCTGGGGAGGGAGCATCTTTATCTTCATTTTATTAATGAAAACATTAGGGTTGGGGACATGAAGAGACTTGCGCAAGCTACTGATATTTCAGAGGTGACAGGGCCTGAGTTTGAACCTTGATCTGACTGCAAGCTTCAAGCATCACTTGAAGCTTCATTTCATCAGTTCCTCTTTTTTTTTTAAATGAGACTTTGACAGAAATTCCATCACCGGGTTTCCAAATTCTGTTCCTTTGCAGTAAGGAAAATGCAACTTCATCGCCCATTTAAATGTCGTTATCAGTTTTATTGAAGTTGTAGTGGCAGGAGTTAGATAATGACCTGAGTGGACTGAGATTCTGGCAAACTTCCTAGACTGTAAGGTTATCCTTTTCATGTTGGGTTTTTGTTGTACTAATTGGTACCAATGCAACCAACCTGCTCAACTGTGATTTTTTTGACTAGAGGAAATTTCCAATCAGAAGGCTTCGTGGCCCTTTGTGGCACGTCTTTGACTGTTGGAAGGAGAATACCAGCCACACTCAGGGGACCCTCCTGGTCAACCAGGGTTTGCAAAGCTGCCCTCAGCAAACGGGGATGTAGACCCGTAATGGACCAGAGCGCTCGTCCTCAGGCCAAACTGCCCTGGTGGGGCTTTAACAGACCCAAACCCCAACTTGCCCCTGGTGAAGCAGACTCTGGAGAGAGGTGGGGCATCTGTGTTTGCACAGAACTCTGCAGCTTGAAGCCAACTGAAGGTGGGCATCACTGGACCCCAATGGGGAGGACCCAGGTCCTAGGAGGGGCAGTGGAAACACATGGGGATGCTCAGCCTGGGGTCCTGGGATGGGCCCAGAAGAGCCAGGACAAACTAAGTTAGGGGATGTTCTGGGGAGGACTGGGCTCCCAGAGGGAGGGTGACTTCTTAGCTCCGAAGACACTTCTGAAATTCTAGGACCGTTACAGCATTGCCCCATTCTCCATCCAACGTGGAAAAGAGACTTAAGAAGAGTGAAGACGACCTTTGTAAATAAGTTTAAGCATCTGCTATTCACCAGGCCCTGGTACAAGGCCTGTGGCATCCATAACAGCAGGTAGCAAGTTGCTCTGTGTGTTGCTGAATCTTGTTAAAAGTCCAGCAGACATGAGCCGCTCAGCATTCACAGAGATGGAGAAAGGAAGGAGCAAAAATCCCTTCCAGACTCAACGCCTGTGAGGCCCTGGTCCCTCACACTGCCCTGGAGCTGCCGGTTAGCTCATTAATCAGTGTCCCCTAACCTGCTTCCACCTTCCCAGCCCTCCTGTTGGCCAGAGGTTCATCGGTCATTTCTGATTCACTTTCACAAGAAGTTGTGGGTAGATCATTGGAGGCCAGGACTTGCACCCTGAACTCCTGGGTTTCAAACCCTGCTTCTGTCACTTATAAGCTGTGTGTCCTTGGGCAAAGTACTTAACCTCTCTGAATCCCTGTTTCTTTTCATAGAAAGGACTTTTACAGTGATCCCCAGGGCTTTGGAAAACGGTAAGATGAGTTAATGCATGGGTCAGCAAAATTTTTCCATAAAGGGCTGGATAGGACATATTTTAGGCTTCGTGGGCCGTACGGTTTCAGTCTCGGTTACTCTGCCATTGTAGCACTAAAGCAGCCATAGATGATACATAAACAAACTGGTGTGGCCGCTCCAGTAAAACATTATTTACATAGACAGGCAGTGGAGGTGGGGGTGTGTGTGGAGACTGAGGCCACTTGGTAACCCCTGAATTAATGCACATAAAACGCTTAGCACAGGGCCTGACACAAGGTAATCTATGAATAAATAGTGATGGTTATTATTATTACTAGTCATATACGGGGAGAGCTGAGCACAGCCTCCCGGTTCCAGCTGGAAAGGTGTGCATGAGGGGAGGAGGAATCCGGGAGATCCTGGTGGGTGTTACGAAGACCACCCCACAAGCATCATGTGACGTTACAGAGTGCTCTGATGTTCTAAGATAGCTGCAATGGTAGAAGGGGTGTTAGCACGGTGCAAAGCAGGGTAAACGTGTGTGTGTGTGTGGTTGGGAGGGCAGGAGAGGAACATATTAATATTCTTTGCCAGAGGGATCTGTGTGCAGTTAGAACGGAGCTCCCCATCACCATTTGTCACTTAGATTCTTACCTGTAACTGGCAGGGAAAACCCACCATTAGAAGGGCCCTAATTGGAAGCACCGCCCTAAGATGATTACCGTCTCTTTGGTTTGAGCACGGCTGGGACCCTCCCTGCCACCTCTCGAAGACACCCAGGGCCGGGGAGAATGTGGGACCACCTCTGTGACTGTCCCATGGTGTAGCTCTCTCCCTCTGGATCCCTCTTCTCTAAGTTCTAGAACATTCCCAGGGGCCTTTTCTTACTGGCCTTTCAGATACACTGTCTGAGGTTGGTGCTAGAACCCAGGGCTGGAGGCTTCCGTGCGTGGGAGCTCAGAAAATCCCAACAAGTTGCCTTCATGATGATTTCGTTAGGGGACAATTGAGATGCTGCTGCCCTAGGTACGAGTGAGGCGGCCTTCCCTGAGGGCCACACTCAGCTTCTAAAGAGAAGACCCTGGCGGAGGAAAAATACAGAACTTTGTGGACAGCCCCACATGCTGATCTGTCTAGATAAAACCTTGGGAAAGAACATTATCATCCAACAGCAATGCTGGAAAATTGCCCAGATATCAATTCCTGGATGAGTAACCACAGGGAGACAGTTTCTGTCTCTGAGAGAATGGCCGAGACAGTTTCTGAAAGATCCCAGAGCTCTTGGCTCATTTTCAACCAGGGTCTCAACAGCTTCACTTTGCAGCCGAGGAGGCCGAAGGTCATGGCGGGTGCGCCTGGCTTCCCGTCCCGCAGGCAGGCAATGAACATGCCGGGCCCAGAAGCAGAAGGCCTCCATCTAGTCCTGTGCTGTGATAATGCCTTCTCCCTGCATCGGAGTCACAGCTGGTTGGATGTTTGTGCCTCTTATCCATGCAAGTGATGTCTGTCGGCGCTGCTCACAGCTGGACCCCCAGCCCCTAGACCAGGCCTTGGCCCATGGCAGCTCTAAGTATATGTTTGCTGAACAAATGAATGGCCATAAAGGCAAGTTCCCCCCAGCTGTGCTACCAGTGGGAGCAACGGGCCCATTATCCTCAGAGAAGTTTAAAGCCCCGTGGCCCCTATGAATTGGAATTACAAAGTAACTGAGAGAGGATGAGGCAGAACATTTGAAAACAGCTCCCCAAATCGGTCTAAGGAATGTGTCCAAGCGGGATTCTCCCAGAAGCAGGTTTTGATTGCAAGTGGTTGGTTTGCCAGGTGCTCAGGGAAGCACCAGCAGGGGTCTGGGGAGGGGAGAGAGGGCAGGAAGGAAGACAGTACAGTGTGCGTGAACCAGCAGGCTCTGGGCGTTGGGGCACAGCCCCAGGGGGGCCTCTGGGAGACTTGGGAGTCGTTCCACCTACAGATGAGGAGCTAGAGTGGGGACCCACCAGCTCGCACTGTTCATGGGTGGAGAGCTGCTCCCAGGGTGTCAGCCCCTCTGCGCCCCAGTCTGCCTGAGCAGCCAGGCTCATGCACGCGAGTGCTGATGCAGGCGGCCGGCGGGAGATGATTGCCGCCCCCTTCCTCCTCCTTTTGATAAGTCAGGAAACTGAGGCTCAAAGCAGTTCAGGGACTTCCTGATAAGCAGTCAAGCTGGGATGGATTTTTGCTGACAAGCAGTCAAGCTGGGCTTCAAGTCCAACTCCGTCTGGCTGTGGAGCTCTGCTCTCCCTGCTGTCCTCGTGGGTCCCCACCACTTTCCCCGAGTGGAGCGTGGGGTGAGAGGGTCCCCCTGGCAGAATCTTCTCTGCCTTCTTCTAGGATATGGCTGCCCTGGTGTATTCCGTTATAACATCCTTCCTCCTTCTGTTAGAGCAGTTAACTTTGCCTCATTATTATTTCATTGGGCTGAGCTTTAGTGAACCACAGCCTTTAATTTGTTTATTTAACATTCCTGGTCTGCACTTGCTGATAGAGTAAAACTGATTAGTTAATTAATTGTAGCCTGCCACAGCTCATGCTGGATCGTGACAATATTTCAGAAGCTGATGGGAGCTCAGGCAGAGGTGGGTGGTGACGGAGATGGGTCACAGAGCCCTGGCCTGAGTGCAAGGCAGGGAGGAGACAGGCTGGCCTCCATCAGCCCTGCCTGCCGAGTTCTGAGGCCACACAGGCCTGGTCGAGGCAAGAAGCAGGCCCGTGGCCTCAGTCCCAGCCATTGGGAATCCAGGTCCACCATGTTTCTTTGTGTAATGCTTTTGGTTGTATTTTTGGACCCAGGATTGGCTTTGGTGACATTGTCTTTCTGCCAAATGGATCCAGAAGTTCCAGAGAAAGGGTTCCACACATGGGGCATGCCTGAAATGGTCCTAGTTCTAATGGGCTTGGCTGGAACAGCTGTGAACTCCAGGGGGCCCCTAGACTCATCCCAGCAGCCAGTCTTGCCAAATCAAGTGCCACATGGCTAGAAATCAGGCACTTTCTTCCTGTTTGAGATCAAGGCTTTGCCTTCCTCCAGGAACTGGGTCTGGAAGGGTGATGACCTTTCTCTCATTCTCCAGTCATGTGTTGACACGAGACCCTGGCCCCCAGGGTTCAGGTTTTGCCCAGCACGTTGTCTGCCATTGACCTCTTCTTGTACCCCCATGACACTGCCCAGTTTTCATTCATTGCTAGATTCATAAGTGTTTATTAAAAGGCCTATTATATGCAAGACTCTGTCCTAGGCACTGGGACACAGATGGGGCCCCTGCCTTCACAGGGCTTCCTCTCTTCCATCCAGGGAACATGGCTTTGTTTTGACTCCCTCTGCAACCTTCCTACATTGTCCGCCAGCCTTGGTGGATCTTTTCTCTCATGTTTGTTGAAAGCACTTCCTATGTGCTGGATGTTACCTCCTTTGATTTCCACCATAAGTGGAAAGAGTACTGCAAGAAGTACTCTTACAAATACTGCAAGAAGGAGTATTTAACTTGATGGGGGACGAAGGCCCCAGGAGATGACATGACCTGTGCCAAGCCAGGAGGTATCAGAGTTAGCACTTGAACCTGGGAATTGCACTTGGAAGTCCAGAGCACAGTCTATTCAACTTGGCTGACTGAGCTCCAGCCATCCCTCCTCTGTTCTGTTCTGCTGCTTTTGAAATGACCGTGAACTAGTGTGCTGTGCTGGGACATTTCTCCCAGGCTGGGAGAAATGGAAGCTCTTGTGAAATTGTGTTTAGTGACCCTTTGCCTTGGGAAGGAGGAAAATGGCAGAAGAGACAGACTTTCCAGGGTTGGGTTCCTCCTTGGACCCGGCCCCGGCTACTCAGCATGTGCCATCTGGTTAGGACATACAGGCCAGTCTCAGATTAAAGCCCAGCCCCACAGGGACTTTGGCCTCTCCCAATGGCCTGGTTTGTCTATGGACACAGTGCCCATTACTCTATGTTAAATACTTGTAGCTCTACAATAAATACCTGTTGAAGAGTGAATCAAAATGAATGAAGAAACTATTCAAATTTTGGTCTTGTCTCCTGCTACCTGGGGGACTTTGGGCAAGTCACTTCATTTCTCTGAGTCTGAGATTTATCAGCTATAAAATGGAATTTATAATATAGAGGGTTGTTGTGGAGATTAAATGAAATAATGTGGAAATGTCCAGCTCAGTTCCTGGTATACAGTATGTGCTAAGTGCAGCCTCCCAAATTCAGGTTCAGGCAGGGATGGACAATGTCTTTCAGATTCGTTTTGTGCTCACCAGTCCATCTTTTTCTCTAATTCTCCCGGAAATGGAGAAATGCAGCTGCACACAGATGTTCCCACCACCCCCAGCGACTCTGGAAACATGTGCCTTGTTTATTCTCAGTCTCCTCATCCACAGGATAGGGACACAGGCCTTTCCTTCAGAGAGCTCCACAGGCAGCATGGAAGGCCTTGCCCACCTCTCAGCACCCTGGAAGAATGAGTGAGGTGTTGTTTCCATGCGCTGGGCAGAAAGATGGCAATTAGGAAGGATTAATTGTAATTACCTGTTTATCTCTGAGATTTGACCTAGGAGTGTTTCTGTTCAAACAACAGTGTTTAGCGGTGCTCAGCTAGGCATACAACCTCCATCTGCTCCTTGGTTTCGGTGGACAGAGCCTGGGGGTGGGCGGGGGCATCCCTCTCTCAGCCTCACCAATGAGCTTTGCTTTGTTGTCACCTTGAGTAGATCACTTTGCAGAAACACCAGTCAGTGATGGCTCATGGACCAACTAATTTGGCTTTTGCTTTTTGATTGAGGAGTAGAGAGGCATTTCTTACAAAGCATTCCTGACAGGGACTTGAGAAGGGACACAGTAGTTTCCAAGACAGTGTGGAGGATTTTTTTAAAAACTCATTGAAGTATTGGAGAAAAGGTAACTGATTTGCTCCGCGGCGGCTATGTTGAGGTGAAATATTAAAAGGGAAATATCTGTTGACTTGGGTCAACTCAAAGCATCCAATTGTCTTTTTAAAAAAATAAATAAATTTATTTATTTATTTTTGGCTGCGTTGGGTCTTTGTTGCTGTGCGCGGGCTTTCTCTAGTTGCGGCGAGCAGGGGCTACTCTTCTTTGCAGTGCGTGGACTTCTCATTGCGGTGGCTTCTCTTGTTGTGGAGCATGGGCTCTAGGTGCGCGGGCTCAGTAGTTGTGGCATGTGGGCTTGGTAGTTGTGGCACACGGGCTGTAGAGTGCAGGCTCAGTAGTTGTGGTGCACGGGCTTCCTTGCTTCGCGGCATGTGGGATCTTACCGGACCAGGGCTCGAACCTGTGTCCCCTGCATTGTCAGGCAGATTCTTAACCACTGCACCAGCAGGGAAGTCCAATTGTCTTTTAAGCAACAAACATTTAGAGACAGTCAATGGTGGGAAAGATACTATGGCGGGTGCGGAGGTGGGAGTGATGGTGAACTAAAAACAATTAAAATGTAACTGTCTTTCAGGGGTCCAAGGTCAAGTGAGAGAGACCCAGCATGGACATACCAGAGATACCAGTTGCCATGGAATGGCTGACCTTCACAAAGTAAGGACAAGAAGCCAAAATGGGCTGCTTGGGTGGTGTGGTGGGAGGCTGCTTCCTGGAGGCTGCATAGTCTTGATAGAGGGAAAGATATAAGCACATAAGGTTAAGAAGAGGTCGTTTGGGCATGAAAGGCATTGGATCAAAGGCCCTGAGAATGGTCTGGGCATGGGACTGGTGGGGGAACAGTCAGACTTGCTCAGGGATAGGCTGGGTAGAAGACCTCAGATCCCAGTTTCTACTTTGTCAGCTAGTAGCTGGGTCACCTGGGCTAGGCGACCTCCCTCTCAGGGCATCACTGTCCTAGTGAATCTCATGGCTGACTAAAGACAAGAGTATGAAAATAAATTTGAGGAGATTGTGCAACTCCCCTCCCTTTCTTCTCCTTAATTTCCTGAAAATCAATTCCACGTGCCCAGTGGCCACTGGATATAAGATGAGGAAAGCCCCATGATCCACAGATGGTCATTGGGTGTGACTGGCCAGTGTTACCCTCATCCTTCCCCTAGAGAACTGATTGGAGTCTGCATCCACAGGTGGCAGTGTGAGACTCTGTGACCACAACTGCACCCCATGACCATGCCAGGAAAATGAACCAAGTAGGTCTCATCTTCCTGTCATCCTTAAACTGAGATACGCCATCCCGCCACAGAGTTAGGTACATGCTGCAGCTGCTCCTATGACAAAGATATTCCCGTAAACAATGAGGAAAACTTCTGTACAACCTACTGTGGTAGGCTGAGTAATGGTCCCCAGAGAGGTCCTAATCCTTGGAAACTGTAAATATGTTACCTCACATGGCGAGGGGAATTCAAGTTGCACGTGGGATTAGTGTTGCTAGTCAGCTGCCCTTAAAATAGGGAGATTATCTTGGATTATCTAGGTGGACCCAACTTAATCATAAGGGTTCTTAAAAGTGGAAGGCAGAACAGAGATGGCAGTGTAGCAGCACGAGAAGAAATTAGCCCAACACTGCTGGCTTCGGAGATGGGGGAAGGGGCCTTGAGCCAAGGAATGTGGGCAGCCTCTAGAAGCTGGAGAAGGCAGGGAAACAGTCTCTCACCTAGAGCCTCCAGAAAGGAGCACAGCCCTGCCAACATATTGACTTTTAGCCCAGAGAGACCTGTGTCAGACTTCTAATCTATAGGACTGCAAGATGATAAATTTGTGTTGTTTGAAGCTACCAAATTTGTGGTAATTTAGGAAATTACCACAGTGGTAGGAACCTCCACCTACCCTCCACCTCTAATTCTCCTTCCTGAATTTCAGAAGATGCTGTCATTCGTATGTATGTTCACTCATTCATTCATTCAGTTGCGCTTACTATACTCATGTATTCCTATACTTTAGGTTCCTAATTCGTAAATAGAAGTTAACAGTAGAAAAATATTTCATAGGGTCTTTTTGAAGATTAAATTAAATGAAACAAGAAAAGGGCTTAGCACGTTGACTAGCATGGTGCAAGCACTCATAAATGTTAGCTGTCTCTGCTATTTTTTTTTTTCTTGTTGTTCAGTCAAAAAACCTCTCTTGGGCACCAGGTTTGTCCCAGCTCTGCCTGAGCTCAGGCCGTGGCTCCTAGATGGAAGAACAGGTTGGGTGACGGTCAAAGGGGGCTTTCTCTGAAGCCCTTCTCAGTAACTGTGTGTCATTGGCCACCTCTACCTACAAGGCAGGCTACTAGATTCAGTCCTTCTCTTAGGCTCATGGCTGCCCTTGAACTAAACCAGGGTTCTCTTAGGGAGACAGGGAGATTGGATTTTAGTGTGAAATTACCCACAGTTGGTAAAGCTTTGGAGACAAAGGAAGGAAGTTAGTGAGAACAGGCAATAATCATTTTGGGAGTACCATTAGGTACCATATCTTTTATATGTGTCCTTCCGTTTCACCTCACAGCCACCCTACAGGGTTAGTAGTCTCGTCCCCATTTCAGTGTGATGGGACAGAGACCCAGCCTCACACAGCTCATAGGTGGAGGCAAAATGGAACCTCTGGATTCCAAGTCCACGCCCCATCCATCCACCACTGCCTCACCTTCAAGGTGGGGGGCTGCAGACGAACCCAGCAGATTGAAAACCCCATTTCTCCCCGCTCTTTTATTCTCTGGCTTGACTGTAAAAAGAGGTGTTTCCTCCAGCAGGACACTGGTTTTCTCTGGTCTTTCCAGCTCCTCTCCTTCAGTGCTGGGGGAGCTGTGTTGCTCTCAGCACCCACGCCAGCCCTGTCCCTGGGCAAGTGCAGCCAACAGGAAGCATCCCACTTAGATCCAGTGCAAACACAGTCATCCCCGCTGAGCAAGGCTTCCAGAAGAAAAGCTCTCTGGCTCTTGAGAAACCTCACGTCCTGCTAACCTTTCCTTTGCAGCTTCTCTGGGCTGCAGGGGGCTGCCCCTGGCGCTGCCTAGCACATGCCTAGTTCCTCCTCTGGCCAGAGCGTTTCTTGCATCGTTGAAGCCCGTTGAGCTTTTCTGTTCACACGTCAGGACAACTTTTTGCTTCCTGGGTGCCCACTGGACAGCTGAGCCCATCTTGTGTGAGCCAGTCATCATGGAAAAACCCTTCAGGAGGCAAGACACAGGCGAGGGGTCCTCACGGAGTGTCCATCTGTCTGAGCCGAGATCTGTCATCCATTATCCTAACTGAAATTGAGGCACATTAGTAAGATAGTCAGCCGGCAAATAAAAGGAGGCCTGTAGCTATCATTTGGAAATAATTATCCAAGTAAAAATTGAATGAGTGATGAGGCTCAGTAGCTGAGGCAACATCTCTTAGACTAAAGCAGCTGTGCCTTTTAGATGCCCAAGGGTGCTTGATGGCAGAGGGAAAGCCTGCGTGTATCTCTGGGACCACATGAGGCACGGGCAGGAGTTTCATAATGTCCTTCCCTGACTCACTGCAGGCAGGCCCTCTGGGGCTGAGCTGTGAGCACTTTAACCACAGCACTGGAGACACACCGGTGACTGTCCAACTACAGTACTCTTTCATCCAAACAGCAGGTTTCCCTGGCATGGGCTTGGGAAATTTTACACCTCAGTTAGATTGGCATCCTGAGTCTTCCTCTCTCATCAGCCTTCATTCCCAACCACAGGATGGCCATGTTGATTAGACAAGATGGGGTGTGTGGCCTGCAGATGTGCAAGTCGCCTTCCCATACCCTAAACCTCCATCACTTGCTTTGTCAGCATCTCCTCCATGAGGACAGTTAGGTGTTCCATAGTGCTTCCTGGTTCTTTCTCTGCATGTTTATTTTTCATGCAGCTGAAATAGAATCCAAAAAAGAGAACAAAGTAAAGTTGACTAGGTGCTTACTATGAGTGAGGCTTTGTGCTAAGGACTTCACAATAATTATCATATTGTTTCCCTAAGGCAATTACCATTATATTTACAGATTGAAAGTTTACAAGTTTACAGATTGAATAGTAAGGCTTGTAGAGATTATCCTGCCCAGGTACAGCCAGCTAGTAAGTCTAGAGCTAGGATTCAACCCAGATTGGTTTAACTATGAAGGAAGTATAAATGAGAAACCTCCAATAATCCACATGTTTACCCTCAAGTCTTAGACAATGGATGTTTCTTATTATTTCCTGGAACCAAAACAAAATATTACTGCACCTTAGAAGCCCTTGGATAAATATTAAATTATATTTGATTAAAACTTTGATCAAAAAACCTGTTGCCATGTCCCAACATAGAAAACTAGAATTCCATGTATGAGAGATCTGGTGCCTTCCTGTTAAATAGAACATTCAGCTCCCTAGAACATTAGGGTCCTGAACATTCCAGATAAGAGAGTTTTCTCTATAATAAATGTAATGTATGCAATTTGGAGAAGAACTCACAGAATATGTTTTGAGAAATACTTGGAAGGTAGTGGTTACTGCATCTAATGATGAATGGTCTTCATTCTGTTCCTTCCTTTCCCTTCAATTTCCATGTCCTGTCTGGTAAGGTGGGAGAGGTATAGAGGAGGAACAGTATTCATGCTTTATTTTTGCCTTTTATGTGTCTGCTCCCTTCATAGGTGGGAGGGGAGATGGCACAGGATCCACAAATCCTGGGGACCATAGAATGTGCCCTAATCCACTGATAGCCTCCTCTTCTACACTGGGCTTCCCATCTGATAAAGAAGAGACTTGGGTTAATCTGCTCTCAAGTCAAAAAGACCTTCTCTTGGTTGTGTCTATTGCATCCACTGCAGTTCCCTTTTTTCCCAGGAAGGGATGGTGAAAAGGGATCACATGTCCATGTATCATTTCATTTTCTCAACACAAATCCTCCAGGCTAGGGTTTCACCCAATTTATAGACAAGGAAACTGAGGCTCTGGACGTTTGAATGGCTCATCAAAAGCCATGTAGCCAGTGAGTGGTGGAGCTAAGCTTTAAGTCTAGGCATTTCGTACCCTGGCAGGAGTTGGGGTCTTGTAAGAGGCTACAGTTCTAAGTGGGGAACACCAGTGTAGACCACCCTTGAAGAAACTCTGCCCTGGGTGGAGGCGGGTGTCCAGTGGGACGTCTTGGCTTTGCCCACAACCTCTACCCCCTGCATCTTCAAGAGAAGAAGGCTGTTACTTGTATCACTCCAAATAAAATTTTACTTATTAAAAAAGAATACTTAACTATAAATAAGGCAAAGAGGATTGAATGATTGATTGTTAACAAAATAAACCCCTTAGAAATAAATGAACATCTCATATTGCGCTTCATTTCAGTTTCATGAGCTCCAAAATAGCACTTCAAGTGATTAATGTTTTCTTCATTAATTGTAAGTAAACCCAAGTAAAACCTTGCTCTTTCCTCTAACATGTTTTTTTTTTAGAAGATTGAGGGTAGTTCATTTCTAAGAGTAACCTTTTGAAACCTGCTGTAGGCAATTCAAGGTGGTGGAGAGGGTATGCGCTTTGTTGAGTCAGGCAGACCTGGGCTTGGATCTTGGTGCTATGACTTTCTGACTGTGTGGATCTGAAAGAATGAGCCTTAGTGTCCCATTATGATATGGAAATATTAATGTGAGCTTCACAGAATCATGGCGGTCTGTTACATTGTTGGCCCCCAATGAGCCAGGTCTCCCGGTATCCATGTGCTTTAAATCTAGGCTGTGTTTATGGCTTGTTTTAACCAATAGAATGTGGTAGAACTTCCAAGAATACTGAAGTGTAAGTTGTTAGGTTTTCTAAAATTGTGATTCTCAACGGGAACCAATTTTACTCCCCAAGGGACATTTGGCAATGTCTAGAGACTTTTTTTATTGTCCCAACTGGAAGAGTGCTACCGGCATCTAGTGAGTGGAGACCAGGGATGATGCTAAACAGTTTGCAATGCGCAGGACAGGTGTCTGCTGCCCCCTCCCCAAAAAAGAATGATCCAACCTCAATTGTCAGTAGTGCCAAGGTTGAGAAACCCTCCTCTAAAGGCTTCGACTGGGAACTGGCCCTAAGTCTCCATGCAAGAAAACCGGTTACCTTCCTGGAAAGACCATGTAAAGAGGCTACCTGGAATTGATGAGACCACAGTGAGAAGAAGAAGCCCTCAGACTCCCTGGAGAGAGACCCACCACAGCTTCCTCAGCAGCAGAATACAGCCAATGAGTGATCATCAGCAAGACTGGCAGAAGAACGGCCCAGCTGAGCCCAGCCCGTTTTGCAGAATCATGAGCAAAATGGAAATGTTTTGTTTGTTTCAGGCTAAGTTTTGAGATGGTTGTACATCAGTAGATAACTAAAATGATAGCACATATTAAAGGAAACTATAGTGTTTCAACCAACGTCAGAGTCCTTAGGCAGGGGATACTGTGACACGTCACCCAGATTCCCTCTTCAGGACTCAGCTCGCATCCCCCCCAGCTGCTCGTAGTGTTGGTGGCTGACAGTTCACAGCCGAGAGCCTCTCCGGGATTTGCCTTCTGCTGAAGAGAGTCACCTCATCCAAGCTCAGAATGCCTTCCCTGGGGCAGCCTGCATCAGAGGACTGGTCCATGTGTGGGAAGAAAGTCGTGGAACCCTTGCCTTAAAGCAGGACAACAATAAAGTGTCATCTCAGTACTAGTGCTCCCCGGGGCCATTGCTGAAATGGCAACTGCTAAACCCCTCCCTCGGCCAGCTCCAGCTTCTGTCACCCCCTCCAGGTCTTAATCTTGAGAAAATTCCCCCCAGGAATCTCCTGTATGCAGATCTCGGTCTCAGAGTCTCTTCCCCAGAAACCTGACTTGGAATATCTTCTTTTTCCCTGTCTTCATCCCATCTAGAAGTTTTTGCCTTAAGACCCTCAGGACAGAAGGTAGTTTGGCCAAGAGCATGTCCTGGGATGCTGAATCAAGCCATAGTCCCTGCTCCATCACTGGCTTTTTGGTCTCTGTTAAGTTTCAGTTGCCTTGACAACAAAGAAAGAAGCAAAAAGCCATGCCCTGAATGTGAGGAGAGATTCGAAAGTTTAACTGTAACTCTGGAAAACTTATAAATAGCAAAGAAACACAGAGAAACATATTAATCTTCACCAGAAATGCAAGAATTGCAAATTAAATCCACCTTGAGATACCATTTTACACTGACTAAATTAGAAGAACAAAGTAAAAATAAATTCAGATACACATTGCTGGTGACATTATGGTGAATATTGGGTCCTCTTAATCTGCCAGTTTAAATATAAATTTCTCCACACTAGGAGAAAGCAATATGGCAGTACACAGTGGAAACTGTAAATATGCCCTTGCCCTCTGGCCCATTAATAAGAATGTATCTGAATAAATTTGTTTAAGAGAAGCTTGGGAATTTAAATTCTGATCTCTTAAATTTCACCAGGCTGAGAAACAAATGTAGTGTAAAGAAATATGTGCTGGATAACAAGAAGCTAGAACATAACATTGGAAGATCGGGAGATATATATTACATAAGAAAAAAAGACTAGTATTGAACACGTGGCAATGTTTCTCAAAGCGTAGCCTCCTGACTACCAGTATCCAAACTGCCTGGGGTTTTATTAAAAGGTACGATCCTGAGCCTGACCTCAAATCTCAAGTAGCAGAGTTTATTATGAATTGGGCCTGGGAACCTGCATTTTGAGTAAGTTTTCCAGGTGTCCTTGTGCCTCCCAAGTGTGACAGTTCTGCATTGAAGCCATCCCTTTATGCCTTTTTGAGGGGGTAGAATTGGGAGGGACATTACCTTTTTCAAATTTGCTGTAGTTATTTTGTTTTTATAATTGTTAGGGGAAAAAAGTGTAATTTTCCTTGAGCACTCTGGAGAAAAGTCATTTTAATTATAGGTGTCATAATAGTTCCTCATTAAGGGGCATAGCTTACCCTCATCCACGGGGGTAGGTTAAGTATCAAGAGAGAAAAGTCTTGCACTGAGAAAGGGCATTCTTATCATTATTAATCTTCCTAGTAATAGATACGTATGATATATTTGAGAATCTTCCATTATTAACCATTCCCAGGTCCCCTTGGGTTCTGTGTCAAGCACACTCCTGGCTCCCAGCTTGGGAGGTTGGGACGGCTTCACAGTGGTTGGAGCTCTGTCTCTGGGTTTAGGGAGAGCTGTTCTGAAGGTGGAAGCAGAGACATTAAATCCCAAAGCTTAAAAACATTGTGCCCTTCAGTCTGCAGAGAGGAAGAACACCCGTGAGACAAGCGTGCCGCAGAGTGGAATTGGGAAGATGGGCAGAAACATTAGATTTTGACCATGCCCCGCCCACCTCGCCTTGTGGTGTCATTCGCGCAAACTGAGCTAGCTGTCGTAAAACTAATGAATATTTCTGTCTCAGGAGCTTATTTTAACGACTGTATAACTAACTGTGCTAATCTAGCAGACTTTCGGGTCTAAAATTTAAGAAAAAAATGTCTGGCTTTATCAGAAACATCTTTTTTTTTTTTGGTTGGTGGTTCTGCATGTGAAAGATGTTAAATTTATTTCATGTTATTCTGGTCTACAGATTTGAAGAAATATGTACTTCTATAGCAGGCTTAATTATATGAAGTGCTCATTTGAATTTCACTGTATATTTTTAAAATTAATTTTTATTAGAGTATAGTTGATTTACAGTGTTGTGTTAGTTTCTGCTGTACAACAAAGTGAATCAGTTATACATATACATATATCCACTCTTTTTTAGATTCTTTTCCCATATAGGCCATTACAGAGTACTGAGTAGAGTTCCCTGTGCTATACAGTAGGTACTTATTAGTTACCTATTTTATATATAGTAGTGTGTATATGTCAGTCCCAATCTCCTAATTTCTCCCTCCCCCACTTTCCCCCCTGGTACATCTTTAAGCTCTGTATCAGAGGGATATTGGTCAGGGAGATTTTTCAAAGGTGAGCCCTCAGTGCTAGTTTATGATCTCTCATATAGAGCCCTGTTATTGATTGGAGTGATTGAAAGAGGATTAGAATGAAGGTACTACTCGTGTGCATGCATGCGCATGCGCATACACACACACACACACACACACACACACACACACTGTGAAAGAGCCTCAAAAGGACAAATAACAAATACAGTGAAAAAATGTTACAAGGTTATGGAAGGCAAACAATGATGCTGATGAAGTCAGATGAGAGAGGCAGAAACTTCCCTTTCCATCTCTGTCATGTCTAAAGAAGATGAAACAAATGTCTATCCTTGGTTATATGTGAGCTGGGACCAGGTCACTAGGGAACCAAATGGCTATAGGGACTTTGACTTCAAATGAAGTTGTGTAAGCCTTGGCGTCCAGAGAAGTCTCAAAGGTTTTGCTTTTTCTAACAAAAGAAATAGTGATTATAAAAGGACATTCCTCTTAAGACTGATTCCTATGACTAAGATTTCATCAAGTGGATTAGGGATAAGCATGGATAGAAACAGGCATTCAATTCAATCTCAAGCTTTATTTTCTTTAAATCTTGCCCTATTTGTATTAGCATTTAAGCAGTACATCAAGAACTGCTAGTTAAGATAGCTATGGTTTGAGGCTTCCGTGGTGGCGCAGTGGTTGAGAATCTGCCTGCCAATGCAGGGGACACGGGTTCGAGCCCTGGTCTGGGAGGATCCCACATGCTGCGGAGCAACTGGGCCCATGAGCCACAACTACTGAGCCTGTGCATCTGGAGCCTGTGCTCCACAGCAAGAGAGGCCACGACAGTGAGAGGCCCGCGCACCGTGATGAAGAGTGGCCCCTGCTCGTCACAACTAGAGAAAGCCCTCGCACAGAAACGAAGACCCAACACAGCCAAAAATAAATAAATAAATAAATAAATTTTTTAAGAAAGAAAGAAAGATAGCTATGGTTAAATGTCCTAACTAAAATTACCATTTTACTTCACTGGGGTATAGTTGCTTTACAATGTTGTATTAGTTTCTGCTGTACAGCAAAGTGGATCAGTTGCCAGATACCATTTTACTTTAATATTAAACTGTTTGATTGAAAAAACTCAAAAAACTCATTCCTTAATCTCTGGTAAAATGTGTGCCTTGTAATTTAGACCATGGATCTCATAAGGGAGACCCTTTTACCCATCTGAAAAACCAAAAATAGAATGACAGTAATCATGTTACAACAGTGCTAAACACTTCAGGTTATTTAGCTCGAGGTACATGTGAGTATGTCTTTTCTTCCTTCTTCTAAAAGAACTCAAGATTACTTATAAGTATAGATTACTATGATACAGTATTTTGAAAACAAAAATCTAACTGAATATTAACATCAATTAAAACCAGGGGTGGGGACTTCCCTGGTGGTGCAGTGGTTAAGAATCTGCCTGCCAATACAGGGGACATGGGTCTGATCCCTGGTCTGGGAAGATCCCACATGCCGCGGAGCAGCTAAGCCTGTGCGCCACAACTACTGAGCCTGCGCTCTAGAGCCCACATGCCACAACTACTGAAGCCCATGTGCCTAGAGCCCATGCTCTGCAACAAGAGAAGCCGCTGCAGTGAGAAGCCCGCGCACTGCAATGAAGAGTAGCCCCTGCTTGCCGCAACTAGAGGAAGCCTGCGCGCAGCAACAGACCCAATGCAGCCAAAAATAAATAATAAATAAATTTTTAAAAAATAGAAAAAAAACTCGGAGTGTATGATGATCATCTACTGCATTTGTTTTCATATTTAGCTATATGCTTGAAATATTTCCTTCTAAAAGCAAACACATAAGCAGAAAAATTATCTGGACAATATATAAATATATGGTAGATGTGTGTGTATATATGTACATGGGTATGTCACAGGTAGTAGGCAGAGTGTTTGTTTTTTAGGGGTCAGCACATTTTTTTTTTTGTAGAGGACCAACTAGTTAATATTTTCAGCATGGCGGGCCAGGCAGTGGTCTCTGCTGCATCTACTCAACTCTGCCATTATAGCACAAAAGCATCCATAGAGAATCCATTAATGATTGGATGTGGTTGTGGTCCAGTAAAACTTTATTTACAAAAACAGATGGTGGGCCAGAATCAGTTGTAGTTTGCCAATCTGGTTTAGAGTTAGACCAGGCATAATGGGTATCATTAGAACTGTCTTTTCACACACACCATTTTACTTAAGGAGAACCCAAGGCCCAGAGCGGTGAAGTGACTAACCCCAAGACACACAGCAAAGGCAGAGTCAAAACCAGCTTTCAATAGTGCTCTCTTGATCCCTGTAACACAGAGTGGAAACCAAAGTGGCAGCTCCCTCCTTAGGCAGAGTGGAGGGGGCTGGAGGAGGGAGTGGAGGGGCAGAAGAGAGTGACAGTGCATACAGGGGTGCCCCCCAAATCTCTTCTCCCTGATGATCCCTGGGGCTTGTCTGTGTTTTGCCCATGTTTTCATGTTTTGTTTTGTTTTTTTTTGCGGTACGCGGGCCTCTCACTGTTGTGCCCTCTCCCGTTGCGGAGCACAGGCTCCAGATGCGCAGTCCCAGCGGCCATGGCTCACGGGCCCAGCCACTCCGCGGCATATGGGATCCTCCCGGACCGGGGCACGAACCCGTATCCCCTGCAACGGCAGGCAGACTCTCAACCACTGCGCCACCAGGGAGGCCCTCATGTTTGGTTTTTAATGGTGGAAGAACCACCAGGCAGGGAGGCTTGGACCTGCCATCTACTTAGCTCTGTGGCCTTGAAGCAAGTCACTGCCCCTCTCTGGTCTTCATTTTCTTTAACCTGTAAAACAAGGGGCTTGTCTTGATGATCTTGAACTCCCATTCTGTTCTTGTGAGTTTTCTCATTCTTCAAGTGTATTCCTTTCAGTTCAGCATCTCCACCACCAATCCATGATGATTCCCAAGTTGGCTGAAACTTACTCGGGCCTTGGGTGCAGAGAGGCCCTAAGTTGGTAGCCCCCACCCCCGGGTGTCACCTGATTACATGTTTCTTTGCTCACTTCCCTCAGAGCATCCCAGGAACCCTGATGACCTCATTGCTTCTTGGGCCCAGAGCTGATTACTATAATAAAGGTACCCACCTGCCCACAAAGGCTCTCTGTGTTTGGCTCTGAACTGCTGAGCTGGGAGTTTTACCAACTCAGTAGTCTTGCTTATAGATTTATCTATCCCTTTAGAATCTCCACTTCTCTCTGAACTTCTTCACAGTAAGCAGTTTTATAACAAACCAGGCCCTGGTTTTGGCATACACTGGGCCGGGTGAGATGAGCCCCTCCTGTGGACTTGTTCTGGGTGAGTGTGTTATTGCCAGTCCTCCGTATATTTTTGCCAAGGACTCACATTTTCCTTTCTCCACTCCAGGACTTGCATCCACTTAAGTTAATTTTAGTTAAACTCTAGTTCAATTTTCTTTCTAGAAAATGTGGTGTAGGAAATGGAGCACTGGACTGAATCTAGAGACCTGGGTTCAAATCCCAGTGGCATCACAACTTAGATGGATGATTTGGGCAAGTCCTGTAACCTCTCTCAGCTGCCCAGGCATTGCGTGTTACTGAATACTCTCCAGGAGATTCTAAGGAGCAACCAGGCTTGAGAGCCACAGGTTTTAATCGTCTGAATGATCTCATTGATATAAATGCATATTTCAAAAAGGCCTTATCAATGTGTTGTGCTATTATTTTTGTTTATTTCTATTTAAAAGAGAGATACCAAAATCCTGTACAGATAAATCCCCTAGAGAAATCAAATGAATAAATGAATAAAATGAAGCAGTGTGATAATGTGATTTATAATAAGAAATATATTTTCGGTGTTTGTTCTGTTTCTGGCTCAAAGCTCCCCAAACCCTTGGAGGAACAGTGGGAGCATCTTTTGTTATAATATTTGATCTCTTGCCCTTTGTTCCTGAAATGGCTGCAGAGTCATAAAGGTGAAATGGGTATCTTGTTATTCAGAACAATTCCCTTTCAACCACACCTAGGTTTTGTTAATGAGGTGACTTCCATAAATCCCCTAAAGCTGGGGGGAGATCATTGGCAGCCCAAAGCTGGTTGCTGGGGGAGCCAACCATATGATTGGAGGGTTGGAACTTCCAGTCTTGCCCCCTGATCTCCCGGGAGGGGAAAGGGGCTGGAGATTGACGTCAATCACCTGCAGCCAGTGATGTACTCAATCATGCCTGTGTAATGAAGCTTCTATATGAAACAAAAGGATGGGTTTGGAGAGTTTCTGGGTGGTGAACAGGTGGAGATTCGGGGAGGGAGGCAGGCTGGAGAGGGCGTGGAAGCTACGTGCCCTTCCCACGTACCTTGCCCTATACATCTCTTCCATCTGCCTGTTCCTGAGTTCTGTCTTTCTATAATAAACCTGTAATCTAGTAAGTAAATGTCTCTCTGAGTTCTGTGAGCTGCTGTAGCATATTAACCAAACCCTAGGAGGGGGCGGTCATTGGACCCTCCTGTCTATAGCTGGTCAGTCAGAAGAACAGATGACAACTTGGGCTTATGACTGTCATCTGAAAGGGGTGGGGCAGTCTTGTAGGACTGATACTGTTTCCAAGTAGATGGTGTCCGAATTAAGTTGTAGGACACCCAGTGGGTGTTGGGGGATTGGTCTCAGAATCTTAGGCAGCCCATCTTGCAACATATTTTAGTTCTTTGAGGTTTTCTTTGAGATACACAACCTGTCTAAGTTAAAGTTAGAGTCAAGTAATTTAACCACCAAACAGCCCCATGGGACTGTTGAATTGAATGTGCTGGCAATTTGTTTAATCCTGTGGAAACTCTGAGAGATGAGGTTGGTGGCCCTGTTTTTTAAAGTGAAGCAAGTAAAGCTTGGAAGGGCAAATCACTGTAAGGAAGTTCCCATCACTGGGAGAGGAAGTGATGAGATCAAACGTCAGAGTCAAGGAAGGGCTCTTTGCATTAGATCTTAGCTGCTTCCTGATCCTACCACACAGAGCTTAAAACCCCGTCCTTTCAAATTGCAGATGACAAGGGAATAATACTAATGATGGCAGCAATATGACATTGTCATCTTATGTGATGTCAAGTCTTCAAGATGCTTTCATGTCTTTTGTATTTTAGAGAATCATCGTATTGAAATCACACCCTCAGATGGCTACTATGAGTCCACCCTCAATTTAAAGGTAGGTAGAGTTTTACAAGTCTTAACGGGGAGTCTCCTAGGGAATGAATGCTATGCACACCTAGTTGGTAAGTTCTCAGGCACTCCCATTGTTACCCTGCACAATGCCAAGGAGGAGGCTGGGTCACTGGCTGCTCAAGACACCACCGGGGAAAACATAAACTTACCGAGTGACCCAGCAAATCCACTCCCAGGTACCTACCCAAGAGAGATGAAAACACTGCTCCACAAAAGCTTATACCAAAGTTCATAGCAGTACCATTCATGGTTGCCAAAAAGTGGAAACAGCACAAGTGACCTTCAACAGATGAACAGGTAAACAAAATATGGAATGCCCACACAAGAGAATATTATTTAGTCATAACAAGGAATAAAGTACTGATACATGCTACAGCATGGACGGATCTGCAAAAACATTATGCTCGTTGAAAGCTGCCAAATACAGAAGACTGCATAATAGATCATTCCCTTTATATGAAATGCCCAGAAAAGGCAAATCTGTAGAGACAGAAAGCCAATCAGTGGTTGCCTGGGGCAAGGAGGTGGAAAGGGGGATTAATTACAAATGAGCACAAGTATCTTCTTGAGCTGATAGTAAAGTTCTAAAATGGAATTGTAGTCGTGGTTGCACCCTATGTAAGTTAATTAGAAAATAAATCATTGAATTGCACACTTAAAATGAGTAAACATTATGATATATAGATTTTACTTCACTAAAGTTGTGTTTGTTTTTTTTTAGAAGCCCATCAGGAGTATAACAGCAAAGTCGGTGTGGTTCAGACTTTGACGTCTCCTTTTTCACCAAGACTTTTTGGCAGAACGTGGGAGGAAATCGAGCCCATGGGGAGTTGCCCCGGAAATTAGATTCAAGAGACATGTTCAAACCAATTTTCAGTCTATAATTTATATGAAGAAACGGATCTTCCCAGGAACAAGGAGGCTCGTATTACCCCACCAGGGCTTCGACTTCCTGCGCTGAATAACCAGGAACCCACTTTCTGGGTGTGCCTGGATAAGAACACTGGGTGACGGATGGTGTCAAGGATGTTTCACAACAGCCGCTCAGGTGGCCTGTGAACCAAACCACCCACTTACTGGCGATGCTGTTTATGGACCAGTTTGCTAATGTGTCTCAGATCCAGTGACCCTCCGCCTGGATGTTGCAGGTGAGTCATTGTCAAGTCTGTTCCTCTCTTCTCCCCTTTGCCACGTTCCATTCAGGCAGTTACCGTTCTGTTCGAGCAGTCTTTCCCCAGCCAGGCCACCGTGCAGTATTTTAGGTGTCTTCATTCTTCTGTATGGTGACATTCCATAGCTGTCTTCTTGAAACTTTGGTGCGGTTATGCTGACCGCCTTCCTGAGGGTAAGATGTGCCTACAGGTGGCCAGTGCTCCCAGGACCCCTCAAAGGCCCTCTTCTAGGTTCTGGAGCTGCCTGCCACTCCTGCGGGCACGTACTGGCTGAGTTCATTGGCTTGAACCTCATAAGCTTCCTACTCTCTTAATACGTATGGAACAAACCGCTGCCTATTCTCAAAGCAGATTTAGTATTGGAACGTTGTAGCTTTCTCCCTTTGCGTGAAACCCAGATCCCTCCGGCTGACTCCGTCTCCTTCCTCATGGACTTGGATACAAAGACTGGTGTAGAACTGGGTCATCAGTGTGCTTCAGTTTCTATCCGTTGTGGGTGGGCCAGCCTGACCTGTGTATGTCACATCAGCCTGACCTGTGTATGTCAAATCACATACTTGTGTATGTCACCTCAGCCTGACCTGTGTATGTCCCATCACCACATACCTGTGCATGTCCCATCACATACCTGTGTATATCCCATCACATACCTGTGTATGTCACATCATCACGTACCTGTGTATGTCACATCAGCCTGACCTGTACATGTCACATCACATACCTGCGTATGTCACATCACATACCTGTGTATGTCACATCAGCCTGACATGTGTATGTCACATCATCACATACCTGTGCATGTCACATCACATACCTGTGTATGTCACATCACATACCTGTGTATGTTCTGCCTCTCTCGTCTCCTTGAACTGTAGTTGACTCAGATTAGGATGCTTGATGCTCGCAGGGCTGTCTGCATGTTTCCAAAATAATGAGTGAGCTTTGGCTGTTCCTTGGGAAGGGTCTGCCAGTGGGCTGTTCCCCAGCTCCAGCCCTGATCCCAACCCTTACTTGATCCATAGTTCTAACAGTAACCCTAGTCATAGAATTGGGCGAACCCCTATTTCAAATGCGATAAGAATACAAAACACTTAGCGTGATGGCTGACACAATTTCATTGCTAATATATTGTTTCACCTTTAGCCACATCCACCGTTTTATCCTAACCCTCATGGTGTTAATCCAGTCTTCAGATTTGATCAAAAGTCCCTTCCATTTGTTGAATGCTGAGCGTCTCCCATGTCAGAATATCTCTCGTCTATCTATCAATCGATTTATCTATAGATTTATGACCTATAAATCTCCAAAATCAATTTCTTCACTAGCTGTTTACCCCTCTTTCATCATCTGCCTACCTATATCAAATCCAGGGTTTTTCAGTATCAGCACCATTGACATTTTGGGCTGGATGATTCTTAGGGGCATGTCCTGTGCTTGTAGGGTGTGTAGCAGAATATTGAACCTCTGGTCACTAGATTTTGGTAGCTCTCCTTGCCCACGTCGTGTTGTGGCCATCAAAAATGTCTCCAAGCAATGCCAGATGTCCCCTTGGACGAGGGGAACAAAATCGATCTCATCTATCATCTATCCATTATTTTTTATTGTTTCTTTCAAGAAGGTACAACATAGACACTCTTCTCATTTTACAGATGAAAATATTGAGGCTGAGAATTTAGGTGACTTATACAAGATTACATAAGTATTAAGTGATGGACCTGGGTTATAAAATTAGATTTGCCTTATTTTAACACATCCATGTTAGCTTTCTCACACTGGACTATTTTAACTTAAACATAATGCTACCCATTTGATCTGCAGTGCCATTATTCTCCTTTATTCTCAGTTTAAAATCATCCTCAAATTTAAATCTGACTCTCAAGCCCAAACATATGTGAACGTATCTACACCCCACACCTTCATTCTAATCCTGTCCTCGACTCAAGGTGTAACCCTATTTCCGACCCCAAGTCTTAAGCATACACTTGCTTTCTAAATCCTGTTTCCCATCATCCCAGACGATGGGAGTGTTAACTAGAAGAGAGCGCTCCAGCACCAGTGAACCCGCCAGAAGTGGATGAGCTCATTTGCAGCCAGGGACATGTATACTGTTCCATTCTAAAGAAGAAGGATGCAAATGGTCCCTTCTCCGCTGATGCACTGAGTTAGTGTGCATATAGACCCTGGTCTGCCACAGACCCCCTGAGGTTGGGATATTTGGAAATTCCCAATAATAGAAAGCTTCTATTTGCCCTCTTCTGTGACACGCTAGAGCTTATAAATGTAACTTCTGAAAAACTGAGCAAATGAAGAAAGGGTTTTTTAACTGATCAGTTGGCTTCTCCACCCTGATATACTGGTTCAGCTTCTACCCAGTGGTTTTGACTTCTGCCCTGATACTCTGAGGCCCATTAGATGGCTGACAGCTTCTGGCCTCCATGTCCAGAATTCAAACAGGGAGAGACGTTGTTTTATAGCAGTTAACAGTGATGCTTGGAAGAGATGGCAACAAGCTGAAAAAAAATTAATTGAAAATTTAATCTTCAAATAAAAATACTTAGACCTTAGGCTTCCATTTGTAAGCAGCTTATGCTGTCTGTGCACATTCTGTTGTATTATTTAAGTATTTTCTACACCATTTCTGATTAATACAGCAGTACTATTTTCCAGTCCAGTCTCCTTAATAAATATATGTGTCAAATATCCGTTTCCTCCCCTGAATGCAAAGGCTTTTAATTCCCCTTGTTTGCATGTGCTAACTGGTTGTGTAATGAGATTAACAATTCTGCCTTTTTCTTTCTGCAGATTTTTAAAGAAAAGCCAGTGGGATCCCAGGCAAAGTTAAAAAGGTACCTTCTTTAATTTTGCATATTGTTAGCTACAGTCCATTTGCTAATGTTTGTTTTATTTCCGTCTGTCAAAAGCAATGCCAAAATACGTTGTGTTTGCCTTGAGTTGGCTCAATTAATCCTCCTCTGGAAATAGTTCTGTCATTTCGTGTTTGGTTAAGGCCCTGATTCAGTAGCTACCAAATGGGGGTCATCTCTGCCAGCGGCAGCCGGTGCACATTTGATACAACTTTCTGGGAAATATCTGTTTGACAAAAGGGAAAGGTGGGGTAGCACCCTTATAGGAATGTCAGTTTGAAGCCAACCCCATCGCTCCCTTGGGTACACATATGTGTGTCCTGGCTTGATCCTGTAAACCAGTTCCTGTGGAGCTGAATGAACCCAGCTAATGGATCACACTGAGAGAGTGGCTTTGTGGGGTCTCAGCAGGGGGCACACCGCTCCGCTCCGCCCCTCCGGCCCCCAAAGTGCAGCCTCCATGTAAGTCTGATGATGGTATATTAGTCTGCTAGGGCTGCCATAACAAAATACTGCAGACTGGGTGGCTTAAACAACAGACATTTATTTTCTCAAGGTTCTGGAGGCCGGAAGTGCAAGAGCATGGTGTCAGCAGGGTCAGTTTCTTCTGAGACCTCTCTCCTTGGCTTGTAGATGTGGCCTGTGTCTTCACATGGGCTTCCCTCTGTGTTAGTGACTTGTCCGTGTCAAAATTTCCGCTTTTTACAAGGACACCCGTCGTACTGGAATGGGCCCACCATAATGACCTCTTTTTAATTTAATGACCTCTTTAAAGACCCTGTGTCTGAATACAGTCACATCCTGAGATACTTAAGGTTAGGACCGCAATATATGAATTTTGGAGGGACGCAGTTCAGCCCACAACAGATGGTAACCAGAAAAAAACAATATGATGAGGTAAGAAGGGAGAGATCTTAGGCCAAAAACTATAAAAGCAGTCACTCTGTAGCGCTCTCTCTTTCTCTCCCCTCTCACGCTTCTTGCTTCTTCTTTATCGCTGAATAAAAGCTCTAGCCATCACCCCTGTGCAGTCAGCATATTTTAGAGAAGGTAGGCTTTTGAATCAGCATGTTCTGAGTTCAAATTCTGGCGTGACCTCTTATTAGCTGTATGACCAAGGGCAAGTTGTTTAAATTCAGACTCTCAGCTTCCTCTCCTTGAAATGGGGTTAATAACTAATCTAGCTGATTTTGTTTCCTAAGGATAATAAGGTACTGTATTTGAAAGCCAGTGGCACACCAAGGTTGGGTAAATGGGAGTGGTCTGTCCTGAGTGCAGGTAGTAGGGGTGTGTGTTGTGGATAGAAAATTTTAAAGTAATAACATAATTGCCCTTTTAAACAGTGTCTGTAATAAAATACTCTTCCCCCTCAGGGAAGATACCGCCCCCTGCTGACCCACCCTCCCCTGTCTGGAGTAGGGGAGAACTATCTGTATGTACTGCGTATTAGACGCATGTGTCTTACCCTCACCCTTACCCCACACACTTGTGTCTTGTATTCAGTCATTCTCAGGGCAGCTTAGCCAAAGGTATTTCACATGACTGCACATCTTATTTTTTATTCATCTTACTCAGAAATTGCCAAACCTCAGAGCTAAATTATATATGATGGAGGAGAGTCATCATTTCTTGTTGTTTTGAAAAGACGAGGCCTAGCAGTCTCTGGTTAGAGCCTCTCTCTTCGTTCCCAAATATCTGCAATTCTTCCATCCAGCTTCCAGGACTGGGTCCTCTCAGAAAACGTCTTGACATGAGTCAGGAATTAAAATACACAATAACTAACCACAGGAGAAGTGTGTGTGGCTGGGGCCGTCCCTTTTATGACTTCAGACCCCTTTCTGAGGTGGTACCCGATCCCCTGGCATCTTTATATGAGGTAGCTGCTTATGTAATCGCTATACTCTATAAGTAGCTATTTTATGTAAACAGAAGAATAGAGAGTTGGTTGGTTGTGCTAAAAAAAAATAGCAACATAAAACAGAATTCTGAATGGTACATTTGTTTTTTTTCAGTGGATGATATCTGTCTTCATGCAATATCAAAAAGTCTAAACCCTTAACATGAATCATTAAACCCTTCCAGAGAGTATTTCACATGGGGATTATACAAAGCAACTTCTTCAGTTTAGATCTCCAAAGGTGGAGGAAATAGATGATGGTGTGTACATTGCATGGGGAATCTTGCAGTAATTAAAACGATGGCTTTGAAGCCCATTTAATAAATGTAGCTATTTGATCATATGTTAAGTGAACAGAAAGAAGCAAAATGCCATATAATACATATTGAAAGGTTTAACAACAAAAAGTAAACACCACTAATATGTCTAAAAATATGTAGAACTTGGCACACACTCACACAGGAAGGCCTTGGAAAGAGCCCTTTTCTGTGAAGCGAGTGGCAGGTGTTGAATCTGCTCTGTCTACACTGGGTGTCAGAATCTTAAACCTGTATCCCATAGGTTTGGGCCTGACTTGGATTTCTAGAATTAATAGTACAGGTTGTATGGAATCTGAGGGTGAAGGGTGGGATCTAATTTAGGATTTAACAATGGCACTCAACAGATGGGGTTAGCATGGTTGAACCCAATCTGAAATGAAAACTTTATAGAGATTTCTAGATGGCTGGCATGCCCATAATTCAGATAACCTTTGAATATTGCAGAGCAGTGCCTTAATAAAAAGCTGCAACTTCTTATTAGTAACACACAGTAGAAGGTCTAGCCTGTATTTACTAGGAGAATTATCTTTTTGCTCAGATGGCTTATTTTTTATTTATTTATTTATTTATTTTTTAATGATACGCGCGCCTCCCACTGCCGTGGCCCCTCCCATTGCGGAGCACAGGCTCCGGACGCGCAGGCCCAGCGGCCATGGCTCACGGGCCCAGCCGCTCCACGGCATGTGGGATCCTCCCAGACCGGGGCACGAACCCGTATCCCCTGCATCGGCAGGCGGACTCTCAACCACTGCGCCACCAGGGAAGCCCCAGATGGCTTATTTTTGCCAGCCAAGTTCTCTCCTCACACCCTTCTGGACACATAATAGTTTTGCCCTAAGGTAACATTTCCATGGGTCAGGCCCGTAATTGTGAGTTGCAGAATTGTCAAGTTTCTGTTACTAGAATCTGTTAAGTTGGTAGAATGTGAATAACAAAGTTGTTATAAAACCATGTTTGAAGGACATTCTGCTATCCTCTGTGCCCTGCCACGTGCAACCACATCTCCGATCTGTCGTACGCAGCTTCCTCTGATTTCTGCCCCCTCATGTGATTTCCCTTTGATTGCCGTGGGGTGTAGAGCTGTGGAGGGTTTTTGGTAGCAGCAATTATTTTTTAAAATGGGAAAGAATGATAAAGGGAACGTCTCAGCTGCAGGGCTATAGATCCACGCCTCTTCCTAAATACCACAATTCGACCCTCCCACTAGAGTTAGGCCGGTGGGTCACTTCACACCCACAGGCATGAGGCTCCACATTGAACAACACCTCGATATGAAGGAAACATACCGAGATGTTACTAGCGACACCACTTCAGTCTTGGGATTAAGGGAATATTTTCTTCCCTTGTTTTCCAAATGTCCTTTAATGACTCTGATGAAAAAGAAAAAGTTGTTTTGTTTTTTAAACCGTAATAGTCTTGCTACTGTTTGTTTTTTTGGCCACACCACATGGCATGTGGGATCCTATTTCCCCTGACCAGGGATCAAACCCACGCCCCCTGCATTGGAAGCACGGAGTCTTAACCACTGGACCACCGGCGAAGTCCCAGTCTTGCTACTTTTTTAATGTGCATACCAAACTTCTTGATATCATGTGAGATAATTCTGTGAATTTTAACACTTTTATCATCACACATGCGAAATGGAAATATTGCAATTCATAAAGAGGAATAACCAAAAATTTCCATTAAAATCATTACCATATGCTGGATGCTGGTAGGAATAACTTTCTAATTTAAAAATTTGAGCAACATATTTGTAAACTAAAATAAATAGAATAAGTAGAAAGAAGTGGAGATTTTTGTCCATGATATTAAAAAATATGTGGGTCTGGTTCATCCCAACCTTTATTTAATCACTTGTTTATTCAGTCAACATCTTATATGGGCTTGGCCATCGGATTCACTGGTGAACCAAGTACATAGTCCCTGTCCTCAGGGAGCTAGCAGTCCAGGTTAATTTTCTATCAGAATAAATATATTCTAGGATTAACAGATGCTAAATTAAAAGTGGAGAAAAAGAAAAACAATAGATTACAGTACTATATTTTGCATGCATGGAAGTATGTAGGGTAAAACTTATTTTCTATTTCATCCAATACATATAGACACATAGACACACATATGTGCACACACACTCACAGTGTCACGCTATCTCTGCCTGGCTCAGAGACCCAGGATTTATACCAATCATGAAAGTAGTTATTCATTTATTTAAAGCACTTGTTCTTGACAGGGACAGTTGACTCGCTTACATCTTGTTTAGTCCCACCAATATCTACTTACAGACATAATAAATAATAAATAAATGAAAGCAATCAGTGAGGACAGACAAAGTTCCCTTATATCTGAGGGGCCGTCACCCCTACAGGGAAAGGGCTGTACTGGGGCAAAGACAGGAAAACCTTGGTAGCAATGCATACAATAAAGGTGATTCCTATGTTTTATTGAATCATTGGTTTAAAGTGTCAGAGAACCAAACAGATGGACTAGGGGATGATCTCACCTTGGTCCCTCCATACCTGAATGGAAGAACACCTGTTACAGACTAGCAATTCCATGTGGCATCACTCAAGAACTTTTATAAAAAAATATAAGTCAAAGGGGGTGGTTGGGAAATACTGCAGAACAAAGAAAGAGATAACATCACCTTGAAAATAAGCTGCTATATATATACGTTGGGTGCGGAGCAAAACATATGGAATGTTTGGTGAAATACAGGAAGTTGGGACCCCAAAACACTCTTTGGAAGCCTTTTTGGAAACAACTACAATACAGACTGATATGAGAACAATGGAGTGAGTGATATAAGAATAAGTTCCAAGGAAGCTAACACTCAGCTGTAGGGAGGTGAACCAGTAACTACCCACAGTGAAGACAGAAATGATGAGAAAGTCAGATCCAAGCTGAGTAGGATAAACTTGAAAACATGTCTCCAAACTGGATCCTCCCTTCCCTCCCTCCCTCCCTCCCTCCCCTCCTTCGTTTTCTTTCCTTCAGGACTGTCTATTGAACAGCCAATACATGTCAGAGGAATACAAAGCAAAAGATGAGAGAAGGATGGAGAGACAGAGAATGGATATAGCACACATGCGTTTTAGATATTTCTAAAGATGAAAAGCGAGCAATTGAAAGAAAACAATCATCAAGGGGATAATTAGATACAATTTTCTGAAGCCGAAAGGATCTAAATATGGAGATCAAAAATCACCACTGTATTGTAAAAAGAGGTAATGAAAAAAAGATCTATACCTAGAAGGGCAGAGTAAATGCCAGAAAATGGAACAACTTGTACAGTGTTTTCAGAGAAAAGCGTGTGACCCAAGAGTGTTCTAACCAACTAAATGGCCATTTATAGGTGAAGGCAAAAACAATAACAAAAACAAACAAACAAAAACAAAACCCAAAACTTCAAAAAAAAAACCTACACTAACGAAAAACAAAACAAAAAGCATATTGAAATTGAAAAACTTCCAAAATATGTTACCAATAAAATCTTATTTGAGGGAAAAAGAGCTTGAATACAATCTGTACACAACAGAGAAACTGACTTGAAATTTGTGACTCAAGAATGGGAAAACCATGGCATTAAGTGTGACTGTGAGAAAAGAAAACAATATAAAGTCAAAAGCTGGAAATATCCTTTCAACCTGAATGTAAATACCAGTATAATTCTCAAAAGTATAGTTCTCAGTTATACAGTACTAATATAATGGAAAATGAATTTATAAAGGGGACGTGAAAAATAAACTGTTTCAATTGCTCATCTTACAAGAGGGTGAGGGTTGATATTAAATCTTACGGGTCAGAGAAAATTATGATCCAAATCTATAAAAGTCAACCAAAGCAAAAGTTTTAAAAGGGTGAGTTCCTTCCAAACTACTGGGGAAAAACAAGCAAAATGTAGCCATAAATAAATAAATAAAGTTAAGAGAGGTAATGGTAACAGTATGAAAGTTGATATAAAACAAGATGGCCAAGTCAGTCAATAATAAGGAAGCAGACTCTTCATATGCATCTCATTACCTCATTTAATCCTCTTTTTACAGATAAGAAAACTGAGGCACAGTCCTTTTAAGTACATACAAAGTGCTTGGAGCAGATCTCTTGGTAGATAGTAATGGGGACATAATAGTAACTTGCCATGTAGGAGTCATATAGTGACTTGACTCTTGATATCTCCCATGGCCTTGTAGACGGGCAAAGCCCTTGTCTTAACCTGCCTTGGACAGAAGATGCTCTCTAAAATCTGTAATATGAGTTTCTCATATTTTATCCCCATACCAACACAATGCTATTATGGCTCCACTGTCCCGTTGAGAGTACGGGAGAAGATGGCAGAGGGAAAAAAAATACGTGGAGAGGTCCCCAACAGATAATAGTATTATTGTAAACTCTGAGGTTTTACCTAGTAGTAACATCTTATTTACCTCTCATTTTACCTATGTTCGCAGAGTTCTGAGCTGACTCTATAGCCTAGAGGCATGCTTGCTTAACCAAGACATTCCACCCAGTAGCCAGGAGTGAAATGAAGGGCTGACAGTTCACAGCTTTGCTTCCCAGAGGAAACCACACGGAGAGGGGTGCGCGGGCTGCCGATGAAAGGTGTCTGTCAGCATTTTTAGATCATTTTAAAAGATTCCGTATGATTAACAATATTTTCCAACAATTGAGAAGGCCAGATTTCTCCTATTATGTTCAACAGTAGAATCCCATTCAAGGCTACATTAAACTAAAAGCCAAAGAAGTTGAAAAATATTGGTTGCAAAATATACTACTGAGGAAATGCAAAAACAAAGAAAGCGCTGACAACCTTAGTTTCCAACAAACTTTATTCCAGGCCAAATAATATTAAAGGAGAAAAAGAGTGTCATTTTACAGTCCACGGTAAAGATAAAATAGTCATGAAAATTTATTTGCCGAATGACATAGCGTCAAGATATATAAAACTAAAAACGTTAGAAATAAAATGGGAAATCTACGGAACCATGTTGCTTTAGGCAGACAGTAAAACACACCTCTCTTCCTCAAGGCACATAAAACAGACTAAAATAACTAAGTACATAGACAAATTAAAATAATAAGACTGTTCATATATTAAAATGTTTCACCGAAGATTTATAAAATTATATCTTATTCCGAGCCACAACAGTAAGCACAGTAAATTCCTTAAAGCAGATGTTTTGTAAGATCAACTCTCCAAATTTAACGCCAGATAAATACAAATCAAAAATAAAAAGAAACAAATAATAACGAACATTAAAATTTCTCTCTAAATAATTTTGGGTTGATGAATAATAGGAAGTCAATTGCTAATTACTTAGAAAATAAAGGTAAGAATATGCCATCATAAACACATGTTATACTGCTAAAGCTTTACTCCAAGGCAAATTCACATAGTAAATCAATTCCTTATTTCATAGGAAGTAAGAAAAGTAAGCTAATCAGTCTCTTTAAAATGTTAGACTGAGAACCCAAAACTAACCTAGGGAGACTAGGTAAATGCAAATGAGGAAAATAAGAACAAAAATAAATTGAAATAGAAAATAATTATAAATAGAAGAAATAAATCATTGCAGGAAATGGTGTCCAACCCTTCTCCCCCAACCTGTGCCCCCGTGTCATAGAATATCGAGAGTAAATAAAATAGATCAACTAGATCAACTTCTGGTAATCTTATTAAAGAAAAAAAGAAGAAAAGGAATCACCATTCACCCTTAAGGAAAATTAAAGAGATACTGGATAATTGCAAATACAGAGAATGTTTAAAAATAAGAGAATACAATTATAGTGCACAACTTGAGGTAAACACAATGATAAAATTATTGATAAAATCAATTATTTAGGAAAGAAATAGAAATAACTGAAATAGGCTCCAGAAAAAAAAAAGTCCCACTAATTAATCGCATAGACGAGTAAGCACAGAAGAAAATGAAAGCGTACTGTTTTAATGTGGCAGGCAATTTCACTGATGGGTTCTCTCAAACTATTGAAGATCAGATAATTTCTGTGACTTATAAATTCTTCCACAGCATAGACAAAATATGAATATGTATTTCTAAGCAATGCCACAGACTATATAGATTTGATATACCTTTCTACTAAAATACCTTTGACAATGCAAAAAGACAAACTAGCAAAACAACATAAATTTAAGAGAGGACTGTAGGACTATATGCTCTGAGTTTATGTAATAGATTTAACAGACTTCTAAGCACAGTCTCAAAACCAAACAGGCCCTACAGTTCAAATAATCTAGAGAAAAGTCTGAACCTATCAAGTTCTCTCTCTCACATACGTATTTCAATGCACATACATATGCATGTACTCTCTCTTACATGCACACACACACACACACACACACACAAATACAGAGCTTTGAGACTCACCCTCGCTGTCTAACCTTCACTTGAAGTCCCAGGAGTTTCACTGATGAGAATGGTAGGAGGCCATCCACAAACATTGTGGAAAATTTATTATAAACGTGGACGTTCTAGAACCCTGCTCAATGCTCGGGCTTCCATTAACTTCTGTACTACTACTTGCTTTTAAAGACATGGAAATAGTAACCCAGGGAGATGCAGAAATAAAAGTGGTGGCAGGAGAAATGTTTCATTCTGGATTATTTATTTGCATGAGAAAAAGTAGCATAACTAATGGCAGGGAACCCACGTGTTGGAGCAGGACAAAATTAAACCTGACCCCAATGAATGAATGGCTGTGACCAGTATTCCAGGGAACCTGGGTGGTGACTATGACGCTGTTGACTCTGGCTCCTAAAAAGCATAGGTTTAGTTGTATTCCTCCCAATTTGGGATGAGCAAAATAAACAAATAATTTTTAAAAATCACTACCCTGGGGGGCTTTGCTTAAGAGAAAGGAAGCTTTGCTCTGGAGACTCAAAGAAAAAGTGTATCTCTAAAAGTTCTATTTTCTAAGATAAGTTTAAAATATAAGAAGTCCAAGGCAAGTCCTAGAAACAGCCTCTGTGAAATAGAATCAAAGTGGTACATGAGAAGCAAGAGATTAAGATGAATGCAGAGGGGCAAAGAGAGTCCCTTGGGAGAAGAACAGAGCATAAGAAATCTCAAAGCATCATGATGGAATTTTAAATTTGCCTTGGAGGCAACAGAAAACAACTGACATCACAGTGGAATCAGTGACATCCCTGGAATCAAAGATGTGGACTGAAAATAAGAGAAGACACGTTGTAATCTGCCATATGTTCCCACTAGGAGATTTGGAACATATTTTAATTTTACTTTTTGGTAATTTAGGATTCTCCTTTTAATTTCCAATTTTTCACTCTGCTCTAATCAAATGATTCTTTTAGAAGCTTCTGGGCCTACGTAGACTATGTAAACTTCTCCTTCTAAGCAAAAGTACCCCGGCCTGCTGCACAGTTCTTGAGTCACTCTTAGCATTTCTCTTCTTCATCACCCTCTCACTAGACCCCCAATGCCCATAATTTCATTCTGAGTGAGATTTGCCTCTCTTCCATCCCCTCCAAGCTTTACCCTTTAGATGTACATGTCTTCTAATCAACTGTGCGGTAGAAAAGCAACTAACCAATTTTATTAGAAGTATGTGAAAAAATAATTGCAAATAGACAAATTTTTAAAATGGTGCTGCCTGAGGCCGTGAAGAATTCTTCTTTGAGAGTCAGTTCAGAGGCATTATGATCATTATTTTAACTCCTCAGTGGTTTTATTTTCTGGTTCTTCTGTCCTTATTCACTTTCATTCTACATAGCAGATTGATTTAGTTATTTAGGTGTTTTGTATATAAAATCATCTTAATGAGTACTGATTGAAGCACACGTTTGTACAACTGCCTTGGAGGTATCTGTAGAATAAGGCCATTGGGTTTCTTCTTGAATAGTTCACAAAGATGCGGTGTCTGTTGTTTCAACAGACCTAGGAACTGTTATCTCAATTGTAGGAACAGTTGGAAGGATTAGAGATGAGGATTAACAGAGAACATTTCTTTAAGATTCCTGGGAGCTGGGATGAGCCCTCCATTCCCAGCCCCAGGTATTCTCGAATTCAAGGAAAGCCTGGGCTTGTACTTTCTTCCAAGCTTCCTTTCCTAGAGCTGAACGCAGCTTCAGAGCTGCTGAGGGACCACGCCTCTCTTCAGCCTTGAAATGTAGTTTATGTGGTCCCAGTGGAAGGAGAAGTAGGATAGCCTCTGCATAGGAAGTGTCAGTTACTGCACTGGGACCATTCCCTCCAGCCAGGCTGCTTGACTCTTTTTATTTTATATTTTTATTAATTATTATTAGAATATAGTTGCTTTACAATGCTGTGTTAGTTTCTACTGTACAGCAAAGTGAATCAGTTAAACATACACATATATCCACTTATCCACTCTCTTTTAGATTCCCTTCCCATTTAGGTCACCGCAGAGCATTGAATAGAGTTGACTCTTTTAATGTGGAGGACTCCCCAACTTACATTTCTGCCATCTTGCTCTCTAAAGCTGCACGGGATGGGCTGGGAATCTGCTTGTGGGACAATCAATTAATCACTTGCTCTCCGACACCCCAAGGACTAGAAGATCCCTCTGTGGGCAATTTTGGTAGTTCCCATTGAAATAAATGGGGATTCTAAATTTTAAATAAAACAGCCTGAACCACTAGGTAGCAGGAAGGGCTGAAGTTGTTGTTCTGGGAACCGTGTATTTTAGCTCTTTTGTTTAGTGGTTTACTAGGTGCTATCACTGGGCTGGTATCCTTGACTTTATTTGCAAAACAAAGAAGGAGGAGAAGGAGAAGAAGGAGGAAAAAGAGGAGGCGGAAGAGGAGAAAAAGAAGAGAGGTGAGGGTCACTTTTCTCGAGAGAGAGAAGTTTGGATCTAAGCATCCACCATGAGTCGGCATCCCCCCTAAGTAAGAGAGAAGGAACTTCTACTGTCCTGCCCAAGCCAAAGACTAAAGAGAAAATAAAACGAAACAGACAGACAAACAAACAGAACTAGTGAATTTTTCTCTCTGGAGACTGTGAGGAATGGAAAGTCAACCTAACTCCTGAGCCATGAATCCTGACTCAAGGAGTATGACACCTGGAGTTAGGACTTTAAATGAGGAGGGAGTTTGGAAAACTATGAGTTCAACTCCCCATTCTGGAGAAAGACATGGAAACCCTTCAACAAATAACTCTCACTCTTTATGCACATTTTTCTCAGTCTGTTTCATATTCACGTTGGTCTTCTCCATACCGTCACCCCTCAAACTAGCAATAGTGGCTACGTTCTAGCTTCATTTTCTTCCAGTTTCCGGTTCTCCTTCTCAGTCCTGGGGGCTGGGGCAGACCTTAGATAGTGTCTCGGTCCTGAGTGCAGTTTGGGTGTGGAAAGAAAGACTCATGAAGTGAAATTGCTTGCAAGGCACTGGAAGGCTAAGACAAAGCGAATGCCCCAGGGAAGATCAGGCTGAGAGGGCCATGGGCATAGCAGTCTGGCCCGGGCAGGAAATGGATGGCACACTCAAATTGCACCCTTGGAGGAGAGGGGAGAGGGGTGCTATGCCAGGAGCAGGACGTGGCCAGCTGGAGGAAGCTCTGCAGGGAGGGTGTCTAAGGCAGAAGCACCGCAATCTTACTCTCCCGCTCCTGAGTTTTTTGTGAGGGCGCCCCACTGGCCACATCCAAAGACATGCCAGAAGGCAAGTGAATCCCCTGATGCAGTCCCAACAGGTGAGCCCTCAAGGACAAGGGCAGGAGAGAGGAGTGGACTTGGAGGGGGTGCGTGGAAGTCAGGAGAAGCCCTACAACTTTGACCCACCTGCTGTTTCCCTGCATCGTGGCATGCGTCCATCGCAGGAGCATCAGTGTGCGAGGGAAGGAGTGGGAGCTGAGTCCCCTCTCCTGCTCTGCCCATTAGACAGGTGAGTCTGACCCCGTGCTGCCTCGCGTGGGACAAGACAGCCTTTCCTAACAGAAAGCTCTCTCCTGGGCCTCTCTGGTGGCGCAGTGGTTGAGAGTCCACCTGCCGATGCAGGGGACACGGGTTCGTGCCCTGGTCCGGGAGGATCCCACATGCTGCGGAGCGGCTGGGCCCGTGAGCCATGGCCGCTGAGCCTGCGCGTCTGGAGCCTGTGCTCCACAACGGGAGAGGCCCGCGTACCGCAAAAAAATTAAAAAAATAAAAAAGAAAGCTCTCTCCAGATAACACACCAATCCATGGGCATACAGATGTCTCAGACTCAGGAAAACACAGAAGCACACTCTGCAGGACCACTGATAGCATGTTCCCCTCACTGGACTAAAAGAGTAACAGCAACTCATGAGACCCCATCTGGTTATGGTGCTCGTACCAGAAAATGCGGTGATGTCTTCCATCATTCGATTTTAGTAGAAACTGTTTTCAAATGAAAGTAATCTGTCTTTTCATGTCTGGGAAGAGTGGTTATTAACTATGGAGAAACTGTCTCTAATAGGAGGTCAATTAATTACTGCATTTTAGAGCTGCTTCTTGAAAAACAGCAATTAATTTCACTGCGTTTCTGGGTATTTCTTCTCCAAACCTTATCCTTTTGAAATCACTGTTATTCTGGGCAGATGTGGAGACTTGGTTATTTCTGAGGGCTTTCCAGGAGATCATATTCTGTTTGTTTGGGTTTTTTTAATGAATGCAGGGATAGAATTAGGTTTTAATTATCGCTGGCACCTTTTCTCTATTGGAAAGAGACTTAAGAAGACAGAAAATGGGAAGAATTCATACTGAAGGGAGAGTTGATAAATACTCAGAAAGACTATTTATCCAAACACTTCTTAAGTGACAATGCTATCTGATATGAAAGAATAGAATCCAAACACAATGTGGGGTATTTCTGTTTACTGATTAATATTCTTTGCACTTTCCTGGTCTATCTAATGGGTTAGTTTTTCTGTAAGATTTTTTTCTGGGCGAGAAAAATCAAAGAGACTATTCTCACCTATTCCTTAACCTTTTAACTCAGGTTCAGCTGCATTATCTTTGACTGGGTTGGCCCCTGCCGCCCTCCCATTTGGTTTCTCAAAAAGCTACAGAGAACTTGACTGGCTTTTGTCCAAAGGGCGGTGAGCAATAATTTTTCATTGCCAAGTATCATCTGGCTTTGGGAAGTAGCCACATCTGGGTTTAGAGATGTAAGTTGGGCATTTCATGCTGACCTTGCCAGACCTTCCTGAGGCTGTGTGCTTTCAAACCATTCTCATAGGTAGAAACCAAGGTTTCTCAGCCTCCGCACTTTTAATGTTTTGGGCTGGCGGATTCTTTGTGCATTGGAGCATGTTTTGCAGCATCCCCAGCCTCTACCCACTAGATGCCAGTAGCAACCCTCTCCCCTCAGCTGTGATGGTCAAAACTGTCCCCAGGCACTGCTAAATGTCCCCTGGGGTGGGGGGGGCAAAATCATCCCTAATTGAGAACCACTGGTATAAACCCAACTATTTTATAGAGATAGATGATACATAGACTGTAGATAAATATACATGAGCATATGTATTTATAGCCCAATAATATGAGGGTTGTGGTTTTTGGAAAGACTCTGTGTATTAGGTTCAAGAAACAGAACTGATAGGATATAGATAGATATAGATATGGATATAGATATGTAAGAAGAGATTTATTTTAGGGATTGGCCTATTTGATTATGGAGGCTGAGAAGTTCCACAATCTGCCGTCTGCAAGCTGGACAAACAGGGAAGCTGGTAGTATAATTCAATTTGAGTCCAAAGGCCTGAGAACCAGGAGCTCCGATGTCCAAGGGCAGGAGAAGGTGGATGTCCCAGCTCACCAAAGAGAACAAATTCTCCCTTCTTCCACCTTTTTGTTCTATTCAGCTCTCAATGGATTGGATGATGCTCACCCACATCTGTGAAAATAATCTGCAGTTTCCAATGTTAATCTCTTTTGGAAACACCCTCACAGACACACCCAGAAGTAATGTTTTACCAGCTTCCTGGGAGTCCCTTAGCCCTGACAGGTTGACACATACCATCACCCGTCACGCCTTGTGGTGTGTGTTCAGGCACATGTGAATTTCGGTCCAGTCTTTGTCAAAAGCGAGCTCTGGGATACTTTCCTCATCTCTGGAGCCTAACAATGTTGACCCCATAGGTTTTGGTGGAAAATATATGAGCTTGCAAAGTGCTTGTTACTGAGCCCAGGATACAGTAGGGGATCCAGGAAAGCTATTTCCTGCCCACATGCAGAAGCTGTTAGTGCTAAATAGATCGATAGCTGTAGTGGAAAGAGAAAAGTCATTCCCTTCATTGACAGGTATTTCTACTCTCTTTGCTCTGTGTCAACTGGAAGAGATGTCTGTCTCTGTTTCATGTGTATCACTTCACATGAGATTGCTTTTCTTTAAAAAGTAAGTGTGTAAGCAACATACAAACATTCTCATTGCAAAACTTCAAACACCACAGATAAAGCTTGAGTCTCCCTTGACCTTTTACCCCAAGGTCACCCCCATCCCCAGAGGCAACCGTGAGCATCAGATTAAGGTGTTTCCTTCTCAGGTTTTTATATCATTATCAGTTTGCGTGTATAAACACATGTTTTAATCTTATACATAGTAATCTGTTACCTTTTTACCGCATATACTGTTAGTGTGTGGCTTATTCATTTTAATTGCTATGTGGGCAGTCCACAGTGTAGGGCCTTCAGTTGTTTCAGATTTGGGGCTATCACAAACAGTCCTGCTGTGAACAGATTAGGTCTCATTGGGCATTTATGTTACCATAATAATTGTTGAGACAGAGATGGCATGCATATTTTAAATTTTAACAGAAAAGGCCAGGTTGCCCTCCAAAGTGGCTGGAGCATTTTACATTACCAGCATTCAGTAGAGTCAAATCTTTTTTTTTGCCAATCAGATGGAAACAAACAAACATATATTGTTTTAATTTGCATTCCACTGATTACTGTCCAGAGGAGTATATTTTCTTATGTTTGTTGAGTTTTTTTTCCTTTTGAGATTTGCTTCTTCCTTTCTTGTGCCTGCTTCTGTATTGGATTGTCACCTCTTTCTTATTGATTGTATGAATATTTTTAATTTTTTTTTTTGGCTGCACTGGGTCTCCATTGCTGCGTGTGGGCTTTCTCTAGTTGCGGCAAACGGGGGCTACTCTTTGTTGCGGCGCACGGGCTTCTCATTGCAGTGGCTTCTCGTTGTGGAGCGTGGATTCTAGGCATGTGGGCTCAGTAGTTGTGGCACACGGGCTCAGTAGTTGTGGCTCAAGGGCTCTAGAGCGCAGGATCAGTAGTTGTGACTGCAGCAGTTGCTCTGCAGCATGTGGGATCTCCCTGGGCCAGGGCTGGAACCCATGTCCCCTGCATTGGCAGGCGGATTATTAACCACTGCACCACCAGGGAAGTCCCTGAATGATTAATTTTTATATGTTCTGCATATTCATTCTTTGTTATACACATTGCACAAGAAGAGATTTTAAGACACTGCACAGTAAGCATTTCAGAGGGCATTGGGTTAAAAAGCTGCTATCTGGGATAATTAGTGAGCTTTCACATCTGTAATGTGTCCCCATCTCCTTGTCCCTGCTTTCCTAATTGCACCCCTGATGTTGGCTTTCCTCAGCTGCAGGTACCTCCCTGAACCTTCTCGATCTCTTGCATCATGGGCAGTCCCCCACCTCCGTGCCTCTGAGCTCGGAGGCTGTGGCCTGTGCCTCCTCCAGGCAAGTACAGCAGTGTTCCTTGCAACCTTCCCTTCCTCAGAGCTGCATTCCCAAGTGTGCGACACAAAACACCATCCATGGAATACTGATAACTGTTGTGGGCAAACAAGACTCATGACATAAATTTGCAAAACACTTGGTTGAACCAAATTCATTACCTTTTCTCACTGCAGGCCAGTTTTTCCTCTCAGTGCCTTTGCTGTGACACCCTGCATGGTGTCCCTCCAAGAGGGGATGAGTTAGCAGCATTTCCCAAATGCCTTTGACAAGACAGGACTTCTTTCCTAGAGCTTCTCTTAAGCCCACATCACCATGGAGGATGCTTCAGGGCATTTTGTCGTGGTGCATGCAACAAGGATGTGGCTTGAAAGCTGTCACAGGCTCTTCCTGGAATTGGTTTGTGTGTGTGTGTGTGTGCCGTGCTATGTCCTGTTTCCTTTGTGTTCTGTGGGTATCTCCCACACACAGGGCATGGCATGCAGTAGTAGTTCCATGATAGCAGCTAGATGATGGGCACCAGCAGGATAAATGTGGGAAGCTGGGGTGGAGCCCTCAGGATGGTGCTGTTTGCAAGTTTTCAGGCCTGGGTTTGGTGAGCTGGATGCCTTTGGAGCATCTCCTTAGCCTCCATGGGTGGGAGTTTGCCTGCTCTACAGGGGGAATAATAATATCTGGTTGCCAGGGGCTTTTAGGCAAATTAAATGAGATAAAGGATGCACCAGCCTAAAGCAGATGCTCAGATGTGTTCAAACAATAATGTGTTTGTGGTTTGAGTCTTGGCACAGTGTGCAGTGTCGGGAAACCCAGAATCTCGAATGTTCTCTGATGCCCCAAATCCATTCATTTTTCAGAGACAGAGGTAGCACTTAATGTGGAAATAATTCGGGGGGAAGAAAACATAGAGGCTCTCATCCTTCCTCATGGTTCTTCCTAGGGGCGTCCCATCAGTTTCCTGGTTTTTCTTCACCCTTCTGGAGCAGCAGCTTATCACACTTGGCAGTTTTTTCATCATTTCAGAATCAGCCCATCACAAGCCCTTGAGATACCTGCCCCCACCAGCGGGCATCACTTCCGCAGAGATCTGAGTCCTGACTCTGTGAGACCTCTCCCCCAGAGCTTCCTAATACCAACCTCTTCTCTCTGTGTTCTCAGCCCTAGCAAGTGGTAGCTACTCCTACAGTTGGTTGAACTATGATGCCCTATGGTTCTCTTTTTACCCTTGCAAGTACCTAGTTATCAACTTTAACTTTTTATCAACTGAACAGTTCTTTATACTAAGTTCTCTTGTTCAAATAACTGGGTTGGGTTCTGTCTTTAGAGTGGACCCTCACTGATAAAAGAAAAAGGATGAACAGAAGTAAAGAAGGAAGGGATGGGTTAGGAGGAAGAATGGGCATCGCTAGTCCTCTAAATCCATGTCTTGTGCTCATCCCTGGAACTCTCAGCTGCCAGCCAAGTCCTTGAGTGGCTGACTCGCACCCTCCTTGATAGAAATCTGAACACTCAGTGCGTGATGCTTCCCTCAAGCACATGAACACATCTACCATAGGTTAGCTGGTTCATCATGATGTGTCTCTTGTTTTCTCGTGGGATTGGCTGCTCAAATGTGTTTTTCTTTAAGGTGATGGAAAGTCATCAGTAATTCATTAATGTGTTCTGGTGATGTTGATTGCTGTTATGATGATTATTACGTGGTTGTATTAGGTTATGGGTATTAACGTTGTCTCTTTTATGGGAAGCCATTAGGGAGCCGCATACACTTCCCGGAGAGCCGAAGCCCATGAGTGTGGTATTTGGAGTCAGTTATTTCATGAGCTCCAATGGAGACCAAGGACTTCTCCAGTGATGGCCTCAATAGTGTGTGCTCTGAAATCAGACAGCTTGGCTCTGCCTTCTAATTACTTAGACAATTCACTTAGCTTTCCTGCTGTCAGTGTCCCCAGCTCTGAACTGGGGACGATGATGATGATGATAATAATAATAATAAAGATTGTTGGCAGATTAAATAAGATAATAGAGCTTAACGTATTATCTTAGGGCACCCAATATCTTTTTTTAAAAAATATTAATCAAGGGCTTCCCTGGTGGCGCAGTGGTTGAGGGTCCGCCTGCCGATGCAGGGGACGCAGGTTCGTGCCCCGGTCTGGGAGGATCCCACATGCCGCGGAGCAGCTGGGCCTGTGAGCCATGGCCGCTGAGCCTGCGCGTCCGGAGCCTGTGCTCCGCAACGGGAGAGGCCACGACAGTGAGGGGCCCGCGTACCGCAAAAAAAAAAAAAAAATTAATCTATTTATTTATTTATTTATTTATTTATTTGGCTGCGCTGGGTCCCAGTTGTGGCACGTGGGATATTTTTTTTTTCGTTGCAGTATGCGGGATCTAGTTCCCTGACCAGGGATCTAACCCAGACCCCCTGCATTGGGAGTGTGGAGTCCTAACCACTGGACCACCAGGGAAGTCCCAGGATGCCCAATATCTATCACTGCTTCTCTAAACAGTTCCAGAGACAACAATTTTGAGCCTTTAAACCCTTCCTTCTGCCCCAGCTCCAACTTTTAAGCTTATTTATCTCATCAGGTACCCATTAAAACAAAGAAGTGGATAGGCTATATCTTTGTGTGCCAGGGTAATCTAGAACAGTGCCTGGCCCTTAGTAGGTGCTTCATAGATGCTCATTGAATGAATGAGTCTATTGGTAAGCCCTGGGCTTTGAGATCCTAAAGATTGAGACTGAATCCACCATCTAACACTACATAAGCTGGATAAGATACTGATTCTCCATGGTCCTCATGTTTCTCATCTATAACCAGGGACAATAAATATCTATCTTACTGTAGTGGTTCCCGAATGAGAATCCCTGGGAAGCTTGTTAAATAAGATGTATATTCCCAGGCTTGTCCCTGGAGATGCTGAGTCAGTAAGTCTGGGATGGGCCCTGATGCTTACATTCCAACAAGCTTCCAGGAAGGAGGGGGATGGTGCCATGTGGGTGCCCTGAGGACCACACTCTGAGAAACACTGCATTGCAAGTTCATTGTGAGACCTTAATGTGGCTGCAGGTGAAATACTCCTGGCTGGTGTCCAGTCAATTTTAACACCCTCCTGCTTCATTGATTGAGAGATCCTTTGTGGTGGGGTACCTTCTGGATTTTATGTCAAGACATTTGGGCTTAAATGTCACACCTGCCAAAAGACAGCTGTGAGAGATTAGATAAATTACTTTTCGGGGTGTCTCTTTTTACCTCATATGTACATACAGGTTTGAAGGGATCTTTTCAAGAGTATCACATGAGAAACTATGAGAAAAACACTCTGCAAACCATAAAAGGTCTTTCAAGAGTTATGTTTTTCATTTTATGGGTTTATTTTCTTTTTTATGATGAGCCCCTAAATCCATATCCTTAATCCTAAACCAGAAATGATTTCTTTTCAAATAGAGTATCGTTTATAAGGTGAATTGGAGTTAAGTTAGCCCAGGGGACCCACTCGTAAGACACAAAGGCAGTGTTGAAAGGAGACACAAGTATCGATGACCAGCCTGAGGTGACAGGTGCAGGGCCTGAGGACGGAGCAGGCTGGGACAAGTAGAGGTCTGGCCTTGTGCCGCTGCCCAGTACCCCTCATCCCGTCCCTGCTGAAGGCTCCAGTCTGGTCCACACCACTCACTCCCCGAGCTCTAGTCTCCGTCTACACACCTGTCTCCCCCTTCCCTGCACTCTACAGGGTGGGGTCAGGGAGCCTCCAACACCTTTCTTGTTGTCACCTCCATGTTTCTAATTATGATGAGAAAAGGCCACGTTTCTGGAACTCAGACCCTGGCAACTGTCTTTGATTTAACAAGAGCTGATGACAGGGAGAGTCAGTGCATTTCTGAGTCAGACAGACTTGAGCTTGAATCTGTGCCCTGTAAGCTTTCTGTCTCTGATACGTCCTCGCAGCCTCTGATCCTCACTCTCTTCCTTACCTAGAAGCTGCTGCTAAAGATAAGTTCCTCTCTTGATTGACGTGATAAATAAATGGGAATAAAGAGTGGAAGAAAGAGGCCTTAATCCAGCACCTACCGTGTGCCTGACCCTTTGGCTGCGTTACCCTGTGTGATCCTCACAGGCCAGTGCCATTGGGTTATCCCTGCCATCATCCTGTTAGAGCCAAGCGTCAGGAGCACAGGGATGTTGGCCCCTTCCCTTCACTAGGATCTCCCCAGCATCTAGAACGTGGCAGATGTGCAGTCATGCATTCTCTCTTTGGAAGGAAATGGATTCTACCAGAAATGAAAATATCAGCAATCTGCCAAAAGCTGCAGGCCTGGAAATGACAGAGCCCAACCCCAGCCTGCCTGCTTCTGAGGCCCTGACACTGTCACGCTCAGTCACGTGGGTGGCCCAGCTTTCAGGGCAGGGACAGGCTGGGTGTCCCTGCCACGCTGTGGACCTGTGGGGACCTGTGTGCTCAGGGACCCCTCCTGTCTCCCTTAGATCTTTATCTTCCCCCTCACTATCTCTCAGCCTCACCATCACGTCATTAAAATGCAATTGCACGATTCATCAACATTATAGGAGAAAGCGGTTAGATAAAATAAAGGGAAAAATAGTAGTATTTGCAAAGACGAGTAGTACTGAGCTTTCCACCTTATCTAGGGGCTAAATGCGCACATGGAGCCTCACCACCCTGACCACCTGAAATCCCCCAAGGGTGGAGTGGTTTTTTTTTCGCTTCTGTCTCTTATATGATACACGATCTTTACGTTTTGCCCTCCGTTGTGAAATCTAACGGCATCATTTTCATGCACGGACACGGGCCTGCCAGCTGACAGTGGTTAGCAATTCTTATTACAAATATATCTTCTAATTCCTGAGCTAGAATTGTAAAGCTTTTCTATAGTGACACTGAACCAAAATATCAAAATTGCTCAAGCCTTTAAAGAAAGCGGCAGCAAAAGGTTGTGGAATGCCTTTTAAGTAATGCTGCAGCTAGGCTCTCCAGAATACAGATGGGATGGCTGCCTGAGTTTTCCTGTCACCTCAGATCACCCAGGAACTCAGACTCTAAACTTACAGTGCCTCTGGCAGGAGTTGAGCAGAGAGAAAGAGAAGGTGAGGGGTAGGGGTGAAGAGAGAGGGGAGAGGAATCTCTTTGAAAAGAAACTTGTGCAGAGTTTTTATCATGACCACTCTCTGAACATGGAGGGGCCTCTCTGGGGTTTGGAGCAGAAACACTGAAACAGGATGTGTCTGTCAGGTACCACCTGTAGGCCTGCGGTTTGAAGGAATCCTCCTCCCTCTTCTCAGGCCACGTCCACTTGGAGTTTCCTCAAGACACAATCCACTATTCATATTCCTCATGAGGGCACCTCTTCATTTCTTCCCTCCAGCCCTGGGTGGGCAAAGGTTTTAGTCTTTGGTGTCCCACACCCTCCTGGGCTTCTCTCTATCACAGAAAAGCCAGTGTGGACAATTGGGAAACATTCTGGCTTTGAAGCTGAGGTGAGCTTCTGTTTTGGGCATATGACTTAGGATATAGGGCAAGACATTTTACCTCTCAAAGCCTTCATCAATTCACCATCAAATGGGCTTAATGATATTCGCTGAGTGGAATTATTTTGTGGGTTAAATGAGATAATATGAGCATCAGCATGAAAGGTAGGGTTTATTTGTATGTTTATGTCTTCTATCACCTGTGATTTGGGGTGGCTGTCTTCTTTAGAAGATGGGGCTCCCTGGGGGATCAGCTAGATCCACAGCTCTGAGGATGCTGCTATGACTCAGCCTCTCTTCTGATCTCTTGGCTCTGTTGATCTCTGTGTGCTGGCTTCTTTCTGCAGGCAGGCTTTCTCCCTGTGGTTAGGAAGAGGAAAGATGGCAACCCTCAAGTAGAATCACGTCCTCACAGCTTACCATTCTGCAGGGTCAGGCTGCAGTGGAATGGAGGAATCTTTCCCCCACTGCGATCTGCATATGAATCTCAAGGAAGGCTGGTTGGCACGCCTGGGTCACATTTCCCCCGACAGATCCCATGTGGGAGATGGGATAGTACATGCCTAAGTATCGACTCCCTCTACCTCCTGTCCTAGTGTTCTGGAATGGGGGTGGGCAGTATGGGTGCCTATTCCCCCAGGACCACAGGAGCAGGGATAGTTATTCAATAGGTACAGACTGCTGGCACCAGGAAAGGGAAGGGTCCCTGGGAAGTCAAAACAAATAGATGTGCATTGCAAGACCAAACCCTGCTTAATAAATTAATCAACAAACAAATGGATGAGAGCAGGGTTTTGAGCAAAGAGCCCTGGCTTGGGAATAGGGTAAATTAAGTTCAAGTCCCAATGCCTCTGTTGACTCGGGTGACTTTGTATGTTGAGACCTGGCCTCTCTGGGGCTGGTGTCATGGGCTACAGAATTTTCTGGTTGGATGAGAAGATCTCCAAGGCCCCTTCCAACTTCGCGTGTCTATTACCTCATGCTGCTGCTCTTTAAGAAAGAATTGTAGGTTAATTGGAACAGGGCTCTTTCGGCAGGCTCTGGAGAAAACCATATAGATATCTATAGGTTAAATAGGGTAATGGCAGGCTTTCCCTGACTCAGGGGAAGTGTAATTTAGAAGATGAAAAATAAGTAAGACTAGCCGTCGTATTTGGGACAGTGCTGAGCTCTCTTTAGGGAAGACCACAGACGCGGGCGTTCTGCCAACTGACCGTGGGAGGGTCAGGTTGCCTGGCAGGAGGGACTTATAGCTGGGGCTATAAGGACAAGAACAGCACAGGGAAAGCGCATCATTGTTACCGTTCTCAGGATTAAACACAATTTGTTGGGTGATGACTTAGCCTTGCATTGAATAGGTGAGGAAACAGAGGCTCAGAAAAGGGAAGGAACCTGGCCTTGGTCTCCCAGCCAGGACTGGGGTCAGAGAGCCCCTGGGCTGCGTTCCTCAGGCCCCATGGAAAGGTCTGAGTGGTACAGGCCATGTGCTGGCTTTGGCTCAGGGATGGGGGCCCACCCTAATGTGAAGAGCCAGTGTCAGGCTACTCGACATTCAAGACCAGGCAAGAGGGAGCCAAGGGGCCCGGCCACCCACCCTCAGCAGCCATCTGGTGGGGGCTGTTGTCTGAAGCCCAGAGCCCTGGGGTCGTTCCTGTCCTTCCCACACCCCTCCTTCTTCTTCCTGCCTCCCAACACACATGACATGGACTCCAAAGGCTCTGCCGTCTAAGGACTTGAGTGGTGCTCAGTTCAGTAGACAGGCAGCTGTTCGTGGCCCGGATTGGAACCAGAGGACCCAGCGGTCAAGGCCCCCGGGGAGGGCTGGGCCCTGTGCTGCAGGAGCTCTGGGCACTGCTTGCCTTTCTCAGACCAGCCTTGGTGACCGCTGGCCACTTTCCCCTGCCTTTGTTTCTCTCCTCATCTATGTCTGACCCTCTCTGATGTTTTTTCCTTTGGTTCATTTGTCCCTTATGACTCCATTTGCTTTTGAGTTTCTTTGTTCGCTTTCCGCCTCTCCATTCATTTCCTTTCCCATCTGCGCCACCCTCTTTTCTCTTCTCTTCCTGTGTCTTTCTCTGCCTTGGATCTCGGTCTTCCTCTCTCTGCTGCCATCCCTGAGCCCTGCCCTCTCTGTTTCTTCCTTTGCAGAGCTCGGCTGGCTCCACACACAGCCCAGCACCCTCCCTAGCTCAGCCCCATCTCACCCTGGGTCTCTAGGTCCTGGGTGGCTTCTTCCTGAAGGCCCAGGCCTGGCCCCTGATGGAGAGCCTCCCCCTCTGGGCTTGTCCCCCAGCTCCTCCCTCTATGAGGTCCCCTCAGCCTGGAGATGTTGATGAAGTGCCCTCTTCACCCCAATTGGGGGCCTGGCACTCTGGAGAGTAGAGGGGGCTTCGGGGGCAGCGAACCAAGACGTGAGGGCTCACCCCTGGCTCTGCCCTCCGCCTGGGCCGGCCCGGCTCCCCTCTGTCTGCAGGCTCTCCCTCCAGAGACTCCACTGCCCTTGCCCACCACTCTCCCAGTGGACTTGAGGGCTCAGGGAGAGGGCCGTCTGCATAGCGGATCCTCAGTAGATGCCACCCCCATGTCCCCAGCCATCTCCCTGTTGTATTCCAGGGGCAGCCCTTTACCTCTCCGGTCTAAGATCGTTCACAGACTCCACAGTCAAATAAGCATTTATTGAGCACCTACTGTGTGCCCGGCGTTGTGCTAGGTGCTGTCCTAACGCCCATACCTTGGGGAACAAGCTAGGCATGGCCCCTCTCATCACAGGGCTCATGTATGCGCAAAATCAGACAGCAAATGAGAACCGACGGTGCCAGGTGGTGAGGGCTCTGCCTGGGGAATTGCAAGACTCTGTGGGCCCTGGGGGTGGGGGTGGGGCACCCAACCAGGTCAGTGAGGTTTAGGGAAGCCTGCCCTGAATGATACTCTCGCAAGCTGAGACTGAAGGATGTATTAGATTTTCCTGGAAAAGGGGTGGGTGTATGTGACGGGGTTTGGAAATTATCCCGGTGGAAAGAACAGCCGCTGTGAAGGCTTCAGGTCAAGGAGAATGTTTCCCCCCATCCCTTGTTCCCCAGGAGAACACACCTTCATCCTTCAAGATTCAGCCCAGCCGAGGCCCTCCCTCCTCTGAGTTCCTATAGCCCCCTCCCCGATTCCGCCAGGAGAGCCATGTGTTACTGCTTGACAGCCTGGTCCCCTCAGTGGACAGGGGCCATCTCTGACATCCCAGAGCCTGGTACCAAACCTGGGATCGTCAGTTCTTAGTCAGTGTCGTTGAGTTCTGATTTATGAACGGACGGAAGGGTGGAGGAATTTAAAAAGAAAGAAAGAAAAAATGACGGCGTTCTGGGCATGATCCAAACTCCGAGGCTGCCAAAGCTTCCCTCATCACCCAGGCTCCCTCCAGAAACCCCATTTCTTTCCAGCGTCCTGGGGATTTTGTAAAGGCTGATCCATCATTGTCTCCGGTTGCCAAGAACTCCTTTTTCTCCAAGAAGTCAAACTAACCCCCAAATATTGGATGTGTTTGTATGTGTTTCCTGCAAGCTGAGGCATGGCTTTCGAGAAGTAATCAATTCCCATTGACTGGTAAAATGTGACTTGTGTCCTCTTGGCCAGTTTTGGATGGCAAAGTTCATTAAAAGCAGACACCTGGCAAGTGGACACCCCTTAGTGCTACGGTAATAAGGACTTATTATGCCAAGCAGCAGGGTCTGCCCTAAAGAGTCCCTGGCATGAGTTCGTGGGGACTTGCCCATCTGCAGCAGCATGTTTTGTAAATGAGTGATTTGACCACGGTAAAAATCCATGAGGAGTTTTTTCGAGCTTGGCCGGTGAAGAGTTGGGAGAGAGCTCGATGGAGAGGAGAGAGGGAGCTTTGGCCTGTGGTGGTGTGGAGACCCCTTCCATCCCTCCTTCTCCTTCCTGCTCTGACCCCCACGCTCCTGGCCAGAGATTTCTCTTGTCATCACTGGCAGCAAAGTGGTTTGGCCCCAGGCAGACAAAGGCACTGCTCTGGAGTCTTGTGGCCCCTTGGAGCGGACGGACCCACATCTCTCCCACAGTTGTTTGCTTTCAGAGGCTCCAAAGGCTAGAGCTAGGAAGGTATCCATTGCTTCCTGAATTTGCACAGGGCAGCGGCTTCTGGAAGTCATCAACTCTGAAAGCAAACCGGCACAGGGCCCTCTGAGTGGGCAATCCAACCCAAAAGCAGGAGTTTGCTTTGAACTGGTGTTTATGGGGTGCCCATCATGTCAAGCTATGTGATGGGCTCATCCACATGCAGAGCTGCCTCATGGTCTTTAGAGCAAACACCAGAGCTGGAGATCATCGAAGCCCTGGTTTGAAAGCAAAGCATCATGTTTTGTTTTCCATTTTAAAATGTTTACATGGAAGTTCTAAAAGGTTATGCAAAACAAGTATTGAATTACTTTTGAGAACTGGAGCTAGAGGGTTAGGGAAGGCTTTGAATTTGTACTTAACATCCTAAATATGTTATTCATAAATTTAAGAAGTAGTTATTAAAATACTTATTATAGAAAGTTTGGAAAACATAGAAAATAAGGCAAGAAGAATATGATACCTGTTAGATATGATTAACATTACCATTTCATCCAATTAAACTAAGACTCAATGCACCCAAATTCATATAGATAAAAGATGAGCCAGGATTTGGCTCCGATTTGGCAGTGGTTTCTACCCTCCTGGGGTTTCTGAAAGTGTTTTCTGCATAACTCTTGGTCCTAGGAGAGCTTCCTCTAGAGGGAATAACAGGCTCCATGCTCAGATAAGAGTGGGATATGGTGGTTCCATGTCTTATAATTGATGATTCACAATCAGTGTGCTTACAGTATGTATTTGCTTATTAAAGGCTCTGAGAAGTCCTGTAAACCTCCCATGAAACTGCATTCCACTCATTTTGGAAAATGCATGCTCCCTCCTGCCCCTGCCCATCCAACCCTCTCCTTCCACTAGTGTCTCTGGAGTCTGTGTGGGCAGGTGGGGACCCTATGGTGGAGAGGAGGGAGAAGTGACCTCCAAAAGTCCTCACTTCTGGGAGGAACGGGGAATCTTACTGGCCCACACTTTTTTTTTTTTTTTTTTTTTTAACAGATGAGGAAATTGCAAAGGGGGAATGAGAGTGCCTCACCCAGTGTGATAGAGGAAGTCAATGGCAGGGTTTTGACTTGAACCCCAGCCTCAAGAGCAGGACCTGGGCTCCTAGCAGATGTGGCTCCCCACAGAGGCCTGAGGTTCAGCTCAGGTGCTCATGTGAGGTGGGGCCTGCCTGGTCTGGCTGTGGAGTGGCAAGTGTTTCCAGCAGAATCTGATCATGAAGGCTATAAGGTTTAGCAGCAGAAATACACCAAGCTGCCTGGCTAGTTTTTTGCTTTTGCTGCATAGGAGAGGTCATTTCTGGACTTTGAGGGTGGGTGGTGCCGCTTCAGCCCACTTTTCCTAGCAGCACCCACTTTTCCATGGCATGTAAGTTTGGGCCTCAGCTGAACTTGTCCTGGGGGCCAGGCTCTGTGCCTGGTGCTTTATCCGGCTCCCCTGCTCAGTCCGCCCAAAGGTCCTATGAGGGGGGCAATCCCAGCTCTTTCACATTCTGGAGAGGACCAGGTTGCATTGTCACGGCCAAGAGCCCAGGCCCCAGAGCCCACTCCCCGCCTTCCATGAAACCATCACTGACCAACAGCTTTGAAACCCCAACACTCTGAGTGGCCTGCAGGCATTAGAGATCCCCACACCTTACGTTCATTGATTTACATTTTCATCTTTTCCTGAGCATGAACTAGAGGCCAGGAACCATCTAGACATTGAATCCAAAGGTATTAAGACACCTAGTTGGGGACAATTGTGTAAAGAGCTCACCGAGGTAGTGGTGCTGATAAAGCTAACTTCCGGGTGAGGCAAGCTTAGGAGGGCCTTCTATGGAAGGGACAGCTGAGGTGGATTTTGAAGGATGAGGCAGGCTTAACAGGAAGGAGCCAAGAGGCATGGCTTCCTTTTCAGTGGAAAAGCTTAGCTGAAGGGGGTGGAGGTGTGAAACAGCACATCTGGAGTCCAGCTGTAGAGCAGCCCGGGACCAGGGGGGATTTGGAGGGAAGGGAGTGAATCCAGCCTCGGTGGTGGGCAGGGGTCAAAGGCCAAATCTGGGGAATGGCACAAATAAATGCACATTCAGAAAAGAACCCCCTCTGCAGTGCAGAGGACAGATGAGAAGGCCCCCAGGGAATGGATGAGAACCAGGCAGGAGACAATGCCCTGGTCCAGGGGATGCCTGGTCAGTGGAGCGGCACTGAGACTGTCATCGGAGGTGGGGAAGGCACCTGAGAGGTGAAAGCAAGGGAGGGTCTGCTCAGATGGGGGGCTGAGGAGGGAGGGTCCAAGTCAACTTCCGTGTCTCTGACCCGTATGGTTGCAGAACGCAGACCGTGGTCTCAATTCCACGTGAGAATGAGCCATTAAATGCGTAACTAAACACAATTTGATAGCTAGACCTTTGGAAGTCTTTTCCCATACATTAAATCACTCATCAGTCATTTTTTAGGCATACCAAGGGCCAGGCAGTGGGGAAGGTCCATCCTAGGTGTAGATAATAAGGGAGTACTTTGTTGGCAGAGAGTTCGATAAAAATCAGTCAACTTTCTCTTATCACCTTATGCCAGAAATTCTAAACAGTGTCAGGAGTAAAATACAGCTTTCTGGCAGGTAGATTTCTCCCACCACTCACTGGCCTTAACTTTTCGGTTTGAACCTTCAGCCTCCAGCCTTACTGGCTAGTTTAAGCTAATGTCATTCAGAGGGCCATGCACTTTTACTAGTGGGAGCCCTGGCCATGGGTCTGTTTGGCAGGCTACTAAGTCTGGATTGGAGGGTTTTTGAGCTTCTTCCTCAAGAATGTTTTTAAGGGCCTCACTCTCCCTTTATACATCCCCTCCGCAATCTTCAGACTCCAGAACAAATTGCCTTGCCAAGTGGGAAGACTCTCACAGCTTCTCGTCAGCAGATCTTCAGGTGTATTACTGATCAGGGTCTCTGGCCAGGAGGAGGCCCAGCCCTTCTCCTCCCCAGGGAAAGCACTCTTGGTCTCTTAAGTCATGCAGATGCAGCCCCAAGGGAGCCTGCAATGGTTGGCCTTTCTCTGGGGCAGCAGCAGTGATTCACAAGGAACATGCAAAATATTGCTCGTGGTGGGTGTCGTGTCAGGGCCTCTTGGTATTAAGGCTCTAAATAAAGCCTCATAGTGAAGGGAGTGGGACAGGGGGAGCAACTGCAGGTGATCCTTCCAGAAAGGGTCACTGCCTGAGAGGGTAGAACCTGGCATCCGGCCCAGAGGAGGGCAGCAGGATCAAGGCTCTTCTCAGATGGGGCTCTAAGGCCTGATTGTAAATTGCTAGCAGCGTCCTCAGCTATTCTTGCAGCTGCGAATCTCCTGCCCCTCTGCCTTACATTTTCATGAGCGGACTTGGGGGGCTCTGATTTTGGGGTGGGGATGGTAGTGGGGTGAGGGTAGGCCAGGGACACTGGGACACAGCACCTGGACATAGGGACACAGCATTCACCAGGAATCATATTTCCTATGTTCCTCCTGGACCAACCTGGCTGCCCCAGAGAAAGGTCAAGTTCCTACCTCTACTGTATGCCCTAGAGCAGTGGCTTGAGACTGCAGTTCTGGGTCTTGCCCAGCTCTCAGGTGTGTGCTTCCTAGTACATGCCACCTAGGTCCAGGTTGGAACTGCAAATGCAGCAATTGTTATCCACAGATGTGGGACGAGCATTTGCTGGCTGATGACAAAACCCTTGGGTAAGTCTGCTCTCACTGATACTCCTTCCAACGGGTCAGCTCACGTGAGGCCTGGTTCCCCTTACCGTCACCCAAGGTCCAGATTGATACACATTTACTCAACCGGTGGTAACACTTTGGGTGAAAACGGCATCTTATGTTGCTTGCATTTTTGCTTCCTGATTACCAGTGAAGGCGAATACTCTTTGATGTGTGTTGTCAGTTTATACTTCTGTTTCTGGGAATTGCCAATTCAAATCCTTAGGTCATTTTCTGTTGGCTTGTTTAGTTAATCTTTTACCTATTGATTTGTAGACATTTTAATATGTCCCCATCTTTAATCTTTTTTTCTCATCATGAATATTTTCTCTGTTATAAATTTTGAAAATATTTCTTGTAATCCAGTGTTTTGTTGGTTCCCTTTACAGCATTTGTGTTTAGAAAGCCTGACTTAACCTCAATATTAGAAATATATTTCTCTGTGGGTTTTTTTTCTAATTATTTGACATTTTTACTTGTTCAGTGTGTGATGCTTTAATAATTCTGGAACCTATTTTTGTGACTGATGTTAGGTAAGGAGCTGGGTAGGAATCTGCTTAGTTCCGTATGTCACATGAATAGGCACTTGTTTTCACACCATTTATTGAACTGTCCAACATTTCTCAACTGATTGAAAGGCTTCCTTTGTCATGGTGAATGTTTCTATACGTATGTGTTTTTGTATACATATGTGTGGGTGTGCATTACCCACGCCTAGATCTCTGTCTGTATATTTGCATTCATAATTTGGTTCTGGTGCCATTTTTGAGGTCTTTGCACTATAACAGCAATATAACAGATCTCTCCTAAGTCTGTTTCGCTTAGCACATTTAGCAAGTACATATCTAGTGACTGGACATAAAGAGCTACGTTTCCAGGGGTCCTTACCTTCTGAGAACTCGCATGTCCTCCTGAGTGGGCTGACATTGGACATGTTTTCAAGGCTGAAAGATTTATAAATAATTAAATTACCATCTGAAATCCTGGATTGGATCCTGGAATAGAAAGACATTAGAAAAAAACTGTTGATATCCAAATGAGGCCTGTAGTTTAGCTAATAATATTGTACCAATGTTAATTTCTTGGCATTGACAGTGATGACAGTTATGGAAGATGTCAACCTTAGGGGAAGCTGGATGAAGGGCATATTGGAAATCCCCCCGTTACTGTTGCAACTTCTTAGTAAATCTAAAGTTATTGAAGGATAAAAAAGTTTACTTAAACATTTTATTTTATTTTTTTGATCAGCATGCAATGTTGATGCAACAGTAGAGATGCAATCATAAGCTCCTCTGGGGCAGTCAGTGAATGTATCCCAGAAGGTGAAGCCTTTGAAGAATGTGGCTTCTGAAAGACTCTTCACCACTTTGGGATTTGGTCCTCATTTTTCTCATCCATATAATGGGAGAAAGTTGTGAAATGAAGCCCTTTCCACGTTTTGGAGATAGGGTTATTTGCTCTATTGGGAAGTCCCCAGGCTCAGAATTCTTTGAGCATCTGCAAATGGCACACTCAAAAGATGCTTAATGAGTTTTGCCTTCAAGCAGGCATAAGTCATCAAGTTGTAATACTGAAAGAGCAAGGAGCTCAGGTCAGAAGAAAATCCTTTGAATTGCAGGTCGACACACTGGCCTGCTGTGTGGCACAGCACTTAAGTTCTCAGAGCCTCGTTTGCTCAGCGGTAAAATGGGGATTAAGAAATTGCTACCTCTCAGGACTGCCATGACACTTGAACATGGTAATACATGTGGAAAGCATACCTGTCAGTACCTGGTGTGTTATCAGTATCTATGAACACAATTCCCTTCCTCACTTCCCTCACTCTTGCAGCATTTCAACTCCTGTTCAGACTAATATGGCAGCGAAGGAACTCTGGTTAACAGCTGAAATCTCATTTAGAGTTTGTCATCATCCTCTTCCAAACTGTCATATCACTCAGTGATTACGTTTCTTTCTGGTGCTGGGGACAATCGAGCAGGCGAGGTGCTTTCTCAATAATGCAAAATGTGATTTTTCCCGGATGATATTGCACGGGGAGGACATGTGAGTTGAAAGGAATGTTTAGTAGGCTCACTGTCACAAATTGGATAACAGGAAATAAAACAAAGCTCAGGCAGTACACCAGCAGTGTCAAATTTCTTAAAAAGCAGGCGCGCAGTCTTGGCAGAGGTTTGAATATCAGCCCCATTCTGGGTGCAAAACAAAGAGGTAAAAGCAGGAGCTTTGGCAGGGCCTCCACATCACACAGACCAGGAGGGAGGGCACCATTCCCATACTCTGCCTGCAGATAGCCCTTCCCAGGGTTCTGCAGTATACCGCCTCCAGGGGGCGCTAGGCAGCCCTGGGGGCACATCTTGGCTCCCAATGGCAACTGAGACAAAATTCCTTAATCCCTCCAGGCTTGATGTCTGTCTGTAAAATGGGGGCAGGATTAGATGAATCAATAGGATCTACAGCATCTGCTGCAATACAATTTTTTTTCCCACAAACTCTCATTAAAATTAGTTGCACAGAACCCATTGCTAGGTGAAATTCCCTATTTTTTGGCATTGTTGAGACTATCTGAAAAATACAGCATATCGTACCAAAAAATGGGATGCACGAGGCCATGCATGGTATGATGTCATTTTTTTAAAGTACATAAACAATAAAAACTAAACTATACACCTCCAAGGGATACATATATATATGCATATTGATGTTTGTATATCTGTGATGTATGTATATCTTGTATGTCGACAAGCAGTCTGGCGGTTTATGAATGCACGAGTCAGGATGGGACTCACTTCTGTCAGGGAGAAGGCAGAGATGGAAGGAGAGAGGAACACTCAGAAGGTCTCATAACTTTAGTAACAGTACTTCTCAGGCCCAGTGGTCGGACCATGAGGATGGGTTTTATGATTTTTTTTTTAATATCTTGCATATACCTAATGTATATTCCATTACATCATTTAAAGAAACCCTAGATAACCACTCTGAAAACAAGTTTATGTTAAAAGGTTGATTGATCGAAAAAAGAAAACCAATCCAAAATACGTTATCAGTCATGAGGTGTAGGGACAGCAGCGTAAAGACAGTGAGACTCCAGGGGACATTAAGCTTCCGAGCCCATTCTGTTCACCCTCCTCTGGTGTGGCTTGCTTCCTTTCCTTCCCTTCCCGGGCACCCAGGCCCTGGGCTGGAGCTTCTGGATTCACTTCTGATGGCTCTGCGCAGGCTCCCATTCTGCTTTCGGCTCTGTTGTCTGCTCCCTGAAACTCTTGCCCTGGGGCAGGAGGTGGAGGGTGTGGCTTTCACAGGAAGTTCCTTGTCTGCTTTTCTTTCTTCTCACTTTTTCCTTGTAAGGAGGAGGAGCCACCCACCCTGTCCTCCAGGGTCTTTCTGCACATGGCACACCCTCTCTATCACCTGCACCTATTTTAATGGTCTTGTTACCTGTCCGTCATCCCCAGCACCAGGCGCTCAGCAAGTACTCATTTCCTTCTCCCTTTCCGGGATCTGCTCACTCTCAGTTTCTCCATCCCTACAACAGTCCCTACTTCAGATGGATACTATGACAACCCTAGGAGAAAACCAGGTGGTCACCCCCGCACGGGAGCTGGAATAGAGGAGACAGCCTGGAAACAGCTTCTTCTCCCAGGCTGCCTTGGTCTGATCGAGCAGACCACTTTGCCTCTGGGAGCCTTAACATTCCTGTCTGTCAAGTGGGACATCCTTTTCTGCCTGTTTTGGGGCCTCCTAGTCACTGATGGAAGGGAAAGTGCTTGGACAGGTTAGAAGCATCCTCCGCAGGTTCCAGTAGAGGGTAGACGTGTCTCCAGAGACTTGGAGCATCTGTCCATGCAGCTGTCTTGATGGCCCCTGTGTCCCTTGTTGGTTATGGAGGCATTGGTGGTGACAGCAGTGCTTTCAAGTGCTCCCTCATGGCCTTGCCACGTCCACGTGCCGTCCCTTCTGCCCAGCTGGTAGGCTTCAGGGCGAACGCCCAGCTCACAGCATGGGACCTGTCATCTGTGGGCCATGGGTCCCAGGGAGGTCAAGGCCTCTTTCTCGGGTTTCCCCTGGGAGCGGGGGGCAGCTCCTCTTGACTTCCCCTGCCTGCCCCTGGTGGGCTTCAGCCGGGAGTTCCCCTTGCACCACGGCTGTGACTCTGGACACGGTTTGCTACATATGGAAATCAGCCTCTGTCTGCCTGGGGAGCGGTTTCCAGTTTTCAGTTCCCAGAAGGTGCTGGAATGCAGACGGGTCTGTCTCCTGCCCCAGAAAGCAGACTGTGTTCACAAAACAGGTTTGGAATAACTAGTCACAATTGCGAAAGGGGGGACAGCAAGGAGGAGCTACCCTGGGCTTGTGGCCTAAGAATTCCGGAGATCCACACGACGTTAGCATTCAGGATGACAGGGTCACACATCCTTTCAACCTCCTACCACCACGCCTAGGACACCTCACTAATTAGGCTGTGTTCCCCATGGGCTGTCATGTTCCTTTTATTTTTTCATTCCACCTGGGCCAGGTTTTAGCTGCAAGACCTTGGACAAGTGACCTCACCACCCTGAACTACAGTGGCATCATCTGTAAAAAGGAGAAAGGATGCCTTGCAGAGTTATTGTGAAGGTTAGGGCTCACGGGTGCAGAATTCACAGCAGCCTGCTGGAGACCCAGAACAGTCGAGTTATTCCTAAAGTCCTTGCTCTGTAGCATTGTTGTGTCACCAGCCCATAAAACCTGACTTTTGGGGTACAATGTGGGTATTTGTTGATGGTTTGATTATTGTTTCTATAAACTCTAAAATCTTAAAATGGGAAGCTGGAAGGAGAAGATATTTTGAGCTGAAATCTCTGTTCTTTTCCAATTTATTTTTAAGATATATGGCATTAAGTAAATTTATTTCCTCCCTCTCTTATCATTGAGGTGATGCCATATCTGTCTGCTGAGTGGGCTCTTGAAGGCTGCATCTCCATACTTTGTTCATCTACTCGTCTGGGGTTCGTTGCAGACACCCACCGTCTCCTTGGGCCCCGGTCCTCTGGACAAGCGAGCTGCAGAAAGCCTACTAACCAGTCAAGTCCGTGTTCTTGCCTCTGATAGATGAGGTCAAGCCACACTTGGCATATTTCAAATGTGTTTTCCCTAACTTGCTACCTCCTAACAAAGAAGGAGACACATCACACCCTCATTAGCTTCAAAGAGAAATACTGTTTGTTTTTTTCTCCTTTTCTTGCATTGGCAAGAGATTTAGTTTTGCTTAAGGAAACACAGATGATGCTAATGAGACCACAGTGTCTTAATCTGCATATTAGATGAGATAAATATTGAGCTAATTAACACCTAGGATGAATTTTCGTTGCCTGGGACAATTGTTCTATGGTGATAGTGGTTCTCTGCTACTTACCCAGGAACAGAACAATTTGAAGAGAGAATCACTTCCCCACAAATACTTCAGGCCAACCGAAAATGCTCCCAGGAATTGTCATCCAGAAATTCTTACGTGAATTTGCCATAAATCCTGGACCCTCTTTCAAGTTAACCCTGATCCTGTTGGCAAGTAATACCAGCAGAAGGTCTGTCCCACAGACCGGAGAAGAGCTGAGTGGGGCTGGGAGGGGCTGGGGGCAGGAGAAGTTGGTTGGTCACATCTAGGGTTCTGGCAAAGAGTTTGTAAAGGACAACCTGGGTTGGACAGTCATTTACCCTAGGAGCAGGACTGGCTACATAATTTGCCGGGCCCCGTGCAAAATGGAGATGCAGGGTCCCTTGTTCAGAGATTAAGAAGTTCAAGGTGGCCGTAGTTGAACATCAAACCAGCAGTGGTCCTTCTAAGTAGAGGGGGCTTTTGTTCTACTGCACAGCTTACACGCTTTTGAAGTTTGCCCCATCTGTTGTATATGAGCTTTGAAGAGAAGAAAGGGGGAAAAATTTAAAAAGAAGTAATATTTCACATCTAGCTCATTTCAGTGAATTAAGTGAGTTTAGATGGATATAAATAAAATTAAATGGAAAAAGAATGCTGAGCACCAGGCCCGCCACGGTTCCCACTGCCGCTCCCTCTCCCTTTCCTCTCCTCTATGCATCTGTTTGCATCCGCGAATCGCTGACTAGGGCACTTGATTCTCTTCCCACACCCTCCAGAACTGCTTCCCCACCTTCAACAATGCTTGCTCAACTTTCAACTTCCAAGTGTTAAGCTTTGCTCTGCCTTTTGTATTTTAATTGCTTTCTCTCCTGCTTTTAATAAGCAATCAGGGCTATTTCTTTATTGAGGACCTGCTGGCAAATTTCAAGCAGACTTGTGTGTATGAAAGGAACAGGTGAAATCCACATTCTCTGGCATGAATAGCTGTGGGGAGGCGTGGAATAACCATTATCGAAGGGAAAATGTCCACTTAACTTGCAGTCTTAATTCAAAGGAAATGTCAAGTACTCAACCCTGTGCTTTGTGGCAATTGAAGAGAAGATTGGAAGGAGGGTTGGTGAAAATAACTGAGACCACGGCCACTGCAGGGAAAATTAGCTTAGGTAGGTGTGCGTGCCTGTATTTAATGCCCAGTATTGCCCATCAGAATTAACTCCCTAGCAACAAGTAGGCAGGAAATAAAGGCCAAAGTGTTGTAGGCTAAATTGAGAAGCCGTAAACTCATCATTACGGAGTAGTAAGGGGTTGTAGTTATGCAGGGCACACTGTATCATAGGATTGCTTCCAAGGAATGGTCGCTCTTGCCCCACATCCTTCCTTTGTCTGAGTCATAACAATGTTGCCAGTGGGATATTAGTTTCTTCGAATTTCTATATTTTTCTACAACCACCTTAACGCCCTGCACTCAGCTGGCTGCCGATACATGCCTGTTGATTTGACAGAGATGCAGGAAGCCATCAAATGTGTTTCCTCCCTGAAGGAGTGGAAACCATGTGCCTTCAATTCATGCCTTTCCTCCTGGCTGGAACTCTTCAGTATGACAAAGGCATCAGGTTACAGAGGGATGTGGGGAATTGTCCTAGTAGTACCACAGATGTCATACATGTCCCAAGCTCTCAGAGACAGCTGAGCTCAATGATAGGAAACGTGACGATGCATCTGTGTCATTTTTATGGGGCTCCCCTGTGCCCCGAAGGGCAAACTTTCTGGCTTAGACGTATAACAGCATTGCCCCAAATGGAAACAGGGCTTTCAAACCTGCCAATTTGACTACTTTGGTCAAATTGAGCAAATATTTTATGAGTTAAACTTTTTTTTAAAACCAAACCATTAAAATGACAAATTGTGACACTTTATAAAGACAAGCTCCTCACTCCCCCACCCCCCAAAGCAATTGAAAATGGTTTGCTTCCTTTAAAAGGGAGGACTGGACCTTTGGAAGGTCTGAGTATTCCATTATGTCAACCATAGATGTGGGTGAGTGACATGTCATATGTCTTTCTTTGTGTGTTGGTGTGCTGCTGCGGGCTTGGCGGTTTCCAGCTCGGTACCCGCCTTGTCCATCTGAGCGTGCCCTGGGTCACGTGCATTATCTCAGCTAGAACCGTGGACCATTGCGTTAGTCTGCTAGGGCTGCCGTCACAGACTGGGTGGCTTAAACAACAGACATTTATTTTCTCACGGTTCTGGAGACTGGAAGTACGGGATCAAGGTGTTGGCAGGTGGGTGGCTTCTGAGGCCTCTCTCTTTGGTTTGCAGGTGGCCACCTTCTTGCTGCTCCTCACGTGGCCTTTTCTCTGTAGCTGTGCATCCCTGATGCCTCTTCTGTGTCCTCTTCTTATGAGGATACCAGCCATATTGGATTAGGGCCCACCAGAGAGACTTTATTTTGATTTAATGACCTCTTTCAAGGCCAAGGTACTGGGGATTAGGGCTTCAATATACATGAATTTGGGGCGACACGTTTCAGCTCGTCATGATTATCAAGTCACTTCCCTTCACGTTACCAAGGGCAAATTGTTCAAGTGTGGAGATCAACCGAAAACATTTAGAGACTGGTGGGGCAATGATGCATTGTGGGGAGAAGCATGGAGATGTGCTTCTTTCTTTACCACAGCCTCAGGCCTTCTTCAGGTCACTCCAGCCCTCGTCCCTTCTCCTGTGGGTGCAGTCTGCCCAGGGCCTGGCATCAGAGAGTATCTCACAGGCCTGGCTTTATCTGCTTCTCTCCGCTGGACAGATGTTCGCAGAGCCTCGGATGCTGAATTTTACTCTTTGGTTGATATTGTCGTCAAGGTTTTATTAGTGATGACAGAGAGAGATAAGGGGATGGAGGTAAAAAGATATAGAGTCTCTGGGGGAAGGTTAGGCCTCTTCAGTGTTTTGTTTTTCAGTTCTGGTCCTTAATCCATCACCCGCTTCTGCCTGTCTCCTGCCCCCTCTGTTAAAAGATGCAGCTTCTACAAGCAGAGAGGCCTCTGACAAGCAGAGAAAGAAAGACAACAGGACTTCAGCCTGGGCCCAGGTCACTTGCTTTGCTTAGCTCAACACTGCCCATTGACTGTTGTCAGGCAGCTGGTAATTATGGTCTCTGGTCAAGAAGGGTGGGCCAGAAACCACCACCTTCATCCCCCATGCTTGCTGGGTCCATGCCAGCGCTTTCCATAGCTTCTGTCTGCTGGGGAAGGCTTGGGGGCTGCCACCCTACCACGGAGCCTGCGACCCTGCAACTCCGGAGCAGCCTGTCTGGCACCTGCGATCTGTCCAGTAGGTAGCCACGCCCTTCTTCTGAAGGCCATGCAGCATGTCATGCCTTACATTTTGAGACCCAAAATAGCTGTTCTCAGTGGCAGTTTCCCCTTCCATATGGTTCTATTCTTCCATAGAGGTGATGGTTCATGCTTGAAGAAGTCGTGCCCCAGAGGAAAAGTCCAGGCAAGGACAAGCAGGAAATGTGACCCCCACGACAGCATGGCTCCCTTCTCACTGTGCTCCAGTGTCACTGTCCCTTTAAGGTCCACATGCTCCTCTTCTGAAACACCCTCCCCCCTGCCCCCCAATTCCAGGCACATCCATCTCTGAGCACCACGAGCTCCTCAGCAGCATCTCTGGGGCAGACCTGCTTACCCTGTGCAGACAGTGTTTGGGGCAGAGCTTCTGTCATTGCACCTGACCTTCAGAATCCAGCATGGAGCTGTGCACACACAGTTACTCAGCAAGTAATGTATCAAATGAGCAGGGTGACGATGGATGACAACTAACAAGGCTCTTGCCTCTCCTACACCTGCTTAGGTACGACTGCTTCGGGGGGCCCACTGCCCCCAGCTCCACAGTTCACTCCTTCCTCTGTATAGCCTTGCACATTTGTCTTTTATGTGCATATTACATAGTAATTATATTTCTTTGTTTACCTATCACTCTCTCCACCCTAGCAGAATATGACCCATTCTCCTTGGTATTTTCCAAACCTAGAGCTAAGTGTGGCCCTGGGAAGGCACCATGACGTGACATGACATGACTGTTGAACTGAATTACACTTAACTAGAAGAGAAATCATGTTGCTTAAAGTATGCTGGATCTGGCTCTGGCTACTTTAGCAGCAGTGACTTAATTTAGTCTCATTATTTATGAAGCAAGTGCTATGCTGAGGCAGGGTCCTGGGCATTACACATGAAACAAATGCATGCTTGTCGAATTGCTTCCAAGGACTAGCAGTTTTCAAAGAGGTTACCTCTCTACAGCCCACTCAAATCCGATCAGGGGATGTGTCTGTTTTGTTCACTGCTCAGTTGAACAAAACAGTGCCTACCTCAGTGACTGGCAAATAAGGCACTCCGTAATATTCATAGACTAAATGAATGAAGAACCTGTGAGATAGATAGTATTGTAGCATTTTATGGAGAAGTTAAATCTTGCTAAAGGCCATTCAGCTGTTACCTGTCAGAACCACGATTCAAATCTGGTCTGTTTGACTCCAGAGGACATGGTATCTCCACGTCCCCCATCCTCTCTCTGTCTTGCACGACAACAGTGTTTCTCCATTGTCATCAATTGAGAGTACAGATGCTGTCATATAAAATGGGCCATGCTTGTGATGCAGGGAAAGTTCTAGGTGGGACTGGAGGAAGTGTGGGTTATTATTGTTATAAATTATCTTGTTTTTCTGCAAAACACCAGAGGAGGACTCAAAAGAAGGTGGTCATTAGCTGGGTCTGGTAGAATTACAGGTTTGTAACCTTCACATGATGGTCAGCAGAGGAACCTGCAAGGTGAATGCCAGGCCTGTGGGAGAGGCAGAGTGGGCCTTGACCACCCCTTGTTTGCCTGAGGAAATTAATTCAGGCAACTTATATCAAGTACCTAGGCTGGGCCTGGATCCTGGAATGGACAAAGCGTGTCTTGTACCCTTGACTAACTCATGACCTACTCAGGGAAACAGAATCATGTTCTGCTCACCGCAACTTGGCCATGGGGTGGGGCAATGGTCACTGTACAGCCCTGTTATATGGGGTCATTTAGTGGTGTGGTGGCATTGTTCATGATCTGGATATTTCTCTGGGAGAGAGTCTCAGGTTTGTGGGTGTTTATTGGCCAAGGTCTGATGAAGAGAGCCTTTGTTTTTCACCGAAGTAATCACCTCTAAAGGAGTGGGAACTCAGCTCCTGTCATCAACCCAGAGCCGAGGAGAAATTAAAGGTTCTGATCTGCAGTTGATCAACTCTTAAAGTCACGGTGTGGGGGTGTTTCTGAGCTTTGTCTGTTTTTTTGTTTGGATTTGTTTAATATTTGCCTTATTGGTGAGAATGGCTCTCCTTCACTTAAGACACATGGGAAGTGCTTCCTGATGATTTATGCCGGGGAGGGTCCAATCTCTGGGATAGAAACCAGGTGCTCTTTGGGGAGCATTAAAATGACATTATTGTGAAATACTTATGCTAATGAATAGCTCAAGTCATCACTCCTGGGCTGATGGCTCAGGAGTGTCTGTCACTGCCTGAGGAGCAGGTTACAACGGCAGCCTCCTCTGTGTCGATGCTCCCTGACCTTTAATGAAAAGGCAAGAGACAGGACAGACGCTCAGTTATTTATCCCCAGTTATGGATCTGCTGTTTTTAATATTTTAACACGTTTACTTAATCTCACTGCAATCTCTGCAAGGAGCCATGATTATCCCCATTCTAGAGATGAGGAATCGGAAGCTCAGAAAGCTCAAGTCAGTTGCCTGAGGCCACACAGCTTGTCAGAGGTCTAGCTTGCTTCATCTGGTTGGAAAATTGGTGTCTCTATTCTCTATAATGCATTTTCCCTCCTAGACTTTAGAATTCCACTCACTGGCTTTCAAGATGGCTTGTTGTACCTTTTCTATGACAGTTGGAAAGATAAAGGACTGAGAAAGAGTTGGGTCTCATCTGACCTATGAGGTGAGGTGGGCTTCTGTAAGCCTCTCATCCCCCTGGCTAGGCAGGCCTGGTGTATAAAGACTCCTCAGGAGCCTGAATACCAGGGCCTGGTGGGGAGGATGGGTGCAGTCACTATGCACTAACCATTATCCTATGGACCTTATATGGGCTCCTGTTTGTCACGGGCAGAGCTGCCCAATGTGGTTTATACTATTACTTGCATTCTACGGAGGATGAAATGGAGATATAACGATGATAAACGAGTTACCCAACATCATTTGACAACCAGGAGACAGGGCAGGGATTTTAAACCACTGGCTTCTAGCTCCAAAATCCATACTTTTTCAATTAGGTCACCATGTCTCCTAGTCAGGGGCAAATGGGAAAGTACAGAAACACTCTGAGGGAATGTGAATGAGGGTGATGGGAAACGAGCAGTTGTATTTGGGAGGGGACAGCGTGTGGGGGATGCCATCCTGTGTGAGAGCCGTCGGGGCACAGGACGTGGGCCTGCAGGGTGGGCGGAGCTGGCCTTGGCTGTGCCAGTCTGTGCTGAGCAAACCCTTGTAGTTGCCCAGCGTAGGGGCAGGGGGCAAACTTCAGATGTGGAGAGAGGGTTAAAGAGGCCCTCTCACCCTCTGTGTGGTACATTCAAAAAGATTGAGCTAAAAATAATGGGTATCCTTTTTTTGAGATTTATATGTACCCCTTGCATGAAATTAACAAAGATGAAACCAACATTATATTTGCCTTAAATATTTTCCTCACTTCAAACTGTTATTCTCCCTTCCAATATCTTGAGACAGGTGTGGGCGGGGCCGGGGATGTGTGTATTTTTATTTTGTTTTGTTTCACGATAGCCTGATAGCCTGCAATGAAGCCAACTCTGGTGAGAAAGAGACATTTTCGTTCCACATCAAAAAGTGTGAATGAGAAAGCAGGAGAGTCTATTTTATGTTCTTTTATGACTGATATTTGGACAAAGTGACCACAGCCAAGTTTGTAGCTAATGATGGAAAGGGGAAGTTTAATAGTGTTACACAGGCTGGGTCGTGGCTCTGTGAAGGGAAGTTTAGTGTTACCTACCCTACCTCTGCTCTGGGCTTTTGATAGCAAACACGAAGTGACTCGTGTTAGTAAATAGGGTTTAACAATGATGAGGTAAAAGTGGAAGTTTACCCCAGGGCTCATGTTGTAACCATAGTTGCTGCACGATCCTGAGGGTAGACTGTAAATATCGGGACCTCACAGGTTGGGCTTAGAACAAGTTCTCAACTAATAAGCAAACTTGAAGAGTTAGGAACATGATTCCTGTAGCCAGAAGTAGACAGTCTGGTGCATATAGACCATGGGGAACAAGCATCGCGGGGGCACCCGTTTACTCTTTCAAAGCATATTTATTGAGGGTCTACTAGAGAGGGGCTAAAGATGCATTTTCCTCTTGGAGCCCACATTCTAAAAGCTGGTGATCTGGGCCAAATGATCATTGTACTATTTACAATAGCCAAGATGTGAAAGAAACCTAAGTGTCCATCGACAGAGGAATGGATAAAAAAGATGTGGTATCTATACACAATGGACTATTACTCAGCCATGAAAAAGAATGAAATAATGTCATTTGCAACAACATGGATGGACCTAGAGATTATCACACTAAGTGAAGTAAGGCAGACAAAGACAAATATCATATGATATCACTTATATGTGACATCTGAAAAAATGATACAAATGAATTTATTTACAAAACAAATAGACTCATAGACATGGAAAACAAACTTATGGTTACCAAAGGGAATAGCAGTGGGTTGGGGAGGGGGGAGAAATTCGGAGTTTGGGATTAACATATACACAATACTATTAAAATATATAGCACAGGGAACTGTACTCAATATCTTGTAATAACCTGTAAGGGAAAAGAATCTGAAAAAGAATATATATGTATATATGTGTAACTGAATCACTTTGCAGTACAGTTGAAACTAACACAACTTCAATTAAAAAAAAAAAAATGAACGGCAACCTCCCCTACATGGGTTGTAGATGAACAGACATGCTTTAGGGCAGCGCTTTTCAAATGGGGTTCTTGTTAAAACACAGATTCTGATTCAGTAAGTCTGGGCTGGGGCCCGAGGTTCTGCATTTCTTTCAAGTCCCAGGTACTGCTGGCACCGCTGATTCTGACCTCACCGTGAGGAGCGCAGTCCAGCCTCCCAGCCCAGCGCGCTTTCTATGTGGTCTGTTCATTTCAGTCTGTGGAGTCACGTGAATCAAGTTCTCCTTCCAGCGTGTGAACTTCAGCATATTCAAAAAATCCATTCGTCATCTTGAGGAAGGGGCTAGAGATAGGGATCCCCTCTCAGTGTAGATAGAGACCTGGTGGAAGCACCATCACCTGAGTGTAAGGGTCAAGACTCTTGCCTCGAGTAGAACAGATTGCAGGAATACACCTTATTGCAGTTTCATGTTCCACTTGGGCTGGATTTCAGGGGCTGCCCCTAATTGTATGGAACTTGAACTTGGTCCAAATTTATGACACACCACCTTGTATTTTTCGGAGGAGCCCCCAAAACACAATTTGCTCCTTTTGTCTCAATAAAAACACCCTTTTTCAGGTCATGAGTGCCTATGTTATTGCAGACACACACACACACACAAACACAAATATTCTTCATTGTTTCTGGTTACGGTTTTCAGATCGGGCCACATTTCAGCAACACAATTAGTCCCCAAATGCCAAAACTCCCAGTTGAGATGCTGGGATTTCAGCAGTTCCCGAACATCCAGTTTCGGGAGGCTTGGTTTCGTACAGGTGCTCCGTTACTCCACTGTAACCGACACTCAAAAGCGACAAGGACGAGGACATCGGAGCGGGGAACTGAATAATGGCCTCTGAAAATTGGAAACCCATTTAAAGTGGGAGGCCATCTCGTCCGCACCCTTGGTAAATGTTATAAAGCGAAGGAGCTATAACCTCTGAATTAGTGTGGAGAGAGAGGCAGTGGAGTGCAGCAGGCTATCAGGAAGAGGGTATCGTGTTTGGAAATGAGGCTTTGATGCACCACGAGAAGCAGAAAGTGCAGGCGTTTTCCATTTGGCCAGAGAGCAGCAGCTTCTAGCAAACAGTTCCTGGAGGGATGAAATTTCATCGGGGAGAAACGGGACCTGACACACAGCCGGCAGAGGCAGATGAGTTTCCGAGACAAAGAAAAATGCAGTCTAGGGTAAATGCTGTTTACTCTAAAATATGAACTACAGAGAGAGTAATTGTTTAATCATCTGGGGCCTTTAAACAATTCACTTCTTGTGGCTCTCTCATCCGAGAGCCATTACCTCTGTGCTGCCCACCTGTTCCTCTGCCAAATGGGAATGTAACCCAGTTAATGAGGCCATTATCCAAAGCTCACTGCAGAAAGAGGGGGAATTTCACCTGGGACAAGGAACACAGAAAAGAAAGAAAAAAAAGTACCGTTCTGTGACCTTTTTTTGCTCAAAAAGTTTGGAGAAAATGGAATTGTTCTTAAGAAATGACAGGAGAGCGCAGAGTACAATGTACCCCTGAATGTAATAGCAGCCGTGCACATACTTGCTGGAAACCACTGGACTCTTAATTAAAGGGCCCCAGATCTCTAGATTTCCACATAATTAAGGATTGATAATCACCATGCATTGTGCCACCGGCACAAAGTAGTATTTAACTTACAGTACTCACATTTCTTTGAAAACTCACCCCAAAGTTCCAGCTTCAGGCTTTGCTTTTATAAATGTGGTTGCTGAAACTACATGCAAAACCAGCTCTTTTGTTTTTTTCCCTTTCCCTCTTTAAGAGCAAACCTAGTAAAGTTGCTTAACGTTTCAGGATGCCTGCACAATATTTTTAAGTCGTTTGCAGATAAGGGAAGATTCCATAGCCCCAAGAAATAGAATAAATACCAGCCACCTTCATTAACCTGCTAAATTTTAGGAGAGATAATGGTCTCTAAGAGAGGCGCACTGTTGGTTATCAAGCCTGCGGACACCTTTGTAATGACAGATCGGGAATGATTGGGGGCAGTTTGCTGCAGTTTATTTCCAACACCGTGGAGTTTGTGGTTATTCATTTGTTCAGGCGTTTGACGTCTATCAGGGCCTGCACCAGGAGGCCATGGTAAGAACGAACAGCAACAGCAAACACAGAGAGACCCGGCTCCTGCCTGCTCTGTGTTTACAATCAAGCGTGTGAGACAAACACAAACTAAAGAATCAGATGGAGAGATATGGGATGACAACCGCGGTAAGTGGAAGGAGAACGACCTGGTACTCTGAGAGCTAATGGCAGGAATTGACCAGGTCAGGGAGGATCAGGGAAGCTTCCAGAAGAAGCAGTACTTCTGCTTCCTCCTCTAGAGAAATGTTCATCCTCTAAGCATAATTCCTTAGTTCCTTCAATGCTTAAGGGTTTAGCTCACCTTTTCTGAATGCTCCTCTAACTCTGATCTTCACAATAGAAAAGCAAGGCAGAGGCTGTTCTCCCCATGTCACAGACAGGGACAGTGGGGGCAGGAGGGGGCGAGAGCAGACTGCCTGGTAGAGCCCAGCCTCTGGGGTCTCATGCCGTCCTTGATATCAATCAGCCTTGTGTCTGTTTTTTGTCTGCTGCTTTCTGGATGATGTTTCACAGATTAGGCCTGATGCGCCTTAGCTGTGACCAGCCTCTCAGCAGTGGTGAAACTCTTGAGTCACTGAAATAAAATATTCTTCAGCTGCTGCTGTCAGCTGGCCTCCGCAGAGAGCCATTGCCGTGTCTGTGGATTAGTCTCTGCTATAGCCCTCTGCTGTCCCCTCCTAGGTTCTTAGATCTCCTCTGCTTGATGTTTCCAGGGATGGGACCCTGGCTGCCTCCGGACGTGGTCCCCTATCTTGGGACAGCTGCACATAGTAGCAAGATCTTTAGGGTAAGCTGCTAAAGTTCTCATGGTGTCTTCTGCTTGGTCCCATGGCTTCTGGTGCAAGAATTAATGGAGAGACTTTAGCAGAAGTGGAGGGAAAGGACTGGGGACCTTGTGGAACCCAACAGTGTAATAGCATGGGACACGTGAAGCCTGCTTTGCGACATGTGTTTGTGCTGGGTTTGTTCAGGGATAGAATGCCACCCTTCCTTACCCCCATCAAGACTAGAACTCTAGAGAAGTAGGACCCGTCTGAGACATCCTGGGTGGTCCTCCCAGCACATAAAATGGGTATACCCTCTACTCCTCATCCGCCAGCACATTTCCCCCTCGCTCGATGTTTCTGCACGAACTTCATAAAACAGTGGCCTGTGAATTAGATGAAGGAGGTCCTGGGGGATCCCCGGGGGGGCTGGGATCTATGCCTCTGACCCTGACGGACTTGCCACAGTGGCTGGAGGTGAATGTTTCCTCCCCACGCTCTGAGCCGTCAGCCCCTTTGACATTCTCCTTCTGGAATCACTGGATGCTCTGGAAATTACAACTGGGAGTCCAGAGCTGTGAATTTCTTTGTTCAAATGACTATTATAGACCCTCCTCGCTCTCATAAACAGGCTATAAGTGGAGTGCAGAGCTGACAATGGCAGTTTCCCCAGGTGCCTGGGGTTTCTCCCAGGTGGCAGGCTCGCACTCAGGAGGTGTGATCAGACCAGGAAAGGTGGGGAATTCACGCCACAAAACCTCTGCCAGGTTTTGAAAGGAGAAGCCCTTTGACTTTGTATAGGGAGAGAGATGAAAGAGTAAGATATCTCAGGAAGAAAATGACCTCTTCCAGATACACACCTTGAAACCTGATACTGTCCTCCCCTACCTGACAAGATGCTTGGCTCTCAAGGAATTAGAAAACAAAAACCTTACTCTGCTCAGGAGAGAGGGTTGGATTTAACATTCAGCTGATCAGGCTCTACTGAGCTCTTCCTGTGAAATAGTGGCATTTTATTGCCTACTGTAAGCAACATGTCACAAACAGTGTCTCATTGTTTGGGGAGAGCCTGACACATGGATTCAGTGGTGCCCATTTTGCAGATGAGAAAAGCCAGACAGCCAGGAAGAAACCGTACAATTAGGACTTTGGATTTGCTAGCCTAAGAAGCCCTCTCCTTTTTCATGAGTCAAGTTCTCTCCTTAGGAGGCAACACCTGGTGCTAAAGCCTAAGGATGGCTAGAGGGAGGAGAAAGCCTCAGTGGCGGGCAGGCTGTCATGTGTGCCGCTGAAGACATTCAGTGCAGTAGGACAAACAAGGCTAACAGCACAGAAAACAGGTGGAGGCTCCTCTGTAGTGAGATTTGAATTCAGGTGTGAAAGAAGGATCTTAATAACAATCGGAAGATGGGTGCTGTAGACCAAATGTTTGTATCCTCCCCAAATTCAAATAGTGAAACCTAATCCCCAATATGGCAGGATTTGGAGGGGAGACCTTTGGGAGGCGATGAGGCCATGAGAGTGGAGCCCTAATGAATGGGATTAGTGTCCTTGTAAAGGAGAGCCCAGAGAGCTCCCTTGCCGTTTCCAGTGTATGAGAACATAGTGAAAAGATGGCCCTCTGTGTACCAGGGAGTGGGCTCTCACCAGACACTGAATCTGCTGGCACCTTGATCTTGGACATCCCAGCCTCCAGAACTGTGAGAAGTAAGTGTTTGTGGCTTCAGCCACCCAGTCTATGGTGTTCTGTTATAGCAGCCCAAACAGACTAAGACAACAGGGATTCCTGGTGAGACACTGGTGTGGGCAGAGGCTGGTTGGAGGCGCGGTCAGGGAGTATTCAGACGAGGCTGATCAGACCTTTGCAGTTAGTTGCCTGCAGGTGCATCTGGTCACAGAGAGGGACGGATTCGAAGGCTTCCTGTGCAACTGCATTATCTCTGATGTAGTGTTCCTGGCCCTCAACACTGTTGACATTTTGGGCTGAGTAATTCTTTGTTGTGGAGGATGTCTTGTGAACTTTAGGATGTTTGACAGCATCCCTGGACTTTACCTCAGTCGTGACAACCAGAAATGTCTTCAGACTTTTGCCAAACGTTCCTTGGGGCAGTGGGGGTGAGGACACTGCTCTAACTCCATCCTCATGGCAATCTCAGCAGATGACTTCACTCTCCTTTGTGCTGATGTAGGAAAACAGAGGCTAATGGTTACAAAACTTGTACCTGGGAGCGTGGGGTTTTGAAACCACATTGGTTCCAATCCTTGACAAGACTCTGTCTGACTGCCAAGGGGGAGAAGGTTCAGGGCCACCTCTTGGACTTGGTGGTGGTGAGCTTTGATCTGTTTTCTTGTGCTTTGGAAATTGCCCCTTGCCTGGTTTGCTTATCCAAATAGGCAGAAGTGCCCTGTGTGGCATGAGAGCAAATTGTTGGATTTTCAGCCCTTTTGCTACGGCTTATTCATGTTCTTGCATAACACTCTGTGAACTGATTCATTCATTCTCAACATTTACTGAGCTCTGACCACGTCCTAAGCATGATGCTGGGTCCCGGGGAAAGAAGGGTGAACAGATCACAGCCTGATCCCTGCTCTCACGACTTCATATCACAGCTGGAGACAGACAACAAGACAGTAACAATCACCACAGCAGCGGCGAACCCAAACAGCACGCTCTGATGGGGAACACTGGGATGAGAGAACCGGCTAGATAGCCCGAGATCTGAAGGCTGAGGAGGTACCGGCTCTGGAGGTAGGTGGAGGGTATTGGAGACAGAGGGAACAGTCAGTGCAAAGACCCTCAAGCGAGAAAGAGTTCGCTCTGTTTTAGAAATGGGCAGAGAGGTGCGTAGGGCTGCATTTGCCAGGAGATCACCACCCTAACCCTGGTGGTTGAGCACCGGAAGTCCCCAGCTAATCGCCCTGTGGACAAGATTTCTGGAATAACGATGACTTCAGCGTGGAAAAGAATAGTGGATCTGAATGTGTCTGGAGATCGTCATGTACTCCCAGCCTGATAACTTCTCAGGAGACACATCACTGTCTCCACATGTGTCTGTTTCTTCCCCAGACTTCGAAAAGCTGGGGAGGAAAACATTGTCCTCTACCCGTCTGGGTTCTTCTGGCTGATCTAAGATAAGTTGATGTGAGACACATTAACAGGAGAACATCAAGCAAAAGCTTGATAACATACATACGTGGGAGAGAGCCAGGAAAATTAACTCGCCAAAATGGCTGAAGCCCTCACCTTAAATACCACTTCCAGTTAAAGACAAAAGAGGATGTTGGGGGCAGTGCTTTGGGACTTCAAAGGGGAGGAAAGTAACTCACATGGAGACGGAAAAGCAAATGTTTGGTAAATAAATGTTTGCTGGGCCCTGCAGAGACACTGGGACACAGAGAGGACTCTGATCTCCAGGCCCCCTGCTGAGTTCCCCGCATAATAGAAAGCCCATATTCTCAGCAGATGTCTCTGCTGATAGCGCTATTCTGGGAACAGGCCCTCTAGCTAAATTCTTTTAGTCAGTTAGGGGGATGGACAAAGTTTCTTCCTAAGTCTTTCGGGCCCTGATTGTTTTCAGCTCAAAATAATCCACACGCCAAAGCGATGTTTTGGGGTGGCGAGTTCTGCCCCCCTACGCAGACCCACTTGGGTCACCTCCATAAGGAGGAGTGGTGGGTCCTCGGGGACCTCCTGTTCCCGGGCTCCCTAAAGCCGAAAGCCCTGCTTTTCTCCCTGCAGTTTGGGCTTCGAGGCTGTGCCTCTGTCCCGGCCTGTGAGGGGGACCCACCTGTGCCTGTGCCGCCCCTCCATTCCCTGTTCTGCTCTTTGCTTTGCCCTGCTCTGCGTCCAGCCACTCAGGGCTCGGAATACTTGCTGGCCTTAGGAGACCCCTGTGTTGTGCATACTCACGTCTTTCTCCAGCCATGAGGCCCTGGCCACTCCTGTCTCTCTTTCTTGCTTTGCTCCGCTGATTGTCCCGGGATGGATTCTTCTCCCACCTTGTGTCTCAGAGTTTGCCTGCAGCCTGGCCTTTCTGTCAGGCTGGGTGCATTTGAAGCAGGTGAGGGAGCGTGTGCTCTGACCTTGCCTAGAGCTTTGCAAGCCCTGGGGATTTTCCCTGAGCTTTGCAAGCCAAGGGAAAATTATACCCCATGCCTGCCTCTGGGAACGCAGTGCCTCCTGGCTGAGGGGCTTGAAGGGCCTCAGCGTTTTCTGGACTAGGAAGGAGGCAGCCCAGTGGCAGGATGAGACACGCTGGGGTTTGCAGTCCCCAGACTTGAGCTAGAACACAGGCACCAGAAGGTAGGAGCGGTGGAGTCTCAGAAGGTTCCTCCACCTCCTGACACATGGGTGCCTGGCAGCCAGCTCAGGGTCGAGCTCCCAGCCCTTCTTTCCCGGGATGGGGGCCTCAGTGTTCTCCTCACCCAGTGGCCGCATGTGCGCCTCTCACCCCCAGGCCTCTCAGATGCATTGCAGATGGAGGATGCTCCTCCTCGGCTTCAGTTCTCCTGGAGCTGGAGGAGACCGTAAGCTTGGGCATTTGATGTGGGTTCAAACCCAGGCCTCACCATCCATTGGTTATGTGATTTCAGACAAGCGCCTCAATTTTGCTGGGCCTTCACTTCCTCAGATGTAAAATGCAGATAATGGCTCCCTCAAGGAGGGCAGCCCGAGCCCTGGCGTCAAGAGTCATCTCCATGCATCAGTATCCCTTTTCCTTTCCTCCCTCCCTCCCTTCCTTCCCTCCTTCCTTCCTTCCCTCCCTCCCTCCCTCCCTCCCTCTCTCTCTCCCTCCCTCCTCCCTCCTCCCTCTCTCCCTCCTCCCTCCTCCCTCTCTCCCTCCTCCCTCCCTCCCTCCTCCCTCCCTCTCTCCCTCCTCCCTCTCTCCTCCCTCCTCCCTCTCTCCTCCCTCCTCCCTCCTCCCTCCTCCCTCTCTCTCTCTCCTCCCTCCTCCCTCTCTCCTCCCTCCTCCCTCTCTCCTCCCTCCTCCCTCTCTCCTCCCTCCTCCCTCTCACCCTCCTGAATGCATTCAGGGCAAGATCACTTGAGGACATATATCCTTTGTCTCCCTGTGAGAGCTGCCCTCCCCGCCCCCCACCTCATGTAATTGTCAGCAACAAAGTTGGAAAATAAGGCGTCTGAAGCAGCTCTCGGCACTGCAACATCTGCACCAGACAAAACTCGCAAAGCCCTCAATCCCCAGTCATGAATGCACTATAAAAACAATGTGGCAGAAATGAAAATTGTTCCATCATAATATTTCACAGTTCTTTTTGACAAAAGCCAAGCCGCCCTCATGAATACACATTTCCCAGCATCTTATGCATTATGCATCAGCCTATAGCAGGGGACCTGGGAATTGCCAGGCCCTAGTAAAGGGCCTTTGAAAGTGCCTATTTTGTAAACAAATGGAGCTCAGACCCCACACTCAGGCTGTTTAGGTAATTTAAAACTGACTCTGGCTGCCCGAGTGGGGACCAGCTCTTCTTAGGGCCGTAAATGGCAGGTGTCTCCAACGCTCTCTGGATGGAGAGGGGTGCTTCAGCGTGCTTCAGAGGGGCAGGGACAATTTCTCCCCGAGCCAGAGCCAAATGTTGCCGGAATGCCAAACGAGCCCACCAAGGCTGGCTGGGCAGTCAGGCAAATTAGTCGGGACTTCTGACTCCCAAGAGCCTCCATGGGATCAAGCCCTGTGATGGGGGGTGCTGATGGGTGGAGGGGACAAGGAGGTCTGAGCACACAGAGGCTGGCCTGTCTCAGTGGGCTTGCAGGAAGCATCTCTCTTTGCCCCAAGTAGGCAAACTGGAAGTAGGAATTAAGCGTGCGTTACTGTCAGTAGGAAGTCCCTTGAAGATTATTAACTAACCCCTGTGGTTCAAGGAAGGGGAGACTGAGGCCAGGCATTTTAAGTGACACGTTCAAGGTCACACTGGTTAGTGAGCGGTAGGTCTGGGACTGCTGGAAGCCGGTTGTCTTTTCCCAGCACCTCCCACTGCTTCAATCATGAATTGGCAGCAACTGAAAGGACCAGGGGTAAAATGGTTCCTGATTGCTATGATTTAAGCAAAGGGCAGACAGGGATCCTTACAACAGCCCTGGAAAAGAGCATAATTCAGGGCTGTTTTGTGTCATTTGCAATCTGTCCTCTATGGTAGCCTTATTTGAAATGGTGAATGATGCATGATAGATATCTACTCATTACATTATATCTGTCACACTAACAAGGTGGTGATTGATTCATTGCTACATGTATTTATTTCCTAAGAATATTCAGCTCCCATTAGGGGGTGCTGCAAATGGCTTTGAATTGAGGGACAGGAATTCTGAATTCTAGTGTTGGTACGCCCTATTCTTCCCTTCTGTGGACCTCAGATTCTTTCTTGTAAAAAGCGGGGCTCAGGAGGGATGGTCTCTGGGTTGCATCCCAGCTGAGATCTCCCAGCTGCTAGTGTGTGAGTACGGGCACCGTGCAGAGGCCTCGATGAAATCAGGGGGCAGAAGGGCCCACCTCATGCTGTATAAGTGCATCCGCAGGGCTGGGCTCCGCCATGAGGGTTGGTGGGTGGGCTGGGTGGGGGGGGGGTAGGATTGACCCCAGTTAGGGAAGTTCCTCACCCCTGCACCTGCTGCTGTACAGCTGTTGGACCCACTTGCTGATTGGTGCAGTTTGACTAATGAAAGCAGGGACAGCTGAAGGCCGGTTGAGACAATGAGGCGACATTACCCCTCACAGACACCTGGCAGAATCAGCTTAGGAGATGGCTGCTTCCCCTCCTCTGCTTACCCGGGGAATACACTGATGGGGGAGGTGGCTGGAAAGGGGAAGTCAGGATCATCATGCCGCCTCCAAAACTGAGAGCCCACCTGTGACGCTCTAAGCCTAGTATAAGCAATGCTCAAACTCCTGGGCATTTTTGTGGTTGTTGTTGTGAAAACACTCCCCATCTGGAGTTTCTGATTCAGTAGAGATGTGTGCGGATGTGGTGGGGGAAGTTTTGTGTCTCAAAATTCCCAGGTGACACTGCTGGTCCAGGAGCCATACTTTGAGCACCACTGATACAGGAAAAAAAAAAAAAAAAAAAAGAATATCTACATATCCTGCATTTCCATTTCTCAGCATCTTCAAACTACTCAAAACTGCTCCCAAATCTTTGTAAAAATAAATAATTTCAGTTTCTACAACTGGCACAGCAGTAGGAAGTGTCCTCGAGTAACATAAATAGTTATTTATTCGGTTCCAGACCAAGAAATAACTTCCCCTGAACTATGAAAGGAAAATATTCAAATTCAAAGCCTTAGAAATTCAGAAGAGCATAAAAATGAAAATGAATGGAAATGCGTCACAGAAGGATAGCAGCTGTTGACATGCTACCTTCTTTTAATTTTTGGCCGGTGAATATGTGTCTGTAGGTCTTTCTACTGGTCTCGTGCAGTTTTCCTAAATTGGGATCCTTGGGATGTTAAATAGTGTTACGATCAAAGTAACAAAAACAATAAAACCAGAAACAACAGCGGTAACACAGAAGGTATATTTTAGAGGCAGATCTGAGATCAAAATCTTTGGAAAATGCTGTGATAACCAAAATTTAAAAGTTGAATAGGTTTTCAGCTGGAGGAGTTAAACTCTGATGGGCACTCTAGGAGGCATTTGGGGTGGGAGTATCTCCCATATAGGTTCCTTATGGAATCCCTCCTCTTCTGCCCATCTCCCCCAGCCCTACCCCAAGCTTTTTAAGGGGTGGAGGTTCTTAGCCCTCCTAGGGGAAATGCCTGGAGAGTTGTAAGGAATTCACCCTAGGTATAAAATATGGAGTTTAAAGCTCCTGTCACATATCATTCTCTACCATTGGTCATCCTGGATTTTCCAAAAGAAGCTGCCTTATTTTGTTTAAAATTTAATACGTTAAGCAAGAAATGGTCATTTCACCTCAATTATCAGTCTCTAGACAATCAAGAGTCAGGATTCAAAGTCCATACTTTCCATGGCTGTGACCTGAGCTTGTCTTAAGCTGTCTTTCTCTTCTTAAAAGGACACTAATTCCTTCATGAGGGTCCCACCCTCATGACCTTATGTAAGCCTAATTACTTCCCAAAGGCCCCATTAAAAAGAACCAACGCACGGTGTGTGGGAAGGGGGAGTTAGGGCTTCAACACACGCATCTGGAAGGGCACAAAACATTTAGCCCATAATAGCAGCTTTGCTTCTTGGCAAGCCAACTAACCTCTTGGAGACTGTTTACATTTCTTAAAGAGGGATGGTGATGCTGGCGTGATCTGCAAACCATCTCTATTCTGGCCACTGTGAAATGGGCTGGGCGTGGCCAGTGACACACCTGTTGTTGCCCATCTCCGTGTGTCCCACCTCCTCTGCCTGGCTAGCCTCTCCTCCACCCGCTCCCCATTCACCCGCCTAATGTCTACTGGACCTTCAAGACTCAATGTTGCTTCCTTTGGGCAACCTAACTCTCCGGAAACTCTTACCACGCTGTGTTGATCCAGGTCTCTGTCTCCCCCACTGGGCTGCGAGTTGCTCCGTGAACACAGCGACCATATGTCCCATCTCACTTTCATTCTTCAGTGCCTAGCAGTCTTCTGGGCACATCACAGGTGCTCAGTAAGTGTTTGGATCAATGAACATGGTGATGGACACTGCAGAGAAGGAAAGAGATAGAGTAGAGGTATAGCTATAACCACTGGTGAAAAAGAAACACACCAACAGAGAATATAAGGAAGCAATTAAAACAGCAATAGGATTGCCCACAAATATTTAAACAAAAATTCCTACCACAATGGTTTAACCAGGCCAAACCAATAGAAAAGCACCCTATCAGGGTGACAAATGCCAAGACCAGTGCTCAAAAAAACCCAGCCAGGTTTCCTGCGAGGGTCTTGTGTTTGCTTGACCATTCCACGCACACAGGGTGATCCCAGTGGGGCAACTGTGTCTGATAGAAACAAACTCTCTACCTACAAATCATGAGGCTAAGAGTGAGCTCAAGCAGTTAGTGATCATCTTAACCCACAAAACTTTATGCACGGCCTGTATTCAGCCAGCCTTTTGATCCCAGACAGAAATCTATTAAAGCCCATTGAGAGAATGAAAAGACAAAATCTGAGGAACATTTTTTACCTTGGTGGATATAAAAGCTGGCAAGTTCGATGATGCTAAGAGTGATCTATTTGTCAATAGCAATATTACATTAAACTGGGGAAACCATTCCCTTAAATGCAAGCCGAGTGAGTACTCTGAATAATGGCTTAAAATTACACGTGTCCAGGGCCTGTTGAAGCTGGAAAGGATAGAATTAACATTCCTGCTTTAGGAATGTGGAAAAATTCCACATTTTCTCCAAAGGAGTACTTTCTAAGTTTGAGTCAGGGACTAGTTTAAGAATCTGGTGAAAATTATAGAATAATGCGTGTGGTACATGCCCAGAGCACTTGGTGTTTCTCAGGGAGCTCATGGAATTCTTAAATGTCCATCTGTGCATTCCAGTCAGGAATTCCTACTCCTAGGAGACGATGTGGTCTAGTGCACAGGTTTTCAACTGCCAGTGTGAGGAATCACATTATCAGAATCATCTCTGAAACTTTTCGTAATATACATTTACCCCATGTGGTCTGATAGCGGATCACTGCAACTTTTCAAGAAGGCAGAACCGAGGTGGGGCTAAGACATGGGTGTTTTGAAAAACACCCCAGTGATTCTCTCGCCCCCTCACACCTCAACCCATCATGAGCAGGAGTGAATAGCTCAAGAGGAGAGAGCCATGGGTTATAGACCCATTGCTAGGATATATCGAATATAGTACTACACGACCCGCTGTTGATTGAATCTGTGGATGTGGAACCACGGATACAAAGGGCTGACTATAAACTTATATGCAGATTTTTGACTGTGCAGAGGGTTGGCACCCCTAACTCCCACATTGTTCAAGGGTCAACTGTATATCTAATAGAGAAATATATCTAATAGAGGTAGACCTGGGTTCAAATCCCAGCTTCTTTCCTCACTAGCCTTCTGACCTCGCTCAAGGAACATTTATTTCCTCTCTTAACTTCTGTTTCTTCATCTGTAAATGGTCATTAGAAAGACTGAGCTGGGGTCTTCCCTGGTGGCGCAGTGGTTGAGAGTCCGCCTGCCGATGCAGGGGACACGGGTTCGTGCCCTGGTCCGGGAAGATCCCACGTACCATGGAGCGGCTAGGCCCGTGAGCCATGGCCGCTGAGCCTGCACGTCCAGAGCCTGTGCTCCACAACAGGAGAGGCCACAACAGTGAGAGGCCCACGTACCACAAAAAAAAAAAAAAAAAAAAGACTGAGCTGAAGGGCATGGAGTTTATGATGCAACTTTAATCCCTTTCTTTATTTAAAGGAAACGTAAAGGTACAAACTAAGAGTTGCATTACGGGGTCTTCTCAAGAAGGAAAATCTCAGACATTGGATGCGCCGCGTTACATTTTATGCCTGCTACAAAGCGTAGTCGATGATGGGAATTCTCTATGTGCTCCTAAGGGTCTTAGGTGTTGGGAAAGAGTTGCATTTCTCAAAGTCTGCTGTAAGGGGATATATTACTTGTAAAGGCCTCAAGGAGTTTTTCACAGCGAAGGTTAGGAGCGAGTGAATATTGCCAATAGAGTTGGGAGTATTTCACCACATGGTGACTTTCCCTGGTTTGGCTTCCAAGGGCATTCTGAGTCCTCAGAGAAGAGTACACATGTGGGCAATGCTGTGAAAAGTCTTTGTTTTTGATTGGAGTGGAAGGATGGCCTAGTTGGGTGGGTGCTACTGGGCTCCAAGGTCTGGCATAGCGGGGGGCATCCTACTTGTGCGCCGGTCTGGACATGAGTCTCTTGGGAAGTCAATTTCCAAGACTCTACCACGGAAGTCACTCTTACCTCTGGAGCCGGCATGAGGATCTTAACCATAAGCTACGTAAAGCCCCTGTCCGCCAGGTATTCGGTGTTGAACGAACGGTAGTTATCTTGGTGCAGATGGTAGGTGTAGTGCCGGCACCAGTAGACTGCTGGTAGTGGCCAAATGCGACTCGGAGGTTCCATCTGGGCAATGCCCTTCGCCCTAGAGGCGTGATAGGAACTTGAGGATTCTGAGCTCTGGGAATCCTGAGCCCGTTAGGAGGTGATCTTGCTCATCCTCTTTCAGGTAAAAGTAAACTCACACTGATGCTGGAACAGCCTCACAGCTCATTGGTTCATGTCCAAGCTCTTAAGGACTCCGTCTGTTTCACTCACTCTCCCATGGGGCCAAACTTGCATTGCCCTTTCTGTCAACTTCCTGCATTTGCTCAAAACATTCTTCTCTACCTGGAAAATCCTCTCTGCCCCTCCAAATTCAGCTCCTCCTCCCAGGTTTAGCACAGAAGCCCTCCCTCCAGGGATCCTTTTATTGTGTCCACTGTGTGCCCATCAGGTACTATTCTTTTCTCTATATTTTCGCATCTCTCTGTCCAGACTGGAAGATATTTGAGGACAGAGACTGTGTCATCCACTTTGGTTCCTCTTCATCACCGAGACTACAGTGCTGTTTGCTTCTGATCTTTGAGGCGCTTCTGCTGGTTTGCTGGGCAGGAAGACCCACGCCCTGGTGTGGGTGGGTCTTGCCTTTCCACATACCTTTATCGAGATTTCCAACACCTATCAGATCCCAAGAAAAGGTACTTGTTTTAACACAGCTGCCGGGTACAGGTCATTGCTTTAGACAAGGTTTCTTTTCTTTCTTTTCTAATGAACTTAATCATTTTTAATATCTTTTCCACAGCAGAATACATTAAATGACCCTGACTTGGCTGAAAGCCTTCTCCCGAGTGCTTTGGGAGGATTAGAGGAAGCTCTTTTACAGCCTCGTAGCATGACTGGCTGCCTTTTCCTTTCTTTGGGTTAGCAGAGAGTGAGGTTTGATCCTAACTGACAAAGGGGGAGCCCTGAGCCTTGCAGTTTGTGTTCATTGGGAGAGAAGCAGGGGCTGGACTCTTTGGAGAAGGGAAGCTAGTATTTTCAATGATTTCAGCTTGTGTCTGAACATGGGGGCTGATAGGGACACTGACAAGGCAGCTTTGGGAAAGCACAGCAGACCCCAGAGAAAGAAAGAAAGCATAAGGGTCAGGAGAGAGAGCCGTTGTCATCTGAAAGAGTTGACTCTGGCGGTGGAGACCATCTCCAGCAGTGATGGAGGGAGGATTTGGGCTTACGGTGCAAATTCAAAGTCAGTGACAACATGTTTTTTTTTTTTTTTAATTGCACAAAGAGCATAAGAAGAGGGCAAAAAAATGGGACAAATGAATCAGCAGTGGAATGAGAATGGAAAACAGTACAAAATAAAGTTGTCATCTGTGTGGTATTCACATTCCTGGCTCATTACCTTCTGGCACCAGGAGGAATTGTTTCACACTTGGGGAGGGTCAGGGTCACGCGGAAGGAAGGGGCGTTTCAGATAGTCTCCAATGGATCCTACAGAGATTCCCTTTGTCTTATATACGTCCCCTTGTTATTTCTGCTTTAGGCCTGTGAAGTACTCTCTCCCCAAAGAATGAGGAATAAGAAGAGGCATATTCTTGCTTTTCTTCTTTCTCTCTATGGCCCCTAATCGAGTGCCGGCCATGGGGTACCATTTAGAACTCTAGAGGAGGAAGCATCCATCGGAGACACCCTGCCTCGGCTTAGTGTCAGAATTAATTGATTGAGTGGCCGAGGATGATTGAGATTTGCCTGGGACTGGGCAATGGCTATCTCCTTTTAACCATGATTCGCAGACTCCAAATCAAGAAACAGACCCTGTGAGCACCTCCTCGGTCTCAGACAGGGATGGCATGCCACTGAGAGACCTCAAAGAAGCCAGCAGAGGGAGAATTTGTCCGAACAGCACAGGGAACTGTATCCTCAAGTTCTGCCAGTTGCATCACTGGTCTGAGCCTGCATCTTCCTCAGAACATGGCATTAAAATATTCTGCTCCACTGCTCTGCGCTCCAGAAATAAATAAATAGCAGCACTATTTTTAAAGGATCATTGGGCTTCATTAAGTAAAGAGCAGCTTCTCTTTAACATGGTTTTGAGGATTTGCTGTCTAAACAGTGGGCTGGGGTGTTGACATCCTGGCAGAAGTTTTTCAAGTGTGTATTAATAGGCCTGGCTGTTTCTGGCACTGCCAGTCCCTGGCTGGGCATTCTTCAGCCAGTCATTCCACCCGCTCTCGGCTTCACTTTCTCTTCTGTATGCACAGTGCAGGTCAAAAATCTGTTTCCCCATTTATTCTGAGGATGTGATGCAATGGGTCAACTCCATAGCCACTGCACAGTGACTGTCGGTTCTTCCATTCATTAATTCACTGAGAAATGCTGCTGTCAGAGGATGCTTTGAATGGCTCCTGTCCTTTGAATCAGTCTTTCGGTTTCTCTACCTTGTTAGGATCTAACAAGAGGTCTCATAATTAAAACCCAGCCAGGCTGAGGTTAAAGCTCTTTGGTTCACTTTCACCCACATGCCATCATAACTCTCCAACTCTGGCCCAGGATTAGGAAGGAGGTAGAATGATCTTTGCATGAAGACGAGGAACAGGGCCTTGGTCAAAGAGCAATTCTTGCAATCGGATAGACTGATTCAGATGCCAGATTGGCTGTTTCCTGGCTCCATTTAGACAAGCAACTTATTTGCTCACAGCCTTGTTTCCACCATCTGTAAGGAGGAACAATAAAACCTATCTTAGAAGACTCCTGGGAGACCAAAGAAAATGATGCCTAGATGATGCTTTGTAGCAATCAGTGCATAGTGGTTGCACGCAAGATGGTAGCTCCCTCAGCAGAAACAGATGCTGTTGAGGTGGTGGTCTCAGGGCACCGGCCTGTCTTTTAGTTCTTTCCTTCTCTCCCAGGCTCTCCCCACCTGCACTCCCTCTTTCCCAAGACAGGCTTCTTGCATGTCTGCCATCAGAACTCTCTCAGAAGGAGTGTGGATGAGTCCCTTGTCCTTCTTCATGGGCTGGACAGGGTGGGCTCCCTCTTCCCAGGTGGGGTGTGTCTCCCGCCTCTTTTGGCTTTGTGGGACCAAAGACTGTTTTTATGAGAGGAGAACTAAACCCCTGGAGTCCTTAAAAAAGTTAAGGTTGGAGTATATAGAAAAGTACATGTATTGTCAGTATATAGCCTGTCACAGTTTTGCAGAATTAACAAATCTATGTCATTAGCACCCAGATAAACAAGTCACTGGCAGCTCCCTAGAAACCCCCTCCTCATTGTCCCTTTTAGTCACCGACTCCCCAGGGTGACCTCCATAGGCTGCTTATGTACTTTATATAAGTGAAATCATACACATGTACTCTTCTGTCTGGCTTTTTTCACTGGACCCTACATTTATGAGAACCATCAACGTTGTTGTGTGTAGTTGTAGATTGTTTATTCTCCTTGCTGTGTACCATTCCATCAGGTGAATACACCACAAATTACCTGTCCATTCCACTGGGGATGGGCACTTGGGTTATTTCCTTTACAGTCCGGTGGCCTCCACTTTTTGAGATGGTCATGGAGCCTTTGCTCTAAACACCGGCTGCCTCACCTGCCCAGAAGCTCAGGGCAGCCATTGGGTAGGACTTCAGGGCAATGGCAGAAGTGAGACTTTTTACATGAACTTTAATTTAGGACCTCAAGTCGCTCCAGTGACAACCCTGGAAGGTAGGTAAGAGTCTCCCAATTGTCCACGTGATCAAACCGTGGCTGAGAAGGTTTAGACATTTGCCTAAGGCAGCAGATCTGACAAATGCTAAAACCAGGATTCTAACACAGTGTTTAGTTTCTCTAAAAATTCTACTCCTTTCACAAATCATACCACCTCTTTGCCAGATTTAATGAAAAGCTCATCTTGGCAGGGGTGGGGTGGAGCAGTTAAAGGAAAATAGTTTGATTCCAAGGTGTCTACAAGAAGTTTGGCCAGGTCACTGCTTCCCTGGGCTGGCCATCCTCTCCTCACTTTTAAGAATAAAGCAGTAGGGCTTCCCTGGTGGCGCAGTGGTTGAGAATCCGCCTGCCAATGCAGGGGACACAGGTTCAAGCCCTGGTCTGGGAAGATCCCACATGCCGCGGAGTGGTTAAGCCCGTGCGTCACAACTACTGAGCCTGCGCTCTAGAGCCCGTGAGCCACAACTACTGAGCCCATGTGCCACAACTACTAAAGCCCGTGCGCCTAGAGCCCGCGCTCCGCAACAAGAGAAGCCACTGCAATGAGAGGCCCGCGCACCACAATGAAGAGTAGCCCCGCTCACTGCCATCTAGAGAGGGCCTACGCACAGCAGCGAAGACCCAACACAACCAAAAATAATAAATAAATAAGATTAAATTTAAAAAATAGATAACTAACGAGAACCTACTGTATAGATCAGGCAACTCTACTCAGTGCTCTGTGGTGCCCTAAATGGGAACGAAATCCAAAAAAGGGGAAACATCTGCATACGTATAGCTGATTCACTGTGCTGTACAGTAGAAACTAACACAACATTGGTAAAGCAACTATACTCCAATAAAAATTTTAAAAAAAGAATAAAGCAGTAGAATTCATTGCCCACAGGGAGAATAGGCCAGTAAGTGAGACTCAAACCAGGTTGGAATCTTGACTCCTCCACTCATGAGCTCTGTGACCTTGGGCAAGTTACTTGCTGTCTCTGTGCCTCTGTTTACCCATCCATAAAATGAGGGTGATAAAAGTTGTTACCTCACAAAGCTACAGTGAGGATTAAATAGAAAATTAGTGTATAGCACTTTGCATAGTGCCGGGCACCAAGTTGATATTTTTTTTGGCACTTACTGTTATAATAAAATGCAAGCCCTTTGTCAGGGCTGACATTCTAAGAGCCGGGTACTGTCATTTCAGCCAGCACTTTGAATCAAAGATCTTCACCAGCTCCTAAATAAACGTTACGTGGCTGCTACCACCACTTCTCTTTTTTGGAGATGTCTATTAAAATTATGATTCAATTGTCAGAAACAAAATATTCTTAAGATGTCTTCAACCATACCCTCAAATTATATGACAGTGTCTGGCTTTAATACCCATCTAAATAGTTATACTGCTGACAGGTTTCGGGAGCGGCGTTTGCTCTTCTATTCCTCTCATTAACTTATGTAGCAACATCATAACTCTCTGGAAGGATTTTAAAAAAAAAGGATGTTGGCGTATTCCATCTGAATTCATTTCATATAGCGTCTGTGTCAGAGCGTTTGCATATGAATGAGATGACTTGACGTTGGATCATTAACATGGGAGCATTGCCGTGACACATTTTAGAGTTCAGGTTAAAGAGTTTGAGGCAAGCCAGGGAAGGAAGGTTAGAGACTCAGCCCATCTGAAATTTTGCTGGAGTCGCTTGACATAGAATCTCCATCCCAACAGGGCTGTGCCTGCAACCGCAGTTCTGTCTCTCGCCTTTAGGATGGCAAGTCCAACATCCCACCTATCCTCTCCATATCCCCAGTGTTCTAGCCCCGTGGATGTGCTTTTCATTAGTACCGTTAAGTCTTTGTATACATAACCTGCTCCCTCTACTCGATAGGGCCCCTCTCTGCTTGACAGATCTTAGCGGTTCCATAGAATCATCAATGTTTCCGCGAACCCTTCTCAGTCCCTCCAGGCCAATTTAACCACCTCTTCTCCGGGCCCAGCACCAGATCCTCATGTCCAGAATGGACTGCGTCCCTTTTGGCACGTCACTTTCATGCTGGACTCTGAGGTTTCAGAAGGCGTGGAGGGGAGCTACCATCTTCGTTCTTCCAACCCCAGGAATCAGTACAGTACAGAGTAGTAGATGCTCGATAAGTGTTTACTACATGGATGAATGTAGAAAACTGGACTAAGACATGGCTGGGCATGTTCTGAGTTTCTCTCTCCAAGGAACCCCTGGTATTTAAACTGCTCCTAAGTGTCAGTAACAGGCTGCCAGTAAGGCTTCACCAGAAAACGTCAGCTTCAGTGGACAAGACTTGGGCTCAGAGCAGGCCCTGGGGTTCCATCTGAACTGTGTCCCCCTCACATCACAGGCATTGGAAATGGGCTGAGCATGTCCTCACAGCCACCTGGCTGCCTGCGGCTTGTTGGCTGATCTCATAGTGGAACATACTGATTTGGAGGCAATTAGCCTCAGTGCTGAGCCGTGGCTCCCAATAATGTCTCCTGAATTGGGACGACACGGGTCTCAGTAGCTGAAGCCTGGGGATGACGTGGTACTGGCTGAAGACACACCAGACAGGGACAGTGATCCACACTGTCAGCTTCCAAGGAACCTATAATGACTTTGTAGTGACCCTACACACACATTCACTGCAGTGGCAAGAGGCGGTTGGGGGACAGACTCTCAAGTCAGACTGCATAGGTTCTGTCCCGGCTCAACTGTCTGTCAGCTGTGTGACCTTACACAAGGTCCTCTACCTTTCTAAAAGTCAGTTTTCTCATCTGTAAAATGGGCACAATAAGAGCTATGGCAGAGGGCTGTTATGTGCTCCCTCATAACAGAATGACCTTTATATGTGTCATAGAGTCTATGACAGACAGAAAACTTGACTCCATAGAATCAATATAATTTTACATAATTAGTTTAATATATAAAACTTGTATATAAAATATGTAATTAATATAATATTAATATAAATAATTCACACACAGAATTCCATTTGATTCTCACCAAAGGCCTGTGAAGTTATTGTTACCCTTATTCAGAAAATGTAAAAATCCCTGTAGTTTAAAATAGGAATGTAAATTAAAAGCTCATCAGGGGGCTTCCCTGGTGGCGCAGTGGCTCAGAGTCCACCTGCCGATGCAGGGGACACGGGTTCGTGCCCCGGTTCGGGAAGATCCCGCATGCCGCGGAGTGGCTGGGCCCGTGAGCCATGGCCGCTGGGCCTGCGCGTCCGGAGCCTGTGCTCCGCAATGGGAGAGGCCCCAACAGTGAGAGGCCTGCGTACCAAAAAAAAAAAAAAAAAAAAGCTCATCAGAACTTATAGTCTGTGATTCAGTGTCATGGCCAAGGCCATAGAGCTCTTGTCTGTCATGTCTTGAATACTTCCAGGCAGCCCCCTCCACCTGGTCCATGAGGGTGGGTTGCAGGCAGTTGCCCGAGGCCCTGCCCCCTTTCTGCCATCCCCACCCCTATTCTCATCCCTCACCCCACGGATTCTAGGCCTGCCCTAGCTCCCTCAACCCTGAACCTGTTTCCAGCCCTAGGGACTTTTTGTCTAAACTAGACTTACTGATTTGTTCTCTCACCTCTGACTCTTTGTCTTATGCCTTATGCATCTTCCTTAAGGAAACTCTCTCTCTTCCAACCCACAGCCTTTTGGGAAGGCAAAAGTCATGGGCTCTGAATCCCAACGGGCATGACTTTGAATTCTGGATCTTCCCTTTCCTGATGTCCACACTAGTCATATATACAACAGACAGCATCTCCATCTGCCCAGATGAGAAATCTGTTCACTCTACAGGGACTTATCAAACACCTACTATGTGCCAGGTCCTCTCATCTGCCTGGGAAGAGAGCTTGAGCAAAAATGGACAAAAATCCCTACACTCTTGCAGTTTACATTTTAGTGGTGAAGGGAAAGGGATAATACACAAGGTAGGTGAGTGAATTAAGTAGTATGGTAGAAGTGGTAAACATTACAAGGAAAATGTTTAAAAGCCCACTAAAGGGAGAGATGGCGCTCTGCACTGGCCCTGGGCCCACCCATAGTAAGTGCTCAGTAAATGGCAGCCATGATGATAAAGGGCGAGGGGAAGAGGGAAGCAGCTAGTGAAAGCTCCTCTGACCTCTTCTGGAATGTGTAACCCGTGCCTTTCTCACCTGCTGCTCCATGATGCAGAAGGACCCAGACTGCCTCATGTCCGGTTCCAGTCTTCTGTACTTGGACCTTCCCCTTCCTGTCCCTATCCACCTACTCACCGTTACACTGAAGATTTGGAGTTCCTTGCCCATGATCTGACCTGATAATTTACATTCCCAATAGACATAGGTCATTTTTGGCTTCCCAGCATCAGAATACCCATGCTAATGTAGAGGGACCCTGAGACAGGTGGGTGGCAGGCAGAGCTTTCCTTTCTACTTTGGGAACCCCAAGGAGGCAGGTGGTTCTCTTCACTTGACAGTCAGTCGGTATCTTGACTGTTAGGAAGTGGCCTGAGCAGGGTCACCCAGAGGCTCCAGTGTGGGATGTTGCATCTGGGATGAGTGACAAAGAACAAGGTGACAGTTTAGAACCAATTGCAGGGTCCTTGGTGCCTGGTGGCCAGTGTGCCAGCATCCAGTGTTGCTGGGTCAGTAGTGTTTGTGGTAGACCAGAGACCTTCCCACCAGACTCTGGGACGTGGTTGGTCTGTGGCTTCTGTGGACCCGCCTACCTCATCCCTGCCCACTGTTTCAGCCCTCTCTCCAGCCTTCCCAACAACTGTGAGCTGATTCACATCTTCCAGTAAATTCCTTCTTTGTTGACATTACCAAAGTTGACTTCTGTCATATTCAATCACCCTGATGAGTTCATGCCCTTCTGCCCATGGCAGTTGCTTCCCACTCTGGTTGCATACTTGGGGAACTTTTCATTATCCTGGCACTCAGGCCATCTCAGAGGGTGGTACCAGGAGGCTGCATTCACTACAGATTTTCAGGTGATTTCATGGTGTGACCATGTTTGAGAGCAAATTCTCTACCTAGCCACACACTTGTGTTTCATTGCTAGAACTTGCATTGCCATCTAGACCAAGCTCAGATTCTGGGCTTCTGGGAAGCCATCTCTGCCCCTTCCCCTCTCCCTGAGTTGGGCTAAGCCAGTGGTTCTCACTCTCGACTCTACATTGGTACAACCTGAAGAGTTAAAAAAATTCTGGAGCCTGGATTTTTTAATCCTTAGGAGATTCTGATTCAAACGCTCTAGGATGTAGCTTGGGATTCTTCTTCTTCTTTTTTTTTAACATTTTATTGGACTATAATTGCTTTACAATGTTGGGTTAGTTTCTGCTGTATGACAAAGTGAGTCAGCTATACATAGACATATATCCCCACATCCCTTCCCTCTTGCGCCTCCCTCCCACCCTCCCTATCCCACCCCTCTAGGTGGTCACAAAGCACTGAGCTAATCTCCCCGTGCAATGTAGCAGCTTCCCACTAGCTATCTGTTTTACATTTGGTAGTGTATATATGCCAATGCTACGCTCTCACTTAGTCCCAGCTTACCCTTCCCCCTCCCCATGTCCTCAAGTCCATTCTCTGCGTCTGCATGTTTATTCCTGTCCTGGCCCTAGGTTCATCAGAACCGTTTTTGTTTTTTTTTTAATTCCATATATATGTGTTAGCATATGGTATTTCTTTTTCTCTTTCTGACTTACTTCACTCTGTTTGACAGACTCTAGGTCCATCCACCTCACTACAAATAACTCAATTTCGTTTCTTTTTATGGCTGAGTGATATTCCATTGTATATATGTGCCACATCTTCTTTATCCATTCATCTGTCGATGGACACTTAGGTTGCTTGTATGTCCTGGCTACTGTAAATAGAGCTGCAGTGAACATTGTGGTACATGACTCTTTTTGAATTATGGTTTTCTCAGGGTATATGCCCAGTAGTGGGATTGCTGGGTCATGTGGTAGTTCTGTTTTTAATTTTTTAAGGACCCTCCATACTGTTCTCTATAGTGGCTGTACCAATTTACATTCCCACCAGCAGTGCAGGAGAGTTCCCTTTTCTCCCCAGCCTCTCCAGCATTTATTGTTTGTTGATTTTTTGATGATGGTCATTCTGACTGGTGTGAGGTGATACCTCATTGTGGTTTTGATTTGCATTTCTCTAATGATTAGTGATGTTGAGCAACCTTTCGTGTGTTTGTTGGCAATCTGTATATCTTCTTTGGAGAAATGTCTGTTTAGGTTTTCTGCCCATTTTTGGGTTAGGTTGTTTGTTTTTTTAATATTGAGCTGCATGAGCTGCTTGTATATTTTGGAGATTATTCCTTTGTCTGTTGCTTCGTTTGCAAATATTTTCTCCCATTCTGAGGGTTGTCTTTTCGCCTTGTTTATGGTTTCCTTTGCTTTACAAAAGCTTTTAAGTTTCATTAGGTCCCATTTGCTTATTTTTATTTCGATTTCTCTAGGAGATGGGTCAAAAAGGATCTTGCTGTGATTTATGTCATACAGGGTTCTGCCTGTGTTTTCCTCTAAGAGTTTTATAGTGTCTGGCCTTACATTTAGGTCTTTAATCCATTTTGAGTTTATTTTTGTGTATGGTGTTAGGGAGTATTCTAATTTTATTCTTTTACATGTAGCTGTCCAGTTTTCCCAGCACCACTTATTGAAGAGGCTGTCTTTTCTCCATTGTATATTCTTGCCTCCTTTATCAAAAGTAAGGTGACCATATGTGTGTGGGTTTAGGTCTGGTCTTTCTATCCTATTCCATTGATCTATATTACTGTTTTTGTGCCAGTACCATACTGTCTTGATTACTGTAGCTTTGTAGTATAGTCTGAAGTCCAGGAGCCTGATTCCTCCAGCTCCGTTTTTCTTTCTCAAGATTGCTTTGGTTATTTGGGGTCTTGTGTGTTTCCATACACATTGTGAAATTTTTTGTTCTAGTTCTGTGAAAAATGCCATTGGTAGTTTGATAGGGATTGCATTGATCTGTTGCTTTGGGTAGTGTATTCATTTTCACAATGTTGATTCTTCCAATCCAAGAACATGGTGTATTTCTCCATCTGTTTGTATCGTCTTTAATTTCTTTCATCAGTGTATTAAGTTTTCTGCATACAGGTCTTTTGTCTCCTTAGCTGGGTTTATTCCTAGGTAGTTTATTCTTTTTGTTGCAATGGTAAATGGGAGTGTTTCCTTAATTTCTCTTTCAGATTTTTCATCATTAGTGTATAGGAGTGCAAGAGATTTATGTGCATTAACTTTGTATTCTGCTACTTTACCAAATTCATTGATTAGCTCTAGTAGTTTTCTGGTAGCATCTTTAGGATTCTCTATGTATAGTACCATGTCATCTGCAAACAGTGACAATTTTCTTCTTCTTTTCCTATTTGGATTCCTTTTATTGCTTTTTCTACTCTGATTTTCTTGGCTAAAACTTCCGAAACTATGTTGAATAAGAGTGGTGAGAGTGGGCAACCTTTTCTTGTTCCTGATCTTAGAGGAAATGGTTTCAGTTTTTCACCATTGAGAACGATGTTAGCTGTGGGTTTGTCATATATGGACTTTATTATGTTGAGGTAGGTTCCCTCTATGCCTACTTTCTCTAGAGTGTTTATCATAAGCGGGTGTTGAATTTTGTCAAAAGATTTTTCTGCATCTATTGAGATGATCATATGGTTTTTATCTTTCAGTTTGTTAATATGGTGTATCACATTGATTGATTTGCATATATTGAAGAATCCTTTCATTCCTGGTATAAACCCCACATGATCATGGTGTATGTTCCTTTTAATGTGCTGTTAGGGTCTGTTTGCTAGTCTTTTGTTGAGGATTTTTGCATCTGTGTTCATCAGTGATATTGGCCTGTAGTTTTCTTTCTTTGTGACATCTTTGTCTGGTTTTGGTATCAGGGTGATGGTGGCCTCGCAGAATGAGTTTGGGAGTTTTCCTTCCTCTGCTATATTTTGGAAGAGTTTGCAAAGGGTAGGTGTTAGCTCTTCTCTAAATGTTTGATAGAATTCACCTGTGAAGCTATCTGGTCCTGGGATTTTGTTTGTTGGAAGATTTTTAATCACAGTTTCAACTTTAGTGCTTGTGATTGGTCTGTTCATATTTTCTGTTTCTTCCTGGTTCAGTCTTGGCTGTGCTTTTCTAAGAATTTGTGCATTTTTTCCAGGTTGTCCATTTTATTGGCATATAGCTGCTTGTAGTAATCTCTCATGATCCTTTTTTATTTCTGCAGTGTCAGTTGTTACTTCTCCTTTTTCATTTATAATTCTGTTGATTTGAGTCTTCTCCGTTTTTTTCTTGAGTCTGGCTAATGGTTTATCAGTTTTGTTTATCTCCTCAAAGAATCAGCTTTTAGTTTTATTGATCTTAACTATCATTTCCTTCATTTCTTTGTCATTTATTTCTGATCTATCTTTATCATTTCTTTCCTTCTGCTTACTTTGGGGGGCGGTTTGTTCTTCTTTCTCTAATTCCTTTAGGTGTAAGATTAAGTTGTTTATTTGAGATGTATCTTGTTTCTTGAGGTAGGATTATATTGCTCTAAACTTCCCCTTTGGAACTGCTTTTGCTGTATCCCATAGGTTTTGGGTTGTCATGTGTTCATTGTCATTTGTTTCTAGGTATTTTTTGAGTTCCCCTTTGATTTCTTCAGTGATCTCTTGGTTGTTTAGTAGTGTATTGTTTAGCTTCCATGGGTTTGTATTTTTTACAGTTTTTCTCCTGTAATTGATATCTAGTCTCATAGTGCTGTGGTTGGAAAAGTTACTTGATATGATATCAATTTTCTTAAATTTACCAAGGCTTGATTTGTGACCCAAGATACGATCTATACTGGAGAATGTTCCATGAGCACTTGAGAAGAAAGTGTATTCTGTTGTTTTTGGATGGAATGTCCTATAAATATCAGGTTTTTTTGGATGGAATGTCCTATAAATATCAGTTAAGTCCATCTTGTCTAATGCGTCATTTCAAGCTTGTGTTTCCTTATTCATTTTTATTTAGGATGATCTGTCCATTGGTGAAAGTGGAGTGTTAAGGTCCCCTACTATTGTTGGGTTACTGTCGATTTTCCATTTTATGGCTGTTAATATTTGCCTTATGTATTGAGGTGCTCTGATGTTGGGTGCGTAAATATTTACAGTTGTTATACATTCTTCTGATTGATCCCTTGATCATTATGTAGTGTCCTTCTTTGTCTCGTAATAGTCTTTATTTTAAAGTCTATTTTGTCTGATATGAGAATTGCTACGCCAGCTTTCTTTTGATTTCCATTTGCATGGAATAACTTTTTCCATACTCTCACTTTCAGTCTGTATGTGTCCCTAGGTCTGAAGTGGGTCTCTTCTAGATAGCATATATACGGGCCTTGTTCTGTATCCATTCAGCCAGTCTATGTCTTTTGGTTGGAGCATTTTATCCATTTACGTTTAAGGTAATTATCGATATATGTATATTCCTATTACCATTTTCTTAATTGTTTTGGGTTTGTTTTTGTAGATCTTTTCCTTCTTTTGTATTTCCTGCCTGGAGAAGTTACTTTAGCATTTGTTGTAAAGCTGGTTTGGTGGTGCTGAATTCTTTTAACTTTTGCTTGTCTGTAAAGATTTTAATTTCTCTATAGAATCTGAATGAGATCCTTACTGGGTAGAGTAATCTTGGTTGTAGGTTTTTCCCTTTCATCACTTTAAATATGTCCTGCCACTCACTCTGGCTTGCAGAGTTTCTGCTGAAAGATCCGCTCTTAACCTTATGGGGATTCCCTTGTGTATTATTTGTTGCTTTTCTCTTGCTGCTTTTAATATTTTTGGTTTGTATTTAAGTTTTGATAGTTTGATTAATATGTGTCTTGGCATGTTTCTCCTTGGATTTATCCTGTGTGGGATTCTCTGCTCTTCCTGGACTTGATTGACTATTTCCTTTCCCATGTTAGGGAAGTTTTCAACTGTAATCTCTTCACATATTTTCTCAGACCCTTTCTTTTCCTCTTCTTTTAATGGGACCCCTATAATTCGAATGTTGGTGCATTTAATGTTGTCCCAGAGGTCTGTGAGACTGTCCTCAGTTCTTTTCATTCTTTTTTCCTTATTCTGCTCTGCAGCAGTTATTTCCACTGTTTCATCTTCCAGGTCACTTATCCCTTCTTCTGCCTTAGTTATTCTGCAATTGATTTCTTCTAGAGAATTTTTAATTTCATTTATTATGTTGTTCATCATTCTTTGTTTGTTCTTTAGTTCTTCTAGTTCCTTGTTAAAAGTTTCTTGTATTTTCTCCATTCTATTTCCAAGATTTTGGATCATCTTTACTGTCATTACTCTGAATTATTTTTCAAGTAGACTGCCTGTTTCCTCTTCATTTGTTGGTCTGGTGGGTTTTTACCTTGCTCCTTCAACTGTTGCATATTTCTCTGTCTTCTTACTTTGTTTAACTTACTGTGTTTGGGGTCTCCTTTTCGCAGGCTGGAGGTTCATAGTTACCATTGTTTTTGGTGTTGTCTGCCCCCAGTGGGTGATGTTGGTTTAGTGGCTTGTGTAGCCTTCCTGGTGGAGGGGACTGGTGCCTGTGTTCTGGTGAGTGGAACTGGATCTTGTCTTTCTGGTGGGCAGGGCCACATCCGGTGGTGTGTTTTGGGGTGTCTGTGAAATTAGTATGATTTTAGGCAGCCTCTCTGCTAATGGGTGGGGTTGTGTTCCTGTCTTGCTAGTTGTTTGACATGGGGCATCCAGCACTGGAGCTTGCTGGCCGTTGGGTAGAGCTGGGTCTTAGTGTTGAGATGGAGATCTCTGGGATAGCGCTCACCAATTGATATTAAGTGGGGACGGGAGGTCTCTGGTGGTCCACTGTCTTGGGCTTGGTGCTCCCACATCAGAGGCTCAGGCCTGACACCTGGCCAGAGCACCAAGACCCTGTCAGCCACACGGCTCAGAAGAAAAGGAATAAAATAGAGTAGAATAGAATAGAATAGCATAGCATAGCATAGCATAGCATAGCATAGAATAGAATAGAATAAACAAATACAAAGAAGAAAGCAACCAAACCAATAAATCTACCAATGATAACAAGCACTAAAAACTAAACTAAGATAAACATAAAAATCAGAAACATATCACTTGTTGACAGCAAACCCCAAGTCTACAGTTGCTCCCAAAGTCCACCGCCTCAATTTTGGGAACATTCATTGTCTATACAGGTATTAGAGAGATGCAGGGTGCATCAAGTTGATTGTGGGGATTTAATCTGCTGCTCCTCAGGCTGCTGGGAGAGATTTCCCTTTCTCTTCTTTGTTCGCACAGCTCCTGGGTTTCAGCTTTGGTTTTTGCCCTGCCTCTGTGTGTAGGTCACCCTCAGGCATCTGTTTCTGCCCAGAGAGGAGGGGGTTAAAGCAGCAGCTGAATAGGGCTCTCCTGCTCTCTCAGGCCGGGGGGGAGGGAGGGGTACGGTAGTCACAATTGGAATGCAGGGCGAGCCTGTGCTGCAGAGGCTGGCATGACGTTGCAACAGCCTGAGGCGCGCCATCGCTTCTCCCAATGAAGTTGTCCCTGGATCTCAGGACCCTGGTAGTGGCAGGCTGTACAGGCTCCTGGGGCAGGGGATGTGTGACTAGTGATCTGTGCTTGCACACAGGCTTCTTGGTGGCTGTAGCAGCGTTAGTGTTTCATGCCCATCTCTGGTGTCCGAGCTGATAGCCACGGCTTGCGCCGGTCTCTGGAGCTCATTTAGGCGGTGCATCTCTGAGCAGCAGGGCCCCGGTCTGCTGTGTGTGCCTGGCTCAAGGTTATGGGGACTTGAGCCCAGCTGGCAGCCCAGGAGCCACCTTGCCCCTCACAGATGCTTCAGCTCTGTGACATTGGAGGTATCTGGTCATTGAGTTGATTCTTTCGAGACCACACAGTAGGTCTTAACTTGCTCACCAAGAGGTTCAGACGCTCAGCCTGTGGACAAAAAGTGCTTGCAGCAAACACAAGCTGATGTTCTTCCTTTTCGAGGCTTCCCCTGAGCAGAGTCCTGGGGGAGTCAGGCCTGATGGCTCTTTTATGGATGTTCACTAGATGAGGAAAGTCATCACATTTTACTTTTAGTTCTTCTGTTTCAAATGGAAAATATTTGGGAATCCATTTGTTCTGCCAGTGTGAGCTAACATCTCCTTCCTGAGGCTGTCTTGCAAGAATCCCTCTGAAATCCCAGCAGCCTCAGTTCTTACCTGCCCAAGTGATGAGACCGTTTCCCCAGCAAGGGTCTTTCCCCGGAAACAGGAGCTTCCCTGGCAGGGCAGGCTGGACCCGGAATGTCAGAATCCCAGGCGTGGCCAAGTTCAACAGAGATGCCATGTGCCCCTGCCACTGGGGGCGGGGCAGGTAATGGGATACAAATGTACTGGTGTCCATGTTTCTGTTGGGACTTCAGGCAGGAAGGCATCTATTTTGCTCTCTGGGGTTCAAAGCATCCCTTCCACCACCACGGGTTGCGGGCAAAAGCTAAGCTCACAGAAAGGACAGAGTTTAAGGTAGAGAGGCAGGTTACATAGGTTAGGTTGGCTTTTAAACTCACATTATCACAGAGCCTGGTCTGAGGTGATAGATACTTGGGTTCTAGAATCTCTAACAACTCAGCAAGGAGCCGTCTATCACATGCCTCATTCTCCAGGAAGGAGAGAAAGCCTCATGGTGTTGCAGTAACTTGGCCCCAGTCACCCGGCTACTACGTGGGTTTCCAGGACCCAGAGAGTCTGCTTGAGCAACGTCCTCTCCCTCTGCCCTGCCACAGTGCTGCCCCTCCGCTTTTCACAACATTATCTTGTGTATCTCGGTGATTTACACCAAGGGTTTTAGAGCAGGATGCGAGGTTTCCACCCTGACCCGACCGTGTGGCATGCACCGGGGAGAAGAGAGGCCCAACGTAGGCAGTGACCACTCACTCAGCTCCATGGGGTCTCCTGCTCCTTGGGGAAAAACAACCAGAAGCTGAGATGAGAGACCATAACAGGCCCTGCATGATTTTTTTTTTTTTTTTTTTTTTTTTTTTGCGGTACGCGGGCCTCTCACTGTCGTGGCCTCTCCCATTGCGGGGCACAGGCTCCGGACGTGCAGGCTCAGCGGCCATGGCTCACGGGCCCAGCTGCTCTGCGGCATGTGGGATCCTCCCAGACCGGGGCACGAACCCGCGCCCCCTGCATCGGCAGGCGGACTCTCAACCCCTGCGCCACCAGGGAAGCCCCCTGCATGATTTTTTTAAGAGTAATTTGTACAGGGCAGAGGCTCTCCAAGGATGGTCCCTGAACCAGCAGCATCTGGGACCTTGTTAAAATGCAAATTTGCAAGCTCTACCCAGACTTACTGAATCGGAAACTCTGAGCCTGGGGCCCAGCGATCTATATTTCAACAAGCCCTGGAGGTGGTTCTGATTCATGCTAAACAGGTCTCCTTCCAGAGCCCCGTGCTCTGTCATTCTGAGCAAACCCTTTGCCCACTGTCTGCACAGACTAAACAGTAACTTCTAGGTGCTGTGCAAGAGGGGACCTGGGCCGGGTGGAGCCTCCTGATGCCTAGAGGGCCGAGAGCCCTGTGAGCAACCCTGGGGGTCGGGCATTCTTCCTGGATGAGACGCACTTTTGCCTGGGAGTGCGCTGCGTTCCAAGAGGCAAATCCAGCCTGTGCTCTGAATTCCTGGCTCTGCTGGGTCCCTCCCAACAGCGCCTCCCCCTCCCGGAAGCTTTCTGACTTGGGAACACTCGTACAGACCTGCGTGCATGTGATTCTGGTCATTAGCACCTTGTAGTTGGGATCCTCGCCGTGTAAATCTCTTTGTTCTCCCCCAGTTCAGGGGGAGGGAGGGGCAGGAAGCCTGGAGGAGCTCTCCTTTCAGCCCGTTCCTCTGCTCGAAGTAGAACAAAGCCGGCGTGTGGGGAAGGCGCTTTGATCCCAGACAATGAGAGCGGCTGGATTAAGTGTTTGGAGATACGGGACAGCTCTAGCACAAAACAGATCAGTTACTTTTCTTTTCTTTTTTCTTCTGTTTTTTTAAAGACCTAATTCATGTCCTGGAAATAAAAAAAGTAAAATCTTTTGAAGGACGCTTTTTCCATAGCTCTCTAAGTCACACAGGCTTTAACCTGAAACGTCTGTGTGCTGGGTATCCAGCACAGACGTGGCGGCTCTGCCCCTGGGCTGGGGGCTGCCCTGATGTGCTGGGATAACAGGGCCTTCCCAAGGGTTCTGCCCTGCCCTCCCCTCAGGCCGTTGAGTGACAGCTGGGACTGGAAAATGCTAGAGCTGGGCGGAACCTTGGGAAAATCTGCTCCTGTATTCGACACAGTTGCGAGACATAGGAAACTCTGAGTTCAAACGTAAACATAATAAAATAAACACGCCTGCATGGAACACCGCCTCCGTGCCAAGCACCAAGTGTGTTACATGTATCATCAACTCACTGAACCTCCACCACAGCCTCGGGGGCCTCTGTTTTCTCAGATAGTTTATGGCAATTTTAATAACACTTGTGAGATGGGTGTTACTGTTGTCCCCATATTTCAGATGAGAAAAACTGTGGCACAGGGCGGCTGGTAACTTACCCAGATTCACCCAGCTGGCTAGTGGCAGAACCAGGATGCAAACCCCGGCAGCCTGGCTTCAGGGCCCACGCTCTTCACTCTAGGATAAGGTCCTGTTGGTAATGAATTCCAGGCTATCTGAGGAAGTGATGGAATGTTGCAGGGAAAACCCGCTGGCCCTGAGAGCTCTGAAAACGGTATCCGCAGTTACCATCGCTGTTGTTACTGACACACATAAACTCAGCGCAGTGTGGCCAGGGCTGAAGGGGTGGACAGAGTGTCATGGGAAAGCGGAAGAGGAAACCTGGAGCTCAGAGCTGCCCGGTGGCCAGGAAGAGGACAACCTTTAAACACAGAAGAGGCGATATCTGAGCTGAGTCTCTTTCTCTCCAACCACGTTGAGTAGAGAAAGCCGAGAGGACGTCAGTCAGGGGAAACACCGTGTGCAAAGGATTGGAATTAGACTAGAGAAACACAAATTAGAGTGATTTAAGGAGGCTTTTGCTTGTCAGGGTTTCAGCTCATGGCTCTCAGTGGCCCCCTCATCCTTACAAATGCCCAAGGTTTCAGCTGTATCAAAATGATGGAGTTAGAATTAAGAATGATCAGAGCTGGAAGGGACCTCAGCATATGCATTGGGTTAATGAGTAAACTTATATCCAAATAGCAGAAGCCAATGACAATGGTTTGACCATTTTTGCCCTCATGCCCTCCACAGCCCTTTAACCTGGGGCAGCCTGAACTTGTAAGTATTCCCTGTAGGTCCCTTGCTCACCCACAGCCCTGGTCTCGCATCCTCTTAACTTGTGCTAATTACCCCTCCAAGTATGCCCTCTTCCATCCTTGATGCCCAGGTCTCACTCACAATCAAAGCCCAGTTTAGATGCCACTTCTTCCAAGAAGCCTTCCATGCTTCTACCAGCTGGGAATAATTCCTTCCTCCTTCCAATTCCCTTGTGGCAATGATGGCTTCCGGATGGAGAGAAAAAAGACCTCTAATACTACTCTCAAGTTGACAGTTCAACACTGTTTGGCATAATACATTCCTCAGTGTCCCATGGGGCAAGACTCAGAATAAGGTCCTAGGACCACTAACAAGGGCTCAGATTCAGCTGCGCTCTTGAATTCCAAAGGCCTGATATGCCTATGATTTTTTCTTGCTTGGTGCCAAATCAGCTCTGCTATCAACTGCTATTTTAATGAAACCTCCTGGTACCAGCTCAGGAAGCGTATTTTTATTAGGTACAGTTGGGCGGATTCTCATGTTGAAAGCATTTGGTGTAAAACAACGCATCCAGTTCTCAGATATCCTTCCAAATATTTCCTTTGAAATCGGAAAATTACCAAAGAACTTGTGATAAGAAGATGAAAAAAGGAATTAAAAAGCAAGGATGATGTACTTGTCTGCCCCACCACATTCCTGCATGGGTGAGGCTTTGGGAATTTGAAGATCAATGCAATTAGAGGATTAGATGGGGCAGGACCTGGCTCTGCCCCAGAAAGGCTCAGGGAGATGGTCAGTGTTCTGGTCTTTTGTTTTCCTCTCTCCTCTAAACTCCCCTTTAGGAGCTGGAGTCATTACAGAGACGATGACAGGCCTGACTCTCGTATAGTATAGTCAAGTCTATTTATGCTGCCCCTGGCATTAAGGTGCCTAAGTCTCAGCCTCAAGGAGAACATTGTGATCAGTGTTTATAGAAATCAACCCTCTCCTCCTCCACTGAAAATCTCTTCCCCAATCATTCACCTCCCCTAACTCTGAATACAGTATACACAGAGACTTAAAGCTAGGGCTCTGGGGCTTCCCTGGTGGCACAGTGGTTGAGAGTCCGCCTGCCGATGCAGGGGACACGGGTTCGTGCCCCAGTCCGGGAAGATCCCGCATGCCGTGGAGCGGCTGGGCCCGTGAGCCATGGCCGCTGAGCCTGCGCGTCTGGAGCCTGTGCTCTGCAGCGGGAGAGGCCACAACAGTGAGAGGCCCGTGTACCGCAAAAAAAAAAAAAAAGCTAGGGCTCTGGAATCACCACCTGAATTCAAATACTGGCTTTACCACTTTATAGTGGGGCGACCTTGGGCAAGTTACTTTACCCACATCACTCCGTTGCCTTATCACTAAAATGAGGATAATAGGGTTCTTATAAGGAGAAGGAGACAATTCACTTAGTACATTTAACCATACCTGCCATATAGTAAACACTCAATAAACGTTAGCTGTTATTAATATTACCATAAAGACCCATCTGTCTTGACAGGTGAAGAGTGAGGAGGATGAGGATTCAAAAATTTTCCTCAGGGTCCTTCCACAGTAACTGTGCCTTACAACAATCACCGTGTGTGTGTGTGTGTGTGTGTGTGTGTGTGTGTGTGATTTCTTTGTTTGTTTTTAAAATTTTATTGGATTATAGTTGATTTACAGTGTTGTGTTAGTTTCAGGTGTACAGCAAAGTGATTCAGATATACATATACTCATTCTTTTTCAGCTTCTTTTCTCATATACGTTATCCCAGATTACTGAGTAGAGTTCCCTGTGCTATACAGTAGGTCCTATGCTCTAACCAACAGTAGTTGGTTATATATCTTATATATAGTAGTGTGTGTATGTTCATCCGAAGCTCCTGATTTATCCCTTCCCCTCCACATTTCCCCTTTGGTAACCATAAGTTTGTTCTTGAAATCTGTGAGTCTGTTTCTCTTTTGTAAATAAGTTCACTTATATCATTTTTAATTAGATTCTGTGTATGAGTGATATCATGATATTTGTCTCTCTGACTTAATTCACTTAGTGTGATAATCTCTAGGTCCATCCATGTTGCTGCAAAGGGCATTATTTCATTCTTTTTTATGGCTGAGTAATATCTCATTGTATATATGTACCACTTCTTCTTTATCCATTCCTCTGTTGATGGACCTTTAGGTTGCTTCCATGTCTTGGCTATTGTAAATAGTACTGCAATAAACATTGGGGTGCATGTATCTTTTTGAATTATGGTTTTCTCCAGATGTATGCCCAGGAGTGGGATTGCTGGATCATATGGTAGCTCTATTTTTAGTTTTTTAAGGAACTTCCATACTGTTCCCCATAGTGGTTTTATCAATTTATATTCCCACCAACAGTATAGGAGGGTTCCCTTTTCTCCACACCCTCTCCTGCATTTATTGTTTGTAGACCTTTTGATGATGGCCATTCTGACCGGTGTGAGGTGATACCTCATTGTAGTTTTGATTTGCATTTCTCTGATAGTGATGTTGAGCATCTTTTCATGTGCTTTTTGGCCACGTGTATGTATTCTTTGGAGAAATGTATATTTAGATCTTACACCCATTTTTTGATTGGATTGTTTGTGTTTTTTTTATATTGAGCTGCATGAGCTGTTTGTATATTTTGGAGATTAATCCCTTGTCTTTTGCTTCATTTGCAAATATTTTCTCCCATTCTGAGGGTTGTCTTTTCGTCTTTTTTATGGTTTCCTTTGCTGTGAAGAAGCTTTTAAGTTTAATTAGGTCCCATTGGTTTATTTTTGTTTTTATTTTCATTACTGTAGGAGGTGGACCAAGAAACATATTGCTGTGATTTATGTCAAGAGTGTTCTGCCTATGTTTTCCTCTAAGAGTTTTATAGTGTCCAGCATTACATTTAGGTCTTTGATCCATTTTGGGTTTATTTTTGTGTATGGTGTTAGAGAATGTTCTAATTTCGTTCTTTTACATGCAGCTGTACAGTTTTCACAGCACAGGTTATTGAAGAGACTGATTTTTCTTCATTGTATATTCTTGCCTAATTTGTCATAGATTAATTGACCATAGGTGTGTGGGTTTGCTTCTGGGCTTTCTATCCTGTTCCATTGGTCTATATTTCTATTTTGTGCCAGTACCATACTGTTTTGATGACTGTAGCTTTGTAGTATAGTCTGAAACCAGGGAGTCTGATTCCTCCAGCTCTGTTTTTCTTTCTCAGAATTGCTTTGGCTGTTTGGGGTCTTTTGTGTTTCCATACACATTTAAAAATTTTTTGTTCTAGTTTTGTGAAAAATGCCATTGGTAATTTCATAGGGATTTCATAGTGATCACCTCTTGTGACGTAATAAGAAATATATATATTTGATCTCTGTCCCAGGTTTCTGACACAGAGCTCTCAAAACCCCTGTAATTTCCTGAGTGATAGGATTGTTAGGAGCATCTTTTATTCTAATATTTGGTCTTTGACCCTGGTTCCTAAATCTCTTGGAATTTCCTGGGTGATAGGAGCATCTTTTGTTCTAATGAGGCGAATTATGATGGGCTTCAGGATGGGGGTTGATCACCAGGAAGACCAAGCCATGATGAGAAGCTTGAAACTTGCAGCCCCGCCCCCCATCATCCTCTGGGAAGGCGAGAGAAGCTGGAGATTGAGTTAATGATGAATCACACCAAGGCAATAAAGCTTCCATAAAAATCCCTGAAATAGGGGATTTGGAGAGCTTCTAGGTTGGTGATGACATTCACGTGCTTGGAAGGTAGTGCACCCCAGCTCCACGGGGACAGAAGCTCCTGCACCCTTGACCCTTCCAGACTTCACCCTATGTATCTTTCATTCTGACTGTTCACCTGGATCTTTTATCATATCTGTTATAATAAACTGGTAAACATAAGTAAGTGTTTCCCTGAGTTCTGTGAGCTGTTACAGCAAATTCCTGAATCCGAGGAGGGGGTTATAGGAGCTGCTGAGTAGCCAAGTGGGAGAGAAGTGTGGTGAGCTGGGACCCACTACTGCTATTGGCATCTGAAGTTGGTGGGGAGTCTTATGTGACTGAGCCCCTAACTTTTGGGGTCTGTACTGACTCTAGGTAGTTAGGGTCATATGAACTATAGGACACCCAGTCAGAGTCTGGAGAACTGGAGAATTGGTTGGTGTGGGAAAATCCCCACACATGTGGTATCAGAGTGCTGTTAGCAAAGCAAAATAAATTGTTTTTTTTTCCTTGTACTTATGAATCCTGAACAATTTCCACGTGAGTGTGGGTTTCTCTGAACTCCTAGCAGTCCTGATGGCATTTGGGTCTTTGCCCAAGTTAAGCAGTGTGCTGCCCAAATGACACATGATTGCATAAACCCTACTCCTTCACTAGTTAAAGATGGAGGCAAAGGGCTCTAACCAAGAGAGGATTCAGGTCATCCATGGGTGGCCTTGTTTTCTATTTATTTATTTATTTATTTATCTGGTTTATTTATTTACTTTTGGCTGTGTTGGGTCTTTGTTGCTGCCTGCGGGCTTTCTTTCTCTAGTTGCAGCGAGCGGGGGGCTACTCTTCATTGTGGTGCATGGGCTTCTCATTGTCGTGGCTTCTCTTTTTGTGGAGCATGGGCTCTAGGCGCGCGGGCTTTGGTAGTTGGGGCACGCAGGCTCAGTAGTTGTGGCTCGTGGGCTCTCGAGCGCAGGCTCAGTAGTTGTGGCGCACGGGCTTAGTTGCTCCGCAGCACGTGGGATCTTCCCGGACCAGGGCTCGAATCCATGTCCCCTGCATTGGCAGGTGAATTCTTAACCACTGCCCCACCAGGGAAGTCCCTTGTTTTCTAGATAGGGCTGTTTCAGAGTTGAATTTCAGAAATCATGAAATAGGAGCCAAAATAATGAGACAGACATAACTCTTGAATTCAGAGTTGCTTAGCCAGAGAGCTCGGATAGTTCCCTAGTTCCTACTGAAATTCTGTCTTAAGACTTGCCACCATCTAAATATTATTCTCGGGCTTCCCTGGTGGCGCAGTGGTTGAGAGTCCTCCTGCCGATGCAGGGACACGGGTTCGTCGTGCCCTGGTCTGGGAAGATCCCACATGCCGCAGAGCGGCTGGGCCCATGAGCCATGGCTGCTGAGCCTGCGCGTCCTGTGCTCCACAATGGGAGGGGCCACAACAGTGAGAGGCCCGTGCACTGCAAACAAACAAACAAACAAACAAAATTCTCACCAGCTGATAGATGAGAAGACTGATGCTCAGAGAAATCAATGTCAGTGGCAGTAATTCAGAAGCATTTAAGGGAAGAGATGTTGGTGTGGTATTTTAGAGAAGAGACAGTGTGGACTTTGTGATCATGTTGGATCCATTCAGCATGGTTTGAGGGGATTTGGGGTTCATTCACACCATCAGGAAGATCAAAATGACCTCTGCTACCTTGACTTGGAAGAATGGCTTTTGCCTGCCCTTGGGCTTTTCCCAGACATTGGTACAAGATTTAAGGCATTCCTTGGAGATGAAGACTATTTGGGGTGGCAGCATTGCAGGAGTCCCATGAGTCCTCATCCTTGGGTCAAGCTTCCAGTCCTGGCTGCCATGCCTGTGGCCCCTTAGCAGTTTTTTAGACTCACATCTTCCCCTTACTTCTGCTCTGGGTATCTTCCTCTCAACCCTGCTTCCTGGTCTAAGTCCCTCAAGACATGGGAAATGCTGGGAGTCCAATGTCCTGGCCTGGTGCCCCTGCCTGGCACTCTCTAGGCTCAGTGCCCTGTTTCAGCTCTCTGTCTGTGCCCCACTGGTTCTTCTTTGACCTGACCATTATTTGGTTCTGTTGCCCCTTTGCCTTGCTCTCAGCTCTTTTCTGGGACACCAGTTCAGGTGGTCTTTGTCTCCCCTGACTACAAATTAAAACCCTGATTTCTGTGATCTGAACAAGTCCATCTGATGCCAAGCCTCGCAGCCAGTGACCCTCAGTATTTTTCTGTCCTGACTGACAGGGACATTCAGAGAGGTGATCCTGGTCAGAGACACCAAAAAGTCCCCTTTTATTGGAATACATGAATAATGGGAAATGTGTTTAATCCTTCAGGCCAACTTCAGTTCCTTAGCCATGTGGAGGTCTGGAGTCCCAGGCAGTTCTGTCATAGACCAGTGACATCTTTCCCAGCCAGAGGTTAGGGTGTGGTGATTCTGTGTGCACACAATTTATGTGCCTTTTGTATACTCTTTTTTTCTAGACCTCCGGCCACTTGTCTGGAGCCACCATCAGGTGTGTAATAAAAATTCTCTCTTTCTGCTTCTGAGCTGAAGGAATTCGATGCTCCTGTAACAAGATACGAATTTCTTGATACTCCTTCTAGAAAACTGGGGCATTATAGCACAGAAACAATGCCTTTAGATGGGAAAGAAATACATTCTTGAGTATACAAGCTCTGAGATAGCTTCTTTACTGTGTAATCTAGAGTCTTTCTTTGGATTCCTGAATTCCGGATGAGACAAGCTTAATCACCTTTTCTATCCATGCCTTGTGGAAGTCCAAAGCCTTCCTCAAGATTTTTATGATTTTCAAGGCCTCTTTCTCTTGTGGCAGAATAAAAGGATTCTTTTATTAGGAACCAACATACATAAAAGGCAGCTGGGGTTGTAAAGTTTGTTTTTGTTTTTTTCCTCCAACACAAATACAGTTTTGGTTCTAATTCTCCTCAAAAGGAAAACAAACAACAACAACAAAAACCCTTAAAGATGGACATTTTAAATCCTACTTTACAGCTGAAAAAAATGAGTATGTATTAGGGCTTTTAACTATTTTTCCCTCTTACATAGCAAATAGCTGGCAGGTTCATTATTCAAATCCAGATCTGTGTGACTCCAAGTCCAAGTACTTTCCACTAATTTAAATGGAGTTGTGCCTTCAGATTCAAAGATTGGTTTAATTGTGTAACTGGCATAGGTTTTATAATGTCACCTTTATATCACTGCGGTAGATGAAGTCTGTTTTCCTGGGAGGTATTTTAATTTGTGCAAGTTAACTAGAACTTTCACCTATTCAGTCTAAATTTTGACCCTGGACTTTTTACATAGTACAAGTGATGGGACAAATAACGAATCAGCCTATTAAGGCTCTTTGCAAACCTGGAATAAATCAGGCACCAACATAAGGGTCTGCAAGAAGCTTTATCTCCTGGAAATAGATGGTCTGATATCTTAGTTAAAAACTGTTAGATTCCAGAACTTATTAGGAATCTGCTTGAAATTCTGTACTGTCCCAATTTTATCTTCAGAGTTGAATTAATTAGCCATAAAAACATTTGCATGTGTAATTTGTTTTTTCTTCGGATGCACCACGATAACAAGCTATTCTTTTACATTATTAAGATGGAAACATATTTTCATGCAAAGCAGAATCTGTTATTTTTAAGTGTCTAATCCCCTTGTCTTTAAAATATTCAAACAGTAAGCCTGTGTCAGACAGTGAGTGCCCTGGGCATTTGGAAGTCAGACTTTCAGCTCATGAGGCCGTGGATGTTTCATCTGTAACACAAGGGAGTTGTCCCAGATAAAGGACTCACAGGAGTTGTAGCTTCATTAAGGTGCCCACAGAAGTCCAGTTCCTAATTTGAAATAGTGTTGGGCATGAGAATTGAAGGAAGAAGAGCTGGAAATGGTAACTGGCATTGGCCTTTATGGTGCCACTTCAAACAAAAATTTTATAGTTGATTTCTGTTTTGTGACGCTGGAGGCTTGAGAGCTCATGGCCATTTTTGAAAATGTATCCAGCTTGATTAACCTCATTGTCTTTAAAGTTATAGTCCATGAAACTGTCTCTTCTGATACTTTTTCTTAGAGGGAATTATCATGAAAATACATTTTAAAGATGTTATTGATTTTAAAATAACAAGGAGAGGAAGTTTATTCCATTACCAAATACATATTACCGCTGTTGGATGAGTATAAGGAAATATGATTTTATTGACTGTTCCTGGGAAACTGGTGAATTTCTTTCCTAAATTTACAGAGACATGCACCACAGATTTTTATTTTAAACATCAGAAACAACCTAAGGAATTTTATAAGAAGATACTCTTCACTGGTCAGTTGTCTTTCTTATATAGCTCTGACTCAACCTGATTTACTTTTTCTCTTCCATTTCGATATAATGAAAAAACAAATAAAAACATTCCCACTTATTCTTTTCTACTTTTTTAAGTCCAGAATAAAGTTACCATATTGCTGAGGGAATTCAAAATCCTGGTGTCAGGAACTGTGCATGGGATTCAAAGAATGACTTATGTTGGAAATCTGGCTCTTGTCCTCCACTGCCCCTCGCCACCCCTGCATGTTGTTACCATGGGGAACTTATATTCTCTGAGCCTCAGTTTTCTCTCCTGTGAAGTGGGGGTAGGAATGAAAACCTCTTAGGAATATAAGAAATAAAGTTCCTGGTGATCTGGTCATACACAGAAGGCGTCTACAAATAGTGATTTTTATGTTTAACTTGGAGAGGATGGTTGTAAAGGTCCTAAAAGTCGTAAAATACACAAAGCTGTCTTTGTGTCTTTTAAGAAATTTTTTGTGAAAGAGTAGTTATGTTTGTCCTGATTGTCTCCTGCAGGGAGAATTGGGATTAATTGGTGCCAGTCACAGGGAAATCACTTGTCTTGCTTGAGCTGCCTGGTGCTGTAGGAACTAGGTTTTCTGTCACTGGACGTGATCAAGTAGGGTCTGGGCATCCCCGGTGGTAGGCATTGTAGAGAGGGGTCAGGATCAGATGAAAGATCAGACCAGATGACCCATAACTCCCATTCTTTGCCTGATGTCCTAAAATTCTCTGATTAATCAGACCCTCTGCTTCTGTGGAAATCACACTTCAGATCAAATCCCCAGGGTCAGATGTGTCACCCTTCTGATGCCTTGTAGACTTGAGCTCAGTGGACGGATGACATTTGGTCTCTCTTGGGTTTCTTATCTTTGACTGGTCCCCACAGTCTCCCAGTGCAGGGAGCCTGCACTCAAGAGTTTTTTTCTGTCCATTTCAGTTCCCCTCAAGCCCTCTCTCTTCACACCCTCTATCTGTCCCACCTTCTTTTTCTCTCATCTTCAGATTCTTAACTCCCATCAGGATCAGGAATATCTGCCTTTGATTGGTATCTGTTCACTCAAGTTTACTTCACCTCTAAGAAAAGCTAACCCTGAGAAAACTTGGACACTACTTTGGGGACCAATTCTGAAAGTTACTTCTTTATCTGCTGGCCTCATTCAAGAAGTGCTACATGGGAAAGACGGTGGACTTTGTGTGCAGACCTGAGTTCAAATCCTGTCTCTACCACTTGCTAACTGTGAAATCTTGGGTAAATCTCCTCATCTCACAAAACCATTTTCCTTTCCATTATATAACCAGTGACATGAAAAACACATCAAATTCTACCTTTGCCAGGAAGACTTTTCTACTAAAGGGAGTTATTAAGAATATTAAAATCTTTATGGAATGATATTAAGCTAATATCCATTCTGATTTCCTTTCTGCAAAACAGAAAAGGAAACCCACTGTGGGGTGAAGGGTGAGAAAGAGCCTAAATTCCTATTTTGCAAATACTTCCATGCAGATATCTCCTTGCTGCTTCCTGTAATTTGCTGCAGGAAACCTTACTGGTGTGTAAGTAGGTGGGTGGGTACTTTTTTGGAGTACGTCACACAGAGAGGCCACCTGAATTGGTTCGTCCTCCATGTGGTAGATATCGTGAACAGGCATAGCAGTAACATGGAAGAAAGGGTTTGGACTGAGAACGGGATCTGTGCTACATGCATTGTCACAGACTACCTGTGACTAGGGCAATTTAACTAATAAACCAGTAGTTAGCAAACTCTTTCTGTAAAGGGCCAGATAGTAAATATTTTAGGCTTTGTGAGCTGGATGGTCTTCACTGCAACCCCTGTGCTCTGCCGTTGTGGCTTGAGAGCAGCTATAGATGATACATAAGGTGATAAATGAGTATGGTTGCCGTCCAAGGAAACATTATTTACATAAACAGAAAGTGGGCCCAATTTGGGCCACAGGCAGTAGTTGGCCAACCTGTGGCCTAAATCTCCAAGCCTCAATGTATTCGTCTTCACCATGGGGGCAATAGAGTTTTATGAAGATTAAATAGGATAATGCAAATGAGGCATCTGAGCCCGCAGCCTGACCTGTGAAAGAGCTCCAAGAAGTTACTCCTTTCCATCTCTTTTTTCTCCCAAGTGCTTCTGTACAGTACAGAGCTGGGAAGGAATGCACACAAAGGTCCTTCCCAGCCCTGTGATTTTATGAAATTGCCCATAAAAAAAAAAAAAAAAAAAAAAAAAAGATCAAGAAACAGAGAGCATTCCAGAGAGAGAAATTGTTTGTGTTCTTTTTCTCTGCAAAGTCTGACCACAAGAAGCATTAAATCAATCAGATGACAAAGCAGAATATGAAATATTATTGAGTTGGTTTAGCCCCAAGTATGCAGGAGGCCTCTGCTATTGGGATCAGAAGCAGACAAGAAAAAACAAGGGGAAATGTTTTCTACATATTCTGTGCATTGGCTATTCTGTGACTCCCACATAATTCATCACAGGAAAACTTTAAGTGCAATAAATACTTCCCCTAGTTTAGTAGCTGCTCTGACCAAGAACAAAGCCATTAACACAAATGCAGATAAATACAAGGCAAATAATGATATTCCCAGTTGCTTCTGTGTCAGCCTCCTGTGTCAACCATCAGTCGTGCCTCACTGGTTGAGAAGGAACCGAGAGAGTTTCCCTGGTGGCCCAGTGGTTAAGAATTCGCTTGCCAAGGCAGGGGACATGGGTTCGAGCCCGGGTCCGGGGAGATCCCACATGCCGTGGAGCAACTAAGCCTGTGTGCCACAACTACTGAGCTGGAGCTCTAGAGCCCGCGAGCCACAACTACTGAACCCATGTGCCACAATTACAGAAGCCTGCATGCCTAGAGCCCGTTGTCCACAACAAGCGAAGCCACCGCAATGAGAAGCCCACACACCGCAGCAAAGACCCAATGCAGCCCCAAATAAATAAATTTTAAAAAAAATTTAGGAAAAAAAAAAAAGAAGGAACTGAGAGAATTTATAACCCGGGAAGATTCCTTTCTAAAGCATTTCCACCTCCCAGATGAAGGGAAGGAGGAATCATCCAGAAAGTCCCAGGAAACCAAATGAACACTCTTCATCTTCAGAGCAGCCCATCTGAGGTACACTCTTGGTCACTGCTGCCCTGATACTCTGCTTTTTTGGGTGTGGGGCTCCTCCAGTGTTACATTTTTCAGGCAAATATTATGGCTGCTCTTGTAATTTGCAAAGGCAGCTCTCTGCAGTCCTTGGAGAAGGGTACATCCCAGGGAGCTCTTGGTGTGCCCATCCTGCCTGTTATGAGTGAAGGGAGAGGACTTGGCCAGGTGTCTCCATCCTTGGTCCTGATGCCAACGCTTGTTCACAGTTCAGTTGCAGAGTTTCTTAGCCTCTGGCTCTGCCTGCCTCTTCTGTATTCACTTCGTTGACTTCACCTCCTCGTCCATGTTTTTGTTTTTTGGCTGTGTTGGGTCTTTGTTGCTGTGTGTGGGCTTTGCCTAGTTGTGGCGAGCGGGGGCTACTCTGTTGCGATGTGCGGGCTTCTCTTGTTGAGGAGCACGGGCTCTAGGCACATGGGCTTCAGTAGTTGTGGCTCGCGGGCTCTAGAGCACAGTCTCAGTAGTTGTGGCTCACGGGCTCAGTAGTTGTGGTTCGCAGGCTCAGTAGTTGTGGCTCACGGACTCAGTAGTTGTGGCTCGCAGGCTCTAGAGCGCAGTCTCAGTAGTTGTGGCGCACGGGCTTAGTTGCTCCATGGCATGTGGGCTTTTTCCAGACCGGGGCTCGAACCCATGTCCCCTGCATTGGCAGGTGGATTCTTAACCACTGCACCACCAGGGACCCCTCCTCGTCCACTTTTAAACAGCAGTGTCCCTGGTCCTTTACCCCCAGTTCCCTCCTCTCACTCTCTTACCTCTCCTCCAACCACCTCATTTCCTCTCATGGTAAGAGGTACCACCTACATCCCAATAGCTCCTGCATCTTGATCTGCCCAGGCTTCTCCAATAAAGGATGCAGTCTTACATTAACTCCTTGTCACTCTCACCACCTGCCTGCACACCAGACGCATCACACGTAACATATCTGCTGCAGCTTGTAACTCTGCTCTGCCCCTGTTGAGTCTTTATAGGTAACACTCTTCTGTACCCAGTAGCCCAGATCAGAAACTGGGCCATGCTGAGTGTTTCCCTTTGTCTCAGCCATAATGTCTCGTCAGCAGGCATGATCTTGAGATAAGAACTTCCCAGAAATCTCTCAAAAGCATTTCTTCCTGGACTACGTGATCACAGTCCCGGTAAAGGGTCTCATTTGTTGTTTTTGACCAGAGAAATGCCTTATTTTTTATTTTTTAAAATTTATTTATTTATTTTGTGGTACGCGGGCCTCTCACTGTTGTGGCCTCTCCCGTTGCGGAGCACAGGCTCCGGACACGCGGGCTCAGCGGCCATGGCTCACGGGCCCAGCCACTCCGCGGCATGTGGGATCTTCCCGGACCGGGGCACAAACCCATGTCCCCTGCATTAGCAGGCAGATTCTCAACCACTGAGCCACCAGGGAAGCCCCCAGGATTCAAATCTAGGGCTGCCTATGTATAAAAACCTGACCCTCAATCCCTGCCATCCACTTCCCTGAGGAGGGAGACCACAGGACTATTTTGATAGACATGTGGAAGATAAATGTGCTGAGACCGGGCATAGACACGATACAGTACCCAAGCACACAAGCATAAGGAGATCAGAGACTTTATTATCTCTTTTGTTCACTGATTTACGCCTATAATTGTCTGTCCCACGCGAGCCACTCAATAAATATTTATTGAATAAATGAATTAAATCACACAATCCTACAGACTTGGTCTTGGAAGCTGCATTTCCCTAGAGAGAGCATCATCTTGTGACCTTGCCCATGTCCTCCTCCGTGCCTGTCCTCCTCCCTGATTCCAGCTGCTATGTAGACAAGACTTCCTCCCCTGAGCTTTTTTAGCCATGGGGTTGAGGGCAGCAGATACAATACTCAGCAATGTTTGTTGAATGAATCCTGGACCTCTGTGTCCCTTGCCTTTTTCACCTCACTTGGCACAATGTATCGAAGTTTTCCAGGCTCCTGTACTTCACTTACTTTACCTTCCTGGTGGTCCCTTGCAGGAATGCGAGCAATGGGGAGCCATGAGGAACGGCAGATGAAGCTTCGCTCGCTCCCCTCATCGCGTACCTCCTGCTGTGCAGCCTGGTTGGGGACCCCCTGCTTTAGCGTCCGCCCTGACCCTAATCCTGCCACCAACCATGACTCAACTCTGCTCCCAGCCTCCCTCTTATGTACCGTGGAATTCTGGACGAATACAAAGCCCAATGCACAAAGGACACTTCCTTGTCTGCTTGCTACCCCTGTGGAGCATCTTATTCTCCGTCTGCCTCAGGAATTATTTCTCCTTCAGTTGCAAAATAGCAACAGCACTGTTCGAAGAAACACTTTAAAAATTCCTCCCTCTCTGCCTCTTTGCCTTGGAAAATATCTCGCCTTGCATAGCTCTGCATCTCGTGGAGTGAATGTCCAAAGTGTAGACCAGTAGGAAGAACAAGACTTCCGTGGCTCAGGAAATCCAGATTTGATCCTGGTTCTATCTCTTACCATCCATGTGAATTTTAAAAGACCACTTATTTATCTGAGCCTGAGTTCTTTTAAAAGAGAGCTAATAACCCTGACTTAGCGTTTTGCTGACTATTTGACAGGCTGGTGTTATGCCCTTAGTACAGAGCCTGGCCCCAAATAGGTGATCTCTCCACACTGGTTTCCTTTCCCTGGCTTCCCACACCCTGGTAAGAGGCATCTATTCCAGCACAGAGATGCCTCCTGCGTAAATGAACTGGCTGCAGGCAGTGAATTTCAGACTACTGCTCAGGGTGATTGTATTGGTCTGAGGGTCACCTCACCTGTCTTGAGTGGCCCCGGCCAGGCTGCAAAGCACTCTGTCCTTTGGCTGGTGACATTTGGACCTGTCTGCCCAAATGTCAGTCTTCTTGAAGGTGCTGGGTTCACAGATGCCAATCACTGCTTGCAGAGGCTGATCGGCAGGCTGTGATGCATGGCTGCGGAGTTTCTCCAGGCAGAAGGGGAAGGACCTAGTTAGCCAGCATCATGTGGCTGGCTGGCCACTCAGCTCTCTTTCCTCGCCTGCCTTCCCCCTGCTCCCGGCTGACTGTGTGTCTCAGGGCGCTCTGCCTGGCATGCTCTTTCCACTACTCCGCCTCCTCAAGGAAACTCAGGACATCAGTCCTGGCCTTACGTGGTGTCTCAGTGACACCTTCACTCATTCCGTTCACTGCATCTGTTCATCTGTCCATCCCTTGTTTTCTCTTTCTTTCTCCCATGAACAGTTGTGGGGCATCTCCCATGTGCCGCGCTCCTGGGAATTTTCAGGTACAGTTCTCCATAATCAGGGTTGCCTTTCTACTCCAGAAAGAGATGATAACACAATCAGTGTTCAGAGATTTCTATTGTGTCGTTACTTGTTCCTGCACCTCTGGCTGCAGGGGTGGTTGAGGGCTTAGGGCCGGGTGGCGTAGGGGATCAGCTCTTGCTAAGCATTTGTGCAGACCTGTCACCTAGTTCTGTTTCCAACCATCCCTACATCGTTCCCTCCTCTGCGGCAACTAAGATACATTCTCACTTCTGTGGTTCTAGCCCCTTCTGCAGACGGGCATCAGCCAGCACTCTGCCAGCTGTTGATCCGGGCTTTATCTGCTCAGCCCTTCAAATCAGAGCAGCTTTTCTGGCTAACCTGGGAGGGTCCAGCCATTCAAGATAGCAGCAGGGGGTCTCCTCCTCTTTCTCTGAGTTCCCAGCTTTCTCCAATGAGTTCTTCACTGTTGGCCTGGAGCGATGCTGTGCTAGGTAAAATTCAACAGCATTTCATTCCGGCTGTGGTTTGCCACGTGTCTTAGGCCTTCCTTCTATCTCAGAGGGACTGCTTTTCTTCCTGACTGTGCTGTAAAGAAACAGTCAGCCTTTGTCTCTGCTCTGTGCCTGGTGGTTGTGATTCCCTGTGCAGAATTCCCTGTGCAGCAGCTTTCTCAGGATTCCTCCCGGGAGAAACCAGGATCCTTTTGCAAAAGGGTCTCCTGCAGCTCTCCTTGGATCTCCCAGGATTCCAGAGATATTTATGCAAATTAGACTCCCTCTGCAGCCTTTGTTTCTCTATATTACTGGGGGTTTCTCTTCACAGTAATCAACATCTCACCTTAATTGCTTGTGTTTATGGTTCAATAAGTGCATCATTTTTGGCAACACCAGCTCATAGCAATATCTTAAATTATGAAAGCCTGCACACTTTCCTTTATGAACTCTGTGTCTGATGAGCACTTAGATTTTTAACCATTTATTTCCTCCGCATGACAGGGAATGAGGAACGTAAAGTGGATGGGAACAGTACAGAAGGGGGAGCATTGGAGACTCGGGACCCATAAAAGTAGTATACAGCGTGTGAGGCCAATATAAAAGCAATGAGTTTTTAATATACGGCGTGTGTAATACATTCATATTCCTAATAAAATCAATTATCGTCAGATCCGTTATTTCTCAATTTTCCACCTCAGCTCAGACAAAAACAAATCTGGAGCTATTCAGAAGAAAAAAAAATATACTACAGTAATTGCAAAGGCAGCAGCTGTCAAAAAAATTGTCTAATAAGTGCCTGTTTAACACATCTACCCTCCCAGGAGCTGGGGTAATGTCAGGAGTAGCACTTGCCATGAATATAACCAAAGACAAAACTGAATCTTTGCCCTTGATTTGAACAATTATCTTGCTCTTTACTACTTTTTTTTTTTTTTTTTAATTCCAGTTGTCACTGTGCAGGCAGCAAGGAGATGGAAGATGGAGAGCCATCTCCATCTTGGGGATGTGTGTCTTGAGGGACATTTCAGTTTACAGATGATCTGTGTGAACGTGTGTGCACATTGTTTCTCCTCTCTGGACCTGTCCCTGCCACTCCACTTCTCTGTGCTTTGGTTTCCTTACGTGTTTAATAAGGGAGTTTTTCCCAAACCTGACAGATCATCAGAGTTATTTGTTGTCTTAAATTTATTTTTAATTGTAGCAAACTATTGCTGATTGAAAAAACCTCCAAGTATCATTATGATTACTATTATTAATTACAGGAGCATGTTAGTTACCTATCGATGCATAACAATATTATCACAAATCTAGTGGCTGAAACTCCCGTGTCTTTATTATGTTTATCCTATCAGTCTCTGTGGGTCAGGGGTTGTGTACAACTTGGCTGAGTTCTCTGCTTCAGCGTCTCACAAGGCAACAGTCAAGGTGGTGGATGGGGCAGTGGTCTCATCTGAGGTTGGACTGGGGAGGGATATGTTTCCAAGCCCACATGGTCGGCAGAATTCAGTTCTTTTTAGCCTGTTGGGCTAGGAGCCCCAGTTTCGTGCTGGCTGTGGGTTGAGACCACCCTCAGGTCCCAGATAGTTGTTGGCCATAGATGTGTCTCTGTTCCTTGCCATGTGGGCTTCCCCAACGTGACCACCTGCGTCATCAAAGCCAACAAGGGAGAGAGTCTAACAAGACCGTATTACTGTCTTCTATAATATAATCATGGAGGAGGCATCCTGTCACCTGGATGTGCTGTGTTCTATTGGTTAGAAACACATCATAGGTCCCGCTCACGCTCAAGAAGAGGAAAGAGGGGGTTACAGAATGGTGTGAACACCAGGAGGCAGGATAAGGGGGTCCACCTTAGAGCCTGCCTACCGCAAAGAGTAACACCTGATAGTTTTATTTTGTTTTATTTTTTAAAGCAAAAGGTACAGAAAGCTGTAAAGTATAAGGTCAAATTCTCCTTTTCTCCACTCATTTTAACTGTTTCTCTTGGAAGTTTTTGGTTAGTTGTTGCATCAATCTCCTAAGGCTGACATAACAACTTATCACGCAGCGGGTGGCATGAAACAACAGAAATTTATTCTTTCATAGTTCTGGAGGCTGTGAGTATGAAATCAAGGTGTTGGCAGGGCCACACTCCTACTAAGGCTCTAGGGAAGAGTTCTTCCTTGCCCTTTCCTAGCTTCTGGTGGCTCCCAGCAATCCCTGTTCCTTGATTTGTAGCAGTATCATTCTAGTCTCTGCCTCTGTTGTCACCTGGGCTTCTTCCCTGTTTGTGTTTTCTTTTCCTCTTCTTAGGAGGACACCAGTCCTTGGATTTAGGACCTACTATAATCCAGTGTGACCTCATCTTAACTAATTACATCTGCAAAGACCCTATTTCCAAATAAGGTCCCATTCTGAGGTTCTGGGTAGACATCAAATTTTTGTGGGACACCGTTCATCCCACTACAGTTGTTAATTTTTCCTTTGGCGTTTGCCACCCTAACACTAAATCCTACCTGTAAACCACTAGGACCACTTCCCTGCTGTGAAAGCTGAGCACTGTTAGAGGTTGCAGAAGGCAGTGGCTAAGAGTCACTGGTCTTTCACTAGTCGAGTGGCCTGGGGAGATACTCGGTCTCTCTCTGCCTCAAATTCCTCATCTGTAAAATGGTCATCAGCAGAAGCATAATAATATTGAACTTTTAGGGTTGTTAGAGGATTAAATGAGATAATATATGCAGAGCCCTTAGAACAGTGCCTGGCATGGAATAAGCACTATGCCAAGGTCAGCGGTTGTTACCTCTCCCTTCTCCTTCCCTCTCCACCACCTGCTTTTTGGTATTTAGAAATATCATGTTTACTGTTTGTTTTCTTATTTTAAATTACATTTAAATGAATGGGTTGATTATTGATTATAATTACATATAATGTGTAGATACATTCAATATTATTTCTCTGTATGTTTATATATTATAAATATTATAGATAATTTGTAGGTAAAATATACTTATGTAAGTATAACTGAGAAATTAAACAATTTTAATGAAAAATTATTTACATATTTTAAGTTATATACTTATGCTCAAAACTGTTTATTGCTTAATCTATTTATCTTGTACAGGCTCTGGTTACTTCCATCTTCGATGAAGGAATTAACAACCCCCTTCCTCTTTCTGCGGCATCTCCTTCCTTCCTCCCTGCTTTGTCAGCTGTATCTTTATTTTCCCTTCTTGATTTTTACATTTAGTTTGATATTTAATTCTGGCTTAGTCTTCTATGTTTTGGTAAGAGGCTGATTTTAATAACAGCCTTTACATCAAAAATCAACTATCCTTTCTATATTTTAATATTGTAACAATAACAGTGATGACCTCTACTGTTTGCATGCTTATTATGTCAATAACCATTCTAAATACATTATATATTAGCTCATGTAATCTCTGTAACAGTCCTCTGAGGTCGGTGACATTTTAGAAAGGAGAGAACTGAGGCCTAGAGAGGTTAAGTAAATTTTCCAAGGACACAGAGCAAGCAGCAGATGCAGTGTGAGCTCTGTCCATGACCTCAGGGCCCTTGCTCAGAGCCAGTATGTTCTGTGACCTCTCAGTGTCCACGTCACTGACCACAGTCACGTGGGCTGGCTGGACTCAAAGAAGGGAATGCAAGGCTGTGCCCTAAACTCACATCACTTGAAGGACTACGGGGAAAACAAAACAACTTTCTTTCTTATGCCCAATGAATTCCTCAAAAATAGGCTGCATTTTAGTTTTTCATTGTTAGCCCATGCCTTTCATATATATGCTTTTGTTTTTCCGGGGGGTTCCTTTAGTTTTTTGTGACAGAGAAAAATCTATGCCCTCGTTTTCCCATTAAGGGGTTGCAGCTTCTTCATCATACAAATGAGATGACAGAGTCAACTCCCCTCTTGAATATGTTATTTCTGGCACCTGTCGACTTCCTGTTCCCATCTGGACTGATTGCTTTTTTTTTTTTTTTTTTTGGCGGTACGCGGGCCTCTCACTGTTGTGGCCTCTCCCGTTGCGGAGCACAGGCTCCGGACGCGCAGGCTCGGCGGCCATGGCTCACGGGCCCAGCCGCTCTGCGGCATGTGGGATCTTCCCGGACCGGGGCACGAACCCGTGTCCCCTGCATCGGCAGGCGGACTCTTAACCACTGCACCACCAGGGAAGCCCTGGACTGATTGCTTTTTGCTGCACACTTGCCATCCTGCAATTTCATTTTATTTGTCTCTGGGTTTAGTTTCCATTCTTCCCTGGATTTCCTGGACCCCTTTTCTATTTTCCTTGGATTTCTTTTTCATTTCGCTGAAGTATATTCTCAATTTTATTGCTGTTTTGCAGAAACCATTCTCTGCAGAAACGTTCGTGTCCTTATATGTATGTGGTCTGAGTGTATAATTGAAATGCATTTTCCCTCAAAAGGCGAGGACTGATGCGAATCTGATTACCGTCCCATTGAAGATAACACCTTTCTACTGTTTAAGCTTTCAGGATTTTCTCTTCATCTTTGCTAGTCTGGATGCTCAGTAGGATGCTAGGGAAGGGTTTTCTGTTTGTTCATCTTCTGCAGCACTGTCAGTGAGTCTATCATTCTGAAGACCTGAGTTCTTCTTTTATTTCTATAATTATTTCCTTAGGAAGTTTTGTTTGTTAAATAGAAGTTCCTGGTTTCCCTCCAGGTCTAAGATGGGGCTAGGATCCTTGTTAAGGATCCAGGAATTTGGATCCTTAACAAGATTCCCAAGTGGCTGTTTTAGTCAGTTATGTCTGTCAACTGCTGACAAGATGGCTCCTGAGATCCCTTGCTGGCTGGCTCTAGCCCGTTGACAGGGTAGAGTCGTCAGGGTGGTGTTCTGTGATGTGGTCATGTGATGCTTTGCTTCTCCAGTATGACAGGCGTGGAGGTGTGAAGCTATGCCACCCCTGCCTAGCTTTCTGCAGTCCTGCAAAGGTCACGTGCCATCTTGTTTATTGAACCGCTCTGGAAACTCTCCTGGTGTGTCTCCATGTCGGAAGTTAATTTGTCAAGGTGTCCCAGCCTTTGGCGAGGCTCTGTGAATTTCAGCAGACCGCATCTCTTGCTGTGTCCTCGTGGAGGAAATGTTTGTCCTTGAGTTCCATTTGTGCTGAACCTGTTCTTCATATTACCTGCTTCTTGGTCCCTGAAGATAATGTCGACCCAAGACAGAGCCGTCTGTTTTAATTTCTCCCCTGGCGTCTACTCTTTATTACCTTTGCTGACTTAAGTATCAAATCAGGTTTGGTGTTCCTACTCTCTAAATAGCGGTGTCTCCTCACCCTCTCCTATAAATCATTATTATTAATAACAAGGATAGTAACGACAGTACTAAACAGCAGTTAGGTAAAATCTTCCATTACAAAAAGCTTTCAGAAATAGTACCTCTGGGCTGCAGGTTTATATAGGAAACACAAAAACTGATTAAAAAAGACAAGTGTTCTGTCCAAAATGTGTTTGCTTTTCTGGGTTGAATTCATTTGTTTGACTGAAAATTTCATAAGGAAGATGTATGTGGGAGAGGTCTCAGATTGTGGATGGAATAAGCACATTGAGGAGTGCTAAAATAGTACATCGATAACCCAAATGTCTGGAAATACGTGGGTGACAGATCCGGCTTATAGTGGCAAAGTAGGGTCATATAGACATAGCAGAGTCAATGCCTAACGTAGAAAAATCACAGCCAAATTTCTTGAAACACTCTTGTAGAATCATGAGGCAGCCCAGTGTAGGGCTTCTTGGGTTCCAATGCCCCCTCTGTTTCTAAAGAATGTGGTGGCTTTAGGTGTTACTTAACATCTCAGAGCCTCCGCGTTCTTATCTGTAAAATGGGAGTTAAAATTGATCTCAGAAAGGGCTGTCAGCCAGCACCTACCAGTTCTAGCACATAGGATTAAGCTGCCCTGAGTGGAAGGCGGCGTTGTTGTTCCTGTGATTATTGACATTGCTTTAATGTTGTACAGCAGGCACTGCAAATAAGGATACTTTTATTTTTTGTAATTTCTGAGTATAATATATTTGTGTGAAAGTACACATAGATCATGTGTATACAGCTAGATGGATTTTTCACACGGTGAACACACCTAAGTCACCAGAACTTGGAACTGGAACCCCAGAACTCACCCTACGGGTGCCCATGTTCCCAGGATCATGACTGGTATGAACCGCCACCAAAGTGTTAACGCATAATTTCTGACACCGTAAGTTCATTTTGCCTGATTTTGAGCTAATCATAAGTGGGATCATACAGTATACACTCTGTTTTGTTTTTGTTGTTGTCTAGTGGTTGGTTGGTTGAGTGTTTTGGTGGGTGTATGGAGGGTCTGGTTTGTGCATTTCACCCATGTTGACCATTCTGTTGGAGAGCTTTTCTCTCGTACCCGTATGGACGTTGGGTAACTTCCATGTGGCCATTAGGGAGAGTGCTGCTGCAAGTGTCCCAGTATATTCCTTTAGGAGAACCTAAGGGGTTAACCATCTTCATTCTAATAATGTAGCAGGCAGGGTGTTTTTCCTCACCCTCTTCCTTTTCAACTAATTGATCTCCAAGCCTCATCCATCCAGCTCCTCCGTGTGTGAGCTCTGACCCTGCCATCCGTTACCTGAACTATTGCAGTAACTGTTTTCCATTCCTGTGTTTCTCATCTCTCCCAGCTGAACTTCAGCACCACCGGAATTATCTTCCTGAAACACACATCCGATAGTATCACTTTCCTGCTCAGAACTTGTATCCTCAATGCCAACTGAAGCAAAATGAAGCAACACAACTCCGAGCTCCTTGTATAATGGGGATCCATCTTGAATGAGCTGCTGCCCACACTTCCCTCTTCATCACCAACTTCCTCTCTGTATACTGGCGCCATATTGGATTAGCCCCTTGGCTGCTCCAGTGCTCGCTCAGCCTGTTATGACATTCCTCACTTCCTGCTAATATTGAATTTCTTCTTATGGTTGAAGACCAGCCCAGGGCCATCCTGTTCCAACAACACTTCCTGCCGCCGTCTCTGTGAAGCCGAGTCTGACATCCTGGGACTCCTCATGTTGTCCATCTGGTCAGTCCAGCTGTGACCTATTGAGTGCTGGGCCTGAGAGCTAGGCTCACAGCTTTCTCTACTGCTCAGTTCCTCTTGAGTCCTTGTTCACATAAAGAGGCTGCTTCCTTACCCCTCTAATGAACCTTCCTCATCCTCATTAAGGAAGAGGGCACCCTGGCACAGGCTGTTGTCAAACACATTCCTCATGATTGCAGTAAGGGGACCCAATTACTTGTTTATGCTCATTATTTGAAAATTACTGTTTCATGATAAGTTAAAAGTCACTTTTATTTGTGTATTACCTCCCCCCCCCCCGCAAGGCAAGCGAATAAGTAAAATTTGCATTCCTCTCACAAGAAGCCAATTCATTTTCAACAAGACCCTAGATCATCACTTGGAGTCTGACAGGTCCCCTGGCCTGGGATTTGGTTAATGCTATAGGAAATCTTCTGAAAGGGCTGGAGTGATGGAGAATCAGAGATTCCCCCCACCAGTCATTTTCTTGGGGGTAACACTCTCTCTTCTTTGAAAGCATTCTGGCTCCCTACCTTGGGGCTCCACCGCCATGAGCCAGTGCCTGTTTCTACCTGAGATGGAGCAATGATCTGTATATACAGGAGTTTTCCTCACTCATCTTCCCTGTCCGCCAGGCCATCCTAGCCTTCTTCTTACCCCCAGCACCTGGCACACGCCCAGCGCATGGCACACGCCCAGCGCATTGTAGGCCCTCAGTAAATACTTGCTGATTGAATGAATGAATGTTTGGTTTATACATGGGCAGGTAAAAGTCATTGGCACTGGGGAGATTATGTTTATATTTTTGGTTTGTAAGTTGAAAGGAGAAATTTTAGTTGATTCCATAAATAGATATTTATTAATGTCTGATGCATATCTACAGATCCTAAGGACATGCACATTGACAGCATATTTTTTTAAGCCGACTAGGACCTGTACCCCACCCTTGCTTTGCATTCAATTTCAAGTGTGACTTATGACTGTTACCTCTGTGTCAGGGGTTACGGTAGATGCTCTGCGGTTGTTATCTGCTTTCATCCTCATTTCTTGTGTGTATAGTTCAAGGAAAATACCAATTCTCAACAAATACACATTCAAACAAACAAACCTCTCTTCCAAGGCTGGTAAGGAACTAAGTTGAATGGATTGAGAAAGACGTAAAATTTCATTATACGAACCAATGGCAACATTAGTGGGGTTTTAATCAGTGATTCCCTCATATTAAGATGACACAGAGGGGCTTCCCTGGTGGCACAGTGGTTAAGAATCCACCTGCCAATGCAGGGGACACGGGTTTGAGCCCTGGTCTGGGAAGATCCCACATGCTGTGGAGCAACTAAGCCTGTGCGCCACAACTACTGAGCCCGAGCTTTAGAAGCCTGTACACCTAGGGGCCATGCTCCGCAACAAGAGAAGCCACCGCAATGAGAAGCCTGTGCACCGCAATGAAGAGCAGTCCCCGCTCGCTGCAAGTAGAGAAAACCCGTGCGCAACAACAAAGAACCAATGCAGCCAACAAACAAACAAACAAATAAATAAATAAATTTATTAAAAAGAAAAGATGACACAGAACCATCTTATCAAACAAATATTTATTTGCCCCCTGTCCTAGGCACTGGGAACTCAGTGATGAACAACTATCTCTTTATTCTCATGGAACTTACGTGTCCTCCTGGGGTAAGCCAGACAAAACAGGAAAAAGGCAAGTAAACAAGCCAGTGACTTAAAATGGTTCCCAAATGTGACAGTAATAAGACCATAATTCATTGATTTTTAAGACACATTTCTTTTCACCTTTTAATATTGTTGAAATTGTGATGTCTTAAAATGGAAACATGTGTTTAATATATTGTTTCTGCCCCCCCCCGCCGAGAAGTTATTAAATTGATGCTTTGACTTCCGATCGATGGTGTCTCAGCATAGAGGAAATATGGTAATAATAAAAGCTCACATTTATTGAACGCTAACTATGAGTCAGGTGTCGAGTGGTGTGCATTGGAGCAGTGTCTCTTTTGTTCTGGATAACAACCAGATGAAGAACGTAGAAGCTTCTCTACTGTACAGGTGGGCGAAATGCACCTCTGGGAGGTGAGGCGCCTGGTGTACTGTTGAACATGTTGCGGGGGCCGGTATTCGAGCCCCGGCCAGTCTGACTCTGCTCTCCGTTACTCTGACTTCCCACTTCCCCAACCCCCTGCCCCGATCCTTCTTAAGATAGCTGCTGCAAAGCAATCAATGCTATTAGGATTTCCCCAGGTATTCCTAGGGTAGCTGAGTGGTTTTCATATAACTAGGTTTTCATATGCACTCTGAAAGCTAATTGACCTGAATACAGGCTGTGTGTAGAAATACCCACCCACCGAGCCTGTGTCCTCCAGTGAATCTTCAAGCAGGGGTTGGGGACCCCTCTTGGTCAGTAATCTTGGATTCCTTGACCTGCTCAGGTGAGTACTTAGAAAAGAGGTACCTCTGTGCTACCTTGGGATCCTTTTAGAAGGGTGATCTGGTAACAAAGAGTGAAAACTCTAGATCTTACGGTAGGAGGATAATTTGCCAGTAAGAAAATGCTAGAGCCAGCTTCTAAACTAAGCCAACCCCAGAGAGGCTAAGTGACTTGCTCAGGACTCCCAGGGCCAGTTAGAGAATCAGAAGTAGGTCCCTGATCTTCAGGTCGCCACAGTGTTTATCCCTCTCACCTGTGTTTCCTTCATTTCTCCTTTCTCTTAACCCCCTCCTCCTCTTCCCTCCTTTTCTTCTCCCCACTTCTTTCTCTCTCTCCCTCCCTTGCTCCACCCTTCCCTTTCTGTTCCTTTTATCTAAAGAAGGCCTAGTAGATTGAAAAAGTATTAAATAACTTTGGTAGCAAAAACAGTGAAGCACGGGAGCTAAAATAGAAAGTTCTGGAACTTGCAAAAGTATCATGAACCACTAAGATTAGTTTAGGATTGATTTATGTGGCTACATAGTTAGTATGCTCAAAGGGGTTTTAAAATATGAGGCTTGTAATTAATATTTATAGATCTAAGTGATGAGAAATGACCAAAAAAAGAAGGCTGTTGGACTGACTTAGAGTCAAAACTCTCCTGAGATAATACAGACGAGAAGGGGGAAGGCGGGAGTGCTAGCATGTTCGAAGCGATTGGCTTTACTGCTAATGCAAAAGGAATCCAAAACGGGAGCTCAGGGAGAGCCTGTGTCTGCGTTGGAGGCGTGAAGAACTTGGAGGCACTTTCCATGTTCATTGAATTCATCTCACACAGGCTGGACTGATTTGGGTTACACTGAGCTGGTGAGTTGACAAGAGCACAGAACTCCAGCACATGAACTAGTAACCTATTCAGAAAATTTGTGAAAGGATTGGAGATGCAAGGTCTCTGAATCCAGCAAGCTAGGCAGCAGAAAGAAACACAGGGGAAGGAAAGGACTTGTAGAAGCTTATCCACTGTGCCTGGGCAGGGCCCCCAAGGCTGTGCCACATCCAGTCAGCTCACGTGCTGCCCCAAGAGAAGACTTGTTTGTGGCTACAAATCTGTACTCTGGAGTTTACTGTTCCCGGGGACCTCATCTCTGTTGGGATATGCACCGTTTATATATATTTGGTTAAACTGAATTCTCCTAAGCAGAATATAGTGCACTGTCGTGGAACTTTCTCATTGCTAAGTGAATGTCTAAGGGCCTGTCATTAGTTTATAAACATAGATGCAGAAGGAGAAACTCATGTTAAGAAACTCTGGCTTTCTGGTTTCAAAAAAATGAATTGCAGAGTGATTAGTCACTTCACCAAAGGGTTTTTTCATTTAAGAAAAAAAGGCTTCACCATAAGTATCTTTAAAAAAAACATAAAAAACAAAACAGCAAAAACTGATAATCAAAAAAAAAGAACGTTTAAAGTTTATATTTTTACAAATATATTTAGTGTATAAACTGAGGTTACTCTGCCCATGTATATACAATGAACCGTGCACCCCTCTTAGCTCATTCATTCATTTTTTCAACAATACAAGAGACATTCAGGTGGTTCCTATGAGGAAAACAGAGAAGTAAAATAGCATCTTTGTCTTTAAGTAGAAGAAATCGTCACTTCCTGTTGTTTGTAAGCTTTATTATATTTTATGAAAATAAAGTGCTGTAGAAGGTTTAGAAAATACAAAGATAAATCACAAGGAAGGAAGCAAATAAGCCTATAATCCTTCTACTCAGAAGAATTCACTGTGGAAATATTTATCCATTTCCTTCCTGCGGCTGTTGGGAGTGTGTGGGTGGGCAGGTAGGGCTAAGAACAGGATTTGAGAGAAGGAGGGGCCGGGACGGTGCTCTGAGTATAGGCAGGGCAAGAGTTTTGCAAATCATAATGAGTTTTGGACTTTTCCCTTTGGTGATGGGACCTATAGATGAATTAATGGCAAGTGAATGGTGTGATCTGAGTGCATGGAATCTCTTCTCTCCTGACTCATATATGAAAGAAGAGCTCTACTTAGCTGGAAGGATATGTCAAAGAGCATACGGATAATGTTAGCTAAAAGCCTACTGATCATTTGGCATCACTAGCTAGGCACCTTGCTAAGCTCTTGACATGGATTTCATTTAATCTCCTAACAACTCTTCGGGTGGGGAATCCCACCGTGCCCCTTTTGCAGATGATCCAGCTATTGATGCTTAAGGAAGATTGACATGTAGGAGGTCACCCAGATACTAAAGAAATGGTGGGACTAGGATTTGAATCCAAACCATCTGGCTATAGAGCCCTGTGGTCGTTATCTTGTTGCATAACAAGCTGAAATTTAGCAGCTGAAACCAATCCCCATCACTTACAGTCACGGAATTCGGGCAGGGCTCTGCTGGGTGTTTCTTCTGCTCCTCGTGGTATTGGCTGAGGTCACTTGGTGAGATTCAGTTGGTGGCTGAGATGTTTGGGAGATGGGGGTCCAAAGTGACTTCTTCCACTTACTCGGTAACTTGTCAGGGATGGCTGGGCAGGGGGCTTTGCTGGGGCTAGTGACTGAAGCAACTTGATGTGGTCTCTCTAGGTTGGTGGTCATCTCAGGGTAGCCCCTCAGGGCTCCCAGAGACAGTTGCAGGTGGAAGCTGTCAGTCTCTTAAAGCTGAGAAAGTGGCACAGGCCACTTCTGACATTTTTCTATTAACTAAAACATTGCAGGATCCACCTAGACTCTAGAGGAGGGACATAGGCCCCCTCCCCAAGTAATTTCTGGCCATCTTTAATCTCCACACATCCCAGTGTTTAATCCCTGAGACAATAAGAGGCTATCATTGAATTCATTGATTGTCTAACTGGTTGATTGATTCACCTGTTAATCAAATACTTATTGAACAATTGTCATGTGTTGGACACCAGGCTATAACAGCAAAACAGAATACAGACAATTTCCATCCTCAGCAGCTTCTACTGCTGGAATGGGAGGGGCAATTGTAACCAAGGAACAAATGGAGGAGATGATGGAGCGTGTGCGACGAAGGACCCGAGCTAATTTACAAGAGAGAGGGCTCCTAGGGAGGGACTCCGGACAGTTTCATCAGAGGCCAGGCTGAGGAAGTAGTGTTTTACCTACTGGCTGAGAGAGGAACTGAGGGGAAAATACCTCTTCTAGAAAGGAGAAATAACGAGTCCTCAAACTCAGAAGTGGAAAAGGAGGACTTCATGAATCTCCAGAGTGGAGAAGATGCTAAGATGCCAGGAGGATGGTGGAAAAGGTGGGGTGTAACCCCAGCAAACAGAGCAGCAGGGGGAACCAGATCACCCAAGGCCTCATAGGCCAGAGAAATTTCACTTCATCTTAATGGCAGGCATAAGCCACTGGGTTTTGGACAGGCGTGTGACGTGATTTAAATACGTTCGCCTCTCTGGGCCTGTTTTCACACTTGCAATGAAGGGTTTGAATGATTCATCTTTTCAGCTTTCGTATTCTGACTCTACATGTCCCTCGTTTATATATTCCCCTGGGGTTGACCCCTTCTTTATTTTGCCAAGAAATAAGCTCAGACAGCCTCTGCAGCCTCAGACAGCCTCTGCAGCCCTGCCTTCACGAATGTACCGTCCTGGGCCCCTGTGTCAACACCAGCCCTGCCTGAGACGTCTTGTCCACAAGGAGCATGGTGCAGACTAGAGGGGGAGACAGATTGGAAACAACGGGGCTTGTGCATTCCAATGGCTCTTAACTTGATTTCAACTTTTGACCTGTAATGCTTCCCAGCTGTTTTGAAGTCACACATCCCATCTTGATTAGCCTCCCCCCAATATGTGACCCAAGCACAGGGGGTCGCTTCAGGGAACCATGCCCCTGCTGGCTCCGGGTTTGCAGTTTCTGGCTGAAGGCAGTCACTACCCTGAATGCAGGAAGGGTCCAGGCCCGCTCCCTCTCCCTCTCTCTCTCCCTCTGTGGAGAGGGAGGCCACGAGGAGAAAGAGGTGGGTGCAGGGGACGAGCCAGAGTCCCTGCCCCCCACAAAATAATATCCCCCAGGTGGTGGGAGTTAAGTGGGAAAGTGAAGGGCTCCGATTCCAAAGTATACAGTGAAATAAATGAAAACCAACTGGACTTGAGTTAGGCGGAGGCAGGAGAAGAAATTTCAGCTCCGAGGGGTTTTTTTTTTTGTACAAAATGCTAATTATGGGGTGAACTCAGAAGGAATGTGCTTTCTCAAGATAAATTTCCTAACATGGTAGAAAATGGACAGAATCTAGGCAACAGCTCGGCCTCTTGCCTGGGACGGATGTCTGCAGCTGGCCGCGAAGGGTAACCCTCCCTCCAGCACTGTGCCTGGGGTCCGGGCGCCTGTGGCCCGCAGGAGTCAGGGAGAGGGCTACAAATCCTCAAGTTTCCGTCATTCTCTAAGACCCGGAAATGCAGACCCCTGGGTCCCATATTTGGTTTCTCTGAAAATAAGCTTTCAGGTAATTTTTTTGTACAACATGAGAAAATGTCCCAGGAACTCCCATTTTTGTTTTGTGTGTCGCTCAGCTAAAGCACATCAACATATTCGTGTAAGTTTGTGCAAATTAGTTGACAAAGATTTCTTATGATTCCATGGACTCTTCATCTGACCGCCTGAGACATTTACTGAGCGTCCGCTGTGCACCCACCCCAGCGGTCATTTGCAGACAGCGTATGCAGAGCATTGTTCAAACTAAACCTCCAAGCAGAGCACACAGCCTTCTCTGCCTGGAAGCTGTGAAAGGTACCAGCTCACCTGGATTCTCCTACTGATCCTGGCTCCCAACGGCCTTCATTCACCCCCAACTTACTACCTTCCTGACCTTGTTCACCACAAACTCTCTTCTCGCAAAGTTGATTCCAGCCACTCTGATATCGTAGCTCTTCCCCAAGTGGGCTGGGCAAGCTCTCCCTCCCTTTCTTTGCAAACTCTGTGCCCTCTGGCTGGGAGATGTTCCCATCCGCCCTCCCCCCTCCCCCTGCCAGTTCATCAGAGGGCTTGCTCCCTGGAAAGCCTTCTCTGTTGTTGCAGGTAGAAGTATCCCCACCTCTGCTCTGTTCTCACTTATAAGCCATTGTAAGAGGACTTGGCTTTTTTTTAAATTAATTAATTTATTTATTTATTTGGCTGCATCGGGTCTTTGTTGTGGCATGCGGGATCTTTGCTGAAGCATGTGGGATCTTCGTGGCAGTGCACGGGCTTCTCTCTAGTTGTGGCACGTGGGCTCCAGGGTGTGTGGGCTCTCTCGTTGAGGCTCGCCGGCTCAGTAGTTGTGCTGCACGGGCTCAGTTCCCTGTCCAGGGATTGAACCCGAGTCTCCTGCATTGTAAGGTGAATTCTTTACCACTGGACCACCAGGGAAGTCCCAGGACTTTGCTTTTATGGTCGTGTCTTCTCCGGTAGGCTGCAAGCCTTTGGAGGGTGTGATGCAAATGACTGGTGCTTCTCTCTTTCTCACACTCCTTGCCCAATGCCTGCCAGAGTAAATGCAAAATAATTGCTTTCTGACTGAATGGGAGCACTTATTAAATAGATGCAAAACTAAACAAAGATCAAGTTTACAAAAAACAGCAATTTCTGATGAAATCTCCGAGCATCTGAGTGTCTATGCGTCGAGACCTTGTGGGGCACCTTTGGGCATCAGAGCCCAGAGTGGGCTGATATCTTGTGTCACTGTAACAGGGTTATTGACGCTGCCGTGACCGGGACTCACCAGCTCCCTGATGCTTTTCTCAGCTGTTTCCTGACTCCTGATCGGGCCCAGAGAGGCAGTGAGAGAAAGATTTCACAGGGTGGATAGCTCAGCCCCAGGGGCAAGGAGACCAGCACTTATTATACAGTTAATGCAACCCGAGCCCCTGGCCTCAGTCATCTTGTTTCTTAATACCTCACACTGTTCCAGAAAGGATTAAAAGAGGCTGATGATAATGTATCCTCATAACCACACTGAGGAGAGTGGTGTAAGGTCTGTTTCACAGATGAAGAAATTGAGGCTTAAAGAAGTTGTCATTGGCCCAAGGTCATTCATCTACTATCTGTAAATCTAGAAATCATTAGAACCAACCGGGGACTCTGCCTTGAAGCCTAGCCTTAACCTACTGGGCCCTGACCATCTTGCCTTCATCCCTCTCTCCCCCTCCTCAAGCAGAATGCCCGATAATAAATAATTAACCAAAGAGATGTGTGACCATACACTTATTGTCATTACTGACTTGGCATCATCAGGCTCGACTTTATTTTTTATGTCTCCCTTCTTCTTGTCAACATGCCCTCTGGGACTTCCTGATCCAGCCAAAGCTGTCCCAGGTGCTCATTCATAACTCAGATTCTACCTGCAGAGGAGGGTCCAGGGGACACAGAACTGTTGGCATCAGACTTTGGTCCTGTGAGGAAAAGCTTCTGCAGCTGTGGGTGTGAGACACTAAGCCTCAGGAGGGAAGGCAAGAATTCGGTGGGCAGTACTTTCTGGCCATCACACCAGTCACCCCACTCTTCCGTCTACCGTATTCCTTTGGGGGGTGGGGGGCATTTTTTTTTTTTTACTTTTCACTTGGATGTGGCCCATCCTATCAGCCCATTCTTTTGTGCCAATGCATACAAATTAATTCTGTGGGTAATTTTGATGGAAAATTGGATGAGTTGGCCAGAGAAACTTAAGAAGGGAAATTAAAAGTAGTCACTTTAAGAGAGGAGAAAATAAAATGACAGTTTTGATTATTTCAGGGCCAGGGCATTGGCTAGAGCTGAGATTTCAGCAGGATCATTCATTTCCTCACTTTAATTCTGTATTTAAGTGGCCATTGCAACTGGAAGGAGAATTCTTAGCCCATCTTTGGAGGATGCTTCACTGCCCAGTTTGTTCACTAGATGGCATGGCTCAGACTGGCTGAGTTGCAGAGATTTAGCCACAGCTAAGGAAGTCCTCTGTGGACTTGTGTCTGTCTTTTGTCAAGTTCCTTTGGGACAAACGGCACACCCCTAAGAGTGGAAGAAGTAGGGGGTTTCTTTGATTTGAAGCAGGAGTTATCACTGGAGATGAAGTGTCTTAGGAAACATTCACAGAACCAGACGGTCCCTTGTGGATCATCTTGTCCATCTTGTGGTTTGTAAGCTTGTTTATAGAATAGAACACTTGCCTCAGCAAAATGCTATTCAGAGCCGATGCTGTAACTCGGGAAACAGCAGAACTATGTGCTGTGGTTGCTTTCTGGAACTTTGGGGATTTGAGAAACATTGATCTGTCCCTTTCTCTCTTCCCTCCCTCCTTCATTCCTTCTCTTTTTTCTCTCTCTTTCATTTTCCAGACTTGGATACTGAGGACTCGAGAGGACAAGATGTTTATGGCAGATCTTGGCCCCAAACCAGTCACTGAAAGATCTTTTTGTGAAACCAGTGCCGTGTTTATTTAAATCCCACAAGTTCCCAAAGCAAATTGTTTTAAATTCCCTGGGAGTGACACTGTTGGTGGATGGATACGCACATTTGCTGAATTCACTGAATATTTCTTTTGCCTCCAGTATGTTGACACTGATCATAAATTCAAACAGGACAAGAGTGACAAAGATGAGTGTGTGAATTCTGGGCCAGACACTGGACAAATACTTTTGTTCCTTATTTCATTTTTCTTCACAAGAAAAATGTGAGGTTTGTTTTTCTATCCCTACTTTACAGATGAGGAACATTAGATTCAGAGGTTAAACTTTTTTGTACCAACTAAATATATCAGGGTACAGGTGAAGCTCTTATAACAAAGAGACCCTAAAACACAATGTCTTAAATACGGTAGAAGTTTACTTTTTTCTCCCATAATAATCCACAGGAGGGTGACCCAGGACTGCTGGGTGTGGCTGGCTTGTTTCAACATATGGCTTCCATCCTGCATCTAATGTGGCTTTTCCAGCTTTTATCATCTCCCCACCAGCAGAGAAGCCAGATGGGCCCGGATTTGAACCGAGACTTATGTGGTTCACAAGTCTGATGTTGCTATGCGCTGAATACATTTCCCCCATTACTCTTACCCCAGTCACTACAGACCAAATATGATAACAAACCACTGCCACCTCAGGCAGCATCACTAGTTGTGGCAGCCAGTTTCCAAGGTGGTTCCCGATGCTTCTTACCTCTTGGCAGTCGGACCCTCATGTAATTCCCTCCCACACTGAATAGAGCTGATTTGTGTAGTCAATGGGATATTATGGATAGGATAAAGAATGCCTTTTGAGGAGGCCGAATCCCAAAAGACATAGCAGTTTGTGCTTAGCTCTTCCTGGGATCACTAGCTCTGGGGAAGCCAGCTGCCATGTTGTGAGGACACTCAAGCAGCCTCGTGGAGAGGTCCCCATAGTAGGGAACTGAGGCTCCCACCAGCACCAACTAGCCAGCCATGCGAGTGAGCTGCCTTGGAAGCAAATCCTCCAGTCTCAGTCAGCCTTCAGAGAACTGTAGCTCTGAACCAATCTTGAATGTAACATCATCAGAGTTCCTGAATGAATGAATCAGCAAAGAAGTACCCAAATCCCTGCCATACAGAAACTATGTGAAATACTAAATGTTTATTTTTATTATATGCCACTAAATGTTACGGTCATTTGTCATATAGCTACAGATAACTAATACATTAGCATAGATGCTAGGTTAAGAGGATGTACTTTTTCTAGACAAAACATAAGCCAGCTCCTCAGGGAAACCTTAACTGATTCCATCAGGGAAGTAGTTACTCTTTTTGCTCTGTGTTGTGGCTTCTTTATTCTACCTTGTGTCTCTCAAAGCTGAAATTAGTATTTTTACAAATCAGTTTCCTCCTCCAGATCGTTCATTCCTCAGGGACAATGCCTTGTGTTCAGATTCACCTCCCCTGGGCCTACCAGTGCCAAATTAAAAGTGGGTTTAAGTGAATGACTGAAATTTTCTACCTATCCTTCAACTTAGTTGTTTTATAATATCATGCACATATTTTCTTTAAATGCAGCCTCTAAAAACATGTTTGTGTTGCCTTTTACATGAAGCCTCTCAGTTATTTCTTTGTTACAGTAACAGGCTTTTAAAAATACTCTGTATAAATAAAAGATAAATCTCCTAAGGGCCAGAGATCATGCTGTTTGAGGAGCTTGTACAAATAGTTGGCACCTCCTTTTTCTTGAAAATCAGGGCTGAAATCTCATCAAAACAAATGTTCCCTGGAGATCCCCAGAGCTGAGGAGATTTATTTTTTAATCACATCATCTCGTCTCCCATTTAGAAGAGGAGAGAAGGAGCCTGTAATGCTCCTGCTCAGCTCACGTGTCTCCTGCTCCCCTGGCCTGGGTGACCCCGCTTTCTGATGGACCCAGTGTGTTTCTGAAGCCACCTCATTTCCAGACACACATCCAGCCCTGTGTGTAACCTTTTACAAATGCACCCAAGGTGTCTCACCTACATTTCCTTCCACTGCACTGAATTTAGGACCACTCCAGAGGGGAACTGGAATGCATTCTGCATCCTTTTTAAACCTATATATATTATTCTCAATCTTCAGACTCTAGGAAGTTTGGGGAATTTGTAAGTCACATGGAATTGAGTTTGGGGTCCACAAATAAGTTGAAATGTTTTCGCATGTGATTGTGGCTTAACAGACGGAAAGACAGGATGTTTTGTGATGCTCCGTGTTGCTCCCTTGTCAAGAACGCTATCAACCCAGTTCCTCATGTGCATCCAAATTCCCATCTTGACTGAGCCACTGGTCAGAGACTGGAGCTTGAACGGATCCACACTCGTCCTCCTCCAAGAGCTGCATTTCCATGTGAAGTAACATTAAGGAGCAGATTTCCTTTTTTGCTTGTTTTTCGTGGTGACATTAATTGACTCACATGGGACATTAGTTAAAATCATGTTTATGAAATGCGCATGCATCACCAGAGAGGAGGGGTGTAAGTTGTATCCCCCATTACCTCCCCCCGCCCCAAACACTCTACATTGTGCCTCCCAAATGAGAGGTGATAACCTCTCGATTATAAACATTTTCCATGCTTCCTCAGATTGAAGACGCTGTCGATCCACACCATTGATTCAATAACACTACATACATACATATGTATACATTTTTTTAAGGAAAAAATCAACTACATTCCATTCCTGTATCAATTTTAAGATGCATCCAGGTGTTTGAAAGCTAATGCAGATGGAAAAGAAATGTGTGTCATATACTTTCGGATGTTTGGTAAATTTCTTAAGAGGTGACCATTCTTGGTTCCCAGAGGTGATCAGGCAGAAACGTGAATGGAGGTTAATGCACCGGAAAAGGGCTCTAAAGGCCTCTCAACGTGTCATATTGCAACACAAGACTGAAGGATCTTTGGGGAAAGGGATGATGTCACGTCCATTGCTGGGTCCCCAGCACCTGGCTGGATGCCCGGCACCCAGAGTCACTTGATAATTCTCTGTCGTATTAGAGATCAGACGACCTCCCTGACCCCTTCCAGGTCCTACCCCTGCCCTCACGGTCTCCCCCTCACAAGGCTGTTGCAAGCATCGCATGAGATCATGCACCTAAAAGTCCTGGTGAAGTCAAGTTCTCAGCAAACAGATGGCAGCTCTTTCGGTTCCTCCTCATGCTCGCCCCTCCTTCCCTATTTTTGCCTACTCAGGAGCCTTCAACAGAAATTCAGCTCTGCAGACAAACTCCCCAGGGCCTTCCCAAAGACATCCTCTTTCTGTGAGAAAATGAGTTTATTGACTTCTCTGCCTTGGAAGAACACGAGGTACAGCTCTTGGTGCAAGGGGTATGGGCCTGCGTCGGGGCTGCAGAGGCCCCCCACTCCATCCACTGGGCAGGGGGCAGCAGCCAACACCACAGGAGGCTCCTCCTTCCAGCTTCCTCCCCAGCCAGGCCATGCTACACAGTGGGGTGAGAGTGGGCTTTCTGTCCCCCAGCTGGGCTTACATCACCTGCCCGCTGAGTGAAGTCTGTGCTCATTGGGAGGGCATTCAAGGGCCTAGTTCTTTGGCCTAAGTTGTACTTTCATCTTTATCCTCAAACTATTATCTTTCACATGCCTGGAATGTCTCCCACATTCTTGACCCATTCACATGGGAGATTCACATGGGGTGAAGAAGGAATTTTCTCTTACAGAGACCCAACTCATCCCTTTTCTCATTGGTGGGCTTTGGAACCAGGGGGACTTTGGTTTGAAGCCCAGCACTAGCCTTCCCTGGGCCTCCACCTTGTGTGCTCTCCCTCTCAGCTCAGGATCATCCTCCTCCACTTGGAAGGGCCTCCGTTCACGGCCTTCATCCTCACTTGCCAGCCTGATGCAGCTCACAACAGGCCATCTCCTTCCTGAAGCCCAATGGATTTGCCGCTCCAGAGTAAAAACTTTAGTAGCTTTGGTCAGCCTTACATTCATCCAGATGGAGAGGAACCTTGTATGTTAGGCTAGAGGTGAGGGTCATTTCCCCAAAATGCAGGAGAAGCCCAAGAAGAATGTAAAGCAGGAGATGACAGTGTCAGACCTGTATGTTAGATCACTCAGGACAGATTCTGCAAGGGAGAGATAAGAGGCAATGAAATAAATTAGGAGTTGGATCAAAATTTAGGTTGGGAGCTGTTGACAGTTAGACTCATCCCTTACCTTTCTCCTTGTCTCTGCTTTCTAGCTTCAGGAGGCAGCCAGGATACTATATCTTCTTTTATTCCTCTCTCCCTCTTACCCTCTCCCTCACCCTATCTCTTTGCTAAACAGGCCTGCCATGGTTTCAACTTTCCCCACATGATTCCAGACCCTGGATTCCAGTAATGTCCCCTCACCCCTCTGCCCCTGAAATCTAAGACAGCAGCTTCTTAGATTCTCTACTTTACCTCACCTATTTGGGTTCTCAGCTCTTCTAACACTGGTATAACCACATTCCTGTATTCAGTTCCTCCTGTTTAAATACTTAGGGTGGTTTCTGTTTTTCTGTTTGACAGCTGTCTATTGGAGTCATACATGTAAAATATGTGAAGGTCTAAGTAAGGGTATTGCCCCAGGGCTGGAGGGGAGGAGAAGGTTTGGAGATACCCTTAATCAAAATCCTACCTAGAGTTGAAATTCCTTGTATCCTTGACCCAAAAGGTATCCCTTGCCATTATGACATTCCACCATTTGGAATACTGTCCACCAGACCTCAAATATCAGTGGTTTTTTCAGACCCCTTGTCATGTCACTCAGCCTGTAGAGAACGATGCTTAGTCAGGCATGAATGCTTTTATTTATCACCAGTTTTTATGTTTCCATGAAATGAAACACGAGACAGAAGACCAAAACAGAATTGAGAAGAGGGATGGAGTAATTAATCTGCAAGTTAACAGACCAGGAAGTTTTGTTTATTTGTTTGATTTAGGTAGGATTCTAGCTAGCTGGGTGATCTTGGGTGAGTTATTTTCCTTCTGTGGGGCTTACTTTCTCCATCTTAAAGAGTATGATCCTAATGTGTCTTCCAGGCCTGGCCAAAATTCACCATCCTCTCTACTCTTTTGAGAGCTTATCATGGGATCCATACCATTGGGTGAGTTCTTATACTCCTGGTGCCTGATCCATGATATTAAAGCCTACATAAATGTTAATAACCTTGTTTCCCTTTGAAAAGCTATGAGAGTACAGATGGATTTTCCAGGCCCCATCTGAGCTTTGCACCCAGCAAATCAAATATCACACATTTAAATGTCCTTGGCACTCAGTGTAGACAGAAGCCTTAGCCAGACATTGCAGGGAAGGTTGGTTCATTCACCATCAAGCAGTTCAAAGTCAGACCCTCTGTTTTTGAAAGGAACCAACTTGCCTCTCACCGTCTGTTTTCTAGGACCTGGAATGATGCACACTCTTATTTCCATTTATAGCCTAATCTGTTCCCAGAAATATGCACTGAAAACCAGGAAAGAAATGCCATCCTTTGGCTGGTTACCCTAAAATACCATAAACCCTTCTTTTTATTTTCTTATTTTTCCCGTATTTAAAATTATCATTCTCGGGCCTCCCTGGTGGCGCAGTGGTTGAGAGTCCGCCTGCCGATGCAGGGGATATGGGTTCGTGCCCCGGTCTGGGAGGATCCCATATGCCGCGGAGCGGCTGGGCCCGTGAGCCATGGCCGCTGAGCCTGTGCGTCCGGAGCCTGTGCTCCGCAACGGGAGAGGCCACAACAGTGAGAGGCCCGCGTACAGCAAAAAAAAAAAAAAATTATCATTCTCTTCTAAGAAATATCTTCATTTAAACATATTCCTCTCTCTGGGAGAATGGGAAAAAATGCACTTATTCCTGGACTGGCACTAAGATTCACACTGGAGATGGCGTCACCTTTTTGATTAAGCAAAATTCACTGGGGCCTTAGTGGCACCTTTACTATGTAAATTTTATTAAGGCTTATGTTTAGATGTTGAAGGCAACTTACGAACCATAAAATAAATGTGCACTCTGTGGCAGACACTGTGCTTATCTTTAGGTTTTCTGAGATTAAATATATGTGGCACCTTCCCTTGAGGATCTCTGTTTCTGATGGGAGAAACAGAGTTGTGAATAGTATTTGCTATAATATTGGTGGGTTTACAGTATTGGATACCCCTGTGACTCCTGTAAGTCTTGCCCTCATCCTTCAAAGCCAAAGAGTGGCCACTAGTGGTCAATTACTGAATTGCAAGTAGTAGAACCAATGAGGAGTGAGCTGTAATGTTTTTAGGACTAGAATTAGATCTTAACTTCCCAAATATTGGACAAAAGAGTCATTCCACTAATTTTTCCAATGTGGGGATTTATACACCTGCATGTTTGAAGGGGGTTCCTAATATTTTCAAAAGTTTGATCTCACAGTTTGAATGTGTGCCTCAAAAGTCATAAAAATGGTACATAGACTTTGTCCCAGCAGTTTCTCTGTAAGGATTTCACCCTAGGAAGCTATAGATGCACTCAAAGGTGTATTGTAAGTATGTTCATTACAGTGTTATTTACAGCAGTAGAAGAAGAAAAATATCATCTAATTGTAAGGTATGAATTCATTGAATTAGGGTAGATTGAGATGATGGAAGGCCATGCAGTGATGATACAGAAAAGGACATAATGGCAGGGAAAGAACCATGACATATAGTTTGAGGAAACAGCAGGTGATGAAAGTTTTTAGGCAACGAGACTAAATTCAAATATTTATGTGTATTTGTGTATGCTCTGTAGGGGTAGATATAGCTGCAGGTACACACACATTGAAAAAATGTAGAAGGATATGCACTACTACTTAACAGTGGTCATTTCTTGCTGGGGCTATTTCAGGTGACATTTATTTTCTTTTGCATATGTATTCTGCAATGTATGTGGATTGCTTTTAAAATCAGAAAATATGTTGATTTTTTAAAGTGGGACTGGCTTCTGGATATGCTGCAGGAATGACAATGGTGAGGGCCCGTTGGCAGAGCCATCAGAGAGATTGTGAGGCTACAGGCTTTGTAAAGACCCTCCAGAATGAGCCCCACCTTTAACATCACTTTGGGCCATTTGGAAATGGACATTTCAAACACGTCTGTGTATGTGTGTAAGATGGTGGGGTAGTTGTAGTAAAAGGATCTCCTTGGATGACACGGGGTAGTTGGTTGGGTTGGACACAGTGACTATGGATGTTCTTAACCAGATGGAGATCAGGGGGCAGAGGCTCATGTCAGTGTTTCCATCTGTTTCATCTACTTCTGAAGGCACCGATGTCACAACAGCAGGGTAATTAGAATAACTTGGAAACAAGATGGCAAAGAAGTTGCTCTGACCCAGAACTTCAGACTTCAGACCTAAATCTGGATCATGGGTGTGGGCCAGCTCTCCACTTGTCTGATTCATGATGGAGCTTGTAAATCAGAGGCACTGAATGATGGTGGTACTTACTCCCTGAGACTAGCCAGTGATATACTTGGATGAATCTCAAAACAGTGTCCAAAGAACCACTTTCTAGAGGAAAAACTGCAAATAACAGTAACAACAAAAAAAACAGCTTACCTGCTGTTTGGGTTTCTTTGTGGCTCATGGCACGTATATGGGGAATGTAGTCTCCTCAGCTCCCTCCCTCCATGTGTTTCCTCTCTTTCCACTCTCCTTTCTTTTTTTTTTTTTTTTTTTTTTTGTGGTACGCGGGCCTCTCACTGTTGTGGCCTCTCCCGTTGCGGAGCACAGGCTCCAGACACGCAGGCCCAGTGGCCATGGCTCACGAGTCCAGCCGCTCCGCGGCATGCGGGATCCTCCCGGACTGGGGCACGAACCCGTGTCCCCTACATCGGCAGGCGGACTCTCAACCACTGCACCACCAGGGAAGCCCTCCACTCCCCTTTCTAATTACCAGTAAGCAGGAAGGTGTTGTTAACCTGAATGATCCAGGACAGCCACTGAGTTGTGTCTCGCTGTTGGGCCTGGTGACTGTACCTTAAAGCTCCTCATTCCCATGTTCCATTCCTTCTCTTCAGCTTCTCGCTACAAGCCTGGGCGGGGCCATCCTCAGGACCAGTCTTCTTCTTCCATCTTCCCTGACTGTGCAGCTGGGTAGATATGGGGCTGGAGCACCTAGCTTAGCCTTACTGCCAGCTCACTGGAGCAGGTCTGGATTCCTGTGTGGACAGCAGTTTTCCAACCTATAAGCCCGGGGGCTGGATCAACCTATTGACATCTTGTCTGGATAATTCTTTGTTGTGCAGGGCTTCCTATGCATGAAAGGACGTTTAGCAGCATCCCTGGCCAGTAACACTGTCCCCTCCATTTGTGACAACCCCAAATGTCACCCGACATTGCCAAATGCGCCCAGAGGGGTAAAATCTCCCCCAGTTGAGAACCACTGCCTTTCACTTATGACTTCCTAGGTGCACTTTCAGCTTTTGTTTTGCAGTGTCAGGTAGTAGCAGGTAATTTCTGGATACACGTGGGCAGGTATATCTAGAAAAGGCATATCACTGAGGGTTCAGTTTAGAACTCTCCTAATACACAGCCATGTCGAAGGCAGACTTCAAACACCTTATGAAGGTGGATTTTCCTCATAGGCAGCCTCTGGGAATCAAAGCTGGCAGCTCACTACTGCCAGGGGAGTCAGGGCACTGGGACTTGTTCTGCTTCCTGGCCCCCAAGAGCCCGTGGGGAGTTTTGGCTTAGCTTAGAGCCCACAGAGGATAGAGGCTGCTGTGGAGGCGAGGGCAGGGCAGCAGAGAATGCAGGAGTGGGGTCAGGAATTTCCTTAGCTTCATTGGAAACAGATGCCTAGCAGAGGTAGAGGGCTGGGCTCTGCTTCAGGCCAGTGTGCTTGGCGGCTTCCCCTTTCCACTGCCAGACTATTATTTAAGACGAGGGCTCTGGTTTAAGGGAAGCTGGGGTTGTTGTGACATAGGAACAAAACCTGCTTTCTTGAGATTGAGAACACGAGCGGGTATGATGACTGTATATGCATGTGATCAAAGGTGGTGGGATTGAAGAACATCAGGGTAGTAAGGTCCTTTGTGATCTGAGTCCAAAACCTTCATCTGAGGTCTGAAACCAAGAATGGAGTCCCAGGAATCCAGGTTGGTTAGTGCCCAGGGCCTTCGCCCATAACCCACCCCTTGCCTCCAAGTCCTCTTTTAAGAAGCAAACCCTTCGAGATCTAATTGAGCACACCTGTAATCCCCAGCCTGTGCCCATGGCAGACATCACTAATTGATCAGAGTTCTTTCCTGCTGGGTTTTGATGCTAATTATCCTTTACCCAAACAGCACTCCAGGTAGGTAGTACTAATCAATCAGATATGAAAAGTATTTTCCATAGCTGCCGGTGACTTGGTCTGTCAAGAGGCTTTCTAGAGATGTATGAAAGGAAGGGCCTGGGCAAATGTGTTAATTTGAGATTGTCTTTTGAGAAAGGGTGAAAGGAAGTATATCAGAAATGTACACTATTCCAGAGCTTCTTAAACTTTAATGTGGACATGAATTACCTGGGTGATCTTTCTGAAATGCACTAAGTCTGGGGAGAGGCCTGAGATTCTGCAGTTCCAACAAACCCCCAGGTGATGCTGATGCAGCTGGTCTGTAGACCACACAAGCTCACCCAACCAGCTATTTTACCATTTAGGAAACTGTGGTTCCAAGAGGATGAGGGAAGAAGTCAGGGCTGCTTCACCATCAACTTGACAAGTCACTCGGTGCAAGGATTTCATTAACAGTTGCTCATCCCTCTGTGTCTCATTCTGCTCCCTTTAGCCAATCTCTCTGCCCCTGCAGCTGGCTTGCATCTACCAACCTTTTTAACTGGAGGCATCTCAGAACTGATGTCCACTTCAATTCTGGTGTGTTTAGAACCTGACTACAAGAAAGAACTATTATTTGCCTTCTCATTTTTGATCCTTCTGGAATATTCTTAAAGATTCTGCTGGAGGTCACACCCTGCTGAGAACTGAACCTTAACCGAGGACAATAGAGTAGGTGGATAGTCCCTGAAAGGTCTATTTCCTTTGAGCAAACCTTATTTATTTATGGAAATCCTGCTGTTGGAGGAAAAACTAACCAGACTCTACTTACCCTGTCGTGGCTTAAGAGAGAGGAGTGGGGCTTCATTTTTTGGTAAATAACCTCTGAATTGAGAAAAAGTTTTTTATTTATTTTAAAAATTAATTTATTTTTTGGCTGCGTTGGGTCTTTGTTGCTGCGCGCGGGCTTTCTCTAGTTGCGGCGAGCAGGGGCTACTCTTTGTTGCAGTGCATGGGCTTCTCACTGTGATGTCCTCTCTTGTTACGGAGCACAGGCCCTAGGCATGTGGGCTTCAGTAGTTGCGGCACGCGGGCTCAGTAGTTGTGGCTTGCGGGCTCTAGAGCTCAAGCTCAGTAGTTGTGGTGCACGAGCTTAGTTGCTCCACGGTATGTGGGATCTTCCCGGACCAGGGCTCGAACCTATGTCCCCTACATTGGCAGGTGGATTCCTAACCACTGCGCCACCAAGGAAGTCCGACGAAAAGTTTTTTAAATCCAGCCTAAATAACAGCAAGGGGAAGGGTGGTGGGGAGGGACCTTCTTTCCTTCTCCTCAGTAACTGAGACAACTCACTCTGGCATAATTATATTGTCAGATGGAAGATGCTTCAAGTAATTAGGAACATAATTAGTCAAGCTTTTCTGCTCTCTGTGTTCTCGACTAAAACACAATCCTTGTATCCAGTGCCCTTTGCAGCACGGGACAATCTTTAACAAGAAACACTTTCTTCTTCTTTTGCTTTTAATAAACAAAAAGAGAAAAGGAAAATACAGGGTCTTTCAGGGATGAGACAGGCTACTTATTTGGTTTTGGTTAACAGAAATCACCGCTGAGGAAAGATAACATTAGGAAACGTATAACGTGACTTTGGTCAAGGTTGCCGCTGCTGTTATTACTAATATTAATCATAGTAGTGGGATAATCTCTTAGAACTTGGTGTTCTCAGAGTTCATGAATTTGCTCTCTGACAATCTTTTCATCAGATACAGACAAGCCTTGGATGTTTCAGCTGATTTTCCAGAGCTTGTAAAGAAGTCTCTTGATACCTCAAGTCCTCCCTGCCAAGAAAAGCAGAGATGTGAATGAGCTCAAATAGTTTGTGGTCTCTTCCGGGGGAGGAACTTGGGTTTTGTCCACAAAACGCCCTTGACCTAGGGTGGGTATCCAGTAAGTGGTGACTCCACCAGTGGAAACTGGTGTGTGACCATGCCATATGGACTTGGGATGAAATGGGGCATGGTACCCTTTACCAAGCCCTTGGACAAGAGCTTCACCAAGGCCTTTATACCCATGAGCTCACTGAATTCTCAGAGCCTTCTGACCAACAGGTATTATCATCACAATTGATTGAGAAGAAAAGTGAGCTCAGTGAGGGCCCCAGTACAGCAGCCGGATGAGCCTGTTTCTCAGGCCCAGCCCACACCCACAGGATGGAGGGAGCTCCAGTCTCTCCCCAGTCCGGCCCTTGCTAGCTCCCTACCACTCCAGGGCTCACAGCTGCTCCTGCATCACAGTCTGGCTGTGGCTTCCTTCTCCTCTCCTAGTTCTGTATTTGACTTCCTGACTCTCTGGTGTCTGGGGCCTGGCAGGGGCGGTGGGGAGGTGGGGCACTGTGATCCAATGAAAAGACAGCAGACCCTGGAATCAGACATATCTAGATTTGAACCTAAGCTCTACTTACCCTGAAGCAAATTATTTCATCTTCTTGATCCTTGGTTTTTCAGTCTGTTAAATAGGAATAAACATATGGATGGACAGATGGATAGATGGATAGATAGAAGGATTAATTAAAAACTAATAATTAATAGGAAGGTGATGGGTGAGTGTATAAGACATGTTGGCACTAACATGCCTAAAGGGATAAGAGTGATATTTCCTTTAAGAAAACTAGATGCTACATCTTTGGTTCAGGATAAAAGGGCTCATAAGAGCAATGCATTGGAGAAATAAGGTTAGAACCCAGCCGGGGCCCTTGGCTTGGTTTTGTTTCAGGTCAACATTTACCAGGTTTGTGCTAAGGAACATGAGGCAGATGCTTCATAAAAACAGGATTCCATGGTCCAAAGTCTTTGGGAAATTGAACCTACTCTTGGAGATTCACATATACAAAAGCATATTAAGGCCTTTGAGAAGTCTTAACAAAAACTTGTTTTATTATAATAATACTTATTATTGTTTAAAATCAGTGATTCTGCAAAATGGGCTCCTGCAGCCTCTTTCAAATATTGCTTGTTAGTTCCAGAGGAACCCCATCCTGTAGGGCTTGTATTTTATATGCAATATAACTATATGGCCAAGATTACACAGCACTCTCAATGTTGTATCCAATGTTGGTGGTCATCAAGATTCACGCACATGCTTTGGATGCATCTTCCCACGTGGTCATGTGATAGAATTAGGACTGGAGTTACTATCGCCATTTCACAGATGAATAAATGGCACGCAGGCAGGTGGAGCAGGTTGTCCGAGTCCACACAGCTTACAATGGGCAAGTTTAACTCCAAGCCCGGTCGCCCAATGGCCAAGTTTGTTCTCTTAGGTCCACGTGCGCTCCCACCCGCAGTCACAGAGGTCTCTGGTGCCTGCTTGGTGATGTCTCAATGGCAGATATGTTGAAATAGACCTGGGTAGCCCCATGCACTTCACTTTGCATATGTGGAAATGCCAAGTGCGCTGCTTCGCCTGACAAGCAGCTCTCCAGCAAAGGGTAATGGAGCAAGAGAGAATGATCGCACTAACGAAGGCAATGTGCTTCCCAGGACTTGTAGAGCACTTTGCAGTTCTGTGAGGGCTTTCACACATGGCGCCCCTTCTGATCCTCACAGCAACCCAACACGTAAGCTGGGCTGGCAACTTTTGTCCTCCTCTGACAGGGGAGAAAACCGCGGTGCAGCAAGGTGAAGGGAAGAGCAAAACCTCACACGGCACATCAGCGGCAAACCTCCTCCAATTCCACCTCCTCTTTCCTGACTCGTTCTAATATCTGCATTGCCATCCAGTAGAGGACATCGTAGAAACGAATTTGTCTCTTGCGAGTGTCCACTCTTTCCTCCTTCCCTCTTCTGTCCTTTCCTCCTTCCTTCCTTTAAAATGAAAATTTCAAAATCCAGAAATATGCAGAGAACATTCATAATCCCACTATCTAGAGATAACTACTGTCTATTTGCATCTAGTAATTGTTTTATGCACATTTGCCTGTTATTAAATTTTCTCAAAAGCATAATTTTAAATGTCTGCAATGAACTTCATTTTATTTTACTTAACATTACCCATCTTTTGTTGTCGGACATTTAGAATGTTTTCACATTTTCTATAATTTAAATAACATGATCAACATCATTATATATTAAGTCTTTGTGAACTTTAAAAAAAAACACTGTCCTTGAGATAAATTTCTTGAATGAAATTTAAAAGCCAAAGTGTTGCCAGATATTTAAGACTTTGGATAGATATTCGAAATTGCCATCCCGAAAAGTTTTACCAACTTTATGGCTCCATGAGCAACAGTTTTCTGCACTTACTATTATTCTTTTTGAACCTTTAAAAGTTCACAGGCATTGTTTTAATTTCTATTTCTTTCATTACCAGTTTGGATGGTTTTCTCTTTTTAAATAGTCATTTGGGGTTGGTCATTTTTATTTCTTCTTTTGCCAATTTCCTGCTCATGTCCTTTCTTATGATTCTCACTACAATTATGATTGTTTTGCCTTGGCTATGCTTTTCTTATTAATATCTTAGGATCTTTATATGTTAAGGGAACTAATATTTATGTGGCAAATAATGTTTTTCCTTAGGTTGAAATCGTAGTGAGTTGAACACTCTGAGCCATGTTGGGTTTTTATCCTTTTTTTATTGACATGTAGATGGTTTACAACGTTGTGCCAATCTCTGCTGTGCACTGTGAGCCATGAATGGATGAAGAAGACAATTCTAGTGACAAAGGAAAGTTATGCAAAGAAGGGATTGGTGGTTCTGTGTTAATCTCATTTCATGGAGAGGTAAACAGAGACTCAGAGAGGTCCAGTAACTTGCCACAGGTCACACAGCACAAAGCATCAGAAATGTTATTTGAACCCAGGTCTGTCTGTCTCCAACTTCTGTGTACTTTCCACTGTGTGGCATCTTGGCATCCCAGAGGGAGGTGGTGATCAAAGTGATGTTGCAGATATAAATTGGTTGCAGTCCACAGAAAAGACCAGGCAAGGAAAGAGACAGGAGAGTGAAGAAAACAATTAGGGGATTGAGAATTGGAGTCCTCAAGGAAATACGTTCAAAGACGTGAAGGCAAAGGTCTTCATTCATAAAAGGGAGATGGAATAACATGGCCAAGTTCCTTTCCTCACCCCCACCTTGCATCACCCCCATCAGCACCCAACCTTGGGTGCTTTTAAAGCCACTCTTGGCTTTCTTTGAGCTAAGGTCTCTCTAAGATTCATTTTCTTAAGAAGACAGACATGGAGTAAACTTTGGGGTGGTACCATTTCCAGTATTTCGGATTCCTACTTTCTCTCTCTCTCTCACATTTCTATTTCTTTTTATTTATTCTTCTTAAACAGCGGAGTCTGATAAATTAGGGCTATTAAGAGACTGTTTGTTATTCTGTCCTGAGTTACTATTTTGAGAGCTAAAAACACTCATAAATATATGGATGTTCCGACTGTAAATGGATATATTCTAGCCAGTTAAAAATTCATTTCCTCTAAAACACATTTTTAAAGTGTCCTCCTGAAATTCTGCATGATATCTCACCATGATCTTTCACTGTCCCTCCCATTTTTATCTGATAAAAGCAGATCCATCATCACTGCAGTTCCCTTTTCTCTGCACCATAAATAACAGCTGGGGCAGGGGAGCCTCTCCCACAATACAGCGGCTTCGTATTTTAGCCAGTTTTGGAATTTATGGTTAAGCCTTCTTGGGATGGGCACCAAAAGTACCTGCATGCCCATCAGTGATCTCATGGCCTTTCTCATTTTGGACAAAAAGGCACTCCAAGCAGAGTGAATTTTGCATCTGATTTCAGCCTGACTTTCTGGATGGAAGATGGGATATGGTAGGTTGTCATACACCCAGGATCTTCTGGGCCAGCCTCAGTTTTTGATTATGGGCCCAGTGAAATTATTGAGAGCTACCTTTTTTACTCTCAGAAGTGTCCTGGCTTGGATGATCAATGATATGGTCACTGTACATGTAGGTTTAGAAACCCAGTGTCCTATATTGCCTCTCACCTTTTCCCTATTTCCCATCAGATGCTCATTCTGTGTGTTGAAACCTCCCTTCCCTTCCATCAACCACTCATCATAGTCAGGAGACTTACAATCAGAGGTAACATCTCCAGGCTGGCAAAAAAGAAAGAGAGAAAGAAACATGATGTTAGTTCCCACCATGTGCAAGGCCCTATGTGAGAGGCTTTTCAAAAAAGTCATGCTTTCATTCTAAGGGCAGCCCCCACGAGGTACTGTAATTCATCAATATCAAGAGGCATATTTTTTCATTCACTAATGTCTGGAAATTGGGCTGTGCCTTATCACTGATGTCATCCTATAATTGCTGTTGGTCCTGTAGCATCGTGATGTACTTGTCATTGGCTGTGTTTGTACAAGCATCAAAACCCACAGAATGGGTGTCGGCAGCTTGGATGAAAATCCTCGAAGCATTCTAGGAGCATTCTTTTAGACCCCAGGAATCAAACAATTGTGGAGAAAGGGGTGCAGAATTGGCCAATCAGAGCTATTTAGCAATATCTGGGGCACAGACATCAATAGTAGACCAATGCTACGTTGCTGCAAAGCCAGATTAAACACTCAGCAAACACGACTTTTGGCTCTTTTAAGGATTCTTGTAAGAAATGCTGCATCACCAATCATCTTGATGACCCGGAGGGCTGGGAGAAGTTACCTATCTGATGATTTTAGATGGCAAAGTGACTCTGAATATGAAGAACATTTAGGAATACTTCAACCAATTTGATTCATTTATCAGTTTTCCTTTTTATGTGTGCCCAAGAGTGACATGGGATAGAATCTATGCCAATTAAATCTCAAAGAGATTTTAAACAAATTATGAAATGAAAATTCCAAGAGATAAAAAACATTGGGTCAAAGGTTTTTGGAAGTCTTCTTTCTTTCTTAGTGGTATATAAGAAAACAGGTGTCCTGCAATTGATGGTGTCTTCTGGTGAGTAACTAGTAATATACTGCTTACTCCTGAGCACATTTCACAGGTGAAACTAGAAAGATGTGTTTTGTTTTCCCTAAGATGAGGCAGTTAGCTAGTGGCCATGCAGGAGCAGGGTTGGAATGACTCAAAAAACTGACCTAGATAACAGTCATGGCATTGCTACGAAGTGCCAGACAACGTCTGGGAGACCCAGCAGTGAAGGAAACAGGTTCGGTTCCTGCCCTCACAGAGCTTCCAGTCCTGGGAGTAGAGGGAAGGACGGGGTGGGGGACAAAGAGGCGGGTAATTGTATACGTCCTTGGAGGGTCTGATGGTAGCAAGAGAATCAGCCCTGAACCTGGGGCTCTGGGGTAGCACCCAGGAGGAAGGGGCTCCCAAGTCATGGCCTGGAGAGTAAGGAGGGGTTATTAGTCAAGCGAGAGCTCCTCCTCCGGGGAGAAGGAGCACTGTTCCACGCAGCGGGAGAACAAGTACAAACCCCTGGTGATGCCGCTGCCGGCATCCTGTGCATGAGTGCACCACTCAGCCTTCTGGAGTTGTTGATGGTGACTGGCTGGGCAGTGCCCTGTGAGAGACAGCCGCAGCTCTCCTGTGGACAAATAAGATGAACTTCCCTGCATCCTGAGGCTTTGGACCTTGGTTTCCCTAATTCTCACAGAAGTAGGGGGTTGGCACTAAAAACTCCAATCGGAAGGTGAGAAAAAACAAAGTCCCACGTGCTAACCTGCTGTGCCCAAGGTCATACAGGTCATAAGTGATGGAGGTAAGGCGTGAACCCCAGTGGATTTCACTCAAAGTGAGTTTGTGCCAGATATCAAAGTAGGTCACACACTCCGGGACAAGAGGAGACGCAGGATCCATTTGGCTTCATCCCCCACACCCTGGTGTTTGGGGTGGAGAGGGAAACAGAGGCGCCACCGGGGAGAGGTGACCTGTCCGGGTCGTACACGGCCAAGGTCAAGCTAGGAAGTGAGGTGTCAAGGGGCGTCTTCTCCACTCACTCGTATGCCCATGACTTTTATCAACTTGTATTTAAGGATCGTCCAAGCAGAGCAAACCACAGCTTTAAGCAATTACTTGGTGATGATCAGGAGGGGCTGAGGGGATTGTTTACTTATTTGTGTGAACCTAAAATGCCTGCTTTCTTAATTAAGCTTTAACTCTGGGTTTTGCCTCAAGCTTTCCTTTTTTTTTTTTTTTCCTCTTTAACAGGTCTCAGCCTTCCTCCATCACTGAAAGCCTTGGGCATTGTCTGTTTGATTTCTCTCTTCTGAGAAGCATCTGCTCCTGCCCCACCGCTGAGGATACCTCCCTTTTTTAGCCCCGGTCCTCAGCTGCTTTTAATTTCATGATTATCAGCCACGAGGAATCGGTTTCTTGATGACTCAGGAGCGAGGCATGCAGGGAGTTCTCTACCTGGGGCTCCTTCCTCAAGAACTCATCCCAAGTCCCCTGCAAGGGAGCAGCCTTCCCTGATCAGCACTGAGTCTGTTTGAGGTGCTCCAGGTCTGGCCGTCATGGCCCTGGTGACCTCGTGGTTTTTTGGCTTTAAATCTCCAGCAACTGGCAAAGCATCCAGTACGCAGGAGATGTTTGATAGATGCTTCTTGAACAAATGAATGCATGGAGGAATGAGTGGACAAATAAACCAGGCCAGTGTTCAGGTGAGTGCAAGTGTCTGGAGGGGGTGTTTGTGGCGGGGGCGTTGTCACCTGTCTTATCAAGTAATATTGTTAGGAATCGCTTATCACAGGTGGAAATGTTTAGAGATGTTTAATAGTCACGTGTTGGAATATCTGTATGCCCAGCCTCCTCGGCTGGACATAATTTATACATCAGTTCCTTCCTAGCCTTATGGAGAGTCATTTAAGCCTGCTTGCTGGCTTTAAGAATTTGGTTGTGTCCTTAGCTCACTTCTCACCCCTAATCAGGAACCCCTTAGAAATCCTGGTGTTGCGGGGGCTTCCCTGGTGGTGCAGTGGTTGAGGGTCCGCCTGCCGATGCAGGGGATGCGGGTTCGTGCCCCGGTCCGGGAAGATCCCACATGCCGCGGAGCGGCTGGGCCCTTGAGCTATGGCCGCTGGGCCTGCGGGTCCGGAGCCTGTGCTCCGCAATGGGAGAGGCCACAACAGTGAGAGGCCCGCGTACCGCGCAAAAAAAAAAAGAAATCCTGGTGTTGCATTCCTCATTCATATTTACTGGACAACGACTGTGCTCCCTGTTAGAGGCACAGGGCTGAGGCAGACAGACACGGGATCCTTGCCTCTGGAGACCTTGTTTTTGTTTTCTTTAAGCATCTTTATTGGAGTATAATTGCTTTACAATGGTGTGTTGGTTTCTGCTTTACAACAAAGTGAATCAGTTATACATATACATATATCCCCATATCTCCTCCCTCTTGAGTCTCCCTCCCACCCTCCCTATCCCACCCCTCTAGGCAGTCACAGAGCACTGAGCTGACCTCCCTGTGCTATGCGGCTGCTTCCCACTCGCTGTTTTACATTTGGTAGTGTAGATATGTCCATGCCACTCTCTCACTTCGTCCCAGCTTACACTTCCCTCTCCCCATATCCTCAAGTCCATTCTCTAGTAGGTCTGCGTCTTTATTCCCTTCCTGCCCCTAGGTTCTTCACGACCTTTTTTTTTTTTCTTGGATTCCATATACATGTGTTAGCATACGGTATTTGTTTTTCTCTTTCTGACTGACTTCACTCTGTATGACCTTTAAGGCACTGGGAGAGAAGCTGGGCACATTCAGATGGGCGGGGTGTGGATTTCTGTGGGAACACGGAGCAGAGGCACCTGGGACGGCCTTGTGTCGTCAGAAAAGGCTTCCCGAGGAGCGGGTGCGTGCCTGTCAGTCAGCAGAGGGGAGGGAGGGTAGGGTTCTCTATTACTGTGTAACTGGCTGCCCCAAAACTTAGTGGTTAAGACAGCCACCCTTTTGCTGTATCTCACGATTCTGTGAGTCAGGAGTTTGGATAGGGCTCATTTGGGGAATTCTTCTGCCCCCTGTGGCGTTAATTGAGGGCCTTTGACAGTATTCAGCTGGAGGCTAGTATGGTCTGGTGGATCCAGGAGGGCTTCCCTCTTACGCCCGGGGCCTTGGAGGGGGCAGTTGGCGGCTGGCCTCTCCAGCAGGCAGGCAGGCAGCTTTCTTGCAGGCCACACAGAGGTCCAACAGAGAGGTGGTGGCAGCTGCCAGTCTCTTAAGGTTTGGGGCCACAAGCTGGCAGGGCGTTCCCTTCCCGAGCCCCGCTGCTCAAGGCAGCCACGGAGCCTGCCCAGATTTGAGGGGAGAGGATGACGGCCGCCCCTTGTTGATGGAGACGGGCCAAGGCGTCCGTGGCCGTCTGGAATCTGCCATCTTGGAGAGCTGGAAAGTGGGTTCCAGGCAGAGCAGGCAGAGTGCAGAGGTGAGAGCCTGACCCAGTGGGGGTGATTGGAAGCGAGCTCGCAGAGGCTGGACCCGAGGCTGCAGGGGCCGCAGTCAGGGACCAGGCTTCTGAGCGGGCAGAGGTCAAGCAGAGCAGACCTCGCTGGGACGTGTCCTGGAGTGAGGGATTTACCCTGGGGACAACAGGAAGGCACTAAAGGATTCTGAGCAGGGATGTGACACGATCTGAATTGTAGTTGAGGAGGGTCACTCTGGTGGCCGTGTGGGGAACGTGGGGAAAAGTTTGCAGAGGGAGCCAGTGACACGGGCGTGGAGGACGGGGTTGAAGTCATGCAGGTGAGAGAGACGGATGCCTCCAAAGAGGCAGGCGTGGTGGGAACAGCTAGACAGAAGCGGGGAGGTTAGGGACAGGGTGCAGAGAAGGACTTGGCACCCGCCGGCCCCTGTCTCTGGCAGCCCAGCGTCGGTCCTGCATGTCAGAGAAGACCCCATCCTATGCCACGCCCATGACAAACGTCTGGGCAGCAGTGTGTACGTTGGCCCTGCACACACAGTTGCACAAGCAGCTGAGGTTTTTTTTTTTAATTTTTTATTTTTTAGCATCTTTATTGGAGTGTAATTGCTTTACAATGTTGTGTTAGTTTCTGCTATACAACAAAGTGAATCAGCTACATGTATACATACATCCCCTCCCTCTTGTGTCTCCCTCCCACCCTCCCTATCCCACCCCTCTAGGTGGTCACAAAGCACGGAGCTGATCTCCCTGTGCTATGCAGCTGCTTCCCACTAGCTATCTACCTTACGTTTGGTAGTGTATATACGTCCCTGCCACTCTCTCGCTTTGTCACAGCTTACCCTTCCCCCTCCCCATGTCCTCAGGTCCATTCTCTACATCTGCGTCTTTATTCCTGTCCTGCCCTCAGGTTCATCAGAACCATTTTTTTTTAGATGCCATATATATGTGTTAGCATACGGTATTAGTTTTTCCCTTTCTGACTTACTTCACTCTGTATGACAGACTCTAGGTCCATCCACCTCACTACAAATAACTCAATTTTGTTCCTTTTTATGGCTGAGTAATATTCCATTGTATATATGTGCCACATCTTCTTTATCCATTCATCTGTTGATGGACACTTAGGTTGCTTCCATGTCCTGGCTATTGTAAATAGAGCTGCAATGAACACTGTGGTACATGACTCTTTGAATTATGGTTTTCTCAGGGTATAAGGCAGTTGAGTTTTAATCCCAGCATTACAAGCATCAGTCAGCTTCCCGTACTTGAAAAATGGGGATGATAGTATTAAATGTGACAAACGTTTAACCATCTCTGAAGCTCTGATCTCGGTAGCAGCTGGGAAGAAATGATAAAGTGGTGACAAGGACGGAAGTCAGATTTCCTGTTGAAGTTGATAAAACATTGCCTTTTTCTAAACAGAGGTTTTCATTGACCTGATTCATTTCAAACCTTCATGGGCTTATTTTGGAGCCCTCAAATCTGGAATTGGTAGGCTTGAGGGTTTCCTTCTCCCCAAATTGGTCCCCTACGTTCCAGGGAGGTGAGAAGACCCACAGAGCATCAAGTCTGCATCAGGCGTGCTTGGATTTGAAACCCTCCCCAGCTGAGTCACTTACCTTTCTGAGCATCAGTTTCCTTATTCGTAGAATGAGAATAACTGATTTCCACTCCACATACTTGGTGTGAGCTTCCCATGTGATACTGTGGACAGCTGGACAAGTGCTGCTAAACTGACCCTCACACACATTCTACGTGTTCATCCAGGACCTTCCTCGTGCAAATGTGAGGGAATGGAGGCTCCAAGGGGTCAAGCAGTGTATCCACCCAAGTTCACCTCCAAGAAGAGGTTTGAAACTCTGTGATGGTGACACGGGTGACACTTTCTCTCTGGCTCTGGAACACAGCACTCAGAGAGTGGATGGGAGTCATGTGGAAGCAAGTGTGATCTCTATTCACTGAGTATCTTCCTTGCAAGTAGTTACACAGGCACGTGCGTGTGTGGTAGTGAGCTCCCCATCACCAGAAGTGTTCAAACAGAAGCTGGAGTCACCTGGTCAGAGCTCTGGTTGAGAGAATTTTGTGACTCACTTGAGGGATCAGAGCAGCCCGGCTTGGAGAGTCTACAGAACCATAAAATACATGTTTCCTGAACAAATGCTGAAATCACCCCAAAGGGTTATTTATAGCCAGCCCCTCGACAGTGGATCCTTTGCTTTGTGGCTTAGTGTCAGGATGAATTGGCTCTCTGAGGGGTGGCTGGCCGTGCCTCTGGACACAACTGGGGCCAGCTGGGTTTCCTAGAACACCTTGGACCACAATAAACAGATCACATTCCCCTGCATACAGGTCGGCTTCTGCCAATTCCATTAGGCCTCTGTGATGGAGGCCAGGATGGACTCGCCACGGCTTCCCGGGGTGTATCCGGTTTCTCCACCAACAGGGAAACCTGAGGAGACCCCATCTGCCATCATGCTGTGGAGAAGGACTGACAGTAACTAACTCTCCTCTGAAACAAGTGGGCTCGCCGGGCCCTGGGGCCAAAAACACAGTGTAATGGAGTGTGTTTGATTTTAAATTCAGCATTCCTCCCTCCTGTCTCTCTCACTCTGGCCCCTGCACCCACCCAGTGCAAGTTTGTCTCCCTTTAACGGCTTGGTCGTCTCACTCGGTGGTCAGAAAGCTTTCTCTTAAAGGACTGGAGAGCACATATTTTCAGCTTTGCAGGCCTTACGGCCTCTGTCACAACTGCTTAGTGCTGCTGCTATTGTGCAGAGAGGCCTGTGGACAGTATGTGAATAAATAAGCGCCACCATGTTATAA